>NC_134361.1:67164664-68525914 GCF_048569485.1 Anomaloglossus baeobatrachus
GCGCAGAGACGAGCTCTTTATACAGCTACTCCAATGATCAACTGCTGACCTCTGATTGGCCGGCGGCTGTCATTGGAGTAGCTGTATTGAGTGCTCACATCTGTGCAGCGCCCTGAAATCTTTCATCTAAAATAAAGCACTGACTGCACGGGTCCCCAACACAGACACCGATTATCAAGGTGGCTGCGGGCCTGAGCATCGCAAGAAGGATTGAAAGCCGCATGCGGCCCACAGGCCACGAGTTTGAGACCACTGCACTACGGAATGAGTGGGAGGGTGCAGGGAAGGGTGGGTGGGGATTCTGACGCACTGTACCTGCCCCACTAAGCAGCAGTGCAGCAACATGACATCGGCTGTGATGCCCGTCAACAAGGCAAGCATAAGCTACTGCACCTGTCGACGTGACATCACATGAAGTAGCAAAGTCCTGGTAGGAGTGGTCAGATGACCTCTTTGAGCCAAGGGAGGGATTGACAACAGGGCAAGTAGGTAGTTGCTATCTACCTATATGCCTCTATGTAGCCCAATAGTGAAATAAAAAAATAAGAAACATAAGCCGGATAACCCCTTTAATATTTCGGCTACAGTTCTTAGAATTCGTGACATCTATGACCTGACCAAAAAGTTAATTTTAAATATTCAAATCATAAATGCATATAAATGAGAAAAGTTGTAAATTTCAAATAATGAAAAGACATTCCACATTTTTCATTTTATGGATTTTTGATTTTTCATATATTTCAGATTTAATTATTATTATTATTACACAATGTACACATCACCCCCCGAGGAAGCAACACCAGCGAAACGCGTTGGGGCTTCTCTTACCCTTACTGGACTTATGCCCTGGCACTGACCAAGCACTCTCTTGCAATTTATTAGATGGGTAAGCAGCAATGTTGCGTTCATTTGCAAAATGAGGAAAACGTTCCTCTCTGTTATGATGTTGTTAGGGTGCTGCTTACCCATAGTCTTACATTGCTATATGAGGCAGATGTCCCTTTGTTTGGGAATGTTTTTCTGGGACTGACTTTCCTGTGTTCTATATGTTTTTTCTATTGTACCATGTGAATTTAAGCCTTGTCTGATTTTGTGTCTAATAAATATATTTACACCTTTTGATACTACAAGGCATTTGATTACATTCTTTGATACTATGGTTGGCCCTTTAGCACTCCTTTTTCTCTGGTTTTTATTCATGTATTCTTGGAGTAACCACAGATTACTTTTTTTTATTCCATCTGTTACCCAGAAATTTCTGAATACTTCTTAGAATTCGTGACATCTATGACCTGACCAAAAAGTTAATTTTAAATATTCAAATCATAAATGCATATCAATGAGAAAAGTTGTAAATTTTAAATAATGAAAAGACATTCCACATTTTTCATTTTATGGATTTTTGATTTTTCATATATTTCAGATTTAATTATTATTATTTCAAAATTTAAAATCATCTTTAAAATTCCCAACTTTTTTCAAAATATTTAACCAATGTTTAGGAGGATTTTTTTTGTAAGAAGCAATCAATGAAAATATGCAAATCATAGGGTATCTTGCTGGGGAGACTTTCAGTTTTTTGCTGTATTCTCTTTCTAAACAAAATTAGATTTACACTGGCTAATTATAGGGAAATTAGCATTTTCAGGAATACATGTTCCCAATCGGGCAGTGTACATAAGTTGAGAGTTACCCTACAAATGAGCAAAATGCTTTTTTTCAGGTGAAATTATTTTTAACCTTATATTTGGCAGCACATAGTCTTGGGTAAACAAGTTCTAAGCCACCAAGAACAGTAAGGCCCCCTTAACATTGCGTTTTTACTTACGTTCAGTGGTCCCGTCAGAGCATCTGTCCGAACCTCCCCTCCCCCCTGCAAAACATGTTTCGGATGCATGCACCGACGGTGCCATTCACTATAATGGAGCAGACTCCGTTAGCGTGTGGTCTATCTTGCAACATTTTCGGGCATATAGGTTTTCTGCAGGTGGACACCCAAACGTAGTACACTATATTTTGGTGTCCGCCTGCAGAAAACGTATATGCCCGAAAATGGTGCAAGACAGAGCACACGCTACCAGAGTCTGCACCATTAAAGTCAATGGCCCCGTCGGCGCATGCATCCGAAACACGTTTTGCGGGCGGTGGGGGAGGGGAGGTTTTGACGGTTGCCCCGTCGGGACCACTGAATGTAAGTAAAAACACAATGGGAAAGTAGCCCAACAGTTCATGTGAACATAATGAGAAATTAGTGATAATTCTGTGCATATAGAAATTGCGGTCAGACAGTCCAATGATCAGAAAGCAAGCATTTAATCACCAATTGTTAAAGCTTCAAGTTGGGTGGTATAAGCTAGCCTTTAGGCACAAAGTTATTTGTTTTTTTACCAGAGGAAAGAACATTGCACTGCATAGATGGGAAATAATAAACTGTTGGTTAACGCGTTTTAGTCTTTTTGCTAAGCACATTATGAGGCATAAATGCATTTGATGTAACCTAAGCATTACCAATGATATGAATTTTTAAAATAAAATAATTTAATAGCACTGATTGTAAATATAAACAATAGGAGCAATGGTGTTATTTAGAAAGTAGTCAATTTAATTCTAACATGATTTTGACATGAATACAATATTCTGTGTGCCAACCATTTCCATTTATAGTATAGCTCAACTGAGGATCAGCTGGTTAAGCTTTTGACAGAGTAAGGACTTTGGCAACACTCATTCCACTGAAAAACTAAGGTCGCATATTCTTTGTTTTCCAGAACAAATACACAAGCTGCTTCACTTTCAAATTAAACTCACTTGACAATATTTTACATTAAGCACTGATTAAACCTTTACAGTAGTCAGATTCCACAGTCAGCACGTTATAAATCAGAATCTTATAACTTTGTGTTGAGTAACTATGACTGAGGCTCTTTGATGCTGATGTCTTAGTAGGTTTCAAAATTCAATATACTGTTTAAATTCTAATATGTAAAATTTGAGTTATTTTGATTTTATGGCTAAATCAAATTCTATTTTCTTAACACTGTGTTTTTCCCAAAATAAGACACTGTCTCATACTTTTTTGCCCACAAAACAGCAGTAGTGCTTATTTTTGGAGTACGTCTTATTCTTGGAGATACATGGTTGGGGGTAAGTTTACCCCCCAAAAAGCAGACCCCTCCTTCCCAGGAGACTCATACTTACCAGACCCTTGACGTCTGCGTGGTTTCCAGGTCCTCCCTGTGAACTGCGGCGGGCACTCTAAGCAGGTATGCTGCACGACGTCCTTCCCTGCTTCTGTCTGACACACTCACATACATATGATTGCACACAAACTCATACACATACACATACAATCACCGATCAGATCACACAACCACATACTCACTAGTCACTCACCACATCCAGCGGAACAGAATGCCTCCGGCCGCAGGAATGATGGGAGGAAGTTACGCATCGCAGGACCTGTAAGCACTCCATCCGCAGCCGCAGGTTCTTGTGTTCCACTGCTCTGCTTGTCAGGATTCTGCTGGCCAGAAGAAATTGGTATTTCTGGATGAGGTGACTGTGTGTGTGATCTGATCGGTGATTGTGTGTGTGATCTGATGTGTGCGGGTGTGAGATCTAATGTGGGTGTGCGATCCACTGCAGGACCTCCCACTCGGCGTCTGGTGAGAATGATTGCGGAGTGTCAGCTGTCTATAATGAAGTGTCATTCAGTACCGTTACTGCATGGACACTTCATTATTGAACTGCAACTAGGGCTTATTTTTGGGGTAGGACTTATACTTAAGCCTTGCTCCGAAAATGCTGAAAATCCCTGCTAGGGATTATTTTTGGTAGAGGTTTTATTTTTGGAAAAACACGATAGTAGCTATGTTTTTAGGTAAAATAAATTAATGGTAAATTAAGCGATGGTAGGAAAATATTGCACATGAGAAAGATGTTTTTCAATTGGAGGGTGCTGATGAATAAGTCTTATCCTATTATCCCCTACAAGTATCTATTTTGAGAACAGGCAGTCTGTGAAGACAATCCCTTTTCAATCTGAGTGTGTGCCCACTTAAAAATAAAAACACTTAAGGGTACCTCTGGTGTCGGCTCTGTTTCAGCACTGCCAGTACTTGCTCTTCTGGGACTCACCTGACATTGTTATATCTCATGAGGTCTGCACCCCATCAGCGCCATCTTTCCTCTCCCTGCCTTTGAACATATGAAATATCAAGAAGCAGTGAGTGCAACTGCAGCTCTGACTTCCCCACGATTCATCTGAATGCGGGGAGAGGGAAGCTGGTGCTCATTGGGCATGGGGCTCATCTAATGTAACAATGTTGTGTGAGCCCCAGAAGAGTGAGTGCCTACACTATTGGAACAGATCTGGCACTGGAGGTGAGTAGAACTGTTTTTATTGTAACCCCCTCACTCTCGGGAGATTTTCATTTTAGTTTTTTCCTCTCCTTAATTCAAGAGCCATAAGTTTTCTATTTTTTCATCAATATAGCCATATGAGGGTTTGTTCTTTGGGAATGATTTGTACATTTGAATGACCTATACATTATTGGTTGTGAAGGGGTTAATGAGGGTAAAAACTCAGATTGAGAAGTGGTTTTACAAGTATTGGAAAACCCCTTTAATTGAAAAATGGGGGTAACTTGTAAAATAAAGAGAATGTTTATACTGTATATTAATAAATAAGAGAAACCTGTCTTCAACACATTAGATAAAAAATCGAGCGGACGCTCCTTTCATTTGTATTTTGTGCATAAATATTACGATGTGCTATCTGTGGTTTCCTAATACATTTTTCAAATAACTGTTGAATTCCCCAAACAACTATATTCCAGTTTGAAGTATCCACTATTTAGTGTATAACATTTTTTTTCATAGCAATAAATTCGAAACGTTCCTCACATGCTACATTATGTATTGTCCTTAAGCAATAGTTATTGCTTATGGAATTATAGTGGATATTTGAATAATTGAGTTGAACACATACAGTCATATGAAAAAGTTTGAGCACCCCTATTAATGTTAACGTTTTTTCTTTATAACAATTTGGGTTTTTGCAACAGCTATTTCAGTTTCATATATCTAATAACTGATGGACTGAGTAATATTTCTGCATTGAAATGAGGTTTATTGCACTAACAGAAAATGTGCAATCCGCAGTTAAACAAAATTTGAACGGTGCAAAAGTATGGGCACCTCAACATAAAAGTGACATTAATATTTTGTAGATCCTCCTTTTGCAAAAATCCCAGCCTCTAGTCGCTTCCTGTAGCTTTTAATGAGTTCCTGGATCCTGGATGAAGGTATATTTGACCATTCTTGTTTAGAAAACAATTCCAGTTCAGTTAAGTTTGATGATCGCCGAGCATGGACAGCTGCTTCAAATCATCCCACAGATTTTCAATGATATTCAGGTCTGGGGACTGGGATGGCCATTCCAGAACATTGTAATTGTTCCTCTGCATGAATGCTTGAGTAGATTTGGAGCGGTGTTTTGGATCATTGTCTTGCTGAAATATCCATCCCCTGCGTAACGTCAACTTCGTGACTGATTCTTGCACATTATTGTCAAGAATCTGCTGATACTGAGTTGAATCCATGCAACCCTCAACTTTAACAAGATTCCCGGTGCCAGCATTGGCCACACATCCCCAAAGCATGATGGAACCTCCACCAAATTTTTCTGTTGGTAGCAAGTGCTTTTCTTGGAATGCTGTGTTTTTCTGCCTCCATGCATAACGCCTTTTTGTATGACCAAACAACTCAATCTTTGCTTCATCAGTCCACAAGACCTTCTTCCAAAATGTAACTGGCTTGTCCAAATGTGCTTTTGCATACCTCAGGCGACTCTGTTTGTGGCGTACTTGCAGAAACGGCTTCTTTCGCATCACTCTCCCATACAGCTTCTCCTTGTGCAACGTGCGCTGTGTTGTTGAACGATGCACATTGACACCATCTGCAGCAAGATGAAGCTGCAGGTCTTTGGAGGTGGTCTGTGGATTGTCCTTGACTGTTCTCACCATTCATCTTATCTGCCTTTCTGATATTTTTCTTGGCCTGCCACTTCTGGGCTTAAGAAGAACTGTACCTGTGTTCTTCCATTTCCTTACTATGCTCCTCACAGTGGAAACTGACAGTTTAAATCTCTGAGAAAACTTTTTGGATCCTTCCCCTGAACAACTATGTTGAATAATCTTTGTTTTCAGATCATTTGAGAGTTGTTTGGAGGAGCCCATGATGCCACTCTTCATAGGAGATTCCAATAGGAGAACTACTTGCAAGTGGCCACCTTAAATACCTTTACTCATGATTGGATACACCTGCCTATGAAGTTCAAAGCGCAATTAGGTTACAAAACCAATTTAGTGCTTTAGTAAGTCATTAAAAAGTAGTTAGGAGTGTTCAAATTAAGAAATTGATAAAGGTGCCCATACTTTTGCACCATTCAAATTTTGTTTAAATGCAGATTGCACATTTTATGTTAGTACAATAAACCTCATTTCAATCCAGAAATATTACTCAGTCCATCAGTTATTAGATATATGAAACTGAAATAGCTGTTGCAAAAACCCAAATTGTTATAAAGAAAAAACGTTAACATTAACCCTTTAGTGACGGAGCTAATTTTCACCTTAATGACCAGACCAAATTTTGCAATTCTGACCAGTGTCACTTCATGAGGTTATAACTCTGGAACGCTTCAACAGATCCCGGTGATTCTGAGATTGTTTTTTCGTCACATATTGGACTTCATGTTAGTACCAAATTTAGGACAATATTTTTTGTGTTTATTTATGAAAAAAATTGAATATTGGCAAAAATTTTGAAAATTTAGCAATTTTCAACTTTTGAATTTTTATACCGTTAAACCAGAGATTTCTGTGACACAAAATAGTTAATAAATAACATTTCCCACATGTCTACTTTACATCAGCACAATTTTGGAAACAAAATTTTTTTTTGTTAGGAAGTTAGAGGGGTTCAAAGTTTATCAGCAATTTCTCATTTTTACATCAAAATTTACAAAACCAGTTTTTTAGGGACCACATCACATTTGAAGTGACTTCAATAGGCCTAGATGACAGAAAATACCCAAAAGTGACACCATTCTAAAAACTGCACCCCCCAAAGTACTCAAAACCACATTCAAGAAGTTTATTAACCCTTCAGGTGCTTCACATGAACAAAAGCAATGTGGAATGAAAAAAAGCAAAAATTAAATTTTACCTAAAAATGTTGCTCTAACCCAAATTTATTCACTTTTAGAAGAAATAACACAACAAAATTGACCTCAAAACTTGTTCCCCACTTTCTTATGAGCGCGCCGATACCCCACATGTGGTCAGAAACCTCTGTTTGGACAAATGGGAGGGCTCGGAACAGAAGGAGCAATATTTGAATTTTGGAAAGCAAATTTGGCTGAAATAGATTGCGGGCACCATGTTGCATTTACAGGTCCGCTAAGGTACCTAAACAGAAGAAATCCCTCACAAGTGACACCATTTTTGAAACTAGACCCCTCAAGGCTTCTATCTAGGGGTATAGTGAGCATTTTAGATCCACAGGTACTTCACAGATTTTGTTAACGTTACGTTGTCATATTGAAAATTTTAATAATTTTCTCAAAAATGTTGCTTTAGCATCAATTTTTTCACTTTTTCAAGAGGTAATTCCAAAAATTTGACCTCAAGGTTTGTTAACCACTTTTTTATGAGCGCGGTGATACCTCACATGTGGTCTGAAACCTTTGTTTGGACAAATGGGAGGGCTTGGAACGAAAGGAGCAATATTTGAATTTTAGAAAGGAAATTTGGCTGAAAAAGATTGCGGGCACCATGTCGCATTTGGAGGTCCCCTAAGGTACCTAAACAGCAGAAACCCCGCACAAGTGGCCCCATTTTGGAAACTAGGCCCCTCAAGGAATTTATCTAGATGTTTGGTGAGTACCCTGAACCCTCAGGTGCTTCACAGAATTTTATAACGTTGAGCCATGAAAAAAAAAAAATAAAATTTTACCACAAAATTGTTATTTCAACCAGGTAGCTTTTTTTTTTACAAGAGTAAAAGGAAAAAATTCAGCATAACATTTATTGTGCAATTTCTCCTGAGTTTGGTGATACCTTATATGTGGTGGAAATCAACTGTTTGGGCGCATGGCAGGGCTCGGAAGGGAAGGAGTGCCATTTGACTGCAAAATTGGCTGGAATCAATAGCGGATGCCAGGTTGCATTTGGAGAGCCCCTGAGGTGCCTAAACAGTGGCGGTCCCCCACAAGTGACTTCATTCTGGAAACAAGACACCTCAAGGCTTTTATCAAGGTGTATAGTGAGCAGTTTGAATCCACGAGTACTTCACAGAATTTGATAAGCTTAGGTTGCCATATTGAAAATTTTCATTTTTTTCACAAAACTGTTGCTTTAGCATCAAATTTCTCACTTTTTCAAGAGACAACAACAAACCGTGGACCCCACAGGTTGTTATCCAATGTCTTATGAGCACAGGGATACCCCACATGTGGCCAAAAACCTCTGTTTGGATAAATGGGAGGGCTTGGAATGGAGGGAGCACCATTTGAATTCTGGAAAAGTTGAGATAAATTGTGGGCACCATGTCACATTAGCAGGGCCCCTTGGGTACCTATACATCAGAAAACCCCCACAAGTGACCCCATTTTGGAAACTGGATTTTATTCAGGAGTATAGTAAGCATTTTGAATCCACAGGTACTTCACAAAAATGTTGCTGTAGCAACAAATGTCTCACTGTTAGGCTCTGTGGCCATGATCCAGCGACACGGCATCTAGTACACAGTGTCAGCCTCCTGCAGAGATGTGAGTGTTGTCCACGGGAGAACGCAGCTGCCCAAGCCCACGATTTGGGTTCAGGCCGCTGTGGAGCTCTATGCTACCTGCAGAGAACACTCATCTCCGCAGCATAAATTGACATGCTGAGGCTCGGGAAGCTGCGCCACAGGTCGGTTTATGCTGCGGAGAAAAGAAGCACATTGGGCATGGGATTTCTAAAAATCCTTCCACTGTGCTTCTACTGCACAACGCAGCATTATGGACACAGGGAAAACACTCTGCGCCCAAAACGCTGCAAACCCTGATTGTGGGCACATAGCCTAAAATGCTACAATGGATGAATGGATAGATGTCAAACAAATATAACGTCCCATTCCCCTGCATATTCTAAGCTGGCGCCCTTTAGTGCCTTTCATGTGGCACTAAAGGGTGCCTAGCCTTGTATTTAGCCCCCCAAAAAATTAATAATTAAAATAAACGACGTGGGGTCCCCCCTATTTTTGATAGCCAGCTAGGGTAAAGCAGACAGCTGTAGCCTGCAAACCACAGCTGACAGCTTCACCTTGGCTGGTGATCAATTTGGAGGGCTCCCCAGGCGTTTTTTAAAAAAAAAACAAAACGTGGGGTCCCCCCCAAATTAGATCACCAGCCAAGGTGAAGCGGACAGCTGGGGTCTGGTATTCTCAGGGTGGGAAGAGCCATGGTTATTGGACTCTTCCCAGCCTAAAAATAGCAGGCCGCAGCCGCCCCAGAAGTGGCGCATCCATTAGATGCGCCAATCCTGGCGCTTCGCCCCAGCTCATCCCGCGCCCTGGTGCGGTGGCAGACGGGGTAATATATGGGGTTGATACCAGCTGTAATGTCACCTGGCATCAAGCCCTGGGGTTAGTGATGTCACGGCATCTGAACAGATACCCGACATCACTGACCCAGTCAGTAATAGAAAAAAAAAAGACAAAAAAAAAATTTATTTGAAAAAACACTCCCCGAAACATTCCTCTTTTACCAATTTATTGAAAATAAAGAAATTCCGGTCGCTGTAATCCATTTTGGAGGTCCCACGCCGACTCTGGATCTTCTAGAATATGGGGGGCACGTTCAGGGAACGTATCCCCCATTTTCTGGAAGAGCAAGCTCTCCATGAGCAGTGTGGGTGCAGTAATCTGAGAATACTGCACTCACACTGCCCCGGTCCAACCTAGGGCAGAGTGACCTGCAGTAACCTCATTCCAGAATATGAGGGGCACGCTCACAGAACGTACCCCCCATTTTCTGGAACAGCAGCCTCTCCATGTGAGGAGTGTGGCTGCAGATCACTGCACTCACCCTCCCCCGGTCCACAGTGGAGCCTGTGCATCAGCGACGTCAGCAGGATCCCTGCTTGCAGGGATCCAGCTGACAGCCGCTGTCTGCGCATGCGCCGCCAGCATTGAAGAAGGAGGCGGCGATCGCGGGCCCGGAGCGGCAGACAGGTAATGTATAACCGGGGGCTTGGGGGGGGGGGGGGTGACGGGGGGTGACCTAGTGGGACCTGGGGACACCTTTCTGCCGCATGTGACGTGTCACATGCGGCAGAAAGAGCAGAATGAAGGCGGCCGCGCGCTGTGCGCCGCCATCTTCCACGCTCCGGAGGAGGGAGGGGGGTGGTGGCTCTGGAGAACCGGAGGGGGCTCCGGTGACCAGAGGGCTCCGGTGGACCGGAGGTGGGGTCAGGGGGAGGACATTTCCCTCCGATCTGAAATGTTTGATCATTTCAGATCGGAGGGAAATGACTGCAGAGCCGGCGCCGGCGGTAGTTTTCTGTGCGCTTCGGCGCCATTTTGGATGTCCGGTGGGGGTAGGGGTGGGGGTGGGGGGACTCTCCGGTATCGGGGGCTTTGGGGGCACTAGGGGGTTAGATTTCTTTCTCATCTGACATGTTTGATCATGTCAGATGAAAAAGAAATCAGTTTTACCGGCCATTTCTTTTTTTTTCATGTGTTCGTCGGTATACGGTGTATACCGCCGATCACATGATCGGGGTCCAAAAAAAACACCCCGATTCATAATCTGGGGGGTCTCAGCTACCCCCGGTAGCTGAAACCCCCGAGATTTTCGGTCGCTGGGGGGCGCTACAGGCTTTTTTCGGGCCGCCGCTTTAAAGCGGCGGAACAGAATAAGTACCCTGTTTTGCCGCCGCTTTAAGTCGTACGGCCGTCGTTATGAGGTTAATAGGGGTGCCCAAACTTTTTCATATGACTGTAATTGTAATACCAACAGCATGTATGGGTATTGGCTGCCAGGGGGAGATGATCAAATTGATTTCATGCAAATCAAATTCAATTTAATTTTTTTTAAATCAGCAAGGCCCTTCAAAGTACTTGTCACAAGTTTTATACATTGTAGTAAATTATATTTGTCACAGACTGTGGCATGTCCTTTCCCAAATTCCCTCTCATAAAAAGGTTAATTTTTTTACATATAAAACACAATCAAACACAGAATTCACATGTCCATAAGAAGCATCATGTCTACCACAAATTTTCCTATGCCAGAATAATGTTTCCTAGTGCTGTAATGATGACTGATCTTTTCATTAAAAAATTGTTTAAAAGAACTGAAAGTCCTCAGTAATTGATATATTTTAATGGCTAACTGAAAAGATGGTAATAATAGCAAGCTTTCGAGACTACTCAGCTCTCTTCATCAGTCCCAATCAGAGGACAATAAAACTTTCACACTCCTTATCTATGAATTGCTGCAATATTTCCTGCCACAACAGTTTGTCCCCTTGCCATACTGATCATTCTGCTTTGCATAACTTGTCTTATTTACTGCTCCATGCCATGTCCTGGTGTGTATAAATATGTAACTCTTCAGATTTGATGTTATACTGAGCCTTCATTTCATGAAATTATAGACTGTCATAACAGCTTCTCTAGTAAGAGGGAGTCTCTGCTATTGTTGACTAGCCTCCAATTGCAAAATTTTTATAGCACATGCACCGAAATGTTTACCGAGTCTATAGCTGGGAGTCTCTGAGTATTTAAGGCACCTTCCCCTGTTGGAAGGTACTAAAGGAATTAGATTCCTAGTTTTTCTAGTTTTTGCTAGTATTAATGTCTCCTTTTTGTTGTTCCAACTCTGTCCTGCCTGCCATCATGACCGACTCCTGCTAGTAGCTTTGACTTCGTCCTGCTAGGCTCTAATACCTATTCCTGCTTGCTGTTCCAGCTTTATCCTGTCTGCCCACCATACCTGTGTCTTTGACCCTCTGGTCATTTGCTGCATTACCATGGACTGCTCTGGAGTAGTACTGGGTGCCTACTGGGAGCAAACGCTACCCTTTTTCTTATGGTAGCTTCAGGAAACCCAAGTTAATCATTAGGGATTTCGTTACTTGGAATCAGAAAAATACTTTACAGTGAAGAATTCAAATCAGCTGAATAGCTAGCTATGAATATATAGGGAACACATAATATATTAACCCATTTAGAGTGGAGGACTATATTGAAAGAGTCTATCTTTCAAGTTCACAACCCTTTAAAGGTTTGTGTCACCAAAGTATCTTTCAAAATCTATAACTTACCATGGACTGTGCCATTTCTTTCCGTTCAGTCCAATTGTTATTTTTTTTTCTTGTATGTGATTAAATGACAGGTTTTTTAGGTTGAGTTTCAATAATTTTTACTTTACCATTAACTATGGGAGAACTGATTCTCAGGATTCCGGTTCATTGGCCAGGTCAGCAATCTGTAACAGATGGGAGGCCTGTGAATCTCATTACATACCAGCAATCCCAGCTCTTTTTTTGATTAGCCGGGCTGGCACAGTACTGTGTGTGGGTCATGCCACAATGATGTTGTGCAAACCTAATCACAAGAAGAGATGGAAATGCAAAAAAGTAAGGAGACTTGCAGTAATTACAGATTACTGACCTGGCTGATGTACCAAAGTCCATTGAAACTATTCTCCCTTTCTCCCTCTAATTACACCACACAGGATTCTATCATAAGTTTTGTATTAACATAACTAATAGAGATGGGCTAAAATGTTTGGGAGCTTATTACTTGAGTCGAGTAGGTCAGACGCTCTGAAAGGGCCCACCTCAAGTAATGAGTATAATGGAAGTCAATGAATGGGCAGTTCGGCTCTCCGGCGACATACAGCCAGCCAGCCATAAATAGAACATTTTATACCCTCCTTCTCTGGGAGAGCCATTTAGACACTGCAGATAGCTCACACTGGAGTGCCAGGTGCCATCAATCAGTGAAGGGAGGTGGCTCTTTGTGTTCTTCTTTCATGGATGTCACATCCGAGCACCTGTGATACTCAGCCAAGCACCATGAGTATCCGAGCACCCCGTTGCTGGATTGAATACTGAGCAGTAGTGAGCATGCTCACTTATCACTGATAAATAATTGATATAACTAAAAATATTATTGACAAAGGGACGTGTTACATAACCAAAAATATACCCTTTAAAAATCAGCCTTTATTAAATTTACGTTAAAAAATCACCCAATGTAAATCACAAAAATATATATACAAAAATAGAAGAAAAAGGGAGGAGGGTTCCTCCTCCCTTTTTCTTCTATTTTTGTATATATATTTTTGTGATTTACATTGGGTGATTTTTTAACGTAAATTTAATAAAGGCTGATTTTTAAAGGGTATATTTTTAATTGATATAACTTCTAATCAAAAATTTGATGGTAAACTAAAAAAAACACAGTGTTGACTTTGTTTTTTGGGGGCAAAAAAATGAAAAGAAAGTGTCATGACTATAGCTGGATGCTGATAGGGTTAAGTCTGGTGACAGTGGTCTGCTTGGTTGTGGCTCGTTCCAGGGCTCACACTACTTTATCATGGTGTGGATTCCTCCAGAACGCCGACAGTAATAGTTCCTGCTCTGCAGCGTGCACAATTGGTTTTTGTGAGTTAGCTGTGATCCGTTCTGCTACCCAATTTTCTTCTCGCTGACCTCCGTTTCCCTTGTACTGTTTGTCCTCCCAATCTTCCTGACCACAGTCTCGTTCTGTGTCTCGGTCTCCTTCCCCTCCGTGTACTTACTTGCTCTCCCTGCCTCTCACCTTGGTAACATTTCCTGACTTTGGCTCTGCTTCCCCTGTTTGGCTTTTGACGTGACTTCTCGGCTTCTGACCCTTTTGCTTCCACCTGTTTACGGCTTGTTCGCTACCCCCTGTATTAATGTAACATTCCGGTTTAGACTTAGGGGTACTTTGCACGCTGCGACATCGCAAGCCGATGCTGCGATGTCGAACGTGATAGTCCCCGCCCCGACGCAGCAGTGACATCTTGTGATTGCTGGCGTAGCGAACATTATCGCTATGCCAGCTTCACATGCACTCACCTGTCCTGTGACGTCGCTCTGGCCGGCGACCCGCCTCCTTCCTAAGGGGGCGGGTCGTGCGGCGTCACAGCGACGTCACACGGCAGGCAGCCAATAGCAGAGGAGGGGCGGAGATGAGCAGGATGTAAACATCCCGCCCACCTCCTTCCTTCCGCATATCCTACGGGAGCCGTGGTGACGCAGGTAGGAGATGTTTCTCGCTCCTGCGGCTTCACACACAGCGATGTGTGCTGCCGCAGGAACAAGAAACATCATCGTACCTGTCGCGGCACCGGCATTATGGAAATGTCGGAGACTACACCGATGATACGGTAATGACGCTTTTGCGCTCGTTCATCATATCAAAAAGGTTTTACACACTACGACATCGCAAGTGACGCCGGATGTGCGTCACTTTCGATTTGACCCCACCGACATTGCAGCTGCGATGTCGTAGTGTGCAAAGCCGGCCTTAGGCTTGCTGACTACTGTTTCTGCTGCTTGAACCCTCTTAAGGGGTTTTGTCTAACTGCACTTTGGAGTTCTATCTCCATTACGCTTCTGAGGTCCCTGGTGGATGCCTGACAGAAAGTACACTAAGTAATCTAAAATCTAAAGTAATGGACTCATTGTCAACAGAGATTGAGCATCATTATTTTAAAATACTGTGTTGTACAGATATATCAGACAGAATTACATAGTAGTTTTCATTTTGAGCATTAATTAATACTATTAAAATGTCTTGCTTTTGTCATATGAATCAAAGTACCACTTCCACTAACATCCAAATGTGATATTATAAGGACTATTCATACAATATATACAGAAAATGCTTTTTTTTTGCACTTTAGATATTAGCCCTTTGTTAAAATCACACTAACAAGCTATTTATGCTTTTCTCTGAACATGATAATTAGAAAACTGGATGTGATTGCTGAGGCCTTTTTTTATTTACCCATTTAGCTGTAAGAATGAAAAACCTAATGCAAATCTATTAAAATGTTGACACATTCACGGAAATCAAGATGCTAATTTCCAAATTATCTAAGACATCATTTGAGATAAAAGCAGCGAAGCGACCGGCGCCAAATTGCAGTTCTTTTAGAGGGAGAGAGTAAGTGAAAGAGTGGTAAGAAAGGGTTAAATTTTGTTTTGATTAAGTTATCGATTTCCTTTTCACAAACAGAAGGCAATGTCCTTTTCTGCCGTAGACTGACCTTTTCATACACTGTTTTTAATGTTCTGCAATCTTTCAAATGATAACTAGATGAATATTGCCTTGATTATGATGTCCTACTAAATTATTAAGAAAACACTTGCCAGGAGAGCACTATAGTTCTCCAGGCCATTGTTTATTTAAAGCTAGTGTGATTTTTATGCGTAAACCTTTTACACGATTGATATATTTTATTGACTGAGGCAGAAAGCATAGAACTGTTCTCATGACTCCCAAGGGCATAGGCAGGTGGATATTGTTGACTTGAAAGTGCTGAGATACGATGAAAACACTTTGCTTTTTCCAGATAACATGCGACAAAAAATTCTTTCCCGCAAGAGAAAATGTGGCTTAAAAGCAAAAGCATTCTCCGGAATTTTCTAAATTTATAACTGCAATCAAAAGTCTTTTAATTATGAGCAGTATTAATCACAAACTGCTGGCAGTGAAATTTAAGTTGTGACCAGAAAATCCATAAAATCTTTACTCCAACAAGGTGTGAAATATAAAACACAAGCAATGCCCTTCAAGAAGTTGCAAACAAGATTAGCTTAAGCCAAAATATATACTTATGTGACTTTGTCAGTAATTTAGAAATTCTTCTCAGGCATTCGTTTTAACATAATCAGAATCACGGTAATTGCCTGTTCACAGGCATTAACCGGGAAATCAAACAGCTATTCTTTTCCTATATATGTATAAGGTTTTGTTCATTAAAGTTTTGGCCTTTGGGGAATGTTCATTTAACTTTTTAAGAGGACTTGTCTCATTTTCCACTATGACATAATACAGATTAGTGATAAGAGAGTATCTGCCATAAAGAATACTTGTTTTATCTTAACCTACAGTAATTACAGTGATCTTCTGGTCATGAGAGCGCCTAAGAAGCAATGAACAAACTCAGTCTTTCGACTCCCTTACTGATTTTAAATGTACTCTCCAAAGGAACCTAGTTACAACAAGCATGTTTCTTACAGAAATATTTAGGATGGATGTCCTGAATAGAGATGAGCGCGGTTCGTGGTTCGTGGTTCTCCAGTTCGGGGCTCGAGTGATATTGGGGGCTGTTCTAGATCGAACTAGAACTCGAGCTTTTTTGCAAAAGCTCGATAGTTCTAGATACGTTCGAGAACGGTTCTAGCAGCAAAAAAAACAGCTAATTTCTAGCTGGCTTTCCGCTGTAATAGTGTAAGTCACTCTGTGACTCACACTATTATGACATTTCAGTGTATAGTGTGCGGGAACAGCGCATTCAGATCACTGCTGTATGTATAATGGCAATCGCCATTTTTTTTTTTTTCTTGTCTTCCTTCCCTAAGCGCGCGCGTGTAGTGGGGAGGGCCAGCATGTCAGCCAATCCCAGACACACACACAGCTAAGTGGACTTTTAGCCAGAGAAGCAACGGCATGTGTGATAGGATGTCCATGTCACATGTCCCTGCATTATAAAAATGAGTATCTGCCCGTCCGGACGCCATTATCTCTTCTGCGTCCTTGGTGTCAGACATCACTGGCGCAGCTCCTATCGCCGATACTGCTGTATGCGCTCCATACACAGCGCTGGACAGCTTAAAGATAGCACTTTCTATCAGTCCTATTAATGGCTCATACCGGCAGGGTCAGAGCCATAGTTGACAGGCCCTGAAAACAGAGTTTAACAGCTACATAAGATGACAGTGTCTGTGTAGCTAAGGTCAGGGATTTCCTCGCTGCATTTCCCTATTAGGAAGGATGAAAGGCAAGCTTCATTTCCTCTACCCAGAGACCCACAACCCTGCCACTGTACCCTCCTGTCCTCTGCACACTCCAACTCATTATTACTAAGCCATTATACTAGCAAACAATGAGTGAACTTAGTGGCATCCTAAACGTGGCTATTGGACTTCTGTATAGTCCCAGTAGTGCAAAGATATTTGCAGCACGTCTGCCTGCATTGCACACTCCAACTCATTATAACTAAGCCATTATAGTAGCAAACACTGAGTGAACTTAGTGGCATCCTAAACATGGCTATTGGACTTCTGTATAGTCCCAGTAGTGCACAGATATTTGCAGCACGTCTGCCTGCATTGCACACTCCAACTCATTATAACTAAGCCATTATACTAGCAAACACTGAGTGAACCTAGTGGCATCCTAAACATGGCTGTTGGACTTCTGTATAGTCCCAGTAGTGCACAGATATTTGCAGCACGTCTGCCTGCATTGCACACTCCAACTCATTATAACTAAGCCATTATACTAGCAAACACTGAGTGAACCTAGTGGCATCCTAAACGTGGCTTTTGGACTTCTGTATAGTCCCAGTAGTGCACAGATATTTGCAGCACGTCTGCCTGCATTGCAATCTCAAACTCATTATAACTAAGCCATTATACTAGCAAACACTGAGTAAACCTAGTGGCATCCTAAACGTGGCTATTGGACTTCTGTATAGTCCCACCAGTGCAAAGATATTTGCAGCACGTCTGCCTGCATTGCAAACTCAAACTCATTATAACTAAGCCATTATACTAGCAAACACTGAGTGAACCTAGTGGCATCCTAAACGTGGCTATTGGACTTCTGTATAGTCCCAGTAGTGCACAGATATTTGCAGCACGTCTGCCTGCATTGCACACTCAAACTCATTATAACTAAGCCATTATACTAGCAAACACTGAGTGTACCTAGTGGCATCCTAAACGTGGCTATTGGACTTCTGTATAGTCCCAGTAGTGCACAGATATTTGCAGCACGTCTGCCTGCATTGCACACTCCAACTCATTATAACTAAGCCATTATACTAGCAAACACTGAGTGAACCTAGTGGCATCCTAAACGTGGCTTTTGGACTTCTGTATAGTCCCAGTAGTGCAAAGATATTTGCAGCACGTCTGCCTGCATTGCAAACTCAAACTCATTATAACTAAGCCATTATACTAGCAAACACTGAGTAAACCTAGTGGCATCCTAAACGTGGCTATTGGACTTCTGTATAGTCCCACCAGTGCAAAGATATTTGCAGCACGTCTGCCTGCATTGCACACTCCAACTCATTATAACTAAGCCATTATACTAGCAAACACTGAGTGAACCTAGTGGCATCCTAAACGTGGCTGTTGGACTTCTGTATAGTCCCAGTAGTGCACAGATATTTGCAGCACGTCTGCCTGCATTGCACACTCCAACTCATTATAACTAAGCCATTATAGTAGCAAACACTGAGTGAACTTAGTGGCATCCTAAACATGGCTATTGGACTTCTGTATAGTCCCAGTAGTGCACAGATATTTGCAGCACGTCTGCCTGCATTGCACACTCCAACTCGTTATAACTAAGCCATTATACTAGCAAACACTGAGTGAACCTAGTGGCATCCTAAACATGGCTGTTGGACTTCTGTATAGTCCCAGTAGTGCACAGATATTTGCAGCACGTCTGCCTGCATTGCACACTCCAACTCATTATAACTAAGCCATTATACTAGCAAACACTGAGTGAACCTAGTGGCATCCTAAACGTGGCTTTTGGACTTCTGTATGGTCCCAGTAGTGCAAAGATATTTGCAGCACGTCTGCCTGCATTGCACACTCCAACTCATTATAACTAAGCCATTATACTAGCAAACACTGAGTAAACCTAGTGGCATCCTAAACGTGGCTATTGGACTTCTGTATAGTCCCACCAGTGCAAAGATATTTGCAGCACGTCTGCCTGCATTGCAAACTCAAACTCATTATAACTAAGCCATTATACTAGCAAACACTGAGTGAACCTAGTGGCATCCTAAACGTGGCTATTGGACTTCTGTATAGTCCCAGTAGTGCACAGATATTTGCAGCACGTCTGCCTGCATTGCACACTCAAACTCATTATAACTAAGCCATTATACTAGCAAACACTGAGTGTACCTAGTGGCATCCTAAACGTGGCTATTGGACTTCTGTATAGTCCCAGTAGTGCACAGATATTTGCAGCACGTCTGCCTGCATTGCACACTCCAACTCATTATAACTCAGCCATTATACTAGCAAACACTGAGTAAACCTAGTGGCATCCTAAACGTGGCTATTGGACTTCTGTATAGTCCCACCAGTGCAAAGATATTTGCAGCACGTCTGCCTGCATTGCACACTCCAACTCATTATAACTAAGCCATTATACTAGCAAACACTGAGTGAACCTAGTGGCATCCTAAACGTGGCTATTGGACTTCTGTATAGTCCCAGTAGTGCACAGATATTTGCAGCATGTCTGCTTGCATTGCACACTCCAACTCATTATAACTAAGCCATTATACTAGCAAACACTGAGTGAACCTAGTGGCATCCTAAACGTGGCTATTGGACTTCTGTATAGTCCCAGTAGTGCACAGATATTTGCAGCACGTCTGCCTGAATTGCACACTCCAACTCATTATAACTAAGCCATTATACTAGCAAACACTGAGTGAACCTAGTGGCATCCTAAACGTGGCTGTTGGACTTCTGTATAGTCCCAGTAGTGCACAGATATTTGCAGCACGTCTGCCTGCATTGCACACTCCAACTCATTATAACTAAAGCCAACTTTACACGTTGCAATTAGTTGTACAATCGCATTTGCGATGTGACACGCCCAGGTTGCATACGGGATCTTATGAGATTGCACGTTGGTCGTTCATTTGCTGTCACACTTGCGTGAGTAGTCTATGTTAAATTGGTCAATTTTATGTGCGATCCTTTAGCTCATGTGTTCTGTGACGTATGCATTGGGCACCCTTTTTTTTTTATTTATTGACTTGCCAAGCGTGTGTACTGTGTAGGGATGCGTTTTTACTATGTCATCTGCCGTTCAGCTCTGCTACATGGCCGCTAACAGCAGACACAGACAGCCATGTAGCAGAGCTGAATGGCAGATGACAGCAGACACAGACAGAGCCGCACTGTCAGAATGAACTCGGGTGAACTTCACCCGACTTCATTGTCATGCTGCGGCTCTGTCTGTGTCGCGCTCTGATTAGCGGTCACCTGTGAAGGACTCACTGGTGACCGCTAATCTCCTAAGTGACTGAAGTTAACAGAGAGCACAAGAGAGTGGTGTTTTAATGCCGCGCCAATAGATCACTTCAGATGATGTTCAGACCAGTGTTACTTTATTGTTTTCCAGGTCAACGCGTTTCTGGGGCATCTGCCCCCTTCATCAGGACCACCAAAGAAACAGATAACATCCAATCTGTCTAGTACAGACAATGTATACAATATATAGACACATTGACATCACAGGCACATCCCCTAAAGAAAAAAACGAGCGGGAAGGACTGCCACGTTGCATGGAATGACGTCAAACAAACACTTAACATAAAAAAAAAAAAAAAAAAAAAAAAAAAAAAAGAAAACCAACACAACAAATAAAAATAAAAATAAAGATTCATCCATATTTGACATGTATTAACATATATTTCCTTATACAGGGATACACATTATTTTCCGTATTGTGTAAAAGAGAAATAAATATATATATATGTGCGCAATAAAAGACAAATAAAGAAAAGTGTGTAAAACCATTCATCTGCAATATGTGAAATAATACGTGTACACCCATGGATATTAAACTTGTCTTATACGCCGGACAAGTCAGCGATTTCACAAGGGAGGGATGAGAACCCTCGATTTAATATGTGTAATCCACTTCAGACATTTCAAAGCCACGGCATTATAACCTGCCACCACCTGTGCTTTTACATCTTTCAACCACCACCATGAAACAGCAAGTGCAGTGTGCCTAACGAAAGAACTAAAGAGATTCAGAAGAACCGCTTCTGATCTGTGAACTCAGACCGCAGTTCAACCCAGGACAAGACCGTGGGAAAAAAAGCAAGAGAGCATGCGCCGAAGCAAAGTACAGGTAATGAGCCGGCACAAGTTCACGGGAGTGCAGGAGCGTGGGAACCAAAAACATTTACGCATGCTCAGCCAATCTAATTCATAGACGCCCTGTAACAACCTATAGAACCCGTATAACCTCAGACTTTGAGCCGACCATGAGATTACTCATGATCGCGCTAAGATCATACTAGGGTCAAAGAAACCACAAAGCTAACAATAGTGATTTAAAAGCACATCGCCTGTGAACCGGCGAGAATCACAAACCCCCGTGTGGGACAAACAGATAGAATATGGTACAACCTTAAAAATCAGGGTATTTAACCAACATATAAATATAAAAAAAATTTGCATAAGCAACCATAAATATACACATATACAAACAGTAAAACTGGTGGTCCACTAAAACCGATACACAGAATTTCACAAGTTATGACAATAAAAACAACATAAAATCGCCTAAGAAAGCATAAAACATACACCAAACAAATATTAAAATACATCAGTGAAATAGGTCTGTGACCTCATTGAGGCCATGGGGTTTTAACGTATTAAGTTTATAAATCCAGTACGTCTCTTTTTTGTTTAGGGTCTCCATCCTATTTGCAACTGACACAGGTACATGCTCAATAGGGGTCACTTTCAAGGCGATTTTCTTGTCATGGAAAATGGTGGTATGACGGGACAAACCATGTAACATATACCCTATTTTAATATTATGTCTATGAGAATTGATGCGGTTATGGAGGGCTTGGATCGTCCTCCCCACGTACCGTTTGTCACAGTCACATTCAATCAGATATATGACATAGTCCGATTGACACGTGAGATGTCCTCGTATACTAAACTCAATACCCCCAGGATCACATCCGAAGCTAACCCGCCCATGCTGGATGGACCTGCAGCAAAGGCAGTTTTTGGTCATACATTTATATGATCCCATGGGTTTGTTTGTCCCTACACAACTGGGGGGACCCCTTAACCTGCTAGGAGCCAGCTGGTTTTTAATCGTCATGGCCCTACGGAAGGTCACCCCCGGTCGGGATGGCAGAACGCCCTTAAGGTAAGGGTCATTACATATAACTGGCCAGTGTTTTCTTAAAATCCCCTTAATGACCTCTCCATCACAGCTAAAAGTGGTTAAAAAATTGGATGAAAAACTCCCATTGGTGGGGGTGGGTACCACTCTACCAGATCCATTGTCAACATCAAGGCTCAAATTCCGCCCCTGGCCTCTAGCTTCTTGATATGCCTTCTTAACTAACGTTAGCGGATATTTCTTCTCCAAAAATCTCTCTCTAAGAATCTTCGCCGCCAGCCAGGAACACACAGATGCCGATCACGGATTTTTTAACACCAAGGGTAGGGAAAAGAAAAAGCACTGTAGGGGAACCAGGGCCGGGCGCAGGCTCAAACAAAAAAGGGAAAAAGAGCATGTGAGCAGGGATAACCCCTCTGGCATTTTTAATCTCTCCAGCCACGTTCTCTCTAAGAGTGAGCTTAAGGTCCTAAGGAAAGGCCTCTCATTTTGTCCGGCAAAATCATCTAATGAGTTTGAACTTTTTCTGGATTTTCAGAAGTTCATTAGGAAACTTACCCTTACCAGACATTTTGAAATTAATAAAGGGGTATCTACTACTATAGATGGTAATATTGATTGTTTCCTGCATACCGATTTTAAGTTGAAATCAAATTTTTATCCCTTACACAGCATGGGTCACCATATTAAGACCTTTAATGACCTGGTTTTAGAGGATTTTAAGAGGATTAATACTAACAGAGTACCTCCTAAATCCAATCTAACTAACGAAGAAAGAATGGCATTAGTGTCCCTGAAGAATAACCACAACCTTGTCATCCGTGGTGCGGACAAAGGAGGTGGCATTGTCCTACAGGACAGGAATAGTTATGTACAGGAAGCTCTGAGAATGCTGTCCAATACAGCACACTATGAGGTGGTGCAAGGTTCTGCATACCAGGATTCTATTGGGGTATATCGAATTTTAATAAAGAATGCCTTTGACAAGGGGATTCTTAACCAGAATGAGTATAAATTTTTGGATATAAAAAACCCTGGAACAGCTTTTTATTACCATCTACCAAAGATCCATAAGAGCTTAATTGACCCTCCCGGGAGACCCATTATATCAGGAATTGGGGCCCTGACCGAAAACTTGGCGGCATACGTTGACTCTATTTTAAGAGTTCATGTGACAAATCTGAAGAGTTTTCTGAGAGACTCCCCGCACCTCATTAGTATTCTCAAGGAGGTTGTGTGGAAGGAGTCATTTCTGTTTATAACCCTAGATATTGCGTCCCTGTATACTAATATTTCGCATAATTTAGGACTGGAATGTGTTAAACAATATTTAGAGATGGATGAGCGCTTACCTGCTACACAGAAAAACTTTGTCCTGGACAGTATGGAATTCATATCTAAAAACAACTACTTCATGTTCCAGGACAAGATGTACCATCAGCGGTGTGGCGTGGCTATGGGTTCTAAGGCAGCACCAACCTTTGCAAATTTGGTAATGGGACTGTTTGAGATACAGCATATCTACTCCTCGAACCTGTATAAACATGTAGTTATCTATAAAAGGTATATTGATGACTTATTCATTATTTGGGACAACGCTGGAAATAATTATTTAAATTTCCTGGAAGGGATTGTAAATAATGGTTGGGGTTTAAAATTTGCCCCCACGGTGGAGAAAACTGCTATTAATTTTTTGGATCTCACCATCTCACACGCAGAAGGATCTCTCCTTACAAAAACCTTTTTTAAAAAAGTTGATAGCAACGGGTACATTAATTACAGTAGTAACCACTATGTTAAATGGTTACGTAATGTCCCCAAGAATCAATACCAAAGGATACGAAGGAACTGTACGCTAGACATTGATTTTAATAATCAGGCGAAGATTCTTAGAGAGAGATTTTTGGAGAAGAAATATCCGCTAACGTTAGTTAAGAAGGCATATCAAGAAGCTAGAGGCCAGGGGCGGAATTTGAGCCTTGATGTTGACAATGGATCTGGTAGAGTGGTACCCACCCCCACCAATGGGAGTTTTTCATCCAATTTTTTAACCACTTTTAGCTGTGATGGAGAGGTCATTAAGGGGATTTTAAGAAAACACTGGCCAGTTATATGTAATGACCCTTACCTTAAGGGCGTTCTGCCATCCCGACCGGGGGTGACCTTCCGTAGGGCCATGACGATTAAAAACCAGCTGGCTCCTAGCAGGTTAAGGGGTCCCCCCAGTTGTGTAGGGACAAACAAACCCATGGGATCATATAAATGTATGACCAAAAACTGCCTTTGCTGCAGGTCCATCCAGCATGGGCGGGTTAGCTTCGGATGTGATCCTGGGGGTATTGAGTTTAGTATACGAGGACATCTCACGTGTCAATCGGACTATGTCATATATCTGATTGAATGTGACTGTGACAAACGGTACGTGGGGAGGACGATCCAAGCCCTCCATAACCGCATCAATTCTCATAGACATAATATTAAAATAGGGTATATGTTACATGGTTTGTCCCGTCATACCACCATTTTCCATGACAAGAAAATCGCCTTGAAAGTGACCCCTATTGAGCATGTACCTGTGTCAGTTGCAAATAGGATGGAGACCCTAAACAAAAAAGAGACGTACTGGATTTATAAACTTAATACGTTAAAACCCCATGGCCTCAATGAGGTCACAGACCTATTTCACTGATGTATTTTAATATTTGTTTGGTGTATGTTTTATGCTTTCTTAGGCGATTTTATGTTGTTTTTATTGTCATAACTTGTGAAATTCTGTGTATCGGTTTTAGTGGACCACCAGTTTTACTGTTTGTATATGTGTATATTTATGGTTGCTTATGCAAATTTTTTTTATATTTATATGTTGGTTAAATACCCTGATTTTTAAGGTTGTACCATATTCTATCTGTTTGTCCCACACGGGGGTTTGTGATTCTCGCCGGTTCACAGGCGATGTGCTTTTAAATCACTATTGTTAGCTTTGTGGTTTCTTTGACCCTAGTATGATCTTAGCGCGATCATGAGTAATCTCATGGTCGGCTCAAAGTCTGAGGTTATACGGGTTCTATAGGTTGTTACAGGGCGTCTATGAATTAGATTGGCTGAGCATGCGTAAATGTTTTTGGTTCCCACGCTCCTGCACTCCCGTGAACTTGTGCCGGCTCATTACCTGTACTTTGCTTCGGCGCATGCTCTCTTGCTTTTTTTCCCACGGTCTTGTCCTGGGTTGAACTGCGGTCTGAGTTCACAGATCAGAAGCGGTTCTTCTGAATCTCTTTAGTTCTTTCGTTAGGCACACTGCACTTGCTGTTTCATGGTGGTGGTTGAAAGATGTAAAAGCACAGGTGGTGGCAGGTTATAATGCCGTGGCTTTGAAATGTCTGAAGTGGATTACACATATTAAATCGAGGGTTCTCATCCCTCCCTTGTGAAATCGCTGACTTGTCCGGCGTATAAGACAAGTTTAATATCCATGGGTGTACACGTATTATTTCACATATTGCAGATGAATGGTTTTACACACTTTTCTTTATTTGTCTTTTATTGCGCACATATATATATATTTATTTCTCTTTTACACAATACGGAAAATAATGTGTATCCCTGTATAAGGAAATATATGTTAATACATGTCAAATATGGATGAATCTTTATTTTTATTTTTATTTGTTGTGTTGGTTTTTTTTTTTTTTTTTTTTTTTTTTTTTTATGTTAAGTGTTTGTTTGACGTCATTCCATGCAACGTGGCAGTCCTTCCCGCTCGTTTTTTTCTTTAGGGGATGTGCCTGTGATGTCAATGTGTCTATATATTGTATACATTGTCTGTACTAGACAGATTGGATGTTATCTGTTTCTTTGGTGGTCCTGATGAAGGGGGCAGATGCCCCAGAAACGCGTTGACCTGGAAAACAATAAAGTAACACTGGTCTGAACATCATCTGAAGTGATCTATTGGCGCGGCATTAAAACACCACTCTCTTGTGCTCTCTGTTATCTACCGTTTTGGTGGCTGCAGCCTTGGATTGTGTGATACATGCGATTACAGTAGTTGTGGCTTCTCACAACTACATCTGGTGAGTAGTTTCACTCCCCCACCCCCACCCCTCACATATTGGGGTAAGACCCTATGCGCTTGTTTTTCCACAGCTTTTTCTCCAAGTGACTGAAGTTAGCAGCCCTCTCTCATACTCACCAATCCCCGATCCCCGGCGCTGCACGGCGTTCACACTGCTCCGGCGGCTTTTACTGTTTTGAAAAAGCCGGCCGCCCATTAAACAATCTCGTATTCCCTGCTTTCCACGCCCACCGGCGCCTGTGATTGGTTACAGTGAGACACGCCCCCCACGCTGAGTGACAGGTGTCACACTGCACCCAATCACAGCAGCCGGTGGGCGTGTCTATACTGTGTAGTGAAATAAATAATTAAATAATTAAAAAAAACGGCGTGCGGTTCCCCCCAATTTTAAAACCAGCCAGATAAAGCCATACGGCTGAAGGCTGGTATTCTCAGGATGGGGAGCTCCACGTTATGGGGAGCCCCCCAGCCTAACAATATCAGCCAACAGCCGCCCAGAATTGCCGCATACATTATATGCGACAGTTCTGGGACTGTACCCGGCTCTTCCCGATTTGCCCTGGTGCGTTGGCAAATCGGGGTAATAAGGAGTTATTGGCAGCCCATAGCTGCCAATAAGTCCTAGATTAATCATGTCAGGCGTCTATGAGACACCCTCCATGATTAATCTGTAAATTACAGTAAATAAACACACACGCCCGAAAAAATCCTTTATTAGAAATAAAAAACACAAACATATACCCTGGTTCACCACTTTAATCAGCCCCAAAAAGCCCTCCATGTCCGGCGTAATCCAGGATGCTCCAGCGTCGCTTCCAGCGCTGCTGCATGGAGGTGACCGGAGTTGCAGCAGACACAGCCGCTCCGGTCACCTCCACACAGCTAATGAACACAGCCGAGCGATCAGCTGAGCTGTCACTGAGGTTACCCGCTGTCACTGGATCCAGCGGTGGCCGCGGGTAACCTCAGTGACAGCTCAGCTGATCGCGCTACTCACCGCCGCTCCTATCACCTCCACGCAGCGCGATCAGCTGAGCTGTCAGTGAGGTTACCCGCGGCCACCGCTGCATCCACCGCTGGATCCAGTGACAGCGCGTAACCTCAGTGACAGCAGCTGATCGCGCAGCTGTCTTCATTACCTGCGTGGAGGTGACCGGAGCGGCTGTGTATTCTGCAGCTCCGGTCACCTCCATGCAGCAGCGCTGGAAGCGACGCTGCATCATCCTGGATTACGCCGGACATGGAGGGCTTTTTGGGGCCGATTAAAGTGGTGAACCAGGGTATATGTTTGTGTTTTTTATTTCTAATAAAGGATTTTTTCGGGTGTGTGTGTGTTTATTTACTGTAATTTACAGATTAATCATGGAGGGTGTCTCATAGACGCCTGACATGATTAATCTAGGACTTATTGGCAGCTATGGGCTGCCAATAACTCTTTATTACCCCGATTTGCCAACGCACCAGGGTAAATCGGGAAGAGCCGGGTACTGTCCCAGAACTGTCGCATATAATGTATGCGGCAATTCTGGGCGGCTGTTCGCTGATATTGTTAGGCTGGGGGGCTCCCCATAACGTGGAGCTCCCCATCCTGAGAATACCAGACTTCAGCCGTATGGATTTATCTGGCTGGTATTAAAATTGGGGGGGACCGCACGCCGTTTTTTTTAATTATTTAATTATTTATTTCACTACACAGTATAGACACGCCCACCGGCTGCTGTGATTGGGTGCAGTGTGACACCTGTCACTCAGCGTGGGGGGCGTGTCTCACTGTAACCAATCATAGGCGCCGGTGGGCGGGGAAAGCAGGGAATACGAGATTGTTTAATGGGCGGCCGGCTTTTTCAAAACAGTAAAAGCCGCCGGAGCAGTGTGAATGCAGTGCAGCGCCGGGGATCGAGGATCGGTGAGTATATGAGAGAGGGGGATAGACTGACATGGACAGAGAGAGAGGGACAGAGATAGTGACCGACTGACAGAGATTAGGGAATGACAGACATTGTGAGGCGCTTCAGAATGCAGCTTTTCAGCTGCGCTCTGAAGCAGACCTTTTATAAGCTGCGGTGCAGAGCGCACACCTGCGCACATAGCATCAGACATCAAAATCATATGAGGGATGTCACACGTTACAATTCACTAGGTTCGTGCAACAAAACGCTCAATTCTAGAGAATGATACGATGTGTTTGCGATCAACGGTTTTGCGTTCAATCCTGATCGCACATAGCTGTCACACGCAAATACGTCACGAACGATGCCGGATGTGCGTCACTTACAACTTGACCCCAATGACGGATTGTGAGATATATTGAAGCGTGTGTAGCAGGCTTAAGCCATTATACTAGCAAACACTGAGTGAACCTAATGGCATCCTAAACGTGGCTGTTGGACTTCTCTATAGTCCCAGTAGTGCACAGATATTTGCAGCACGTCTGCCTGCATTGCACACTCCAACTCATTATAACTAAGCCATTATACTAGAAAACACTGAGTGAACCTAGTGGCATCCTAAACGTGGCTGTTGGACTTCTGTATAGTCCCAGTAGTGCACAGATATTTGCAGCACGTCTGCCTGCATTGCACACTCCAACTCATTATAACTAAGCCATTATACTAGCAAACACTGAGTGAACCTAGTGGCATCCTAAACGTGGCTGTTGGACTTCTGTATAGTCCCAGTAGTGCACAGATATTTGCAGCACGTCTGCCTGCATTGCACACTCCAACTCTTTATAACTAAGCCATTATACTAGCAAACACTGAGTGAACCTAGTGGCATCCTAAACGTGGCTTTTGGACTTCTGTATAGTCCCACTAGTGCAAAGATATTTGCAACATGTCTGCCTGCATTGCACACTCCAACTCATTATAACTAAGCCATTATACTAGCAAACACTGAGTGAACCTAGTGGCATCCTAAACGTGGCTATTGGACTTTTCTATAGTCCCAGTAGTGCACAGATATTTGCAGCACGTCTGCCTGCATTGCACACTCAAACTCATTATAACTAAGCCATTATACTAGCAAACACTGAGTGAACCTAGTGGCATCCTAAACATGGCTGTTGGACTTCTGTATAGTCCCAGTAGTGCACAGATATTTGCAGCATGTCTGCCTGCATTGCACACTCCAACTCATTATAACTAAGCCATTATACTAGGAAACACTGAGTGAACCTAGTGGCATCCTAAACGTGGCTGTTGGACTTCTGTATAGTCCCAGTAGTGCACAGATATTTGCAGCACCTCTGCCTTCATTGCACACTCCAACTCATTGTAACTAAGCCATTATACTAGCAAACACTGAGTAAACCTAGTGGCATCCTAAACGTGGCTATTTGACTTCTGTATAGTCCCAGTAGTGCACAGATATTTGCAGCACGTCTGCCTGCATTGCACACTCAAACTCATTATAACTAAGCCACTATACTAGCAAACACTGAGTGAACCTAGTGGCATCCTAAACGTGGCTATTGGACTTCTGTATAGTCCCAGTAGTGCACAGATATTTGCAGCACGTCTGCCTGCATTGCACACTCCAACTCATTATAACTAAGCCATTATACTAGCAAACACTGAGTGAACCTAGTGGCATCCTAAACGTGGCTGTTGGACTTCTCTATAGTCCCAGTAGTGCACAGATATTTGCAGCACGTCTGCCTGCATTGCACACTCCAACTCATTATAACTAAGCCATTATACTAGCAAACACTGAGTAAACCTAGTGGCATCCTAAACGTGGCTGTTGGACTTCTGTATAGTCCCAGTAGTGCACAGATATTTGCAGCACGTCTGCCTGCATTGCACACTCCAACTCTTTATAACTAAGCCATTATACTAGCAAACACTGAGTGAACCTAGTGGCATCCTAAACGTGGCTGTTGGACTTCTGTATAGTCCCAGTAGTGCACAGATATTTTCAGCACGTCTGCCTTCATTGCACACTGCAACTCATTATAACTAAGCCATTATACTAGCAAACACTGAGTGAACCTAGTGGCATCCTAAACGTGGCTATTTGACTTCTGTATAGTCCCAGTAGTGCACAGATATTTGCAGCACGTCTGCCTGCATTGCACACTCAAACTCATTATAACTAAGCCATTATACTAACAAACACTGAGTGTACCTAGTGGCATCCTAAACGTGGCTGTTGGACTTCTGTATAGTCCCAGTAGTGCACAGATATTTGCAGCACGTCAGCCTGCATTTCACACTCCAACTCATTATAACCAAGCCATTATACTAGCAAACACTGAGTGAACTTAGTGGCATCCTAAACGTGGCTATTGGACTTCTGTATAGTCCCAGTAGTGCACAGATATTTGCAGCACGTCTGCCTGCATTGCAGACTCCAACTCATTATAACTAAGCCATTATACTAGCAAACACTGAATGAACCTAGTGGCATCCTAAACGTGGCTGTTGGACTTCTGTATAGTCCCAGTAGGGCAAACATATTTGCAGCACGTCTGCCTGCATTGCACACTCAAACTCATTGTTATTAAGCCATTATACTAGCAAACACTGAGTGAACCTAGTGGCATCCTAAACGTGGCTATTGGACTTCTGTATAGTCCCAGTAGTGCACAGATATTTGCAGCACGTCTGCCTGCATTGCACACTCCAACTCATTATAACTAAGCCATTATACTAGCAAACACTGAGTGAACCTAGTTCCATCCTAAACGTGGCTGTTGGACTTCTGTATAGTCCCAGTCGTGCAAAGATATTTGCAGCACGTCTGCCTGCATTGCACACTCCAACTCATTATAACTAAGCCATTATACTAGCAAACACTGAGTGAACCTAGTGGCATCCTAAACGTGGCTATTGGACTTCTGTATAGTCCCAGTAGTGCACAGATCTTTGCAGCACGTTTCCCTGCATTGCACACTCCAACTCATTATAACTAAGCCATTATACTAGCAAACACTGAGTAAACCTAGTGGCATCCTAAACGTGGCTGTTGGACTTCTGTATAGTCCCAGTAGTGCACAGATATTTGCAGCACGTCTCCCTGCATTTCACACTCCAACTCATTATAACTAAGCCATTATACTAGCAAACACTGAGTAAACCTAGTGGCATCCTAAACGTGGCTGTTGGACTTCTGTATAGTCCCAGTAGTTCAAAGATATTTGCAGCACGTCTGCCTGCATTGCACACTCCAACTCAATATAACTAAGCCATTATACTAGCAAACACTGAGTGAACCTAGTGGCATCCTAAACGTGGCTGTTGGACTTCTGTATAGTCCCAGTAGTGCACAGATATTTGCAGCACCTCTGCCTTCATTGCACACTCCAACTCATTGTAACTAAGCCATTATACTAGCAAACACTGAGTAAACCTAGTGGCATCCTAAACGTGGCTATTGGACTTCTGTATAGTCCCACTAGTGCAAAGATATTTGCAGCACGTCTGCCTGCATTGCACACTCCAACTCATTATAACTAAGCCATTATACTAGGAAACACTGAGTGAACCTAGTGGCATCCTAAACGTGGCTATTGGACTTCTGTATAGTCCCAGTAGTGCACAGATATTTGCAGCACGTCTGCCTGCATTGCACACTCAAACTCATTGCAACTAAGCCATTATACTAGCAAACACTGAGTGAACCTAGTGGCATCCTAAACGTGGCTGTTGGACTTCTGTATAGTCCCAGTAGTGCACAGATATTTGCAGCACGTCTGCCTGCATTGCACACTCCAACTCATTATAACTAAGCCATTATACTAGCAAACACTGAGTGAACCTAGTGGCATCCTAAACGTGGCTGTTGGACTTCTCTATAGTCCCAGTAGTGCACAGATATTTGCAGCACGTCTGCCTGCATTGCACACTCCAACTCATTATAACTAAGCCATTATACTAGCAAACACTGAGTAAACCTAGTGGCATCCTAAACGTGGCTGTTGGACTTCTGTATAGTCCCAGTAGTGCACAGATATTTGCAGCACGTCTGCCTGCATTGCACACTCCAACTCTTTATAACCAAGCCATTATACTAGCAAACACTGAGTGAACCTAGTGGCATCCTAAACGTGGCTGTTGGACTTCTGTATAGTCCCAGTAGTGCACAGATATTTGCAGCACGTCTGCCTTCATTGCACACTGCAACTCATTATAACTAAGCCATTATACTAGCAAACACTGAGTCAACCTAGTGGCATCCTAAACGTGGCTGTTGGACTTCTGTATAGTCCCAGTAGTGCACAGATATTTGCAGCACGTCTGCCTGCATTTCACACTCCAACTCATTATAACTAAGCCATTATACTAGCAAACACTGAGTGAACTTAGTGGCATCTTAAACGTGGCTATTGGACTTCTGTATAGTCCCAGTAGTGCACAGATATTTGCAGCACGTCTGCCTGCATTGCAGACTCCAACTCATTATAACTAAGCCATTATACTAGCAAACACTGAGTGAACCTAGTGGCATCCTAAACGTGGCTGTTGGACTTCTGTATAGTCCCAGTAGGGCAAACATATTTGCAGCACGTCTGCCTGCATTGCACACTCAAACTCATTGTTACTAAGCCATTATACTAGCAAACACTGAGTGAACCTAGTGGCATCCTAAACGTGGCTATTGGACTTCTGTATAGTCCCAGTAGTGCACAGATATTTGCAGCACGTCTGCCTGCATTGCACACTCCAACTCATTATAACTAAGCCATTATACTAGCAAACACTGAGTGAACCTAGTTCCATCCTAAACGTGGCTGTTGGACTTCTGTATAGTCCCAGTAGTGCACAGATATTTGCAGCACGTCTGCCTGCATTGCACACTCCAGCTCATTATAACTAAGCCATTATACTAGCAAACACTGAGTGAACCTAGTGGCATCCTAAACGTGGCTATTGGACTTCTGTATAGTCCCAGTAGTGCACAGATCTTTGCAGCACGTTTCCCTGCATTGCACACTCCAACTCATTATAACTAAGCCATTATACTAGCAAACACTGAGTAAACCTAGTGGCATCCTAAACGTGGCTGTTGGACTTCTGTATAGTCCCAGTAGTTCAAAGATATTTGCAGCACGTCTGCCTGCATTGCACACTCCAACTCAATATAACTAAGCCATTATACTAGCAAACACTGAGTGAACCTAGTGGCATCCTAAACGTGGCTGTTGGACTTCTGTATAGTCCCAGTAGTGCACAGATATTTGCAGCACCTCTGCCTTCATTGCACACTCCAACTCATTGTAACTAAGCCATTATACTAGCAAACACTGAGTAAACCTAGTGGCATCCTAAACGTGGCTATTGGACTTCTGTATAGTCCCACTAGTGCAAAGATATTTGCAGCACGTCTGCCTGCATTGCACACTCCAACTCATTATAACTAAGCCATTATACTAGGAAACACTGAGTGAACCTAGTGGCATCCTAAACGTGGCTATTGGACTTCTGTATAGTCCCAGTAGTGCACAGATATTTGCAGCACGTCTGCCTGCATTGCACACTCAAACTCATTGCAACTAAGCCATTATACTAGCAAACACTGAGTGAACCTAGTGGCATCCTAAACGTGGCTGTTGGACTTCTGTATAGTCCCAGTAGTGCACAGATATTTGCAGCACGTCTGCCTGCATTGCACACTCCAACTCATTATAACTAAGCCATTATACTAGCAAACACTGAGTGAACCTAGTGGCATCCTAAACGTGGCTGTTGGACTTCTCTATAGTCCCAGTAGTGCACAGATATTTGCAGCACGTCTGCCTGCATTGCACACTCCAACTCATTATAACTAAGCCATTATACTAGCAAACACTGAGTAAACCTAGTGGCATCCTAAACGTGGCTGTTGGACTTCTGTATAGTCCCAGTAGTGCACAGATATTTGCAGCACGTCTGCCTGCATTGCACACTCCAACTCTTTATAACCAAGCCATTATACTAGCAAACACTGAGTGAACCTAGTGGCATCCTAAACGTGGCTGTTGGACTTCTGTATAGTCCCAGTAGTGCACAGATATTTGCAGCACGTCTGCCTTCATTGCACACTGCAACTCATTATAACTAAGCCATTATACTAGCAAACACTGAGTCAACCTAGTGGCATCCTAAACGTGGCTGTTGGACTTCTGTATAGTCCCAGTAGTGCACAGATATTTGCAGCACGTCTGCCTGCATTTCACACTCCAACTCATTATAACTAAGCCATTATACTAGCAAACACTGAGTGAACTTAGTGGCATCTTAAACGTGGCTATTGGACTTCTGTATAGTCCCAGTAGTGCACAGATATTTGCAGCACGTCTGCCTGCATTGCAGACTCCAACTCATTATAACTAAGCCATTATACTAGCAAACACTGAGTGAACCTAGTGGCATCCTAAACGTGGCTGTTGGACTTCTGTATAGTCCCAGTAGGGCAAACATATTTGCAGCACGTCTGCCTGCATTGCACACTCAAACTCATTGTTACTAAGCCATTATACTAGCAAACACTGAGTGAACCTAGTGGCATCCTAAACGTGGCTATTGGACTTCTGTATAGTCCCAGTAGTGCACAGATATTTGCAGCACGTCTGCCTGCATTGCACACTCCAACTCATTATAACTAAGCCATTATACTAGCAAACACTGAGTGAACCTAGTTCCATCCTAAACGTGGCTGTTGGACTTCTGTATAGTCCCAGTAGTGCACAGATATTTGCAGCACGTCTGCCTGCATTGCACACTCCAACTCATTATAACTAAGCCATTATACTAGCAAACACTGAGTGAACCTAGTGGCATCCTAAACGTGGCTATTGGACTTCTGTATAGTCCCAGTAGTGCACAGATCTTTGCAGCACGTTTCCCTGCATTGCACACTCCAACTCATTATAACTAAGCCATTATACTAGCAAACACTGAGTGAACCTAGTGGCATCCTAAACGTGGCTGTTGGACTTCTGTATAGTCCCAGTAGTGCACAGATATTTGCAGCACCTCTGCCTTCATTGCACACTCCAACTCATTGTAACTAAGCCATTATACTAGCAAACACTGAAAAAACCTAGTGGCATCCTAAACGTGGCTATTGGTCTTCTGTATAGTCCCACTAGTGCAAAGATATTTGCAGCACGTCTGCCTGCATTGCACACTCCAACTCATTATAACTAAGCCATTATAGTAGCAAACACTGAGTGAACCTAGTGGCATCCTAAACGTGGCTATTGGACTTCTGTATAGTCCCAGTAGTGCACAGATATTTGCAGCACGTCTGCCTGCATTGCACACTCAAACTCATTGCAACTAAGCCATTATACTAGCAAACACTGAGTGAACCTAGTGGCATCCTAAACGTGGCTGTTGGACTTCTGTATAGTCCCAGTAGTGCACAGATATTTGCAGCACGTCTGCCTGCATTGCACACTCCAACCCATTTTAACTAAGCCATTATACTAGCAAACACTGAGTGAACCTAGTGGCATCCTAAACGTGGCTGTTGGACTTCTCTATAGTCCCAGTAGTGCACAGATATTTGCAGCACGTCTGCCTGCATTGCACACTCCAACTCATTATAACTAAGCCATTATACTAGCAAACACTGAGTAAACCTAGTGGCATCCTAAACGTGGCTGTTGGACTTCTGTATAGTCCCAGTAGTGCACAGATATTTGCAGCACGTCTGCCTGCATTGCACACTCCAACTCTTTATAACCAAGCCATTATACTAGCAAACACTGAGTGAACCTAGTGGCATCCTAAACGTGGCTGTTGGACTTCTGTATAGTCCCAGTAGTGCACAGATATTTGCAGCACGTCTGCCTTCATTGCACACTGCAACTCATTATAACTAAGCCATTATACTAGCAAACACTGAGTGAACCTAGTGGCATCCTAAACGTGGCTATTGGACTTCTGTATAGTCCCACTAGTGCAAAGACATTTGCAGCACCTCTACCTGCATTGCACACTCCAACTCATTATAACTTAGCCATTATACTAGCAAACACTGAGTGAACCTAGTGGCATCCTAAACGTGGCTGTTGGACTTCTGTATAGTCCCAGTAGTGCACAGATATTTGCAGCACGTCTGCCTGCATTGCACACTCAAACTCATTATAACTAAGCCATTATACTAACAAACACTGAGTGTACCTAGTGGCATCCTAAACGTGGCTGTTGGACTTCTGTATAGTCCCAGTAGTGCACAGATATTTGCAGCACGTCTGCCTGCATTTCACACTCCAACTCATTATAACTAAGCCATTATACTAGCAAACACTGAGTAAACCTAGTGGCATCCTAAACGTGGCTATTGGACTTCTGTATAGTCCCACTAGTGCAAAGATATTTGCAGCACTTCTGCCTGCATTGCACACTCCAACTCATTATAACTAAGCCATTATACTAGCAAACACTGAGTCAACCTAGTGGCATCCTAAACGTGGCTGTTGGACTTCTGTATAGTCCCAGTAGTGCACAGATATTTGCAGCACGTCTGCCTGCATTTCACACTCCAACTCATTATAACTAAGCCATTATACTAGCAAACACTGAGTGAACTTAGTGGCATCTTAAACGTGGCTATTGGACTTCTGTATAGTCCCAGTAGTGCACAGATATTTGCAGCACGTCTGCCTGCATTGCAGACTCCAACTCATTATAACTAAGCCATTATACTAGCAAACACTGAGTGAACCTAGTGGCATCCTAAACGTGGCTGTTGGACTTCTGTATAGTCCCAGTAGGGCAAACATATTTGCAGCACGTCTGCCTGCATTGCACACTCAAACTCATTGTTACTAAGCCATTATACTAGCAAACACTGAGTGAACCTAGTGGCATCCTAAACGTGGCTATTGGACTTCTGTATAGTCCCAGTAGTGCACAGATATTTGCAGCACGTCTGCCTGCATTGCACACTCCAACTCATTATAACTAAGCCATTATACTAGCAAACACTGAGTGAACCTAGTTCCATCCTAAACGTGGCTGTTGGACTTCTGTATAGTCCCAGTAGTGCACAGATATTTGCAGCACGTCTGCCTGCATTGCACACTCCAACTCATTATAACTAAGCCATTATACTAGCAAACACTGAGTGAACCTAGTGGCATCCTAAACGTGGCTATTGGACTTCTGTATAGTCCCAGTAGTGCACAGATCTTTGCAGCACGTTTCCCTGCATTGCACACTCCAACTCATTATAACTAAGCCATTATACTAGCAAACACTGAGTAAACCTAGTGGCATCCTAAACGTGGCTGTTGGACTTCTGTATAGTCCCAGTAGTGCACAGATATTTGCAGCACATCTGCCTGCATTGCACACTTCAACTCATTATAACTAAGCCATTATACTAGCAAACACTGAGTGAACCTAGTGGCATCCTAAACGTGGCTGTTGGACTTCTGTATAGTCCCAGTAGTGCACAGATATTTGCAGCACCTCTGCCTTCATTGCACACTCCAACTCATTGTAACTAAGCCATTATACTAGCAAACACTGAAAAAACCTAGTGGCATCCTAAACGTGGCTATTGGACTTCTGTATAGTCCCACTAGTGCAAAGATATTTGCAGCACGTCTGCCTGCATTGCACACTCCAACTCATTATAACTAAGCCATTATAGTAGCAAACACTGAGTGAACCTAGTGGCATCCTAAACGTGGCTATTGGACTTCTGTATAGTCCCAGTAGTGCACAGATATTTGCAGCACGTCTGCCTGCATTGCACACTCAAACTCATTGCAACTAAGCCATTATACTAGCAAACACTGAGTGAACCTAGTGGCATCCTAAACGTGGCTGTTGGACTTCTGTATAGTCCCAGTAGTGCACAGATATTTGCAGCACGTCTGCCTGCATTTCACACTCCAACTCATTATAACTAAGCCATTATACTAGCAAACACTGAGTGAACTTAGTGGCATCTTAAACGTGGCTATTGGACTTCTGTATAGTCCCAGTAGTGCACAGATATTTGCAGCACGTCTGCCTGCATTGCAGACTCCAACTCATTATAACTAAGCCATTATACTAGCAAACACTGAGTGAACCTAGTGGCATCCTAAACGTGGCTGTTGGACTTCTGTATAGTCCCAGTAGGGCAAACATATTTGCAGCACGTCTGCCTGCATTGCACACTCAAACTCATTGTTACTAAGCCATTATACTAGCAAACACTGAGTGAACCTAGTGGCATCCTAAACGTGGCTATTGGACTTCTGTATAGTCCCAGTAGTGCACAGATATTTGCAGCACGTCTGCCTGCATTGCACACTCCAACTCATTATAACTAAGCCATTATACTAGCAAACACTGAGTGAACCTAGTTCCATCCTAAACGTGGCTGTTGGACTTCTGTATAGTCCCAGTAGTGCACAGATATTTGCAGCACGTCTGCCTGCATTGCACACTCCAACTCATTATAACTAAGCCATTCTACTAGCAAACACTGAGTGAACCTAGTGGCATCCTAAACGTGGCTATTGGACTTCTGTATAGTCCCAGTAGTGCACAGATCTTTGCAGCACGTTTCCCTGCATTGCACACTCCAACTCATTATAACTAAGCCATTATACTAGCAAACACTGAGTAAACCTAGTGGCATCCTAAACGTGGCTGTTGGACTTCTGTATAGTCCCAGTAGTGCACAGATATTTGCAGCACATCTGCCTGCATTGCACACTTCAACTCATTATAACTAAGCCATTATACTAGCAAACACTGAGTGAACCTAGTGGCATCCTAAACGTGGCTGTTGGACTTCTGTATAGTCCCAGTAGTGCACAGATATTTGCAGCACATCTGCCTTCATTGCACACTCCAACTCATTGTAACTAAGCCATTATACTAGCAAACACTGAAAAAACCTAGTGGCATCCTAAACGTGGCTATTGGACTTCTGTATAGTCCCACTAGTGCAAAGATATTTGCAGCACGTCTGCCTGCATTGCACACTCCAACTCATTATAACTAAGCCATTATAGTAGCAAACACTGAGTGAACCTAGTGGCATCCTAAACGTGGCTATTGGACTTCTGTATAGTCCCAGTAGTGCACAGATATTTGCAGCACGTCTGCCTGCATTGCACACTCAAACTCATTGCAACTAAGCCATTATACTAGCAAACACTGAGTGAACCTAGTGGCATCCTAAACGTGGCTGTTGGACTTCTGTATAGTCCCAGTAGTGCACAGATATTTGCAGCACGTCTGCCTGCATTGCACACTCCAACTCATTATAACTAAGCCATTATACTAGCAAACACTGAGTGAACCTAGTGGCATCCTAAACGTGGCTGTTGGACTTCTCTATAGTCCCAGTAGTGCACAGATATTTGCAGCACGTCTGCCTGCATTGCACACCCCAACTCATTATAACTAAGCCATTATACTAGCAAACACTGAGTAAACCTAGTGGCATCCTAAATGTGGCTGTTGGACTTCTGTATAGTCCCAGTAGTGCACAGATATTTGCAGCACGTCTGCCTGCATTGCACACTCCAACTCTTTATAACCAAGCCATTATACTAGCAAACACTGAGTGAACCTAGTGGCATCCTAAACGTGGCTGTTGGACTTCTGTATAGTCCCAGTAGTGCACAGATATTTGCAGCACGTCTGCCTTCATTGCACACTGCAACTCATTATAACTAAGCCATTATACTAGCAAACACTGAGTGAACCTAGTGGCATCCTAAACGTGGCTATTGGACTTCTGTATAGTCCCACTAGTGCAAAGACATTTGCAGCACCTCTACCTGCATTGCACACTCCAACTCATTATAACTTAGCCATTATACTAGCAAACACTGAGTGTACCTAGTGGCATCCTAAATGTGGCTGTTGGACTTCTGTATAGTCCCAGTAGTGCACAGATATTTGCAGCACGTCTGCCTGCATTTCACACTCCAACTCATTATAACTAAGCCATTATACTAGCAAACACTGAGTGAACTTAGTGGCATCCTAAACGTGGCTATTGGACTTCTGTATAGTCCCAGTAGTGCACAGATATTTGCAGCACGTCTGCCTGCATTGCAAACTCCAACTCATTATAACTAAGCCATTATACTAGCAAACACTGAGTGAACCTAGTGGCATCCTAAACGTGGCTGTTGGACTTCTGTATAGTCCCAGTAGGGCAAACATATTTGCAGCACGTCTGCCTGCATTGCACAATCAAACTCATTGTTACTAAGCTATTATACTAGCAAACACTGAGTGAACCTAGTGGCATCCTAAACGTGGCTATTGGACTTCTGTATAGTCCCAGTAGTGCACAGATATTTGCAGCACGTCTGCCTGCATTGCACACTCCAACTCATTATAACTAAGCCATTATACTAGCAAACACTGAGTGAACCTAGTTCCATCCTAAACGTGGCTGTTGGACTTCTGTATAGTCCCAGTCATGCAAAGATATTTGCAGCACGTCTGCCTGCATTGCACACTCCAACTCATTATAACTAAGCCATTATACTAGCAAACACTGAGTGAACCTAGTGGCATCCTAAACGTGGCTATTGGACTTCTGTATAGTCCCAGTAGTGCACAGATCTTTGCAGCACGTTTCCCTGCATTGCACACTCCAACTCATTATAACTAAGCCATTATACTAGCAAACACTGAGTAAACCTAGTGGCATCCTAAACGTGGCTATTGGACTTCTGTATAGTCCCACTAGTGCAAAGATATTTGCAGCACGTCTGCCTGCATTGCACACTCCAACTCATTATAACTAAGCCATTATACTAGCAAACACTGAGTGAACCTAGTGGCATCCTAAACGTGGCTGTTGGACTTCTGTATAGTCCCAGTAGTGCAAACATATTTGCAGCACGTCTGCCTGCATTGCACACTCAAACTCATTGTTACTAAGCCAATTTACTAGCAAATACTGAGTAAACCTAGTGGCATCCTAAACGTGGCTATTGGACTTCTGTATAGTCCCAGTAGTGCACAGATATTTGCAGCACGTCTGCCTGCATTGCACACTCCAACTCATTATAACTAAGCCATTATACTAGCAAACACTGAGTGAACCTAGGGGCATCTAAAACGTGGCTATTGGACTTCTGTATAGTCCCAGTAGTGCACAGATCTTTGCAGCACGTTTCCCTGCATTGCACACTCCAACTCATTATAACTAAGCCATTATACTAGCAAACACTAAGTGAACCTAGTGGCATCCTAAACGTGGCTGTTGGACTTCTGTATAGTCCCAGTAGTGCACAGATATTTGCAGCACGTCTGACTGCATTGCACACTCCAACTCATTATAACTAAGCCATTATACTAGTAAACACTGAGTGAACCCAGTGGCATCCTAAACGTGGCTATTGGACTTCTGCATAGTCCCAGCAGTGCACAGATATTTGCAGCACGTCTGCCTGCATTGCATACTCCAACTCATTATAACTAAGCCATTATACTAGCAAACACTGAGTGAACCTAGTGGCATCCTAAACGTGGCTGTTGGACTTCTGTATAGTCCCAGTAGTGCACAGATATTTGCAGCACGTCTGCCTGCATTGCACACTCCAACTCATTATAACTAAGCCATTATACTAGCAAACACTGAGTGAACCTAGTGGCATCCTAAACGTGGCTATTGGACTTCTGTATAGTCCCAGTAGTGCACAGATATTTGCAGCACGTCTGCCTGCATTGCACACTCCAACTCATTATAACTAAGCCATTATACTAGCAAACACTGAGTGAACATAGTTGCATCCTAAACGTGGCTGTTGGACTTCTGTATAGTCCCAGTCGTGCAAAGATATTTGCAGCACGTCTGCCTGCATTGCACACTCCAACTCATTATAACTAAGCCATTATACTAGCAAACACTGAGTGAACCTAGTGGCATCCTAAACGTGGCTGTTGGACTTCTGTATAGTCCCAGTAGTGCACAGATATTTGCAGCACGTCTGCCTGCATTGCACACTCCAACTCATTATAACTAAGCCATTATACTAGCAATTTATGCTGCCAGTTTAATGGCCGTAGTTGCATTGTCAGGGATATTTATTCTTTATTATTCTGCTGTTAATAAAGCTAGACCACCGCTGCAATCTACACCACCTCTCAATTGTTACTACCACATTTTCAGTGCACAATCTTGTCGCAATCAACATGAGTGGCAAAATGACAGATGCTGGTGGAAAGGGGAAGAGGCGTGGTGGAAAAGGAAAAAAAGGGTTTGTCCGTGGGGAAGGTGGCAAAGCTCCATTATCATCTGCTGAAGATAGACCATCTACCAGCAAAAGTAAGATGTCTACTACTTACCGTGGACAATCCGATGTGCTCCCTTTTTTACGGACACGAATAACAGGAACAAAGGTAGATGATGGCCAAAAAAGGAAAATGCTTGAATGGATCTCAAGTGGTCCAACAAGTGCCCTCTCAGCCACTTCAAGTACCGCATCCAAAAAACACCAGTCCTCTGAGTTGTCATCCCAATCAAACTTGCTTTCTCCCAGCTCTGAAGTCTCCATCAGCCCTGCACAGTATGGTGGAACTGAGAAAGCTGAGTCTGCAGAGCTGTTCAGTCACACTATAGCCTGGGAATCAGAAGTCTGCTCCCAAGCTACAGTGAGTACAGACCAGGAAATGGTCTGCAGTGATGCCCAGAACCTTTGTGACTCTGATTCAGGCCATGAGGACCAAGTTTCTGAGCATAATGTTGACCCTTTGTCACAAACTGTAACACCTGTGGTTATAGACAATGAGGAACATACTGATGATGATGAGACGCAGATACCAGATTGGGATGACAACTTAAAAATTCGGTCAGGGCAAGAAGAGGCTCGGTCTGAGGGGGAGGGGAGTGCAAACACAACAATTGATGATGAAGTTCTAGATCCCACCTACTGTCAACCCCCAGTCAGGCACTCGAGGAGGTCAACAGAGGCGGTGGAGGAGGATGCAACCGACGACAAAGTTATCTTGCGCCTTCCTGGACAGAGTCGGAGCACTGGTAGCACGTCTACAACTGCATCATCAGCCACCACTCTGCCTCTGAGCACTAGTCGGGGGGGCTCAGCAGGTTGCATGCCCTCTAAGCCTTGCCTAGCCTGGTCCTTTTTTATCATAGAAAAAGATCGCCCAAATTATGTGATGTGTAAAATTTGTCGTGATTCTGTTAGTAGAGGTCAAAACCTCAGCAGTTTGACAACTTCTTCCATGAATCGTCACATGAATAAATATTATAGGTCCCGGTGGGAAGCTCACCGTGCTGCAATGCGGCCTAGCGGAGCGAACCATCCACGGCCTGCCCCTTCCAGTGCATCCGCGCGCTCTTCATCTTCTAGGACTGTGGGGACAGCTGTCACACCTGGTTTTCCACGCACAAATTACACCACTGTAACCGCAACAGGCAGTTTGCTTGGTAGGTCGTCAGTTGGTTTGGAAGGGGAAACAAGTGAGTGTGTACAGCTCTCTCAGACATCGATAGCACCAACAAAATATAGCATAGACAAATAGGGGAAAATCTCATAATATAATTTCATCCTAGTGGATTAAATACTATACCCCAATCAAAGGACGTCATAGAATATACTCCAAAATATGACTCAAAAAATCGTGTAAAAAACACGTATAAGAGACTTATTCAAATTGAATATCAAATTTTATTAATATAACCAAAAAGGTAAAATCGTTATACATACATACAGGTATGAGGTAAGTGGATTCTATATTCACCCACCCATCAATGAACCACCCAGGTCAGCCCATCATAGTATAAGGACCATAAATAAACAGCAAGTGCAATAAGTAGTAAAAGCACACCATGTGAAAAACTAGTCACATCAGACAATCGTCATGTCTCCGCCTGCACTTTCCTCACAAACCTGCATTTTTCCAGGGACACCCTACTCAACACCGTCTACACACAGCAGCCAGATCTCTGTCCCTCAGATGTGGTCAAATAAAAGGCCCTTTCCTGCGACCCATGACAAAGCTAAGAGGTTGACTTTGTCCCTCTGTAAGCTCTTGGCTACCGAAATGCTGCCTTTCCGCCTAGTGGACACACAGGATTTTGAAGACCTTATGTCTGTCGCTGTGACCCAGTACCAGATGCCTAGTCGCCACTACTTCTCTAAGAAAGGTGTGCCTGCGCTACACCAGCATGTCGCACACAACATCACCGCTTCCTTGAGAAACTCTGTGTGTGAACGGGTGCATTTCACCACTGATACTTGGACCAGTAAGCATGGACAGGGACGTTACATGTCGCTGACTGAGGCACTGGGTAATTATGGTGATAGATGGTGAAGGGTCTGCTGCACAAGTCTTGCTGTCCCCACGACTTGTGTATCAATCCTCTGTCTGTCCAAGTTCCGCCACTGCTTCTGCCTCCTCCACCTCATCTGGGTCCTCCACCTCCGCCCCAAGCCTGCCTGGTCAGGCCACCAGCGTTCTCACTGCGCAGAAGGAATCACGCACGCCTCATTACTATGCTGGCAGCCGAGCGCAACGGCATCAGGCGGTCTTTAGCTTGACATGTCTTGGTAATAGGAGTCACACAGCTGAGGAGTTGTGGTCAGCTCTGCGGTCCGAGTTTAATAAATGGTTGTCTCCACTCAACCTGCAGCCTGGTAAGGCCGTGTGCGACAATGCTGCAAACCTGGGTGCGGCCCTTCGCCTGGGCAAGGTGACACATGTGCTTTGTATGGCTCACGTGTTGAACCTTGTTGTCCAGCAATTCTTAACACACTATCCCGGCCTACATGGCCTTCTGACCAGGGCACGAAAACTGTCTGCTCACTTCCGCCGTTCAACTGCCGCAGCTGAGCGACTTGCATCTCTCCAAAAGTCTTTCGGCCTGCCGGTTCATCGCCTGAAATGCAATGTGGCGACACGCTGGAATTCGATTCTCCACATGTTACAGCGACTGTGGCAGCACCGCCGAGCCCTGGTGCAATACGTCATTACGTATAGCCTGGGCCAACAAGATGCAGAGGTGGGGCAGATCACCCTGATGGAGTGGTCTCAGATCAAGGACCTATGCACACTTCTGCACAGTTTCGACATGGCGACAAATATGTTTAGCGCTGACAATGCCATTATCAGCATGACAATTCCAGTCATTTACATGCTGAAGCACACGCTAAACACTATTCGGAGTCAGGGGGTGGGACAACAGGAAGGGGAGGAACTACAGGAGGATTCATATGCGCAAGGGACAACAACATCACCAAGGTCCAGACGTTCATCATCACCAACGCAGCAGGCATGGGACCATGGGGGACAGGGATCAACAAGGGCACATAGTAGCAGGCGAAATGTTGAGGAAGGTGCAGGAGAACATGAAGAAATGGAGGACGAACTGTCCATGGACATGGAAGACTCAGCAGATGAGGGAGACCTTGGTCAAATTTCAGTTGAAAGAGGTTGGGGGGAGATGTCAGAGGAAGAAAGAACGGGTAGCACCTCTATGCCACAAACACAGCGTGGACTTGGTCCGCATGGCTGCGCAAGACACATGAGTGCCTTCTTGTTGCACTACCTCCAACATGACCCTCGTATTGTCAAAATTAGAAGTGATGATGACTACCGGATTGCCACACTATTATATCCCCGGTACAAGTCCAAATTTTGTGACATAATTCCAGCCATAGAAAGGGACGCACGTATGCAGGAGTATCAGCAGAAGCTGTTACTTGATCTTAGCTCGGCTTTTCCACCAAACAACCGTGCAGGTGCAGGGAGTGATTCTCCCAGTTGTAACTTGACAAACATGGGACGGTCTCGTCATCTTCAACAGTCTACCCGTACGAGTAGGACTGTATCTGGTGCTGGTAACAGCAATTTTATGGAATCTTTTCACAATTTTTTTAGACCCTCCTTTGCAAGGCCACCAGAGACAACAAGTCTGACACATAGTCAACGGCTGGAGAGGATGATACAGGAGTATCTCCAAATGAACATCGATGCCATGACTTTGAAAATCGAGCCTTGCTCATTTTGGGCTTCAAATCTAGAAAAATGGCCACAGCTCTAAGATTACGCCTTGGAGATTTTGTCGTGTCCAGCTGCCAGCGTTGTCTCTGAATGTGTTTTCAGTGCTGCTGGGTGTGTGCTGACAGATATGCGCACGCGTCTGTCCAGTGACAATGTGGACAGACTAACGTTCATAAAAATGAACAAGTCATGGATCCACCAGGAGTTTACTACCCCTGTGTCATCCTGGGGAGAGTAAATGCTTGTGGATTTGGAATGTGCTTGATGCAAATTTAGCTGTGAAGTGTACAACTAGGGCACAAATGCTGCCACTGAATAGATGGGTGTGTGTGGGGCCCAATTTTTGGAAAAAAGGGAGACTCCGCTTGGAGTAACCCTTGCTTACATTGTTTTTAAAAGAAGCCAAGATGAACAGAGCTAGGATCAGGAAAGACTTTGCTACCTACCCCGGTGTCATCCTGGGGACGGTTAAGAATAGCGTATTTTTGAATGTGCTTGATGCAAATCTAGCTGTGAAGTGTACAACTAGGGCACAAGTGCTGCCACTGAATGGGTGGGTGTGTGTGGGGCACAATTTTTAGAAAAAAGGGAGACTCCGCTTGGAGTAACCCCTGCTTACATTGTTTTTAAAAGAAGCCAAGATGAACAGAGCTGGGATCAGGAAAGACTTTGCTACCTACCCCGGTGTCATCCTGGGGACGGTTAAGAATAGCGTATTTTTGAATGTGCTTGATGCAAATCTAGCTGTGAAGTGTACAACTAGGGCACAAGTGCTGCCACTGAAAGGGTGGGTGTGTGTGGGGCACAATTTTTGGAAAAAAGGGAGACTCCGCTTGGAGTAACCCTTGCTTACATTGTATTTAAAAGAAGCCAAGATGAACAAGTCATGGTTCAGCAAAGACTTTGCTACCTACCCCGGTGTCATTCTGGGGACGGTTAAGTATGGCGTATTTTTGAATGTGCTTGATGCAAATCTAGCTGTGAAGTGTACAACTAGGGCACAAGTGCTGCCACTGAATGGGTGGGTGTGTGTGGGGCACAATTTTTGGAAAAAAGGGAGACTCCGCTTGGAGTAACCCTTGCTTACGTTGTTTTTAAAAGAAGCCAAGATGAACAGAGCTGGGATCAGGAAAGACTTTGCTACCTACCCCGGTGTCATCCTGGGGACGGTTAAGAATAGCGTATTTTTGAATGTGCTTGATGCAAATCTAGCTGTGAAGTGTACAACTAGGGCACAAGTGCTGCCACTGAATGGGTGGGTGTGTGTGGGGCACAATTTTTGGAAAAAAGGGAGACTCCGCTTGGAGTAACCCTTGCTTACATTGTTTTTAAAAGAAGCCAAGATGAACAGAGCTGGGATCAGGAAAGACTTTGCTACCTACCCCGGTGTCATCCTGGGGACTGTTAAGAATAGCGTATTTTTGAATGTGCTTGATGCAAATCTAGCTGTGAAGTGTACAACTGGGGCACAACTGCTGCCACTGAAGGGGTGGGTGTGTGTGGGGCACAATTTTTGGAAAAAAGGGAGACTCCGCTTGGAGTAACCCTTGCTTACATTGTTTTTAAAAGAAGCCAAGATGAACAAGTCATGGTTCAGCAAAGACTTTGCTACCTACCCCGGTGTCATCCTGGGGACGGTTAAGAATAGCGTATTTTTGAATGTGCTTGATGCAAATCTAGCTGTGAAGTGTACAACTGGGGCACAAGTGCTGCCACTGAAGGGGTGGGTGTGTGTGTGGCCTAATTTTTGGAAAAAAGGGAGACTCCGCTTGGAGTCACCTTGCGGTATTTTACATGATTTTAGAAGGGCATGCCATGCCTATATCTGTGTCTCGTCCTCTTTTTTTCCTTGTCCAGTTCTTTTGTTTTCGCATGAGTATATGTCCTTGTCACTTTCCCATGTGTTTGTGTTGTGTTGTGAGTTGTTTGTCACCTTTTGGACACCTTTGAGGGTGTTTTCTAGGTGTTTTTATGTGTTTGTGATTGCCTGCCATTGTTTCCTATGCAGTTCGAGTTCGGTTCGTCGTACGTTCGACGAACCGAACTCGAACGGGAGCTCCGTTCGTCGAACCGACCTCGAGCCGAACCGCGACCGGTTCGCTCATCTCTAGTCCTGAACTCAACATATTTTCTGCACACTGTGTTTGCTTATTTACTTCTTAGTGGCTCAGTCTACGAAGAATGCTCAAACCCCATAGACTGGAACAGCACTTACTGTAGGTGCTTATGCTGTGCTCCGTGAGAACCACCGACTGCAGTAACGAGCTGTGATGTGATGAGGCCACCGTAGTTCATAGCAGCCAGGTCACACAGAAGGTAATATGAGAAAAATCAAGAAAGTTGGGCACTTCAGCACTGGCTGTTTAGTGGAGCTGTACTCACAGGTATCAGCGATCAGCTGTTCGAGGACTTCTTAGCTACTCCAGGTGGTGCTCTGCTTGCGGCGTGGTCAAGATACAAATAATCCAGGTAAAGAAGGAAAAGCGGCAGCTCACTCTGGGAATTTGCAATGTTTATTCTGTATATACAGATGGGGGAGAGGGGAGTGCGGGTGCGGCAGACGGACAACAGCCATTTCGCACTGTAACGAGTTCTCTCCCCCATCTGATGTTACCTGGATTAGAAGGTAATATGTGGAACCAGCCGCTGCAGTGACAAGCGGTGAAATCATGAGGTTACTGCAATTAACTGCCACTGACTCTCACATTACCTGTTTTAATAATTCATTTAACATTTTTTAAACAAACTCAATGGTATGATCTTTATTTTTGATAACTAGCTGAGCAATAGCAGAGAGCTGCGAATTGAAGCCTGCAGCTGCTCCTTTACCTGTGCTGGTTATCAAAAATAGGGGAGACCCCACGTCACTTTTTTCCTTAAATTATTTATTTAGCTAAATAGCTGTACAAGCTATGTAGCTCTCTATCTATCTATCTATCTATCTATCTATGTATCAATCTATCTATCTATCTATTATAACTTCCAAACTAGAGATAACTTTATTAAACAGGTTGTTTGCAATTTATATTTATTTTCACACATGCTAACAGAGATTTAAAAAAAAATAATAAGCACAACACATAGAGATATTGATAGAATACACCTAAACTGCTGAATATACAAGCCATCGGAGATGTGTGGTGGGCCACATTAACAGCCGTCCTGGTCTGTGTGTGTCTCATGGGCAATTGGTTGGACACTCATGCTCTTTGCAGTTGGTTGAGATTTTACAATTCTAAAGAGAATTCCTGTAGAATCATTCATGTTCATTTAGTTCCAAAATGGGTTGCAATTTTAAAGGTGCTAAGGGAAAGATGAATAATGTAGTTGTATCATATTCATATTAGGGTACATTAGCAAGCGACTAAAGAGGGGCATTGAAGCAGACAAATAACTTTATTACCAAAAGATATGTACAGAGATAGAATCTGAATGGCAAGACTAGGAAGGCATACCTAAAAGTAAAAGAGATACTTCAAAAGTTTAAGCCAACAGTGGGCATGTTGAAAGAATCTCAGGGTAGAATCTAATTGAGCAAGGAAATAACCATCAAAGATGGAAAGGATATACGTAGCATTGCTACAAGAACTAATCAGTGATACAGGAACAAACTGAGAGTGGAAATGAGAGAGAGCTGAACATTGTGAAAGATGAAGTTGTTGTTGCGATAAAGCTTTTGTCAAACAGCAGAGCGCCTGGATATGATAATGTTCCAGTACTTATAAAGTCTTCTGAAGCAGCAGTTGATTTCATCCCATGCCTAGGTCGACAGATATGGACAACTAGTAAATGATCCAAGAACTGAATAAGATTGGTATTTATTCTTTTTCTGAAGAAGGGAGATGGTACCGATTATGTGAACTATCATGCTATTGCACCCTTTACCTATCAAAATACTACTGAAGATCCGACAAAGATGTTTACAGCCTTACTTTGACAAAGAGCTGCTGGAGGAACAAGCAAGATTTCGAAAACACAGAGAAACAAGAGATGTGATTGCTGGTATTAGATGGAGAATTGAAAAGGCCAAACAGTACAACAAGGAGATCTATTTTTGCTTCATCAATTATAGCAGTGTCTACAATTGTGTTCATCACCAGAAACTTTGTAATAATTTGAAAATATGAATGTGCCAAACCATTTGATCAGTCTAATTAGGAACCTTTACTTTGACCAAGAAGCAGCAATCCGAATGAGGCATAATGTCATAGCATGGTTCAAAATAGAGCAGAGCTTCAAACAAGGCTCCATCATTTCTATTCAAATTATACACAGATGCTATTTTCAAAAGACTTAATTGCTGAAAAAGATGGAATCAATATTGACTGATGAATAAAAAACAATCTTAAAAATGGAGACAATACAACATTGATAGCAACAAGTGTTGGTGGAATTAAGGACTTATTATGGAGTGTCAAGCTGGAAAGCTTGAACATAGAACTGTTATTAAACACAAAGAAGACAAAGATATTGACAACGCCAGGTATGACTGGGTCATATCTGAGATAGATGGTGATGAACTGAAAGTTGTAAAGGACTTCAACCTATTCAGATTAATGATCATTCAAGATATGACAACACCAGAAGTAAATAGGACAATAGCTATGGGAAAATCAACAATGACGTCATTGGACAAGGTCTTCAAATTGAGGAATATTTCACTGGCAGTAAAGATATGGCTTGTACATAGAGTGGTCTTTTCTGTGGTAACATTATGAATGAAGACAGAATAATCGTACCCTTCAAAATGTGGTGCTGGAGAAGCATGCTATCAATACAATGGATGGTAAGAAGAAGAAGCAAATCAATTTTGGAACAAATCAAGCCAGATATGTCACTTGAAGCAAGGACCACCAAGTTACGACTTGCCTACTTTGGTCACATCATACAAAGAAAGCAATCACTGGAGAAGGACATAATGGTAAGAAAAATACATGGAACAAAGTGAAGCAGAAGACCAGTAAATGGATAGCTTCATACAATCAAAATAATGGCATAAAAGGTTCTATTTGACCTATCTAGGCTTACATAAGATCGATCTTCCTGCAGAGCATTCATCCATCAAGTCGCCAAGGCTTGATATCAAGGTAAATAAGACTGCAAGAATGCAAGCTAAATTTAGTAACATCATAATGAACTATCCCACCTACAACTACAATTCACACAAACAACCAAGAAAGAAACATGTTTCTAATATAAGAGAATTTTCTGAATTTCGAATTATTTCAAAATTTTAGAGCAAAATGTACCTATTAAATTTGCTATTATGCTTTGTGCATGAGATGCTGTGAGACATAATTACAATAACAAATATATCAGAAACGCAGTAAGTGTACTCTGCAGAGGACAATTCATGTATCACAGTTAATTGTCATTTTATCATTAAGCATTCCTTTGCACTAACAATAGTAATTCATCAAAAAATGCAAATCCGTGACCTCTCTCAGTAGTGGAAGAAAATGATGACTCATAATGGAGTATAGGCCGAGAAGAGATAAATAAAAATACATTCATATTCACAAAACTATTAAATAACCCTCTATTTTTGAACCACTGAACAATAATTTGCCAGGCCATCCAAAAGTAATAAAATGTACTTAAAAAAAAAAATTGACTTTAACAACGAAAGATATTACTTTTAAGAAACTATTTTTCAAGATAATTTAGACAAATAATTATAATGATAAAAGATGTGTTAAATTTGATGTTTCTGTTTTTTTTTCCCAATTGCATTAAAGAGGTTGTACAAGATTGGCATGTAAGTATATAATTAATGAATATACCTGCAGAATAGAGTTGAGTGAATACCTACAGTTCTGGCCAAAGGTATTGGCACCCCTGCAATTCTGTCAAATAATACTCAGTTTCTTCCTGAAAATGATTCCAATCACAAATTCTTTGGTATTATTATCTTCATTGAATTTGTCTTCAATGAAAAAAAAAAAAAATTGTCATAAAGCCAAATTGGGTATAATTCCACACCAAACATAAAAAAGGGGGTGGACAAAAGTATTGGCACTGTTTGAAAAATCATGTGATGCTTCTCTAATTTGTGCAATTAACGGCACCTGTAACCTACCTGTGGCACCTAACAGGTGTTGGCAATAACTAAATCACACTTGCAGCCAGTTGACATGGATTAAAGTTGACTCAACCTCTGCCTGTGTCCTTGTGTGTACCACATTGAGCATGGAGAAAAGAAAGAAGACCAAAGAACTGTCTGAGGACTTGAGAATCCAAATTGTGAGGAAGCATGAGCAATCTCAAGGCTACAAGTCCATCTCCAAAGACCTGAAAGTTCCTGTGTCTATGGTGCGCAGTGTCATCAAGAAGTTTAAAGCCCATGGCACTGTGGCTAACCTCCCTAGATGTGGAAGGAAAAGAAAAATTGACGAGAGTTTTCAATGCAAGATTGTGTGGATGGTGGATAAAGAACCTCGACTAACATCTAAACAAGTTCAAGCTGCCCTGCAGTCCAAGGGTACAACAGTGTCAACCCGTACTATCCGTCGGCGTCTGAATGAAAATGGACTGTATAGTGGGATACCCAGGAAGACCCCACTTCTTACCCCGAGACATAAAAAAGCCAGGCTGGAGTTTGCCAAAACTTACCTGAGAAAGCCTAAAACGTTTTGGAAGAATGTTCTCTGGTCAGATGAGACAAAAGTAGAGCTTTTTGGGAAAAGCCATCAACATAGAGTTTACAGGAAAAAAAATAGGCAATCAAAGAAAAGAGCACGGTCCCTACAGTCAAACATGGAGGGGGTTCCCTGATGTTTTGGATTTGCTTTGCTGCCTCTGGCACTGGACTGCTTGACCGTGTGCATTGCATTATGAAGTCTGAAGACTACCAACATATTTTGCAGCATAATGTAGGGCCCAGTGTGAGAAAGCTGGGTCTTCCTCAGAGGTCATGGGTCTTCCAGCAGGACAATGACCCTAGCACACTTCAAAAAGCACTAGAAAATAGTTTGATAGAAAGCACTTGAGACTACTAAAGTGGCCAGCAATGAGTCCAGACCTGAATCCCATAGAACACCTGTGGAGAGATCTCAAAATGGCAGTTTGGAGAAGGCACCCTTCAAATCTCAGGGATCTGGAGCAGTTTGCCAAAGAAGAATGGTCTAAAATTCCAGCAGAGCATTGTAAGAAACTCATTGATGGTTACCGGAAGCGGTTGTTCGCAGTTATTTTGGCTAAAGGTTGTGCAACCAAGTATTAGGCTAAGGGTGCCAATACTTTTGTCTGGCCCATTTTTGGAGTTTTGTGTGAAATGATCAATGATTTGATTTTTGTTTCATTCTCTTTTGTGTTTTTTCATTGCAAGCAAAATAAATGAAGATAATACCAAAGAATTTGTGATTGCAATCATTTTCAAGAAGAAACTGAGTATTTTCTGACAGAATTGCAGGGGTGCCAATACTTTTGGCCAGCACTGTGACTGCTCGTACTCGCTATACACATAACAAGTACTGTCTAATAATCATGTATCTATTCTGAATAGCATATCAAAAGCAAGTTAATGGGGAATACTCGCAATCTAACGTGTAACCCGAATTCCGCATTATTTGCTACTCGCACAAATAGTACGGCATTTGGGTTACTCACTACTTTGCCAGTTTTTCCCCATTGACGTGCATTGCACACGCTATTCAGAATGAATACATGAATAGTAGACAGTACTCGTTATGACAGAAAAAAAAGGAGACAAACAACACTAAAAAGTAGGTTTGGCCCCTCCTGTCACTTAGGGGATATGTATAAACCAAAACTATAGTTGAATTTCAACCACAATAATAGATTGGACCCATCTCACCAAATCATTGGTGCCATTGAAGTCTACTGGTAATGATAATAAATTGGATTTATCTCACCAAATTTATACAGGTGCCACTCTTCATTAAGGATAATGGGGTCCAATTCATTCCACAATGGAGCCCTTAAGAAATGTTATCTCCCGACGCGTTTCATTCAAAAATTTACTCTTCAGGGGAGTCAAAAATCCATCCCAGGTCTCATTCAATATGTACCTGTTACCTGCATAACATGCCAGAATAAAATAACAATAAATAACGGCAAGTCAGCAAACCCGGCTTAAATTCATATCCAAAGAAAACACTCACCAGTCAGCCTAGACTCATCAAGGAGTCATAGATACGGCGGACCCAATCCTAGTCCCATAATACATGGACCAGATACCTAAATGACACACCGAAAAAAATGCACAGTATAACAGAACATCAGCAATTCAGCGGTCATCATAGATCTCACACACATATATAGGTAGAAGGGGAACTTACCACGTGGCAGGTGCGGCCGTGACTCTCGCTCTCTCAAGGAGCCGCCGCATAATGCCAGATTTTAAACGTTCCCCCTCACCCGGACATGTGACGCTGTTTCCGCCCATTCAGTCACATGACAATGGCCGGATGTGCCGCGTCATGTTTTTTACACGATTGCCTTGATTGGATTCTTTGAGTGTAAGTATTAATCTTTGGGATGATAATGACACTGCCATATGTATGGGTGATACACTTCTGATCTGTTCCTCAGAAGTGTGTCCTAGAAATTTGGTGACATGGCTATAATCTGTAATACAGTATGCAGTCACCTCAAAATAATTGTATGTAATAATCGTTGGTTGAACCGTCTTTTACAGCGGTGTGAATATTCCATGCTACAAACAATCTAATTATAATACTTTATGCTTCTTTAGCTGTTACTTATGAAATCTCCTCCTGTCTAGTATGGTTGTCACATCTGTCTATCGAAAGAGTGACTACCTTGTGCTGTTTGCGCTGATAAACTAAATAGAATACTGTCTCCGGTTTGAGTTAATGAATCTCTATGCTCGGCTTGTGTGACGTGGTGTTCACATGACCCGGCAGTGAGAGGACGGCACTTGTTGCCTTAGCAATCGTGTAAACAACATGACGCGGCACATCCGGCCGTTGTCATGTGACTGAATGGGCGGAAACAGCGTCACATGTCCGGGTGAGGGGGAACGTTTAAAATCTGGCATTATGCGGCGGCTCCTTGAGAGAGCGAGAGTCACGGCCGCTCCTGCCACGTGGTAAGTTCCCCTTCTACCTATATATGTGTGTGAGATCTATGATGACCGCTGAATTGCTGATGTTCTGTTATACTGTGCATTTTTTTCGGCGTGTCATTTAGGTATCTAGTCCATGTATTATGGGACTAGGATTGGGTCCGCCGTATCTATGACTCCTTGATGAGTCTAGGCTGACTGGTGAGTGTTTTCTTTGGATATGAATTTAAGCCGGGTTTGCTGACTTGCCGTTATTTATTGTTATTTTATTCTGGCATGTTATGCAGGTAACAGGTACATATTGAATGAGACCTGGGATGGATTTTTGACTCCCCTGAAGAGTAAATTTTTGAATGAAACGCGTCGGGAGATAACATTTCTTAAGGGCTCCATTGTGGAATGAATTGGACCCCATTATCCTTAATGAAGAGTGGCACCTGTATAAATTTGGTGAGATAAATCCAATTTATTATCATTACCAGTAGACTTCAATGGCACCCATGATTTGGTGAGATGGGTCCAATCTATTATTGTGGTTGAAATTCAACTATAGTTTTGGTTTATACATATCCCCTAAGTGACAGGAGGGGCCAAACCTACTTTTTAGTGTTGTTTGTCTGTGGTTATTTAACCATTTTAGTGGAATTATTAAAGGTTAATTTTTAAATTTTCTTTGCACTAAGAGAGCTGCTATTCTGAAATTTGCCATCATTGTTTGAATTTTGAAATTTACCCATTGGCTATTTGTGAGAAAAAAAAGGAGCCAGCACGATCTGAAATTGGCATGCATCATATAAAAAGTGAAAAGTCACAGATTTATTCCAACTTTACTATAATAAAAAAATGAGATTTTTAGCAAATAATTGATCCATTTTTTGAGCCACCCCTGCCAACGTCACGGCAAATCTCAATGGGGGGGTCCTACTTTATATTCTGTATTTCATGTGCCATGCGGCCTCCTAGATAAAGTTAAAAGCAGAACCATAATGGAGCACACATACCTGTAACCTGTATATAGCCGCTTCCATGTTGCAAAAAAGGCAATTGTGGATAGAGACCAGCCCAGGTCCCAGCATGTGGAGCAAGCTCTACACATAACAGGACTATATCAGAACTGACCCTCCCAGTGCCAGACTGCAACCATTGATAAAGGCGGACCAGATCCAAGTATGGTGCTTAATTAGCAATGCCTGTGGAAAGGGGTGAGGTAACTGAATCTGAACAGCTACCAACAGGAGGAATACATTGCAAACCAAAATCAGGCGTGCATGGTATGGTGATGGTAAGTCACCAGAAATTGTAGCATAACTACAGTCATAACACAGAAATATGATGCATGCCATTTTCAGATCGTGCTAACTCCCCTCTCTCTCAGTACTCGTTATGAGTATAGTGAGTACGAATGGTTAGGTACTCACTCAACTCTACTGCAGACTTGTGAAACCTCAAAGCTTATGCGCTGTCAGGATTCTCCGGCAATGAGACTGAGGAGTCATTTGATTGCAAGTATGCAATATGCAAACTGCTGTCCACATTCCACCAAGACATGCATAGCCTCACTCACTTTACTTCTACTAATCTAAGCTGTGCACGCCTAGAGGGAATGTGACCGGAATTATGCATATTGAATACTTGCAATCTCATGACCACAAGCATCTGGCACTGTGCATGCTGTGAGGTTTCTAAAGTCTGCAGTTACATAAAGTGATGGCAAACTTTTGTGCCAAATCTGGACAACTTCCTTAAGTATGTAATCTGTATATGTAATATTCAACTTGCATTGTGAATTAGGTTATGTGCGCACGTTGCGTATTTCCATGCATTTACGCAGCGCTTTGCACTGCAGTGTAAACGCATGCGTTCTGCGTCACCATCAAAGTCTATGTAACTTGTGCAAATTTGATGCGCACTATGCGTTTTAGAATGCAGCAATTTGCATGCTGAAATTTGTGGCCGAATCACTGCGTTCAAAAAAGCAACATGTCACTTATTTTGTGCGCTTTGGATGCTCCTCCCACTCTGTCTATGGGAGAGAAAGCATTCAGAGCGCATGTATTCTGCATCAATTCGGCAGTCACAATACATCCATATTGGCTGCATTTTGAAACGCATGTGCTGCCAAATCGCTGCAGAATTTTCAGCATGACAATAAGCAACGTGCGCACAAAGCCTTACGCTGTAATTTTGTGCTAAAGGGTGCTTTACACGCTACTACATCGCTAGCGATTGCTAGCAATGTCGAGCATGATAGCACCCGCCTCTGTCTTTTGTGCGACATTTGGTGCTCGCCTCCGTAGCGAACATTATCGCTACGGCAGTATCACATGCACATACCTTGTCAGCGATGTCGCTGTGACCGCCGAACAATCCCTCCCTCAAGGGAGAGGTGCGTTCTGCATCATAGCAATGTCCCTGCAGCATCACTAAGCGGCCGGCCAATAGAAGCGGAGGGGCGGAGATGAGCGAGACGTAACATCCCGCCCACCTCCTTCCTTCCGCATTGCCGGTGGACGCAGATAAGGAGATGATCGTTATTCCTGCGGTGTCACACATAGCGATGTGTGATGCTGCAGGAATGACGAACTACATTGTACCGGCATCAGCGATATTAAGGAAATGAGCGACGTGTCAACAATCACTGTTTTTGAACGATTTTGCAATGATTGTCGCTCCTTGGTGTCACAAGCTGTGATGTCGCTACCGGCGCCAGATGGGCGTCACTAACGACGTGACCCCGATGATATATCGGTAGCGATGTCGCAGCATGTAAAGCACCCTTTAGAGTTAGAAGAGTTGTCAACAGTTAACCTAACATTAATTTCCAACAATTTATTTTTAAAAGCTAACTACTTTTATAATTTAATTCAATAAAAAAAATGTAGTTGTGTGCTCCCCTCCTTCCAAGAGCTGTAACTTTTTTATTTTTCCTCCAATCTTGCCATATGAGAGCTCATTTTTTTCTAGACAAATTGTACTTTTAAATAAAATCATGAGTCTTACCATATAGTGTACTGGAAAACAACAAAAAAATTCCAAGTGTGAAAAAATTGCAAAAAAAGGATAATTGTACGACTGTTTTGGGGATTTTTTATTCACCAGTTCATTATATGGTAAAACTGATGTGCTGGTGTGATGTCTCAGGTTGATATGAGTAAATAGATACCAAACATGTGCAGGTTTACTTTTATTTAAGGGGTTAAATAAAATTCAGAATTTTGTTAAAATAAAGTGGCACATTTCTTGCACCATTTCCGTGATCCATATCGTTCTAATTTTTTTGAAATATAGGGCTCTGTGAGGGCTTATTTTTTTGCATCTTGAGCTAATGTATTTAACGGTAGCATTTTTGTGCAGATGCTATGTTTTGATCGCCTGTTATTACATTTTGAGCAAAATTAGTGACGACCAAAAATCGCAATTTTGTCGTTTAGAAGTTTTTTGCTGCTATGCCATTTACCAATCAGCTTAATTCATTTTATATTTGACACATCAGGCATTTCTGAATGTGGCAAAACCAAAATGTGTATATTTTTTATTTTTTTACCCTTTCATTTTGAATGGAGTAATTAGGATGTGATTTGAACTTTTAGTTTTATTATTTTTTTCCATTTTTTAAAACATTTTTACTGTTTTTTATTTATTTGCTCATAGCAAAACACTGGGTGGGCAGTGTTTTTTTTCCTTCTGTATTCTTCATGAACAACACATCTAAGAACGCTGAATGTAAGCTAAATTTGAGCCAATCAAACACTAACTGCAGCGCGCACAATGTAGGGCATCACTCACACGCGATCACAGCACTATACTCACCTTGGTGATTTTCACGTAATTTTCCAAACCCAAATCCCAAGCCTCGAGCTCATCTCTACTGCCAGCCTTTGCTTGACTGGCGGCATGATTGCATCTCAGGGATCCAACAGGGGTTCCTTGGGCCACAGTACATTTCAGCTGAATGTGCATTCAAGGATGCACATCCAGCTGAAATTGTTGATGGGCCACATCCATGCCTGGGCCCTGGTGCAGCTGCATCTGCTCTGTTATGCTATGGTAAGTCTGCCTCTGCTATATACGTAACACAATTAAAGGGGTTTCACGAAACCTAAGGCTTTGCAGATGCCAAAGAAGTGAGCTTTTGTACAAGATGTGTAATATGTTTGCTGCATATGCAATTTTCTGCACTAATTCTATTGAACTAGTAGTATTAAACAAGGATTTCTGTATTGCAAACAAAAGTAAATAATGATTTTGATAACCAAAAAAAACCCACTGAAAATAGAGCAGTGAAATATTACCATAGTGGGAAAATAGTAAATAATAATAGCTCATACCATTAAGGAATAAGACAAATATTACAAAATCTATGCATTAAAATGGCTTGGGAGCAAGCTGTCAAACATGAAAAAGGCTCATAAAAAGTTAGAATTAATGCATGTGATCACTTTCATTCTGCTTAAAATTCCCTGGCTTATCAATCAGTGCGGAAGCTCACACCATTAGGAGACTAATTAGCCGGCTTCTGATCTCTGGTTGTACTGCACAAATAAAACTGCTGGAGATCAACTACTTGGTGAATTGCTGAAGTGTTCATTTTCTCCACTGGTAGTATGTTGTTAATGTGAAAGATTGAAGTTGTATACTACCAGTTATGGTCAGTAAAGTTTGTGTACGAAATGCAGCGTATGCCATTACTTTACCAGGTTGAAATGCAAAGGAAAAAAAGTGTGGAGGCTTGCTGGTATTTACAATTCATACAGTTCACTGTTATGTGCATGGCTTTAATGTGGCATCCATAGAAATCTAGGAGTCTTTCCTTCTTTATTGTTCCACTATGACTTTCTGATTTTATAGATATACAGGTAGGCAGAAAGGTGTTATGCCGCTCTATCACCCAGAAGTCAATGTTAATTAAATAATCTCTTTATTTCTTTGCAAAGGTCAACGCGTTTCAGAGATCTGGTCTCCTTCATCAGGACATCAAAGAAGAAATCCTCAAATCGGGATTGTTGATTTCTTCTTTGATGTCCTGATAAAGGAGACCAGATCTCTGAAATGCGTTGCCCTGTGCAAAGAAATAAAGACATTAAGTGATCAACACTGACTTCTGGGTGATAGTACGGCATAACCGCTTTCTGCCTACCTATACCTTGATTGTTCATCACTGGGGGCTGCAGCTCTTTGCCTCAATACTACACAATTATAGCAGTTGTGACTGTCACAACCTTATTAGGTGAGTGTGAATACTTACACATGTCTGTTTTTATACCTGGTACCTATATTTGCGCTTTTCTCCACAGCTTTCTCTATATTTTCTGATTTTATAGATCCAGACTTTTAAAAGATGATAAAAAGAAGTGGGTATGGCAATGTGAAAATTAGTGGTCATAGAGATATTACAAAGTTGCATACAAAGTGTGCAGCTCTTTTAAATATAGAAAAAATTCTGAGTTTCATTGCAAGCTGAAGAGCTTGCAAAAACACCTTGGACCACTGAGCAACAGTCCAGTCCTTTTTCTCCTTGGCCCAGGGAACACGCTTCTGGCATTGTCTATTGGTCATGAGCGGCTTGACGCAAGGAATGCGACAGTTGCAGTCCATGTCCTGGATACGTCTGTGTGTGGTGGCTCTTGAAGCACTGACTCCAGCAGCAGTTCACTCCTTGTAAATCTCCCCAAAAAAGTTGAGGTTATCCCTGTTGCTTGTGCACCTTTTTCTACCACACTTTTTCCTTTCACTCAACTTTCCATTAATATGCTTGGTTACAGCACTCTGTGAACAGCCAGCTTCTTTAGCAATCACCTTTTGTGACTTACTCTCCTTGTGGATTGTGTCAATGACTGCCTTGTGGACATATGTGAAGTCAGCTGTCTTCCCCATGATTGTGTAGCCTACTGAAGCAGACTAAGGGACCATTTTAAACCTTTAGGAAGCCTTAGCAAATATGTTGTAGTAATTATTCTAATTTTCTTAGATAATGAGTTTTGGATATTCATTGGCTGTAAGCCATAATCATCAACATGAATAGAAATAAACACTTGAAATAGATCACTTTGTATGTAATAACTCTACATAATATATGCGTTTCCCTTTTTGTATTGAATTACTGAAAAAAAATAACTTTTTGAGGATATTCTTATTTATTGAGATGCACTTGTAAAAGTATCTGTTCATAATGCTTAATTAGTTTGTACAATTTGTACGTCAAGTGATTTGCATTAAAAAAAAAAATAATTTTGGGAAATTAATTTTTTTATTAATATTTTGTTATACTTTTAAAATTATTACTATTTGTCAAATAAAGTCTGGAATAATTTAGAATTATGAAGTTAATAAAAACAATTAAAAATTGATAATAGAAATTTGGAACATTAAAATGCAACATGTAAATATAAGGCATTTCCTTGTGAAAATGAAATGTACTGTAGTTAGTGCACTGACTTATTCATGGGAAAGAAATGATGTTGTATTTATTGAACTTATAGTGTATGTGAAGTTTGTATGTCAGACTGAAAAGTAATTTAAAACTTATATTGCAACCTTCTATATATGTATCTAAAGTTCTCCTGCTCCCTTAGCATATGAGGAGGTAGTTTGTCTGGAATATAGAGGAATGAATCTTGCCAGGCATACTATCCGCAAGGTTCGGTAGGCGAAGGCAAGCACTTTCATCCTGTTCTGCACGGAATATATAATAATGATGGTAAATCACAATACCATTGCCTATTCTTTTACACAGAAAAGGTGAAACAGAAGATCTTGGGAATACAGATCATTATTTATTAACACCTCTGTAAAATAAAGCAAATAGAGTATTAGCACTAAGAAAAACTTTGGAGATAAGATTTAAGGTTTAAGGTTAAACAATTCAGTTATCTCTATCTACTAGATACATACACCACAAATTTTACAGTTGCAAAAAAATTACTTTTGGAGGTTTTTGAGCAAGTGTTAAAAGGAACAAATCATAAGAAAATTAAGACACATGGTGCTTTTAAATGCCTTTTTTTCTTCTTAGGATTTTCTTACATTTGTGTATAAAAAAATCGGTCTGATTTTCAACCAGAAAAAGTTAGATGAGTAAAATCCACTTGGTATTCCATATGGCAGCACTGCCTCATTGAATAATATTGGAGGAAGTGCAATCGGATATTTTATTGGATTGCATTCTTTATATATATACGCAGATGTAAGTGAATCCTCAGCATTTTGTCCCGATGACCGATATGACTAGGTACATAACATCCAAAATACCTTAAATTTGGCAAAAAAAAGTCGCAAATCAGCATATTACCATGAATTATCTGTGATTTTTTTTTAAAGGAAAGCTGTTGCGTTTTTTAATTTTTGTATTAATAATAGTGATTATGAAATTTATTATTAATACAAAATTAAATTCATTGTTTATTTAGTTTTCATTTAATTCTATTTTTACTGAAATATTGGGGGCTGCCATCTTGGAGTAACAAATCAAAAAAGGTCCGTGGAGCTTCTGTTAGGAGTCTCGACACGAAAGACAGCCAGATATCCCTCCGGGAAGGACCTAGCCAAGGAGTAATGACAGTTCCTCCCCTCAAATATGGCGGCTCTCAAATATTTCAGGGCTCCAACCCTATACTTAACACTGAGAGCTCCCTGCTGTGAGCTGGACATGCTCCCTGGGCTTTACAGATCACAGCAGAGGGAGGAGATTGCTGCCATTTTTGAGGAGCCCACAACATATGCTGTGTGCTGCATTTTCACCTAGCAACCATTCAGGATGGGGTGAGTACCAGTGCCGAGCAGTGGTGATTGCACCCTAACAGATCCTGGTGTGCTGCTCCCCACAGCCGCAGCTCCTACCCTTCCCGCCACTCACCCCCTTACCGCCGCTTCCCTCACCCGCTCGCGTGTGCTCACCCCGGGGCCTTGCTCCTAGCAGCTCAGTGAGGCACAGTATACAGTGGAGCATAGTATACAGTGAGGCATATTATACATACAGTGGGGCGCAATTTTTTTTTTTTTTTTTTTTTTTACAACACATTCCCTTTAAGACTACTTGCTAATAAAAATAGAAAAATCAATTTTATGCAAATCAAATATAAGTCAAATTTTAAGAAATTCACAGATCCTGGCCAATTGGATCAATTTGCATTTCAATTTATGTAAATCACCCCAAAAAAATGTCAACAGTATGAAACGTCTGTCAGAGCGCTGCATTATTAAATGGATTGTTGAATACTACTGGGTTACCATCTATTTCTATGGTGAGGGTTTTTTAATAATACTATGGCAGTGTGTCAGAGCTTAAAAGGTGTTAGATACAGTCCTTATAATTAGAGATGAGTGAACCCGAGGTTCGGTTTTTGAACCAAACATCAAATTTAAAACTCATGGTGTGGGTTTGGATGCTTTATGTTAGAACAAAGCTCATGTGAGCAAAGCCGTGCTCAGGTACGCTCAGTGGTCAGCCCTGTGTCAGCCGCTTGTAGTGTTTGAATGGCGCACACTGGGGGTAACAACAGCATTACCACATGTAGTGAGCAATAGCAAAAAAAAGTTTGAAAAAGCCCTTCCCCGGAAGTGATCTGCTTATGGCTGTCGGTATGTGGGCGGAAACTCAAACTGCCAATCAGTGACTTGATCCGAGTTTCGTGTCAAGCTTGAGCCAGTGGAGGCTTGGCTTCTTTGCTGCTGATGAACCGAGCCTCGACGGAAGCACTCATCTCTACTTGTAATGGGATTATCCTTTATTTAGGATGTTCCTAAAATAATTAGATAGATTTTTTGTTTCAACCCTGTTTTTAATTAATTTCATTTAATTTATTTTAATTATTGTATAAACATAATGAATAAAGGTGCCGTGTGACTATGCACTGTGAGCTCTGTTGCAAAGAAGAAATTTGACTATGGAAAGGCTTGTCATATACAAAGTCTTAAAATTATTACCACGAACCATAGGAATTTATCATGCCACATTTTTTCTGACAGTGTCAGATATTTAAAAACAGATTTCATAAGAAGGGATATTCTCAGTCTTGATTGCATACATATCAATATTGAGCTTGTCACAACAGAGCGAGCTTTAAGAGAAGCTAAATTGAGAAGCAATGCTAATTACTTAACAATCTTCATTTCTGGGAGTTAATACATAAGGAATACTTTGGAAAAGGATCAGTATATTATATTAAATGATGTAGTCTCAGCTAAAAAAATATCCATTAGACATGGAGAAAAAAAACTGTAGGGTTCTTTGTTGACAAAAATCTATTTTGAAATCCAATCAATAAAATTCTAAATCAAATATGTCATAAGAAATTTATGAGATTCAATCTATTATGAATTTCTCCTCCAGCTTTGTAATCTATTTAATGGAGTACACTTGCTGCCGAAGTATGTGATCCAAATCTCACAATCTCTAAAGTATGTGTAAATGAGCATTGTTTCAATGTATGAACAGGTTACATATACAATAATGGAAATTAAATATATCAGAAGCTATACACCATTGTTTTGCAAGACTCCAGAGGCGTAACTTACGGATATTACCATTTGTATGTGTTTCACATTGTAAATAGAAAGAATACATTTTTTTGGTCTAGTTTTATGTGTTTTTGTGCCTTTTTTCATTTGAACATAATTCAATATTCTATTTGTACCTTTTAGAAGGCTACTTTTTATGTGCTCACTAGAGTTGAGTGAGTATCAAAATATTTGTGTCCACGATACTCATGATGAGTACTGTGTACTACTCACGTATTCATTCCAAATAGCGAGTCTAATTCAAGTCAATGGGAAATGTGAGTAATGTCCGCTGATTGGGAAATGCGAGTAATTTTCTGTTGGATTCAAGCAAAAAATTACATGCATTTCTCATTAACTTCAATTGTACTGGCTATTTGGAATGAAAACGTGAGTAGTACACAGTACTTGTTAGGCCAGAGCCACACTTGAGAGTGCCTCGCGTGTAACTCACGCGAGTCTCTCATTGAATCATCCAGCACAGACTCACAATCTCTTGACAGGAGCGGGTCGGTTGCATGTATGTCTATGCAGCTGAGATGCTCCTGTCCTGAGAGTGTGAGTCCATGCCAGGTGATTCAATGAGAGACTCGCGCGATACTTGCTCAGCTCTAGTGCTCACTTGTTCATTTTTTTCGGCCTCATGGGCAGAGTCCAACAATTCCAGATGTTTTTGCCTGATTCATTATTTGCTTCCTTTTAAAAAGTTACAAAATTTGTCTCAGCTTTAATCCAGTCCACCCCCTTGTGGTGTATTTTTAAACCCTTAAGCCCCGGGTGTTTTACGTTTTTCTGTTTTTTTGTTTTGCTCCCCTTCTTCCGAGAGCCATAACTTTTTTATTTTCTATCAATCTTGCCATATGAGGGCTTGTTTTTTGCGGGACAAGTTATACTTTTAAATTAAACCATACGTTTTACCATATAGTGTACTGAAAAACAGCAAAAAAAAATCCAAGTGTGGAGAAACTGCAAAAAAAGTGTGATCGCATAATAGTTTTTGGGTATTTTATCCACCATGTTCACTGTATGCTAAAACTGATATATCGGTGTGATGCCTTAGGTCAGTGCAAGTTTGTAGACACCAAACATGTAGAGGTTTACTTGTATATAAGGGGTTAAAAAAAAATCACAAGTTTGTCCAAAAAAAGTGGCGCATGTTTTGCGCCATTTTCTGAAACCCATAGCGTTCTTATTTTTCAGAATCTATGGCTCAGTGATGGCTTTTTTTTTGCATCTTGAGCTGTCGTTTTTAATTGAACCATTTTTGCACAGATGCTGCGTTTTGATCGCCTGTTATTGCAATTTGCGCAAAACTTGCAGTGACCAAAAAACATAATTTTGCCGTTTGGAATTTTTATGCCACTACACCATTTACAGATCAAATTATTGATTTTATATTTTCATAGATCAGGCATTTCTGAAAGCGGCGATACCAGATATGTTTATATTTTTTAACCTTTTAATTTTCAATGGGATGAAAGGGGGTTATTTGAACTTTTAGGTTTTTTTATTTTTTTTATTTTTAAAACTTTTTTTTTACTTTTTTTTATTTTACTAATACCCCTAGGGGACTATATGGATCAACAACCCAATCGCTCTGCCATATCTGCAGATCTCAGCTACAGAACCGAGATCTGCAGATATGCTGCTTGACTCTTGGTGCTGGCACTATGCCGCCACTGAGAGAAAGTGACTCATGTTAGCTACAGGCATCATCACATGAACCCTTGGCTACCATAGCAACCACCGGAAGTCACGTGATCACGCACGTGACCTCCAGTGGGGGCAGCGCTAAGTAAAACTAATGGCCACGCGCATATACATCTCGTTGCCAGATTTTGGCAGTGAGATGTAAGGGGTTAACAGTTGCGGGTGGAAAGCGATTCCACTCGTAACTTGCAGGCACACATGTCAGCTGTTGAAATCAGCTGATATGTGTGCCTGCAAGTTACGAGTGGAATCGGCAAGGGGGGGGATTAACCTCACTCGATATATCCATCATGGGTCGTGAATGGGTTTAAATACATCTGTAATTTTGTATTATAATACAATATTTGTGACTTTTGACCCCAAACATCACAGAAGCAGTTCAGGAAAGGATTTCAACTGCTTTTGCTTTGCACCAAATTTATGAATGGCGTGTGCCATTCAAATTATTTGGTAACAAAAATGGCAACTAAGATGAGCGAACCCAAACTGTAAAGGTCAGGGTTTGTACCCAACACTGGGTGTTCGAGAATCAAATCCAAATCTTGTTTTTTTAAAAAAGTCTATGTCTGAGATCAAGTGCTGTTCATATGTTAACCACTCAATAAAGCATTGGGGTGCTCAGGTACGCCCGGTGCTTGGCCCAGTGAGAGCCACTTGCAGACTCTGAATGGCTCTCACTGTGTCTCCCCAAAAAACGCCCTCCCCCTTTAAATACTTTGTTTATGGCTTTCTGTTCGGGTTGAGGGAGTATCAAAATATTTGTGTTCACGATACTCGCAATAAGTACTTTGTAATATTCTCGTATTTTTTCTGAATAGTGAGTACAATGCAGTTGAATAGGATATGCAACTAATGTTCCACTAATTGGGAAAAACGAGTAATTTTCTGCAGGATTCCAGCAGAAAATTACTCGCACATCCCATTGACTTACAATGTACTCGCTATTCGGAACGAATATGCGACTATTACACAGTACTCATTACGAGTATTACAAAGATGAATATTTCGATACTCGCTCAACTCTACTCGCAGTATCTGGGTGGAGAGCCAACCTAACCAATCATTGACTTCCAAAACACTCGTTACTTGAGTCAACCCCATAGTTTAGGTTCCTATTTACTTTTATTGTGTTTGGGGTCTGGGAACAAGTTCAGGTCAAGTTTGGGTCCCGAACCCGACTTTTAACTAAAGTCTATCTGAAAACAGCAAACTAGAACATTAACAGGCTCGCTCATCTCTAATGACAACTATTACCACAAGACAAAAAAGGTAGCTTAAAAAACCCCCACAAATGATAAATCGGGGACATTGACTTTCATAATAAAGCATTGTTCAGTATTTATTTTTATAAACCCCACTTTAAGTTATTTTCTATTTTAAATACATTTAGTTGTTTTTATTGTTTAAACTTAAGAAATTGTTACAAATTGTTACAATCCCATAATGCTCTGGGTTATAATATCCTCTACATGCTGTCTCTATATATCAATTTCAGTGATTTTATGGCACAGTTGGTGTCCACATGGAGTAATTCAGTGAGCAGCAATGACTAAACCTTTGTCACTGTAAGTCATACTCAACGATACATTCAAAACCTGTTCACCTTAATTGTATCATTAAAGAGAACTCCTGGAAAGATGTAATATTCACTAGTCCTATCGGTAAAGCCTGTAATATTAAAATAATGCTCGGAGGAAAATGTATTGCGGTTTGGAGAAGAATATTCAGATTTCAGTAGAATAATAAAATTTAAAGGTACATTTCTTGTTTGCTCATTTATGGCTTTAATTTATTTCTCTATTATTATGCCTTTCAGATTAATGAAAATATAAATATTTAATAATATTATTAATAATTATTATTATTAATAATATTAATATTATTTAATTAAAAATTACAATTAATAATGATAATTATCATCATTATTTTTTTTAACTTCTATCGGAATTTTGCAGTAGCTGGTAAAAAAATTAAATGTGTGTGCAATGTCCTTTGTGTCATCATTTGTTCTTCCATCTTCTTCCAAAATATACCTTGTTTCACTTTGAAAATTACTCTGGCTTGTTACCAAATGTATTTGCAACAGAAACCTAATACATTCATAAAAGGAAAAAAAAGAGGGCTTAAAGTCATTGGGTCCATTTACAACACTTAATAAAATTTAAAGCATAGCAGTTTGGGTGTTTGACCTGTAATACATTCTTTAAAACCTTTGAAGTGTGAAGATAACTGATAAGGATTGAAATATTCACCTTAGCAAATAAGTAATAATTTATCACATTCCGAACTGTTTTCTTTTTTTGGGTGTTATGTTCTCTAAGCAACTATGATGCGGATGATGATAATAAAAATATTAATTGTTATTCTAATTCTATTCATTATTCATACAGCGCCAGTTTAGTCTTCTGCACTTTACAATCACTGAAAGCAATCTGCATACTAAAAATGCCAAAAACTATTACAAATATTATTTATTTTCTATTTATTATTGAAGATGAGAAAAAATAAAATAAAATCCTGGCCATTAAGTTCATGATAAATGATAATAGTCATTATTATGCAATGAGTGAATATGAAAATTTAATTTGAAAATTGAACAAAAGGACAGGGTTTCTTTTGCAGAGTCGTATTTTACTTACATGAGCAAAATTGAAAAATATTTCAGCCCCCATTACCTTAGATAATAACATTCCATAATTGGTAAATACAAGTGAAACAACTTTGTAAAAAAATGAAATTCAGCAGCTCACCTGAAGTTGTCCAAGTTGACTATTTCTCGTTCCATTTTGAGGTCAAAACCCCAGAACATATTGTGCATAAGATGAAGAAAAAACATAGCTTGCAGCTCACCTGTGTCACTGCCATAGTCCCCTGTGCAGTTCTCTATCTGTCCAATCATCCAGACATTCTCTTAAGCTCTTCAGGGATCTTTACTCTATGTCAGGGCTTAGGTTCCGAATAGACCCCAGATGTCATGAAGGGCGTTGTGATTAGAGATGAACAAACCTTTAGAAATTCGGTTTGGCAGACACAATCAAACCTTAAGTTCAGTTTTTGACCACGGCTTTATCTGAACCTCAATGGAAGGCTGTAGTTGGGCATTTTGTGGTTCCACCCACATGCTGCCATACATAAGCAGAACACTTTTGGGGTAGGTTGGGTGGAGTTTTTCAATTTTTTGTGCATGTGCACACTATATCCTATCATGCTCATTTTTCAATGAAAGTCTGTGAGTCGGCGTTTTGTGGCTCCACCCACATACTGCCAGCCATAAGCAGAACACTTCCGAGGGAGGGTAGGCAGGGTTTTTACATTTTTTTGTGTGTGTGCACTGTGCAATGATCACACTGATTTTACCCCAAGTGTGAGCCGTTCAAACACTGCACGCAGCACGCACAAGGCTGAGCATCACTCATACCCAAGCACAAAACTGCTCGCTTGAGTGGTTTGCCCTCGTAACTCACTCAAACTTCGAACCCAAACTTTGTTTTCTTGAAACTCGGTTTCCAAACCTGAACTCTCAGCATCAAATCTCAAGTTCGCTCATCTCTAATTGTGATGTCTCAATGTCATCATAAATAAAGAATTTACATTAAATTCAAAACTAAAATTGCTTAAAAATTTTCAGTTAAAACAATGCTAGTGTATTATACAACATAGACAAAAAACATCAATCCCAAATTTCAAACCAATCATATTCCTATTATATTCTGTTCCCCATGATTACAGCAAAAAATATTTTAACTGACAACATTTTCCACTATTGCATAAGAGAAGAATTTATAAAAAAAGATGGGTCCATCCACTTACAAAGAAAAAAATCTATATATTTTTTTGTAAATTCTTTATTTTAGAATGTTCAATAAATAACAGCATATTAAATAAACATAATTTATAGCAACATTTGTTTTATATAAAGAGCAGAAAAAATAGGGAAAAAGACAAAGGCATAAAAAGGGAGGATTAGCAGCAGTAAAGAGGTGTGGAAATAATTTTCATTGGCGTTCCATTAAAATATGTTCTGTTGGCTTGTGAAATCCATCTCTGACTTGTTTCCGACATTAAGAATCACCATTAGTCATAGATCTTACCACCAGAAATAGTGATGTATGTTAACATATTTTAATGGAATTCCAATCAAGATTATTTTTGTTTTATTAGTGGATGTACCCAATGGTTTTTCACATTCTTCTACTACACTGCTGGGCAATAAGCAGAGACGGTCCTGGATGAAAAGGAAACCTAATCGATATACTAATATGGTGAGTTCATACTAACCCCTTTTTTTCTCTTCTGTAAAAGGAGCATTTAATGTGTCCTCCCAAGTACAGCAACTACAAAATAGTGCCATGTTGGTGCTTTTTACATGCACCATTCCAGGAGTCTTTAATGGGTAGATATGTTCCTGGTGGGATGTTTGGAATCAAGAGAATCAAGGAAGTAGACTAATTTTTACTCAATAATCCATACATTCTTAAAGGGGTTGTCCATTATTTGGACAACCCCTTCTCAATCCAAATGTTTCCTCTTTTAAAAATAATAGTAACTATACTCACTCCTGGTTCCAGTGCCATTCCTGTAGTGTTGACACTTGCTCTTCCGGAATCGCAAATCAGTGTGATGTCACATTATTCATGTGGCCAATCAGTGGCCTCTTCACTCTCCCTACCTTTCGACAAATCATATACATTGGTGCAAAATGAGAAAACAGAAGCTTTGACTTCCTCTGGATGTAATTGGTTTGTCTGAAGATGAAGAGAGTGAAGAAGCCACTGAACTAACAGTGCTGAAATGGCGCCTGCACTGGTGCAAGTGTTCTTTTAAAGCAGGGAAACATTCAAACATTCATAATTGAGAATTGGTTATTCACGTAGTGGACACCCCTCTAAATCCCTTCGATAACATGCCAAGAGTTATACCAAAAGCATCAAAATGTATATTGTTATTTACAAATGAAATTTACAAGAAAAACATATTTACCAAAATATTAGTGAAGTTAAACCTAAAAATTTAAACATTTTTAAATTTGGTAATTTATGAGTGACATGATATTAGTAATTTATGAGTGACAACTTTAGGGTTCAAAGATGACAAAAACTCAAGTCATGCACAGATTTACTTTTATAGAGATAGAATGTTGTTAACACTGGGAAATATAAAATTGGTTTAATCCTTTTTCAGCTGCATTAGTTTTGATAGGAATATACAATATTAATAGGGAATGTGATTTTGAGGAACACACATAATGATGCCACATACATTATCCTGTCAATTTAGTGGTGCCATCATCTAAGACACGGCATCTGCTCTGGGTTAATAGCAGGAGCCAGTTGTCAGTATTTATACCAAAAAATATGGTTCCTTTTGTCAGATGTATTGTAATGGAATCTAGTGTAAAAATTGTATTTTTATTACACTAACCAATAAAACAAAACAGTTTTCCCATAACGTGATATTTTAATATATTATTTATTTCCTTATAATTCATTCTTTTGTTCTCTAGGTTTACATTGTATTTCGATTTCTCTTTGTAAAATTCTGTCACATCATTTATCAGCGATCACCTGTCCAAAGTATTCTCTTAGGGTAAAGTGCCAGTTGGAGGCTTGAGTGATTCCATCTGCCACACTGTCTTATTTACTCCCTGCTCTTGAAGATGGAGAATAATGATTAAGACCTAATACCTCTCAGATATTTCCAGTGCTACTGTGCAAAATATAAAATACAATTCTGTGAAAATAAAACACCAGAACATCTTTGTGTGATTTTTTAAAATGTAAGTAATTTATTTTTCTTGGCCGTGAACCAGAAAGAAGACTATGTGACAGACCATACATTGTGTACATGGGATCTATTACATATTTTTTTCCCTAATCAGTGATTGGCTTCTGTGGCATATGGTAAATTCTTGTAATGAACAAATATGTTATTATTATTTTTATTTATTATTATAGCGCCATTTATTCCATGGAATTTTACATGTGAAAAAAGGCCATACATAGACAGCTACAGTAATTGTGGACATCTCAAAGCACAGACTGGCACAGTAGGAGCGAGGACCCTGCCTATGAGGGCTCATAGCCTACAGAAAAGCATAGGGATACAGTAGGTGAGTGTAGAGCAGGTTGTGCTCAGCTTTAGGTGACTGAGGGTTACTGTGAGTTGTAGTCTTGTCGGAAGAGGTGGGTCTTCAGATTCCGTTTGAAGGTTTCCATGGTAGAGTCTGATGTGTTGAGGTAATGAGTTCCAGAGTATGGGGGAGGCGCAGGAGAAATCTTATATGTGATTGTGGGAAGAGGAGATAAGAGGGGAGTAGAGAAGGAGATGTTGTGAGGTGCTGAGGTTGCGTGCAGATAGGTACTGGGAGACTAGGTCACAAATGTATAGAGGAGACAGGTTGCGGGTAGCTTTGTATGTCATGGTTGGTGTTTTGAAATGGAGTCTATGGGCAATGGGAAGCCAGTGAAGGGATTGGCAGAGAGGAGACACCGGGGAATGTAAAAAATTTACTTTGTGCTCACAGCATTGCTGCAGATTAACTATGTGCCTATTTATGTACTGTGGTTTATTTAGACCTAAGGGAATAAAAAATGTAGGTTAAAATTTTAAAACAAATATACTCTCCTTGCCCAAGGCTCTCATGTCTTCAGTCATACAGCCATATGGCCACACTCAGCTCTAGTCTTTAGGCATCTTATCCCACTGCATACCAGCATCTTCAGCATCTTCATGTTAAAAAGTCCATAAAACATGACCCCATAGAATCTATCAAAATAGTGGCGTTCACACAAAGTAAAATGATAAAGAATTCTGATTTGCCTAAATACATAGATTACACTTTGTGTGAAATATTGTCTTGTGTGGGCTGTAAGGCATTGTACTGTGTGTGGAGGATTGTGATGTGTGTGAGAAGCTACGGGTGCAGTATATTATGTGTGTGGGGCTTGGCATATTATATTGTGTGTGTGAGTGATGATGCTTTGTTTGGTAGGTTGTGGGTGCATTATGCTATGTGTGGAGGATCCTGCTTTGCTTGAGGAACCTAAATCGATCATAGCTGTGGAGTATTATACTGTGCTTGGGGACCAAGCATTTTTAACACTTTCTGTTGTTTTGTTCTATTCCTCCCATTCTGTAGATGCTATTTTCATTTTTCTAGCCCATATGTACATTACATTAGTCACTGGCATTTGTTCCAGCTTATCTAGATCTTTCTGAATCCTTTCTTTTTATATCACACTGTATCATACTGTGTGTGGTGGATTATACTGGGTGTTGGGTATCAGTGCATGGAAAGCTGAGGGTATTATACTATGTGTGGGGGACTTATGGGGATCATGTTGTGTGTGCTATCATGATGTGGGTAGGGGATCATAATGTGTGTGTGGGAGATCATCCTGTGCTGGGGATCATGTTACGTGAGGGGACTATATTGTTTGGCCATTATACTGTGTAAGGGATATCATACTATTTCTGGGTAACATGCATCTGGGGAAACATGTATGATGGGGATCATATTCCATGTGCGGGTGTTTTTGGGTGGCATTATAGCACATGGAAGTTTTATATATATATATATATATATATATATATATATATATATATATATATATGTTCTGCTGCATACCTGGTATCTTAACAACTATATGATCTCCATATGGTGTTAATATCTGTCTTGGTATTTGTACAGATATTTTTTCTGTTAGTAACAGCATATTCAGGTGCTGAGATTCATGAAGGGTGGATATTAGCTGTGACTTGTCAAAAATCACAGCTGCCATAATGCCATGATGATCCTTGGCTCAGTTACATGCAGAGGCTGCAGTGACAGAAAACATGATCGCTCACTGCAGCCTCTGGGACACACTGAGGTCATTGGAGAAGACACTGGCTGTGAGAAGCAGTGAAATCACTCAGTTCAATAGAGTTCACAGCCTGTGACTGCCAGTGATCTTGCTGTCGGACTGCTATGCTCATTCCGGCAGCATGTTTAGTAGAGGTCACAGCTGGTGGTTGCATTGGTACCCTCTGCTGTTTGAGCCACCAACTGTGACCTCAGCTGAACTCGTTCCCAGATTGTCAGACTATTAGATTGCGTAACATGGCAGCTGAGCAGTCCAACAGTCTGGTAGCAAGTTCACCAGTGGTAACAGTTGGTACCGTGGTACCCTAGCTCTGAACTCCGGTGAACTCACTATTTAATTTCCCCAGACTGCTCTGGCAGCATTTCACAAAATCCGACAGTCTGGCAATCCACCAGCAAGTTCAACTGCGGTCACAGTTAGTGTTAGTTAGTTAGACTCACACAGAGTGTACCATGGGAACCACCAGCTGTAACCTCAGTTAAACTCAGTGACAGGTTGAGAGACTGTTGGATTGTGTCACACAATGGCAGGGCAATCTAGCACTCCAGCACTGAGTTTACCAATGGTCACAGCTGTAGTTTTCACTGTACCAATTGCAACAACCGATGAACTCGTTGCTGGATTGCCGGACTGCTCTACTGCCATCTCACACAATCTGACAATCAGGCAAGCTGGCAGCAAGTTCAGTTGGTACTGTGTGAGCCTCTGGTGACTTAAATGATATCAACGCTTCTCACAGCCCACTGCCTTCAGTGTGTTTTGAGGCTGCAATAAGTGGTCACATTTTGTCACAGCAGCCTCCAGATGAGGTTGAGCTTGGAATCGTCATGAAATGTTGTTGTAGATTAAGTCAGACTTGTGGGAGTGTTTTAGGGGTTACTAATTAGGTGAAAGAGGCTGTTTGTGTTTTTTATTTCAAATAAATGATTTTTCTGTCTTTTTATTAATTTATTTTTAATTACAGGGTAAGTAATAGAAGTGTTTCATAGACAAATCGTTATTACTAACCTAGGGCTTGATGGCAGTTGAAAGTGTTGACAAATCACAGCTGACCTCAAGCACATATATTTCCCTTATTGTCACCCCACCCGGGCAATCGGGAAGAGTCAAGCCAAGCATCAGAATTGGCCCATGTAATTGATGCACAAATTCTTGGGTGGCTGCAGCTGCTATTTTCAGATTGGGAGGAGCCAAAAACCATGTCTTTTTTCCAGCCTGGTAATACCAGGTCCCAGAGGTCCACTTTACCTTGGTTTGTTATAAAAACATTATTTATTTCTTTTTACATTCTAACACAGCAAAATACTCTGCAATCAATCACAGATACTTGCACAGAGGGTGTGGGGCATTTATAGCAGTCTGCAATTAAGCACTGATACTCACATAGAGGATGGCCGGGGGAAGCAGGGATAAGTTATGTAGTTTAATGAGTGGGCCAGAAAAGGGCCCAGCAAAGAGTCTTAATGCTGTGTTATCTTCTTATAAACATGATATGCATAATTGTCTTGCCCTTTCCCCCATTTTTCTTCCATTTGCAGCACCCTAGCCACTATTACGACCACTTTACAACCATTTTTCAGCACAGAAATTTGGGTCCCCATTGATTTGAATAGGATTTTTGTCCACAGTCAAACTTGGGTTAAGTTTTGTTCCCAAACCTAACTTTTTTTCAAGTCACGGTGAACCTGTCGAACCAGAATATCCATGGATTCGCTCATCTCTAATGATGACATGTAGGCAAGTTAGCATGCAATTTGCCAAAAAATGAATGCAATGTGATGTCTCACTTGAATGTTTTCTATTGGCAAGTCAGATCCAGCTAACTTCAGGAGCACTGCAGAAATTCTAGCATGGTTTTTATTTTCCATAGAAGACCACAGAAGTTAAATATAAGTTACTGTAGTGCCATTATTTTACCATTGAAAAACACGGCAACTCATAGTACAACGGTACAACACAACATGCAATGTCTGCAAAGGTATACATATACTGCTTCCCATCAGCAGGTGTACAATGAAAGGCGCAACGGTGATTTAAACTTGAAAGGTTGTAATTGCCGTTCCATCTCACAAAGGATCAAACAGGTCATAACCCCTTGATTATTTCTACAGAAATGTAAGGATAGGAAAATAATTACTACTAACTGTCCACAGTCGGTACCATTACTTTCATCGTCCAATTCTTACATTCCAGAAGCTATAATTTCATACTGCACAAGTATATACAGTAAAGGGTTGCTTTGTAGCTCCAGCCTTAAATTTCCCTTACCCTTAAAAAAAACTATCTGTTAATTGATGGTTTTCAAGATTATTTGCCATGCAGGTATCTCTTCAAGCTTACCACATTCACAGGAGTGATAACTTGTTCAGAGCTCCTGCGTTCCGTAATAGAGAGATGCTGCCAGACATCTCTGGTGGTGGCTTATCTTTAAAAGAGATCCATCCAATCTGAAGATAGCAGGAGATAGGGGCTGAAACAAAGATTTCACTGATGTGTCATTTATTAAGCTGTGTGCTGTTGTTTACTTATTGTGAAGGTTTTATCACTAGGACTTTATAATTGCTCTTGCTGCTTCATGTCAAGAAGTCCAACCACTCACTCTCTTCCTGATAAGTAGCTCCCTGTGAATAGCCAATGTAGACAGAAAGCAGTTGTTTGGGCGGTTTTAGATTTGCTACCTGCTACATCCAAGAACTCAGATTGTGTCACAACTGCTGCACTCAGTAAACTAAGTGATACATTGTTGGAATCAGGTTGTATCTCCCCACATTTTGATGCTCTCAGATGAGGTAGCAAAAATCTGATAACAAATTCCATTTAAATGTCAAGAGGATAATAAGGGGGACAGATAGGGCAATCTGTCACAAAGACAGGGATCGCCGAACAGTGTGTTGTCTTCCTGGCGCTCGAGTTCGGCCCATCACTGATCGGGTTGACAGATTACTGGGAGGGGCTGGGAAGGACCCAGCGGTCATTGTACACATTGGCACAAATGACATAGTTAGAGGTAGGTGGAAGGTCCTTAAAGATGATTTCAGGGAATTAGGTTGTAAGCTTAAAGCATGGACCTCAAAGGTGGTATTTTCGGAAATACTACCTGTGCCATGAGCCACACCAGAGAGGCAAAGGGAGATCAGGGAGGTTAACAGGTGGCTCAGGAATTGGTGTAGGAAAGAGGGTTTTGGGTTCCTGGAGAATTGGGCAGACTTTTCAATTGGCTACAGATTCTATGCTAGGGATGGGCTGCATCTTAATGGGGAGGGTGCAGCTCTGCTGGGGCAGAAAATGGCTAGAAGGTTGGAGGAGTGTTTAAACTAGGAATGGGGGGTGAGGGTATTCACTTTATAGAAGGGGAATGTAGTACAGATAGTGACCAGGGCACAAGTAATGAAATTGGGGGTGATACGGGGGGAAAGGTTAGGACAGTTAATACAGTAAGCAGTAATGTGCATGTACACTAATGCCCGAAGCCTCACAAATAAGGTGGAGGAGTTAGAATTAATATTGTTGGAAGAAAATTATGATATAGTGGGGATATCAGAGACATGGCTGGATGAGAGCTATGACTGGGCTGTTAATTTACAGGGTTATAGCCTATTCAGGAATGACCGTACAAATAAGCGAGGGGGAGGTGTGTGTCTATATGTAAAATCATCCTTAAAACCCATCCTGCGTGACAACATATGTGAGGGTACTGAGAATGTAGAGTCCCTATGGGTGGAGATAAGGGGGGAGAATGAATAATAAAATACTGATAGGGGTGTGTTATAAGACGCCGAATATTATGGAAGAGGTAGAGAATCTCCTCATAAAGCAAAGTGATAAAGCAGCGAGTCTCGGAGAGGTAATTATTATGGGGGACTTTAACTATCCTGATATAAATTGGGGAACAGAAACTTGCAGTTCCAGCAAAGGAAATAGATTTTTGATAACAATGAAAGATAATTACCTTTCACAAATGGTACAGGACCCCACAAGAGGGGGAGCACTACTAGACTTTGTACTGACCAATAGGCCAGACCGCATATCAAATATACATGTTGGGGGTTACTTGGGGAATAGCGATCACAAAATAATAAGTTTTCATGTATTCTTTAGTAAGATGTCTAGTAGAGGGGCTACAAGGACACTAAACTTCAGGAAAGCAAATTTTAAACGGTTGAGAGATGATCTTAGTGCAATAAACTGGGATGATGTACTAAGTAATAAAAGTACACAAAGCAAATGGGAGACCTTTATGAGCATCCTGAATAGTGCTTGTGCAGAAAATATACCCTATGGGAACAAACATGCTAGAAATAGGAGGAAACCCCTATGGCTAAATAGAGCTGTAAGGGAAGCAATAAAAGAAAAACAGAAAGCCTTAAAAGAATTAAAGAGGGTAGGTAGTGATGAGGCATTATATAATTATAGAAAATTAAATAAAATATGTAAAAAGCAAATTAAGTTAGCTAAGTTTGAGACAGAGAGACTCATTGCGAGAGAAAGTAAAAATAATCCTAAAATATTCTTTAACTACATAAACAGTAAAAAGAGAGAGAGGGGAGCCAGCACGATCTTAAAATGGCATGCATCATATAAAAAGTGCAAATTCACAGATTTATTCCAACTGTACTGTAATATAAATGAGATTTTTAGCAAATAATTGATCAATTCTTTGAGCCACCCCTTCCAATGTCACGGCAAATCTCAATAGGGGGGTCCTACTCTATATTCTGTATTTCATGTGCCATGCGGCCTACTAGATAAAGTTAAAAGCAGAACCATAATGGAGCACAGATACCTGTAACCTGTATATATAACCGCTTCTATGTTGCAAAAGAGGCAATTGTGGATAGAGGCCAGCCCAGGTCCCAGCATGTGGAGCAAGCTCTACACATACCAGGACTATATCAGAACTGACCCTCCCAGTGCCAGACAGCAACCATTGATAAAGGCGGACCAGATCCAAGTATGGTGCCTAATTAGCAATGCCTGTGGAAAGCGGTGAGGTAACTGAATGTGTACAGCTACCAACAGGAGGAATATATTGCAAACCAAGATCAGGCGTGCATAGCACAAAACAGTAAATAACTGAAAAGTGATAGTGTTGGCCCCCTTAAAAATAGTCTTGGTGAAATGGTGGAAGGGGATGAGGGTAAAGCCAACCTGCTGAATGACTTTTTTTCTACGGTTTTTATACAAGAAAATGCCATGGCAGATGACATGACCAGTGATACCATAAATTCACCCTTGAATATTACCTGCTTAACCCAGCAGGAAGTACGCCGCCGCCTCGAAATCACTAAGGTTGACAAATCTCCGGGCCCGGATGGCTACATCCCAGAGTACTACAGGAATTGAGTTCTGTGATAGATAGACCATTATTTTTAATCTTCTCAGATTCCTTAATAACAGGTCGGTACCGCAGGACTGGCGCATAGCAAATGTGGTGCCAATATTCAAAAAGGGGACAAAAACTGAGCCGGGAAATTATAGGCCGGTAAGTTTAACCTCTACGGTTGGTAAAATCCTTGAGGGTTTCTTGAGAGATGCTATACTGGAGTATCTCAAGAAAAATAACCTTATGACAGAGTATCAACATGGGTTTATGAGGGATCGATCCTGTCAAACTAATTTGATCAGCTTCTATGAAGAGGTAAGTTCAAGCCTGGACCAGGGAAATGCAGTGGATGTTGTGTATATGGACTTTTCAAAAGCTTTTGATTCGGTGCCACACAAAAGGTTGGTACATAAAATGAGAATAATGGGGATAGGGGAAAATATGTGTAACTGGGTTAAAAACTGGCTCAGTGATAGGAAACAAAGGGTGGTTATTAATGGTACGTACTCGGACTGGGTCTCAGTTCATAGTGGGGTACCACAGGGGTCAGTATTGGGCCCGCTTCTTTTCAACATATTTATAAATGACCTTGTTGGGGGCATGCGGAGTAGAATTACAATATTTGCAGATGATACTAAACTCTGCAGGGTAATCAATACAGAGGAGGATAATTTTATATTACAGGGAGATTTATGTAAATTGGAGGATTGGGCTGAGAAGTGGCAATTGAAGTTTAATGTAGATAAATGTAAGGTCATGCACTTGGGTAGAGGAAATAACATTTATGATTATGTACTTAATTGTAGAACACTGGGTAAAACAGACACAGAAAAAGACTTGGGTGTATGGGTGAATGGTAAATTTCACTTTAGTGGACAGTGTCAGGCAACTGCTGCCAGGGCTAATAAAATAATGGGATGTATTAAAAGAGGTATAAGTGTTCATGAAAAAAATATAGTTCTACCTCTGTACAAGTCACTAGTGCGACCGCACTTAGAATACTGTGTACAATTCTGGTCACCGATATATAAGAAGGACATAGCTGAACTGGAGAGGGTGCAGAGAAGAGCGACCAAGATTATTAGAGGAATGGGTGGGCTGCAATACCAAGACAGGTTATTAAACTTCGGGTTATTTAGTTTGGAAAAATGAAGGCTTAGGGGGGATCTAATCACAATGTATAAATATATGATGGGACAGTACAGAGACCTTTCCAAAGATCTTTTTACATCTAGGCCTGCGACTGGAACACGGGGGCATCCGCTACGTCTTGAGGAAATAAGGTTTCATCATAATCACAGACGAGGATTCTTTACTGTACGAGCAGTGAGACTGTGGAACTCTCTGCCGCATGATGTTGTAATGAGTGATTCACTACTAACATTTAAGCAGAGCCTGGACGCCTTTCTTGAAAAATTTAATATTACCAGTTATGTATATTAGATTTTATGAAAGGGTATTGATCCAGGCAACTAGTCTGATTGCCGGATGTGGAGTCAGGAAGGACATTTTTTCCCCATTGGAACTTGTTTGCCACATTGGGGTTTTTTTGCCTTCCTCTGGATCAACATGTTAGGCTACAGGTTGAACTAGATGGACTTAGAGTCTCCCTTCAACCTTAAAAACCATGATACTATGATACTATGATAATCAGACTATACCCAGGGGTAAGTCCAGAGGCCTTCATGCACATTAGACTTTATTGAAATTGGTGGGTTGGGCTGATATTAGTAGTCTATTTTTGCAAAGGAGCCTTTAGACTCGAGCTTGACCTTTCATGAACTGAATGTAATTATCACGGGGTCTTGCTCCCATATCACACAATCAGCAGAGTGAGAGATGGCGGTAAAATCCAAAGAGCATTTATTCCAAGCAAATCAAATGGTCCATAACATAATCCACAAAACAGGGTAAAATTTGTCCAGTAACACAAATATAGTCCAGTAAACGATAAATATCCAGGTCCCTCTGTGAAGCCAGTTTCTCCCAGAGGTTCAATCTTCCTGCTTCACTCTTGAAGTTCTCAAACAGACTGCCTGAATCTCCCAGGTAAGCAAAGGGTTTACAGTCAGTTGGCTGGACTCTAGGCCCACTTTCCCCCCACACCCAGGGACGGAAGTGTCTCAGGAGGCTATAACCTTGCACTATAGGGGGTTAATACTTACAAACAATAGAAATGTACACAGAAGCAGTACAAATAATGGACAGTGAACCAGGCTAAAAATAGGAATCTGTAAAGCAAGATACACCTCCCCCCATATCCCACCATCACAGTAATGAATCAAATGAATGCTGAGGTTCAAACAGGGCATTTTCAGCGTGCTTTACAACTTAAATTCTTCTAATATTGGATCAGATGTAAAACATAATTTTATTAAAGATATAGGAAAACATGCTTAAAAAGCTGACTTATTTTATTCTACAAATAGATCTTCATTAATATGTCCCTCAAAAACAGCAAAAATAGGTAGAAGAATTATATATGTTGTACTATATTTTGATTCTCCTTTGTGTACATTTAAACAAACAAGAGTAGCAGAGATTGAGCAGGGCAAAGAATAACCAACTAAATTGTAAACTATTAAATGTGAAACATTTAAGGATCTGTCAGCAGGTTTTTGCTAAGTATTCTTAAGGCCTCTGCCACACTCACGTGAAATTCACGCACGTGCCGAGAGACACGTATTTTCCCTGCGTGTTGCATGCAGGTAAGTACGTGTCTCTGGTACGTGCGTGACACGTGTGTTCTACGTGTGCTATCCGCGATAGCACACGTAGAATCAGTAATTATTATACTCACCTGGTCCTTCCTGCTGTCCGCGCTGCTGTCCGTGGTGCTGATCCTCGGTCTCCAGCCCTCCCGTCTCCCCGCTGCTGCTGCTGCCAGGCAGTGAAGTGAATATTCAATGAGAATAATGAGCGGCGGTCGGCAGCAAGAGGCAGCAGCGGCAGAGACAGGAGGGCTGGAGAAGGTGAGTAAATGTTTTGTTTTTTTTTCACTGACATGTGTGTTTTCTCCGGCGCGTGTCACACGGGACCGCATCCACACTACACCCGTGTGGTACGGGTGCGGGCCGTGTGACACCCGTGCTGCCGGTGAAAAAACGGACATGTCAGCGCTTTGAAAATCGCACACACGTACAAACGCACACGGACACACGTTCCGTGTGGTTTTACGTGTGTGTGCCTGCTACAATAGGGTAGCATTGGTTAAAGTGTCTCCGTGCCGCCGGTACGTGTAAAAAATGACAAACACGTGCCGGAGGCACGGATGTGTGGCGCAGGCCTAAGACAGCATGCTGTAACGGTGAACATTGAGATTTCATCACTGCCTCCCTTGTCAAGGTCTGTGATGTTGATGATCTGCATGTTTATTTTAATAGCGGGACCTTATCATTGCTGTGACTAGTGGGCTCCTGCTATGTTTACCAACATGCTCCCTCCTCTGATTGGTACCTCATTGTCAATGTGCAATATCTATATTATCATATACAAACTTATGCTCATTTTTTTGTTTTTTTTTTGTGCTCTCGTGGTGTGGTTCCGCTCTCTGAGTTAGATATTGCATCTATATAGCTTTCCAGGACAGGTGGCTGTAGTTCGGGCTGTGTCCTGCTCAGCTTTTATTTACACTGATGTCACTGATGCAAGGTAAAGTTTTAATACCAGAGTGGGGCCATCTTGATTGGGGACACCTTATCGCTATAAGATGGCTTTTACAATCTTTGATGAAACAGTGTTAACCAAATGCCTTATGTTATTTACATGTACTACTATTTACTTCTTTACTTTATGGTATATGCTCATTTTTGTGTTATTTTCTTTTATTTTTAATGCCCATAGAGAGCCTCGTGTGGATGGGCTAAGCTCTCTCAGCTCTGCTGCATTGCTAAATGTAAAAACATTGTGTCAGAATGGCAATACCCAGTAAACTAAGTGATACATTTTTGGATTCAGAGACTTTTTGCCTATATCATGCTGCTCTCAGATGAAGTATCAAAAATATGCTGGCAGGTTGCCTTTAAACTAAACATTTAAACTCTTCACGACCTAGGACATAACAGTACGTCCTAAATCATCTAGGGGTAATCAACGCCGGCTGCTGTGGTGATCCGGCGGTGATCCCCGCACATGTGTGCTGATTTGAACAGCATACATGTGTGCCTCATAGTCACAGGTTGATCCGCGATCCATCCACGCCTGTTAAGCCTTCAGATCGTGCTGTTAAAACGTGACAGCACAATTTAAATGGCTGTGGCAAGGAAATCACCTTTCCCTACCACCATCAGAGGCCCCATGAAGCGATCACAGTAAGCCAATTGTTACCATGGTCGTGACAGGTCATATGCTGATTCCTGTCACTATCATGAAGTAGTTCGAATGCAGCATTTCTGCTCATCAGAGCTGTGCTGCTCTGATCAACAGAAATGAATGAGCAATCTGACTGCTGATCCTTATAGTCCCCTAAAGGACTACTATATATAGTAAATAAAAATAAAAAAAAAGTTTTAAAAAATGTAAAAAAAAATAGATAACTAAAAGTTACCATCTGATAAATTGTCACCGTAGGTTATCTCATGCAAGGAAAATCAGGTTCCCCAAGGCTCCTGTACTGCGTCCAGTATCTTTCGGTGCTGTATTCCCACATTTTATGCAAGTGTGTGATATGACAAAACTCTACCAATATAAATGGCAAAATAATTTTCATATCGCTGCTCATGATATGCTATTAGCCAGGACTATTCTGGTAGGACTTCCATTTTTCAGGTTAGTCCTATCTCGGTTGCTGTAATTACCCTATCTTGTAAAGAGTTGTGGTTCTCCTGATGAATCAAATAGCAGAAGGGTGTAAAAAAAGAAAAAGTCCTAAAATATAACTTTTAATAAGCTCAATAAATAAAATGACCTAGGTCCATTTTAAAATACACACAATGAATGAACATTATGCATCACATCTGGACCACCAAGCTCAAACGGATCCACATGTAAGCTGTGGCACAGTAAAAGAGAAATGACCACATTAATCTATCCTGAACCATCCTGAACCCAATAGGAATTGTCCTAACCCAATCTTGTAGGTATTAATGTATACAGATGGTTCCATAGACCCGCAGGAACCGCCCGTCAGGGAAATGTAAAACCGTATAAAGGGTCAGTAAGAGAAATTAATTACAACCTGAGGAGAGCAGCCTTCCCAAACGATGCCTTTCATTCACCAACTTCAATTATAAAAAAAAAAACCTCTACCAATATAAATGGCAAAATAATTTTCATATCGCTGCTCATGATATGCTAATTAGTCAGGACTATTCTAGTAGGGCTTCCATTTTTCAGGTTAGTCCTGCCTCGGTTGCTGTAATTATGCTATCTTGGCAAGAGTTGTGGTTCTCCTGATGAAGAAGAGAATACACATCGAAAATTGATGAGAATAAAACCACAATCTATTTTACTATAAGTGTTTTCTAACATCTCTATCTGCTGAGATGGCAGCAGCACAGCATATCTGCCTCTCCCCAACCATTCATCTTGGCAGGATTGACATCTTGTTCACTGTCCTTCAATTACAGTTTCAGTGCAGAAGACCAAATAATGGGAGACAATGAAGAACATGACAATCACATGAGAGGGCATGATTAAAGACCCCGAGACATGTAAAATGTGGGGGAACAGACACCCTTTTATCCTGAGAGAAGCTACAAAGGTGTTTTTGCCACTCATATTAGCAGAGTCCTATATACCACATAATGCTTGATAAAAAAAGAAATAGCATGGAGAGGGCTCTAAAATATACCAGCTGAAGTTTGGCATCCTTGGTGAACCTAGCTTTCCTTTAAAAAATTAACATAACTCAACATTGCACAAGCCACTGAACAATATCAAATTAGGTATCATTTTTTTTTTTTTATGTGATATCACAGTAATTTGCCATTTGCATTAAGTGCAACCTAAAAATTGGGGTTGCGAGAAATTCATGTTAAATGACAAAGCAATAAAGCAATTAGTTAATGATGTAATTCTTGCTGTCAAGTATTCTTTAAAGTCTACTTTGCTAAATCTGTAGTTATATCCTATCTTAAATAAGGTTAACACATTTACATCACAATATATTTTTTTTCTCATTCATATCACAGCCACAATTCATATTCCTCATGACAAGTGATGGGCAGACCCGGACTGTAAAAGTCCGGATCCACATGGGTACCTAGAATCTATGCACTGACCATGGGCCCAGAATTCTGCTGGAATTCCAAGCAACTATCTGGATTCCATTATCCAGAATATTTTAAAAAACATGAAGGAAAAAAGAAAATAGGAATAAAACAGGTGTGTTATGCTTACCACCTTTAGCCGTATGAGCTATCTGTGCTGGGTAGCACAATATGGGGAGACCATAGGCCAATTTTTTAATTAATTAATTACCGTATTTTTCGCTTTATAAGACGCACCTGATTATAAGACGCACCCCCAAATTTGGTGAGGAAAAGAGAATTTTTATTTTTTTTATGTTAAATGGGGTCTGTCTTATAATGCCAGTGTCCATCTAACAAATCATATAGGGTATATCTCCCTCATAACCCACCCCCTTAATCTGGATATGGCTCCCTTATATTGAATATAGCCCCCTTGTGCTGGCACATATGCCCCAGTGATGCCACATGTCTCCCATTGATGGCACACTTCCCCTACAGCTGGCACAGGTCTCCTATAGATGGCAAACATCTCCTACAGCTGGCACAGGTTTCCTATCCATGGCACACATCCCCCTGTGCTGCCCATGGCCCTCTATGGATGGCACACATCCCCCTGTGCTGCCCATGGCCCCTATGGATGGCACACTGTGTTTGATATCCCCCCTATGGATGTCACATGTCCCCCTGTAATTGATATGGCCCCCTATGGATGGCACACATCACCCTGCACTGCCCATGGCCCCCTATGGATGGCATACGTCCCTCTGTGCTGCCCATGGCCACCTATGGATGGCACACGTCCCCCTGTGCTGCCAAGGGCCCCCTATGGATGGCACATGTCCTTCTGTGCTGCCCATGGCCCCCTATGGATGGTACACTGTGTTTGATATTGCCCCCTATAGATGGCACATGTCCCCCTGTTTTTTATATGGCCCCCTATGGATGGCACACGTCACCCTGCGCTGCCAATGGCCCCCTATGGATGGCATACGTCCCTCTGTGCTGCCCATGGCCCCCTATGGATGGCACACATCCCCCTGTGCTGCCAAGGGCCCCCTATGGATGCAAAACATCCTTCTGTGTTTGATATGGCCCCCATGCTGCTGCCCATAGTAAAATAAAAAAATCTTTACTTATCTTCTCCAGTGCTGTCCTCCCGTGTCTCCCTCCATGCTGCAGAGCTCCTGCACTTCCTGGTTCTTGGTGCCGGTTATGTGATCGGCACACCAGAGTGACATCATCTCTGCGTGCCTTATCACAGCGGCAGCAGGGAGACCAGGGAGACATGCTGGAGGAGGTAAGTAAAGAGTTTTTTATTTTACTATGGGCAGCAGCATGGTGTCCATAACTAACACAGGGAGGGGCATGTGCTATCAAAGGAGGGCGCAGGCACATATAATATGTGCCGCTCCCCCAGCCCATCAACACGGTGCGGTTTCAGCACAATGGTGATTGACAGCGGAAGTGCATATTAAATCAGTGGGAGCAGGAGTTCTTCCGCTGCCTCCTGCAGCCTTCACCAGCCTCCATCAGCCTGCCTCAGCCTCCAGCACTGCTCCAGAGCTGCTTCCAGAACGTCCCTCAGGACAGCACCACAGGAGTTAATCCCCTTGACCTATACAGGGACAGGATCACAGAGAGGTTTAAAAGGCCCCTCCTACCTCCACCCTCCAGTGTTTTTCCTGTCCCTTCAGAAGACAGACACATGAGAGGTGCTCCTAGAGTGGAGGTATTTTATCTTTTGGAATTTCATCATATTGACTCAAGAAATACGGGCTCAGGGGGTTCGGGGGTCTCGGCCTTTTCTTCACCCTGTCAAGTCGCCTGGGGCCAACACCTCTCGAAGAGAGGTCCCTCAGCCATTGCTCGCTGTATGAGAATGGACTCATGGAGATCGGAGGGTCTCGGCCTTCCCTTCTCTCTGTAAAGAGGTCCGGGGCCGTCACCTATCGAAGAGAGGTCCCTCAGCCATCAGCGCACCATCTGCAACGATGTGGTCTTCCTGCCCATGATGCCACTTCTCTACATGGAGGGCTCTTGGCATTACCCAGTTTCCTCTATCCCTCTAAGGTTTGGAGGTGGCAAGAAGGGTAAAGCCACAGCACAGTGGAGGCTGCACAGGTAAGTGTGGTGGTCTCGTGCCTCAGGGTTCTGGCGTTGTGACAACTCTGGCTCATGCCTCAAAGCCTCACGGCTCCAGCCTCACGCCTCTTGGCTCTGGCCTCCTGGCTCCGGCCTCGCGTCTCACGGCTCCGGCCTCCTGGCTCCTGGCTACAGCCTTGCTCCTCCTGGCTCCGGCCTCACGCCTCCTGGCTCCGGCCTCGCGGCTCCAACCTTGTACCTCACAACTTGGGGCTCCGGCATCGCGCCTCATGGCTTTGGCCTCGGCCCACACGCCACAGAGCTCTGACCACACGCTGGCTTGGCACCTTGGGACAGTGAAGGCCTCACTGCTTGATGTCTCTGGTCTTACTGTTTCTCAGCCTTGCCCTTTATGGCTTAGCTTCACTGGCTCTCGGCCTCTGGGCTTGTGCCTTGGGCCTCTGGGCTTGTGCCTTGGGCCTCTGGGCTTGTGCCTCTGGGCTTGTGCCTTGTGCCTCTAGGCTTGTGCCTCTGGGCTTGTGCCTTGTGCCTCTAGGCTTGTGCCTCTGGGCTTGTGCCTTGTGCCTCTAGGCTTGTGACTCTGGGCTTGTACCTTGTGCCTCTAGGCTTGTGCCTCTGGGCTTGTGCCTTGTGCCTCTGGGCTTGTGCATTGTTCCTCTGGGCTTGTGCCTCCGGGCTTGCGCTTCATGCTTCTGGCCTTGCGCGTCTGGCATTGTGCCTTGTGCCTCTAGCATTGCGCGTCTGGCATTGCGCCTTGTGCCTCTGGCCTTGCGCCTCTGGCATTGCGCCTTGTGCCTCTGGCCTTGCACCTTGTGCCTCTGGCCTTGCGCCTCTGGCATTGCGCCTTGTGCCTCTGGCCTTGCGCCTCTGGCATTGCGCCTCTGGCATTGCGCCTCTGGCATTGTGCCTCGCACCTCTGGCATTGTGTCTTGCGCCTCCGGGCTTGCACCTTGCGCTTCATGTTTCTGGCCTTGCGTGTCTAGCATAGCGCCTTGTGCCTCTGGCATTGTGCCTTGTGCCTCTGACATTGCGCCTCTGGCCTTGCGCCTTGCGCCTCTGGCCTTGCGCCTTACGCCTCTGGCATTGCGCCTTGCACCTCTGGCATTGTGCCTTGCGCCTCCGGGCTTGCGCCTTGCGCTTCATGTTTCTGGCCTTGCGCGTCTGGCATTGTGCCTTGTGCCTCTGGCATTGTGTCTTGTGGCTCTGGCCTTGTGCCTCTGGCATTGCGCCTCTGGCATTGCACCTCTGGCTCTGCGCCTCTGGCTTTGCGCCTTGCGCCTCTGGCATTTCGACTGGCATTGGGCTTTGCACCTCTGGCATTGGGCCTTGCACCTCTGGCATTGGGCCTTGCGCCTGTGGCATTGGGCCTTGCGTCTTTGCACCTTTGGCCTTGCGTCTCTGCGCCTTTGGCCTTGCGCCTCTGCGCCTTTGGCCTTGCACCAGTGGCCTCATCCCTTGCGCCTCAGGCTGCATACTTCGCATCTTGGGTCTCTAGCATCGGCTTTGGTTAGAGCCTCACGCTTCTGGACCTGCACTTGGCTTAGCGTGATAGGCAGCCATGTTTGAGTTGGCCTAGTAATTCTCCTTATTACAGCTTCAGAACAGGAATCTGAGTTCAGCTATGGTCCTTCCTTTCTAATCAGTAGTATTCAGCTGTGCTTAGTTGCTTAGCTCTGGTCTCTCATTTATAACTTATGATTAAAGAGAAATGTTTATCGAGTTCATCCTATAATGGAAAGAACTGAATGTAGCCGATCATGGTAATAGCCCCGTTTTACTGTGATGGGTCCCTTGATGGCAATCGGACTAGTTTTCTAAACCATTGTTCAACATACAGAATCTCATAAATAACCTGTGAGGTTTTCCAACATCTTGTGGCAGGGAGCTCAATAGTCTCCCTCTTAGGCTCACTGCTCTCACGAGATTAAATCCAGGGTCTCACCGCTGTCAAATGAAATATCACTCTGTGATTATTAGAGGCCCTCATTCCTCTAGAAGATGTTCCCTGGTCACTATGGAAGACTGTGTGGTATGTTTACGCTAGTGGTATAGTGGTAATTATATGCTAATGGAGTATAGTCCATTTCTAGTTGGGTAGTCTGCCCCAGGTGGTAGTGGTGTCTTTACACCAGCTCAGGGCAACACTAGGCTCCTGAAGTAGCAGCCACGGATATGACAAACCAGTTCTTTAAATTCCAATATATATACTGTATACAGTGTATATATGAGGTTTGGCCACCTACATTTTCTGGGACACTTTTATCACATCCAGATTCCATACCCCGCTGTACTTGGCATCTGCACCTTGGGAATAGTGAACATTGCTTCCCTCAAGTGGTCGGATGGTGTACTTGGCTTGCTAATATCGGAAGACGTGCCTTCCAGACTCCAACTCTTCATGTCTTTAGTTTTCATGACGGTCCGTCTCATTACTCGAGATCCAGTAATTTATGCATTGACATCTTGAGCTTCTGGGGCCAGAATGTGACCTCTGGTGGTACGGTGGGCTGGTCTGTGAACAGGGGTAGTCGTTTGAGCCTAGGAGAGCTGATGACAGTACTGACCTGGTTATTAAGCACGGACAAGTTTATTCTTGATCTAAGACGGTGGTCATTCTATCGGGCTGTGGTTTATTCATCCCTTGATAGGCTGTTAATTGACTTTGACATCTATTCTATAGTTGCGGTGTTAAGAATGTTCATCTAACCCATTTTTGGGTATTTCTCACTATATCTGGTTTCTGTAGTATAAGCTGTCTACCTCATTTATTCTGTATATTCAGCAATATAGAATATATCACACTCACTATGGTGATTTACCTTGTAGTTTTTCAGTACATAACGGTACTTATCAAAGAATTAGTCCTTCTAATGTTCTTCAGACATTGGTGGGTTCTGGGTGTTATGGATCCTACACCAGCCATGTTTGGTAACCCTTAAGATGAGCTGCATGGGATTTCATATGCTTGCAGATTCTTACTACTATCCATATTTTTGGTTTTACAGATTGATATGTCTAACCTATTGCTTGCTCGGGACTTGTGTCCTTAAGGCTTCTGTACCCGCCCTGATATATTACTTTGGTACTGCTCCTGTGGTGCTGTCCTGAGGGACGTTCTGGAAAATATGAATTACACCTACCGGTATTTTGTAATTCGGTTTCCAGTAGTCCCTCAGGACAGCACCCTTATTTCCCTCCCCTTAGGGTTTATCTTGCAGAGGAGTTACTATTTGTTGGTATAAACCATTTGTATCCATCCTTCTGTAAGTACTTAAAAAGACACTGGAGGGTGGAGGTGGGAGGGGCCTTTTAAACCTCTCTGTGATCCTGTCCCTGTATAGGTTAAGGGGATTAACTCCTGTGGTGCTGTCCTGAGGGACTACTGGAAACCGAATTACCAAATACCAGTAGGAGTAATTCATATTATTCGGATTATAAGACGCACCCCCTACTTTCCAGCAAAATTTGGGGGAACAAAAATGCATCTTATAAAGCGAAAAATACGGTAATTAATTAATTTATAATTTTTACACCACTGCACATACACAGACAGTTTGCGATTCAAAGCAGTCAGATATGCTGTCACACAGGGTGGAGGGTCGTTCTGACTGCAACCAATCAGAGATGCTGGGAATGCCAGTGGGTGGGGGAAGCAGTGCATATGCATGAGTGTTTCACATGCTGTGTGGACAGTACAATGAAATATAACCTTTATTATTTAGAATAATAAAGGTTATATTTTATTTTACTGTCCACACAGCCAGTGAAATTTTTATGATTGGTGGACGGATGTTAGGTTGTTACAGTGATTGCATATGCATGAGTGATAATGAGTGGCCCTGGAAGTAGTGTTACAGTGGAGACTGGTTAGAGTAATGCAAGTGATCTAATCCCCCTAGCCCTTTCTGCACCATTTTAAAGTGCGTGATGTGGGTCCCCATAGACTTATATGGGGACCAGTGCCCGGGCAGATATCTAGGATTAATTCCAGTTCCGAACTAGGATGTTTTTTTTAAATTCGAGTGGACCCACCGATCAAGGATATCTACAGGTTTGCTCATTACTACTCATGACCCAAACTAATATCAATATAGCCGTATATCAATATTTTAGTTCCAGTCACAAAATAAGTGAACTGGCCATAATGAGGGCTGGAAAAACTTAATGTTGATTAAGCTATAATTTGCTGAAAGTCATCTTTAAGCTCTTATTCAGTTATTTCCTTCTATAGTTGTTTAATATATGCATTCATTTTCTGTCCATTTTCATTTTAAATTGTCTTTCAAACTGACAGAATGGGGATATCACTGAGTTTGTAAACTTTTTCTTCTCATCTGAGGAGTTTACAACTAAAAATAAAACAATAACTCACATGATGCTAAGTAGTACTTAAGCATGTCTGAGGCATCTTTTAATCAACTGTCGAGAGCTGTGATTCCTCTAATTCAAAGGAAGGAAACTCATGAGAATGGCAATTAGTGTTGAGCAAAGTCTGATTGCAGTATGAAGATATTTTTTACTTCTTGGAAACCTTTGAGAGTCTATTTTTTTCTACATCAATTTTCCCACAAGATTGCTTAAGTTGTTTTTCCAAATCCCATGAAGAAGTGTAGTGAGTTATTTAGACGATAAATTATTAACTTGGAGATGTTACTTATGTTTCTGTTTTTATTATTTTTAGTTGTAGAATTATTTTATTTAATAGAGAAAACATTTTTCGAAATGTTCTAATTTGTGAAGTAAATAAAAAAGAAATTAATACTTGAAAGGATTTGTCCAGAAGATTTTGTGTTCCTCCTATTTCTGGACTTTTTATGGTACATCCTAGATTCCAACTTAAAAACCAAATTCTATTAAAAAGTGGACATTTACTTTAAGGTGGGAAGCCTGATTTGGAGCATTCACTTGGAAAGACATGCTATAGTCTTAAGTGAACAGATCTTAGCTACAATTCCAGATATACAGTTAGGTCCAGAAATATTTGGACAGTGACACAAGTTTTGTTATTTTAGCTGTTTACAAAAACATGTTCAGAAATACAATTATATATATAATATGGGCTGAAAGTGCACACTCCCAGCTGCAATATGAGAGTTTTCACATCCAAATCGGAGAAAGGGTTTAGGAATCATAGCTCTGTAATGCATAGCCTCCTCTTTTTCAAGGGACCAAAAGTAATTGGACAAAGGACTCTAAGGGCTGCAATTAACTCTGAAGGCGTCTCCCTCGTTAACCTGTAATCAATGAAGTAGTTAAAAGGTCTGGGGTTGATTACAGGTGTGTGGTTTTGCATTTGGAAGCTGTTGCTGTGACCAGACAACATGCGGTCTAAGGAACTCTCAATTGAGGTGAATCAGAACATCCTGAGGCTGAAAAAAAGAAAAAATCCATCAGAGAGATAGCAGACATGCTTGGAGTAGCAAAATCAACAGTCGGGTACATTCTGAGAAAAAAGGAATTGACTGGTGAGCTTGGGAACTCAAAAAGGCCTGGGTGTCCACGGATGACAACAGTGGTGGATGATCGCCGCATACTTTCTTTGGTGAAGAAGAACCCGTTCACAACATCAACTGAAGTCCAGAACACTCTCAGTGAAGTAGGTGTATCTGTCTCTAAGTCAACAGTAAAGAGAAGACTCCATGAAAGTAAATACAAAGGGTTCACATCTAGATGCAAACCAATCATCAATTCCAAAAATAGACAGGCCAGAGTTAAATTTGCTGAAAAACACCTCATGAAGCCAGCTCAGTTCTGGAAAAGTATTCTATGGACAGATGAGACCAAGATCAACCTGTACCAGAATGATGGGAAGAAAAAAGTTTGGAGATTAAAGGGAACGGCACATGATCCAAGGCACACCACATCCTCTGTAAAACATGGTGGAGGCAATGTGATGGCATGGGCATGCATGGCTTTCAATGGCACTGGGTCACTTGTGTTTATTGATGACATAACAGCAGACAAGAGTAGCCGGATGAATTCTGAAGTGTACCGGGATATACTTTCAGCCCAGATTCAGCCAAATGCCGCAAAGTTGATCGGTCGGCGCTTCATAGTACAGATGGACAATGATCCCAAGCATACAGCCAAAGCTACCCAGGAGTTCATGAGTGCAAAAAAGTGGAACATTCTACAATGGCCAAGTCAATCACCAGATCTTAACCCAATTGAGCATGCATTTCACTTACTCAAATCCAGACTTAAGACGGAAAGACCCACAAACAAGCAAGACCTGAAGGCTGCGGCTGTAAAGGCCTGGCATTAAGAAGGCCAGGCTTAAGGCAGTGATTGCCTCCAAAGGATTTGCAACAAAATATTGAAAATAAAAATATTTTGTTTGGGTTTGGTTTATTTGTCCAATTACTTTTGACCTCCTAAAATGTGGAGTGTTCGTAAAGAAATGTGTACAATTCCTACAATTTCTATCAGATATTTTTGTTCAAACCTTTAAATTAAACGTTACAATCTGCACTTGAATTCTGTTGTAGAGGTTTCATTTCAAATCCAATGTGGTGGCATGCAGAGCCCAACTCGCGAAAATTGTGTCACTGTTCAAATATTTCTGGACCTAACTGTAAGCTATAGACAAAAAATGTGAGCAACATAATAAATAGTGGAACAAACTAACAAAGGGAGAATATACAAATTCCTTGAAGATTTTGTACTTGTTGGAATTTGAATTCATAATCTCTACACTACTAAACAACAATGCGAACTAATGAACCACCACTGCATTTATGTAGAATATAACAATAAGAATATTTATTCACTTATATAGCTATTAACTACACTGTGTGCAGAATTATTAGGCAAATGAGTATTTTGATCACATGATACTTTTTATACATGTTGTCCTACTCCAAGCTGTATAGGCTTGAGAGCCAACTACCAATTAAGTAAATCAGGTGACAAGCATCTCTGTAATGAGGAGGGGTGTGGTGTAATGATATTAACACCCTATATAATGTGTGCTTAATTATTAGGCAACTTCCTTTCCTTTGGCAAAAAGGGTCAGAAGAGAGATTTGACAGGCTCTGAAGAGTCCATAATTGTGAGATGTCTTGCAGAGGGATGCAGCAAGCAGTCTTGAAATTGCCAAACCTTTGAAGCGTGATCACTGAACAATCAAGCGTTTTATGGCAAATAGCCAACAGGGTCTCAAGAAGCATGTTGGGCGAAAAAACACAAAATAACTGCCCATGAATTGAGGAAAATCAAGCCTGAAGCTGCCAAGATACCATTTGCCACCAGTTTGGCCATATTTCTGAGCTGCAATGTTACTGGAGTATCAAAAAGCACAAGGTGTGCCATACTCAGGGACATGGACAAGGTAAGGAAGGCTGAAAAACGACCACCTTTGAACAAGAAACATAAGATAAAACGTCAAGAAAGGGTCAAGAAATATCTTAAGACTGATTTTTTTAAAGGTTTTATGGACTGATGAAATGAGAGTGATTCTGGATGGGCCAGATGGATGGGCCAGAGGCTGGATTAGTAAGGGGCAAAGAGCTTCACTTCGATTTAGACACCAGCAAGGTGGAGGTGGGGTACTGGTATGGGCTGGTATCATCAAAGATGAACTTATGGGACCTTTTCGGGTTGAGGATGGAGTGAAGCTCAACTCCCAGACCTACTGCCATTTTCTGGAAGACAACGTCGTCAAGCAGTGGTACAGGAAGAAGTCAGTATTGTTCAAGAAAAACATGATTTTTATGCAGGACAATGCTCCATCACATGCATCCAACTACACCCCAGCATGGCTGCCCAGTAAAGGTCTAAAAGATGAAAAAATAATGACATGGCCCCCTTGTTCACCTGATCTGAACCCCATGGAGAACCTCTGGTCCCTCATAAAATGTGAGATCTACAGAGAGGGAAAACAGTACACCTCTCGGAACAATGTCTGGGAGGCTGTGATGGCTGCTGCACGCAATGTTAATCGTAAACAGATCAAGCAACTGACAGAATCTATGGATGGTCAGCTGTTGAGTGTCATCATAAGGAAAGGTGGCAATATTGGTCCCTTTTTTTGGGGTTTCGTTTTTGCATGTCAAAAATGTTTATTTCTAAATTTTGTGCAGTTATATTGGTTTATGTGGTGAAAATAAACAAGTGAGATGAGAATATATTTGTTTTTTATTAAGCTGCCTAATAATTCTGCTCAGTAATAGTTACCTGCACAACAAGATATCCTCCTAAGATAGCCAAATCTAATAAAACCCCACTCCAACTTACAAAAATATTAAGCTTTGATATTTATGAGTCTTTTGGGTTGATTGAGAACATAGTTGTTGATCAATAATAAAAAAAATCCTCTAAAATACAACTTGCCTAATAATTCTGCACACGGTGTACACAGCACTTTACATACATTAGCAACACTGTCCCCATTAGGGATCACAATCTAAATATCCTATTAGTATGTCTTTGGATTGTGGGAGAAAACTGGAGTACCCGAAGAAACCCACGCAAATGCGGGGAGAACATACAAACGCCTTGCAGATGTTGTCCTTGGTGGGATTTGAGCCCAGGACCCCAGCGCTGCAAGACTGCAGTTCTAACCACAGTGTTGCCCATAATATATTAAACTATGCTATATGTTAATTAGAGATGAGTGAATCTTTTCAATTTCGAATTCCCTGACTTACACAAATTCTTCACCAAAATTTGATACATTTCAATATTGGAAAGCTTCTGACTGCTAAGAATATACACATGGGGAAGAAGAGAATGAAATAGGACCCTACTGACCATAACAGCTTACACTCTACTGAAGAGAGAGCACCTCGCTATCATTGGTTCTGGGCAAGTTATTTTTGTGAGCTACAAATCAAATTTTAAATTCTTTGAATATATGTGAAGCTACTGATATTAGGAAATTTGATAATAGCAAAATCCTTTGGAGATCAATATTTAATGTAAATATCTTCCTTTATTAGATATAAAATTCTAATTAGTAAGAAATAGACATAACCCTGAATCTTGAAAACATTACAATAATAAAAATTAAAACCTTTCCCTAACTATTTGTCCAGTTTAGGTTTATTTTTCAATATGAAGTTCAAACTGCCTAAAAAAATCACTGTTAGCTCTCTAGACATTTCAGCATCAAAAATAATTGTATTCCTTTTAACATAACACTAATCAAGTATCTTCCTTTTACCATGTAATTTCTTTGTTATTCCACCAAGACGTTTTTGAAAACATTGGCAACAGGATGTTATTTTTAAACAACTGTAATTGGGTATCGAGAAACACTAATCTGTGGACAAATCTATTTAAAACTTTTGTGCCTTGGAGCAATTCAGTTACAAAAGTTATGTGACACTTCTCAGCGGACATATTACAAATCCTGTACTTGTGTTTAGTATCTTGTAACAATCTTTTGAAATATTGCCTCTCAGGCTCCATATCTCACCATCCACTACATCTTCAAGGCTACTTTCATTCTATAAACAATCATCTTGGCTATCTCATACATAAATTTTATTTGCAACTATTAAGCATATGATTAGTTATTCAGATTTTTGTCAAGACAATGTATTATTCTTGTTTCATTTCACAGCTGGCATCAACCACATTTATTACCCCATTTTCCATCACACCAGGGCAAGGGGTGAGCCGATGCGAAGAGCTAGGATTGGTGCAACAAATGGATGTGCCCCTTCTGGAGTGGCTGTGGCCTGCTATTTTTAGCCTGAGGAGGTCCCAATAACCATGGGCTTTTCCTGCCTGAGAATGCCAGGTCCCGGCTGTCCACTTTTCCTTGGCTGGTGATCCAATTTGGGGGGGACCCCACATTTTATTTCTTTATTTAGTGTCATTTGCCTGGTTCCCAGCCTCATTGGTACCCCTGTGTCTGTGCACCCTGGTTGTGCTATCTGCCTAAGCTTTCCCAGTGGCATGTGGCATCTTCCTTAACCTCTTCACTAGAGATGAGCGAACCGGTCCCGGTTCGGCTCGAGGTCGGTTCGCCGAACGGAGGTCCCGTTCGAGTTCGGCTCGTCGAACGTTCGACGAACCGAACTCGAACTGCATAGGAAACAATGGCAGGCAATCACAAACACAGAAAAACACCTAGAAAACACCCTCAAAGGTGTCCAAAAGGTGACAAACAACTCACAACACAACACAAACACATGGGAAAGTGACAAGGACATATACTCATGCGAAAACAAAAGAGCTGGACAAGGAAAAAGAGGAGGACACACAGATATATGAGTATATGCAAGGAAACGTCGATTCCATTATTGAGCAACTTGAGCCCTGCTCATTTTAGGCTTCCAATCTTGATAAATTGCCTGAGCTCGCCACGTACGCCTTGGGGATCTTGTCGTGTCCTGCAGCCAGCGTTCTCTCGGAACCTGTCTTCAGTGCTGCTGGGGGTCTGCTGGCAGATAAGCACACGTGTCTGTCCACTGACAATGTGGACATGGCTCTCAGAGGACTTTTCTTCCCCTGGATCAGCCAGGGGACGGGAAAGGCACGCGTATTTTTGAGAGTGCTTCATGCAAAGCATCTTTTTCTTTTTCAAAAGGGGGCTCAACCGATGCCAGGCAAGTGGGGTGTGTGTGGCCCAGTTAGTGGAAACGAGGGAGACTGTGGTTGGAGTCCCCTCGCTGTGTTTCTAAAAGAACCAAGATGAACAAGTCATGGCTCTCAGAGGACTTTTCTTCCCCTGGGTCAGCCAGGGGACGGGAAAGGCACGCGTATTTTTGAGAGTGCTTCATGCAAAGCATCTTTTTCTTTTTCAAAAGGGGGCTCAACCGATGCCAGGCAAGTGGGGTGTGTGTGGCCCAGTTAGTGGAAACGAGGGAGACTGTGGTTGGCGTCCCCTCGCTGTGTTTTACATGGTTTTAGAAGGGCATGACATGGCTTAGAGGTTGACTTTCAGCATCTGGAAACTGTTGGCTACCAAAATGCTGCCTTTCCAACCTTTTTAACCGAGGATTTTCGAGACCTTATGCCCATCGCAGTGCCCCAAGAGCCGATGCCCAGGCGCCACTCCTTCTCCAACAAAGGCGTGCACGTGCTACACCAGCATGTCGCACTAAAAATCACTGATTCCTTGAGAAACTCTGTGTGACAGGGTGCTTTTCACCACAGATAATTGGCCCAGTAAGCATGGACAGGGGCGTTACATGTCGCTGACTGGGCAATGGGTTACTGTGGGGAGAGATGGAGAAGGGTCTGCTGTACAAGTCTTGCCGTCCCCACGAGTTGTTTCAATCCTTCTTCTGTATGTAGAAGTTAATACACTGCTTCTGCCTCTTCAACCTCGTGTGGGTCCTCCACCTTGGCGCAAACCCTGTGTGGTCAGGCCACCCTTCCTTGTAACTGCGCACAAGGACTACCACACACCTCCTTACTATGCTGGCAGCAGAGCTCAATGCCATCAGGAGGTCAAAGTTTTACTTTGAAATGTATGGGAAATGTGAGTCACACCGCTGAGAAGTTGTGGACGGTTAGCTCTGGAGACCGAGTTTCATCAATGGTTGTCTCCACTCAACCAGCAGCCAGGGAAGGCCGGGTGCGACAATGATGCAAACATGGGTGCGGCCCTTCGCTGTGACAATGTGACACACGTGCCTTGTGTGGCTCACGTGTTGAACCTAATTCTCCAGCAATTTTTAAAACACCATCACGGCCTACATGGCCTTGTGCAGCGTGCACGCTCGCTATGTGCTCACTTCCATCGTGCGCACACAGCAGCTCAACAACTTTCGTCGCTACAGAAGTCTTTAGGTCTGGTGGTTAAACGCCTGAAATGCGATGTGCCCACACGCAGGAATTTGAATCTGCACATGTTGCAGCGTTTGTGGCAGCACCGCCGAACCCTGCTGCAATACGTTATGACATATAGCCTGGGATAACTTGATCCAGAGGTGGTGCAGATCACGCTGCTGGAGTGGTGTCAGATCAAGGACCTATGCACCCTGCTACACAGTTTACAAATGTCGACGAAGATGTTTGGCACTGGCAATGTCATTCTCAGCGTGACAATTCTGGTCATCTACATGATGGAGCACACTGTAATTATTATTCGGAGTCAGGTGTTGGGACAAGAGGAAGGGGAGGAAGTACAGGAGGAGTCATATGCGGAAGGGATAACAAGATCTACGAGGTCCAGATGGTCAGCGGCACCTATGCGGCAGTCATGGTGAGGGAGAGGGATTAACAAGGGCGCATAGTATCAGCAAAAAGTGTTGAGGAAGGTGCAGGAGCCCATGAAGAAATGGAGGACGAACTGGCGATGGGCACGGAAGACTCAGCAGATGAGTGAGAGCTTGCTCACATTTCGGTTGTGCGAGGTTGTGGGGAGAGGGCAGAGGAAGGAGGCACGATTCTCACCTCTCTGCCACCAACACACCAAGGAATTGGTCCTCCTGGATGCACAAGACACATGAGCGCCTTCTTGCTGCACTACCTACAACATGACCCTCGGATTGTACGAATTCAAAGTAATCCAGAATACTGTGTTGCCACACTGTTAGATCCCCGGTACAAGACAAAATTTGGCATAATAATTCCTGCCATAGAAATGGACGCACGTATACAGGAGTATCTGCAGAATGTGGTACGCAATCTTAGATCTACTTTTCCACTAAACACCAGTGCTGCACAGAGTGAATCTCAACGCTTTGTCATGGATAGGAGGAAATGGTCTTTTACTTGTCCACATCTGAGGGACCGAGGGCTGGCTGCTGTGCTGAGATGGCGTTGAGTACGGTGTCCCTGCAGAGTTGCACTTTTGGTCATATACCAAAATGAGTTGAAAAAGGACAGATGCTGGTGGAAAGGGGAACAGGTGTGTTGGAAAGGGGAAAAAAGTTTTGGTCCGTGGATTTGGTGGTTAAGCAACAGTAACATTTGCTGAAGAAACACCATCTGTTACAGTGGGACTGGCAGATTTGGATAAAGTGGTATATACTATGTTATCGCTATATAACGAAAATTAATAAGAAAAGAAAGAGAAAGGTATATATCCCCATCAGCAGTCAGTGTCCACCGTGCTCCCAGTTGGAAAAGGAGAGGTTGGCAACTGGAAGGTTTGGTGGAGGATACAGAGCTGTGTGGCTATGAAACTAATAGTAGCCTGAACCGAGTTAGACGCCATTCGGATCTGGAGACTGGGAGCCCTGTTAGCGTCACAGGGTCCACATGCCCACCCAGCCCAGGAACTCCCTGTAACAACACAGGGGCCATTGAGTACGCTGACCGTGTGCGTAGGGGCACACCTGTGGACAGCAGGCGCATCAGCAGCAGCAGGCCTGTTAATGCCACTGGGCTGCACAAGCAGGACTGGTAGGACAGGAGCTGGTCTTAACCGTTCTGCGTTACCAACTGTGGTGGTGGCCTGCATCGACACCCTATCCTTGCCTACCTCTGGCCTAAAGCCGCAATGGGTTCAACACATGGAGGTGTGCTCTTTCGGAGCATAATAGAAGACTGCGCACCTCCTTGTTGGCTCCAGCCCCTTTTATAACCTGGGTCCGCCCCAAACCAGGGTGAACCACAATGCACCTCCTGGAGAGAAAAGTAGAGTGACACGTCATGAGTGGCATAACTAGCGTCCTATTTGGAACCGCAACTTCAATGATGACCTCATGGCTGCCATGACCCAAACACCTCACCAGTCATCGTCTGACCATCAATAATGCGGTGACAAGTCATAGGGGTGGGCCTCTGCAAGCCATTTGGGAGGACACCTGATGCCCTGTGGTCTATATGGGACCCCCACATCAGGGGCAGGGCCAAAGAGTTCATTACCGGACCTAGTCTCTGATGCAGTCAGTGCCTGAGCATGCTCAGTAGCATGAAATACAGTCTCTGAAAAAAGACTATCAGCTTTAGCATGGTGTCTAGGCACAAAACAGGACTTAGACCCGGCACGGAATGCAAGCACCTGTGCAAAGAGGCTTTTCACACTTAGTGTGGGAGCATGCGCTGTATCCCGAAATGAAGACTTAGCGTCAGGAATAGCACAGTCAGGCTGAGCATACTCACTAGGCGAAACACTGTAATTAGGCTGCAGCTGGGGTAAATTGGCACACGCATGCGCACTAGCTGCCTCTCCACACTTAGACGTGGAGGGGAAATTGCTCTTGGAGATGCTGTCTATGAACAGAAGGAAAAGCTAAAGGAAGCCTGACTTTCTATCCCTCCGAATTATCAAATGCAGCAATGAATTCCATGAGTTTGCTATAACATTAGCGTAGCAAAATGTGCATGAGGGTGTCATGTAGAGGTGCTATAAATAGCTTGGCACCAGTGGGGCACTAATGGAATACAACAGCCAGTTCTATGATGCCACTAAATGGCAGTATTTTTTGCTATCATTATAGCTTATTAAAAACAGAGCAGGAGGGTGTCCTGCACAGGTGCTAGAAATAGCTTGGCACCAGTGGGGCACTAATGGAGTACAACAGCCACTTCTTGTATGCCACTAGGTACACTGACTGTTTGCTAGTATAATGGCTTAGTTAAAAAAAGTTTGAGTGTGCAATGCAGGCAGAGGTGCTGCAAATATCTTTACAATAGTGTGAATAGACAAAAGTACAATAGCCACGTTTAGGATGCCACTAGGTACACTGACTGTTTGCTAGTATAATGGCTTAGTTAAAAAGAGTTTGAGTGTGCAATGCAGGCAGAGGTGCTGCAAATATCTTTACAATAGTGTGAATAGACAAAAGTACAATAGCCACGTTTAGGATGCCACTAGGTACACTGACTGTTTGCTAGTATAATGGCTTAGTTAAAAAGAGTTTGAGTGTGCAATGCAGGCAGAGGTGCTGCAAATATCTTTACAATAGTGTGAATAGACAAAAGTACAATAGCAACGTTTAGGATGCCACTAGGTACACTGACTGTTTGCTAGTATAATGGCTTAGTTAAAAAGAGTTTGAGTGTGCAATGCAGGCAGAGGTGCTGCAAATATCTTTACAATAGTGTGAATAGACAAAAGTACAATAGCCGCGTTTAGGATGCCACTAGGTACACTGACTGTTTGCTAGTATAATGGCTTAGTTAAAAAAAGTTTGAGTGTGCAATGCAGGCAGAGGTGCTGCAAATATCTTTACAATAGTGTGAATAGACAAAAGTACAATAGCCACGTTTAGGATGCCACTAGGTACACTGACTGTTTGCTAGTATAATGGCTTAGTTAAAAAGAGTTTGAGTGTGCAATGCAGGCAGAGGTGCTGCAAATATCTTTACAATAGTGTGAATAGACAAAAGTACAATAGCCACGTTTAGAATGCCACTAGGTACACTGACTGTTTGCTAGTATAATGGCTTAGTTAAAAAGAGTTTGAGTGTGCAATGCAGGCAGAGGTGCTGCAAATATCTTTACAATAGTGTGAATAGACAAAAGTACAATAGCCACGTTTAGGATGCCACTAGGTACACTGACTGCTAGTATAATGGCTTAGTTAAAAAGAGTTTGAGTGTGCAATGCAGGCAGAGGTGCTGCAAATATCTTTACAATAGTGTGAATAGACAAAAGTACAATAGCCACGTTTAGGATGCCACTAGGTACACTGACTGTTTGCTAGTATAATGGCTTAGTTAAAAAAAGTTTGAGTGTGCAATGCAGGCAGAGGTGCTGCAAATATCTTTACAATAGTGTGAATAGACAAAAGTACAATAGCCACGTTTAGGATGCCACTAGGTACACTGACTGTTTGCTAGTATAATGGCTTAGTTAAAAAAAGTTTGAGTGTGCAATGCAGGCAGAGGTGCTGCAAATATCTTTACAATAGTGTGAATAGACAAAAGTACAATAGCCACGTTTAGGATGCCACTAGGTACACTGAGTGTTTGCTAGTATAATGGCTTAGTTAAAAAGAGTTTGAGTGTGCAATGCAGGCAGAGGTGCTGCAAATATCTTTACAATAGTGTGAATAGACAAAAGTACAATAGCCACGTTTAGGATGCCACTAGGTACACTGACTGTTTGCTAGTATAATGGCTTAGTTAAAAAGAGTTTGAGTGTGCAATGCAGGCAGAGGTGCTGCAAATATCTTTACAATAGTGTGAATAGACAAAAGTACAATAGCCACGTTTAGGATGCCACTAGGTACACTGACTGTTTGCTAGTATAATGGCTTAGTTAAAAAGAGTTTGAGTGTGCAATGCAGGCAGAGGTGCTGCAAATATCTTTACAATAGTGTGAATAGACAAAAGTACAATAGCCACGTTTAGGATGCCACTAGGTACACTGACTGTTTGCTAGTATAATGGCTTAGTTAAAAAGAGTTTGAGTGTGCAATGCAGGCAGAGGTGCTGCAAATATCTTTACAATAGTGTGAATAGACAAAAGTACAATAGCCACGTTTAGGATGCCACTAGGTACACTGACTGCTAGTATAATGGCTTAGTTAAAAAGAGTTTGAGTGTGCAATGCAGGCAGAGGTGCTGCAAATATCTTTACAATAGTGTGAATAGACAAAAGTACAATAGCCACGTTTAGGATGCCACTAGGTACACTGACTGTTTGCTAGTATAATGGCTTAGTTAAAAAAAGTTTGAGTGTGCAATGCAGGCAGAGGTGCTGCAAATATCTTTACAATAGTGTGAATAGACAAAAGTACAATAGCCACGTTTAGGATGCCACTAGGTACACTGACTGTTTGCTAGTATAATGGCTTAGTTAAAAAGAGTTTGAGTGTGCAATGCAGGCAGAGGTGCTGCAAATATCTTTACAATAGTGTGAATAGACAAAAGTACAATAGCCACGTTTAGGATGCCACTAGGTACACTGACTGTTTGCTAGTATAATGGCTTAGTTAAAAAAAGTTTGAGTGTGCAATGCAGGCAGAGGTGCTGCAAATATCTTTACAATAGTGTGAATAGACAAAAGTACAATAGCCACATTTAGGATGCCACTAGGTACACTGACTGTTTGCTAGTATAATGGCTTAGTTAAAAAAAGTTTGAGTGTGCAATGCAGGCAGAGGTGCTGCAAATATCTTTACAATAGTGTGAATAGACAAAAGTACAATAGCCACGTTTAGGATGCCACTAGGTACACTGACTGTTTGCTAGTATAATGGCTTAGTTAAAAAGAGTTTGAGTGTGCAATGCAGGCAGAGGTGCTGCAAATATCTTTACAATAGTGTGAATAGACAAAAGTACAATAGCCATGTTTAGGATGCCACTAGGTACACTGACTGTTTGCTAGTATAATGGCTTAGTTAAAAAAAGTTTGAGTGTGCAATGCAGGCAGAGGTGCTGCAAATATCTTTACAATAGTGTGAATAGACAAAAGTACAATAGCCACGTTTAGGATGCCACTAGGTACACTGACTGCTAGTATAATGGCTTAGTTAAAAAGAGTTTGAGTGTGCAATGCAGGCAGAGGTGCTGCAAATATCTTTACAATAGTGTGAATAGACAAAATTACAATAGCCACGTTTAGGATGCCACTAGGTACACTGACTGTTTGCTAGTATAATGGCTTAGTTAAAAAGAGTTTGAGTGTGCAATGCAGGCATAGGTGCTGCAAATATCTTTACAATAGTGTGAATAGACAAAAGTACAATAGCCACGTTTAGGATGCCACTAGGTACACTGACTGTTTGCTAGTATAATGGCTTAGTTAAAAAAAGTTTGAGTGTGCAATGCAGGCAGAGGTGCTGCAAATATCTTTACAATAGTGTGAATAGACAAAAGTACAATAGCCACGTTTAGGATGCCACTAGGTACACTGACTGTTTGCTAGTATAATGGCTTAGTTAAAAAGAGTTTGAGTGTGCAATGCAGGCAGAGGTGCTGCAAATATCTTTACAATAGTGTGAATAGACAAAGGTACAATAGCCACGTTTAGGATGCCACTAGGTACACTGACTGTTTGCTAGTATAATGGCTTAGTTAAAAAAAGTTTGAGTGTGCAATGCAGGCAGAGGTGCTGCAATTATCTTTGCAATACTGTGACTAGACAAAAGTACAATAGCCACGTTTAGGATGCCACTAGGTACACTGACTGTTTGCTAGTATAATGGCTTAGTTAAAAAGAGTTTGAGTGTGCAATGCAGGCAGAGGTGCTGCAAATATCTTTACAATAGTGTGAATAGACAAAAGTACAATAGACACGTTTAGGATGCCACTAGGTACACTGACTGTTTGCTAGTATAATGGCTTAGTTAAAAAGAGTTTGAGTGTGCAATGCAGGCAGAGGTGCTGCAAATATCTTTACAATAGTGTGAATAGACAAAAGTACAATAGCCACGTTTAGGATGCCACTAGGTACACTGACTGTTTGCTAGTATAATGGCTTAGTTAAAAAGAGTTTGAGTGTGCAATGCAGGCAGAGGTGCTGCAAATATCTTTACAATAGTGTGAATAGACAAAAGTACAATAGCCACGTTTAGGATGCCACTAGGTACACTGACTGTTTGCTAGTATAATGGCTTAGTTAAAAAGAGTTTGAGTGTGCAATGCAGGCAGAGGTGCTGCAAATATCTTTACAATAGTGTGAATAGACAAAAGTACAATAGCCACGTTTAGGATGCCACTAGGTACACTGACTGTTTGCTAGTATAATGGCTTAGTTAAAAAAAAGTTTGAGTGTGCAATGCAGGCAGAGGTGCTGCAAATATCTTTACAATAGTGTGAATAGACAAAAGTACAATAGCCACGTTTAGGATGCCACTAGGTACACTGACTGTTTGCTAGTATAATGGCTTAGTTAAAAAGAGTTTGAGTGTGCAATGCAGGCAGAGGTGCTGCAAATATCTTTACAATAGTGTGAATAGACAAAAGTACAATAGCCACGTTTAGGATGCCACTAGGTACACTGACTGTTTGCTAGTATAATGGCTTAGTTAAAAAAAGTTTGAGTGTGCAATGCAGGCAGAGGTGCTGCAAATATCTTTACAATAGTGTGAATAGACAAAAGTACAATAGCCACGTTTAGGATGCCACTAGGTACACTGACTGTTTGCTAGTATAATGGCTTAGTTAAAAAGAGTTTGAGTGTGCAATGCAGGCAGAGGTGCTGCAAATATCTTTACAATAGTGTGAATAGACAAAAGTACAATAGCCACGTTTAGGATGCCACTAGGTACACTGACTGTTTGCTAGTATAATGGCTTAGTTAAAAAGAGTTTGAGTGTGCAATGCAGGCAGAGGTGCTGCAAATATCTTTACAATAGTGTGAATAGACAAAAGTACAATAGCCACGTTTAGGATGCCACTAGGTACACTGACTGTTTGCTAGTATAATGGCTTAGTTAAAAAGAGTTTGAGTGTGCAATGCAGGCAGAGGTGCTGCAAATATCTTTACAATAGTGTGAATAGACAAAAGCACCACTAGGTACACTGACTGTTTGCTAGTATAATGGCTTAGTTAAAAAAAGTTTGAGTGTGCAATGCAGGCAGAGGTGCTGCAAATATCTTTACAATAGTGTGAATAGACAAAAGTACAATAGCCACGTTTAGGATGCCACTAGGTACACTGACTGTTTGCTAGTATAATGGCTTAGTTAAAAAAAGTTTGAGTGTGCAATGCAGGCAGAGGTGCTGCAAATATCTTTACAATAGTGTGAATAGACAAAAGTACAATAGCCACGTTTAGGATGCCACTAGGTACACTGACTGTTTGCTAGTATAATGGCTTAGTTAAAAAAAGTTTGAGTGTGCAATGCAGGCAGAGGTGCTGCAAATATCTTTACAATAGTGTGAATAGACAAAAGTACAATAGCCACGTTTAGGATGCCACTAGGTACACTGACTGTTTGCTAGTATAATGGCTTAGTTAAAAAAAGTTTGAGTGTGCAATGCAGGCAGAGGTGCTGTAAATATCTTTACATTAGTGTGAATAGACAAAAGTACAATAGCCATGTTTAGGATGCCACTAGGTACACTGACTGTTTGCTAGTATAATGGCTTAGTTAAAAAGAGTTTGAGTGTGCAATGCAGGCAAAGGTGCTGCAAATATCTTTACAATAGTGTGAATAGACAAAAGTACAATAGCCACGTTTAGGATGCCACTAGGTACACTGACTGTTTGCTAGTATAATGGCTTAGTTAAAAAGAGTTTGAGTGTGCAATGCAGGCAGAGGTGCTGCAAATATCTTTACAATAGTGTGAATAGACAAAAGTACAATAGCCACGTTTAGGATGCCACTAGGTACACTGACTGTTTGCTAGTATAATGGCTTAGTTAAAAAGAGTTTGAGTGTGCAATGCAGGCAGAGGTGCTGCAAATATCTTTACAATAGTGTGAATAGACAAAAGTACAATAGCCACGTTTAGGATGCCACTAGGTACACTGACTGTTTGCTAGTATAATGGCTTAGTTAAAAAAAGTTTGAGTGTGCAATGCAGGCAGAGGTGCTGCAAATATCTTTACAATAGTGTGAATAGACAAAAGTACAATAGCCACATTTAGGATGCCACTAGGTACACTGACTGTTTGCTAGTATAATGGCTTAGTTAAAAAAAGTTTGAGTGTGCAATGCAGGCAGAGGTGCTGCAAATATCTTTACAATAGTGTAAATAGACAAAAGTACAATAGCCACGTTTAGGATGCCACTAGGTACACTGACTGTTTGCTAGTATAATGGCTTAGTTAAAAAGAGTTTGAGTGTGCAATGCAGGCAGAGGTGCTGCAAATATCTTTACAATAGTGTGAATAGACAAAAGTACAATAGCCACGTTTAGGATGCCACTAGGTACACTGACTGTTTGCTAGTATAATGGCTTAGTTAAAAAGAGTTTGAGTGTGCAATGCAGGCAGAGGTGCTGCAAATATCTTTACAATAGTGTGAATAGACAAAAGTACAATAGCCACGTTTAGGATGCCACTAGGTACACTGACTGTTTGCTAGTATAATGGCTTAGTTAAAAAGAGTTTGAGTGTGCAATGCAGGCAGAGGTGCTGCAAATATCTTTACAATAGTGTGAATAGACAAAAGTACAATAGCCACGTTTAGGATGCCACTAGGTACACTGACTGTTTGCTAGTATAATGGCTTAGTTAAAAAGAGTTTGAGTGTGCAATGCAGGCAGAGGTGCTGCAAATATCTTTACAATAGTGTGAATAGACAAAAGTACAATAGCCACGTTTAGGATGCCACTAGGTACACTGACTGTTTGCTAGTATAATGGCTTAGTTAAAAAAAAGTTTGAGTGTGCAATGCAGGCAGAGGTGCTGCAAATATCTTTACAATAGTGTGAATAGACAAAAGTACAATAGCCACGTTTAGGATGCCACTAGGTACACTGACTGTTTGCTAGTATAATGGCTTAGTTAAAAAGAGTTTGAGTGTGCAATGCAGGCAGAGGTGCTGCAAATATCTTTACAATAGTGTGAATAGACAAAAGTACAATAGCCACGTTTAGGATGCCACTAGGTACACTGACTGTTTGCTAGTATAATGGCTTAGTTAAAAAGAGTTTGAGTGTGCAATGCAGGCAGAGGTGCTGCAAATATCTTTACAATAGTGTGAATAGACAAAAGTACAATAGCCACGTTTAGGATTCCACTAGGTACACTGACTGTTTGCTAGTATAATGGCTTAGTTAAAAAGAGTTTGAGTGTGCAATGCAGGCAGAGGTGCTGCAAATATCTTTACAATAGTGTGAATAGACAAAAGTACAATAGCCACGTTTAGGATGCCACTAGGTACACTGACTGTTTGCTAGTATAATGGCTTAGTTAAAAAAAAGTTTGAGTGTGCAATGCAGGCAGAGGTGCTGCAAATATCTTTACAATAGTGTGAATAGACAAAAGTACAATAGCCACGTTTAGGATGCCACTAGGTACACTGACTGTTTGCTAGTATAATGGCTTAGTTAAAAAGAGTTTGAGTGTGCAATGCAGGCAGAGGTGCTGCAAATATCTTTACAATAGTGTGAATAGACAAAAGTACAATAGCCACGTTTAGGATGCCACTAGGTACACTGACTGTTTGCTAGTATAATGGCTTAGTTAAAAAGAGTTTGAGTGTGCAATGCAGGCAGAGGTGCTGCAAATATCTTTACAATAGTGTGAATAGACAAAAGTACAATAGCCACGTTTAGGATGCCACTAGGTACACTGACTGTTTGCTAGTATAATGGCTTAGTTAAAAAAAAGTTTGAGTGTGCAATGCAGGCAGAGGTGCTGCAAATATCTTTACAATAGTGTGAATAGACAAAAGTACAATAGCCACGTTTAGGATGCCACTAGGTACACTGACTGTTTGCTAGTATAATGGCTTAGTTAAAAAGAGTTTGAGTGTGCAATGCAGGCAGAGGTGCTGCAAATATCTTTACAATAGTGTGAATAGACAAAAGTACAATAGCCACGTTTAGGATGCCACTAGGTACACTGACTGTTTGCTAGTATAATGGCTTAGTTAAAAAGAGTTTGAGTGTGCAATGCAGGCAGAGGTGCTGCAAATATCTTTACAATAGTGTGAATAGACAAAAGTACAATAGCCACGTTTAGGATTCCACTAGGTACACTGACTGTTTGCTAGTATAATGGCTTAGTTAAAAAGAGTTTGAGTGTGCAATGCAGGCAGAGGTGCTGCAAATATCTTTACAATAGTGTGAATAGACAAAAGTACAATAGCCACGTTTAGGATGCCACTAGGTACACTGACTGTTTGCTAGTATAATGGCTTAGTTAAAAAAAAGTTTGAGTGTGCAATGCAGGCAGAGGTGCTGCAAATATCTTTACAATAGTGTGAATAGACAAAAGTACAATAGCCACGTTTAGGATGCCACTAGGTACACTGACTGTTTGCTAGTATAATGGCTTAGTTAAAAAGAGTTTGAGTGTGCAATGCAGGCAGAGGTGCTGCAAATATCTTTACAATAGTGTGAATAGACAAAAGTACAATAGCCACGTTTAGGATGCCACTAGGTACACTGACTGTTTGCTAGTATAATGGCTTAGTTAAAAAGAGTTTGAGTGTGCAATGCAGGCAGAGGTGCTGCAAATATCTTTACAATAGTGTGAATAGACAAAAGTACAATAGCCACGTTTAGGATTCCACTAGGTACACTGACTGTTTGCTAGTATAATGGCTTAGTTAAAAAGAGTTTGAGTGTGCAATGCAGGCAGAGGTGCTGCAAATATCTTTACAATAGTGTGAATAGACAAAAGTACAATAGCCACGTTTAGGATGCCACTAGGTACACTGACTGTTTGCTAGTATAATGGCTTAGTTAAAAAAAAGTTTGAGTGTGCAATGCAGGCAGAGGTGCTGCAAATATCTTTACAATAGTGTGAATAGACAAAAGTACAATAGCCACGTTTAGGATGCCACTAGGTACACTGACTGTTTGCTAGTATAATGGCTTAGTTAAAAAGAGTTTGAGTGTGCAATGCAGGCAGAGGTGCTGCAAATATCTTTACAATAGTGTGAATAGACAAAAGTACAATAGCCACGTTTAGGATGCCACTAGGTACACTGACTGTTTGCTAGTATAATGGCTTAGTTAAAAAGAGTTTGAGTGTGCAATGCAGGCAGAGGTGCTGCAAATATCTTTACAATAGTGTGAATAGACAAAAGTACAATAGCCACGTTTAGGATTCCACTAGGTACACTGACTGTTTGCTAGTATAATGGCTTAGTTAAAAAGAGTTTGAGTGTGCAATGCAGGCAGAGGTGCTGCAAATATCTTTACAATAGTGTGAATAGACAAAAGTACAATAGCCACGTTTAGGATGCCACTAGGTACACTGACTGTTTGCTAGTATAATGGCTTAGTTAAAAAAAAGTTTGAGTGTGCAATGCAGGCAGAGGTGCTGCAAATATCTTTACAATAGTGTGAATAGACAAAAGTACAATAGCCACGTTTAGGATGCCACTAGGTACACTGACTGTTTGCTAGTATAATGGCTTAGTTAAAAAAAGTTTGAGTGTGCAATGCAGGCAGAGGTGCTGCAAATATCTTTACAATAGTGTGAATAGACAAAAGTACAATAGCCACGTTTAGGATGCCACTAGGTACACTGACTGTTTGCTAGTATAATGGCTTAGTTAAAAAAAGTTTGAGTGTGCAATGCAGGCAGAGGTGCTGCAAATATCTTTACAATAGTGTGAATAGACAAAAGTACAATAGCCACGTTTAGGATGCCACTAGGTACACTGACTGTTTGCTAGTATAATGGCTTAGTTAAAAAGAGTTTGAGTGTGCAATGCAGGCATAGGTGCTGTAAATATCTTTACAATAGTGTGAATAGACAAAAGTACAATAGCCATGTTTAGGATGCCACTAGGTACACTGACTGTTTGCTAGTATAATGGCTTAGTTAAAAAGAGTTTGAGTGTGCAATGCAGGCAAAGGTGCTGCAAATATCTTTACAATAGTGTGAATAGACAAAAGTACAATAGCCACGTTTAGGATGCCACTAGGTACACTGACTGTTTGCTAGTATAATGGCTTAGTTAAAAAGAGTTTGAGTGTGCAATGCAGGCAGAGGTGCTGCAAATATCTTTACAATAGTGTGAATAGACAAAAGTACAATAGCCACGTTTAGGATGCCACTAGGTACACTGACTGTTTGCTAGTATAATGGCTTAGTTAAAAAAAGTTTGAGTGTGCAATGCAGGCAGAGGTGCTGCAAATATCTTTACAATAGTGTGAATAGACAAAAGTACAATAGCCACATTTAGGATGCCACTAGGTACACTGACTGTTTGCTAGTATAATGGCTTAGTTAAAAAAAGTTTGAGTGTGCAATGCAGGCAGAGGTGCTGCAAATATCTTTACAATAGTGTGAATAGACAAAAGTACAATAGCCACGTTTAGGATGCCACTAGGTACACTGACTGTTTGCTAGTATAATGGCTTAGTTAAAAAGAGTTTGAGTGTGCAATGCAGGCAGAGGTGCTGCAAATATCTTTACAATAGTGTGAATAGACAAAAGTACAATAGCCATGTTTAGGATGCCACTAGGTACACTGACTGTTTGCTAGTATAATGGCTTAGTTAAAAAAAGTTTGAGTGTGCAATGCAGGCAGAGGTGCTGCAAATATCTTTACAATAGTGTGAATAGACAAAAGTACAATAGCCACGTTTAGGATGCCACTAGGTACACTGACTGCTAGTATAATGGCTTAGTTAAAAAGAGTTTGAGTGTGCAATGCAGGCAGAGGTGCTGCAAATATCTTTACAATAGTGTGAATAGACAAAAGTACAATAGCCACGTTTAGGATGCCACTAGGTACACTGACTGTTTGCTAGTATAATGGCTTAGTTAAAAAGAGTTTGAGTGTGCAATGCAGGCAGAGGTGCTGCAAATATCTTTACAATAGTGTGAATAGACAAAAGTACAATAGCCACGTTTAGGATGCCACTAGGTACACTGACTGTTTGCTAGCATAATGGCTTAGTTAAAAAGAGTTGGAGTGTGCAGAGGACAGGAGGATACAGTGCCAGGATTGTGGGGCTCTGGGTAGAGGAATGGAAGCCTGCCTTTCTATTCCCTCCTAATGGTGAAATGCAGCGACGAAATCCCTGACCTTGGCTACACAAACGCTGTCTCTGTTTTCAGGACCTGTCACCTATGGCTCTGACCCTACCGGTTTGAGCCCTTAAAAGGACTGATAAATATCAGCAGTGAGATAGGGAATAATACATAACTTTTATTAGAATTATTAAAAAAAATTGCGTAGTGCTGCAATTTATAAATTAATTTTTTGTGCAAAAAAATGAAACAATACTCATTTCCAAGAGGACCAACAAAGATAGCGTTGGAGCCCCCCCGGTGGTGTCCGTCAATGATAGACCATAATCACCAGATGGACATTGAGGGGCTTCGACGCCAAATCAGTGTCCAAGATTCATAGACACTGTAAAGTGATGACTGCTATGAGCCGGATAAATGGGGCAACAACCTATAATCCTATTAGTCAGGTTAGGGTCATGGGAGGATATATTCCAGTGGGAACCAAGCCCCCCAATAGGACTCACCAGTGTAATATACAGTATGGGGTTACTAAATCCCCCAAAAAACAAGCTTTTCATACATGTAAAACACCAACAATTACCAACCATAACCTAACAAAAATCCATCCAAGATCACAGTGGTGTTTCTTGGATTTAATTCAGAGTATAATCACGGCAGTAAACATGTAGGTATAATTATTGCCTCTTGCTTATAATGACCGGCTCATTTATACATCATGCAATTATAAATAGAGAAATGGAATGGTCTCACCCAGTTGTAGGTGCAGGTCAGTAGTTAGGAGGGGGTCATCAGGATAGATGAATCGGGTGGCTGTCCATGGCCGGGCAGGAGCTCTCTCCCTGGCAGGAACTAGCTGAACCCTCAAGCCCCATTAGCTCCAGCCCTTACAAGGACCGTCCCAAACTGACCCTGATTAAATTGGCCCTAAAGATTCATCACCATGGAACCTCCTGACGCGTTTCCTCCGCCAGGATTCATCAGGGGAGATACTGTAGGTGAAGGGCTCAAGATGCAGGTATAGAGACCCCAAGATACAAGTGGTCAGACTCTAGGGCCTCTAGAGTCTGACCACTTGTATCTTGGGGTCTCTATACCTGCATCTTGAGCCCTTCACCTACAGTATCTCCCCTGATGAATCCTGGCGGAGGAAACGCGTCGGGAGGTTCCATGGTGATGAATCTTTAGGGCCAATTTAATCAGGGTCAGTTTGGGACGGTCCTTGTAAGGGCTGGAGCTAATGGGGCTTGAGGGTTCAGCTAGTTCCTGCCAGGGAGAGAGCTCCTGCCCGGCCATGGACAGCCACCCGATTCATCTATCCTGATGACCCCCTCCTAACTACTGACCTGCACCTACAACTGGGTGAGACCATTCCATTTCTCTATTTATAATTGCATGATGTATAAATGAGCCGGTCATTATAAGCAAGAGGCAATAATTATACCTACATGTTTACTGCCGTGATTATACTCTGAATTAAATCCAAGAAACACCACTGTGATCTTGGATGGATTTTTGTTAGGTTATGGTTGGTAATTGTTGGTGTTTTACATGTATGAAAAGCTTGTTTTTTGGGGGATTTAGTAACCCCATACTGTATATTACACTGGTGAGTCCTATTGGTGGGCTTGGTTCCCACTGGAATATATCCTCCCATGACCCTAACCTGACTAATAGGATTATAGGTTGTTGCCCCATTTATCCGGCTCATAGCAGTCATCACTTTACAGTGTCTATGAATCTTGGACACTGATTTGGCGTCGAAGCCCCTCAATGTCCATCTGGTGATTATGGTCTATCATTGACGGACACCACCGGGGGGGCTCCAACGCTATCTTTGTTGGTCCTCTTGGACATGAGTATTGTTTCATTTTTTTGCACAAAAAATTAATTTATAAATTGCAGCACTACGCAATTTTTTTAATAATTCTAATAAAAGTTATGTATTATTCCCTTTCTCACTGCTGATATTTATCTTAATTTTGAGAGGTAATTTGGGAATGGCTTCTCATCACCTGTTTCTATACTGCTGGTAATCCTTAAAAGGACTGATAGAAAGTGCTCTCCCTAAGCTGTCTAACGCTGTGTATGGAGCGCATACAGCTGTATCGGCGATAGGACTCAGGAGGACGGAGCTGCGACAGTGATGTCTGACACCAAAGACGCAGAAGAGATAATGGCGTCCTGGAGGAAAATGTCCGGTTTTATAATGCAGGGACATGTGACATGGACATCCTATCACACATGCCGTTGCTTCTCTGGCTAAAAGTCCACTTAGCTGTGTGTGTGTCTGGGATTGGCTGACATGCTGGCCCGCCCCACAAGACACACGCGCTTAGGGAAGGAAGACAAGGAAAAAAAAAAAAAATGGCGATCGCCATTATAGAAACAGCAGTGATCTGAAGGCGCTGTTCACGCACACTATACACTGAAATGTGATAATAGTTTGATTCACAGAGTGACTTACACTATTACAGCGGAAACCAAGCTAGGAATTAGCTGTTTTTTTGCTGCTAGAACCGTTCTCGAACGTTTCTAGAACTATCGAGCTTTTGCAAAAAGCTCGAGTTCTAGTTCGATCTAGAACAGGCCCCAAAATCACTCGAGCCTAGAACTGGAGAACCTCGAACCGTGAACCGCGCTCAACTCTACTCTTTACCATGCTATTGTCAAATTTTTTGCTTTTGTTTTTTTTTCCTCCCTTTCTTCCAAGAGACATAACTTTTATATTTCTTCGTCAATATCACCACATAAGGGCTTGTTTTTTGCTGGATGAGCTCTACTTTTTAAGGAAACCAATTATTCTGCCACAGATTGTACTGGATGAAATTTTCACAGGGAAAAAAACGGGGATCACCACCGCGCTTGTCACCAATGCCAATAGTCAGTATGATTAATCCAAGTCGTTTGTTGTAAGCACATATACAGGTCTATGAATTTCAGGGGTCTCTGTCCCCTTCCTCAGGACAGTATATTAAAGACAAGGATAATGACAGATTGTACTGGAAAACCAGGAAAAATTCCAAGTGCAGTGAAATTACAAAATAAGTGCAATTTCATGACTGTCTTTTGAGGTTTTATATTTATCATGCTTACTATATGGTAAAACTGATCTTTCAGTATCTTTTTTTCAGGTGAATACAAGTTCATAGATATCAAACATGTATAGGTTTTTTAATTTAGATGGTGAAAAAAATTCTGAAATTTGTCAAAAAATAGAATTGGGCTATTGTCTCCATTTTCAGAGACCCATAATTTTCCTATCTTTTGGCATCATGGCCTGTGTGAGGGCTTTTTTATGTCCTGAGCTGATGTTTTTTGTTATGGCTGGATGTGATGTTTTGATTGCCTCATTGCATTTTATTGCAATATTGCTGTAACCAATAAACGTAAATCTGGTGTTTTGATTTTTTTTATGTTACACCCTCTACCATTCAGATTAATTTATTATATATTTTGATAGATCAGACATTTCTAAAAGCTGCAATTTCAATTATGTGTATTGTTTATTTTTTTGTAATTGTTCTAATTTCAATAGGGCAAAAGGTAGTGATTTGAACTTGTGTTTTTTTATTTTTTTTTCCATATTTTTTAAATCTTTTTTACACTTTTTATTGTTTTTATTCATCTCCTTATGGTACTTGAAGTTGATATGCTCCAATCGCTTCCGCTGAAGCAACACTTCGTACTGCAGAAATGCTGATCTCCTGTGAATGCTGGTGCTCAGCTGATGATCTTAGGTACTATGTCATTGCAGTAAGAGATAAGAGCTATGGATGAAAAGCGCAAAAGAGACTTATCATAAAAACATATAAAAGTGATGAGAGTACTGTTTTCGCCTTGTTGGGTGGTGTGACAAACACCAAGTATTTACACATAATCCAGCTGCTGCAGAATCCACAGCTCTAAAAGCTAGGGATAATCAGGAACAAGATTAAATTGGTGGATTTCCTGATGAAGTGAGGACACACTTCGAAACACGAAGAAATAAAACCACCCACATTTTACTCAGCACTTTGGATGTTTATCATCCTTACAGCAGTGCAAAAGAGTTCCACATTTTCTTTTTTCCCTGATTATCCGTGACAGTGACAGGGGTCATCAGCTAACCTCCAGCTGTCATGAAAACCCATTGGCACCACGTTATCATATTACAGGGCCGCTGATAGGAGCTGAAAATGGCACCATCTCTGCCAGTGTGCGTTACATCCTGCTGTCAGATATTGACAGCGGGATTTAACTTGTAACATGCATGGGAGCAGCACTGATCCACCAACGCCTGATAGTTGCACATATCAGCTGATCAGATCAGCCGACATGTGCAGGGAAACATGAGGAGGAAAAAAAATGTTTTTAGGGGTTTGTTTTAAGTCTAAACTATAAAATAAGTGGCTGAAAATATCCTCATGAAGCAAATAGAAGAGGTGGTTAATCAGTCATTATTATGGGGAACTTTTACTACACAGATATAAATTGAGGAGCAAAAAACAGCAGGTCCAGCAAAGGAAACAGGCTTTGACAACAATGAAAGATAATTACCTTTCACAACTGATTTATGACTCAACAAGAAGGGGGGCACCACTAGTCTGATTGCCGTATGTGGAGATGGGAAGGATTTTTCATCTAATATGAAGCTTAGGGGTACTTTGCACGCTGCGACATCGCTACTGCAATCTCGTTGGGGTCAAATCGAAAGTGACACACATCCGGCGCTGGTAACGACGTCGCAACGTGTAAAGCCTAGATGTGCCAATAAACTATTGCAAAAGCATCGTAAATCGGTGATCTGTGTAGTGTCGGTCATTTTCATAATGTCACACCAATAGGAAATACGATGTTGTTCCTCGTTCCTGCGGCATCACACATTACGGTGTGTGAAGCCGCAGGAGAGAGGAACATCTCCTTACCTGCCTCCACTGCCTATGCGGAAGGAAGGAGGTGGGCGGGATGTTTATGTCCTGCTCATCTACGCCCCTCCGCTTCTATTGGCCGCCTGACGTTTGACGTCGCTGTGACGCTGCATGACCCGCCCCCTTAGGAAGGAGGCGGGTCGCCGGCCAGAGCGACATCACAGGGCAGGTAAGTGCGTGTGAAGCTGCCGTAGCGATAATGTTCGCTACGGCAGCTATCACAAGATATCGCATGTGTGACAGGGCGGGTACTATCGCACTCGGCATCGCAAGCATCGGCTAGCAATGTCACAGGGTGCAAAGTACCCCTTAGTGTCTTACTCCATGGAGTTTTTGCCTTCTTCTGGATCAACGTGTTAGGCTATAGGTTGAATTCGATGCAGTTAAGCCTACCTTAAACCTTAAACTTATGTAATTATGAAATCATAAACCGACAACGACCAGGTGCTTTCAGACAGATGAGTGAAAATATTTATCAGAAAAGTTTTCCAAAAGCCAAGGATCACCTGTGGGAGCTAAATAAAGACCTGGAATCACAGGTACAATTGTTTTAAAGAAATCAAATGGTGATGCACTCAACCTCCATGGCCTGTACATAGGCTTAACACACAAAATGCATTTAACGTTTACTTAACAAAATTTAGAGATGCCTGTGAAATACTAGGATAATGTAGTCTGGTTAGATGAGACCAAATTGGAACTCTTTGGATAACATAATACACACCATGTTTGGAGACATTTAACACCATACTAAAAGTGAAGTTTGGAAGTGGGAACATAATGGAATAGGGCTGTTTTTCAACATGTGACACTGGAAAATTTCATATGATTGAAGGAAGGATGAATATAAAAATGAAGAGAATCATTCTTGATAAACAAATCTGCTGCCAACTACCAGGATTATGAAGATAAAATGAGGGTGGATATTTCAGCAAGGCACTAATCCTAATTACACATTTAAGGAAATGCCCAATTAATTTCAGTAAAAGAAAATAAAGCTGCTGCAATCACCCATTCAGTCAACTGACCTGAATCAAATAGAAGAAACTAAGCTCAGAGGTCTTAGAAGGAGCCCATGGAACCTTCAGAATTTGACAAGTGTTTGTGCTGACGTTTGTGCTAACGTTTGGACCATAATTACACCTGAGCAATGCATGTCACTAGTTTCTCCATACAGGAAGCACCTTGAAGCTGTCATCATCAACAAAGTATTGTGTACAAAATATTAATAAAATTTCAGAAAGCATGCTCAATATTTTTCCCCTATGTCATATATCATTATTACACATAACAATGCGTGGACATCTATGGTTTGGTTTCTTTGTATGTGTGGATTGGATGGGTTGTTACTGGTATCCGGTGAGAAATTCATGTCAATAGAACCTTTAGATATATAGTTACTTATAAAATTGGTGACATGTTCAATACTTATTTCACCCACTGTATCTCCAGCAAGAGAGAACAGCCAAATGCCAAGAATGTTTCAAGAAAAAACCTGAGACAATCTAGAAGTGCATCTATTGTGTAAGCCCTGTGAACTGAAAGAGCCATTTCTTGTGAACACTTATTAGCCCTATCCTTACTTACTAGAGGATATTTGTAGCTAGGATGACTGTATGATCAGAGACTGAAATATTTATATTTATTGAGAAATGGGAAATATTAACAGAAAATGTTCCTCAGACAACTCTATCTTGGATAAAACTAATTTCAATGCTGCTTAAAATTTATTATTTTATGATCTGAATGCCATTTCCAATAATAGAAAATATTATTTCATTTCCAATAACCCAACATTCTGCAAGCTAAAAATATATTAAAACAAAATCTTATTCACATTCTAGCTAATAGTATCGTGCTTCTCTGGAAATAAGACAAGGTCTTATATTTTTTTTTTTCTCCAAAAGGTGCATTAAGGCTTATTTTCAGAGGATGTCTTATTTTTCCATGAATAGCAATCTACATTTATTCTTGAACAAAAAGAATCAACATTTATTCAGACCCGCAACACACATCCGTTTAATTTGTACGTGTGCGGTACGTATTTGCACGTACCGGAGACACGTACACACGGAGACCCATGTTATTCAATGGTAGATGGCACACACACGTAAAATCACACAGAACGTGTGTCCATGTGATAAGTACATGTGTGCGCTTTTCTACACGGATGACATGGCCGTTTTTGGCCGGCAGCACACAGGCACGGACCCGCTTTAGTCTATGGGTCCGTGCCTGCACGTACCGCACACGGAGTATGTCCGTCTTCAGCACGTTTCGTGCGTGTGCGTTTTTACACTAGCGATCTTTTCTTTTGTTTTTTTTAAATTAAATTCAGTATACTTACCTTTTTTTCTGCTGTTCTCAGTCATACTTACATTGGTGCTCGGTTTTTTTCTTCCCCCGACTCATACCGCTCCCCGATCACCAGCGCGGCGAGGAACAGCTGTGCAGAGAATACGCGGCAACAATTACTTTGAAAATGCCGGCCGCTCATTAATCAATCTCGTATTCCCTGATTTCCCCACCCACAGACGCCTGTGATTGGTTGCAGTCAGACACGCCCCCCACGCTGAGTGACAGCTGTCTCACTGCACCCAATCACAGCAGCCGGTGGGCGTGTCTATACTGTGCAGTAAAATAAATAAATAAATAATTTAAAAAAATGGCGTGCGGTCCCCCCAATTTTAATACCAGCGAGATAAAGCCATACGGCTGAAGGCTGGTATTCTCAGGATGGGGAGCCCCACGTTATGGGGAGCCCCCCAGCCTAACAATATCAGTCAGCAGCCGCCCAGAATTGCCGCATACATTATATGCAACAGTTCTGGTACTGTACTCGGCTCTCCCCGATTTGCCCTGGTGCGTTGGCAAATCAGGGTAATAAGGGGGCATGTCTGACTGCAACCAATCACAGGGGTCTGTGGGTGGGGAAAGCAGGGAATACGAGATTGATTAATGAGCGGCCGGCATATTCAAAGTAATTGTTGTCGCGTATTCTCTGCACAGCTGTTCCTCGCCGCGCTGGTGATCGGGGAGCGGTAAGTATGAGAGAGGGCTGCTCACTTCAGTCACTCGGGGGATTAGCGGTTACTTGTGAATCCTTCACAGGTGACCGCCAATCAGTACGCGGCAGACAGACAGAGCTGTGGCATGACAATGAAGTCGGGTGAAGTTCACCCGAGTTCATTCTCATCGCGCAACTCTGCCTGCTGTCAGCCGACATGTATCAACGACATTGTGCAACACACAAACGGACATTCCACACGGACATTCCACGTACACATACACGGGCATTTTAGACACAAACACGGACATATTACACGTACACACGGCTCGCATACGCCATCACACGGATGCCATACGTACCGGAGAAACGCCCCAAAAAATGGAACACGGACCCGAAAAACGGACCGTGTCACACGGACTTTTTTTGCGGAATTGTGTTTTAGGCCTCAAATATAGTCAAAACCAAAGTCTTTGCTCTCCTGTTAGCAGCCCATTCACAGATCATGTCTTCCAGTTCAAGAAACACATATTGCTGACCCAATCCACACTTGTGCGTCTTAGCATTTCCCTTATAACCTGTTGACTGTTTATCATACTCTGTTTGCCATTTTTGAACCAATCTGATACCCAAAATCTTCTCTTTGAAGAAAGCAGTAAGAATTTTGCCCCAAGAGTCATCCTCAATTTCTTTCTTGTACTTTATGGAATGGCCTTTTCTTTTTGCCCTCATGTTGTCTGGGGGTCAATATACTAGTAAGCTATATTTCTTGCACATTTGTTTACATATGGTCCTCTACCGTAGTATTTGGTGGAAAGACCCTTTGCCAAAAAAGCAGACACTTTCAAAAGTATCCAACACAATAAGGGTTGTGTAAGAGCCTTGCAGTTGCCAATTCTTATTGCTTCGAGTCTCGTGGGTTCTTTTGAGCACTATTCTTTTGGGGGTGTCTAATTTAATTTTTTACAGAGTCTATCTATCCTGTTGCATTTTGTTGTCACTTGTTTTTTCTTTTTTTTATGTTTAGCTGCCTGGACACTATTTCAATTAACTTTTTTTATGAACTGTCATTAGGGCTTTTTATTGAAGTAGGTCTTATATTTTAAACATCTTAAAAAAAATCGTGAAAAATTACACTAGGGTGTATTTTCAGGGTAATTCTTTTTTTGCGGAAACAGCTTAGCAAATGGCAAGGAACAAACCAAGTCTAACGCTCATGCTGTAATTCTTGCACACTCCTGCTCCCCTTCCCCAGTGAGCATGGCGTTTCTCTCACCTGTCCAGGCATCCTGTGGTGGTGGTCCCATCTTCGTCCCATTCTGCATCCTCATGGAGCATCTGTAAACCTGACAGGCTCCTGGCCTCTGCCCGTATGGCACGCCCATTGCCATGCCTCTTTCTTAAAGGCCAAGCATCTTCCTAACCCAGATGTGCCACCCAGATCAGCTGGGAGGCTGAAGGTATTTAAGGCAACTCTGCTCTTTGAGAGTTGGCTGGGGAATGAGTTAGATTTATACTCATTGCTGTAATCAGGTTCACTAGCACAGTACTGCTGCCAAGTATACATAGTGCTAGTTAATTTGCTAATACCTGTTTGCATTACAGGGTGCTGTTGCCGTATCCTTACCTGCTGCTGTTACAAGCCGTCACACCGGACGCCTGTCACGATACCTTCTACTTTGAAGTATCATCACCAGTTGCTGCCATCCATCCATGTGCCCATCCATCCATGTCGGATAGAATCTCTTCACCAGCTGCTGCCGCAACCCTATACCAAAGACTGTTGCTTCCGGACCCCTGGGGCCAGCCGATGCAACCCCACAGTCTTCCCGAGTGACACCCGGACCAATACCTGCTGCTCTGGAGAAGACCAGGCACAGGTCCGTAGTCAAAACTCTCTGAGTTTTGTGTGTGTTGCAACCCAGTGGATTTATGAACATCTCAGCATGCCCGGTGAGCACAACACCAATTCATTGATTGTACAAATGTCTCTCCAAAGGTTCCTTATAACTTGTATGTCATTCTTTCATTCTACATATGCAATTGTTTGCGTCATATTTTTTCCATAACCAAGGAGAAAGAAAATATTTACGCTTTAGCATAAAAAAGACTATTGGTTAAGTTGCTTAATATTTGTATTTTTTTATTGCACATTAAATATAGAAACAGTGCATAGTTCACATGACTTTTAAAAAGATATATTGAACCTAGTTATGGACTTTGTATTAGTTTATTTGACACTACTACTAAGCCATCAATAACAAACATAAAGTCTTTTTAATCAGACTCATAATCACATCTAGAGACTAATTTGTAGGAGTAGAAATTTATTTGCAAAGAAAAGAGAAAGAAAAAGCTAGAAATAATGACATTATTCATCTATGTGTTAGATTTACCTTCCAGCACATTTGAAATTATACTCTTTGATATAATCTTAATAGCCATTTTCTCTACAGTTTAATTGAACTCAAACATAATTAGTATGTATTTTTGCATCCCATATTTATAAAACTTCCATTTTTTTTATATTAAAGCCATTATCTCGCTTTTTCATAATTGATGGCCTTTACTTATTAGATTTGGGGTATCTAATTCTTGTCATGCCTTTTCAATGTTTACTTTGGCCTACAGTTCATACTTGTCACAGTTGACAGTTTTGTTGACAGTCAATAGTTAAGCTGCTTCATGCAATGCTACACAGAATATACTCAGACAATAGCAAGCCTATTGCCCATCTTAACCAGGTTTAATTGATGTTACTCAGTGCTAGAAGACTGCACAGACAAAAACAAAGAACCATTGCATCCAAATAAAGGCCCGTCCTAATGAAATAAAGACAGACACCATTTTGTTGGCAGATATCGGTCACAGCTTTACTGGTATATTATTATTTTACAAACTTTTCCAAACTCATTAAAACTTGTAAAACATATTTTATAAACTTTTTCCAAACTCTTTAGAACTTGTAAAACATAACTTGACTCCAGGAGAGAAGGGACACTCTACCACAGGACCAAGGACTTCCGCTCTCTCACCAGAATGCTGTTGACACAGGCCAAGGAGGAGACCAGTCTCAAACTGAACTCCGACCCCCACCATTTGGAAAAAAGGCTTGCTCCAGGCCGCCCTGGATCATAGATAAAATTGTGTCCAGACCGATATCTGCCAAGAGCACACCATCTTGAAGCATTAACCTTCGGTTGTCAGCTTCCAACTAAAATCATCGGAGCAGACAACTGCCTGCTGATGGCAACCACCTCCAACAAGACCTGAGCCATCTCAGGCCTCGAACCCAACCACTAAGCAGTTCGACAGAGTAGAATCCAAGATTGCGACTGTTACCAGCTCTCTGAACAGCCCAAAACACGTAGAAATTGCCAACAATCCAAAAACCTTTTTTTTTTTATAGCAATGTCGAACCTTTAAAGAAATTAAAGTAAATGTGCTATAAAATTGGTTACCTCCTGCAATAAATCGTGCGATGCATATCTGAAAAAAGCAGAGCGCAATTTACCAATATGCACTGTATATCAGAGTCTGAGAAAGCCCGCCCTGGCAGCCTTAGTGGCTGCCACAATGAAAAGGAATGAGTCCCAAAGTGACCAGGGGGTGAAAAAAAACCGCAAGCAGTGAGGCAGCACCGAAAAATGGAGCGGTAAACTGGTACCTAGTAAGGGGGGAACCATCCTAATAAACTAACAGTGAGGTACCAGTAGACCGACAAACAAAAATACCATCAAACGCAAAGGGCAGGTAGGGCCAGGGGAAGGAACAGTCTAATCCCAGAATCTCTGGCCACTTGGTCAGTTTGGGCTCCTGAATGCGGATACGCATGAAGGGTCAATAAGTAGTATGGCACACAATTGAAGGCAACAAAACTATTCTTGGACGGTGTGGCGAGTTCGCTGACTCTGAGGGCCCAGAAAAGGCCAAGTTAAAGGTTGTGGACAACAGGGATATCTCCCGTGGGATTGAACAAACAGCCTGCATAGTCGATTAACTGAAGAAGCATCAGGTAAAAAAATTGGGATGCCTCTTATCTATGGATTGGTGGGACTTAAACCAGCCATTAAAGGGATTTGCAAATAACAAGATTTAGTAACGTAGAACATCCCATCAAAAAATGAAACAAAATACAAATAAATGCTTCTGGGCTACAGAGGCGGAAGAACCAAAGTTATAAAGGTGCATCAAATATTGGAGGGTAACCTCCGAACAGGTAAAGTTATCAGAACCGAGGGACCAGCTACCAGCATACCTATACCTAACCACTGTTTCACGCCTATCCATAAAGTTGCCACTTTGAAGGGGGATCTGAAGTCCTAATCTCTGTCAGGAGTTGGTCCCGACAAGATCTCGCAGCGGTGTGGCAATGGCAACCCACCGGGCTGGCATTGGGTACCAGCTGAAAAATCCTGCAAACAGAAACGAGACAATCAATATGGAGCATTACTCTGAGAACCCGTAGCCCATGCTCAGATCCAAATGTGTATTGTATGCAGCGTAACAGCAATCAAAATATTACAGTTGGCTAGTGACTTGTGGCAAAACTCCACAGCAATGACAATAGGGAACGATTCTGAAAGGGAAAAATTAGCAGTAAAACAAAAAGTTAACAAGGTGAGGGCCAGGTGCCCCGGCACCACTGATTGCCAAAAACAGCGCTAAAGCCATCAGAAAAAAGACGCATTGGTGAGCAAAAATAAAACCTGGTTAGACACCACAGAACACATGTTGAACATGCACTCATTAAGGTGAAAAGGAATTGAGACCAAATCAGTAAGTCAGAAGTAATACGTAATCCTGTGGTCAGGGTGAAGCGCCCCTAGTGGACAATGAGAGGCGGTGGACTGCATTTGGCGCAATGTAACTTTCCTGTAAAGACACAATTACTTATAACTATACTATGCCTGTAATTCTAATTAGCTCGGACTGTAATTCTGACCTCTCTAATGCTGCGGTTCAGTAATATAACATCACATAAGCAACAAAATTGTCCAACAGAATTACCAATTAGACAAAGTGAATGTATTTTCATGGTATGTAGAAAATCCCTTTAAGCTGCACCGTACAAAAACAAAACCCACACTCAATTGAAACAGGGTCTGAATCTTTCGTGCCCTACGTTTGGGGGCAAAGGGACAACAAACTCAATATCAACTGAAAAAATGTCAAAAATTGTTTGCATTCATCGAAGTCACTAGAGCAATTAAAGAAAATCATCAAGTAGTGAGTGACAAATTTTGAGACCGTCTCACACCACCGCACCCATTGAAGAAATGAACTAAAGAGTTCAAAATAATGGAATGACATAAAGCATCCCATGGGAAGTAAAGAATCGCAACAAAAATTGCCCTACATGCAACAACCCAAACTATGGAACAGTACGGATGAACAGGTAACGGACAAAACACAGATTCGATATCAGATTAAGCAAAAGTGCACTGCGTCCGAACTCCATATAAGAGAAATTACACTGTAAAAAGACACAGAAACCAAAGCTTACTCAGGAGGGATACCATGATTAACAGACCCACCGTGTGCGTGAAATACAGTAGGTGGTGTATCAATTGAAATCTACCCGGTTCCGTTCCTTTTAGCGACAATAAGGGAGCAATTAGGAAAATTAAATGGAATAAATAAAGTGAAAGAAAAATACAAAACTGATATGACCAGCCACATCCTTATTGGGATATTTGTCAAGCCACAAGGGCATCTCTGATACCTTTACCGGGGTCGTCTGAGACATTTGTACCATTTTACCGAGGACCTTGGAAGGAGAGTGAGTGCATCTAACAGCCAAATGGCTCCGCAGCAAGCAGAACACTCGTGCTAGTATTGCATAACCCAAAGAACCGGAAGTGTCAATCATTAAACAACCATCACGCTCCTGGGCAGCGCACGGCCACCATGGCTGGACCTTGTGAAGCTCCCGGCACAGTGGCCGTGGATTGAAAAGTGGTATACTGGCTTCTGTACGGTCATTAACCTAAGCCAGAAATCCATGGCTTGGACACCCAAACCAATGCCAGGGTGTAGGGGCAAGCCGACGCTGAAAATACTCATAATACCAACTACACCCATAACCACCGTGAGTTTATAGGAACTATAAATTAGGTATTGATAAATGAACATTTCAGGACCACGGTCGGGATGTTTCTGACCCAGGACTGAAAAACCTGTAGCCAATTACTAATCGTTCTCGTGACCCTGGGTTTCTTATCATAAGTACTGGGACAAATATAAACGTGACTTAGTCAACATGATGCTATCACAGGGGGAGTATCCATCAAAACACCACCGCTGACGTGACAGCACAAGACCGCCAGGCATCCTCGAAGCGCCCGATCTCTCAAACAATAAAGATGGAGAATGCCACCTTAAGGAGCTGTAATGCCTTAATCCCCCAAGCCTCCGTGAACACACCGGATGTTGATGTGGATGCCATCTCTGGGGAATTCGCCGTAGATACACCACCGCTGACGTGGGAAGGGGCATACCTCACATCCCCGGGCTGTTCAGTAGCAGACCAATTCCTCTGTGTCCTCGTAGGCTGCACCATAGATATTCGTGCACACTCATCAGTCACCCTCGAGACGCTTGAGCCCTCAAAAGGAATTCAAAAGGCGACTTCTACCAGATGAGTGTGAACGCCGGCTTCTGTGTGTACGAGAGAAGTTCCGTGAAGAATGCCTCAAGCTCCTCCTGCACCAATCCGGCGAGCGACGCTGATCGTGCAGATCCGACCGATGCAAGGCTATGTGCCCACGCTGCGTTCTATCCCTACAGAAATTTCCGCAGCGATCTGAACAGCACCGTGCGCCCCAAACCGCCGCAGAAACAGTCCGTACTGAAAAGCCGATTTCATGCGCTCCGCACGCAGCCCCCCCCATAGACAGAGCAGGGGCTGCATGCAGAGCGCACCAAAGAAGCGACATATCACTTCTTAGAACGCAGCGCCCCGGCAGAAGCCGAAGCGCCGCGCTCCAATACGCCATGTGGGCATGAATTATGCACAATCTTCATAGCTTGTGCTGGGGACGCAGGACGCATGCAGCCACGCTGCGGTGCAGAACGCAGCGTAACTGCATGAAAACACGCCACGTGGGCACATAGCCCAACGCAGAGGGGAAGCGGGACCGATAACTGGTAGGACATAAGCAGGACCCCTGTGGTCTGCAAGGATTTAGACATTGTGAAAGTAGCTGTGGATGTGAAGAAGGGGACAGCTTGGGCATCAAGGGTTAATTGAGAACGTGGCAGACCATCACAGGTATGCAGCACAGGAGGGGATTTAGGGGTGGGGGGGAGGGTGTTCACTATTTGGAGGCTCTGAGCCAGGAATGCAGGCTGGTGAGCAGACACACTGCCCAAAACCTGCAGAAGAGGAAGTGGTGTCATTGTCCATGGCAGTATATGAGGGGTTAAAGTAATACTGCTGTGATGCTAATGCACTAGATATGCTGGAAGCTGCAGGGGAGATGAAGGGGGCGTGGAGCAAACTGTGCTGTGTGAAAACAAGAGGGAGGGGGGCTGAGGGAGCAACAGTTGTGAGGTGTTTATTAAAGCCTGCCTGTCGTGCTAAAGGCAGGGGCAGGAAAAAACAGGGATGCACGTGGGGCAGGGGGCCCGAGGGAAGCACCTAGGAGAAGAAACACTTCCCCGGCAGGTGCTGCAGCTGTCTGCAACATAGCCCCTATCTGTAACTGAGGAGAGCTGAGCTCTGCAAATAAATGAGCCAGTCATCCCTAACCTTCATGCCACGCATGGGCCTGCAGCGTCTCAAGGATGTGAAGGTCCATCGGGTTTCTCCTGCTTCCACCAGGCAGAGCTGCTCCGGATCCTGGGATACCAGGGGAAGAGGCCGGACACCGGCCCAGACCCCAATATATAGGTAGAAATTACACCCTATAGGTGGGATTGGGAATTCGGGAGGGGCCAGGACGGAGTCTCCTCCCAAACACAGGAAGAGCAGGGCCTGGACGGGAGAGGGGGCTGGACAAAAACAGCATTGGGGTTAACCCCTTGCTGCACAGTCTGGGGCAGTTTCATTATGCACTACACTGCCCACCAGAAAGAAAAAAATGAAACAACAGGCAAACATTCCACATTTCAATGCATAAACTACAATATGCATTTTTCTGTGCAGTGCTACACACATGTATTGATCCTCCTGGCTGTGTTGTTTTGAAACTACAGATCCAGAAGTGCCTCCACAAAGCCTATATTATGATGTTAAGCAGTGGTGTAACTAGACCAGTGCACCCACAAGCTTGTTGGTTAGATGTACAGTTCCCTGTAATAATGTCGTTAGTTCTTAGAAGCACTTGACAGTGCGAAACGGCCTTGGTCCTGGGGAGCCTACACATGGCTTTGTCGCTGCTTTTTTAATACACGCTTTTTTATAAAATAAAGCCGAAGTTTTTTATGCACAATAGAGTGGAGCTGCTCATTTTCTCTTCTTCAAATGTGAATTTGCCTTGGATACGAGTTATCTTTAGAGCATGCACCTCCTCAGACTCGGCACTATACGACGGACTGGAGCCACCTTTCCACTGCAACCGGAATCCTAAAGGTAACCCTAAGCTGTGCGAGATCTGCCTTTGTTATTTGGTTTCAATGTAGTACCTTGCATTGATGGCGGAACCCTTTTGCAGGTATTCCACTATCAGAACGCCCTCCTTATTCCAGAACACAGACGCTATCACCTTAGTGGCTGATTTTTGCCCTCAGAACGTCTTTGAACAAGGAGAACCACTGTGCCTTCACTCTTTTGACTGCTCCTTGTTTTCCTGGTCATACAAATAAATCCAGGTCTCATCCATAGTGACCAGTTGATCCAGGAAGTTCTTATCAGTCCGGAAACGCTGACAAATGGAACAGAAAGTTTTCACTCGCATGCTTCTGTGATCTGTTTTCAAACATCTGGGGACCCACTTTGCAGATCGCTTCCTCATGTCCAAATGTTCATGGATAATGACACATACACGTTCATGAGAAATCCCCATAGGAAGGTTGAACTAGATGGACCTAGGTCTTTTTTCAACCTAAGTAAATATGTAACTATGTCTGCTATAGGTTTAGCTTAAATTTGTCGATTCTCCAGTATGAGGTTGTGCACAGCATCGCTGATCTCCTGAACAACAACCACTTTTGGTCATCTAGGACATACCTCATCATTGGTGCTGAAGTGGCCCATTTTAAAAACTTAACTGTGGAATATGAAGGGCATTGATCCCCAATGTCTGCGACATATCACCATAAATATCCTTCACGGACTTTCCTTGCTGAATTTTATCACTCCTCCGTTCTCAGTTGCTGTGAATATCGCATTAGACTCCGCCATTTTGTTTTCTCACGAGCGTAGAACACTGTTGCCATAAACAACAAACACAAAATTTTGAAAACATATATTAGACACATAAGGCTTTAATGTGATGTAACATTCGCTACCATAGAAACAAAAAAAGATCACAAAGCCAAAGACTTATGAGCAGCCCCTCATATCAATATTTTGAATGACAAAAAGAGAAAACAAATCAATTTTGGAGCAAATCAAGTCAAACATGTCACTCAAAGCAAGGCTCACCAAGCTACAACTTGCCTACTTTGGGCACGTAATATAAAGAGGGTAATCACTTGAGAAGGGCATCATGGTCTGAAATTAGAAGAAATACGGTAAAGAGGAAGGTCAGCAACCCAATGGCTTTATATTATCAAGACAACGGTGGAGAAGACCATGATGGACCTATACAGTCATGCACAAGATCAATCTTCCTACTGAATGTTCATCCATCAAGTCACCATGCATCGAGGTAAAGGCTAGAGTTGAGCGCGGTTCGTGGTTCGTGGTTCTCCAGTTCTAGGCTCGAGTGATTTTGGGGCATGTTCTAGATCGAACTAGAACTCGAGCTTTTTGCAAAAGCTCGATAGTTCTAGAAACGTTCGAGAACGGTTCTAGCAGCCAAAAAACAGCTAAATCATAGCTTGGTTTCTGCTGTAATAGTGTAAGTCACTCTGTGAATCAAACTATTATCACATTTCAGTGTATAGTGTGCGTGAACAGCGCCTTCAGATCACTGCTGTTTCTATAATGGCGATCGCCATTTTTTTTTTTTTTTTCTTGTCTTCCTTCCCTAAGCGCGCGCGTCTTGTGGGGCGGGCCAGCATGTCAGCCAATCACAGACACACACACAGCTAACTGGACTTTGAGCCAGAGAAGCAACGGCATGTGTGATAGGATCTGCATGTCACATGTCCCTGCATTATAAAACCGGACATTTTCTTCACGGACGCCATTATCTGCCTTCTGCGTCTTTGGTGTCAGACATCACTGTCGCAGCTCCGTCTTGAGTCCTATCGCTGATACAGCTGTATGCGCTGCATACTGTCACGGCCGGGCGGTCGGGTAGACCCAGGAGGTGGATCCACTGGACCGGACTCTAAGATGGTGGTAAGGAGTCCGGCAGCTGAAGCACTGAAGGGCGGCAGAACAGTCCGTGCAAGTGAGGGCAGCGGAGGAGTCCCTGGGACCACGGAGTCACAGATGGTGGTACTGGTGACGTAGCTCAGGTTCGGAAGCCGAGATGATAGTAGGCGGGGTCCGGAACCTCTGGAGCGGGATGACGGGTCACCGCAGGGATCCGAGATGGTACGGACTGTCAGCTGGCAGACGGACAGCGTGCGGGGTTCAGGACACGGCAGACCGGATGGCGCGGCAGGTACGGCTCTACAAAGAGAGATAGGTGAGTATAGGCACATAAACACCAGGAGACCTGACTCCTAGCTCAGGGAACACGAAGATCAGGCCCCGCCCCCTTGGACAATGACCCCCTATATACCCTGTACCTGTGCAACCTCATTTCCTGTTAATGGACGCTGGCCCTTTAAGAAAGGGTCAGTGACCGCGCGCGCGCCCTAATGCGCATGCGCGCCGCCCGAGTGCCAGAAGCCAGGGAAGGAGGCTGCGAGGAGGACGCAGGAGAGCCGGCCAGGTCCAGGGAAGCTGTCGGGCGCCGGGATCGGGGTCCAGGGACCCTGGGACGGACGGGATCCGGTGGCTGGAGAGCGGGGAGCGTGGCAGGTGAGCCGGGGAGCGGGGGTGAGGACCCGGGGAGCGTGACAGTACCCCCCCCCCCACGCCCCCCTCCCCGCAACCGGGACATGAAGGCACGGATAAGAGGAGTGCCCACGTTTTCCCTGGGCTCCCAAGACCTATCCTCAGGACCATACCCCTCCCAGTCCACCAGGAAGAACTGCCGACCTCGTACGGTCTTCATGGCCACGATATCCCTTACCGCATAGATGTCATCATCGGCAATAGGTGGAGGAGCCGGACTGGCAGCAGCGGAGAAAGGACCAAGGACAACCGGCTTGAGCAGGGAGACGTGGAATGAGTTGGGTATCCTCATCGTGGCCGGGAGCTGTAGCTTGTAGGATACCTCATTGATCTTGCGGAGGACCTTAAACGGCCCGATGTAGCGAGGACCCAGCTTGTAGGACGGTATCTTCAATCGGATGTACTGGGAAGCAAGCCAGACCAGGTCACCAGGAGAGAAACACGGAGGATCCAGACGTCTCTTGTCAGCGTGTTTCTTCATCCGCTGGGAAGCGCGCCCAAGGGACGCCTTGACAGAGTCCCAAATGGTAGCAAAGTCACGGACAGCAGTATCAGCAGCCGGGACATCCGATGAAGGGGATATAGGCAGCGGGACGGCGGGCTGAAGTCCGTAAACAACATGGAAGGGTGATTTGGAGGATGACTCACTGACGTGGTGGTTATGGGCGAATTCAGCCCAAGGCAGAAGCGAGGACCAGTCGTCGTGATGGGCGTTGACATAGTGACGTAGGTATGAGGTCAAGATTTGATTGACCCTCTCCACTTGGCCATTAGACTGAGGATGGTAAGCAGAGGAAAAGTCCAGAGTCACTCCCAGATGTTTGCATAGAGCCCTCCAGAAGCGGGAGGTGAACTGGGTTCCTCTGTCGGACACGATGTGGGATGGAAAGCCATGCAAGCGAAAGATGTGATGTATATAGGCTTCCGCGAGTTCCTGAGCAGAGGGCAGTCCGGCCATAGGAACGAAGTGGGCCATTTTGGAGAATCGATCAACCACGACCCATATGACTGTGTGCCCGGAGGATAATGGCAAGTCCGTAATAAAGTCCATAGCTATGTGTTGCCACGGGACTGAGGGTATCGGCAGAGGCAGAAGACGGCCATGGGGCAAGTGGTTGGGCGTCTTGTTCCTGGCACAGGAGGAGCAGGCAGAGACAAAAGCAGCGACGTCCGTGCGAAGGGATGGCCACCAGTAATGGCGTACAATCGCACCCCATGTTCTCTTCTGGCCTGCATGGCCGGCTGTTTTTGAGGCATGACCCCAGTGTAACACTTTTTGCCTGTCGGTCTCAGAGACATAGGTCTTCCCGGGCGGTATCTGGGCTAGAGTGACAGGGGCCACCGGAATGATGTTGCTAGGACAGATGATGGGTTGGGTAGTCGCTTCCTCCTGCTCCATGGGCATGAAAGACCTGGACAAGGCATCAGCGCGTACATTCTTGTCCGCGGGTCGGAAGTGAAGCTGAAAGTCAAACCTGGCAAAGAATAAAGACCACCTGGCTTGCCGTGGGTTCAGTCGCTGAGCGGACCGCAGGTATTCCAAGTTCTTGTGGTCAGTGTAAATTATCACGGGATACACTGCACCTTCCAGGAGGTAGCGCCATTCCTCCAGTGCCAGTTTGACTGCCAAGAGCTCTCGGTCCCCGATGGTGTAGTTGCGTTCAGACGCTGAGAAGCCCTTGGAGAAGAATCCGCAAGTCACCATCTTCCCGGAGGAGGATTTCTGCATGAGCACTGCTCCGGCTCCTGAGGAGGAGGCATCCACCTCCAAGGTGAACTGGCGGTTTAACTCCGGACGGTGGAGTACAGGAGAGGAAGCAAAAGCCCGCTTCAATGAGCCAAACGCGGCGTCGGCCGCAGGAGACCAGTCCTTTGGATTTGCCTCTTTCTTAGTCAAAGCGGAAAGTGGAGCAGTCAGAGCAGAGAAGTGAGGGATGAATTGGCGGTAGTAGTTGGCGAATCCCAGGAAGCGTTGGATTGCTTTCAGTCCAGAAGGGGGAGGCCAGTTGAGAATGGCGGAGACCTTCTTGGGATCCATCTGCAGTCCAGTCTCAGAGATGACGTACCCCAAAAAGGGGAGTGTAGACTGCTCAAAGACACACTTCTCATACTTTGCGTACAGGCGATTCTCTCTCAATCTTCGTAGAACCAGCTGTACGTGCTCTCTGTGGGTTGAGAGGTCCGGAGAGAAGACAAGGATGTCATCTAGATATACTACCACACAGGTGTAGAGGAGGTCTCGGAACACGTCGTTCACCAGTTCTTGGAAGACGGCAGGAGCATTACACAGGCCGAAGGGCATCACGCAGTACTCATAATGTCCATCGCGCGTATTGAACGCGGTCTTCCATTCGTCACCAGAGCGGATGCGCACCAGATTGTAAGCACCCCGAAGGTCCAGCTTGGTGAACACACGAGCCCCCCTAAGTCGGTCAAACAATTCGGGGATGAGCGGCAGAGGGTACTTGTTTTTGACTGTGATCTGATTCAGACCCCGGTAGTCGATGCAGGGGCGTAAATCGCCCTCTTTTTTCTTGACAAAGAAGAAACCTGCTCCAGCAGGAGAGGAGGACCTCCGAATGAATCCCCTTGCCAGGCTCTCTGAGATGTAAGCAGACATAGCCCTTGTTTCGGCTGGAGATAAAGGATATATCCGTCCTCGTGGTGGCGATGTTCCAGGGAGCAGGTCGATGGCACAATCGTATGGACGATGTGGCGGCAGTACCTCGGATTCCTTTTTATCAAAGACATCCGCAAAGGTCCAATAGGCCGAGGGCAGCCCCGGTAGGTTCTCAGGAACCAGAGGTTGTCGGATGGGTTGTGTGGATTTTAGACATCTCTCATGACACGAAGAACCCCAGCGGGTGATGTCGCCTGTACCCCAGCTGACTGATGGTTCGTGGGCCCGTAACCATGGAAGACCCAGCAGGATCTGATGGGACATGTGAGGAAGGACGTAGAAGGCGATGGTCTCGGTGTGAAGAGCACCGATCCGCAGTTCAACCGGCCTGGTGGTCCAGGAGATGGTGTCAGAAAGGGGTCTCCCATCTACAGAAGCAATCACCAGGGGCTTGTTGAGTGGAATAACAGGCACTTGGTATTTGTCCACGGTGGCTTGCTGGATGAAATTGCCTGCTGCCCCGGAATCGAGGTAGGCCTCAGCCGTGAACCGCGTCTCTCCCGTTGTCACTTGCACGGTCCATGTGACCGGATCAGAGAGAGTCCCAGCACCTAGGGTGGCCTCTCCTACCAACCCTAGGCTTTGGAGTTTCCCGGCCTTTCCGGGCAGGAACGGAGGAGGTGTGTGTCCTCACCGCAGTAAAAGCAGAGGCCCTTAGCGAGCCGCTCTGCTCGTCGTTGTTCGGACTGCCGTATCCGGTCAATCTGCATGGGCTCGTGGACGGGAATCCCAGCGGTAGAAGACTGAGGTACGGAGGTCTTCTGTGGAGGAGAGGGATGCCGGACTGGACGTCTCTCCCGAGACAGCTCTTTGGAGCGCTCCTGAAAACGGATGTCTACTCGAGTTGCTAGGGCAATCAGGGCATCTAGGGTGGAGGGCACGTCACGGCCCGCCAACTCGTCTTTGATGCGGCTTGAGAGACCCTCCCAGAAGGCGGCTGTTAGGGCCTCATTATTCCAGCTGAGTTCTGAAGCCAACGTGCGGAAACGAATGGCGTATTGGCCCACCGTCAGTGTTCCTTGACGCAAGCGGAGAAGGGATGAAGCAGACGCAGAGGCGCGTCCCGGCTCGTCAAAAGTGCTGCGAAAGGCCTGCAGGAACTCTTGAAGATCCTTGGTCATAGGGTCCTCCTTTTCCCACAAGGGGTTCATCCACGCCAGCGCCTCGCCCTCCAGGTGAGACATTATAAAGGCGACCTTGGCTTGGTCAGAGGCGAACAGATGTGGCAGCTGCGTGAAATGAAGGGAACACTGGTTAATGAAGCCCCTGCAGGTCTTGGGATCTCCAGCATAACGAGGTGGTGAAGCCAACCGGAGTTGGGAAGCACCCGACGAGGCTGCCACTGGTGCGGGAGCCGTGGATTGTCCATTGGAGGACCTGGGTGCCGCAGGCGTCATGGATGCTTGTAACGTGTACAGGCGGGTGTCCACGGAGGTCATAAATTGCAGCATGCGGGTCTGGACTTCACGCTGGCGTTGGAGTTCCTCTTGCAGGGCCAATAGTGCTGCAGCGGGATCCATGGCCTGATCTTACTGTCACGGCCGGGCGGTCGGGTAGACCCAGGAGGTGGATCCACTGGACCGGACTCTAAGATGGTGGTAAGGAGTCCGGCAGCTGAAGCACTGAAGGGCGGCAGAACAGTCCGTGCAAGTGAGGGCAGCGGAGGAGTCCCTGGGACCACGGAGTCACAGATGGTGGTACTGGTGACGTAGCTCAGGTTCGGAAGCCGAGATGATAGTAGGCGGGGTCCGGAACCTCTGGAGCGGGATGACGGGTCACCGCAGGGATCCGAGATGGTACGGACTGTCAGCTGGCAGACGGACAGCGTGCGGGGTTCAGGACACGGCAGACCGGATGGCGCGGCAGGTACGGCTCTACAAAGAGAGATAGGTGAGTATAGGCACATAAACACCAGGAGACCTGACTCCTAGCTCAGGGAACACGAAGATCAGGCCCCGCCCCCTTGGACAATGACCCCCTATATACCCTGTACCTGTGCAACCTCATTTCCTGTTAATGGACGCTGGCCCTTTAAGAAAGGGTCAGTGACCGCGCGCGCGCCCTAATGCGCATGCGCGCCGCCCGAGTGCCAGAAGCCAGGGAAGGAGGCTGCGAGGAGGACGCAGGAGAGCCGGCCAGGTCCAGGGAAGCTGTCGGGCGCCGGGATCGGGGTCCAGGGACCCTGGGACGGACGGGATCCGGTGGCTGGAGAGCGGGGAGCGTGGCAGGTGAGCCGGGGAGCGGGGGTGAGGACCCGGGGAGCGTGACACATACACAGCGTTAGACAGCATAGGGAGAGCACTTTATAGCAGTCCTTTTAAGGGCTCAAACCGGCAGGGTCAGAGTTAAGGTGACAGGTCCTGAAAACAGCGCCAGCGTCTGTGCAGCCAAGGTCAGGGATTTCCTCCCTGCATTTCACCATTAGGAGGGAATAGAAAGGCAGGCTTCCATTCCTCTACCCAGAGCACCACAATCCTGCCACTGTACCCTCTTGTCCTCTGCACACTCCAACTCATAACTAAGCCATTATACTAGCAAACACTCAGTGTACCTAGTGGCATCCTATCTGTGGCTATTGGACTTTGCTATAGTCCCACTAGTGCAAAGACATTTGCAGAGCACGTCTGCCTGCATTGCACACTACAACTAATTATAACTAAGCCATTATACTAGCACACACTCAGTGTACCTAGTGGCATCCTATACGTGGCTATTGGACTTTGCTATAGTCCCACTAGTGCCAAGACATTTGCAGAGCGCATCTGCCTGCGTTGCACACTCCAACTAATTATAACTAAGCCATTATACTAGCACACACTCAGTGTACCTAGTGGCATCCTATACGTGGCTATTGGACTTTGCTATAGTCCCACTAGTGCCAAGACATTTGCAGAGCGCATCTGCCTGCGTTGCACACTCCAACTAATTATAACTAAGCCATTATACTAGCAAACACTCAGTGTACCTAGTGGCATCCTATACGTGGCTATTGGACTTTGCTATAGTCCCACTAGTGCCAAGACATTTGCAGAGCGCATCTGCCTGCGTTGCACACTCCAACTAATTATAACTAAGCCATTATACTAGCACACACTCAGTGTACCTAGTGGCATCCTATACGTGGCTATTGGACTTTGCTATAGTCCCACTAGTGCCAAGACATTTGCAGAGCGCATCTGCCTGCGTTGCACACTCCAACTAATTATAACTAAGCCATTATACTAGCAAACACTTAGTGTACCTAGTGGCATGCTATACGTGGCTATTGGACTTTGCTATAGTCCCACTAGTGCCAAGACATTTGCAGAGCGCATCTGCCTGCGTTGCACACTCCAACTAATTATAACTAAGCCATTATACTAGCACACACTCAGTGTACCTAGTGGCATCCTATACGTGGCTATTGGACTTTGCTATAGTCCCACTAGTGCCAAGACATTTGCAGAGCGCATCTGCCTGCGTTGCACACTCCAACTAATTATAACTAAGCCATTATACTAGCACACACTCAGTGTACCTAGTGGCATCCTATACGTGGCTATTGGACTTTGCTATAGTCCCACTAGTGCCAAGACATTTGCAGAGCGAATCTGCCTGCGTTGCACACTCCAACTAATTATAACTAAGCCATTATACTAGCACACACTCAGTGTACCTAGTGGCATCCTATACGTGGCTATTGGACTTTGCTATAGTCCCACTAGTGCCAAGACATTTGCAGAGCGCATCTGCCTGCGTTGCACACTCCAACTAATTATAACTAAGCCATTATACTAGCACACACTCAGTGTACCTAGTGGCATCCTATACGTGGCTATTGGACTTTGCTATAGTCCCACTAGTGCCAAGACATTTGCAGAGCGCATCTGCCTGCGTTGCACACTCCAACTAATTATAACTAAGCCATTATACTAGGAAACACTTAGTGTACCTAGTGGCATCCTATACAAGGCTATTGGACTTTGCTATAGTCCCACTAGTGCCAAGACATTAGCAGAGCGCATCTGCCTGCGTTGCACACTCCAACTAATTATAACTAAGCCATTATACTAGCAAACACTTAGTGTACCTAGTGGCATCCTATACGTGGCTATTGGACTTTGCTATAGTCCCACTAGTGCCAAGACATTTGCAGAGCGCATCTGCCTGCGTTGCACACTCCAACTAATTATAACTAAGCCATTATACTAGCACACACTCAGTGTACCTAGTGGCATCCTATACGTGGCTATTGGACTTTGCTATAGTCCCACTAGTGCCAAGACATTTGCAGAGCGCATCTGCCTGCGTTGCACACTCCAACTAATTATAACTAAGCCATTATACTAGCAAACACTTAGTGTACCTAGTGGCATCCTATACGTGGCTATTGGACTTTGCTATAGTCCCACTAGTGCCAAGACATTTGCAGAGCGCATCTGCCTGCGTTGCACTCTCCAACTAATTATAACTAAGCCATTATACTAGCACACACTCAGTGTACCTAGTGGCATCCTATACGTGGCTATTGGACTTTGCTATAGTCCCACTAGTGCCAAGACATTTGCAGAGCGCATCTGCCTGCGTTGCACACTCCAACTAATTATAACTAAGCCATTATACTAGCAAACACTTAGTGTACCTAGTGGCATCCTATACGTGGCTATTGGACTTTGCTATAGTCCCACTAGTGCCAAGACATTTGCAGAGCGCATCTGCCTGCGTTGCACACTCCAACTAATTATAACTAAGCCATTATACTAGCAAACACTTAGTGTACCTAGTGGCATCCTATACGTGGCTATTGGACTTTGCTATAGTCCCACTAGTGCCAAGACATTTGCAGAGCGCATCTGCCTGCGTTGCACACTCCAACTAATTATAACTAAGCCATTATACTAGCACACACTCAGTGTACCTAGTGGCATCCTATACGTGGCTATTGGACTTTGCTATAGTCCCACTAGTGCCAAGACATTTGCAGAGCGCATCTGCCTGCGTTGCACACTCCAACTAATTATAACTAAGCCATTATACTAGCACACACTCAGTGTACCTAGTGGCATCCTATACGTGGCTATTGGACTTTGCTATAGTCCCACTAGTGCCAAGACATTTGCAGAGCGCATCTGCCTGCGTTGCACACTCCAACTAATTATAACTAAGCCATTATACTAGCACACACTCAGTGTACCTAGTGGCATCCTATACGTGGCTATTGGACTTTGCTATAGTCCCACTAGTGCCAAGACATTTGCAGAGCGCATCTGCCTGCGTTGCACACTCCAACTAATTATAACTAAGCCATTATACTAGCACACACTCAGTGTACCTAGTGGCATCCTATACGTGGCTATTGGACTTTGCTATAGTCCCACTAGTGCCAAGACATTTGCAGAGCGCATCTGCCTGCGTTGCACACTCCAACTAATTATAACTAAGCCATTATACTAGCACACACTCAGTGTACCTAGTGGCATCCTATACGTGGCTATTGGACTTTGCTATAGTCCCACTAGTGCCAAGACATTTGCAGAGCGCATCTGCCTGCGTTGCACACTCCAACTAATTATAACTAAGCCATTATACTAGCAAACACTTAGTGTACCTAGTGGCATCCTATACGTGGCTATTGGACTTTGCTATAGTCCCACTAGTGCCAAGACATTTGCAGAGCGCATCTGCCTGCGTTGCACACTCCAACTAATTATAACTAAGCCATTATACTAGCACACACTCAGTGTACCTAGTGGCATCCTATACGTGGCTATTGGACTTTGCTATAGTCCCACTAGTGCCAAGACATTTGCAGAGCGCATCTGCCTGCGTTGCACACTCCAACTAATTATAACTAAGCCATTATACTAGCACACACTCAGTGTACCTAGTGGCATCCTATACGTGGCTATTGGACTTTGCTATAGTCCCACTAGTGCCAAGACATTTGCAGAGCGCATCTGCCTGCGTTGCACACTCCAACTAATTATAACTAAGCCATTATACTAGCACACACTCAGTGTACCTAGTGGCATCCTATACGTGGCTATTGGACTTTGCTATAGTCCCACTAGTGCCAAGACATTTGCAGAGCGCATCTGCCTGCGTTGCACACTCCAACTAATTATAACTAAGCCATTATACTAGCAAACACTCAGTGTACCTAGTGGCATCCTATACGTGGCTATTGGACTTTGCTATAGTCCCACTAGTGCCAAGACATTTGCAGAGCGCATCTGCCTGCGTTGCACACTCCAACTAATTATAACTAAGCCATTATACTAGCACACACTCAGTGTACCTAGTGGCATCCTATACGTGGCTATTGGACTTTGCTATAGTCCCACTAGTGCCAAGACATTTGCAGAGCGCATCTGCCTGCGTTGCACACTCCAACTAATTATAACTAAGCCATTATACTAGCAAACACTTAGTGTACCTAGTGGCATCCTATACAAGGCTATTGGACTTTGCTATAGTCCCACTAGTGCCAAGACATTAGCAGAGCGCATCTGCCTGCGTTGCACACTCCAACTAATTATAACTAAGCCATTATACTAGCAAACACTTAGTGTACCTAGTGGCATCCTATACGTGGCTATTGGACTTTGCTATAGTCCCACTAGTGCCAAGACATTTGCAGAGCGCATCTGCCTGCGTTGCACACTCCAACTAATTATAACTAAGCCATTATACTAGCACACACTCAGTGTACCTAGTGGCATCCTATACGTGGCTATTGGACTTTGCTATAGTCCCACTAGTGCCAAGACATTTGCAGAGCGCATCTGCCTGCGTTGCACACTCCAACTAATTATAACTAAGCCATTATACTAGCAAACACTTAGTGTACCTAGTGGCATCCTATACGTGGCTATTGGACTTTGCTATAGTCCCACTAGTGCCAAGACATTTGCAGAGCGCATCTGCCTGCGTTGCACACTCCAACTAATTATAACTAAGCCATTATACTAGCAAACACTTAGTGTACCTAGTGGCATCCTATACGTGGCTATTGGACTTTGCTATAGTCCCACTAGTGCCAAGACATTTGCAGAGCGCATCTGCCTGCGTTGCACACTCCAACTAATTATAACTAAGCCATTATACTAGCACACACTCAGTGTACCTAGTGGCATCCTATACGTGGCTATTGGACTTTGCTATAGTCCCACTAGTGCCAAGACATTTGCAGAGCGCATCTGCCTGCGTTGCACACTCCAACTAATTATAACTAAGCCATTATACTAGCACACACTCAGTGTACCTAGTGGCATCCTATACGTGGCTATTGGACTTTGCTATAGTCCCACTAGTGCCAAGACATTTGCAGAGCGCATCTGCCTGCGTTGCACACTCCAACTAATTATAACTAAGCCATTATACTAGCACACACTCAGTGTACCTAGTGGCATCCTATACGTGGCTATTGGACTTTGCTATAGTCCCACTAGTGCCAAGACATTTGCAGAGCGCATCTGCCTGCGTTGCACACTCCAACTAATTATAACTAAGCCATTATACTAGCACACACTCAGTGTACCTAGTGGCATCCTATACGTGGCTATTGGACTTTGCTATAGTCCCACTAGTGCCAAGACATTTGCAGAGCGCATCTGCCTGCGTTGCACACTCCAACTAATTATAACTAAGCCATTATACTAGCACACACTCAGTGTACCTAGTGGCATCCTATATGTGGCTATTGGACTTTGCTATAGTCCCACTAGTGCCAAGACATTTGCAGAGCGCATCTGCCTGCGTTGCACACTCCAACTAATTATAACTAAGCCATTATACTAGCACACACTCAGTGTACCTAGTGGCATCCTATACGTGGCTATTGGACTTTGCTATAGTCCCACTAGTGCCAAGACATTTGCAGAGCGCATCTGCCTGCGTTGCACACTCCAACTAATTATAACTAAGCCATTATACTAGCACACACTCAGTGTACCTAGTGGCATCCTATACGTGGCTATTGGACTTTGCTATAGTCCCACTAGTGCCAAGACATTTGCAGAGCGCATCTGCCTGCGTTGCACACTCCAACTAATTATAACTAAGCCATTATACTAGCAAACACTTAGTGTACCTAGTGGCATCCTATACGTGGCTATTGGACTTTGCTATAGTCCCACTAGTGCCAAGACATTTGCAGAGCGCATCTGCCTGCGTTGCACACTCCAACTAATTATAACTAAGCCATTATACTAGCACACACTCAGTGTACCTAGTGGCATCCTATACGTGGCTATTGGACTTTGCTATAGTCCCACTAGTGCCAAGACATTTGCAGAGCGCATCTGCCTGCGTTGCACACTCCAACTAATTATAACTAAGCCATTATACTAGCACACACTCAGTGTACCTAGTGGCATCCTATACGTGGCTATTGGACTTTGCTATAGTCCCACTAGTGCCAAGACATTTGCAGAGCGCATCTGCCTGCGTTGCACACTCCAACTAATTATAACTAAGCCATTATACTAGCACACACTCAGTGTACCTAGTGGCATCCTATACGTGGCTATTGGACTTTGCTATAGTCCCACTAGTGCCAAGACATTTGCAGAGCGCATCTGCCTGCGTTGCACACTCCAACTAATTATAACTAAGCCATTATACTAGCAAACACTCAGTGTACCTAGTGGCATCCTATACGTGGCTATTGGACTTTGCTATAGTCCCACTAGTGCCAAGACATTTGCAGAGCGCATCTGCCTGCGTTGCACACTCCAACTAATTATAACTAAGCCATTATACTAGCACACACTCAGTGTACCTAGTGGCATCCTATACGTGGCTATTGGACTTTGCTATAGTCCCACTAGTGCCAAGACATTTGCAGAGCGCATCTGCCTGCGTTGCACACTCCAACTAATTATAACTAAGCCATTATACTAGCAAACACTTAGTGTACCTAGTGGCATCCTATACAAGGCTATTGGACTTTGCTATAGTCCCACTAGTGCCAAGACATTAGCAGAGCGCATCTGCCTGCGTTGCACACTCCAACTAATTATAACTAAGCCATTATACTAGCAAACACTTAGTGTACCTAGTGGCATCCTATACGTGGCTATTGGACTTTGCTATAGTCCCACTAGTGCCAAGACATTTGCAGAGCGCATCTGCCTGCGTTGCACACTCCAACTAATTATAACTAAGCCATTATACTAGCACACACTCAGTGTACCTAGTGGCATCCTATACGTGGCTATTGGACTTTGCTATAGTCCCACTAGTGCCAAGACATTTGCAGAGCGCATCTGCCTGCGTTGCACACTCCAACTAATTATAACTAAGCCATTATACTAGCAAACACTTAGTGTACCTAGTGGCATCCTATACGTGGCTATTGGACTTTGCTATAGTCCCACTAGTGCCAAGACATTTGCAGAGCGCATCTGCCTGCGTTGCACACTCCAACTAATTATAACTAAGCCATTATACTAGCAAACACTTAGTGTACCTAGTGGCATCCTATACGTGGCTATTGGACTTTGCTATAGTCCCACTAGTGCCAAGACATTTGCAGAGCGCATCTGCCTGCGTTGCACACTCCAACTAATTATAACTAAGCCATTATACTAGCACACACTCAGTGTACCTAGTGGCATCCTATACGTGGCTATTGGACTTTGCTATAGTCCCACTAGTGCCAAGACATTTGCAGAGCGCATCTGCCTGCGTTGCACACTCCAACTAATTATAACTAAGCCATTATACTAGCACACACTCAGTGTACCTAGTGGCATCCTATACGTGGCTATTGGACTTTGCTATAGTCCCACTAGTGCCAAGACATTTGCAGAGCGCATCTGCCTGCGTTGCACACTCCAACTAATTATAACTAAGCCATTATACTAGCACACACTCAGTGTACCTAGTGGCATCCTATACGTGGCTATTGGACTTTGCTATAGTCCCACTAGTGCCAAGACATTTGCAGAGCGCATCTGCCTGCGTTGCACACTCCAACTAATTATAACTAAGCCATTATACTAGCACACACTCAGTGTACCTAGTGGCATCCTATACGTGGCTATTGGACTTTGCTATAGTCCCACTAGTGCCAAGACATTTGCAGAGCGCATCTGCCTGCGTTGCACACTCCAACTAATTATAACTAAGCCATTATACTAGCACACACTCAGTGTACCTAGTGGCATCCTATACGTGGCTATTGGACTTTGCTATAGTCCCACTAGTGCCAAGACATTTGCAGAGCGCATCTGCCTGCGTTGCACACTCCAACTAATTATAACTAAGCCATTATACTAGCACACACTCAGTGTACCTAGTGGCATCCTATACGTGGCTATTGGACTTTGCTATAGTCCCACTAGTGCCAAGACATTTGCAGAGCGCATCTGCCTGCGTTGCACACTCCAACTAATTATAACTAAGCCATTATACTAGCACACACTCAGTGTACCTAGTGGCATCCTATACGTGGCTATTGGACTTTGCTATAGTCCCACTAGTGCCAAGACATTTGCAGAGCGCATCTGCCTGCGTTGCACACTCCAACTAATTATAACTAAGCCATTATACTAGCACACACTCAGTGTACCTAGTGGCATCCTATACGTGGCTATTGGACTTTGCTATAGTCCCACTAGTGCCAAGACATTTGCAGAGCGCATCTGCCTGCGTTGCACACTCCAACTAATTATAACTAAGCCATTATACTAGCACACACTCAGTGTACCTAGTGGCATCCTATACGTGGCTATTGGACTTTGCTATAGTCCCACTAGTGCCAAGACATTTGCAGAGCGCATCTGCCTGCGTTGCACACTCCAACTAATTATAACTAAGCCATTATACTAGCAAACACTTAGTGTACCTAGTGGCATCCTATACGTGGCTATTGGACTTTGCTATAGTCCCACTAGTGCCAAGACATTTGCAGAGCGCATCTGCCTGCGTTGCACACTCCAACTAATTATAACTAAGCCATTATACTAGCACACACTCAGTGTACCTAGTGGCATCCTATACGTGGCTATTGGACTTTGCTATAGTCCCACTAGTGCCAAGACATTTGCAGAGCGCATCTGCCTGCGTTGCACACTCCAACTAATTATAACTAAGCCATTATACTAGCACACACTCAGTGTACCTAGTGGCATCCTATACGTGGCTATTGGACTTTGCTATAGTCCCACTAGTGCCAAGACATTTGCAGAGCGCATCTGCCTGCGTTGCACACTCCAACTAATTATAACTAAGCCATTATACTAGCACACACTCAGTGTACCTAGTGGCATCCTATACGTGGCTATTGGACTTTGCTATAGTCCCACTAGTGCCAAGACATTTGCAGAGCGCATCTGCCTGCGTTGCACACTCCAACTAATTATAACTAAGCCATTATACTAGCAAACACTCAGTGTACCTAGTGGCATCCTATACGTGGCTATTGGACTTTGCTATAGTCCCACTAGTGCCAAGACATTTGCAGAGCGCATCTGCCTGCGTTGCACACTCCAACTAATTATAACTAAGCCATTATACTAGCACACACTCAGTGTACCTAGTGGCATCCTATACGTGGCTATTGGACTTTGCTATAGTCCCACTAGTGCCAAGACATTTGCAGAGTGCATCTGCCTGCGTTGCACACTCCAACTAATTATAACTAAGCCATTATACTAGCAAACACTTAGTGTACCTAGTGGCATCCTATACGTGGCTATTGGACTTTGCTATAGTCCCACTAGTGCCAAGACATTTGCAGAGCGCATCTGCCTGCGTTGCACACTCCAACTAATTATAACTAAGCCATTATACTAGCACACACTCAGTGTACCTAGTGGCATCCTATACGTGGCTATTGGACTTTGCTATAGTCCCACTAGTGCCAAGACATTTGCAGAGCGCATCTGCCTGCGTTGCACACTCCAACTAATTATAACTAAGCCATTATACTAGCACACACTCAGTGTACCTAGTGGCATCCTATACGTGGCTATTTGACTTTGATATAGTCCCACTAGTGCGAAGACATTTGCAGAGCGCATCTGCCTGCGTTGCACACTCCAACTAATTATAACTAAGCCATTATACTAGCACACACTCAGTGTACCTAGTGGCATCCTATACGTGGCTATTGGACTTTGCTATAGTCCCACTAGTGCCAAGACATTTGCAGAGCGCATCTGCCTGCGTTGCACACTCCAACTAATTATAACTAAGCCATTATACTAGCACACACTCAGTGTACCTAGTGGCATCCTATACGTGGCTATTGGACTTTGCTATAGTCCCACTAGTGCCAAGACATTTGCAGAGCGCATCTGCCTGCGTTGCACACTCCAACTAATTATAACTAAGCCATTATACTAGCACACACTCAGTGTACCTAGTGGCATCCTATACGTGGCTATTGGACTTTGCTATAGTCCCACTAGTGCCAAGACATTTGCAGAGCGCATCTGCCTGCGTTGCACACTCCAACTAATTATAACTAAGCCATTATACTAGCAAACACTTAGTGTACCTAGTGGCATCCTATACGTGGCTATTGGACTTTGCTATAGTCCCACTAGTGCCAAGACATTTGCAGAGCGCATCTGCCTGCGTTGCACACTCCAACTAATTATAACTAAGTCATTATACTAGCACACACTCAGTGTACCTAGTGGCATCCTATACGTGGCTATTGGACTTTGCTATAGTCCCACTAGTGCCAAGACATTTGCAGAGCGCATCTGCCTGCGTTGCACACTCCAACTAATTATAACTAAGCCATTATACTAGCACACACTCAGTGTACCTAGTGGCATCCTATACGTGGCTATTGGACTTTGCTATAGTCCCACTAGTGCCAAGACATTTGCAGAGCGCATCTGCCTGCGTTGCACACTCCAACTAATTATAACTAAGCCATTATACTAGCACACACTCAGTGTACCTAGTGGCATCCTATACGTGGCTATTGGACTTTGCTATAGTCCCACTAGTGCCAAGACATTTGCAGAGCGCATCTGCCTGCGTTGCACACTCCAACTAATTATAACTAAGCCATTATACTAGCACACACTCAGTGTACCTAGTGGCATCCTATACGTGGCTATTGGACTTTGCTATAGTCCCACTAGTGCCAAGACATTTGCAGAGCGCATCTGCCTGCGTTGCACACTCCAACTAATTATAACTAAGCCATTATACTAGCAAACACTTAGTGTACCTAGTGGCATCCTATACGTGGCTATTGGACTTTGCTATAGTCCCACTAGTGCCAAGACATTTGCAGAGCGCATCTGCCTGCGTTGCACACTCCAACTAATTATAACTAAGCCATTATACTAGCACACACTCAGTGTACCTAGTGGCATCCTATACGTGGCTATTGGACTTTGCTATAGTCCCACTAGTGCCAAGACATTTGCAGAGCGCATCTGCCTGCGTTGCACACTCCAACTAATTATAACTAAGCCATTATACTAGCACACACTCAGTGTACCTAGTGGCATCCTATACGTGGCTATTGGACTTTGCTATAGTCCCACTAGTGCCAAGACATTTGCAGAGCGCATCTGCCTGCGTTGCACACTCCAACTAATTATAACTAAGCCATTATACTAGCACACACTCAGTGTACCTAGTGGCATCCTATACGTGGCTATTGGACTTTGCTATAGTCCCACTAGTGCCAAGACATTTGCAGAGCGCATCTGCCTGCGTTGCACACTCCAACTAATTATAACTAAGCCATTATACTAGCAAACACTCAGTGTACCTAGTGGCATCCTATACGTGGCTATTGTACTTTGCTTTAGTCCCACTAGTGCCAAGACATTTGCAGCACGTCTGCCTGCGTTGCACACTCCAACTAATTATAACTAAGTTACATTGTCAGGGATATTTATTCTTTATTATTCTGCTGTTAATAAAGCTAGACCACCACTGCAATCTTCACCACCTCTCAATTTTTACTACCACATTTTTAGTCCACAATCTTGTCGCAATCAACATGAGTGGCAAAATGACAGATGCTGGTGGAAAGGGGAAGAGGCGTGGTGGAAAAGGCAAAAAAGGTTTTGTCAGTGGGGAAGGTGGCAAAGCTCCATTATCATCTGCTGCAGATAGACCATCTACTAGCAAAAGTAAGATGTCTACTACTTATTGTGGACAATCCGATGTGCTCCCTTTTTTACGGACACGAACAAGAGGAACAAAGGTAGATGATGGGCAAAAAAGGAAAATGCTTGAATGGATCTCAAGTGGTCCAACAAGTGCCCTCTCAGCCACTTCAAGTACCGCATCCAAAAAACACCAGTCCTCTGAGTTGTCATCCCAATCACACTTGATTTCTCCCAGCTCTGAAGTCTCCATCAGCCCTGCACAGTATGGTGGAACTGAGATGGCTGAGTCTGCAGAGCTGTTCAGTCACACTATAGCCTGGGAATCAGAGGTCTGCTCCCAAGCTACAGTGAGTACAGAACAGGAAATGGTCTGCAGTGATGCCCAGAACCTTTGTGACTCTGATTCAGGCCGTGAGGACCAAGTTTCTGAGCATAATGTTGACCCTTTGTCACAAACTGTAACACCTGTGGTTATAGACAATGAGGAACATACTGATGAAGATGAGACGCAGATACCCGATTGGGATGACAACTTAAATATTCGGTCAGGGCAAGAAGAGGCTCGGTCTGAGGGGGAGGGGAGTGCAAACACAACAATTGATGATGACGTTCTAGATCCCACCTACTGTCAACCCCCAGTCAGGCACTCGAGGAGGTCAACAGAGGCGGTGGAGGAGGATGCAACCGACGACGAAGTTACCTTGCGCCTTCCTGGACAGAGTCGGAGCACTGGTAGCACGTCTACAACTGCATCCTCAGCCACCACTCTGCCTATGAGCATTATTCGGGGTGGATCAACAGGTCGCATGGCCTCTAAGCCTTGCCTAGCCTGGTCCTTTTTTCACATCGAAAAAGATCGCCCAACTCATGTGATATGTAACATTTGTCATGATTCTCTTAGTAGAGGTCAAAACCTCAGCAGTTTGACAACTTCTTCCATGAATCGTCACATGACTAAATATCATAAGTCCCGGTGGGAAGCTCACCGTGCTGCAATGCGGCCTAGCGGAGCGAACCATCCACCGCCCGCCCCTTCCAGTGCATCCGCGCGCTCTTCATCTTCTAGGACTGTGGGGACAGCTGTCACACCTGTTTTTCCACGCAAAACTTCCACCACTGTAACCGCAACAGGCAGTTTGCTTGTAAGGTCGTCAGTTGGTTTGGAAGGGGAAACAAGTGAGTGTGTACAGCTCTCTCAGACATCGATAGCACCAACGTTGGATGAAGGCAACATCATGTCTCCGCCTGCACTTTCCTCACAAACCTGCATTTTTCCAGGGACACCCTACTCAACACCGTCTACACACAGCAGCCAGATCTCTGTCCCTCAGATGTGGTCAAATAAAAGGCCACTTCCTCCGACCCATGACAAAGCTAAGAGGTTGACTCTATCCCTCTGTAAGCTGTTGGCTACTGAAATGCTGCCTTTCCGCCTAGTGGACACACAGGATTTTAGAGACCTTATGTCTGTCGCTGTGCCCCAGTACCAGATGCCTAGTCGCCACTACTTCTCTAAGAAAGGTGTGCCCGCGCTACACCAGCATGTCGCACACAACATCACCGCTTCCTTGAGAAACTCTGTGTGTGAACGGGTGCATTTCACCACCGATACTTGGACCAGTAAGCATGGACAGGGACATTACATGTCGCTGACTGGGCACTGGGTAACTATGGTGATAGATGGTGAAGGGTCTGCTGCACAAGTCTTGCCGTCCCCACGACTTGTGTGTCAATCCTCTGTCTGTCCAAGTTCCGCCACTGCTTCTGCATCCTCCACCTCATCTGGGTCCTCCACCTCCGCCCCAAGCCTGCCTGGTCAGGCCACCAGCGTTCTCACTGCGCAGAAGGAATCACGCACCCCTCATTACTATGCTGGCAGCAGAGCGCAACGGCATCAGGCGGTCTTTAGCTTGACATGTCTTGGTAATAAGAGTCACACAGCTGAGGAGTTGTGGTCAGCTCTGCGGTCCGAGTTTAATAAATGGTTGTCTCCACTCAACCTGCAGCCTGGTAAGGCCGTGTGCGACAATGCTGCAAACCTGGGTGCGGCCCTTCGCCTGGGCAAGGTGACACACGTACCTTGTATGGCTCACGTGTTGAACCTTGTCGTGCAGCAATTTTTAACACACTATCCCGGCCTAGATGGCCTTCTGAACAGGGCACGAAAACTGTCTGCTCACTTCCGCCGTTCAAGCGCCGCAGCTGAGCGACTTGCATCGCTCCAGAAGTCTTTCGGCCTGCCGGTTCATCGCCTGAAATGCGATGTGGCGACACGCTGGAATTCAACTCTCCACATGTTACAGTGACTGTGGCAGCACCGCAGAGCCCTGGTGCAATACGTCATGACGTATAGCCTGGGCCAACGAGATGCAGAGGTGGGGCAGATCACCCTGATGGAGTGGTCTCAGATCAAGGACCTATGCACCCTTCTGCACAGTTTCGACATGGCGACGAATATGTTTAGCGCTGACAATGCCATTATCAGCATGACGATTCCAGTCATTTACATGCTGGAGCACACGCTAAACACTATTCGGAGTCAGGGGGTGGGACAACATGAAGGGGAGGAACTACAGGAGGATTCATATGCGCAAGGGACAACAACATCACCAAGGTCCAGACGTTCATCATCACCAACGCAGCAGGCATGGGACCAAGGGGGACAGGGATCGACAAGGGCGCATAGTAGCAGGCGAAATGTTGAGCAAGGTGCAGGAGAACATGAAGAAATGGAGGACGAACTGTCCATGGACATGGAAGACTCAGCGGATGAGGGAGACCTTGGTCAAATTTCAGTTGAAAGAGGTTGGGGTCAGATGTCAGAGGAAGAAAGAACGGGTAGCACCTCTATGCCACAAACACAGCGTGGACTTGGTCCGCATGGCTGCGCAAGACACATGAGTGCCTTTTTGTTGCACTACCTCCAACATGACAGTCGTATTGTCAAAATTAGAAGTGATGATGACTACTGGATTGCCACACTATTAGATCCCCGGTACAAGTCCAAATTTTGTGACATAATTCCAGCCATAGAAAGGGACGCACGTATGCAGGAGTATCAGCAGAAGCTGTTACTAGATCTTAGCTCGGCTTTTCCACCAAACAACCGTGCAGGTGCAGGGAGTGAATCTCCCAGTTGTAACTTGACAAACATGGGACAGTCTCGTCATCTTCAACAGTCTACCCGTACCAGTAGGACCGTATCTGGTGCCGGTAACAGCAATTTTATGGAATCTTTTCATAATTTTTTTAGACCCTCTTTTGCAAGGCCACCAGAGACAACAAGTCTGACACATAGTCAACGGCTGGAGAGGATGATACAGGAGTATCTCCAAATGAACATCGATGCCATGACTGTGCAACTGGAGCCTTGCTCCTTTTGGGCTTCAAACCTAGAAAAATGGCCAGAGCTCGCAACTTACGCCTTGGAGATTTTGTCGTGTCCAGCTGCCAGCGTTGTCTCTGAACGTGTATTCAGTGCTGCTGGGTGTGTGCTGACAGATAAGCGCACGCGTCTGTCCAGTGACAATGTGGACAGACTGACGTTCATCAAAATGAACAAGTCATGGATCCAGAAGGAATTTACTACCCCTGTGTCATCCTGGGGAGAGTAAATGCTTGTTGATTTGGAATGTGCTTGATGCAAATCAAAACATCCTGTTTGCAACTAGGGCACAAGTGCTGCCACTGAAGGGGTGGGTGTGTGTGGGGCCCAATTTTTGGAAAAAAGGGAGACTCCGCTTGGAGTAACCCTTGCTTACATTGTTTTTAAAAGAAGCCAAGATGAACAAGTCATGGGTCAGCAAAGACTTTGCTACCTACCCCGGTGTCATCCTGGGGATGGATAAGAATGGCGTATTTTTGAATGTGCTTGATGCAAATGTAGCTGTGAAGTGTACAACTAGGGCACAACTGCTGCCACTGAAGGGGTGGGTGTGTGTGGGGCCCAATTTTTGGAAAAAAGGGAGACTCCGCTTGGAGTAACCCTTGCCAAGATGAACAGAGCTGGGATCAGGAAAGACTTTGCTACCTACCCCGGTGTCATCCTGGGGACGGATAAGAATGACGTATTTTTGAATGTGCTTGATGCAAATCTAGCTGTGAAGTGTACAACTAGGGCACAACTGCTGCCACTGAAGGGGTGGGTGTGTGTGGGGCCCAATTTTTGGAAAAAAGGGAGACTCCGCTTGGAGTAACCCTTGCTTACATTGTTTTTAAAAGAAGCCAAGATGAACAGAGCTGGGATCAGGAAAGACTTTGCTACCTACCCCGGTGTCATCCTGGGGACGGATAAGAATGGCGTATTTTTTAATGTGCTTGATGCAAATGTAGCTGTGAAGTGTACAACTAGGGCACAACTGCTGCCACTGAAGGGGTGGGTGTGTGTGGGGCCCAATTTTTGGAAAAAAGGGAGACTCCGCTTGGAGTAACCCTTGCTTACATTGTTTTTAAAAGAAGCCAAGATGAACAAGTCATGGGTCAGCAAAGACTTTGCTACCTACCCCGGTGTCATCCTGGGGATGGATAAGAATGGCGTATTTTTGAATGTGCTTGATGCAAATGTAGCTGTGAAGTGTACAACTAGGGCACAACTGCTGCCACTGAAGGGGTGGGTGTGTGTGGGGCCCAATTTTTGGAAAAAAGGGAGACTCCGCTTGGAGTAACCCTTGCTTGATGTGTTTTTAAAAGAAGCCAAGATGAACAGAGCTGGGATCAGGAAAGACTTTGCTACCTACCCCGGTGTCATCCTGGGGACGGATAAGAATGACGTATTTTTGAATGTGCTTGATGCAAATCTAGCTGTGAAGTGTACAACTGGGGCACAACTGCTGCCACTGAATGGGTGGGTGTGTGGGGCCCAATTTTTGGAAAAAAAGGGAGACTCCGCTTGGAGTAACCCTTGCTTGATGTGTTTTTAAAAGAAGCCAAGATGAACAGAGCTGGGATCAGGAAAGACTTTGCTACCTACCCCGGTGTCATCCTGGGGACGGGTAAGAATGGCGTATTTTTGAATGTGCTTGATGCAAATGTAGCTGTGAAGTGTACAACTAGGGCACAACTGCTGCCACTGAAGGGGTGGGTGTGTGTGGGGCCCAATTTTTGGAAAAAAGGGAGACTCCGCTTGGAGTAACCCTTGCTTGATGTGTTTTTAAAAGAAGCCAAGATGAACAGAGCTGGGATCAGGAAAGACTTTGCTACCTACCCCGGTGTCATCCTGGGGACGGATAAGAATGGCGTATTTTTGAATGTGCTTGATGCAAATGTAGCTGTGAAGTGTACAACTAGGGCACAACTGCTGCCACTGAAGGGGTGGGTGTGTGTGGGGCCCAATTTTTGGAAAAAAGGGAGACTCCGCTTGGAGTAACCCTTGATTGCTGTGTTTTTTATAAATGATCCAAGCTGCACAGAGCTGGGATCAGGAAAGACTTAGCTACCTACCCTGGTGTCATCCTGGGGACGGTTAATTATGGCGTATTTTTGAATGTGCTTGATGCAAATCTAGCTGTGAAGTGTGCAACTGGGGCACAAGTGCTACCACTGAAGGGGTGGGTGTGTGTGTGGCCCAATTTTTGGAAAAAAGGGAGACTCCGCTTGGAGTCACCTTGCGGTGTTTTACATGATTTTAGAAGGGCGTGCCATGCCTATATCTGTGTGTCCTCCTCTTTTTCCTTGTCCAGCTGTTTTGTTTTCGCATGAGTATATGTCCTTGTCACTTTCCAATGTGTTTGAGTTGTTTGTCACCTTTAGGACACCTTTGAGGGTGTTTTCTAGGTGTTTTTCTGTGTTTGTGATTGCCTGCCATTGTTTCCTATGCAGTTCGAGTTCGGTTCGTCGAACCACATTGTGGTGGAGAACGCGGGCAGCACGTTACAGCGCATCATAATGGATGACGTGGTGAAAGCGCTGGTACAATCCGCAGCTGTGCAGCGGGAGGCTAATCGCTTGATGTCGGCACAGTTGAAGGAACTGGTGGAATCGACGGTTAAAGACCGCCAACTTTTGCAGCAGGTGGCGCAGCGTCTGGCAACCGTACCGGAGAGTAATGCGGAGGCTGACCAGAGGGTGATTCATGTGAGTCGGTGCTGGCAGAAATTAACCACAGAGGACGATGTGGAAGCTTACCTGACCACGTTTGAACGGACGGCGGAGCGGGAAAAGTGGCTAAAGGAGCGATGGGCCGACTTGCTTGCACCGTTTCTGGCAGGTGAGGCCCAAAAAGCCTACTTTGATCTTGAGCCTGAAGCAGCGCATGACTTTGATAAACTAAAAGCCGAGATCCTTGCCCGGCTGGGAGTGACGACGGCCATGCGAGCACAGAGAGTTCATCAATGGACTTATCAGCCCGATAAACCACCGCGGTCACAGATGTTTGACCTCATTCACTTGACCAAGAAATGGCTACAGCCCAAGGTTTTGACGGCGCCAGAGATGGTACAAAGAATCGTTCTTGATAAATACCTAAGAGCTCTACCGCCATCTCTGAAGAGGTGGGTAAGCCATGGAAACCCCATGACAGCGGATCAGCTAGTGGATCTAGTGGAGCGTTATTCCTTGGCAGAAGGACTTATGGACGATGCTACACATCCTCGCTCTTCCCCTTCTCGACGAGGATCTGGTAAGACTGTTCCAGGGTCATGGGGAGGAGGAAAATATCCTAAGGCAGTGGAGGAGGAAAACAGGACTGCTGGCCCTGTGAGGGCTAAGGTGCCAAACTATGGTCTTAGCAAGGGGCCCGTGAGGTGTTTCCGCTGCCAGGAGGTGGGCCACATTGCTGCAAACTGTCCAGTAACTGCAGAACCGATGCAGTGTGATGTCACGGACTTTGAAAAACGCAGGGCTATGGTTGCACGGGTAGTGTGTGTTGCTGCATGTCAAGGCGATATGAAAAAACACCTGTGTGAAGTGTCCATTGATGGCAATACTGTTGTTGCACTATTAGACTCGGGAAGTGTGGTGACTCTGGTAAAGGCCAGTCTGGTAGCAGTCCCGATGGGACCGTCAGATAAATTTTCTGTGACATGTGTGCATGGAGACACCTGCTCGTACCTCACAACGGTCTCCTGCATTACTACGCCCTATGGGTCTGTGCATCATAAGGTGGGACTAGTACCAGCCCTATTGCATGATATCATTTTGGGCAGGGATTTTCCCCACTTCTGGCAGTTGTGGGAGAACCAATTAGTACCCCAGGGTAGCCGCACGGATGATCCTTCTCCCACACTTTGTGTGGGCCCGGAGCCACTAGAGGATGCCCCACAAGAGGGTTCAGAGGAGGAATCTGCTGAAAACAACCCCCAGTTCCCCTTTTCAGTTCTGGTGGGTGATTCCGATGAACCCGGGGCAGAGGCGGACACGGGTGGCTGTCCCCCTTCCTCTTGGCTGAATTTGGAAGTCCAGAAAGATGACTTCCAAAGTGAGCAAATGAGAGATCCTACCCTTACTCAGGCTATAAAAAATGTTAAAATGATAAACGGGGTGCAGGTGGATGCAGGTACTAGGCTGTCTTACCCCTACATGGCACTGGAGAATGACTTTCTCTATCAGATAGAGAAAAAGGGGGATGACACAGTACAACGATTGGTTGTGCCGAGAGCCTACAGGCGGAGAGTACTGGACCTGGCACACGGACACATGATGGGGGGACACCTGGGGGTCCAGAAAACTACCGAAAGGATATTACACTGTTTTGTTTGGCCCGGCATGCATCACGATATTCGCACCTATTGCGAGTCTTGTCCCGAATGCCAAATCTCTGCGCCTAGGCCCCGTTTTTGTAGCCCCTTAGTACCTCTGCCTATCATCGAGATCCCATTTGAGAGAATTGGGATGGATTTAGTTGGACCCCTCCCCAAGTCTGCACGAGGACACCAGCACATCCTTGTCATCTTGGATTATGCCACTCGTTACCCCGAGGCCATCCCTTTGCGTAACACGGCCACCAAGACCATTGCCAAGGAGCTGGTCCATGTGTTTAGTCGGGTTGGTGTCACAAAACAAATACTCACAGACCAAGGAACCCCCTTTATGTCTAAAGTAATGAAAGAACTCTGCAGGCTGTTACAAATAGCACAGTTACGCACCTCCGTGTATCACCATCAAACGGACGGACTGGTCGAACGGTTTAACAAAACTTTGAAACAGATGCTCCGTAAGGCTAGACAAGGACGGGAAGAACTGGGACTACTTACTCCCGTATTTGCTTTTTGCCATCCGGGAGGTGCCCCAGTCTTCCACCGGGTTCTCTCCTTTCGAGCTTCTGTACGCCCGACGTCCCCGTGGACTGTTAGATGTCGCTAAAGAAACCTGGGAGGGACAGGTCACCCCGTTCAAAAGCGTAATAGACCATGTAACCCAAATGCAGGACCGAATTGCGGCGGGGATGCCCATCGTTAAAGAGCATATGATACAGGCTCAAGGAGCACAGAAAAGGATTTATGATAGGGGGGCCAAGATCCGTACTTTTGCACCGGGAGATAGGGTGTTGATCCTGGTCCCCACGGCAGAAAGCAAATTTCTGGCAAAGTGGCAAGGCCCCTTTGAAATTAAGGAACGGGTGGGTGAGGTAAACTACAAAGTGTACCAGGCTGGTAAAAGGAAGCTTGAACAGATTTATCACGTGAATCTGATAAAACCCTGGAAGGACCGTCCAGCTCTGTCAGCAGGTCTGGCCCTTCCGGTCTGCAAGCAGACCATACCGGATGTCGGGACGGCGGAGACTCTGTCGGAGCGGCAAAAGACCGACGTCAAGCAGTTTGTAATCAACAATCACGAGTTTTTCTCGGAAAAGCCCGGGCAGACCACTCTCATTAAACATGACATCATAACAGAGCCTGGGGTAACAGTTCAGGTAAAGCCCTACCGAATACCGGAGGCTCGGCGGGAAGCTGTCTCCCGAGAAGTGAAGACCATGTTAGAGTTAGGTGTAATCGAGGAATCGCATAGCGCCTGGTCGAGTCCGATTGTGTTAATACCGAAACCAGACGGCTCCATTAGATTCTGCAACGACTTCAGGAGATTAAATGCGGTCTCCAAATTTGATGCATACCCTATGCCCCGGGTCGATGAATTAATAGATCGGCTTGGAAAAGCCCGGTATATCACGACCCTAGACTTAACAAAAGGCTATTGGCAGATCCCGCTAACAGAGGCCGCTAAAGAGAAAACAGCGTTTTCTACACCGGAAGGTTTATACCAGTATGTGTATATGCCGTTTGGACTACACGGGGCACCGGCAACCTTTCAATGGTTGATGGACCGAGTCCTGAGGCCCCATAGGCAGTATGCTTCTGCGTATTTGGATGACATAGTCATTTACAGCCTGGACTGGGAGACGCACCTCCAGAAACTAGAGGCTGTGATTGAGGACCTGCGGGAGGCGGGTCTAACAGCAAACCCCAAGAAATGTCATATCGGGCTGGAAGAAGCCCGGTATTTGGGATACGTAATTGGGAGGGGAATTGTTAAACCCCAGATTGACAAGATACAAGCCATTCAGAAATGGCCGCAACCAGTCAACAAGAAGCAGGTGAGAGCGTTTTTGGGAATAGCCGGCTACTACCGACGGTTCATTCCCAATTTTGCGGCTACCGCTGTTCCCCTGATGGACCTTACCAAAGGGAAAGACTCTGTCATGATCAAATGGACCTCGGCAGCCGAAGAAGCCTTCCATAACTTAAAACTAGCTCTTTGCTCTCAACCTGTGCTAATGACTCCTGACTTCCGCAGCGAGTTCGTGGTCCAAACGGACGCTTCTGATGCCGGTATAGGGGCTGTATTGTCACAACTGAAGGACGGAGAGGAACATCCGGTCCTTTATCTTAGTCGGAAACTTAATAAGCATGAACGCAACTATGCCATAGTGGAAAAAGAATGCTTAGCCATTAAGTGGGCTCTAGAGTCCCTTAAATATTACTTGATTGGAAGGAAGTTCCGGCTGATCACTGACCATGCCCCTCTCAAGTGGATGCACTTGAATAGGGAACGGAATGGCCGAGTGACCCGGTGGTTCCTTGCACTTCAGGCCTACCGTTTTACAGTGGAGCACCGCCCGGGGGTGCGGATGGGGAAGGCTGATGCCCTGTCTCGTGTGCACTGTTTTGTGGGTGCTGTTGCTCAGCTGCAGTGGTCTGAGCAGAGGGGGGGGATATGTGAGACTCATGTGGGATTAGTGGATGAGGGCAGGTATATCTCACCCCGGTATCGGTCCTATGTGACTTAGCCTGGCCAGGATCACCTGGCTACTAATGGATTAATGGGAGGTGAAGGACGGAGGTAAAAGGAATCTGGGAAGTTGGGGGAGGGTCTCCATCTGGGAACACAGTAAGCCTGTCTGTGTAGGAGACACTTGTGAGGAGCAGTGCCTGATGTTTGTATGGTTTAGCTGGAAGGGAGAAGCCCTCCAGTTGGTAGTTAGGATAACACCGTGTATAGTTAGTGCCGGACAGGCAAGGATTTATTTTGTTGGTGTTTTTTTTCTTTTTGTTTATGCTTCACTGCAATAAACCTGACCAAGCGTCAGTTACACCTTGAATTCGGCTGTCTGCCTGAGGTGAATACGTGCCCTTTGAACCCAGCAAAGGCGATCCCGGAGCGTGTTGTCACAATATGTATATATAATCCCTTCACTGGCTTCCCATCGCCCAACGACTCCAGTTCAAAACATTAACCATGACATACAAAGCCATCCACAACCTGTCTCCTCCCTACATCTGTGACCTAGTCTCCCGGTACCTACCTGCACGCAACCTCAGATCCTCACAAGATCTCCTTCTCTGCTCCCCTCTTATCTCCTCTTCCCACAATCACGTACAAGATTTCTCCCGTGCCTCCCCCATACTCTGGAACTCTCTACCTCCCCATATCAGACTCTCCTGGAAAGCTTCAAGAGGAACCTCAAGACCCACCTCTTCCAACAAGCCTACAACTTACAATAGCCCTCAGTCCAGTACAGCATGGGCAATCAGCTCTGTCCTCACCTATAGTACCATCACCCATTCCCTGTAGACTATGAGCCCTCGCAGGCAGGGTCCTCTCTCCTCCTATACCAGTCTGTTTTGTACTGTTAATGATTGTTGTATTTATACCCTCTTTCACTTGTAAAGCGCCATGGAATAAATGGCGCTATAATAATAATAATAAATAAATAATTAATAATAATAATAATATTATATATATATACTGTATCCTCACCCATCCCTTGTAGACTGTGAGCCCTCGCGGGCAGGGTCCTCTCTCCTCCTGTAGACTGTGAGCCCTCGCGGGCAGGGACCTGTATCCTCCTGTACCAGTCCGTGCCTTGTATTGTTTATGATTATTGTACTTGTCCCTATTATGTATACCCCTTTCACATGTAAAGCGCCATGGAATTGATGGCGCTATAATAATAAATAATAAATAATAATAATAAAATAAATAAATAAATAAAATATATATATACATATATATGTATGAAAAAAACCTTTATAATGTTGGAATTGCCATTCTCATCCTGACCTGAAAAATAATGTTGACAGTTCAATTTTAGGAAATAATGAACGTTGTAAAAAGACAACCCAAAAAACAATGTCAAAATTGCATTTTTTCATCATTTTGCCACAACAAAGTGTAAATATGGGAAATTTATCGCTATGAAGAGGTTGAAAAAGCAAGTGCACTGAAAGTAAAGTAATTAGATTTTTCAGTTAACCTGTTGCTGAAAATCACATATTTTTTTGCCAGATTCTAACAAGCATCCTTTAGTTTCGCTCTCTTCTAATCATAATCCTCAAGTTAAAGGATTAGTTTAACCTCATTGCTGAAAGAATTACTTGATCATGGATGAGTTATAAAGCAGTTGTTAAAATTCATAACTTAAGAGGATTAAAAAAAACATTTCTACATCAGAATGTGCCCATTAAAACACAGACTGATTGAGCAGGGAGTCTGTAATGCATGTTTATTACATATAAGAAAAAACTTTTTCCCAATCTGAAAATGAAAAAAACATATTTGATATCGACACATCTGTAAAAGGGAACCTTTAAAAATCTAAAAATATTTAACTGAAATGATGAATGCTGTCGAAGAAAATAAATGCCAGAAATTAAAGAATGTCAGCTTTTATATCCCAAACAATACAAAAAAAAGTTTGATTGGCCTGTGATGGAAAAATAAAGAAAAAGGTATGTTTTTCTATAGATCATTTTTTTTAGACAGTTGAGAACATTTGCCATAGTCATTGCAAGATGTTTTTTTTAGGTATTTAGCATATTAGAATGGCCATTTTAATACCTGCCCAGTAGCCATGTCATGGCATCCTCATTGTACTAGCTCCTACCCTACCCTACTGCCTCTGTCTGGACTTTTAAAAACCTACATGTAAGGGCGATGAGTGACCTACTGCTAAAAGTTAAATACATCTTTGGCTAATGGGTAAGATGGGGGGAAGTGCACAGCCAGTCCAAAAACATCACTCCATCTAATACATAAAGCTGAGTGTATGTGTGTATGTATGTGTATGTCCGCTAAAGGAATCACAAAATTTTGCACAGACGCCTCATGTGACTCAGGGAACATCATAGACTATGTTTGGACGGAAACATTTAACCCCGCGCTTTACAGTTAGTCTCCAAAATCCTGCCTCCATTAATCTGAATGGAGGTGTGAGATACGGGCTATTAATAGCAACTGTCAGTGGTTGCTATAGGAACAAAATAAACTGTTAGTATAAGAATACGATGAGTGAGGTAATAAGATGTCGGTGGGGAGACGGATAGAGAGAGACAGAAAAAGACAGACAGACAGAGACATAGACAGAGACAGACGGGGAAAGAGACAGAGAGATAGAGACAGAGGGGGAAAGAGGCATGAAGGGGATAGAGACAGATGGGGAAAGAGACAGACGGGCAAAGAGACAGACGGGAAAGAGACAGACCTGGAAAGAGACAGCCAGGCAAAGAGACAGCCGGGCAAAGAGACAGCATGGCAAAGAAACAGCCTTAAAAAGAGACAGACGGGCAAAGAGACAGCCTTGGAAAGAGACAGATGGGCAAAGAGAGAGCCCTGAAAAGAGACAGCTGGGCAAAGAGACAGCCGGGCAAATAGATAGCCCTGGAAAGAGACAGACGGGCAAAAAGACAAACCTGGAAAGAGACAGACAAGGAAAGAGAAAGCCCTAGAAAGAGACAAACCTGGAAAGAGACAGTCCTGGAAAGAGACAGCCGGGCAAAGAGACAGACTGGGAAAGAGACAGACTGGGAAAGAGACTGACGGGCAAAGAGACTGACGGGCAAAGAGACAGACGGGCAAAGGGACAGACCTGGAAAGAGACACCCCTGGAACAGACAGATGGGCAAAGAGACAGACCTGGAATGAGACAGCCAGGCAAAGAGACAGACTGGGAAAGAGACAGAAGGGGAAAAAGACTGAAGGGGAAAGAGACAGAAGGGGAAAGAGACAGACGGGCAAAGAGACTGACGGGCAAAGAGACAGACGGGCAAAGGGACAGACCTGGAAAGAGACATCCCTGGAAGAGAGATATGGGCAAAGAGACAGACCTGGAAAGAGACAGCCCTGGAAGAGACAGCCCTGGAAAGAGACAGCCCTGGAAAGAGACAGACAGTGAAAGAGACAGCCCTGGAAAGAGACAAACCTGGAAAGAGACAGTCCTGGAAAGAGACAGCCGGGTAAAGAGACAGCCAGGCAAAGAGACAGACTGGGAAAGAGACAGATGGGCAAAGGGACAGACCTGGAAAGAGACATCCCTGGAAGAGACAGATGGGAAAAGAGACAGACCTGGAAAGAGACAGACTGGGAAAGAGACAGACTGGGAAAGAGACAAAAGGGGAAAAAGACAGAAGGGTAAAGAGACAGAAGGGGAAAGAGACAGACGGGGAAAGAGACAGACGGGGAAAGAGACAGATCTGGAAAGAGACAGCTGGACAAAGAGACAGCCCTGGAAAGAGACAGCCCTAGAAAGAGACAGATGGGGAAAGAGATAGACGAGAAAAGAGACAGACGGGGAAAGAGACAGACGGGGAAAGAGACAGATGGGGAAAGAGACAGATGGGCAAAGAGACAGATGGGCAAAGAGACAGATGGGGAAAGAGACAGCCCTGGGAGGAGACAGCCCTGTAAGGAGACAGACTGGGAACAAGACAGACAGACAGATAGAGACAAACAGACACAGACAGACACAGAGAAAGAGAGAGACACAGAGATAGAGAGATAGAGACAGACAGAGAGACTGATACAGAGACAGACAGAGAAACTGATACAGACGGAGACCGACACACAGAGACAGACACACAGAAACAGACAGAATCTAGAAGAGAGATATTTACTCTCCCGAGCAATGCCCGGGTACTACAGCTAGTATTAGATAAAACAAAGAAAAAAAGACTGACAGCACTTCCAATAGTATGAACAGGTGCATATCTGTTCATGATACATAATGTCTACAAAAAAGAACAGTCTCACTAAAATGGCAAAGCTTTAAACTACTAATAACAATCTAGAATTTTTTTTGAGGTGTTTAGCATATTAGAATGGCCATTTTAATACCTGTCCAGTAGCCACATCATGGCAACCTCATTGTGCTAAGTCATACTCTATCCTACTGCCTCTGTCTGGGCTTTTAAAAACCTACATGTAAGGGCAGCGAGTGACCTACTACTAAAAGTTAAATACACCTATGGCTAATAGGTAAGGTGGGGGGATCAAGAGCATAACCCGTCTAAAGGACACCACTCCATATTAGATACAAAGAAGAAAAATTTCCATTAATGTGAACAGATGCGTATCTGGTCATGATACATAATGTCTACAAAAAAAGAGGAATAGTCACACACGTCTTTGATTCCGCTCATCCCTATAAATAGTATGACACTGCCTATCATCATTTCTCATGGAAAAGCCATGAGGCAGGGGATCAAGGAGTCTGGGATAAGATGCACGGTCAATTTTTCTTCTAATATATATCTAATATATAAAGCTGAATGTGTGTGTGTGTATGTGTTTATGTGTGTATGTCCGGGATTGGCATCTGCACCGTCGCAGCTGCAGCCACAAAATTTTGCACACTCACACTTCTGGACCCTGAGAGCGTCATAGGCTATGTTTTGAGGGGAAATTTTAACCCTGCGCTTTACAGTTATTCACCAAAAAACTTGCCTCCATTAAAGCAAATGGAGATGGGAGCCACAGTACAGCCAGAACTTCAGAAGAATGCTCAGCAACGCCCTTATATGGAATGTTGGTGTGTCACAATGCAGCCAGGGAAAGAGACAGACACAGACAGGGAAAGAGGCAGACACAGACAGGGTAAGAAACAGACATAGACAGAGTAAGAGACAGACACAAGAGACAGACACAGACAAAGAGACAGACTGACAGGGAAAGAGACAGACAGGGAAAGAGAGGGAAAGAGAGAAACAGGTTAAGAGACAGACACAGACAGGTAAAGAGACAGACATAGACAAAGAGACAGACACAGGGAAACAGACAGACAGGGAAAAAGAGGGAAAGAGACAGACAGGGTAAAAGACAGACAAAGACAGGTAAAGAGACAAAGAGACAGACACAGGGAAAGAGACAGAGGGAAAGAGGGAAAGAGACAGACAGAGAAAGAGAGAGAAAGAGAGGGAAAGAGACAGACAGGGAAAGAGACAGACAGGGAAAGTGACAGAGATAGACAGACAAGGAAAGAGATAGATAGACAGACAGGGAAAGAGATAGATAGACAGACAGGGAAAGAGACAGACAGACAAAGAGATAGAGAGAGACAGAGAGATATATACAGAGGGGGAGACAGACAGTGAATGGGAAAGAAATAGAGACAGTTACTATCCCAGGCGTTAATACATTCTATTTATACATTCTATCCCGGGAATGTTAATACATTCTATTTTGTTAACAACAGTTATTAACCCGGGCGTGTGTATGTGTGTATGTATGTCCGGGATTGGCATCTGCACCGTCGCAGCTACAGCCACAAAATTTTGCACACTCACACGTCTGGACCCCAAGAGCGTCATAGGCTATGAAGTAAGGCGAAATTTTAACCCCGCGCGTTCCAATTTACCAATAAATTTTGTTGCTATCTACATAATGGGGAAAAAGTGAAACGAAAAGTGTTGGGGGCAAATTGACAGCTGCCAGATGTGAACAAGGGGACCATTTTTGTTAATACATTCTATTTTGTTAACATCAGTTATTAACCCGGGCGAAGCCAGGTAGTACAGCTAGTATATATATATATATATATATATATATATATATATGTATATATATATATGTGTGTATATATATATTTATTCCTTTATATATATATATATATATATATATATATATATATATATATATATATATAACAGTTATTTGGGTTTCAGAATTGGTCCTCTATTCTTTTAAGATCCTATAATTTCCCATTGATCAGTGATAACCCATTTCATGTGGTTATGAAAATCTTAAAGTAGCATGAATGTAATTGTATCAATATACATTAAATATGAACATACACTGCTTACAGAATTGTCTTCTGTACAAATTAGTAAGTCAATTACATAATGTTATATAACGCTTAGAAAGCTATTGAGGTCATATTTTTCAGTCTTGCTGATAAAATATAAATTGAATAAAAAAGTTCAAAAAGAATTCAGGAAAAACTAAACATAAAAAATATCAAATTCTGCAGATTTGACATAAACTTATATTCATCTTTATATATGTAAAAATTACAGTTCATTGCTTTAATTTAATTGATTTTATATGCTAAATTGCTTATACTGAGCTGGCTGAAAGTTTATTAGTTTCACCATACGTTCCTGTACTGTAATGGCTCCCTGCTCTGGTTGCTAAGAGCAATCTTTCTGAAGTTATATCACCATATCACGCTGATTGACGGCCCCACAGCTATTATAATTAGAAGCCTTTGGACTTTCAATCAGTATGATGTGCCAGTAGGGTGCCGCCGAAAGGTCCAAACTACATTTAAACATCATTAATCCCTGAATAATGTTCCATTGAACTGGTGAAATCATTACTGGAATTCAGGTACAGACCGTATGTCAAGTATGTGAACAAAATTGTTTTTCTACATCCGATTATTATTTTTTTTTAACCCTTTCACGACCGGCCGATTTTTCGCTTTCCGTTTTTTTTTTTCGCCATTCTTTTTCTGAGAGACGTAACTTTTTTATTTTTCAGTCAATATGGTCATGTGAGGGCTCATTTTTTGCGGAACGAGCTGTACTTTTAAATGAAACCATCAGTTTTACCATATTGTGTACTAGAAAATGGCAAAAAAATTCCAAATGCTGAAAAATTGCAAAAAAAGTGCGATAGCACTATGGTTTTTGAGATATTTTATTCACTGTGTTCACTATATGGTAAAACTGATGTGTCTGTGTGATGCCTCAGGTCAGTGCGAGTTCGTAGACACCAAACATGTATAGGTTTACTTTTATATAAGGGGTTAAAAAAAAATCGGAAGTTTGTCCGAAAAAAGTGGCGCACGTTTTACGCCATATTCCGTGACCCGTAGCGTTCTCATTTTTCGGGATCTTAGGCTCAATGACGGCTTATTTTTTGCGTCTCGAGCTGACGTTTTTAACGGTACCATTTTTGCGCAGATGCTACGTTTTGATCGCCTCTTATTGCATTTTGCGCAAAAGTTGTGGCGACAAAAAAACGTCGTTTTGGCGTTTGGAATTTTTTTGCCGCTACGCCGTTTACTGATCAGATTAATTGATTTTATATTTTGATAGATCGGGCGTTTCTGAACGCGGCGATACCAAATGTGTGTATATTTTTTATTTTTTTAACCCTTTAATTTTTAATGGGGCGAATGGGGGGTGATTTGAACTTTTAGGTTTTTTTGTTTTTTTTTAATTTTTTAAAACTTATTTTTTTACTTTTTTTTTTTTTTTTACTAGTCCCCCTAGGGGGCTATTGCGATCAGCATTCCGATCGCTCTGCAGTATCTGCTGATCACAGCTGGAAGGCTGTAAACAGCAGATACGCTCTCTTTCTCTTTTGCTGTGCCCCGGGCACAGCGAAAGTGAAACCAATTCATGTGTAGTACAGGAGTCATCACATGACCCTGTACTACCATGACAACTATCGGGAGTCACGTGATCGCGTCACGTGACTTCCGGTTTCGGCGGTAAGTAAAACTTTACCGCGATTGCGCTTATAATGGCGCTGTCATGTATTGACAGCGCCATTATAAGGGGTTAATCGGCACGAGCAGATAACGATTCTGCTCGTGCCTAGCAGGCACACATCTCAGCTGTGAAAATCAGCTGAGATGTGTGCCGATCGCGGCATGCTGCCGCCGGAGGACCGCGGGCAGTAAGATTATGTCATTTAGGACGTAATTTTACGGCCCGCGGTCGTTAAGGGGTTAATGAAACATGTATATTTACTGAAATAAGCAGTTTAATATAAGACATGGCTCATTTTCACTATGACAAAATACTGTACAGTCATGGCCAAAAGTTTTGAGAATGACACCAAAATTATATTTTCACATGATCTGTTGCCCTCTGGTTTTTAATTGTGTTTGTCTGATATTTACATCACATACAGAAATATAATTGCAATCATATTATGAGTGTTAAAAGGTTATATTGACAGTTAGAATGAGTTAATGCAGCAAGTCAATATTTGCAGTGTTGACCCTTCTTCTTCAGGACCTCTGCAATCCTCCCTGGCATGCTCTAAATCAACTTCTGGAGCAAATCCTGACTGATAGCTGTCCATTCTTGCATAAGCAATGCTTGCATTTTGCCAGAATTTGTTGTTTTTTGTTTGTCCACCCATCTCTTGATGATTGCCCACAAGTTCTCTATGGGATTAAGATCTGTGGAATTTCCAGGCCATGGACCCAAAATCTATATGTTTTGTTCCATGAGCCATTTAGTGATCACCTTTGCTTTATGGCAAGGTGCTCCATCATGCTGGAAAAGGCATTGTTGGGCGCCAAACTGCTTTTGGACAGTTGGGAGAAGTTGCTCTTGGAGGACATTCTGGTACCATTCTTTATTCATAGCTGTGTTTTTAGGCAAGACTGTGAGTGAGCCGATTCCCTTGGCTGAGAAGCAACCCCACACATGAATTGTTTCAGGATGCTTAACCCCTTCACCCCCGGCCACTAAAACACCCCAATGACCAGGCCATTTTTTGCAATTCTGACCAGTGTCACTTTGACAGGTTATAACTCTGGAACGCTTCAACGGATCCTGGCGATTCTGAGATTATTTTTTCGTGACATATTGTACTTCATGTCAGTGGTAAATTTAGGCTTATTTTTTTTGCGTTTATTTGTGAAAATTTAGGAAATTTTGCAAAAATTTTGAAAATTTCACAATTTTCAAACTTTGAAAATTTATGCCTATAAATCTGAGAGATATGTCACACAAAATAGTTACTAAATAAAATTTCCCACATGTCTACTTTACATCAGCGCAATTTTCAAAACTAATTTTTTTTTCGTTAGAAAGGGTCAAAGTTAATCAGCAATTTCTCATTTTTCCAACAAAATTTGCAAAAGAATTTTTTTTAGGGACCCCATCACATTTGAGGTGACTTTGAGAGACCGAGGTGACAGAAAATACCCAAAAGTGACCCCATTCTAAAATCTGCACCCCTCACTCTGCTCAAAACCACATCCAAGAAGTTTATTAACCCTTTAGGTGCTTCACAGCAACCAAAGCAATGTGGAAGGAAAAAATGAAAATTTAACTTTTTAACACAAAAATGTTACTTTAGCCATAAAATTTTAATTTTCACAAGGGAGAAAAGAGAAAGCATACCCTTTAATTTATTGTGCATTTTCTCTTGAGTACGCTGATACCCCATATGTGGTAAAAATCAATTGTTTGGGCGCACGGCAGAGTTCGAAAGGGAAGGAGCACCTTTTGAATTTTTGAATACAAAATTAGCTGCACTCAATAGTGGACGCCATGTCGGGTTTGAAGACCCCCTGAGGTGCCTAAACAATGGAGCTACCCCAGAAGTGACCCCATTTTGGAAACTAGAGCCCTCAAATAATTTTTCTAGATGTTTGGTGAGCACTTTAAACCCCTGGGGGCTTCACAGAAGTTTATAGCGTTGAGCCGTGAAAAGAAAAAAAAAAAAATTACCACAAAACTGTTGCTTCAACTAGGTAGCTTTTTTTTCACAAGGGTATTAGTAAAAAATGCACCATAAAATGTATTGTGCATTTTCTCCTGAGTATGCAGATACCTCATATGTGGTGGAAATCAAATGTTCGGGCACACAGGAGGGCCCGGAAGGCAAAGAGCACTATTTGAATTTTTGAGTGCAAAATAAGCTGCACTCATTAGCGGACGCCATGTCGGGTTTGAAGACCCCATGAGGTACCTAAACAATGGAGCTCCCCCCAAAGTGACCTCATTTTGGAAACTAGAGCCCTCAAATATTTTTTCTAGATGTTTGGTGTGCACTTTGAACACCTGGGGGCTTCACAGAAGTTTATAACGTTGAGCCGTGAAAAGAAAAAAATAAAATTTTTATCACTAAACTGTTGCTTCAACTAGGTAGCTTTTTTTTCACAAGGGTATCAGGATGAAATGTACCATGAAATTTATAGTGCATTTTTTCCTGAGTACGATGATACCTCATATGTGGTGGAAAGTAATTGTTTGGGCGCATGGCGGGGCTCAGAAGAGAAAGAGCACCATTTGACAGCAAAGTTGGTTGGAATCATTAGCTGACCTAATGATGCATTTGGAGACCCCCTGAAGTGCCTAAACAATGGAGCTCCCCCACAAGTCACCCCATTTTGGAAACTAGACCCCTCAAGGAATTTATCTAGATGTTTAGTGAGCCCAAAGGGGCTCCAGAGAAGTTGATAATGTTGAGCCATGAATACAATTTTTTTTTTTCACCACAAAACTGTTACTTGAGCCATGTAGCTTTTTTTTTCCCAAGGGTATCAGGAAAAAATATACCATAAAACGTATTGTGCAATTTCTCCTGAGTACGACAATACCTCATATGTGGTGGAAAGTAATAGTTTGGGCGCATGGCGGGGCTCAGAAGAGAAGGCGCACAATTTGACAGCAAAATTGGTTGGAATCATTAGTGGACGCCATGTCATGTTTGGAGACCCCTATGGTGCCTAAACAGTAGAGCTCCCCCACAAGTGACCACATTTTGGAAACTAGACCCCTCAAGGAATTTATCTAGATGTTTCGTGAGCCCCTTGCACCCCCAGGGGCTCCACAGAAGTTGATAACGTTGAACCGTGAATTATTTTTTTTTACCACAAAATATTTGCATCAACCAGGTAGCTTTTTTTTTTACAATGGTATCAGGAAAAACTGCACCATAAAACGTATTGTGCAATTTTTCCTGAGTACGCAGATACCTCATATGTGGTGGAAATAAATTGTTTGGGTGCATGGTGGGGCTCAGAAGAGAAGGAACACCATTTGACTTTTCAAACGCACAGACGCGGTGCACTGATCGGCCGCTGCAGGACGCACATTCGGATGAGATATAAAAAGCGTCGGGGATATGGAAAAAAAAGAAAAAGTCACGCCAAAAATTGAACAGGGATGCAGATCCGTTATGTGCATCCCTGATCAGCACTCGGCGGGACGCACGGACAGATGCGATACAAAAAGCTTTGCGGATACGGAAAAAAGTCACGCCAAAAATTGAGCAGGGATGCAAATCCGTTATCTGCATCCCTAATCAGCGCTCGGCGGAATGCACGGACGGATGCAATACAAAAAGCGTCGGGGATACGGAATTAAGTCACGTCAAAAATTGAGCAGGTATGCCGATCCGTTATGTGCATCCCGTGATGAGCGCTCGGCGGGACGCACGGACAGATGCGATACAAAACGAGTTGGGGATACAGAAAAAAAAAAAGTCACACCAAAAATTGACCATGGATGCAGATCGTTATCTGCATCCGTGATCAGTGCTCGGCGGGAGGCATGGACAGATGAGGTGTAAAAATGGACAGGATACAGGGAAAAAAAAGTTATACTCACAGTACCCAGAGGATTAGCAGGAGGATCACTTACCAGAAGAACTGCAGGAGGAACAGAAGGCAAGCGAGATAGACAGCTGTACAGGAGCAGCAGGCAGTACATTATACAGATCAGCAGAAGACCCAGGAAGAAGGACCCAGAGATGGAGGCAGATGTGATCGGGCCAGTGAAGACCTCGGATGACCCGGTGAAGGCAGGTAAGAAGACGTCGAGGGGAGACGGGAGGGGGAGAGCAGAGGGGGGCGCGGGAGAGCTGAGGGGGATACCGGAGAAGCAAAGAAGGAAGGAAGCAGAATAGAGATGACAGAGGAGGCAGGCAGATTGCAGGGAGAGCAGATCGGGATGTCGGGGGGCAGATCGGGATGTTGGGGGGCAGATCGGGGCGTGGGGGGCAGATCGCGGGGGGCACGGGCAGGTTTGAACAGCCAATCACATCGATCGTCGATGGGGGTTGGCAATGCCACCCCCCGTGGGGTCAAGCAAAGGTCCCCTGCTGTAAGAAACAGCAGGGGACATCATTTGAAAGCCGTTGCTATGGCCACGGCAATCAAATGAAGTTTAGGCCATAAAATTACGTCTCTGGTAGTTAAGTCACATTAAAATAGGACGTAACTTTACTGCCCGCGGTTGTGAAGGGGTTAACATTTGGCATGAGAAAAGACTGGTGGTAGCGCTCACCTCTTCTTCTCCTAATAAGTTGATTTCCAGATGTCCCAAACAATCGAAAAGGGGATTCATCTGAGAAAATTACTTTACCCCAGTCCTCAGCAGTCCACTCCCTGTACCTTTTGCAGAATATCAGTCGGTCCCTGATGTTTTTTCTGGAGAGAAGTGGCTTCTTTGCTGCCCTCCTTGAAATCAGGCCTTGCTCAAGCAGTCTCCGCCTCACAGTGCGTGTAGAAGCACTCACACTAGCCTGCTGCCATTGCTGAGCTAGCTCGGCACTGCTGGTAGTCCAATCCCGCAGGTGAAACAGTTTTAAGATACGGTCCTGGCGTTTTCTGGTCCTTCTTGGGCGCCCTGGAGCCTTTTTGGCAACAATGGAAGCTCTCTCCTTGAAGTTCTTGATGATGCGATAGATTGTTGACTGAGGTGCAATCTTTGTAGCTGCGATACTCTTCCCTGTTAGGCCATTTTTGTGCAGAGCAATGATGGCTGCACGTGTTTCTTTAGAGTAGTGATGAGCGAGTACTAAAAAGCTCGGGTGCTCGAAGCTCGGGCCGAGCCTCCCAAGATACTCGTGTACTCGGGCCGAGCAACGAGCCCAATGTTATCCTATGGGAGACCCGAGTATTTTTGTGAAATGACCCCCCGGCAGCATGGAGAAACCCTAAAAATGTCACAAAAGTCTCAGAAGAGTGCTCAAATGACATGGCAACAGCATGGGGAAGACCCCTTGAAGCATTTATCACTCAAAAGTCACAGCTGTGAACAATTTTGTCCGCGTTTCACGCCATTTTTACGGACTCACCAGAAAACCTTCCAAAATGACCCCAAAATGATTTTTCATGGCAGAAATGTTAAGGGCACATACCCAATAGTGAGATAGAGCTGGTGTATGTTACTTTTTGAGATTAATACATGAAAGATTTTACGTGAAAACATTGTGTGGCACTCCGATGTCCCTGAGAAGAGACGTACATGAAGGCCTCTTGAGTCTAATGTGCCCATTTTGAGGAAGTGAGTCTTTGTAGTATTTTCCTTTGCCAGGGCAGTCCAAAATTGTGAGGTTCACCAACGCCCCTGCATACAGACGTGCATGAGGGCCTGTAAACCTGAAGTGCCCATTGTAAGGAAGTGGGTCTATTTCAGTATAGCCCTTTGCCAGGGCAGCCAAAAATTGGGAGGCTCAACATTGTCCCTGGATAGAGACGTGCATGATGGCCTGTAAACCTGAAGTGCCCATTGTAAGGAAGTGGGTCTATTTTAGTATAGCCCTTTGCCAGGGCAGCCAAAAATTGGGAGGCTCCACATTGTCCCTGGATAGAGACGTGCATGATGGCCTGTAAACCTGAAGTGCCCATTGTAAGGAAGTGGGTCTATTTTAGTATAGCCCTTTGCCAGGGCAGCCAAAAATTGGGAGGCTCCACATTGTCCCTGGATAGAGACGTGCATGATGGCCTGTAAACCTGAAGTGCCCATTGTAAGGAAGTGGGTCTATTTCAGTATAGCCCTTTGCCAGGGCAGCCAAAAATTGGGAGGCTCCACATTGTCCCTGGATAGAGACGTGCATGATGGCCTGTAAACCTGAAGTGCCCATTGTAAGGAAGTGGGTCTATTTTAGTATAGCCCTTTGCCAGGGCAGCCAAAAATTGGGAGGCTCCACATTGTCCCTGGATAGAGACGTGCATGATGGCCTGTAAACCTGAAGTGCCCATTGTAAGGAAGTGGGTCTATTTCAGTATAGCCCTTTGCCAGGGCAGCCAAAAATTGGGAGGCTCCACATTGTCCCTGGATAGAGACGTGCATGATGGCCTGTAAACCTGAAGTGCCCATTGTAAGGAAGTGGGTCTATTTTAGTATAGCCCTTTGCCAGGGCAGCCAAAAATTGGGAGGCTCCACATTGTCCCTGGATAGAGACGTGCATGATGGCCTGTAAACCTGAAGTGCCCATTGTAAGGAAGTGGGTCTATTTCAGTATAGCCCTTTGCCAGGGCAGCCAAAAATTGGGAGGCTCCACATTGTCCCTGGATAGAGACGTGCATGATGGCCTGTAAACCTGAAGTGCCCATTGTAAGGAAGTGGGTCTATTTTAGTATAGCCCTTTGCCAGGGCAGCCAAAAATTGGGAGGCTCCACATTGTCCCTGGATAGAGACGTGCATGATGGCCTGTAAACCTGAAGTGCCCATTGTAAGGAAGTGGGTCTATTTCAGTATAGCCCTTTGCCAGGGCAGCCAAAAATTGGGAGGCTCCACATTGTCCCTGGATAGAGACGTGCATGATGGCCTGTAAACCTGAAGTGCCCATTGTAAGGAAGTGGGTCTATTTCAGTATAGCCCTTTGCCAGGGCAGCCAAAAATTGGGAGGCTCCACATTGTCTCTGGATAGAGACGTGCATGATGGCCTGTAAACCTGAAGTGCCCATTGTAAGGAAGTGGGTCTATTTCAGTATAGCCCTTTGCCAGGGCAGCCAAAAATTGGGAGGCTCCACATTGTCCCTGGATAGAGACTTGCATGATGGCCTGTAAACCTGAAGTGCCCATTGTAAGGAAGTGGGTCTATTTTAGTATAGCCCTTTGCCAGGGCAGCCAAAAATTGGGAGGCTCCACATTGTCCCTGGATAGAGACGTGCATGATGGCCTGTAAACCTGAAGTGCCCATTGTAAGGAAGTGGGTCTATTTCAGTATAGCCCTTTGCCAGGGCAGCCAAAAATTGGGAGGCTCCACATTGTCCCTGGATAGAGACGTGCATGATGGCCTGTAAACCTGAAGTGCCCATTGTAAGGAAGTGGGTCTATTTCAGTATAGCCCTTTGCCAGGGCAGCCAAAAATTGGGAGGCTCCACGTTGTCCCTGGATAGAGACGTGCATGAGGGCCTCAAAACATTAAGTGTCCATTTTAAGGAAGTGGGTGTATTATAGTATAGCCCTTAGGCAGGGCAGCCAAAAATTGGGAGGCTCCACGTTGTCTTTGGGTAGAGACGTGCATGAGGGCCTCAAAACATTAAGTGTCCATTTTAAGGAAGTGGGTGTATTATAGTATAGCCCTTAGGCAGGGCAGCCAAAAATTGGGAGTCTCCACGTTGTCCCTGGGTAGAGACGTGCATGAGGGCCTCAAAACATTAAGTGTCCATTTTAAGGAAGTGGGTGTATTTTAGTATAGCCCTTAGGCAGGGCAGCCAAAAATTGGGAGGCTCCACGTTGTCCCTGGGTAGAGACGTGCATGAGGGCCTCAAAACATTAAGTGTCCATTTTAAGGAAGTGGGTGTATTATAGTATAGCCCTTAGGCAGGGCAGCCAAAAATTGGGAGGCTCCACGTTGTCCCTGGGTAGAGACGTGCATGAGGGCCTCAAAACATTAAGTGTCCATTTTAAGGAAGTGGGTGTATTATAGTAAAGCCCTTAGGCAGGGCAGCCAAAAATTGGGAGGCTCCACGTTGTCCCTGGGTAGAGACGTGCATGAGGGCCTCAAAACATTAAGTGTCCATTTTAAGGAAGTGGGTGTATTATAGTATAGCCCTTAGGCAGGGCAGCCAAAAATTGGGAGGCTCCATGTTGTCCCTGGGTAGAGACGTGCATGAGGGCCTCAAAACATTGTTCCCATTGCAAAGGAGCGGGTCTCCTGTCGTTGTAATGTCCATTCTGCAAAGAATGGGCGAAAAAATTTACCACTGGGGGTATACCTGAAACAAAGGCCTAAGTATTGCAATTTGTAACGGTCATCATCATGGCGGCGCATGAGGAGAAGGAGGAGCAGTCCAGCGATTATCCAAAGTCCAGAAGTGTGTACCCATGGGTGAGTGGAGGTACATGGCAAACTTTAAATTCCGCTCTCATTTGCTGGTGGTGTGGTGAAGTCTGGCCCAATCCAACCCTTGTTCATCTTGATCAAAGTCAGCCTGTCAGCATTTTCAGTTGACAGGCGGGTGCGTTTATCTGTAATGATTCCACCTGCGGCACTAAAAACACGCTCTGACAAAACGCTAGCAGCAGGGCAGGCCAGGACTTCCAAGGCGTAGAGAGCCAATTCATGCCACGTGTCCAGCTTGGATACCCAATAATTGTAAGGCACAGAGGAATGTCGGAGTACAGTTGTTCGATCTGCAAGGTACTCCTTCAGCATCTGGGCAAACTTAGGATTTCTTGTGGCACTACCCCGCACCTCAGGGGCTGTGGTACGTGAGGGGCTGAGAAAACTGTCCCACATCTTAAAGACTGTTCCCCTACCTCTGGCGGATTGGACTTGTGCCTCTCTCGGCTGTACGCCTCGGTTGTCCACTGATTCCTGACCTATGCCGCTAGCGTTTTGTGAGGGGAATGCTTTGCCTACTTCCGTGAGTATGGCCTTCCGGAACTGCTGCATTTTGGTTGACCTCTCCTCCACGGGAATAAGAGACAAAAAGTTCTCCTTGTAGCGTGGGTCTAACAGTGTTACCAACCAGTAATGATTGTCGGCCAAGATGTTCTTAACGCGAGGGTCACGAGACAGGCAGCTTACCATAAAGTCAGCCATGTGCGCCAGACTCTTAACAGCCAGGACTTCAGTAGCCTGACCAACAAGATGACTGAACATGCTGTCCTCCTCCTCCTCCTCCTCCTCCTCATCTACCCTGTCCTCTGGCCAGCCACGCTGAACCGAGGATATGACTGGTGTGCATGTCATATCCTCAATTTGGCCGGAGAGTTGCTCCATGTCTTCATCCTCCTCCTCGTCATAGTCCTCCACTGCATGTTGTGATGAGACGAGGCTGGGCTGTGTGTTATCACCCACACCCACTACTGTTTCTTGCTGCAACTCATCGCGCTCCGCCTGCAATGCATCATGTTTGTTTTTCAGCAGAGACCGTTTTAGAAGGCAGAGTAGCGGTATGGTGACGCTAATAATGGCGTCATCACCACTCACCATCTTGGTGGAGTCCTCAAAGTTTTGGAGGATGGTACATAGGTCTGACATCCATCTCCACTCCTCAGGTGTTATGTGTGGAGTTTGACCCATTTCCCGACGGCTTAGGTGATGCAGGTACTCAACAACTGCCCTCTTCTGCTCACATATCCTGACCAACATGTGCAGAGTTGAATTCCAACGCGTGGGGACATCACACACCAGTCTGTGAGCCGGAAGATGCAAACGGCGCTGAAAGCCGGCAAGGCCGGCTGAAGCAGTAGGTGACTTTCGAAAATGTGCAGACAGGCGGCGAACTTTTACCAGCAGATCAGACAGCTCTGGGTATGACTTTAGAAACCGCTGAACCACGAGGTTGAGCACATGGGCCACGCATGGAACATGTGTCAGCTGGCCTCGCCTCAAAGCCGCCACCAGGTTCCGGCCATTGTCACACACGACCTTTCCTGGCTTTAGGTTCAGAGGTGTGAGCCAGTGATCTGCCTGCTGTTTCAGAGCTGTCCACAGCTCTTCTGCATTGTGGGGTTTGTCACCTATGCAGATTAGCTTCAGCACAGCCTGTTGCCGCTTCGCCGAGGCAGTGCTGCAGTGCTTCCAGCTTGTGACTGGTGTGGAGGGCACAGTGGATGAGGATGCGCAGGAGGAGGAGGAGGCTGAAGAGCATGACATTCCGGAGCTGTAGAGTGTGGGTGAAACACTGACTGAGGTAGGGCCTGCAAACCTTGGTGTGGGAAGGACGTGTTCCGTCCCTCGCTCAGACTGGGTCCCAGCTTCCACAATATTAACCCAGTGTGCCGTCAACGAGATGTAGCGGCCTTGCCCACAAGCACTTGTCCACGTGTCTGTGGTTAGGTGGACCTTGGGTGAAACAGCGTTGTTCAGGGCACGTGTGATGTTTTGTGACACGTGGTTATGCAACGCGGGGACGGCACACCGGGAGAAATAGTGGCGGCTGGGGACCGAGTAACGTGGGACAGCTGCCGCCATCAGGTCACGGAATGCTTCTGTCTCCACCAGCCTAAAAGGCAACATTTCCAGCGCAAGCAGTCGCGAAATGTTAGCATTTAGAACTGTGGAATGTGGGGTGTTGGCAGTGTATTTGCGCCTGCGTTCAAAGGTTTGCTGAATGGATAACTGAACGCTGCGCTGGGACAAGGACGTGCTTGATGATGGTGTTCTTTCTGCGTAGGCAACTGCAGGTGCAGGAGTGGAGGAGGCTTGTTCGCAGGCAGCATGGACAGAGGATTGGCTCGCATGCACAACCAGCGAAGACGTAGCAGTGACATCAGCAAGCACTGCTCCTCGACTCTGTTGTACTTCCCACAAAGTCGGGTGCTTGGCTGACATGTGCCTGATCATGCTGGTGGTGGTCAGGCTGCTAGTTTTGGTACCCCTGCTGATGCTGGCACGGCAGGTGTTGCAAATGGCCTTTTTTGAATCATCTGGATCCAACTTAAAAAACTGCCAGACTCGGGAAGACCTAACATTTGTACAGGCACCTTGTGTCGTCGTGTTGTTCCGGGGAACGGTTGCCTGACTTCTGCCTGGGGCCACCACCCTGCTTCTTACTGCCTGTTGTGATGCTAAGCCTCCCTCCCCCTGTGCACTGCTGTCCTCGCTCTGCATATCCTCCTGCCAGGTTGGGTCAGTTACTGGATCATCCACTACGTCGTCTTCCTCTTCCGCACCCTGCTCCTCCTCCTGACTTCCTGACAATTGTGTCTCATCATCGTCCACCACTTGTGAAGACACGTTGCCAACTTCGTGAGAACGTGGCTGCTCAAATATTTGGCCATCTGTACAGACGATCTCCTCATGACCCACTTCAATATGAGCTGGCGAGAGGCCAGAATGTGTGAATGGAAACGTGAACAGCTCTTCCGAGTGTCCAAGTGTGGGATCATTAATGTCCGAGGAGGACGTGTACTCAGCCTGGTGGTAGGAAGGAGGATCAGGTTCAGAAATGTGCGGTGCAGTATCACGGCTACTGACACTTGACCGTGTGGAAGACAGAGTGTTTGTGGTGGTGCCAATCTGACTGGAAGCATTATCTGCTATCCAACTAACAACCTGTTGACACTGGTCTTGGTTCAAGAGCGGTGTACTGCTGCGGTCCCCAAGAATTTGGGACAGGACGTGCGAGCGACTAGATGTGGCCCTTTGTTGTGGCGAAATTAGAGCTTGCCCACGACCTCGGCCTCTGCCTGCACCACCATCACGTCCACTTCCTTGTTCCTTGCCAATGCCCTTGCGCATTTTGCAATGCTGTGCACTGCTGACGTGTATATTCACTACTTGTGCGTTATATCAAAGTTTCTGGAAATTGCACACAAGTGCACCTGTACGCTGCCACCAACAGGCACACACGTGCGGTTTTAAAAACCAAGCACGGACGCAATAAGAACCTAACAGGTTTTTTTGGGGAGCGAAAATTACAGACAAGTCAGACACTATCTGGACTGTTTTACACTGTGTACACCAGCCCCAGATATGATGAAGGCTGGTATACGGTCACCACTACCCTGCCTGCCTGCCTGTATACTGGTACAATAGTCCTGACAAGGACTCTTTTGGTCACTAGCCTGTATTCAGACCTGGCTATACCCTGCCTGTATATAGCAACAATAGTCCTGAGAATAGGACTCTGCTACTGTACACCGACCTGGCTATACCCTGCCTGCCTGTATACAACTAGAATAGTCCTGAGAAGGACTTTTGGTCACACTGTTTGCAGCCCTGCAACTGAAAAAGCTATAAAGGGCCGCAAAGCTTTCCCTGAATCAGCGACACTCTCCCTGCACTGACAGTCTGGATAGCTGTGAGCAGAGCACAGCGCGCCGGCCGATATAAAGGCTCGGTCACGCTGTGCAGGCCGGCCAATCACTGCAATTCCACAACTAACAGGGCTGTGGCATTGCAGTGGTCTGCCAGCCAATCCCTGCATGAGGGCTGGCTCTCAAAAGAGCGCCAACATGCAGAAATGAAGACCACGAGTACAGCACGAGTATCGCGAGATTACTCGGTCCCCGCCGAGCAGCCCGAGTACAGCGATACTCGTGCGAGTACCGAGTAGTTACAAGCATGCTCGCTCATCACTACTTTAGAGATAACCATGGTTTCTGAAGAGAAACAATGATACCAAGCACCAGCCTCCTTTTAAAGTGTCCAGTGGTGTCATTCTTACTTAATCATGACTGATTGATCGCCAGCCCTGTCCTCATCAACACCCACACCTGTGTTAATGGAACAATCACTAAAACAATGTTAGCTGCTCCTTTTAAGGCAGGAATGAAATGATGTTGAAATGTGTTTAGGGGGTTAAAGTTCATTTTCTTAGCCAATATTGACTTTGCAAGTAATTGCTGTTAAGCTGATCACTCTTTATGACATTCTGGAGTATATGCAAATTGCCATTAGAAAAACTTAAGCAGTAGACTTTGTAAAAATTAATATTTGTAGCATTCTCAAAACTTTTGGCCATGACTGTATATCTGACATATTGGTGCTTGTGTAACTAAAATTACAGATATATCGAGGAGTGTGGTTAACACAAAAAAAGTATTGATAACCCATAATTAGCTCCTACGAGTACATGTAACATTTGTCAGAGGTCACAGGATCAAAAAGGCTATCTTGGATGCGATTGGCGCAAGCCACTTCAACTGACATTTTCCAAAAAGAAAGACAAGAGACTGTCCATCATTCTGTAATTTATTATTACATTAAATCCCCACAGTTCTGACATAGTTCATGGCTTTCATACGACGTCCAGCGATTCTGTAGCACAACTATTGAAGCCTCGTTCTGAAAATGATGCTTCATAGGTCCCTCTTCATCAGTCGGCGCTCTGCACAGTCGCCGGGTATCACAGAGCACAGCCTGACTGGGAGTTGCCTATGAATCATCATTCTCAAAACAAGGCATAGGTTATGCTACAGAACCGGACACCAAGGGAGCACCATGGGCTATGTCATAGTTGCAGGGATTTTTCTTAATAATAAATTGGTGAACGAGTGACAGTCTGTTGGCTTTCTTTCTCTCTTTTTATATCTTTCAGGTTCAAATTTGGGGACTACATCAGCTTCAGTGTACTATTTGAATCTTCAGGGCTTTTAGTTTTTTTGGAAGTTGGTAAACTGGGGCAATAGTCAAGGAATGATTTTAAAATAAAAATATTTTTGTGTGTTCATTGCATTGATTACATACTGGACTAGTAATAGGGGTGTCTGATAAATGTCTCTCCATTACTAACCCCTGGGCTTGATGCCTGCTAACATTACACAGCTGACATCACCCTCAAAAATAGTACCCTCATTTACAATGCACCAGAGCAATCAGGAAGAGATGGGGTGAAGCACCAGAATTTGCATATCTAATGTGATGCACAACTTCTGGGGCGGCTGCAGTCTGGTATTTTTAGGCTGGGAAGGGCCAAATAACCATGGACCTTACCAGGCTGGTAATACCAGCCCACTACTGAGTACTTTACCTTGGTTGGTTATTAATAGGAGGGAACCAATAGGAGGGAACCAATATTGTTTTTTCAATTATGTATTTATTAGGTTATGCAAGGCTAAAAAAAACTTTTAGTCTCACATGAAAGGCAGTAAAGAGTATAAATGTACAAATCCTCCTCTGCTTTAATCTCTCGCCTACATCAACTCTCCTTGTACTGCTCTAGAGGAGAATGTGCCAAGCATGGTGCCCCTGATATAAGACCTGATGATGCAATGTGACTAGCCAATCATAATAATGTTAGTAGCCAACATGGCTATGACATTACCATGTATAGTAGGCAATCCTCACATTTTTTTGGGCTGTCTATCAGTTGAGAAACATGTGGTGAAGGGACTCGAGCATGGTGTTTGAGCACTTGTGATACTCAATTGAGTAATAAAAGTCTCAAGCACCCCGATGCTTGATTGAGTATTGATTACTGTCAAGCACACCTGCTCATCACTAGTTGTATTCTGAAATTTTTGTCCATATAGTGTTAAATACAAATTAGAACACAATAAAAGGCTCAAGTCAATAAATATTCATTGAAACATTTTAAGTCAAAGCTGGAAAGAAAATTCCTAAGATTATAAATTTGAATTGAACAGTCCATCCATTTTAGAAAGTCACAAAAAAATGAGGCTAAAATATTTCCAACCTTGACAAATAAACTCTGAATAGCTTATTTACCATGTTAAATAAAATATAACCTCGAGACTACTTGTGTCACTTTTGACAGCTAGAGTAGGGCAGCATGCCAAACTATTCTTACAATGAAAATGACAGAAACATGGATGGATCTATGATGAACCCAATTAAACACAAGATGGCACCATCAATTGCCGCTCGGTTATGTTATACAATTATGCCAAGCAACAAGTGTAATTAAAATAGCAAAAAATGTTTTATTTTCCATAATTATTAAAACACTATATTCCATAAAAGTTTCAAAATTCAAAATGAAAAATGAAAAAAAGAACATTAATAAAATTAAGTAGTATTATAAGGTACAGAATATTTAGCCTATATATTAAATTCATAGTTGAGCAATATCAAATTAATAATATATAGAGAAACAGCTCCTTGTCTTTCAAAAGACCATCCAATCTACCATAGACTTCCCGTGAAAAATTTTCATTTTAAGTCTATATTATATGTCTTTGCCATCTTTTTTGGAAAAGACTGGTACAATGTTTTACAATTGTTGGAGGTTTTTCTTTATGATTGTTTTACCTTACAATATGCTAACTTATTATTTTCAGTCTGCTGCTTCCAAAAAAACTTGACAAATAAGGAAACAGCTTGCGGCTTTCTCATCTGATATAGAATTCAAGAGTTCCCTACTGGTTGATAAAACTTATATGCATTTCTTCTTTTGTTTCACTGTCGAGAATAAACTCAGTATGCCCAGAGTACCGTTAAGTATAACAAAGTCAAAGGTCTATAGATAACAACAGTAAAAACATTGGAATTTACATCCATTGGGAAATATAACACAATTTCTGCCACTATTGACAGTGGACTGACTTGAATAGAGATAATGTCATGTAGGCTGCAGTGATCAGGAATATCACCTATTAAATGTAGATTTATATATTATTTCATAATTTTACAATAAAAAGTAGAAAAAGACATACATTCCCCTCACCAACCATACTGCGTCTGTTTCCTCATCCATCCCCCTCCCACTCCCTATAGTGATTCCTCAAATTTACCCTTACATCCAACCTTTTATTACAATAAATCTTTGGTGTCTTCAGTTCCATATTGGAGAGCTTACAACATCAATGAATGATGTTTGTGATTTTGCAACACCAGCGAGTGACATCAGCAGCGTAATTAGAAGACCATTTTATGCTGCTGATGTTGCCCTGAGCAGGATGTGCGAGGGGGTCAGGATTTTAATTGTATTTGCATTTTAATAACTGTAGAAAGTTATTATATAATTCACAATACATATAAGTATATATATATATTTGCTGGCATAACAGAATTATATTTGTCTGGGTAATTCTGGTACTGCATTGCATCATGAAAGGGACAGGATTTCCTAGGAAGGACATCACCAACTGTACCTAAAACCTATAACTACTAGGGTTGATCAAATACCTCAAATATTCGGCTTTGCGAATATTTTCCGAATACCTCGCCGTTATTTGGCTATTCGATGCGCAAAGGCTATGGGAAGCCCGAATAGTACCGAATAGTTGTTATTTGGGTTTCCCATAGACTTACATTGCGCATCGAATATTCACGAATAGTCTAATAGCAGCGAGGTATTCGGAAAATATTCGCAAAACCGAATAATTGAAGTATTCGATCATTCCTAATAACTACCTCACCATGTGACACACAGGGGGGGACTCACTTCCCTCTGGAGGGTCGACGCTGCAGCTTCACATGTCAGAGCTACAGTAAGATTCCCGATGAAGCACATGTGCTAGGCCTCAGCAAGACATTATGGCCTAGGCTATTTAAGATTCAAGATCCAGACAGAAGAAAGAGACAAATTTTAATGATTTATTAAGAGAAATGAACTATTATTTATTATAAACTCCAAACAAGTAATCGCGTATGCTAAAGAGCAATACTATTTTTTCCTTTTTTCTAACTGATCAACATACCATGAACTCTTTTATTTTTGTCAATCATTTTAATTCTATATAAAATACATCTATTTATTTTTAAATCTTAAGTCTATCTTTCCTGTGCCTCATTGTGTTCTTACTTAAAAAAAAAATAAGTAAGTGATATCTTTTTTAACAATAACTCGAGTGCAATGAAATGCTGAGGGCCAGTATATTACATCTTCTCTCAGTCAGCTTCACACGTGGTTCAAAGATTTACAGAATCCCACTATGAGGTCTAAAAAAATCCAGCTTCTTGATAACACATCAGTTGCCCAATGACATCCCCCTGTCAGCTGTGCCTGAAGGCAAATGCCTTGCATGCCCCCATCCCTACATACAACCCTGATCAAATCAACATTTGGTGTGACTGACCACCCTTTGTTTTCAAAACAGCATCAATTCTTCTACGTACACTTATACAAAGTAAGAATTCTTGTAAGATTATAAGGTTTATTAGTAACCAACTAATAAACCAAAGATATGATATTGATCCATTATTTTAATATGTAGGTTGATATTCATACTGTAACTCAAGATCAAACGAGCTTTTGCCATTCTATTCCACGGCAGGATTTTAGCCTTCCTGAGCTCGCCTTAGGACACCAGCATTATGGTTGGACAGGTGTACTTCCCTAGTCAAACTCCCCACTGTCCCCAGAGCTGGTTTTGCCCCCGTCCAGCCCGTGGCATGGGTAGTCGTGGAAGGGGGCATGCACTTGGAGCTAGAAGCGAGAGCCCCTCGGGACTTGCCTCCCCACCTCACCAGGTAAGTGAAAAAATGATAACAATACATTGATATTTAGTCATTAACTGAAACAAAAACAGGCTTAAAACTGGGTGAGGAACAGCCAAACTCTGCCACAAAGAAGAGGATCTTGAATAGTTTCATGTCACAAGTCATATACCATGCCACACTAAGTACACGAAAAAGTCTCAAGGTAGTTATTCTACACCAGCCAAGTCTCTCCCAGGCAAATATTTCAAAGCAACTTGGAGTGTCAAGATGTTCTGTTCAAGCCTTTTTGAAGTTTCACTGAAAAAATGGGAAGCACTGAAGACCATAGCTTCAGTAGTTGTCCAAGAAAACTTAATACAGACACAATTATATGAATTTAAAGAAGTCTTGCAATGCCATCAGTTCAGAACTGTCAACAACCAGTAAGCTCCTTCTACACTCAACCAGTGTTTATAGAAATCTCTCCAGATGTGGTCTTTATTGTGGGAAAAAAAACATAGTTTTTATATGGAAACAAGGCCAATTGACTCACCTATGCACAAAACTATAGAAACTGAGGTGCAGATAAATGATAGCAGTTGCTCTCAACTGATACCTTAATATATTAAATATCTGACTGTAAAAGAAGACAGTTTGTTTACTGAAGGGCTGGAAAGTGACAAATAATGATTGTCTGAAGGCAACAGGGCAGCATAGTGCAAGTTTGGGGCTGCAATAAGCAAATTGATATTGGGATTTGACAAGCATTAATGATATTCTCAATGTTAAAAAATACAGGGAAAATACTTATCCATCATGCAATTCCATCCAGGAGCTGTCTAATTGGCTCCAATTTTATTCTGTAGAAGGATTAGCCCTAAACGTGCAATAAAGATCGATAAAAACTACATTCAGCATAAAGAACAAACAATAATATATACCCCCCAAAATATTATCCCAACATAATTGAATCTGTCTGGGATTGCATTAACCCCTTAAGGACCGGGAGATATTTTTTTAACTCTAATTTTTTTCCTCCCCTTATTCCAATAGCTATAACTTTTTTATTTTCCATCAATATAGCTGTGTGAGGGCTTGATTTATGCTGGATGAGCTATACTTTTTTATACTGAGAGGAGACCCACAAGCATGGTTTCTTTCCTGGTCTCCTGAGTCACCTGTGTTGTTGTCAGTGGTTGGGTTTTCCTCTGCACTGGGTCTTAGCTATGATGATCCAGATTAGGTGTTATTAGCGGAGTCTAAGATCTGCTCACTGCACCAAGAGAATTCGCTGGCAGAGGATTATTGCTCTGAATTCCAGCGCTGGTCCGTGACCACTTAGTGGAACAACCCTGGGCTCAAGAACCGGTTTTTCAGGGCATGTCTGAAAGGGTAAAGGAGGCCTCCCTCTCAAGTTTACAGTGTCTCTTGTATTCTGTATTGATAGCTACTTCTGTCAGAGGTCTCATAATATCAAGACTATATTGGAGGGGGTTGCTGTACCTACATTGCTTCCTGAGGCCTCTCCTGAGCTCTTGCAGCTTAGTGGATTGTCCCATGTAAGGGGAAATTCCACTACTCCTAAAAGGGGAGGTGATTGCTTTTATTGCAGCAAAAAGGGACACTTTATTAGTGCCTGTCCCTTGATGCCAATGAGAGATCAACAGTCTAAAAACTGTTAGACCCAGGGGAGTTGGGGGATTCTAGTCTGGGTCTATGTATTTCCCCCACCATGGTGTCTCAAGGTTTATTACCTGCCAAGGTTAAACTAAGGGGCCAGGACGTCCCTATTAAGGTTTTTCCAGTGGTTCTGGGGCAAACATAATCGACAAACAGTTTGCTCGTTCTCTGAGTTAAGAGTGAATGAATTATCTAGTCCTGTCCGGATTTTTGTGATTGACTTCTCATCACTTCTCTTCCAAGGGGTTTAAAGGAGTGTGTACAGAGGTTGGAATTGAGCAGAAGGGTACTTCATTCAGTGCACATTACATGCTATATGCTCAAAACCTTCTTGCTCAAATTATGCTTGGCTTTCCTTGATTTACATTACATAACCATGTTGTTGACTGGAAGATGCAGGATATAATTGAATGTGGAGCTCTTACTGTAACGAACACTATCTAAATCTAAATCCTCTATCAGTATGTCTTTGGCGTGTGGGAGGAAATCGGAGAACCCGGAGGAAACCTACACAAACATGGGGGAACATACAAACTCCTTGCGGATGTTGTTCTTGGTGAGATTTGAACCCAGGACCCCAGTGCCACAAGATGGCCGTGCTAACCACTGAGCCACTGTGACACCCAAAACAATATGAAAACTATAAGCCCATAACAGGCTTTTCGCACTATAATATGGATATGTACTTAATAGATTCATAATGTGTGTACGTATATAAATTTTTTTTATCAACAACTGATAAAAAGTTCATGTATGACAGCAATACAATTTCCATTTGTGAGAAAAAGAATAAGAAATATGTATTTGACCGGTTTAACAAATTCACTTTGGGATTTATTTTTCAATGTCTTTGTAACCAGACAGGTGTATAGAATCAGCAGATTGGGAAGTGACATGGTCATGTTGCCATAGGGAGCAACTTGACATTAAATTAAAGAGTTGACTAAACAGATGTACACTGTCACCCTTTACATTGAGGTGATGGCAATTTTCCACTGAAAACTCATTTAGCTTGAAGGAAAAAAAAAATAAAATCTGTAGCAGTACAGATAAACTCTATAATAAGGTCTGCCAGTGAATGATACTAAGATGTAGTGAATTATGAATATTTGTGGGAAATTATGTGTTTTCATTAATAACTAGACTTTTGTAGATTTGAACTCACATCTGCGGGATATTAAAATGTAAATAAACTACAAACTGAGTATGAAAACATGTTTGGATTTTCATTTTCAGGTTTTGACAGAATATTTGAGTATTTAAATTATTTTGTGTGCATTGCAGTTCAATAAAAATATATTTTATCAAAATAGTTTTTGGAATGTAAGATGGATTTTTTTCCCCAAAATTGGGGTGTCTTATAGGCTGAATGTAGTTTACCAGGAGGCGTGATGGATCAGGGTCACAGGAGGCAGGACTACCACTGCAATAAGCCGGGGGCAGCACGATCAGGGCAATACTGCGGGCTCTCGGCTGGGAAGAACGATCACCCGTGGCGCAAGGCATGCACCATTGATCTCCCAGCAATGAACGCAATGGACAGCAGGAAAATGGCACCTGAGGCAGCGCATGCGCTGATTGTTATCTCAGCTCCCAGATCTCAATCTTTGCATGTACCACCCGCCTCCATTTTCCTAAAGATCATTCAGTCTGCCACTGGGAGATCAATGGTGTCTGCCTCGTGCTGCCAGTACTACTCCCCTCCCATGATTCCCCCACTCATGCTTGCTTTTTATGACCCTACCCCCTGCCCCTGATAAACTACATTTGGCTTATACAGTGCCTACTAGTAGTATTCAATTCAACCCCCTGCAGATTTAGCAGGTTTACACATTCGGAATTAACTTGGCATTGTGACATTTGGACTGTAGATCAGCCTGGAAGTGTGAAATGCACTGCAGCAAAAAAGAATGTTATTTCTTTTTTTTTTTTTTTAAATTATGAAAAGTTTATTCAGAGGGTCATGTATTATTCAACCCCTCAAACCACCAGAATTCTGTTTGGTTCCCCTAAAGTATTAAGAAGTATTTCAGGCACAAAGAACAATGAGCTTCACATGTTTGGATTAATTATCTCTTTTTCCAGCCTTTTCTGACTAATTAAGACCCTCCCCAAACTTGTGAACAGCACTCATACTTGGTCAACATGGGAAAGACAAAGGAGCATTCCAAGGCCATCAGAGACAGGATCGTGGAGGGTCACAAGGCTGGCAAGGGGTACAAAACCCTTTCCAAGGAGTTGGGCCTACCTCTCTCCACTGTTAGGAGCATCATTCGGCAGTGGAAGGCTTATGGAACTACTGTTAGCCTTCCATGGCCTGGACAGCCTTTGAAAGTTTCCACCCGTGCCGAGGCCAGGCTTGTCCAAAGAGTCAAGGCTAACCCAAGGACAACAAGGAAGGAGCTCCGGGAAGATCTCATGGCAGTGGGGACATTGGTTTCAGTCAATACCATAAGTAACGTACTCCACCGCAATGGTCTCCGTTCCAGACGAGCCCGTAAGTTACCTTTACTTTCAAAGCGTCATGTCAAGGCTCGTCTACAGTTTGCTCATGATCACTTGGAGGACTCTGAGACAGACTGGTTCAAGGTTCTCTGGTCTGATGAGACCAAGATCGAGATCTTTGGTGCCAACCACGCACGTGATGTTTGGAGACTGGATGGCACTGCATACGACCCCAAGAATACCATCCCTACAGTCAAGCATGGTGGTGGCAGCATCATGCTGTGGGGCTGTTTCTCAGCCAAGGGGCCTGGCCATCTGGTCCGCATCCATGGGAAGATGGATAGCACGGCCTACCTGGAGATTTTGGCCAAGAACCTCCGCTCCTCCATCAAGGATCTTAAGATGGGTCGTCATTTCATCTTCCAACAAGACAACGACCCAAAGCACACAGCCAAGAAAACCAAGGCCTGGTTCAAGAGGGAAAAAATCAAGGTGTTGCAGTGGCCTAGTCAGTCTCCTGACCTTAACCCAATTGAAAACTTGTGGAAGGAGCTCAAGATTAAAGTCCACATGAGACACCCAAAGAACCTAGATAACTTGGAGAAGATCTGCATGGAGGAGTGGGCCAAGATAACTCCAGAGACCTGTGCCGGCCTGATCAGGTCTTATAAAAGACGTTATTAGCTGTAATTGCAAACAAGGGTTATTCCACAAAATATTAAACCTAGGGGTTGAATAATAATTGACCCACACTTTTATGTTGAAAATTTATTAAAATTTAACTGAGCAACATAACTTGTTGGTTTGTAAGATTTATGCATCTGTTAATAAATCCTGCTCTTGTTTGAAGTTTGCAGGCTCTAACTTATTTGCATCTTATCAAACCTGCTAAATCTGCAGGGGGTTGAATACTACTTGTAGGCACTGTAAAATGTACCATAAGACTAGAAGACAAACCCCATTTTAAAATGAAAAATTTAATTTTCGTATTTTCCTCCTTTAAATTTGGGGTAAATCTTATAGTCCTGTACGTCTTGTAGTCCAAAAAATATGGTATATTTTGTACAAAAATATAAGCGTCAAAGTTTAAACAGCCATTTTTCTAATATTTATAATACTTTATAATTATATTTTATCTTTAATTATAGCTAAGTCTTCTCATGTTTTTACTATATTTTTGACTTTGACAGCCACTAATATTATTCTAGTAGGAAAGTTTAAACTTGAACCTTAAACAACTGTGTGTCTGTAGCAATAGGCCAAATTCATAGATCCAAGAAATTCAGTCTATCCATCAATCTCAATATCCGGCCAACTATTTTTAAGTTCTCCTTGAATCATCCTTTATAAAGTGTAAGCTTCTATGGCGAGCAGATTCCTCTTTCTCTCTCTCCTGTAAATTGTAAATGTGATTTTGATTTGATGAAGTAGATGAATATTTCCGAAATGCGTTGTTTATAAACTCTCCATGGAATCTCTCCTGGAGTTTCCTTTCATTCATGACAGCACAGCATTAACCCTTCTGCACCAGTTTATATTCACCTTCCACGTGAGGCTACAGAAGCTGTCTTCTATGCTATCTTAGTGGTTGTGACTATAACAACCCATCAAGGTGAGCCTCTTTCATGCCTTACCCTAATTCCCTCACCTGTATAAAGCCCTATTTGCACTCCTTTGTCTTCCAGCCTTTTATAGACCTTTAAAATATAAGCTCATATGGACAGGGAAGTTTTTGCTCTCTCTCCTTTCCCATACATGTATTTGATGAGCAATTACACACTTTCAGGTATTGAAATTTGAGAAAATTTATTCCCTGAAAGTCACAATTTTGGAAAAAATTTGGCAAAGTCAATGAATTTGAAATGAAATGTCAAAAGATCCATTCATGTCTAGTCACTGGTAATAACAGAGCTAAAACTAAGGCCTCTTTCACACGTCAGTGAAAAACACACACGTTTTTCACTGAAATACTAAAGGTACATATGTCCTTCCGTGTGCTGTGATTTTGGCACATGTGATCTCTGTGTGCTATCTAATTTAATTTAATTTAATTTAATTTTATTCATTTATATAGCGCTATTAATTCCATAGCACTTTACATACGTTGGCAACACTGTCCCCATTGGGGCTCACAATCTAGAGTCCCTATCTGTATATCTTTGGAATGTGGGAGGAAACCGGAGTACCCGGAGGAAACCCACGCAAACACGGGGAGAACATACAAACTCCTTGCAGATGGTGTCCTTGGTGGGATTTGAACCCAGGACCCCAGCGCTGCAAGACTGCAGTGCTAGCCACTGAGCCACCGTGCCGCCCTATCTGTGATAATACACAGAGATCGGGCACTTATACTCACCTGTCCACCCCACTGCTGTCCATGGTGTTGATGTCTCCCGCGATGCTGTTTTAGGAAGCCGCTGTCTCCCCTCTGCAGCTACTTCTGGGTCAGCTGTGCAGTGCATATGTATGAGCTTAATTAGCCGGCCTGGAAGCAGGAGACAGCAGCGGCTGAAGACAGCATCGCTGGAAAAGGGTGAGTGTGAAAAGCTTTTTATTTTAAATGTATGTGATTTTTCTGGTACTTGATTCACGGATCACACTATTGTGTGGTCCATGGGACATCAGTGATGCCAGAAAAAAACAGACTTGTCTCCATGCGGAGCACACAGACACGTGTGTACACCGCACGGAAACACATCAGTGAGAAATCACTGATGTGTGAGCAGATCCATTGGTTTTAATGGGTCTGCATATGTCCCTGATTCTGGTACGTATAACAACTGCAACATAAGTACCAGAATCACTGACGTGTGAAGGGGGCCTGACATATGCACACTTAGGTATTTGTCCTAATAAGCCAAGTATTCCATTCATATTTCTTTTTTGTAGAAAAGTTTACTAACATGGGGATAACATACAAACTATCCTTATGGAAATAACCAGTTTTACAGATACCAAGCATGTTAACATTTATCACCGTCATAAACCCTTCCAATCAACTGAACAAAGACTATAAAATAGGAATATTGCTAATGACAGGATACCTTTAAAGTTTCCAATTGCAAACATGAATTTATACATTGTTTCCTAATATTGCTCTCCATGTTCATTTATCACAAACACATTTTTTTTTTCAATTTTATGCATTTAATATAATTCTCGCACCAGGTATTTACCTAATATTAGTAGATGACTAATTGATGTAATATTTAAGATTTCATTTTTTAAAACATTTGCTTCTAACCACAGCTTGAAACACTGAAGCTGTAGAAGGATCATCGATGGATCACATTCAGCCCGTTGCCATGGCTACAGGCACAGTTAACCCAAGTGAATTTCTCCAGTCGCAGAGGTGTACTTTGAACTTACTTTTGATTTTGAGAAGATAATACAATAAAAGTACACTGGATTCTTCTATGTATTTGAATGCTGTATCTGCATTTTTAACTGTTACATTCAGGTGCATACATTACTTTCATTTGGAAATATGTAGAAATTCAATAGAAGTTTAAAAAGTAGAAAGTTCAAAGTCTAATAATCCACCCATGTAAGAAATGTACATGACCTTATTACAAATTTTGTGTTATACTGATATATTACAGGGCTCACGGACAACTGCGAACCTACACTGTGTGACTGTGAATTTATGTAGAAAGGCTCACACATTGAAGTTTGCTTCTCAAAAATTAATACAGATTCTGTGGCAAGATATTATATTTTACAGAGATTTTTTGTACATTTTCATTGACATTTTTAACGGATTATATTAGTAAAAAATGCTGCAGGTTGATATAGCAAAATGTCTATATACAGACGTATTTTTCTTTGATTTTTATTTTTGTGATTTTTTTCAGGTTGGTTTTTTTTTTTTTTTCTTCTAAATACAAAATGTTTGGCCATTTTTTAATAGAAATTTTACCTATTGTCACAGGGTATGTAAAGATGAAAAAAAAGATCCTAAGCTGACCCTAAGGCTATGTGCGCAAGTTGCGTATTGTCATGCTGAAAATTCTGCAGCTATTTGGCAGCGCATGTGCATTTCAAAACGCAGCCGATGCAATGCGTTATAGATGTATTGTGACTGCCGAATTGATGCAGAATTCATGCGCTCTGGATGCTTTCTCTCCCATGGAAAGAGTGGGAGCAGCATCCAAAGCGCACAAAATAAGTGTTGCTTTTTTGAACCTATCGATTTGGCCACAAATTTCAGCATGCAAATCGCTGCATTCTAAAACTCAACGTGCGAATGTAATTTGCACGGTTTACATAGACTTTGCTGGGGACGTCGAACGCATGCGTTTACACTGCAGTGCAAAATGCTGCGTAAACGCATGGAAATACACAACTTGAGAACTTACCCTAAGACTGGGGCCCTTGTGCTGTTCTCTATCCTGAAGATAGGGTTGATGGTAGCAAGGTTCAAGCCGCCTGCATGGCCCTATTTTCTCTCCGAGCCCTGATACTACTCCCCCCACCCTGGGAGCGGGCCGGAACCCAGTAACCAAAACCCCAGAAATAGGCACAAGCAGGGGTAAAGGAAACCTAAAGCAGTTAAAAAAAGAAAAGCATTCAAAAGCCAGAACATATATGAACAGCAAGTCTTTTTTACATACACATTTGCATGTTCAATGTTTTGAGTGTTTTGTTACAGTTTTTTAGTTATTTTTTGGAGTGGACCAAATCTGCCTGGAAAAAAGCCATAATGTGTACATACCCTTGATTAGTGTCTAAAAACTGAATCAAAAACCTGAATATAATAATGTGCCCTAAGGGTAGGTACATATAGTGTCTTTTTTAGCTTGATTCTGCCTGGTATCACACTAAGAAGGCATTGCAAAAGGATGCATTAAAAAGAACATAGTACAGTCATGTGAAAAAGTTTGGGCACCCCTATTAATGTTAACCTTTTTTCTTTATAACAATTTGGGGTTTTGCACAGCTATTTCAGTTTCATATATCTAATAAATGATGGACTGAGTAACATTTCTGGATTGAAATGAGGTTTATTGTACTAACAGAAAATGTGCAATCCACATTGAAACAAAATTTGACCGGTGCAAAAGTATGGACACCCTTATCAATTTCTTGATTTGAACACTCCTAACTACTTTTTACTGACTTACTGAAGCACTAAATTGGTTTTGTATTCTCATAGAGCTTTGAACTTCATAGGCAGGTGTATCCAATCATGAGAAAAGGTATTTAAGAAGTTGCAAGTTGTTCTCCTATTTGAATCTCCTATGAAGAGTGGCATCATGGGCTCCTCAAAACAACTCTCAAATGATCTGAAAACAAAGATTATTCAACATAGTTGTTCAGGGGAAGGATACAAAAAGTCTTCACAGAGAATTAAACTGTCAGTTTCCACTGTGACAGAGAATAAACTGTGGAAAAGAGAAGCGCAAATAGGGTCTTACCCCGGTAGCAACGGGGGAGAGAGAGAGATATATGGTACTACTCACCTATAGGGGTTGTGACAGTCACAACTCCTATAACAGCATGTATGTAGATAACTCCAAGCCCCGGCAGCGGTCCCTCGGTAGACAGATAACAGAGAGTAGTAGATTGAGGGTTTTCCAGCCACGCCAATGACCAGCCGATATTAAGGTAGTAGATTAATGTTGCTTTTTATTCCATATACAGGTCAACGCGTTTCGGAAGGCACCCCTTCCTTCTTCAGGACCAACTGGCAAGAAAACATCAAATCATGATTTGATGTTTTCTTGCCAGTTGGTCCTGAAGAAGGAAGGGGTGCCTTCCGAAACGCGTTGACCTGTATATGGAATAAAATGCAACATTAATCTACTACCTTAATATCGGCTGGTCATTGGCGCGGCTGGAAAACCCTCAATCTACTACTCTCAGTTTCCACTATGAGGAACATAGTAAGGAAATGGAAGAACACAGGGACAGTTCTTGTTAAGCCCAGAAGTGGCAGGCCAAGAATAATATCAGAAAGGCAGACAAGAAGAATGGTGAGAATAGTCAAGGACAATCCACAGACCACCTCCAAAGACTTGCAGCTTCATCGTGCTGCAGATGGTGTCACTGTGCATCGGTCAACAATACAGCGCACGTTACACAAGGAGAAGCTGTATGGGAGAGTGATGCGAAAGAAGCCGTTTCTGCAAGCATGCCACAAACAGAGTTGCCTGAGGTATGCAAATGCACATTTGGACAAGCCAGTTACATTTTGGAAGAAGGTCCTGTGGACTGATGAAAAGAAGATTGAGTTGTTTGGTCATACAGAAAGGCGTTATGCATGGAGGCAAAAAAACACGGCATTCCAAGAAAAGCACTTGCTACCCACAGTAAAGTTTGGTGGAGGTTCCATCATGCTTTGGGGCTGTGTGGCCAATGCCGGCACCGGGAATCTTGTTAAAGTTGAGGGTCGCATGGATTCAACTCAGTATCAGCAGACTCTTGACAATAATGTGCAAGAATCAGTGACGAGGTTGAAGTTATGCAGGGGATGGATATTTCAGCAAGACAATGATCCAAAACACTGCTCCAAATCTACTCAGGCATTCATGCAGAGGAACAATTACAATGTTCTGGAATGGCCATCCCAGTCCCCAGACCTGGATATCATTGAACATGTGTGGGATGATTTGAAGCGTGCTGTCCATGCTCGGCGACCATCAAACTTAACTGAATTGGAATTGTTTTGTAAACAGGAATGGTCAAATATACCTTCATCCAGGATCCAGGAACTCATTAAAAGCTACAGGAAGCGACTAGAGGCTGTTATTTTTGCAAAAGGAGGATCTACAAAATATTAATGTCACTTTTATGTTGAGGTGCCCATACTTTTGCACAGGTCAAATTTTGTTTAAATGCGGATTGCACATTTTCTGTTAGTACAATAAACCTCATTTCAATCCAGAAATATTACTCAGTCCATCAGTTATTAGATATATGAAACTGAAATAGCTGTTGCAGAAACCCAAATTGTTGTAAAGAAAAAAGGTTAACATTAATAGGGGTGCCCAAACTTTTTCATATGACTGTACATAGTACTGTCAAACAGAATGGCTTTGCACATGTTCTGTCTTACGTCACATTCTAATCACTTTAGGGTTCAGAAACCCAAAAGCAGCTAAAAGAAATTATATGTTCATTCTTCAGACCTCACCACATAGACTGAAAGCTGCTGGAGTTGGAGCCAATATAAGAACAATGTCAAGACCCATGACATTTTCCTGAAAAAGCTTCACCTGAAAAACTTGGCGACTGCGTGATGACTAACGTTGTTACAGTTACTTCCTTAATAGAGATGAGCGATCCTAATCGGCAAAGATTAAAAAAATGTTAAAATCATACGATCTTTGGCTGGATTGGTTTAGAATTGGACATCCAAACATTTATCGCAAAAGTCGACGATATTGCCAAGGATTGTTAAATGTTCAGATGACAAAACCCGTCCACTCTTTTTCTATCACAGCCATGTCAAGTATTGGAAGGAAGCAAAAGGGTTAATGCAGTACATACTTACCTTCGGGCAGAGAAGGAGCCTCGGTGATCAGCGGTGACGTCACTCACCAATCAGAGACGCAGGTGGGGGGGGAAAGCAGTGAAGAGGGATAATTATCGTCCCCGGACGTAGCACTGCAGCGGCTAGGAGACTCAGTAAGTATGTTCTGCTTTATTCCTTCCTTATTTTCTTTTATTTGTAGAACCTCTACACTATTATCAGCCCCCCTACACCATTTAATAACACATAAGTTTGCCTCTTACTGAATTCAATGGATTTGGCTAGGATCGTTGATCACATCATCAATCTGATTGACAAACCCAGACGGGTTTGGTGATCCTGATCCGATCCTCGGCAGGGTCACTCATCTCTAGTCTCTAAAATGCCTAAAGAAATTAGTGTCAACATAAACTAAGACTAAAGTCCCAAGATGAGTATTTGGTATGTTTTTGAGGCGGAGTATTTTTGCTGTGCAGGGTATGACAGTTTTAGAAAACTGAATATGATTTATCAAAATCTCATACACCCACTGCACTGTGCTTTGTTTTTGTGCAGCATAAACTGATCTGTGGTGCATCTTTGATATCTAGAACCGGAGAGCTCATGAGGTAAATAATGTATATGTTTTATTAGCAATTTTTTTCCGCAGAATTGAATGAGATAAGGACATCATGGGTAAAATGCATAAGGATTTTTGTTGTGTTTCAGCAGGGAAAGCTAAGTTACAGGAAATATTCAAAAAAGCAGTTTTATTTATACCATACCATACCAAAAATATGTTCTAAAAAACTAAATAATAAAACATAAGCAACTAAGTTAGTTAATTGGTGCAGAAATGCTGCAGAAAATCTGTACTATCAAAAAGGCATGAAATACTCATCATGGGGTCTTTTCACTGAGATGTAATGGTTCTATGCACTGACCCACTAAGTTCCTATATCTTTAGACCAGGTAATAAAATAACGTTTGTAACTTTTATTAGTAATACTAGCTGTAGTACCTGGCGGTTCCCGGGATTGCAACTGTCTCTCCCAGTCTCTGTATGTGTGTTGCTGTCTGTCTGTCTCTCTGTCTGTCTCTTTCCTTGTCTCTCTGTGTCTATGTATCTGTCTTTTTCTATCTCTCTGTATTTGTATCAGTCTATCTGTCTCCATCTCTGTGTCTGTCTCTATGTGTGTGTTTGTCTGTCTCTCTCTTTCCCCATCTGTCTCTTTTCAGGGCTGTCTCTTTGCCTGACTTTCTCTTTCCAGGGCTGTCTCTTTCCCCGTCTGTCTCTTTCCCCATCTGTCTCTTTCCCCGTCTGTCTCTTTCCCCATCTGTCTCTTTCCAGGGCTGTCTCTTTGGCCGTTGGTCTCTTTGCTCATCTGTCTCTTTCTAGGTCTGTTTCTTTCTAGGTCTGTCTCTTTGCCCGTCTGTCTCTTTGCCTGTCTATCTCTTTGCCCGTCTGTCTCTTTGCCCGTCTGTCTCTTTGCCCATCTGTCTCTTTGCCCATCTGTCTCTTTGCCCGTCTGTCTCTTTGCCCAGCTGTCTCTTTGCCCGTCTGTCTCTTTGCCCAGCTGTCTCTTTGCCCATCTGTCTCTTTGCCCACCTATCTCTTTGCCCGTCTGTCTCTTTGCCCGTCTGTCACTTTCCAGGGCTGTTTCTTTGCTCGGCTGTCTCTTTGCCCAGCTGTCTCTTTCCAGGGCTGTCTCTTTGCTCGGCTGTTTCTTTGCCCGGCTGTCTCTTTCCAGGGCTGTCTCTTTTCCCGGCTGTCTCTTTCTGTCTCTATCTCTGTCTCTTTCCCCGTCTGTCTCTGTCTTTTTCTGTCTCTCTCTCACACATAAGCTTTTTATAGTAACGGTTTATTTTGTTCCTATAGCAACCACTGACAGTTGGTATTAATAGCTATAGCTCCCACCTCCATTCACTTTAATGGCGGCAGGATTTTTGGCGAGTAATTGTAAAGCGCGGAGTTAAATTTTGCCGGCCAAACATAGTCTATGACGTTCCCTGGGTCACATAGGCGTCTGTGCAAAATTTCGTGATTGTAAATGCAACGGTGCGGATTCCTTTAGCGGACATACATACACACATATATACACACATACACTCAGCTTTACATATTAGATTATAATACAAAGTAGAAGCTAAATTAAAGTTTTTGTTTTTTCTATCTAACTTGTGATATAATGTTTCCAAAATTCACCTGCATCCATCAAATCTGGAAGGAGAGCTTTAAAAATAATAAAAAAAGCAAAGTGATTTCATCCTTTTTTTTCTCAATAGGTCTAACTATTTGCTTGCAGCTAAAATTTGACTGTCATCTAAATACAACAAAGTGATTCATAACTTATGTTTTCCATCTGGCAGGGCATAAGAATACACAATGGATCTCATTGTCTTCAGTCAGTTCAAAGTCAAAGACACACCTTTTCTAAAACAAAATAATACATTTGTAAATTGATTGAAACTAATTAATTGTAAGTAGAGATGAGCAATCCTGCAGATGTTTGAGCCCAGACCACAAACCACATATAAGTCTATGTGGACCCAAACTTTAGTGCTATGAAATGGTGGTAGTAAGGGTTAGGGGGCTTCAAAAGGAAGCAAAACAGTGATTAAAACAGGACAATTATACTTAGCAAGTTTACATGCTACTGACACACTGTTTTAGGGTCCACTCATTAAATATTATGAATATTTACTGCTTCCACGCCCAACTACATTTGTGATTTGTTGCTATCAGATTTCGTCTGTGATTGGCTGCCCTCACTCTAGCGGTCTGTCTCCTTGAAATGGAGTGTAATAAATAACTAATAATTGGAAGAAATTATGTAGGGTCTCTAATATTGTGATACTCTGCACAGATAAAGCAAAAAGCTGGAGGCTGCAGTCCCCACCTGTCAGCTTTATCTTGGATGTGTATCAAAATATGAGGGATAAAACATGGTTTGTTTTTTTTGTTTTCTTTTTATATTTAAATAAATAATTTTAAAAAATGGCATGGTGTCCCGACAATTTTGATACACAGCCAAGATAAAGCAGACTGCTTGGGGCTGGTATTCAGAGGCTGAGAAAGCCCATGGTTATTGGGCCCACACTAGCCTAAAAATTGCAGCCCACAGCCACCCCAAAATTGATGCATCCATTAAATGCGCCAATCCTGGAATTTACATTGCTCATCCCAATGGTTCTGGGGCAGTGGCAATCAGAGTTAATTGTGGTAATAAGTGGTTAATGACAGCTGTGATTTGTCATAAAATCCCAGCTGCAGCGAAGCCCTGGATTAATAACGGGTAGGGGTCTATGAGACCTTGCCCATTACTAATCTTGAAAGTAAAAAGAAATTAACACAAAAGTTAAAAATACTTTATTTTATAAAAACAACACCCTCTTTCTCCAATGTATTCACTCCCAAACATCCCTGCAGGTCTGATGTAATCCACACCATGATGTCTCACGATAATCCTGGCCCTGTTACATCCTAACTTTGCAGTGTGTGGTCACATTAGTAAATGTGATTGATACATGCACTCTGTGGGACTTACTGCTGCAGCTGTGGAAGCGGTGACATCAGTGAGTGCATCTATGGTCACAGCTGGCTGTTCCTACAGTGCCTGCAGCTGTGATCTCAGGTGAACTCATGGAGCTCACTTCAGGTGAAGTCAATGAACTAAATGCCAGATTACTGTATTAGGCAATGTGCATATGTTAAGTATTTGGTTGCAGTACTTTCTGCACAAAATCTGCATCTCCTGGCAGAAATACTTATTAAAAGTGCCTCAAAAAAACATCACATTTTCAGTGTGTTTTTCTGACAGGAGATGTAGATTTGGTGAAGAAATTTCTGCAACCAAATACTCAGCATCCGCACATAACTTAATCCTATAATCTGGTATTGAGTTCCATGAGTTCAATTACTTCACCTGAGGTGAGGTCATCTGAGCTCGCAGCTGGGATACTGTGTGAACCGCTACCTGTGATCTCAGGTTATCTTACCTGATGTGAACTCACTGAACTCAACTCAGGTTTACTCATTCAGCTCCATGCCAGATTACTGTATTAATCTATGTGCGCGTGTTAAGTATTTAATTGCAGAAATTTCTGCACCAAATCTGTTTCTACTGGCAGAAAAATGTATCAATAAAAATGTATCACATTTTTGGTGCATTTTTGGTCCAAGAGATGCAGTTTGGTGAAGGAGTTTCTACAATCAAATACTCAACTACTCAACGTGCTCACATATCTTAAACCAGTAATCCTGCATTGAGTTTAATAGGTTCACCTGAAGCGAGTTAAGCGGAAGTCACAGCTAGAGTACTGTGGGAGCAGCCAGCTGTGATCTCAGGTGAACTCAATGACGTCACCACTCTTTAACTCCTTCACGACCGGCCGATTTTTCGCTTTCTATTTTTTTTTTCACCATTCTTTTTCTGAGAGACGTAACTTTTTTATTTTTCAGTCAATATGGTCATGTGAGGGCTCATTTTTTGCGGAACGAGCTGTACTTTTAAATTAAACCATCAGTTTTACCATATAGTGTTCTGGAAAATGGCAAAAAAATTCCAAATGCAGAAAAATTGCAAAAAAAGTGCGATAGCACTATGGTTTTTTGAGATATTTTATTCACTGTATTCACTATATGGTAAAACTGATGTGTGAGTGTGATGCCTCAGGTCAGTGCAAGTTCGTAGACACCAAACATGTATAGGTTTACTTTTACATATGGGGTTAAAAAAAAATCGGAAGTTTGTCCGAAAAAAGTGGCGCACATTTTACGCCATATTCCGTGACCCGTAGCGTTCTCATTTTTCGGGATCTATGGCTCAGTGACGGCTTATTTTTTGCGTCTCGAGCTGACGTTTTTAACGGTACCATTTTTGCGCAGATGCTACGTTTTGATCGCCATTTGCGCAAAAGTTGTGGCGACAAAAAAAGTCATTTTGGCGTTTGGAATTTTTTTGCCGCTATGCCGTATACTGACCAGATTAATTGATTTTATATTTTGATAGATCGGACGTTTCTGAACGCGGCGATACCAAAAGTGTGTATATTTTTTATTTTTTTAATCCTTTAATTTTCAATGGGGCGAATGGGGGGTGATTTGAACTTTTAGGTTTTTTTGTTTTTTTTTAATTTTTTAAAACTTTTTTTACCTTTTTTTTTTTATTTTACTAGTCCCCCTAGGGGGCTATTGCGACCAGCAATCCGATCACTCTGCAGTATCTGCTGATCACAGCTACATAGCTGTAAACAGCAGATATGCTCTCTTTCTCTTTTGCTGTGCTGCTGGCACAGCGAAGTGAAAGAAAGTCATGTGTAGTACAGGAGTCATCACATGACCCTGTGCTACCATGACAACTATCGGAAGTCACGTGATCGCGTCACGTGACTTCCGGTATTGGGCGGTAAGTAAAAGTTTACCGCGATCGCGCTTATAATGGAGCTGTCACGTATTGACAGCGCCATTTAAGGGGTTAATCGGCACGAGCAGATAACGATTCTGCTCGTGCCTAGCAGGCACACATCTCAGCTGTGAAAATCAGCTGAGATGTGTGCCGATCGCAGCATGCTGCCACCGGAGGACCGCGGTCAGTAACATTATGACATTTAGGATGTAATTTTACTGCCCGCGATCGTTAAGGGGTTAAGCTGATTCTCTGTCAGTGTATCCTGCAGTCCGTAGTCTTTGAATATGTTTTCTAATGTGACTGTGCACTGTGATCTCAGGATGTAGCAGATCTGGGATCATCATAGGTTGTTGTAGTATGGATTACATTAGATCTGCAGGTGTGTTTTAGTGGTTAATAAATTGAAGAAACAGGGTGGGTTTTTTTAAATAAAGGATTTTTCTCTGTTTTTATTTTTTTACTTACAGGGTTAGTAATGGGGAGTTCTCATAGACCCCCATTAATAATCCAGGGCTTCTGGCAGCTGTGGTTTTTTACAAATCACAGCTGTCATTAACCCCTTATACTACCCCGATTGACACAGCACCAGGACAATCAGATGAGAACAGTAAATTGACACAATTGTCACATCTAATGCATGTGCCAGTAGTGGAGCTGCTTCAGTCTGCTATTTATACTGGGTAGGGCCCAATATCCATGGGATTACCCCAGCCTGAGAATACCAGCCCCTAGCTGTCTGCTTTATCTTAATGGTATCAAAATTGGAGGAGACGCCATACATTTTTAAAAATTATTTATTTAAATAATTAAAAAATGAAAAAGGTTTTGTGGTAGGGGTATTGGCATTAGTAGTAGCATTTTGAGCCAGGGCTATTCTTAAGGTGTTATTCAGGCAGAATGTCAAGACGCTCAGGAAGCTTTGCACACTCTTAGTCAAGTCATGAATAATGCTGATGATGAGTGTAAACCAGATACAGATGCCAAAAAGGTGATATCTTCAGACTGGGAGAGTGGCATTAAAGAGGTGAGACAATGTAATGCCAATAAGGCTGGGGCCACACGGGGACTACTGCGATCCCCTTGCATGAGACTCGGCTCGTGCTGGCAGTACAGCAGAGCCGAGTGTCAAGCGTGTGTCCTTGCAACTGAGGTCCGTTCGTGCGAGCAGACCTCAGCTGCGGGGGGCGGGCTGGCACTCAGGAGGGGAGGGATTTCTCTCCCTCTCTCCTGCATAGTCTGCTATTGCCATTCTCGCACTCCACTAGAGGTACACCGGTGTACCGCGAGTGCAGTGCGATTTTTCTCTCGCCCCATTCACTTGAATTGTTTTCTCGGTCCGATTAGGGCTGAGAAGATAATCGCTCATGTGTGCTGACAGACAGGCTAGAATTGGTCCGAGGGGAATGCGATGTTTTATCGCATTCCACTCGCACTGTTTTTCTCGCCGTGTGGCTTAGGCCTAAATCTTCTGGTGGAAGATTTGCTTCTCCTGCATTCAGCTCAGGAGCAGGTGATGGTGCGACACAGGTTGACACATCCAATTGTGCAATTTATTATTATTCAAAACTCTATTGATTAAAAAGAATTTTGTTCATGGGAAAACCATTTTAACAGCTCATTTACATATAGAAATATGTGGATTTCTCTGTAATAACACATCACAATGCTGATTTGAGAATAATTTTATTTAGGTTTCTATGACCTACATGCCCATATAGACGGCTTAGGAGGGTTGACCTTACTTACAGATTACCTTTAAAATTTAATTAATTTGTTGTAATTCATTAACAACTGGTCATTAACACACAATTTACTCACCAAATCAAGGAGAAAATCAGCCCAAATAATATTTGATTTTAACCTCTTCACGACCTTGGAAGTACTAAGATCATGTATGTCTCTTTACTGCAGGCTCCAGTGATGCATTTCCCTCCCCTACATATCAGTTGATCTGATCAGCTGACATATGCAGCTAATAGGCACAAGGGAATCGGAGATCCACCTATGCCTGTTAACTAGTTAGATCACACTGTCAAACTCTGACAGTGCCATCTAACATGTCAGCGGGATTGGGCCAATCCCCATTCTATCAGTGGCCCTGTGTTGCGATCATGGGGTGCTGATGGGTTGTCATGACATCCAGATATCAGCTAATTACCCTTGTCACTATCATGATGAAGTTCCTGTGAATGCTGGTAGAGCACAGGAGCACAGGACAGGAGATCAGCATGTCTGCTGTTCAGAGGGATGCTGATGCACCGCTCTGAACAGCAGAAGCGATCGGTCAGTGCAGGCTTCAAGTCCCTAAGGGGGCTAGTAAAATCAATAAAAAGCATAAAAAAGTTTAAAAAATAAAAAAGTATAAAAGTTCAAATCACCCCTTTTGCCTCATTGAAAATAAAAGTATAAAACAAATTAGAAAATACACATGTTTGGTATTGACGAGTTCAGGATTGCCCTATCTATCAAAATATAAAATAAATTATTTTGATCGGTAAAGGGTGCAGTGAGAAAAAAAATCAAAATGCCAGAATTACTTTTTTTTGGTTTCCTCAAAGCTAAAATATAATGCAATAAGAGGCAAACTAAACATTGCACCTACCAAAAAAGATATAATTATAATTGGCAGCTGATGATTAGAGATGAGCGAACCGGTTGTGGTTCGGCTCGAGTTCGGTTCATCGAACGGAGGTCTCGTTCGAGTTCAGTTCGGCGAACGTTCGACGAACCGAACTCGAACCGCATAGGAAACAATGGCAGGCAATCACAAACACAGAAAAACACCTAAAAAACACCCACAAAAGTGTCCAAAAGGTGACAAACAACTCACAACACAACACAAACACATGGGAAAGTGACAAGGACATATACTCATGCAAAAACAAAAGAGCTGGACAAGGAAAAAGAGGAGGAGACACAGATATATGAGTATATGCAAGGAAACATCGATGCCATTACTGTGCAAGTTGAGCCCTGCTCATTTTAGGCTTCCAATCTGGATAAATTGCCTGAGCTTGCCACGTACGCCTTGGGGATCTTGTCGTGTCCTGCAGCAAGCGTTCTCTCTGAACCTTTCTTCAGTGCTGCTGGGGTCTGTTGGCAGATAAGCACACGCGTCTGTCCACTGACAATGTGGACATGGCTCTCAGAGGACTTTTCTTCCCCTGGGTCAGCCAGGGGACGCGAAAGGCACGCATATTTTTGAGAGTGCTTCATGCAAAGCATCTTTTTCTTTTTGAAAAGGGGGATCAACTGATGCCAGTCAAGTGGGGTGTGTGCGGCCCAATTAGTGGCAACGAGGGAGACTGTGGTTGGAGTCCCCTCGCTGTGTTTCTAAAAGAACCAAGATGAACAAGTCATGGCTCTCAGAGGACTTTTCTTCCCCTGGGTCAGCCAGGGGACGCGAAAGGCACGCGTATTTTTGAGAGTGCTTCATGCAAAGCATCTTTTTCATTTTGAAAAGGGGATCAACTGATGCCAGTCAAGTGGGGTGTGTGCGGCCCAATTAGTGGCAACAAGGGAGACTGTGGTTGGAGTCCCCTCGCTGTGTTTCTAAAAGAACCAAGATGAACAAGTCATGGCTCTCAGAGGACTTTTCTTCCTCTGGGTCAGCCAGGGGACGTGAAAGGCACACGTATTTTTGAGAGTGCTTCATGCAAAGCATCTTTTTCATTTTGAAAAGGGGGATCGACTGATGCTAGTCAAGTGGGGTGTGTGTGGCCCAATTAGTGGCAACGAGGGAGACTGTGGTTGGAGTCCCCTCGCTGTGTTTCTAAAAGAACCAAGATGAACAAGTCATGGCTCTCAGAGGACTTTTCTTCCTCTGGGTCAGCCAGGGGACGCGAAAGGCACGCGTATTTTTGAGAGTGCTTCATGCAAAGCATCTTTTTCATTTTGAAAAGGGGGGTCAACTGATGCCAGTCAAGTGGGGTGTGTGTGGCCCAATTAGTGGAAACGAGGGAGACTGTGGTTGGAGTCCCCTATCTGTGTTTGTAAAAGAACCAAGATGAACAAGTCATGGCTCTCAGAGGACTTTTCTTCCCCTGGGTCATCCAGGGGAGGTGAAAGGCATGCGTATATTTGAGAGTGCTTCATTCAATGCATCTTTTTCATTTTGAAAAGGGGGGTCAACTGATGCCAGTCAAGTGGGGTGTGTGTGGCCCAATTAGTGGCAACGAGGGAGACTGTGGTTGGAGTCCCCTCGCTGTGTTTTACATGATTTTCGAAGGGCATGACATGCCTAAGAGGTTGAGTTTCAGCATCTGCAACTTGTTGGCTACAGAAAGGCTGCCTTTACACCCTTTTGAGACCGAGTATTTTCGAGACCTTATGCCCATTGCAGTGCCCCAAGAGCCGATGGCCAGTCGCCACTCCTTCTCCAAGAAAGGCGTGCCCGCTTTACCACAGCAGGTCGCACACAACCTCACCGATTCCTTGAGAAACTCTGTGTGTGACAGGGTGCATTTCACCACAGATACTTGGACCAGTAAGCATGGACAGGGGAGTTACATGTTGCTGACTGGGCACTGGGTAACTATGGTGAGAGATGGAGAAGGGTTTGCTGTTCAAGTCTTGCCATCCCCACGAGTTGTGTGTCATTCCTTCCTCTGTATGTACAAGTTCCTCCACTGCTTCTGCCTCCTCAACCTCGTGTGGGTCCTCCACCTCGGCCCAAACCCTGTGTGGTCAGGCCACCCTTCCTTGTAACTGCGCCCAAGTAATCCCACACACCTCCTTACTATGCTGGCAGCAGAGCTCAACAGCATGATGCGGTCGACTCTTTACTTAGAAATGTCTGGGAAATGTGAGTCACACCGCTGATGAGTTGTGGACGGTAAGCTCTGGAGAGTGAGACCGAGTTTCATCAATGGTTGTCTCCACTCAACCAGCAGCCAGGGAAGGCCGGGTGCGACAATGATGCAAACCAGTCTGCGACCCTTCTTCAGGGCAATGTGACACACGTGCCTTGTATGGCTCACGTGTTGAACCTGGTGGTCCAGCAATTTTTAAAACACTATCCCGACCTACATGGCCATCTGCAGAGGGCACGGTGTAACGCCTGCCTGGATCGACACACTCAGATGGGCTATAAAGGATAGGCTAGAGGGAAGCCACTCACCAAGCTGGACCCCCAGAACCCTGAAACCCTTTAACCCCTATACAGTGATTTGGAATTACACAGGGCCCAAGTTGATCAATACCTGTGGAAGGCTGCAGTTCCAGAGAATAGTAGTCATGCAGGGTCAAAACATTAATTGAGGAAGAGGAACAGAATGGGATGGCCAGGACTTAATCAGAAAACAAGCAGAGGTGAAATGCGGATCGATCAACGAGGTACATAAACAGCAAGCAGGAAAAGTAGTCAGGTAACAAGCACACAAACTCATAAAACTGAACTGGGGGTAACAGTAACAAGAGGTTCATAGCTTTGTCTGGCAGTGGTCTGCAGACAGGAGGGGCCTAAAAAAGGGTGTGGTGTATTCCCATTGGTTGTAGCTGAATGATGGTACTTCATCTGTGAGATACCCACCACCTACATTCAGCCTGTGGTTCTGCATCTGTCAAGGTAACGCAGCCCAGTGGGTGAGCATAACCTGCGTCCACCTGCGCCGCTGGCATCGACTCCTTTGCCATCAACAGCACTATGCACGAAAGGAACACGTTGTCACCTGGCGACCGGAGTACAAATTGATTAAGTGGACTACGTTGGTGACTTAACAGCTGTGTGCGGCAATGATGCAAACCTGTCTTCGGCCCTTCATCAGGGCAATGTGACACACGTGCCTTGTATGGTATGTTGAATCTGATTCTCCAGCAATTTTTAAAATACTATCCCGGCCTACATGGCCTTGTGTAGCGGGCACGCTGCTATGTGCTCACTTTCATCCTTCGCACCCAGCAGCTCAACAACTTTCATCGCTCCGGAAGTCTTAGGGTCTGGGGGTTAAACGCCTGAAATGCGATGTTACGACACGCAGGAATTGGAATCTGCACATGTTGTAGCGTCTGTGGCAGCACCGCAGAGCCCTGCTGAAATACGGTATGATGTATACCCTGGGCTAACTTGATCCAGAGGTGGTGAAGATCACGATGCTGGAGTGGTGTCAGATCAAGGACCTATGCACCCTTCTACACAGTTTACAAATGTCGACGAAGATGTTTAGCACTGGCGATGCCATTCTCAGCGTGACAATTCTGGTCATCTACAAGATGGAGCACACTGTAAGCATTATTCGGAGTCAGGTGTTGGTCCAAGAGGAAGGGGAGGAAGTACAGGAGGAGTCATATGCAGAAGGGATAATAAGATCTACAAGGTCCAGACGGTGAGCGGCACCTAGGCGGAAGTCAAGGGACGGTGGGGGAGAGGGATTAACAAGGGCGCATAGTATCATCAAAAATTGTTGAGGAAGGTGCAGGAGCCCATGAAGAAATGGAGGACGAACTGACGATGGCCATGGAAGACTCAGCAGATGAGTGAGAGCTTGCTCACATTTTGGTTGTGCGAGGTTGGGGGGAGAGGGCAGAGGAAGGAGGCACGATTCTCACCTCTCTGCCACCAACACACCAAGGACTTGGTCCTCCTGGATGCACAAGACACATGAGCGCCTTCTTGCTGCACTACCTACAGCATGACCCTCGGATTGTACGAATTCGAAGTAATGCTAACTACTGGGTTGCCACACTGTTAGATCCCCGTTAGAAGACAAAATTTGGCGAAATAATTCCTGCCATTAAAGGGACGCACGTATACAGGAGTATCTGTAGAAGGTGGTACGCAATCTTAGATCTGCTTTTCCACTAAACACCAGTGCTGCACAGAGTGAATCTCAACGCTTTGTCATGGATAGGAGGAAATGGTCTTTTACTTGTCCACATCAGAGGGACCGAGGGCTGGCTGCTGTGCTGAGATGGCATTGAGTACGGTGTCCCTGCAGAGTTGCACTTTTGGTCATATACAAAATGAGTTGAAAAAGGACAGATGCTGGTGGAAAGGGGAACAGGTGTGTTGGAAAGGGGAAAAAAGTTTTTGTCCGTGGGTTTGGTGGTTAAGCAAAAGTAACATTTGCTGAAGAAACACCATCTGTTACGGTGGGACTGGCAGATTTGGATAAGGTGGTAGATACTATGTTACCACTATATAACGAAAATTAATAAGAAAAGAAAGAGAAAGGTATATATCCCCATCAGCAGTCAGTGTCCACCGTGCTCCCAGATGGAAAAGAAGAGGTTGGCAACTGGAAGGTTAGGTGGAGGATACAGAGCTGTGTGGCTATGAAACTAATAGTAGCCTGAACCGAGTTAGACGCTACTCGGATCTGGAGACTGGGAGCCCTGTTAGCGTCACAGGGTCAACACGCCCATCCAGCCCAGGAACTCCCTGTTAACCTCACAGGGGCCATTCAGTACGCTGACCCTGTGCATTGGGGCCACACCTGTGGACAGCAGGCGCATCAGCAGCAGCAGGCCTGTTAATGCCACTGGGCTGCACAAGCAGGACTGGTAGGACAGGAGCTGGTCTTAACCGTTCTGCGTTACCAACTGTGGTGGCGGCCTGCATCAACGCCCTATCCCTGCCTACCTCTGGCCTAAAGCCGCAATGGGTTTAACACATGGAGGTGTGCTCTTTCGGAGCATAATAGAAGACTGCGCACCTCCTTGTTGGCTCCAGCCCGTTTTAGAACCTGGGTCCTCCACAAACCAGGGTGGACCACAATGCACCTCCTGGAGAAAAAAGCAGAGTGACATGTTATGAGTGGCATAACTAGCGTCCTATTTGGAACCGCAACTTCAATAATGACCTCATGGCTGCCACGACACAAACACCTCACCAGTCATCGTCTGACCATCAATAATGAGGTGACAAGTCATAGGGGTGGGCCTCTGCAAGCCATTTGGGAGTGGCCTGGCCACATCGTCAGGACACCTGATGCCCTGTGGTGTATATGGGCCCCCCACATCAGAGGCAGGGCCAAAGAGTTCATTACCGGACCTAGTCTCTGATGCAGTAAGTGTCTGAGCATGCTCAGTAGCATGAAATACAGTCTCTGAAAAAAGACTATCAGCTTTAGCATGGTGTCTAGGCACAAAACAGGACTTAGACCCGTCACGGAATGCAAGTACCTGTGCAAAGAGGCTTTTCGCAGTAAGTGTGGGAGCATGCGCTGTATCCCGAAATGAAGACTTAGCCTCAGGAATGGCACAGTCAGGCTGAGCATACTCACTAGGCGAAACACTGTAGTTAGGCTGCGGCTGGGTTAAATCGGCACACGCAAGCGCACTAGCTGCCTCTCCACACTAAGGGGTACTTTGCACACTACGACATCGCAGCTGCGATGTCAGTGGGGTCAAATTAAAAGTGACGCACTTCCGGCATCGCATGCGACATCGTAGTGTGTAAAGGCTCAATGATACGATTAACGAGCGCAAAAGCGTCGTAATCGTATCATTGCTGCAGCGTCGGCGTAATCCATAATTACGCTGACGCGACAGTCCGATGTTGTTCCTCGCTCCTGCGGCAGCACACATCGCTGTGTGTGAAGCCGCAGGAGCGAGGAACATCTCCTACCGGCGTCACTGTGGCTTCCGTAGAATATGCAGAAGGAAGGAGATGGGCGGGATGTTTACATCCCACTTGTCTCCGTCCCTCCACTCCGATTGGCTGCCTGGCGTGTGACGTCGCTATGACACCGCACGACCCGCCCCCTTAACAAGGAGGCGGGTCACCGGCCAGAACGACGGTCGCAGGACAGGTGAGTCCATGTGAAGCTGCCATTGCGATAATGTTCTCTACGGCAGCTATCACAAGGATATCGCTGCTGCGACGGGGGCGGGTACTATCGCGCTCGGCATCGCAGCATCGGCCTGCGATGTCGCAGCGTGCAAAGTACCCCTTAGGCGTGGAGGAGAAATTGCTCTTCGGGTGTGGACTTGGAGATGCTGTCTATGAACAGAAGGAAAAGCTAAAGGTGTGTGTTACAGCAAGGAGCCACCGCGGAAACACTTTGTTCATTTGTGAGGGGAGTCATTTTGGAGTTTGGTGAGGAGTACCGTAACGCCAGTGAGCAGCATCCTGTGCCACAGACCAACATTCTTATGGTGCTGTCTATACTGCTTACCGTGAGAGGAGCGTAAAGTCTGTATTTCTGGCAACTGGACATCACAGTACTCGGGTACGGTAGGCTGTGCCCAGACAATAATGCGGGCATGCAACACTTTGTTTTATTAGCAAAACACATATCTGTTCTGGCTAGGCTGACTATTTATAGACAATAAGACTTGCTGCCTCTGCACTGTCAAATTGTCACGTACACTTTAAATCATAGAGGGACAGCGACACATGTTTGCATTGACTGTTGATTTTCAAGATTTCCATGACTGTGTTGCACAGCTGTGTGGTTTGCATTCACACTGTTATCATCTGCCTTATCTGTGAGGCTTTAGCTAACAAGGGTATTCAGGGGGGTAATGTGTTTTGTCCATGTTTACGTAGATAACTGGGAAGCTCTTGTGATGTGCCACTGGTAAGTCGTGTTCGCACACACACACACACACACACACGCACAAACACACAATTACTGCTACGCAAAGGGATTAGCAGGTAGTAGGCAACAGAATAGATTGTTTAATTATTTAAATTGTATGCATGGTTCTTATTGTTTGTTTTGGTAAAGTTAAACAAGCATTTATCAACCCAACTGACTAGAGTCCTTTTCCTGTTGCCTGGTTTTGCTGCATAGTGGGGAGCCCACCCTATACACGACTTAAAATGAAGCATAAGTCGCAATGTGAATTTCACTGTGCTACAATGCGGCCTAGCGTGCCTGTGCAACCACCGCCTGCCCCATCAAGTGTATCTGTGTGCTCATCATCCTCTGTGACTGGGGACAGCAGTCTCACATGGTTTTTCACACTGAACTTCCACCCCCTTACACGCAACAGGGAGTGTGATTGGCAGGTCATCACTTGTTTTGGAAGTGGAAACAGATGGTATTGTTGAGCTGTCAGACATCAAGAAAACCAACATTGGATGCAGGCTACATTATATCCACACCTGCACCTTCGTCACAGATTGGCTGGACTACCTGCATTTAATAATTGCATTCCAGAAATGGAAAGGAGTGTAGAATGCACATGTGTTGTACCTTGCTTGGCAGCAAAGGAACACTAACTTAGTATTACAGACAATTTTAGGATGGCAGAAAAAGAGTCAGCTCTTTGGGCAAATTAAATAGCGTGGCAAAAGTGGACAGGTGGGTACAGTGGCTGTGTTCTGTGGATACCAGGACAGTAAAGGAAGCCTCACTTTCTATCCCTCCGAATGATCAAATGCAGCAAGGAATTCCCTGAGTTTGCTATAAAATTAGCGTAGCAAAATGTGCATGAGGGTGTCATGCAGAGGTGCTGCAAATAGATTTACACCAGTGGGACACTAATGAAATACAACAGCCAGTTCTTGTATGCCACTAAATGGCAGCTTTTTTTGCTATCATTACAGCTTATTAAAAACAGAGCAGGAGGGTGTCATGCAGAGGTGCTAGAAATAGCTTGGCACTAGTGGGACAATAATGAAATACAACAGCCAGTTCTTGTATGCCACTAAATGGCAGCATTTTTTGCTATCATTATAGCTTATTAAAAACAGAGCAGGAGGGTGTCATGCAGAGGTGCTGCACATAGATTTGCACCAGTGGGGCACTAATGGAGTACAACAGCCACTTATAGGATGACACTAAGTTTACTCAGTGTTTGCTAGTATAATGGCTTTGTAACAATGAGTTTGAGTGTGCAATGCAGGCAGACGTGCTGCAAATATCTTTGCACTAGTGGGACAATACAGAAGTCCAATAACCACGTTTAGGATGCCACTAAGTTCACTCAGTGTTTGCTAGTATAATTGGTTAGTAACAATGAGTTTGAGTGTGCAATGCAGGCAGACGTGCTGCAAATATTTTTGCACTAGTGGGACAATACAGAAGTCCATCAGCCACTTTTAGGATGCCACTAAGTTCACTCAGTGTTTGCTAGTATAATGGCTTAGTAACAATGAGCTTGAGTGTGCAAAGGGCAGGAGGGTACAGTGGCAGGGTTGTGGGTCTCTGGGTAGAGGAAAGGAAGCCTACCTTTCTATCCCTCCTAATGGGGAAATGCAGCGAGGAAATCCCTGACCTTAGCTACACAGACGCTGTCATCTTGTGTAGCTGTTAAACTCTGTTTTCACGGCCCTGACTGTCACCTATGGCTCTGACCCTGCCGGTATTAGCACTTAAAAGGACTGATAGAAACTTCTATCCCTATGCTGTACAGCGCTGTGTATAGAGCGTACACAGCAGTATCGGAGATAGGAGCTGCGCCAGTGATGTCTGACACCAAGGACGCAGAAGGCAGATAATGGCGTGCTGGAGGAAAATGTCCGTTTTTATAATGCAGGGACATGTGACATGGACATCCTATCACACATGCCGTTGCTTCTCTGGCTAAGAATCCACTTAGCTGTGTGTGTCTGGGATTGGCTGACATGCTGGCCCTCCCCACTACACGCGCGCGTTTAGGGAAGGAAGACAAGGAAAAAAAAAAAATGGCGATCGCCATTATCCATACAGCAGTGATCTGAATGCGCTGTTCCCGCACACTATACACTGAAATTTCATAATAGTGTGAGTCACAGAGTGACTTACACTGTTACAGCGGAAAGCCAGCTAGGAATTAGCTTGTCTTTTTGCTGCTAGAACCGTTCTCGAACGTATCTAGAACTATCGAACTTTAGCAAAAAGCTCGAGTTCTAGTTTGATCTAGAACAGCCCCCAAAATCACTCGAGCCGCGAACTGGAGAACCTCGAACCGCGAACCGCGCTCAACTCTACTGATGATACAAAACGTAAGCCATCAAACATCCCCAGACCCTGAAAAATGAGAACCTTACTGGTCTCGGAAAATGGCAACAAAAGTGCAATTCTTTTTTTCCAGATTTTGTTTTCACCACGTAGCTTAAAGTAAAATTATACATGTTTGGTATCATCGCGTTCGTACTGACCTGGGGAATCATACTACCAGATCAGTTTTACCATGTAGTGAATTTTGTTAAAAAATTGCAAGGTCGTAAAGGTTAAGTATGTTAAATAGGTTTTTTTTGTATTTCTCTTTTACAAAAAGCTCAATATGTGTTAATAAAATATAAGTAAAACTCAACCTCGCTAATTCTTTCTCAGAACTATATTATCACTTTCCCACATTGATGTCATTTTTTTCAGATGCAACAATATGGATTTCTAGAAATTTCACATTGCTGCGCATTGTTGATTAAACTCTTATGATACATTATACAACTATGAAATTTATAGATTTGGATTTACAAAACTTGCGCAAAAACACAAGAAGGGGTCAAGTCAATAAAAACCCTGCAAAGAATATGGTAAACTTTATAGAAGAGCATAAAAACAATGAGCTTTACCTGATTTATGTAGCATGGCAAACTGTAAAATATACCAATGTTTTCCCTAAAATGCCTATACTTAAAGCACATGAATGGAGACCATTTATCTGCAGCTTCACAGCAGTTGAAATGCCATTGACGATATAGCTATAAATAATAGACATACACACTTGACAAGTCATTTCTTCAAGACATTTGAGCAGACTGCAGACAGATGAACAGCTCAGTGTGCTGGTGACGATTTCATGTTAGTAAATGTAAACTGTATAGACGCTATTTATCTCACCAGGGGGCACAGAATACTATCCCGTATAATCATGCATGAAATAGTATGTTTACTTGGGATTAGCATGAAATAGACACATTGATGCACAGATGCAATAGCTCTCATTTGCTCGATATTTATACTCTTGTTTGATAACGAGACAAACTGCAAAAGTCAGTTATAGTATGTTTATCTGAAGTACAGGCTAAAATGTTCAGTTGCCTTTTTTAGAATTGTAGTAAGACTCTTTCAAAAATAAAGTGATTTAATCTAAATCTTTATTCTTTATCAGTGTTCTCTTTGTTTACATTTAATACTAGCTGTAGCACCCGGCATTACCTGGGATAGTAACTGTCTCTCTGTTTCTCTCCCAGTCTCTGTCTGTCTCCCCCTCTGTCTGGCTGTCTCTCTCTGTCTCTCTCTGTCTCTCTCTATCTCTTTGTCTGTATGTCTCTTTCCTTGTTTGTCTGTCTCTTTCCCTGTTAGTTTATCTATCTCTTTCCCTGTCTGTCTCTCTATCTCTTTCTCTGTCTGTTTCTCTATCTCTTTCCCTTTCTGTCTCTATTTGTCTCTTTCCCTGTCTACCTCTTTCCCTCTCTTTCCCTGTCTCTTTGTCTGTGTTTGTCTCTTTCCCTGTATGTCTCTTTCCCTGTCTGTCTCTTTGTCTCTTTCCCTGTGTCAGTATCTGTCTCTTTCCCTGTCTGTCTCTTTATCTTTTTCCCTGTCTGTCTGTCTATTTCCCTGTCTGCCCCTTTCCCTTTATCTTTGTCTGTCTCTTTGTCTGTTTCTCTCTTTCCCTGTCTGTCTATTTCCCTGTATCTCTGTCTGTCTCTGTCCATGTCTGTCTCTTTCCATGTCTGTCTCTTTGTCTCTTTCCCTGTGTCAGTCTCTTTCCCTGTCTGTCTGTCTCTTTCCTTTTCTGTCTCTTTCCCTGTCTCTTTGTCTGTCTATTTCCCTGTACATGCAATGGTGCGAATTCCTTTAGTAGACATACATACACACACACACACACACACAAACATACATACATATACATACACTCAGCTTTATATAATAGATTTATAATAGATTGTGCATTTTCAGAAATAAAAAGAGGACATACAAAAGAGAAAAAAAATAACGGCTTAATTTATCAAGGTGTTTGTTAAAGAATTATGATATAAAACTGCCTGTAATGTCAAAAACATTTTGCAAAACTTTGAATTGCGCAAACAAAATTTCTATTTGATTTTTCCACCTCAAAGTGGATGGAGTTAAGATGGGGCATAGTGATTGACATCCTGCAAATTCATCAAATTTTTTAATACTTCAGGCCTCTTTCACATGTCAATGAAAAACTCACGTTTTTCACTGACATGACAACTGTGCGTATGTCCATCTGATTTTGCCACATTTGGGATCTCCATGTGATGCCCATGATAATACACGGAGATCAGGTACTTCTGATCTTCTGGTAGTCTTCAGCGATGCTATATCCGGCTGCCGCTGTCTCGCTGCTGCGGTTACTACAGAGTCGACTGTGTATGAGCATAATTAGCCGGCCTGAAAGCAGGAGACAGCATCACTGGAGACAGGTGACTTTTGAAAGCTTTTTTTTATAAATGTACGTGATTTTCTGGTATGTGTTTCATAGATCTCACCATAGTGGGGTCTGTGGGACATCAGTGATGCCAAAGAAAAATGGACTTATCAGAACACACGGATATAAGTGTGCACTGCACGGAAACACGTCTGTGAGAAATGTGTGCGCAGACCCATTGAGTTTAATGGGTCTGCGTATGTCCGTGATTCTGGTACATATAAAAACTGCAACGTACATACCAGAATCACTGATGTGTGAAGGGCCTTAGTGACAGAAGTGAAGCTACAAATTCCCAGACTGCAGTAACAATTTTACCGGAGGTGCATGCCAGATGTAATATGTGCCTTATTAGTTAAAAAGCATATTAGGTGAATTAGGTGCATCATAATCCAGCTGTCTCTTTATTAAAACTGTTGTGCACAGGGGACTGACTTAATGAATTTGCCCAAGCAGCTCTAAAGTGCAGATGTCCTTTTAAACAAGTGTTGGTAATGGTCATTTGAGGCCTTGGGTAATTTTCTCACTTGGGGAGATGTATAAACAGCTATAACCTTTTTAATAATAATAAGAGAGAGAAATTGTTTTAGGACCAGCTCACCTCAAAGCTTGCTGTGGCCGGTTTTAAAGATCAGTGCACGGACAGTCAGCGGGCTGGATCCCGGAATTAATGGAACGAAGAAAGAAACATTTCATCCAGCACTTGAAGATATAATATCCCAATTTCACGATATTCGCGGACTTGATAAAAACATAATCAGTTTTATTGGCATACAAAAGTACAAATAGTTAAAAACATTGCGTCTTACGCGTTTCAAACGGAACAAGGGCTCTTAATCATAGCAATGATTGCTATGATTAAAAGCCCTTGTTTGGCTTGAAACGCATAAGACGCAATGTTTTTGATTATTTGTACTTTTGTACACCCAATAAAACTGATTATGTTTTTATCAAGTCCGCGAATATTGTGAAATTGGGATATTATATCTTCAAGTGCTGGATGAAATGTTTTTTTCGTCGCTCCATAACTTTTTTAATACCATGTGATTTCAGCTGCTTTTGTAAATCTTCCTGGATCTGGTTCAAATGTTCAAATGTGATAATGCCAGTTTAGTGTTGAACATGCAGAGAAAAAAAGAAACAAGGGAGCATTCCTGCGTGAATCAGCAACAGATCAGTGAAAAGGACAGGAACATAATGCTACTCACCTCATGCAGTTGTGCATTATTGCACAACTCCGGTTACCGCACATAGCTAACTCCTACCTTGCACTGACAAAGTGTGGCCACCACCGGAGAGGAGAGGGATTGCATGTGCAGTGAAGGCATCTAAGGTCAGTTCCTCCATTCAGCGTGTCAATTAGCTACACCCAGAATCGCTGCAGCACTCAATGCCTGCTAACTGCTAGCATTGCAGAAGGATGAAAAGATACCAGGAACAAATAAAAAATGGCATAAAAGGGGTGTTGCAGACCCACAGGTGTGTGGACATTTTTTGTTAATAGGGTACTATGCGTTTCTGGGATCAAAACTGTCCCCTTCTTCAGGTTTTTAATTTTTTTTCCACACACCCGTGGGTCTTCAGCGTCTCTTTTATGCCATTTTTTAATTGTTCCTAGTTTAGTGTTGAACGCACCCTTTTTCCACTATACTTTGGAAACAGTATGGCAATATTTTTCTAGACTTATGTTAAAATGTTTTATTTCACAAACCCACCATTATTGTCGATTATTCATATTTTTATTGATAGTTGATAACACTGCTGTGTCTATTGAGCACTAATAGATAAATGCATTCTTTAGCGGACACATACTAAAATAGACCCCTGACCAAGAACATTATATGGGCACTTTGCATCCCAGGAGCTTATCAAAATGCACAATTTCAAGTGCTCTGGGGGTAGTAACGGGCCCTCCATACCTCTTGGGCCCCTTGGTCACAGACTGCACCAATGATATGTGTGCTCCTGAATGCATTTATTTGCTTCGTAAGAAACTAAGAATAAATAGAATTGTTAGAAGTAAAAAAGGAAATTGTTACATAAATTGAATATTACCAATTTTGACCTGTCAGGCATAATAACCCCTTTCTACCCCTCCCTGTGTTGTAATATTGTGTAATTTGAAAGTAATATAAAACGTTTTATTACTTACATATTCCCTATGTAAATAGCTTATAGGGTCTAGTCCCCTGGGCGTCACATTGCCCCGTGGGCATTTGCATGCTTTCCATGGTATAAGCCACGGTGGGTATGACACCATGGATTTACATGAGCGATGTCCCGTTTGCTCCTTCAGAATCCCGCGCATGTGCGCTTACCATTTCCGCAGCCTTCTTATCCGGGTGTTTGCTTCTCGGCTTCAGACGCGCTCTGCGCATGATCAGACGACTCTGGGGTTAGTAGGCCACACATGTACCTGGTTGTAGGTTAGAACACATTTGTGACCTGATAGGTTTCCTTTAAAATTAGCCTAGGAGTTTACGTAAATGTACCATCTCTAGGCAACACAATGAATCTCCACTGATCAATGATGTTTATGCTAATTTAGCCATGAGAAATTAGTTGCTAAATATACACCTAAAAGTCCAACACTCACTGTGATGGTGATCATGTATGAAATTGAAGCCAATTTTTAGGGTAATCACAATCTTGGGAAAATTTGGAACTTGATCACTCTAAAGGTGTGCACTTGAGCGTGTAAATCGGATGAGTGCAATCCAATAAAAAAGGGATTGCTCTTGGAGCAATATTATTCAAGGAGGCAGTGCAGATCTGCATTTTTTTTCAGCTGTATTTGGCATGAGAGTAAAAGTGCAGCATGCTGTGATTTGACTCCAGAATCAGTACAGAGCGAGAAAAAATATTAGATGTCACAGCCCATATGGACCATCAGTACAACATCCGATTTTTACAGATATATTACAATTCTGTAAGATTGAGAACTGTAAATGGTCCTGAGTAAAAAAAGGGTTTACACACAAACCGCACACACATAACAAGTTAAAGAAAAATCGTCACACTTTTCTGGATGAGAATGGGACTGATTTTTTATACACTCGTGTGACCCCAGCCTTGGCCTAAGCAGTATTATATTTGCATACAAATTATTTTTATCCTTTTGGGTTACTCGCTACTTAGCGAGAATTTCCCATTGATTTACATTGCGCCCGCTACTCGTAATGAATATGCAAGTAGTGGACTGTACTCGCTAACAGCATAGCAAGTATGAATAGTCAGCTATTCGCTCAACTCTAAGGGGCACTTTGCAAACTACAACATTGCAAGCCGATGCTTGCGATGCCGAGCGCGATAGTCCCCGCCCCCGTCGCATTTGCGATATCATGGTGATAGCTGGCGTAGCGAACATTATCGCTACGCCAGCTTCACATGCACACACCTGCCCTGCGGCGTCGCTCTGGCCAGCGACTTGCCTCCTTATTAAGGGGGTGGGTCGTGCGGCGTCATAGCGACGTCACAAGGCAGGCGGCCAATAGAAGTGGAGGGGCGGAGATGAGCGGGACGTAAACATCCCGCCCACATCCTTCCTTCCGCATAGCTGGCGTGAGCCGCAGGACGCAGGTAGGAGATGTTCCTCGCTCCTGCGGCTTCACACACAGCGATGTGTGATGCCGCTGGAATGAGGAACAACATCGTAACATCGGTCATTTCCAAATTATGGAAATGACCGACGCTACACCGAGGATACGATTACGACGATTTTGCGCTCGTTAATCGTATCAAAAAGGCTTTACACACTACGATATCGCCTGCGACGCCGGATGTGCGTCACTTTCAATTTGACCCCACCGACATCGCACCTGCGATATCGTAGTGTGCAAAGTGCCCCTTACAGTCACATTAATAATCCACCCTGTGCCCAAAAATAGATGAACTCCTTTATGCTCAACACAAGATACCAGGGTATCTAAAGTAGTAATCTAGCTTTATGCCTACGTACAGGTTAATCCACCGCAATTTCTACAGCTATGCAATTCCTTGCTGAACAAAACAGGCTATAGAACTGGAGTGATGAAAATGGCATACATGTTTAACAGAGAAAAGAGGTTAAAAGGAAGGAATGTTTATGGAATATGTTAATAAAATAATTTAGACTTGGTAAAGGGGAGGTTTAAGACCAGATAGCAGTCCAAGTTAAAGGGAATCTGTCAGCAAGTTTTTACTACCTCATCTGAAAGCAACAAAATTTAGGCAAGGAGATTTTGAATCCAATGGTGTATCACATAGATTACTGGCTAAATCCATTCCAAAACAATAAAAAATTTAGAGTCAGGAATACAGCAGAGCTCTCCAGCCTAAACCATGCTCTCAATAGAGATTGTGCATGGACTGTATGGTGTGCATGGACTGTATGGTATGGTGTGTCGAACAGAACTGTATCCTATAAATAAACTGTAAGACAAAAGAAGCGCAAATAGGGTCTTATCTGAGGGTTGGTATGGAAGAACAACACTGAGAGTACTCACCTTGAGTCACAGACTGTAAACTCACATGTCAAACCGGCTGCTGCAGCCCCACTTGAAATCAGATAAATGCTGCTCTGCCAAAGTAAGGAACAATCCAAAGGAAATAAGGTATGAAATAAAGTCACTGTAAAGAATCCTTTGGATTCTTCCTTACTTCGGCAGCGCGGCATTTGACCCTTATTATATGATTTTTCTGGACTGGCCAGCATGTGAGTTTTTAGTCCTGTAATGGTAATCACAGGGTAATAAACCTTTTAGTTTACATAAACAATAGCTCACACTCAAATAAGAGAAGCACAGTTGCTTTTTGTTTTTTAACTCTTACAGCTTGAAGTCCTCAGCTTACAAAGCAAAAACCTGTTGACATATTCCCTTTAAACATTCTACTGATTGTTAACTGGTTAATTGCTTGCATGATTACATGGATGAATAGTTCACCAATTATCAGGATGTCTAAATATATCAGTAGTTTGATTCACATGTCTTGGCTTTAAATAGACATTACCAGATCTAGAAGGAAAATACTAAACTTTTGAGAAAAGGGTGTTGGCCATGATCCCATCACAGTCTGAGTATCTCCATTACTAGTGTGATAAAAATGTTGCATTAACAGGCCCATCAAAGGGCCTCACATAAATAAAAGCACCTGCAGAATGGTCCCATAAAAAAAGTGCCAACAGCATTGGATCCCAATAAATATAAGGTGATGTCTCACATACGTAGTGTAAGCAGAGTGCACTCTCATGAATCTAAAAACTTCAATAAGGCCAAAATGCCAATCAATCAGCTTCAGCGGTCTGTGCTTCCCTGAACATTCAGCTGTTGTTAAAGGTCTGACCTGGAAATGGTAAAACACAGCATTCAAGTGTCAAATAAGAGATTGCAGAGCCATGTGCCCTAAAAGTCTGTAAGAGTAGACATACACGTAATCAGTATCATTTTAAAGACTCATTTTAAAGAGATTATATTTTTATAATATTTTCTAGCTTTATGTCCATTTTTTACATTGCAATTAATTGGATTATTTCTATTGTTTAATTTTAAGGAATACATTGTCATGATAGCATTGTGTAACTTCAAAGAGGCTTCAATGAAGGATATATACAGTATCTTGAATGCAAAGCGGCTTTTCAGCTACTGAATAAAAGAATAGTGAATAACCTTGCAGAGGTAACTTTTCCTTTCATTTCCAGAATATCTGAATAGAGCATGCAATAAAAAAATAATGTGGTTTTCTTTAAACATCTCTGTGTATATTTTGCATGAACTATAGAGCATTATCTTAAGATTGTAATAAATAGTTGAAATGAACACAATATTCTATTAAAAAAACAAACAAAAAAAACACAATATATTTCATTGTTTAATTTTTTGATATATCATTTAGATGAAAAATGTGAAGACTTTCTTGTTTAGTTTTTAGGCATACAGTGGAACCTAGGTTTACGAGAACAATCCATTCTGGGAGTATGCTTGAAAACCAAGTTACATATCTAGCAAAGCAAAATTTCCCATAGGAAATAATGCAAGCTCAGACAATTCGTTCCACAACTTGATCAATGTCCCATTCTGGTCCCCTATTGTGCTATTCCACACATACACACTCATGCACAAACACATACAAACACGCACGCACACACACATATTATGCTCACCTTACCTTCTGTTCCATCGCCGGCCTCCCGGTTCTTGTAGTTCGCCGGTACAGGATGTGTATCGGGTAACCATCGTGATGATGGAGGAACTTCCGCTGCCAGAGCGCTGATGTCAAAGGCAGGAGCTGCTTGCCTCTGATTTGTCAGCGTACTGCCTTTGAGAAGCGTCTGACAGCGGAAGTTCCTCCATCGTTTTGATGGTTACCCGATACACATCCTGTACCGGCGAACTACAAGAACCGGGAGGCCGGCGATGGAACAGAAGGTAAGGTGAGCATAATATGTGTGTGTGTGCGTATTTGTGTGTGTTTGTGTGTGTTTGTGTGGACTGCAAGAGCGGGTCAGAGCGCAGTGAAAGTACGGAACCGGAAGTGTGTGCGGTGAGTATTTGCCCGTACAGCAAAGCTTACTCGTAAAGTGAGTTACAAATTTACAGCAAGCTTTGCTCATATAGCGAAATACTCGCACATCAAGTTACTCATAAACCGAGGTTCACCTATACATGTATTCTAATAGCTGTAACTTTTGTATGTTTGCAGGCCGGTGTCTTCACTAGAGATGAGCAAGCCTCTGAAGGCTCGAGTTCGGTTCGTCGAACAGTGGCCCCTTTCGAGAACCGTCCGACGAACCGTTCGATGAACCGTTCGACGAACCTCTCGAACCCCATTGAAAACAATGGGAAGCAAACACAAACACATAGAAACACATTATACATGTACACATACAGTTAATAAACATTGCCATAACACTTACAGGTCCCCGCGACGCATCCTGCACTCTGTCTCCCGCCGCTTTACCTTCCAATAATCGCAGCGTCCTCCCGGTAACCAGCACTGATGATAGGACCTTCCGTGACGTCAAAAAAGCATATGACCAGTCACATGTCTATTATCTCATTGGCTACAGACTGGTTACATTGCTAGACATCATTGCTAGGTCCTGTCAGTGCATCTCATCATCTCGGCGAAATGCTCTGGCACATGGTCGGCTTCCCCGTTTTGCTTCCCTGTTCCGTTTTTCACCGGCTGCGACAGCCGGTCAATAACGGAGATCACCGTTGCTATAGCAACCCGCCTGTTAGCGGTAAAGTCACCGCTTACAGCACACATCTTCTGCTCACTCACCAAGTGAATAGACTGCACGGGGAGCAGCAGCGTTCTTCCTACCATGCTGCGCTGTCTGATGTAGAAGAGCTGCATGGGTTGAAGGAGAAAGAAGACAGAAGAGCAGGATCGTGGAGGGCTGACAGGGAGTAATAAACATGGAGTCTCTAAGTGTGTCTGTGTATTTATTTCTTTTAAAGTACTTTTTCTCTGTGTCTTTTCTTTAACCCTTTATTGGAGATTCTTAATTTCTGGGTCAAACTTGCCTGACATTAAGAATCTCTGGCTTAATACTAGCTAGTAAAACAAAGCTAGTATTAACTCATTATTACCCAGCAAGCCACCGAGCTTCAGGGCAGCTGGAAGAGTTGGATATAGTGCCAGATGATGGCGCTTCTATGAAAGCACCATTTTCTGGGGCAGCTGTGGACTGCAATTCGCAGCAGAGGGGCCCAGAAAGCTCAGGCCAACCTGTGCTGCAGATTCCAATCCCCAGCTGCCTAGTTGTACCTGGCTGGACACAAAAATGGGGCGAAGCTCATGTCGATTTTTTTTTTAATTATTTCATGAAATTTATGAAATAATTAAAAAAAGGGCTTCCTTATTTTTTTGTTCCCAGCCAGGTACAAATAGACAGCTGGGGGTTGGGGGCAGCCCGTAGCTGCCTGCTGTACCTGGCTAGCATACAAAAATATGGCAAAGCCCACGTCATTTTTTTGGTGGGCAAAAAACTACTACATACAGTCCTGGATAGACAAGAGCATATACAAAGGTGTATCCAGCTCACCTCTTTGATTTAGGAGTTCCTCATTTCCCCGTGCAGGGATCCATTCGGAGTCAGTCCACTCCCTTGGTATCCAAAATTCAAAGAAGTCGATCCCGCATGGTGCAAAAAATAAAATTAAAAGTCCTTTATTGAAAAACCATTAAAAAGTCCATCATGCCATGCTAGGAGGATGCGTTCCGGATGGGTTGTCCTTACTCAGTCTCAGCACAATTCACAATGAATACAGACTAAAAACATATGGCACAGGACGTGATGTCAGCAATCAGTACAAAATTTATATATGCAAAAATCCAATTCATTCCACAATATATATGCAACCAAACGTGGAAAAGTACAAATAAATTCTCAATAGAAATACATTATATAATTTCTGATATTTAATCCTGTGGGAACCCTCGTTTCCATTTCAAAAATCCATGTTATCTCTTTGTACTGTTGCATTCTTTTAATATCTCCTCCCCTCCAAGGTAGCAGAAATTTTTCAATGCCACTCACCTGCAAACTACCGAAATCACCTCATGGACACTGAGAAAGTGCTGGGAGGCTCCCGAAGGACTCCTAGTTGATTTATTTAAGACATCGTACACATGTTCCAATATTCTTTTTCTCAGTGTCCTGGTAGTGTTACCTATGTATTGCAGTCGACACGTATGCAATAAATTACATACACAACATTCATGGAACTACAGTTTATCATTGTTCTGATGTCAAACTGCTTTCCATTAGTATATGATAAGACATTCTTTGTATTGGTAACTTATTTACATAAACCGCAGGTTTTTCCACCACATTTATATGAACCGTTCACTGACAGCCAATTTGATTTGTCCATTTTTTTAATTTATTTTTATGATCACTGGGAGATAACAGTGCACCCAATGTGACATTTTTCTTGGAAACGAATTTTACACCTCCCTCCAGTATGTGATTTAAAGTTTCAATGTGTTCTCCTAGCATGGCATGATGGACTTTTTAATGGTTTTTCAATAAAGGACTTTTAATTTTATTTTTTGCACCATGCTGGATCGACTTCTTTGAGTCCTGGATGGAGTATGCTAAGCCTTGTAGTTCTGCAGCTGCTGTCTGCTCTTCTACATACACTAGTGAATGGAGCATGCTGAGCCTTGTCGTTCTGCAGCTGCTGTCTGCTCTCCTCCATACAGACAGACAGCAGCTGCAGAACTACAAGGCTCAGCATACTCCATCCAAAACTGTATGCAGGGGTTTTTTGCCCTCCAAAAAAATGACGTGGGCTTCGCCATATTTTTGTATGCTAGCCAGGTACAGCAGGCAGGTATGGCTGCCCCCAACCCCCAGCTGCCTATTTGTACCCGGGTGGGAACAAAAAAAATAGGGAAGCCCTTTTTTTAATTATTTCATGAATTTCATGAAATAATTAAAAAAAAAATGACGTGGGCTTCGCACAATTTTTGTGTTCAGCCAGGTACAACTAGGCAGCTGGGGATTGGAATCCGCAGCACAGGTTGGCCTGAGCTTTCTGGGCACCCCTGAAGCGAATTGCAGTCCGCAGCTGCCCCAGAAAATGGCACTTTCATAGAAGCACCATGTTCTGGTGCTGTATCCAACTCTTCCAGCTGCCCTGGTGATGGGTGGCTCGCTGTGTAATAATGGGGTTAGGGCTAGCTGTATATTATCAATTGGCCCTAAGCCCGAAATTCATGGGCGATAAAAAGCCACAACAGCTGATCATCGGAGAGACAGAGAGAGAGACAGAGAGACAGACAGAGAGAGGGAGAGGGAGAGAGAGAGAGAGAGAAAGGTAGAGAGAGAGAGGGAGAGGAAGAGGGAGAGGGAAAGAGGGAGAGAGGGAGAGGGAGAGAGAGGGAGAGGGAGAGAATGCAGCCTCATTCCGTGAAGCGGCTCATAGATGATGTCCGGCTACTCCCCTCTGTGCATAATTAAAATAATAATATTTTATAATTAATTATAAATAAAGAATAATAATTAATTAATTTAAAATTCAAAATAAAAAAAAATCTTTACCGACACAGCCGGGACTTGAACTCGTGAAGTTATGCTTCTTAGGCGAGCGCTCTATCCAATGAGGAACATAGGCAGATTTCGTTATCTTGAGGTCTGCAAAGCAGACTGAAGCCTGAGGTCGGTGACAGCGCGATTCTCTTCATGTGCTATATGGAGGGCACAGAGCACTTGTGTTCTGTAGCAGAGCTGACAGTGTCATGTGGATTACTTCGGACCTGGAGGGGAATTTGAGGATTTTGATAAAATGGTAAAAGAGGATTTTTTTTGTCTTTTATTCCAAATAAAGGATTTTTCGCTGTGTGTGTTTTTTTACTTTCACTTACAGTTTAATCATGGAAGGTATCTTGGGGAGATGCCTGTCATGATTAACCACGTTATTACCTCGATTGCCACCGCACCAGGGCAATTCGGGATAAGCTGGGTGGAGTCCCGGGACTGTCACATCTAATGGATGTGGCAATTCCGGGCGGCTGCTGGGTGATATTGTTAGGGTGGTGGGCTCCCGATAACGTGGTGCTCTCCATCCTGACAATACCAGCCTCCAGCCGTGTGGCTTTATCCTGGCTGGTATCAAATATGGGGGGAACCACATTTTTTTTTTATTATTATTTATTTATTTTACTGCACGATATAGACCCGCCCGCCGGCGGCTGTGATTGGTTGCAGTGAGACAGCTGTCACTCATCATGGGGGCGTGTCTGACTGCAACCAATCATGGGCGCCGATGTGCGGGGAAAGCACGGAATAACTGATTGAATAATGAAGCGGCATCCATTTTCAAAAGAGGAAAAGATGCCGCAGATTTGTAACAGTGTGCAGCGAGGCGCCCGTGATCGGTGAGTAGGAAAGAGAGAGGGATTGTGCTGGGGATGCAGGACGCATGCAAACAGCAACATGTGCACATAGCCTTACTGTGAAAAGCCACGTTTTTGGTGCTCAAACTGTTCTCGAACGTAACTCGAACTGTCAAGCTTTTAGCAAAAAGCTCGAGTTCGTCGAATGTCTTGAACACCCCCCAAAATCACTCGAACATGAAATTTTTGAACCTCGAGCCTCGAACATCACTCATCTCTAGTCTTCACTCTACAAAGGAACTTTTGGTCATCATCAAGCATTGGATATCATGGCACATTGTATTATTATTTTTTTTTTTTTAACGTTACATTTATTATACCCTGGGGTGCGGAGAGAATCCAGAGCCTAACAGGGAACATTCAATTACTTGTGCATAACTTCGATGAAAATTTAATTTTCCAGCAAAATCTTTAGGATTTATCAAATACAAACTTTTAATTGTTCTGTTATTAACCTTTTTCACCATTCCTCTACAGTTCACTAAAATGAAATCGACAGCTAGCTACCATTTTGCAGAATTCACGCAGAGCAAACTACAATGTAATATGTAGTATTGAAACTATGTTTTTTGTCATTTCCAGCTAGAATTCAAATCCAATCAAATAAATTTGCCAATCTCTAGACACAACTTGAGAAAATATAATCAAAATTATCTTTACCATAAATGTGTCCTTATAAATTATTACAATCAAAACAGATTCATAGTCTTTAAACAAAAAGCACTATGAATCAATTGACACCATTTAAAAAAAATATTTTAAAATTAATTTTTATTATTCATTAAATTTACAAAAACATACATAAAAAAGGACAATACCACCAATGTGGGAGTATACAAACAAAGCCTGAATATATAATCTGTTAACACTGATTAAACATATATTGATATGCACATAAATATCCAATTACAGTTGTACTCAATAAATAATAATAAATATACAGTACTACAATGTGCCTAATACAATTTCCTATTCACAAATCATCACTTCAGGAATTATTCTTGCTATTTTATATTAACCCCTTCACGACCAGCCGATTTTTCGCTTTCCGTTTTTTTTTTCGCCATTCTTTTTCTGAGAGACGTAACTTTTTTATTTTTCAGTCAATATGGTCATGTGAGGGCTCATTTTTTGCGGAATGAGCTGTACTTTAAAATTAAACCATCCGTTTTACCATATAGTGTACTAGAAAACGGCAATAAAATTCCAAATGCAGAAAAATTGCAAAAAAAGTGCGATAGCACCATGGTTTTTGAGATATTTTATTCACTGTGTTCACTATATGGTAAAACTGATGTGTGGGTGTGATGCCTCAGGTCAGTGCGAGTTCGTAGACACCAAACATGTATAGGTTTACTTTTATATAAGGGGTTAAAAAAAAATTGGAAGTTTGTCCGAAAAAAGTGGCGCACGTTTTACGCCATATTCCGTGACCCATAGTGTTCTCATTTTTCAGGATCTATGGCTCAATGATGGCTTATTTTTTGCGTCTCGAGCTGACGTTTTTAACGGTACCATTTTTGCGCAGATGCTACGTTTTGATCGCCTCTTATTGCATTTTGCGCAAAAGTTGCGGCGACAAAAAAACATCGTTTTGGTGTTTGGAATTTTTTTGCCGTATACTGATCAGATTAATTGATTTTATATTTTGATAGATCAGGCGTTTCTGAACGCAGCGATACCAAATGTGTGTGTATTTTTTATTTTTTTAACCCTTTAATTTTCAATGGGGCGAATGGGGGGTGATTTGAACTTTTAGGTTTTTTTGTTTTTTTTAAATTTTTTAAAACTTTTTCTTACTTTTTTTTTTATTTTACTAGTCCCTCTAGGGGGCTATTGCGATCAGCATTCTGATCGCTCTGCAGTATCTGCTGATCACAGCTACAAGGCTGTAAACAGCAGATACGCTCTCTTTCTCTTTTGCTGTGCCGCTGGCACAGCGAAAGTGAAAGCAAGTCAGGTGTAGTACAGGAGTCATCACATGATCCTGTGCTACCATGACAACTATCGGAAGTCACGTGATCGCGTCACATGACTTCCGGTATCGGGTGGTAAGTAAATGTTTACTGCGATCGCGCTTATAATGGCACTGTCACATATTGACAGCGCCATATAAGGGGTTAAACGGCACGAGCAGATAACGATTCTGCTTGTGCCTAGCAGGCACACATCTCAGCTGTGAAAATCAGCTGAGATGTGTGCCGATCGCAGCATGATGCTGCCGGCAGACCGCGGGCAGTAACATTATGACCGCAAGGACGTAATTTATGGCCCGTGGTCGTTAAGGGGTTAAACATGCACATAAATACATGATTATAAATATATTCAATAAATAATGATAAATACACAGATTGTAATATAAAGTGCAATAGTGCCTGCTAAACTGCTTAATCACAAATTATCCCTTCAAGTATCACTCCTGCTATTTGTATTCAATTACCACTTATAATTGGCTCTGAACAAGGCCTAACAAAGTGCATTATCACATAGCAGCTTCCCAAAGGATATAACCAGTACAATTACCGTGAACACTATATTAAATTGCACCTAAAAATAACACAATGCTGTGCCCTGACTTATCTGAATATCTGCAGCCTCTTGTATCTCCTATCTGCCTCCGACGCGCGTTTCATCACCTTCTTCAGGGGATATGAATATGTTGTGATTACAACAACTTGAGAAATGTTTTCAGACCAACAGAGAATATAGAGCCCAAAAATATAAACCAACATCATATACACTGGAGTACCAAACACAGAAATTTATAAACCTATGAGCTACCAGTTAATCAGATCAACAACTTAGTGTCCAAAGCAGAACACAAAGTATTCTATTAATAATTCCACACATATGAACAATATTTCTGAGATATCTCATTAAACACACCCCAAACCCACAAAAACAAGGCAGATGTGGGTGATGTCAGCAAGTAACATGATGGCAGCATGACAGGTTGTATTTAGGCAAATCCAACAATCATTAATGCAGGCAGTTAAACTTAGAAGCTATATAGAAAGTAGTAGTGTATTATATAAAGTATATAAGAAAAAAACAGCAAGAGTTGTCATAGGGTTAGAATGCATGTGGTAAACCATATGACTCTAATGAAACATTAATACATTTAGTCAAACATGATGTTAGTTGAAATTGTGTTCATGGTCATTAGAATTGGATAATATAAAATACAACCAGAAGGCAGCCCAGGAGAGTTGTCATAGGATTAATGAACATGTAACATAGCATGTATTCCTACGAATGGGGTTATCAGAGTGATTTGTACCATGCAAGAAAAAAAAAATCTGTAGTGCTCCGAAAAGGGTTGTCATGGGAACTGCAGCCATATAGACCCAAAATACCAATCCATAGATGCCATAAGAAATTCACTGACCACCAGACTAACACTGCCCAGTGTCCCAATGCGCGTTTCGCTTGCGGGTTCGTCAGGCACAAATCACTCTGATAACTCCATGTCATCTAATTCTAATGATCATTTTGTTCAACTAACATTGTTTGACTAAATTTATTAATGTTTCATTAGAGTCATATGGTTTACTCCATGCCTTCTAACCCTATGACAACACTTGCGAGTGTTTTCTTACTTACTTTGTATAATACACTACTTTCTATATAGCTTCTAACTTTAACTGCCTGCATTAATGATTTTGGGATTTGCCTAAATACAACCTGTCATGTTGCGGTCATGATATTTGCTGACATCACCCACACTGCCTTGTTTTTATGGGTCTGGGGTGTTTTTAATGAGATATTTCAGTGATATTGTTCATGTGTGTTGAATTACTAATAAAATACTTTGTATTCTGCTTTGAACATTAAGTTGTTGATCTGACTTAAGTCCACTTTAAACGCAACAACATCGCTAAAGAGATATCACGGAATTCGTGACGCACATCCGGCCTCGTTAGCGACGTCGTTGCGTGTGACACCTACGAGCGACCGCTAATGATCCGAAAAATGGCAAAAATGATTGATTGTTGACATGTCGTTCCTTTCCCAAATATAGTTGCTCATTTTGGATGCAGGTTGTTCGTCGTTCCTGAGGCAGTACATATCGCTATGTGTGACACCCCGGGAACGACGAACAACTGCGTTGCTGCATACTCCGGCAACGAAGTGGGAGTAACGTTAATGCGGCTGCTCTCCGCCCCTCCACTTCTATTTGTGGCCCGCTGTGTGACGTCGCTGTGACGCCGCATGAACCTCCTCCTTAAAAAGAGTTTGTTCACCGGCCACAGCGAAGTCGTTAGGAAGGTATGTGCGTGTGACGCGTACTAGCAATATTGTTCATCACGGGCAGTGGTTTACCCGTGACGCACGCACGACGGGGGTGGGTGCAATCGCTAGAGATGTCACAGCGTGTAAAGCGGCCTTTACTGGTAGCTCAAAGGTCTATTGAGAAATGTTGTTGTCTGTTTTTTAATTCTGACTTTAAAGGACATCTTTCACTTTTCAATAACCAGGTGTGTGTTTAAAGCCTGCTTTACATGCTGCAATGTATCTTACAATGTGTCGGCGGGGTCACGTCGTAAGTGACGCACATCCGGCATCGTAAGGTACACTGCAGTGTGTGACAGGTATGTGCGATTGCGATTGAATGGTAAAACGTTCATCACATACACGTCGTTCATTTCTCTAGAATTGAACGTCAGATTGTTCATCATACCCGGGGTAGCACACATCGCAGTGTGTGACACCCCGGGAACGATGAAAAGATCTTATCTGCGTCCTGCGGCTCCCGGCCCAAAATGCGGAAGGAAGGAGGTGGGTGGGATGTTTACATCCCGCTCAGCTCCGCCCCTCCGCTTCTATTGGCTGGCTGTTACGTGACATCGCTGTGACGCCGAACGTCCCTCCCACTCCAGGAAGTGGACTTTCACCGCCCACAGCGAGGTCGTATGGACGGGTAAGTATGTGTGACGGGGTTAATCGATTGTGCGGCACATTCAACAAATTGAACGTGCCACACATACGATGGGGGCGGTTACGATATCATATGCTGGATCGTAAGGTGTAAAGCAGGCTTTACTCCTTTACGTCTGTATCAAGTTTAGATTTTTTTTTAGCCATTGCAGACTATTTCTTTTTATCATGATTATTTTGTAATTTTATATTTCATGTAGAGAAATCAGGAATGGTTGTGTAAGAAGCAATATTATCCTTGATTTTGTCATCAGCAAGTTTTAAATTCAATAATCTCTTATGGTAATATTTTACTATTAATTGCATCTACTTTAGTGAAACAGTCTGAGAGCATATTATACCAGGTAGTTAAGATGTATCCTCATCCTTTGTAGTATTAAGACATACATTAACGGCACTTCACATATTACAGGAAAGCTCCAACTCAATCTGCCTAGCTTGTCTTTAATCCAATCCAATTATCACATTAATACAGTGACCCAATATAACATTAAAAAAAGTCTTATGTGTAATGAAAGTGGATTGGAGTTCTGGAGTTGCCCTCCCCAATATACATTTTATAACCTATGATTTCCTCAATTAGCCCCCTGAGACAAAGAGAAACTAGGCAGACTGAACTGGAACTTTCCCATAATATGGGATGTTCCATTAATGTAAGTTGCAATTTATCAATACATTGCCACTGCCAAGACACTAAATAAAGTATAGAAGCACGGTCTGATAGAGCGCTAAGGAGGCCACAGTATTAGATTATTTTTTTTTAGCATTTATTGTTTTCTATCAGCCACAAGACGTTTCGATATACACAATATCTTCTTCAGGTTATCCACCTGATGAAGATATTGTGTATATCGAAACGCGTTGTGGCTGATAGAAAACAATAAATTAAAAAAAAAATTAATCTAATACTGTGGCCTCCTTAGCGCTCTATCAGACCGTGCTTCTATAATTTACTGCTGATCTTCCCCTCTGTGGGTTCATGGCAAGAGCTGCTTGATACGGAGGTCAGATTACCAGAGACGCCCAGTGATCTGTCATGTGACCAGCTCTTCAGGAATTTGCTTCCCTGGATGGACACCGTGGGCTAACAGGTTAGAAGAGCTCTGACACCCCACTCCCGCCTTATACCGTGGTTGTGCGAGTGCTGCACAACCACATCAGGTGAGTAGATTCTTTTTCTCCTCCTCACCACTATCTCCCAGAACCTTCACATGCGCTCCCTTGTTTAATTTTTATCAAGACACTAAATAAGGATTACAGTGTAAAAGTGATTTTTTTTTTGCTGTTTTCTGTGTTTTGTGTACTTCCTTTTTGAGGCCAATCATGATTGTGACAATTAGTGTTGAGCAAGTGGTTGACTATTCATACTCGCTATGCTGTTAGCGAGTACTGTCCGCTAGTCGCATGTTCGTTACGAGTAGCAAGTAACACGAAAGCCGTACTATTCGCTACTCGCACGAAAAGTACGTCTTTTGGGTTACTCGCTACTTAGCAAGTATTTCCTATTGACTTACATTGCACCCTCTACTCATAATGAATATGCGAGTAGCGGACATTACTCGCTAACAGCATAGCGAGTACGAATACTCTACTTGCTCCACACTAGTGACAATATGTTTTTAATATTAATCTGTAATAAATTTGGATTATTTTATGTTAATGTCAGCATTTATTGACTGTATTTTGTTTGTATAAAACATATGTCATGGAATTACCACTGCTGTACATACATAAAAATATCTGACATCCAGAATTACTGTCTTTTTAAATCGCCACTTGAGATGAGTGAATTGATTGGATGCAAAATGAATTTCTAGCAATTTCTGAAATTCACAGGTACTGGTAAAGTAAAAAAATCTGTGATTTCATTAAATGCCACACCCCAAAAAAAAATAAAATGCCAGTTACCAGTTTACATACTGCAGAAGATTTCAAAGATTCCATCTGTCATAGAAGGCTCATTTGATATCAGGCTTGTCTGATCGAATATACCTATAATGTGTTACTGTTTTCACTTCACATGGTACACACTGACAAGCGAAAGGGTAACAATGTTTTAAATGTTTGACTTTCAGGCTCCATACGTCACCATACACTGCAGATTTGAACATGAGACTACCTTCATTTTATAGACAATCATCTTGGCTATGTTCTACATAAATTTAACTTGCAACTCTATAGCATATGATTAATTATGCAGATTCATGTCATGTCACTACATTGTTACTGTTTTGCTCCTAAAAATCTACTATTTAATTTTTATTATTTTCTTAGTACTTTGTAAATCTAACTTTAGCTTTCAACACTGCCTGAATGTCTGTGGACATGCTCTCAATCATATTCAAGTATGTATTGACCAACATCTGATCCCAGATCTTTTCTACATGTTCCCAATATTAGTGCATACTTATCGACTCTGTTGGGTATGTGTACAGATATATTTCCAGCTCTATGTACAAATGTTCAATTGGGTTGAGGTTTGGGGCCTGGGAGGCCCAATACAGCACCTCTACTTCATTCTCATTTAACCATTTATTTACCAATTTCGATATGTTTCAGGTAGTTACCCTGCTGGAACACTATGTCATCCTTTTCATACTCAAAGTACTCGAAAGTACAAAATAACTCATTTTGTAGGAAACTCACATATAGCTAAGCATTAACACCACCATTAATCTTGGTCAATTATCAAATGTCTTTGGCTTTGCAGCAACCCCATATCATCTGGCTTTCTCCACCAAACTTGACAGTTCGATCAATTTCTTAGCCCTTTGTTCCTTTTTTTTTCTAGACCCATTTGCACACATCAGGGCCTATTCTATTGACTTTCGTCTTATCGCTTCAAATCACTCTTTTCCAATCTTGTACTGTCCACACTTCATACTTTTTTGCAAATTTGAGCCGATGCATTTATGACGATATTGAGGTTGAGGCTTCTTCACCTTTTTTCGGGCCACTATTCCAGACTTGTGTACCATGTGTTGCACGATGATTGCATGGACATCTGAGATCTCACTATTATGAAGCATTTCAGCCACCTCCACTTCCGGGTTTGTTGCACCAGAACTGAAAGACCTTGCTATGAGCCAACTTGATTACGCCAATATTTTGTCTGGACATCCACCTCAGTTTGGCAAATTTCTTGGCCGAGAAACTACTACTGATGAACTGGAAGATGCTGTTTCTATTTTCCTGATATATTTTCTTCATGGCTGCTCTTTGATTCCAACCAGTGTTGTTTCACTTGGAATTTAACCTAGTAACACACCGAACTATTAGAACATTTGATAACTGGTTGGTTGCAATTAGTAGTACACAAGAAGAAAATGATTTTCCACCACCAGGAGCAAAACAGTAGTGACATGGCAAGAGTCTGCATAACCAATCATATGCTAAATAGTTGCAAGTCAAATTAATATATGAGATACTTAAGATATAAGGGTGATTTACAGTGACATCGCTAACGATATATCGTCGGGGTCACGGTGTTTGTGACGTCGCAGCGTGTAACACCTATGAGCGACCTAAAACGATCGCAAAAGAGTTAAAAATCGTTGGTCTGTGACACGTCGTTCATTTACCAAAAATCGTTGTCTGGTGAGTAGCAAGGTCCCCCGAAGAAGCATAAGAGACATGAAACACGTGTCGGGACTCTGGTCTCAACGTACTATCCTGGTCTTGTACTAAATTGGCATGGGTGAGTAGCTTACCTGGTGCCTGCCTGGTTGGCATGATTGTTTGTTGCTGTGCGGTTTCTATCTTGCACTTTACTATTTCTGCACATAAAGGGTTCTACTCGCCTCTTTATTGTTAACTACGTGCCAGGGATACATGGGGTCTTTTCTTTCCCCCTCCACACTTTACCCATATACATTATAATTGTTTAATATTTTGTCCTGAAGCATTTTTATAATAAATTTATATGGCATTTACCATTGGCTTCTTCGGATATATCTTTTTTTCATTTTGGCACAATTTAAAGACTTTATTTAATGTTTTGGTCTTTCAAGATTATACTGTAGTAGTCCAATAAATAATGCATGTATAGATATTCTCTTTTAAAAAACACTTTTGCTTTCTTAGATATTCAGGATTCAGGTTTAGTCACCTTTTGGAATCATAGACCTCACTGTAGTTTTTCAATAATGGAATTAATCAGAAAAAAATTCAAATTACCTAATATATATATGCAAACCGTGTATAGTCGTAAAAGTTTTAACAGATAAGTTATGGCTATTTTTTCTTATATTCTCAACTGTTATTCTGATTTTTGCACCTCTTAGAAAACCTCTTTAGAAAATGTACCTTCAATGTTGCCAACATTTCCGGAATTTATTGTCTCTTGCAAAAAAATATATCAGGCAGATATGGTGGTATTGCTACTACCATATTAGAGTTGAAGGCTTTCCAGCATATTGTAAATAGGGCCTGGTGAGTCCTAGAATTGGTTTCTCGACAGGGCTGCAATCTGCTAGCTGTGTTTCATATGCTAAGGTATAAGTGTATGTGAGGCAATTGAAAATGGATAATATTGGAGGTACTGATTAACAAATGTAGGCAGTGTGCACAAGACATGAGAGGAGAAGAAGCATTGAAAAGTGTGCCATGGGTCCCAGCTAGAGGTAAGAAAATTAATTAACTGGAGTTATATTCTAGTGGAATGTTACAAATCTGCACAGATTACAAAAAATAAGACATGCCGTCATGGCGTACTCAACCTTTATGGGCACCTGTGCAGAACAATCCTAGGCTTAGCATATATGGAAGCCTCAGTCTACCAACCAGAGTCCCTGGAGACTTCAGTACTGCCGACGTAGATCAAAATATGCTACGTAGATCATAGGGGTTGTAGTGAGGAGCTGATGGGCCAGATAGATGAATGATGAAGTGAATATAAGGATTTTTTTTTTGAATATTACAGTTATTATGCTCTGGAATCTGTATGTTTTCCAGAGGATATTAAGGGATGATAAATTAGAAAACAACAACTTCTCAATGAATTACTACACTAATAGGAGAATTTGAATTTTGTTTGATTCACTCATCTCTACTCCCAGCTAAGCTTTAGGCTAATAAAAGGCTCACAATCATGGCAATGTTTATTAGGTTCCAAATGGGCTGTTATGTTATAAGTAGAGATGAGCGAACCGGTCGTGGTTCGGCTCGAGTTCGTTTCGTTGAACGGAGGTCTCGTTCAAGTTCAGTTCGGCGAACGTTCGACGAACCGAACTCGATCCGCATAGGAAACAATGGCAGGCAATCACAAACACATAAAAACACCTAGAAAACACCTTCAAAGTTGTCCAAAAGGTGACAAACTACTCACAACACAACACAAACACATGGGAAAGTGACAAGGACATATATTCATGCGAAAACAAAAGAGCTGGACAAGGAAAAAGAGGAGAAGACACAGATATAGGCTTGGCACGCCCTTCTAAAATCATGTAAAACACCGTAAGGTGACTCCAAGCGGAGTCTCCCTTTTTTCCAAAAATTGGGCCCCACACACACCCACCCCTTCAGTGGCAGCAGTTGTGCCCCAGTTGAACACTTCACAGGTAGATTTGCATCAAGCACATTCAAAAATACGCCATAATTAACCGTCCCCAGCATGAAACCGGGGTACGTAGCTAAGTCTTTCCTGATCCCATCTCTGTTCATCTTGGATCATTTTTAAAAACAATGTAAGCAAGGGTTACTCCAAGTGGAGTCTCCCTTTTTTTCCAACAATTGGGCCCCACACACACCCACCCCTTCAGTGGCAGCAGTTGGGCCCCAGTTGTACACTTCACAGCTAGATTTGCATCAAGCACATTCAAAAATACGCCATACTTAACCGTTCCCAGGATGACACCGGGGTAGGTACATAAAGTCTTTGCTGAACCATGACTTGTTCATCTTGGCTCCTTTTAAAAAACACAGCACGCAAGGGTTACTCCAAGCGGAGTCTCCCTTTTTTCCAAAAATTGGGCCCCACACACACCCATCCCTTCAGTGGCAGCAGCTGTGCCCCAGTTGTACACTTCACAGCTAGATTTGCATCAAGCACATTCAAAAATACGCCATTCTTAACCGTCCCCAGGATGACACCAGGGTAGGTAGCAAAGTCTTTGCTGAACCATGACTTGTTCATCTTGGCTCCTTTTAAAAAACACGGCAAGCAAGGGTTACTCCAAGTAGAGTCTCCCTTTTTTTCCAAAAATTGGGCCCCACACACACCCACCCCTTCAGTGGCAGCAGTTGTGCCCCAGTTGTACACTTCACAGCTAGATTTGCATCAAGCACATTCAAAAATACGCCATTCTTAACCGTCCCCAGGATGACACCGGGGTAGGTAGCAAAGTCTTTGCTGAACCATGACTTGTTCATCTTGGCTCCTTTTTAAAAACACAGCAAGCAAGGGTTACTCCAAGCAAAGTCTCCCTTTTTTCCAAAAATTGGGCCACACAGACACCCCATCAGTGGCAGCAATTGTGCCCTAGTTGCAAACAGGATGTTTTGATTTGCATCAAGCACATTCAAAAATACGCCATAATTAACCGTCCCCAGCATGACACCGGGGTAGGTAGCTAAGTCTTTCCTGATCCCAGCTCTGTTCATCTTGGATCATTTTTAAAAACAATGTAAGCAAGGGTTACTCCAAGCGGAGTCTCCCTTTTTTCCAAAAATTGGGCCACACACCCACCCCATCAGTGGCAGCACTTGTGCCCTAGTTGCAAACAGGATGTTTTGATTTGCATCAAGCACATTCCAAATCCACAAGCATTTACTCTCCCCAGGATGACACAGGGGTAGTAAATTCCTTGTGGATCCATGACTTGTTCATTTTGATGAACGTTAGCCTGTCCACATTGTCACTGGACAGACGCGTGCGCTTATCTGTCAGCACACACCCAGCAGCACTGAAGACACGTTCAGAGACAACGCTGGCAGCTGGACACGACAAGATCTCCAAGGCGTAAGTTGAGAGCTCTGGCCATATTTCAAGATTTGAAGCCCAAAATGAGCAAGGCTCCATTTGCAAAGTCATGGCATCAATGTTCATTTGGAGATTCTCCTGTATCATCCTCTCCAGCCGTTGACTATGTGTCAGACTTGTTGTCTCTGGTGGCCTTGCAAAGGAGGGTCTAAAAAAATTATGAAAAGATTCAATAAAATTGCTGTTACCAGCACCAGATACAGTCCTACTGGTTTGGGTAGACTGTTGAAGATGACGAGACCGTCCCATGTTTGGCAAGTTACAACTGGGAGATTCACTCCCTTCACCTGCACGGTTGTTTGGTGGAAAAGCCGAGCTAAGATTGAGTAACAGCTTCTGCTGATACTCCTGCATACATGCGTCCCTTTCTATGGCTGGAAATATGTCACAAAATTTGGACTTGTACCGGGGATCTAATAGTGTGGCAAGCCAGTAGTCATCTTCACTTCTAATTTTGACAATACGAGGGTCATGTTGGAGGTAGTGCAGCAAGGAGGCGCTCATGTGTCTTGCGCAGCCATGCGGACAAAGTCCACGCTGTGTTTGTGGCATAGAGGTGCTAACCGTTCTTTCTTCCTCTGACATCTCCCCCCAACCTCTTTCAACTGAAATTTGACCAAGGTCTCCCTCATCCGCTGAGTCTTCCATGTCTATGGACAGTTCGTCCTCCATTTCTTCATGTTCTCCTGCACCTTCCTCAACATTTCGCCTGCTACCATGCGCCCTTGTTGATCCCTGTCCCCCATGGTCCCATGCCTGCCGCGTTGGTGATGATGAACGTCTGGACCTTGGTGATGTTGTTGTGTCTTGCGCATATGAATCCTCCTGTAGTTCCTCCCCTTCCTGTTGTGTCACCCCCTGACTCCGAATAGTGTTTAGCTTGTGCTCCAGCATGTAAATGACTGGAATTTTCATGCTGATAATGGCATTGTCAGCGTTAAACATATTCATCGGCATGTCGAAACTGTGCAGAAGGGTGCATAGGTCCTTGATCTGAGACCACAACATCAGGGTGATCTGCCCCACCTCTACATCTCGTTGGCCAAGGCTATACGTCATGACGTATTGCACCAGGGCTCAGCGGTGCTGCCACAGTCGCTGTAACATGTGGAGAGTAGAATTCCAGCGTGTCGGCACATCGCATTTCAGGCGATGAACCGGCAGGCCGAAAGACTTCTGGAGCGATGCAAGTCGATCAGCTGCGGCGGTTGAACGGCGGAAGTGAGCAGACAGTTTTCGTGCCCTGGTAGAAGGCCATCTAGGCCGGGATAGTGTGTTAAAAATTGCTGGACAACAAGGTTTAACACGTGAGCCATACAAGGCACGTGTACAAAATGGATACAGCCGCACACTAAATGCCATCAATGTATAAGGGAACTCTGGTACTGCATTACTGCTATATGAAAAAATTAGATTTTTAGTTTATGAATTGGCCAATGCATGTAAGCCCGGACACCAAACGGCAAGGTAAATCTCAATATTCCGGGTCCCTAAATAAAATGCCACTATCTAGGTTAAAAACATCCTTGTCTGGGCAGCTAGACTAAAAAACTAACTTGAAATGCCACTATCTGGACTAACCTCCATGTCTGGGCAGCTAGAACTCCTGGTATAAGGATTGTGAACACAGCCTGGTTTATAGGGCGGAGTGCTCAGTCAAAAAAAAACTCACTGCAAATATTTCAAAAGACTGACCTGCACATCCTACAAGTGTGTATAGGTGCCAGCTGAAAAAACCTAGCAAATACAAAATGGATACAGCCGCACACTAAATGCCATCAATGTATAAGGGAACTCTGGTACTGCATTACTGCTATATGAAAAAATAAGATTTTTAGTTTATGAATTGGCCAATGCATGTAAGCCCGGACACCAAACGGCAAGGTAAACCTCAATATTCCGGGTCCCTAACTAAAATGCCACTATCTAGGTTAAAACATCCTTGTCTGGGCAGCTAGATTAAAAATCTAACTTAAAATGCCACTATCTGGACTAACCTCCATGTTAGGGACCCGGAATATTGAGACTTACCTTGCCGTTTGGTGTCCGGGCTTACATGCATTGGCCAATTCATAAACTAAAAACCTCATTTTTTCATATAGCAGTAATGCAGTACCAGAGTTCCCTTATACATTGATGGCATTTAGTGTGCGGCTGTATCCATTTTGTATTTGCTAGGTTTTTTCAGCTGGCACCTATACACACTTGTAGGATGTGCAGGTCAGTCTTTTGAAATATTTGCAGTGAGTTTTTTTCTGACTGAGCACTCCGCCCTATAAACCAGGCTGTGTTCACAATCCTTATACCAGGAGTCCTAGCTGCCCAGACATGGAGGTTAGTCCAGATAGTGTCATTTCAAGTTAGATTTTTAGTCTAGCTGCCCAGACAAGGATGTTTTTAACCTAGATAGTGGCATTTTAGTTAGGGACCTGGAATATTGAGATTTACCTTGCCGTTTGGTTTCAGGGCTTACATGCATTGGCCAATTCATAAACTAAAAATCTCATTTTTTCATATAGCAGTAATGCAGTACCAGAGTTCCCTTATACATTGATGGCATTTAGTGTGCGGCTGTATCCATTTTGTATTTGCTAGGTTTTTTCAGCTGGCACCTATACACACTTGTAGGATGTGCAGGTCAGTCTTTTGAAATATTTGCAGTGAGTTTTTTTCTGACTGAGCACTCCGCCCTATAAACCAGGCTGTGTTCACAATCCTTATACCAGGAGTCCTAGCTGCCCAGACATGGAGGTTAGTACAGATAGTGGCATTTCAAGTTAGATTTTTAGTCTAGCTGCCCAGACAAGGATGTTTTTAACCTAGATAGTTGCATTTTAGTTAGGGACCCGGAATATTGAGATTTACCTTGCCGTTGGTTTCCGGGCTTACAAGCATTGGCCAATTCATAAACTAAAAATCTCATTTTTTCATATAGCAGTAATGCAGTACCAGAGTTCCCTTATACATTGATGGCATTTAGTGTGCGGCTGTATCCATTTTGTATTTGCTAGGTTTTTTCAGCTGGCACCTATACACACTTGTAGGATGTGCAGGTCAGTCTTTTGAAATATATACAAGGCACGTGTGTCACCTTGTGCAGGCGAAGGGCCGCACCCAGGTTTGCAGCATTGTCGCACACGGCCTTACCAGGCTGAAGATTGAGTGGAGACAACCATTTATTAAACTCAGTCTCCAGAGCTGCCCACAACTCATCCGCTGTGTGACTCCTATTTCCAAGACATGTCAAGCTAAAGACCGCCTGATGCCGTTGCGCTCTGCTGCCAGCATAGTAATGAGGGGTGCATGATTCCTTCTGCGCAGTGCGAACACTGGTGGCCTGACCAGGCAGGCTTGGGGCGGAGGTGGAGGACCCAGATGAGGTGGAGGAGGCAGAAGCAGTGGCGGAACTTGGACAGACAGAGGACTGACACACAAGTCGTGGGGATGGCAAACTTGTGCAGCAGACCCTTCACCATCTATCACCATAGTTACCCAGTGCCCAGACAGCGACATGTAACGTCCCTGTCCATGCTTACTGGTCCAAGTATCGGTGGGGAAATGCACCCGTTCACACACAAAGTTTCTCAAGGAAGCGGTGATGTTGTGTGTGACATGCTGATGTAGCGCGGGCACACCTTTCTTAGAGAAGTAGTGGCGACTGGGCATCTGGTACTGGGGCACAGCGACAGACATAAGGTCTCTAAAATCCTGTGTGTCCACCAGGCGGAAAGGCAGCATTTTGGTAGCCAAGAGCTTATAGAGGGATAAAGTCAACCTCTTAGCTTTGTCATGGGTCGCAGGAAATGGCCTTTTATTTGTCCACATCTGAGGGACAGAGATCTGGCTGCTGTGTATAGACGGTGTTGAGTAGGGTGTCCCTGAAAAAATGCAGCTTTGTGAGGAAAGTGCAGGCGTAGACATGATGTTGCCTTCATCCAACGTTGGTGCTATCGATGTCTGAGAGAGCTGTACACACGTACTTGTTTCCCCTTCCAAACCAACTGACGACCTACCAAGCAAACTGTCTGTTGCGGTTACAGTGGTGGAAGTTGTGCGTGGAAAACCAGGTGTGACAGCTGTCCCCACAGTCCTAGAAGATGAAGAGCTCACAGATGCACTGGAAGAGGCAGGCAGTGGATGGTTCGCTTCGCTAGGCCGCATTGCAGCACGGTGAGATTCCCACCGGGACATATGATATTTATTCATGTGACGATTTACGGAAGAAGTTGTCAAACTGCTGAAGTTTTGCCCTCTACTAACAGAATCATGACAAATTTTACAGATCACATAATTTGGGCGATCTTTTGCTATGTCAAAAAAGGACCAGGCTAGGCAAAGCTTAGAGGGAATGCGACCTGCTGATCCACCCCGACTAGTGCTCAGAGGCACAGTGGTGGCTGAGGATGCAGTTGTAGATGTGCTACCAGTACTCCGACTCTGTCAAGGAAGGCGCAAGGTAACTTCGTCGTAAGTTGCATCCTCCTTCACCATCTCTGTTGACCTCCTCGAGGGCCTGACTGTGGGTTGACAGTAGGTGGGATCTAGAACTTCCTCATCAATTGTTGTGTTGGCACTCCCCTCACCCTAAGACCGAGCCTCTTCTTGCCCTGACCGAATATTTAGGTTGTCATCCCAATCTGGTATCTGCGTCTCATCGTCATCAGTATGTTCCTCATTGTCTATTACCACAGGTGTTTCAGTTTGTGAATAAGGGTCAACATTATGCTCAGAATCTTGGTCATCACGGCCTGAATCTGAGTCACAAAGGTTCTGGGCATCACTGCAGACCATTTCCTGGTCTGTACTCACTGTAGCTTCGGAGCAGACTTCTGATTCCCAGGCTATTGTGTGACTGAACAGCTCTGCAGACTCAGCCATCTCAGTTCCACCATACTATGCAGGGCGGATGGAGACTTCAGAGCTATGAGAATGCAAGTGTGATTGGGCTGACAACTCAGAGGACTGGTGTTTTTTGGATGCGGTAGTTGAGGTGGCGGAGAGGGCACTTGTTGGACCACTTGAGATCCATTCAAGCATTTTCCTTTTTTGCCCATCATCTACCTTTGTTCCAGTTGTTCGTGTCCGTAAAAAAGGGAGCACATCGGATTGTCCACGGTAAGTAGTAGACATCTTACTTTTGCTGGAAGATGGTCTATATTCAGCAGATGTTAATGGAACTTTGCCACCTTCCCCACGGACAAACCCTTTTTTCCCTTTTCCAACACGCCTCTTCCCCTTTCCACCAGCATCTGTCATTTTGCCACTCATGTTGATTGCGACAAGATTGTGCACTGAAAATGTGGTAGTAAAAATTGAGAGGTGGTGTAGATTGCAGTGGTGGTCTAGCTTTATTAACAACAGAATAATAAAGAATAATTATCCCTGACAATGAAACTACGGCCCTTAAACTGGCAGCAGTGTTTGCTAGTATAATGGCTTAGTAACAATGAGTTTGAGTGTGCAATGCAGGCAGACGTGCTGCAAATATCTTTGCACTAGTGGGACAATACAGAAGTCCAACAGCCACGTTTAGGATGCCACTAAGTTTCCCCAGTGTTTGCTAGTATAATGGCTTAGTAACAATGAGTTTGAGTGTGCAATGCAGGCAGACGTGCTGCAAATATCTTTGCACTAGTGGGACAATACAGAAGTCCAACAGCCACGTTTAGGATGCCACTAGGTTTTCTCAGTGTTTGCTAGTATAATGGCTTAGTAACAATGAGTTTGAGTGTGCAATGCAAGCAGACGTGCTGCAAATATCTTTGCACTAGTGGGACAATACAGAAGTCCAACAGCCACGTTTAGGATGCCACTAAGTTTCCCCAGTGTTTGCTAGTATAATGGCTTAGTAACAATGAGTTTGAGTGTGCAATGCAGGCAGACGTGCTGCAAATATCTTTGCACTAGTGGGACAATACAGAAGTCCAACAGCCACGTTTAGGATGCCACTAGGTTTTCTCAGTGTTTGCTAGTATAATGGCTTAGTAACAATGAGTTTGAGTGTGCAATGCAGGCAGACGTGCTGCAAATATCTTTGCACTAGTGGGACAATACAGAAGTCCAACAGCCACGTTTAGGATGCCACTAAGTTTCTTCAGTGTTTGCTAGTATAATGGCTTAGTAACAATGAGTTTGAGTATGCAATGCAAGCAGACGTGCTGCAAATATCTTTGCACTAGTGGGACAATACAGAAGTCCAACAGCCACGTTTAGGATGCCACTAAGTTTCTTCAGTGTTTGCTAGTATAATGGCTTAGTAACAATGAGTTTGAGTGTGCAATGCAGGCAGACGTGCTGCAAATATCTTTGCACTAGTGGGACAATACAGAAGTCCAACAGCCACGTTTAGGATGCCACTAGGTTTTCTCAGTGTTTGCTAGTATAATGGCTTAGTAACAATGAGTTTGAGTGTGCAATGCAAGCAGACGTGCTGCAAATATCTTTGCACTAGTGGGACAATACAGAAGTCCAACAGCCACGTTTAGGATGCCACTAAGTTTCCTCAGTGTTTGCTAGTATAATGGCTTAGTAACAATGAGTTTGAGTGTGCAATGCAGGCAGACGTGCTGCAAATATCTTTGCACTAGTGGGACAATACAGAAGTCCAACAGCCACGTTTAGGATGCCACTAAGTTTCTTCAGTGTTTGCTAGTATAATAGCTTAGTAACAATGAGTTTGAGTGTGCAATGCAGGCAGACAGGCTGCAAATATCTTTGCACTAGTGGGACAATACAGAAGTCCAACAGCCACGTTTAAGATGCCACTAAGTTTCCTCAGTGTTTGCTAGTATAATGGCTTAGTAACAATGAGTTTGAGTGTGCAATGCAAGCAGACGTGCTGCAAATATCTTTGCACTAGTGGGACAATACAGAAGTCCAACAGCCACGTTTAGGATGCCACTAAGTTTCCTCAGTGTTTGCTAGTATAATGGCTTAGTAACAATGAGTTTGAGTGTGCAATGCAAGCAGACGTGCTGCAAATATCTTTGCACTAGTGGGACAATACAGAAGTCCAACAGCCACGTTTAGGATGCCACTAAGATTCCTCAGTGTTTGCTAGTATAATAGCTTAGTAACAATGAGTTTGAGTGTGCAATGCAGGCAGACGTGCTGCAAATATCTTTGCACTAGTGGGACAATACAGAAGTCCAACAGCCACGTTTAGGATGCCACTAAGTTTTCTCAGTGTTTGCTAGTATAATGGCTTAGTAACAATGAGTTTGAGTGTGCAATGCAAGCAGACATGCTGCAAATATCTTTGCACTAGTGGGACAATACAGAAGTCCAACAGCCACGTTTAGGATGCCACTAAGTTTCCTCAGTGTTTGCTAGTATAATGGCTTAGTAACAATGAGTTTGAGTGTGCAATGCAAGCAGAGCTGCAAATATCTTTGCACTAGTGGGACAATACAGAAGTCCAACAGCCACGTTTAGGATGCCACTAAGATTCCTCAGTGTTTGCTAGTAAAATAGCTTAGTAACAATGAGTTTGAGTGTGCAATGCAGGCAGATGTGCTGCAAATATCTTTGCACTAGTGGGACAATACAGAAGTCCAACAGCCACGTTTAGGATGCCACTAAGTTTTCTCAGTGTTTGCTAGTATAATGGCTTAGTAACAATGAGTTTGAGTGTGCAATGCAAGCAGACATGCTGCAAATATCTTTGCACTAGTGGGACAATACAGAAGTCCAACAGCCACGTTTAGGATGCCACTAAGTTTCCTCAGTGTTTGCTAGTATAATGGCTTAGTAACAATGAGTTTGAGTGTGCAATGCAAGCAGAGCTGCAAATATCTTTGCACTAGTGGGACAGTACAGAAGTCCAACAGCCACGTTTAGGATGCCACTAAGATTCCTCAGTGTTTGCTATTATAATAGCTTAGTAACAATGAGTTTGAGTGTGCAATGCAGAAAGATGTGCTGCAAATAACTTTGCACTAGTGGGACAATACAGAAGTCCAACAGCCACGTTTAGGATGCCACTATGTTTACTCAGTGTTTGCTAGTATAATGGCTTAGTAACAATGAGTTTGAGTGTGCAATGCAGGCAGATGTGCTGCAAATATCTTTGCACTAGTGGGACAATACAGAAGTCCAACAGCCACGTTTAGAATGCCACTAAAGGTCCAGTCACACTAAGCAACTTACCAGCGATCCCAACAACGATAGGGATCGCTGGTAAGTTGCTAGGAGGTTGCTGGTGAGATGTCACACTGCGACGCTCCAGCGATCCCACCAGCAACCTGACCTGGCAGGGATCGCTGGAGCATCGCTACACGAGTTGCTGGTGAGCTCACCAGCAACCAGTGTCCAGCCACACGTGCAGAGAGCAGGGAGCAGCGCACACTGAGCGCTGGCTCCCTGCTCTCCTAGTTACAGCACACATCGGGTTAACTACCTGATGTGTGCTGCAGCTAAATGTGCACAGAGCAGGGAGCAGCGCACAATGCTTAGCGCTGGCTCCTTGCTCTCCTAGCTACAGCACACATCGGGTTAATTAACCCGATGTGTCCTGCAGCTACATGTGCACAGAGCAGGAGCCGGCACTGACAGTGAGAGCTGCTGAGGCTGGTAACAAAGGTAAATATCGGGTAACCAAGGACAGGGCTTCTTGGTTACCCGATGTTTACATTGGTTACCAGCCTCCGCAGAAGCCGGCTCCTGCTGCCTGCACATTTAGTTGTTGCTGTCTCGCTGTCACACACAGCGATCTGTGCTTCACAGCAGGACAGCAACAACTAAAAAATGGCCCAGGACATTCAGCAACAACCAACGACCTCACAGCAGGGGCCAGGTTGTTGCTGGATGTCACACACAGCAACATCGCTAGCAACGTCACAAAAGTTGTTCGTTAGCAGCGATGTTGCTAGCGATGTTGCTCAGTGTGACGGGGCCTTTAGTTTCCTCAGTGTTTGCTAGTATAATGGCTTAGTAACAATGAGTTTGAGTGTGCAAAGGGCAGGAGGGTATAGTGCCAGGTTTGTGGGTCTGGGTAGAGGAAAGGAAGCCTCCCTTTCTATCCCTCCTAATGGGGAAATGCAACGAGGAAATCCCTGACTTTAGCTACACAGACGCTGTCATCTTGTGTAGCTATTAAAATCTTTTATCATGGCCCTGACTGTCACCTATGGCTCTGACCCTGCCGGTATTAGCCCTTAAAAGGACTAATAGAAACTTCTATCCCTATTCTGTATAGCGCTGTGTATAGAGCGTACATAGCAGTATCGGAGACAGGAGCTACGCCAGCGGCGTCTGACACCCAGACGCAGAAGAGATAATGGCGTCCGGACGGGCAGATACTCTTTTTTCTAATGCAGGCACATGTGACATGGACATCCTATCACACAAGTAATGGGGAACCCGAGCACTCAATAAGAGAAGAGAGGAAAATTTGAATGGTGGTGATGTGAGGATTAAACGCAGAGGCAGAGGAGGAGAGGAGAAGACGCCTGCTCATAGAGGACCATATAGTGCTGGAACAGCGGTGGCAGTGGTGATGGCAGCGTGACATCACCACCATTCTAATACCGCTTAATGCTGAATGTGACGCCCTTCACTTACCCTCTACCCTGACGGCTGTCCCTGTGACCCGTATACCTCTGCGTCTCTATTATAAGCAACTACCTTGAGAAAGGTCTGATAAACCGAAACGTTGGTTTGTTGCTTTTGTGTCAGGGTTCACATTTTGCAATTTTTGTCGGTTGTGAATAAAAACACTTGCATTCAAATTTTCCTCTCCTCTCTTATTGAGTGCTCGGGTTCCCCATTACTTGTTACTAATTTATTACCCGATAGCACCTATCTGTAGAAGTTGCAGCAGGACTTTTCTGTATTTAATTATCCTATCACACATGCCGTTGCTTCTCTGGCTAAAAGTCCACTTAGCTGTGTGTGTGTCTGGGATTGGCTGACATGCTGGCCCACCACACTACACGTGCGCACTTAGGGAAGGAAGAAAAGGAAAAAAAAAAAAAATGGCGATCGCCATTATCCAACCAGCAGTGATCTGAATGCGCTGTTCCCGCACACTATGCGCTGAAATTTCATAATAGTATGAGTCACAGAGTTCAATCTAGAACAGCCCCGAAAATCACTCGAGCCGCGAACTGGAGAACCTCGAACCGCGAACCGGGCTCAACTCCAGTTATAAGCCCTAGTTTTTATGTGATTGAAGTGTGGCATCCCGTGCCTAGTCACCACAGATAATAACTACATGTGTGTTTCAATCTGTATAACATCATGTATTGTTAGTTGCATGTATTGTTATTGAGATTTGTTTTTCTCTGCTGTTCACTACAAACACACATTTTCCCACACTCCCTTACAGGGGCTGTTCACTTGAGATAAAAGCAATGCTTGAGTGTGCACCCTAGAAGGAGATAGGGTAGGCTCTTAAGGACACGTCACACTAAGCAACATCGCTAGCAACATCGCTGCTAAGGAAAAACTTTAGTGACGTAGCAGCGATGTTACTAGCGATGTTGCTGTGTTTGACATCCAGCAACATCCTGGCCCCTGCTGTGAGGTCGTTGGCTGTTTGCTGAATGTCCTGGGCCATTTTTTAGCTGTTGCTCTCCCGCTGTGAAGCACACATCGCTGTGTGTGACAGCGAGAGAGCAACAACTAAATGTGCAGGCAGCAGGAGCCGGCTTCTGCGGATGCTGGTAACCACGGTAAACATCGGGTAACCAAGAAGCCCTTACCTTGGTTACCCGATATTTACCTTCGTTACCAGCGTCCGCCGCTCTCACGCTGCCAGTGCCGGCTCCCTGCTCTCTGCACACGTAGCCACAGTACACATCGGGTAATTAACCCGATGTGTACTGTGGCTAGGAGTGCAGGGAACAGGGAGCCGGCATTGGCAGTGTGAGAGCGGCGGACACTGGTAACGAAGGTAAATATCAGGTAACCAAGGTAAGATGTTTACCGTTGTGTACCAGCGTCCGCAGATGCCGGCTCCTGCTGCCTGCACACATAGTAGAGTACACAACGGGTAATTAACCCGATGTGTACTGTGGCTAGGTGTGCAGGGAGCCAGCGCAAAGCGGTGTGCGCTGGTAACCAAGGTAAATATCGGGTTAGTTACTCAATATTTACCTTAGTTACCAAGCGCAGCATCACTTCCACGCGGCGTTGCTGGCTGGGGGCTGGTCATTGGTTGCTGGTGAGATCTGCCTGTGTGACAACTCACCAGCAACCCGTGTAGCGACGCTCCAGCGATCCCTGACAGGTCAGGTTGCTGGTGGGATTGCTGGAGCGTCGTTAGTGTGACATCTCACCAGCGACCTCCTAGCAACTTACCAGCAATCCCTATCAAGTTGTATCATTGTTGGGATCGCTGGTAAGTTGTTTAGTGTGACTGGGCCTTTAAGTGTGAGATAAATTCAGTCAGTTGCAGCCAGGGGGAAGTGAGGAGTGTAATATGGAAATGGTCCTGTCCTGAGGTAACTGCTAAAACCTCTGGAGGGCTAGCTACACATTGGCAGGGTACCAGTCGCTAGGCCACCAGGACTTCCACTGAGAGACTGCTATTAGCCTTTTTATAAGGAGCAGTGAATTTTTTGGGAGCCCATTGCCAAGTTTGAGTCTTCTGGAAACTCGTGGAAGAAATAGTGAACTTCCCTTCAGGATTCAAACCACCTGCTCACCAAAAGGAACTAAGGGGTACTTTGCACACTACGACATCGCAAGCCGATGCTTGCGATGCCAAACGCGATAGTCCCCACCCCGTCGCAGCTGCGATCTCTTGTGGTAGCTGCCGTAGTGGACATTATCGCTATGGCAGCTTCACATGGACTTACCTGCCCTGCGACGTCACTCTGGCCGGCGATCCACCTTCTTCCTAAGGGGGTGGGTCATGCGGCGTCACAGCGACGTCACATGGCAGGCGGCCAATAGAAGCGGAGGGGTGGAGATGAGGGGGGCGTAAACATCCCACCTACCTCCTTCCTTCCGCATAGCGGGCGTGAGCTGCAGGACGCAGATAGGAGATGTTCCTCGCTCCTGCGGTTTCACACACAGCGATGTGTGCTGCCGCAGGAACGAGGAACAACATCATTGCATCGGTCCTTCCGAAATTACGGAAATGACCGACGCTACACCGATGATACGATTTCGACGATTTTACGCTCATTAATTGTATCAAAAACAATTTACACACTCCGATATCAACAGCGGCGCCGGATGTGCGTCACTTTCGATTTGACCCCACCGACATCGCATCTGTGATGTCGTAGTGTGCAAAGTACCCCTAACAACCCAGATTGGTCTTGACTTGGAAATCCCAGGATACCAAGATACCTATTCCCAGCTAGGGAAATAGTAGCGGCAGGAAGATTATCACCACACAGCGGAGAAGTCAAGTTGTTGGTGGAAGTTGTGCGTGGAAAACCAGGTGTGACAGCTGTCCCCACAGTCCTAGAAGATGAAGAGCTCACAGATGCACTGGAAGAGGCAGGCAGTGGATGGTTCGCTTCGCTAGGCCGCATTGCAGCACGGTGAGATTCCCACCGGGACATATGATATTTATTCATGTGACGATTTACGGAAGAAGTTGTCGAACTGCTGAAGTTTTGCCCTCTACTAACAGAATCATGACAAATTTTACAGATCACATAATTTGGGCGATCTTTTGCTATGTCAAAAAAGGACCAGGCTAGGCAAAGCTTAGAGGGAATGCGACCTGCTGATCCACCCCGACTAGTGCTCAGAGGCACAGTGGTGGCTGAGGATGCAGTTGTAGATGTGCTACCAGTACTCCGACTCTGTCAAGGAAGGCGCAAGGTAACTTCGTCGTAAGTTGCATCCTCCTTCACCATCTCTGTTGACCTCCTCGAGGGCCTGACTGTGGGTTGACAGTAGGTGGGATCTAGAACTTCCTCATCAATTGTTGTGTTGGCACTCCCCTCACCCTAAGACCGAGCCTCTTCTTGCCCTGACCGAATATTTAGGTTGTCATCCCAATCTGGTATCTGCGTCTCATCGTCATCAGTATGTTCCTCATTGTCTATTACCACAGGTGTTTCAGTTTGTGAATAAGGGTCAACATTATGCTCAGAATCTTGGTCATCACGGCCTGAATCTGAGTGACAAAGGTTATGGGCATCACTGCAGACCATTTCCTGGTCTGTACTCACTGTAGCTTCGGAGCAGACTTCTGATTCCCAGGCTATTGTGTGACTGAACAGCTCTGCAGACTCAGCCATCTCAGTTCCACCATACTATGCAGGGCGGATGGAGACTTCAGAGCTATGAGAATGCAAGTGTGATTGGGCTGACAACTCAGAGGACTGGTGTTTTTTGGATGCGGTAGTTGAGGTGGCGGAGAGGGCACTTGTTGGACCACTTGAGATCCATTCAAGCATTTTCCTTTTTTGCCCATCATCTACCTTTGTTCCAGTTGTTCGTGTCCGTAAAAAAGGGAGCACATCGGATTGTCCACGGTAAGTAGTAGACATCTTACTTTTGCTGGAAGATGGTCTATATTCAGCAGATGTTAATGGAACTTTGCCACCTTCCCCACGGACAAACCCTTTTTTCCCTTTTCCAACACGCCTCTTCCCCTTTCCACCAGCATCTGTCATTTTGCCACTCATGTTGATTGCGACAAGATTGTGCACTGAAAATGTGGTAGTAAAAATTGAGAGGTGGTGTAGATTGCAGTGGTGGTCTAGCTTTATTAACAACAGAATAATAAAGAATAATTATCCCTGACAATGAAACTACGGCCCTTAAACTGGCAGCAGTGTTTGCTAGTATAATGGCTTAGTAACAATGAGTTTGAGTGTGCAATGCAGGCAGACGTGCTGCAAATATCTTTGCACTAGTGGGACAATACAGAAGTCCAACAGCCACGTTTAGGATGCCACTAAGTTTCCCCAGTGTTTGCTAGTATAATGGCTTAGTAACAATGAGTTTGAGTGTGCAATGCAGGCAGACGTGCTGCAAATATCTTTGCACTAGTGGGACAATACAGAAGTCCAACAGCCACGTTTAGGATGCCACTAGGTTTTCTCAGTGTTTGCTAGTATAATGGCTTAGTAACAATGAGTTTGAGTGTGCAATGCAAGCAGACGTGCTGCAAATATCTTTGCACTAGTGGGACAATACAGAAGTCCAACAGCCACGTTTAGGATGCCACTAAGTTTCCCCAGTGTTTGCTAGTATAATGGCTTAGTAACAATGAGTTTGAGTGTGCAATGCAGGCAGACGTGCTGCAAATATCTTTGCACTAGTGGGACAATACAGAAGTCCAACAGCCACGTTTAGGATGCCACTAGGTTTTCTCAGTGTTTGCTAGTATAATGGCTTAGTAACAATGAGTTTGAGTGTGCAATGCAGGCAGACGTGCTGCAAATATCTTTGCACTAGTGGGACAATACAGAAGTCCAACAGCCATGTTTAGGATGCCACTAAGTTTCTTCAGTGTTTGCTAGTATAATGGCTTAGTAACAATGAGTTTGAGTATGCAATGCAAGCAGACGTGCTGCAAATATCTTTGCACTAGTGGGACAATACAGAAGTCCAACAGCCACGTTTAGGATGCCACTAAGTTTCTTCAGTGTTTGCTAGTATAATGGCTTAGTAACAATGAGTTTGAGTGTGCAATGCAGGCAGACGTGCTGCAAATATCTTTGCACTAGTGGGACAATACAGAAGTCCACAGCCACGTTTAGGATGCCACTAGGTTTTCTCAGTGTTTGCTAGTATAATGGCTTAGTAACAATGAGTTTGAGTGTGCAATGCAAGCAGACGTGCTGCAAATATCCTTGCACTAGTGGGACAATACAGAAGTCCAACAGCCACGTTTAGGATGCCACTAAGTTTCCTCAGTGTTTGCTAGTATAATGGCTTAGTAACAATGAGTTTGAGTGTGCAATGCAGGCAGACGTGCTGCAAATATCTTTGCACTAGTGGGACAATACAGAAGTCCAACAGCCACGTTTAGGATGCCACTAAGTTTCTTCAGTGTTTGCTAGTATAATAGCTTAGTAACAATGAGTTTGAGTGTGCAATGCAGGCAGACGTGCTGCAAATATCTTTGCACTAGTGGGACAATACAGAAGTCCAACAGCCACGTTTAGGATGCCACTAAGTTTCTTCAGTGTTTGCTAGTATAATGGCTTAGTAACAATGAGTTTGAGTGTGCAATGCAGGCAGACGTGCTGCAAATATCTTTGCACTAGTGGGACAATACAGAAGTCCAACAGCCACGTTTAGGATGCCACTAGGTTTTCTCAGTGTTTGCTAGTATAATGGCTTAGTAACAATGAGTTTGAGTGTGCAATGCAAGCAGACGTGCTGCAAATATCTTTGCACTAGTGGGACAATACAGAAGTCCAACAGCCACGTTTAGGATGCCACTAAGTTTCCTCAGTGTTTGCTAGTATAATGGCTTAGTAACAATGAGTTTGAGTGTGCAATGCAGGCAGACGTGCTGCAAATATCTTTGCACTAGTGGGACAATACAGAAGTCCAACAGCCACGTTTAGGATGCCACTAAGTTTCTTCAGTGTTTGCTAGTATAATAGCTTAGTAACAATGAGTTTGAGTGTGCAATGCAGGCAGACAGGCTGCAAATATCTTTGCACTAGTGGGACAATACAGAAGTCCAACAGCCACGTTTAAGATGCCACTAAGTTTCCTCAGTGTTTGCTAGTATAATGGCTTAGTAACAATGAGTTTGAGTGTGCAATGCAAGCAGACGTGCTGCAAATATCTTTGCACTAGTGGGACAATACAGAAGTCCAACAGCCACGTTTAGGATGCCACTAAGTTTCCTCAGTGTTTGCTAGTATAATGGCTTAGTAACAATGAGTTTGAGTGTGCAATGCAAGCAGACGTGCTGCAAATATCTTTGCACTAGTGGGACAATACAGAAGTCCAACAGCCACGTTTAGGATGCCACTAAGATTCCTCAGTGTTTGCTAGTATAATAGCTTAGTAACAATGAGTTTGAGTGTGCAATGCAGGCAGATGTGCTGCAAATATCTTTGCACTAGTGGGACAATACAGAAGTCCAACAGCCACGTTTAGGATGCCACTAAGTTTTCTCAGTGTTTGCTAGTATAATGGCTTAGTAACAATGAGTTTGAGTGTGCAATGCAAGCAGACATGCTGCAAATATCTTTGCACTAGTGGGACAATACAGAAGTCCAACAGCCACGTTTAGGATGCCACTAAGTTTCCTCAGTGTTTGCTAGTATAATGGCTTAGTAACAATGAGTTTGAGTGTGCAATGCAAGCAGAGCTGCAAATATCTTTGCACTAGTGGGACAATACAGAAGTCCAACAGCCACGTTTAGGATGCCACTAAGTTTTCTCAGTGTTTGCTAGTATAATGGCTTAGTAACAATGAGTTTGAGTGTGCAATGCAAGCAGACATGCTGCAAATATCTTTGCACTAGTTGGACAATACAGAAGTCCAACAGCCACGTTTAGGATGCCACTAAGTTTCCTCAGTGTTTGCTAGTATAATGGCTTAGTAACAATGAGTTTGAGTGTGCAATGCAAGCAGAGCTGCAAATATCTTTGCACTAGTGGGACAGTACAGAAGTCCAACAGCCACGTTTAGGATGCCACTAAGATTCCTCAGTGTTTGCTATTATAATAGCTTAGTAACAATGAGTTTGAGTGTGCAATGCAGAAAGATGTGCTGCAAATAACTTTGCACTAGTGGGACAATACAGAAGTCCAACAGCCACGTTTAGGATGCCACTATGTTTACTCAGTGTTTGCTAGTATAATGGCTTAGTAACAATGAGTTTGAGTGTGCAATGCAGGCAGATGTACTGCAAATATCTTTGCACTAGTGAGACAATACAGAAGTCCAACAGCCACGTTTAGAATGCCACTAAAGGTCCAGTCACACTAAGCAACTTACCAGCGATCCCAACAACGATAGGGATCGCTGGTAAGTTGCTAGGAGGTTGCTGGTGAGATGTCACACTGCGACGCTCCAGCGATCCCACCAGCAACCTGACCTGGCAGGGATCGCTGGAGCATCGCTACACGAGTTGCTGGTGAGCTCACCAGCAACCAGTGTCCAGCCACACGTGCAGAGAGCAGGGAGCAGCGCACACTGAGCGCTGGCTCCCTGCTCTCCTAGTTACAGCACACATCGGGTTAACTACCTGATGTGTGCTGCAGCTAAATGTGCACAGAGCAGGGAGCAGCGCACAATGCTTAGCGCTGGCTCCTTGCTCTCCTAGCTACAGCACACATCGGGTTAATTAACCCGATGTGTCCTGCAGCTACATGTGCACAGAGCAGGAGCCGGCACTGACAGTGAGAGCTGCTGAGGCTGGTAACAAAGGTAAATATCGGGTAACCAAGGACAGGGCTTCTTGGTTACCCGATGTTTACATTGGTTACCAGCCTCCGCAGAAGCCGGCTCCTGCTGCCTGCACATTTAGTTGTTGCTGTCTCGCTGTCACACACAGCGATCTGTGCTTCACAGCAGGACAGCAACAACTAAAAAATGGCCCAGGACATTCAGCAACAACCAACGACCTCACAGCAGGGGCCAGGTTGTTGCTGGATGTCACACACAGCAACATCGCTAGCAACGTCACAAAAGTTGTTCGTTAGCAGCGATGTTGCTAGCGATGTTGCTCAGTGTGACGGGGCCTTTAGTTTCCTCAGTGTTTGCTAGTATAATGGCTTAGTAACAATGAGTTTGAGTGTGCAAAGGGCAGGAGGGTATAGTGCCAGGTTTGTGGGTCTGGGTAGAGGAAAGGAAGCCTCCCTTTCTATCCCTCCTAATGGGGAAATGCAACGAGGAAATCCCTGACTTTAGCTACACAGACGCTGTCATCTTGTGTAGCTATTAAAATCTTTTATCATGGCCCTGACTGTCACCTATGGCTCTGACCCTGCCGGTATTAGCCCTTAAAAGGACTAATAGAAACTTCTATCCCTATTCTGTATAGCGCTGTGTATAGAGCGTACATAGCAGTATCGGAGACAGGAGCTACGCCAGCGGCGTCTGACACCCAGACGCAGAAGAGATAATGGCGTCCGGACGGGCAGATACTCTTTTTTCTAATGCAGGCACATGTGACATGGACATCCTATCACACAAGTAATGGGGAACCCGAGCACTCAATAAGAGAAGAGAGGAAAATTTGAATGGTGGTGATGTGAGGATTAAACGCAGAGGCAGAGGAGGAGAGGAGAAGACGCCTGCTCATAGAGGACCATATAGTGCTGGAACAGCGGTGGCAGTGGTGATGGCAGCGTGACATCACCACCATTCTGATACCGCTTAATGCTGAATGTGACGCCCTTCACTTACCCTCTACCCTGACGGCTGTCCCTGTGACCCGTATACCTCTGCGTCTCTATTATAAGCAACTACCTTGAGAAAGGTCTGATAAACCGAAACGTTGGTTTGTTGCTTTTGTGTCAGGGTTCACATTTTGCAATTTTTGTCGGTTGTGAATAAAAACACTTGCATTCAAATTTTCCTCTCTTCTCTTATTGAGTGCTCGGGTTCCCCATTACTTGTTACTAATTTATTACCCGATAGCACCTATCTGTAGAAGTTGCAGCAGGACTTTTCTGTATTTAATTATCCTATCACACATGCCGTTGCTTCTCTGGCTAAAAGTCCACTTAGCTGTGTGTGTGTCTGGGATTGGCTGACATGCTGGCCCACCACACTACACGTGCGCACTTAGGGAAGGAAGAAAAGGAAAAAAAAAAAAATGGCGATCGCCATTATCCAACCAGCAGTGATCTGAATGCGCTGTTCCCGCACACTATGCGCTGAAATTTCATAATAGTATGAGTCACAGAGTTCAATCTAGAACAGCCCCGAAAATCACTCGAGCCGCGAACTGGAGAACCTCGAACCGCGAACCGGGCTCAACTCCAGTTATAAGCCCTAGTTTTTATGTGATTGAAGTGTGGCATCCCGTGCCTAGTCACCACAGATAATAACTGCATGTGTGTTTCAATCTGTATAACATCATGTATTGTTAGTTGCATGTATTGTTATTGAGATTTGTTTTTCTCTGCTGTTCACTACAAACACACATTTTCCCACACTCCCTTACAGGGGCTGTTCACTTGAGATAAAAGCAATGCTTGAGTGTGCACCCTAGAAGGAGATAGGGTAGGCTCTTAAGGACACGTCACACTAAGCAACATCGCTAGCAACATCGCTGCTAAGGAAAAACTTTAGTGACGTAGCAGCGATGTTACTAGCGATGTTGCTGTGTTTGACATCCAGCAACATCCTGGCCCCTGCTGTGAGGTCGTTGGCTGTTGCTGAATGTCCTGGGCCATTTTTTAGCTGTTGCTCTCCCGCTGTGAAGCACACATCGCTGTGTGTGACAGCGAGAGAGCAACAACTAAATGTGCAGGCAGCAGGAGCCGGCTTCTGCGGATGCTGGTAACCACGGTAAACATCGGGTAACCAAGAAGCCCTTACCTTGGTTACCCGATATTTACCTTCGTTACCAGCGTCCGCCGCTCTCACGCTGCCAGTGCCGGCTCCCTGCTCTCTGCACACGTAGCCACAGTACACATCGGGTAATTAACCCGATGTGTACTGTGGCTAGGAGTGCAGGGAACAGGGAGCCGGCATTGGCAGTGTGAGAGCGGCGGACACTGGTAACGAAGGTAAATATCAGGTAACCAAGGTAAGATGTTTACCGTTGTGTACCAGCGTCCGCAGATGCCGGCTCCTGCTGCCTGCACACATAGTAGAGTACACAACGGGTAATTAACCCGATGTGTACTGTGGCTAGGTGTGCAGGGAGCCAGCGCAAAGCGGTGTGCGCTGGTAACCAAGGTAAATATCGGGTTAGTTACTCAATATTTACCTTAGTTACCAAGCGCAGCATCACTTCCACGCGGCGTTGCTGGCTGGGGGCTGGTCATTGGTTGCTGGTGAGATCTGCCTGTGTGACAACTCACCAGCAACCCGTGTAGCGACGCTCCAGCGATCCCTGACAGGTCAGGTTGCTGGTGGGATTGCTGGAGCGTCGTTAGTGTGACATCTCACCAGCGACCTCCTAGCAACTTACCAGCAATCCCTATCAAGTTGTATCATTGTTGGGATCGCTGGTAAGTTGTTTAGTGTGACTGGGCCTTTAAGTGTGAGATAAATTCAGTCAGTTGCAGCCAGGGGGAAGTGAGGAGTGTAATATGGAAATGGTCCTGTCCTGAGGTAACTGCTAAAACCTCTGGAGGGCTAGCTACACATTGGCAGGGTACCAGTCGCTAGGCCACCAGGACTTCCACTGAGAGACTGCTATTAGCCTTTTTATAAGGAGCAGTGAATTTTTTGGGAGCCCATTGCCAAGTTTGAGTCTTCTGGAAACTCGTGGAAGAAATAGTGAACTTCCCTTCAGGATTCAAACCACCTGCTCACCAAAAGGAACTAAGGGGTACTTTGCACACTACGACATCGCAAGCCGATGCTTGCGATGCCAAACGCGATAGTCCCCACCCCGTCGCAGCTGCGATCTCTTGTGGTAGCTGCCGTAGTGGACATTATCGCTATGGCAGCTTCACATGGACTTACCTGCCCTGCGACGTCACTCTGGCCGGCGATCCACCTTCTTCCTAAGGGGGTGGGTCATGCGGCGTCACAGCGACGTCACATGGCAGGCGGCCAATAGAAGCGGAGGGGTGGAGATGAGGGGGGCGTAAACATCCCACCTACCTCCTTCCTTCCGCATAGCGGGCGTGAGCTGCAGGACGCAGATAGGAGATGTTCCTCGCTCCTGCGGTTTCACACACAGCGATGTGTGCTGCCGCAGGAACGAGGAACAACATCATTGCATCGGTCCTTCCGAAATTACGGAAATGACCGACGCTACACCGATGATACGATTTCGACGATTTTACGCTCATTAATTGTATCAAAAACGATTTACACACTCCGATATCAACAGCGGCGCCGGATGTGCGTCACTTTCGATTTGACCCCACCGACATCGCATCTGTGATGTCGTAGTGTGCAAAGTACCCCTAACAACCCAGATTGGTCTTGACTTGGAAATCCCAGGATACCAAGATACCTATTCCCAGCAAGGGAAATAGTAGCGGCAGGAAGATTATCACCACACAGCGGAGAAGTCAACTCTCATCAGGGCAGGAAGACCCACCATCAATGTTAATGCTGTGATAAATGTTCTGCAGAGCTCCAATAAAAGGTAAAAGCTCCCTGTTATGTCTCTGGTGGAAATATTTTCTGCTGTGCCATCCCTACTTCAACATCTCCAGGAACCAGCCCTAGTTGGGGGAGGGGGGTGAGAGGACAACCCTCTGGCACTGCTGATCACCACTTAACTCCTGGGGACCTCCATCTGTGCCAAGTCATACCATAGCTGAACATCCCAACTGGTGTCACAAGCTATTTATTTTGTTTATTTTATTTTTTAAATATTATTTTTACCCCCATTACAACAGCCTGTCTCTCGCACCCGGTATGGCTACATCGCCACTCAAATGCACCACCGTGACATCAGAGGTCTACCGGGGGCGGCACAGAAGTGCATACAGAAGATAGAAGGATCGAGAGAGACCTCTTCACTTTGTAAAACCACTTAAGTGCTATGGTTACTATTTATTGTTGCAATGAAGAACGGAATTGGTTTGGAGAAAAGTTGCCTCCAATCTTGATTATTTCAGCAGGATGGTGTCTGTATAGTACCGCCTACCTATGATATAGACTGTACATATGTTTGATGTGACACAAAATAGAGATAATAATGGAGCTGAGTATAAAAATTTGTGTTTCCCTGGTATGGCATCCAGTGTGGTCTAATGTGGTAGTCGAACAAGTGTAGTCTTCACTTCTGTTAATGGCATGCTCAGTCCAGCAATTTAGTCTCTTTGGGCATTTACTACAACCTGCAATATTATGACACACATCACACTGTGCTATGTCATCAAGGGGCCAAATTAAAAGTAGAGGCACAGTGTGCTGGTTAAGAATTTCAGCCATAAGAATGAAGATCAACCAGGACTAGCTGCTAAGGATTTCAGACTAGGACAGTCTATTAACATAAAGAGGTAAAGCACTACTTTAACAATGATGGCCTATCCTTAGGGTACCTTCACACTTAGCGATGCAGCAGCGATCCGACCAGCGATCTGACCTGGTCAGGATCGCTGCTGCATCGCTACATGGTCGCTGGTGAGCTGTCAAACAGGCAGATCTCACCAGCGACCAGTGAACAGCCCCCAGCCAGCAGCGACGTGCAAACAACGCTGCGCTTGCACGGAGCCGCCGTCTGGAAGCTGCGGAGACTGGTAACTAAGGTAAACATCGGGTTACCCGATGTTTACATTAGTTACCAGCGCACACCGCTTAGCTTAGCTGTGCAGAGAGCAGGGAGCCGCGCACACTGAGCGCTGGCTCCTTGCTCTCCTAGCTGCTGTACACATCGGGTTAATTAACCCGATGTGTACAGCAGCTACATGTGCAGAGAGCCGGAGCCGGCAGCACAGTCAGCGTGAGAGCTGCAGAGGCTGGTAACTAAGGTAAATATCGGGTAACCACCTTGGTTACCCGATGTTTATCTTGGTTACAAGCTTACCTCAGCTGTCAGACGCCGGCTCCTGCTCCCTGCTCGCTTCATTTGTCGCTCTCTCGCTGTCACACACAGCGATCTGTGTGTCACAGTGGGAGAGCGCCTTTGAAGAAAACGAACCAGGGCTGTGTGTAACGAGCAGCGATCTCGCAGCAGGGGCCAGATCGCTGCTCAGTGTCACACACAGCGAGATCGCTAATGAGGTCACTGCTGCGTCACCAAAAGCGTGACTCAGCAGCGATCTCGGCAGTGAGCTCGCTGTGTGTGAAGCACCCCTTAGGATAGGTAATCAATGTCTGATCAGATGGTGTTTGACAACCTGTGCTCCCACTGATCAGCTGTCTTTGGTGCTGGTGGTGGCAGCAAGCAGCCATAAATGCTCAATTCCAGAACTTTCCTGTTTTCTGTTAGAGGCCAAGGCTGGGTACTGCACATTTGACTCCCATCCAAACCAATAGAAGACAAATTTGAAGTACCTGACTGTAGCCATTATCAGATGATGGGGCAGCTCCGGAACTGAGTATTTCCGACCTTTTGTTGCAGCAACCAGCACCAAGAACATCTGATTGGTGGTCGGGGGGTGAACTAGCTGTAAAGGCCCCTTTACACACTGCAACATCGCTAGCGATATCGCTGTAATGTCACCGGTTTTGCGACGTAATAGCGACCTCCCCAGCGACATTGCAGTGAGTGACATGCATCAGCGACCTGGCCCCCGCTGTGAGGTCACTGATCGCTACAAATCATTCAGGACCATTTTTTGGTCCTTTGTTTCCCGCTGCGCAGTATGCATCGGTGTATTTGACACCATTACAAAGACATCGTTAGCGACTTAGAACCCAGCCCGTAGGCATGCTATAGCATTCCCTTTCCCGCCCCCTTACCTCCGATTGGTGGTCACTGTTGCGTTCTGATTGGGCGTCTTTCAATGAAAAGAAGGCAACTTTAGCACTTTTGTCCAAAGTTACCTTGTTCCTGAGCGTGCTGGTTTGTGGATCATTAGAGAGTTCTCCAGTCTGCAATACTATAAAGCCTATACGGTAAGCATCATTTGGGCGTATCAAATTCTGATTTTTGTAGCGATCAAATTCTAATCTTTTTAGCGTTTCCATTTTTATTTTGTGACATGTGCAGCTCAGGAACAAAGGATATACAAGCGCGACTTTTGCCAATCTTTCCAAGCTCGGGGTCGCCAATAAGAACGCACTAGCGATCACCAATCGGAGCTGAGGGGGGCGTGTGAAAAGGACACGTAGGTGGCTTCAGCGCCAAACACCACGCCCCTAACATAGGTGTGAGTCGTCAAATAGCTGCTGTGTGACACGTCCCCAACGACCAGCGAGGTCGTTCTGCAGGTCCGTATCGCTGCGGCGTCATTGGCCAGATCTGCCTGTTTGACAGCTCACCAGCGACTGTTTAGAGACTTTCCAGTGATCCCGGCCAGCTGGTGGGATTGCTAGAAAGTCTCAGTGTGTAAAGGGGCCTTAAGATCCCGGCAGATGAAACATTGATGACCTATCCTAAAGATAAACCATCAATGTAAAAGTAGTGGACAACCTCTTTAACTCCAGTTAATAAGCTTCTGTAGTAGATAATTTAACTTGGTGATGATCTTGATAAAATCACAATAATTTAAACTGAACAAATGATTCTCATGAAATATTTTTTTTATAAAGAATGAAAATGTATTTTTGATATATAAGTGATAAATTCTGCAGGAAATATGTGTTAGAGGATCACGGACATTTGGTTTGAAAATACTGAAGATAAAGCAAACAGATCCTGTACATCTTATCAGTAAATCTGCTAGGAAAAGAAAAGTCCTGGCTGTAAAGTGATGTGCAAGTGGCTAAAGTAATTGTCTGTTTTTACACTTCCCTGTCAGTTCTGCAGCTAATTTCTTACCTTTCATGTCCTCTGTAAATAGAAAAAAGCTAGAGATTGTGAATATTGGAATCTAAGCCCTATTCCTGTGAACAAACACATGCTTTGTGAGATACAGTAGATAGATAGATAGATAGATAGATAGATAGATAGATAGATAGAGGGATAGATAGATAGATAGATAGATAGATAGATAGATAGATAGATAGATAGATAGATAGATAGATAGAGGGATAGATAGATAGATCAAAATAGAAACCAGTTATGTAGTTAGAAAATTTAAATTATAACTTGACGGTATAGTGCTCAATAAATTTAATAGTGAAATCTTACCGGTATTTCTCTAAATAAACCTAATGAACTACCATTAGAGTAACCGTTAAAATTAGCAACAAAAACCCATACATAGTTAAACAATTAACAAAACCATCTCAGGGAATCTGCAAGAAAAAATATCAGATAAATTACCATCATTGGCACCATGTGAAGGTGGGACTATTGTATGGGAAAATCGCTAACAATTGTATGAAAAGAGGAAAAGAAAACGATCAAACGCCCAATTATAAATATGCAAAAGTGAAGTCACGCTCCCTGACGAAGGTAATCCTTGTTACCAAAATGGCTGTCAGATTAGCCAGCAGTGACCGCCTCTCTATTTGTGTACCTAGCACTCGACCTGTCCATGTAAGTTTTTTTTGGTGGTTTATATAACAATTGGGGCCTTGTCTCCTCCTTTGGTTCATTGCCCACTATATGAATGCTTATAGCATATATGCAATTGGTCATACATATATAGGTCCTATTAAGTGGCTGGCGACACTATGTGCTGAATGTGGGTATTACATCACCTACAATAAACTATCTATGTCATCTTCTATTGAAGGTATTGGACGGGCTTGTGGTCTCTGTGGGGTTTTAATTTTAATATTTATGCTTGTTATTTCTTTCTCCAACTAATTTTGTGTCTATAGTTACAATAAAATTTTGCTTCTTTATAATTGGGTGTTTGATCATTTTCTTTACCTCTTTTCCTGCCATTAGAGTAAACAGATTCTGAAGGTGACCATGAACCTCAAAAAACATTCGGAAGTCATGACCTCTCCGCTTTGTTTTTGAGTTTTGTTCATTCATGTTAATTGTATTAGATGTATGTTTCTTTTATGTATGTACTATTAAGTTTAGTTTGTTCACTACGTTCCACTGAGTTTTGATGACGTAGTCATCAATATACCTGAAAAGGAAGTCAAGGGGTGGTACTTGTAGTGCCAGTGAGTCAGGACCGAATGAAGCGCTGCTGTGTGTGAAAAGGTCACCATTGTCTCAGATGTCTCCCGTATCCCCCCTGGTTTTTTTATGTCTGAACAGGAGAGTGCCACTTTTTCTGTCTCTTTTTTGGATTTGGACATTCATGCTATTGTACAGGTTGAGCACTGCCCAGTACTGAATAGCTGTATGGCTAGATATTTTCTGTGCTTGTCGGACTTTAGGTGTCTTTGGTTCTTGGTGCCGGACAGCCTCCCCTTTTTTTTTTGTTTTCTGAGACACAAAGGCTGGTTTTTCAAAGAATGGCTACAATATTTTAGAGTAAAACCTAAACTACTGCAATAATGCAGTCAGTGTAAGAATCATGCTGCTCGTAGTTTAGATAGCAGGAGCTTGCTGTCAGGTTCCCTTTGAAAATAATGGAAACCTCAATGAAAGACTCTATTCACCGGCATAATTATATTCATCCAAAGTAGCACATTGTAAATTTTTTGAAAAAATGTCCTTGGTCTTTTTGCAGTAAAATAGCCTAGTACTTAACAGGTTAGGAGAGTTAGATTTCTAAATAACCAAACGTGTAGAGTGTATGTTTTATTCAGTCACATAAAAATTATTACTTAGTTGTCAGCCGTAACATAAAAGTCATCCATATTATGCGGAAAGCACATTTCTTCTCTTAAATGTCAGATTGCAGAATGAATTCAGGCACAACTTATCACAAAGACAGCATTTTTTGTAAACATCTCCGTCTTTTACTTTCCCGAGCCGCGTTCCTTTTCGTACAGCTGATCTTGTAACGTTATGTTGTTTCTAGCCATTAAACCTTTTCATATAGATGCAGCCGTTATGATCCATCTAAGATGCCTGTAGGGATCTCTACAAGCCTTTTGAAAGATTAATGAATTAGCTGTGTTTTTTATGATAGCATTTCAAAAGAAAAACATGCATATGTAATGGGGTTATATCTACTAGCTGAGCCTGGAATTTCTTGCCAGGAGAAATGAGCTGAGAACTTTATACTGCGCAGAGTCGAAACTACTTTGCCTAAAATACTTCTTGAGGGCCAATATAGTTTGTATGTTCGCTTTTAAATGATGTCTCTTTAAACAAATCTTTTAAATTAAACTTCATTTTTTCATTTTATAAATCCTATAAATGCTCAGTTCTGTAATCCGCTTAAAGGAGAATTACACTCTAAGGGCGAATTCACATGTGGTAGATTTATTGTACAAAATTCTGCGACTGACGCTTTCATCTAAAAGGGGCTTTGGGGTGGGATTTAAATGTTTAACAACAGGGTCTCTGCAAGGCAGAAAATATGCTGTGATGTTTCTATGATACAGTCTTCTGCAGAAAACTATTCCCAAATTAATCCAATAAAACAATTACAACATTCTAAATATACTTTATATAATGTACTGTCAATATTATGAGAAGTAATATCACTACTAGAGATGAGCAAACTGGTCGTGGTTCGGCTTGAGTTCGGTTCGCCGAACGGAGGTCTCATTCGAGTTTGGTTCGGCGAACCGGTTCGGCGAACCACTCGAACCGCATAGGAAACAATGGGAGGCAATCACAAACACATAAAAACACCTAGAAAACACCCTCAAAGGTGTCCAAAAGGTGACAAACAACTCACAACACAGCACAAACATATGGGAAAGTCACAAGAAAAAATTCTCATGTGAACACAAAACAGTGCTACGAGGAAAAAACGGACGAGACACAGATATAGGCATGGCATGCCCTTCTAAAATCATGTATAACACTGCAAGGGGACTCCAAGCAGAGTCTCCCTTTTTTCCAAAAATTGGGCCCCACAGTCACCCACCCCTTCAGTGGCAGCACTTGTGCCACAGTTGTACACTTCACAGGTAGATTTGCATCAAGCACATTCAAAAATACGCCATCCTTAACCATCCCCAGGATTGCACCGGGGTAGGTAGCAAAGTCTCTGCTGAACCATGACTTGTTCATCTTGGCTACTTTTTAAAAACACTGCAAGCAAGGGTTACTCCAAGCGGAGTCTTCCTTTTTTGCAAAAATTGGGCCACACAGACATCCACCCCTTCAGTGGCAGCACTTGTGCCCCAGTTGTACACTTCACAGGTAGATTTGCATCAAGCACATTCAAAATACACAAACATTTACTCTCCCCAGGATGACACAGGGGTAGTAAATTCCTTGTAGATCCATGACTTGTTCATTTTGATGAACGTTAGTCTGTCCACATTGTCACTGGACAGACGCGTGCACTTATCTGTCAGCACACACCCAGCAGCACTGAAGACACTTTCAGAGACAACGCTGGCAGCTGGACACGACAAGATCTCCAAGGCGTAAATGGAGAGCTCTGGCCATTTTTCAAGATTAGAAGCCCAAAATGAGCAAAGGCTCCATTTGCAAAGTCATGGCATCGATGTTCATTTGGAGATACTCCTGTATCATCCTCTACAGACGTTGACTATGTGTCAGACTTGTTGTCTTTGGTGGCCTTGCAAAGGATAATCTAAAAAAATTATGAAAAGATTCAATAAAATTGCTGTTACCAGCACCAGATACGGTGCTGCTGGTACGGTTAGACTATTGAAGATGACGAGACCGTCCCATGTTTGTCGAGTTGCAACTGGGAGATTCACTAAGTGCACCATGGGTGTTTTGTGGAAAAGCCGAGTAAAGATCGAGTAACAGCTTTTGCTGTTACTCCTGCATATGTGCGTCCCTTTCTATTGCTGGAATTATGTCACAAAATTTGGACTTGTACCGGGGATCTAATAGCGTCGCAAGCCAGTACTCATCATCACTTCTAATTTTGACAATACGAGGGTCATGTTGGAGGTAGTGCAGCAAGAAGGTGCTGATGTGTCTGGCGCAGCCATGCGGACCAAGTCCAAGCTGTGTTTGTGGCATAGAGGTGCTAACCGTTCTTTCTTCCTCTGACATCTCCCCCAACCTCTTTCAACTGAAATTTGACCAAGGTCTCCCTCATCCGCTGAGTCTTCCATGTCCATGGACAGTTCGTCCTCCATTTCTTCATGTTCTCCTGCACCCTCCTCAACATTTCGCCTGCTACCATGCGCCCTTGTTGATCCCTGTCACCCATGGTCCCATGCCTGCCGCCTTGGTGATGATGAACGTCTGGACCTTGGTGATGTTGTTGTCTCTTGCGCATATGAATCCTTCTGTAGTTCCTCCCCTTCCTGCTGTCCCACCCCTGAGTCTGAATAGTGTTTAGCGTGTGCTCCAGCATGTAAATGACTGGAATTGTCATGCTGATAATGGCATTGTCAGCGCTAAACATATTCGTCGCCATGTCGAAACTGTGCAGAATGGTGCATAGGTCTTTGATCTGAGACCACTCCATCAGGGTGATCTGCCCCACCTCTGCATCTCGTTGGCCCAGGCTATACGTCATGACGTTTTGCACCAGGGCTCGGCGGTGCTGCCACAGTTGCTGTAACATGTGTAGAGTGGAATTCCAGCGTGTTGGCACATCGCATTTCAGGTGATGAACCGGCAGGCCGAAAGACTTCTGGAGCGATGCAAGTCGCTCAGCTGCGGCAGTTGAACAGCGGAAGTGAGCAGACAGTTTTCGTGCCCTGTTCAGAAGGCCATCTAGGCCGGGATAGTGTGTTAAAAATTGCTGGACAACAAGGTTCAACACGTGAGCCATACAAGGCACGTGTGTCACCTTGCCCAGGCGAAGGGCTGCACCCAGGTTTGCAGCATTGTCGCACACGGCCTTACCAGGCTGCAGGTTGAGTGGAGACAACCATTTACCAAACCAGGTCTCCAGAGCTGCCCACAACTCAGCCTCTCTGTGACTCTTATTTCCAAGACATTTCAAGCTAAAGACCGCCTGATGCCATTGCGCTCTGCTGCCAGCATAGTAATGAGGGGTGCGTGATTCCTTTTGCGCAGTTAGAACGCTGGTGTCCTGACCAGTCAAGCTTGGGGCGGAGGTGGAGGACCCAGATGAGGGGGAGGAGGCAGAAGCAGTGGCGGAACTTGGACAGACAGAGGATTGAAACACAAGTCGTGGGGACGGCAAGACTTGTGCAGCAGACCCTTCACCATCTATCACCATAGTTACCCAGTGCCCAGTCAACGACATGTAACGTCCCTGTCCATGCTTACTGGTTCAAGTATCTGTAATGAAATGCACCCGTTCACACACAGAGTTTCTCAAGGAAGCGGTGATGTTGTGTGCGATATGCTGTTGTAGCGCAGGCACACCTTTCTTAGAGAAGTAGTGGCGACTGGGCATCTGGTACTAGGGCACAGCGACAGACATAAGGTCTCTAAAATCCTGTGTGTCCACCAGGCGGAAAGGCAGCATTTCGGTAGCCAAGAAATTACAGAGGGATAAAGTCAACCTCTTAGCTTTGTCATGGGTCGCAGGAAAGGGCCTTTTATTTGTCCACATCTGAGGGACAGAGATCTGGCGTTGACATAATGTTGCCTTCATCCAACGTTGGTGCTATCAATGTCTGAGAGAGCTGTACACATGCACTTATTTCCCCTTCCAAACCAACTGACGACCTACCAAGCAAACTGCCTGTTGCGGTTACAGTGGTGGAAGTTGTGCGTGGAAAACCAGGTGTGACAGCTGTCCCCACAGTCCTAGAAGATGAAGAGCGTGCGGATGCACTGGATGGGGCAGACGGTGGATGGTCTGCTCCGTTAGGCCGCATTGCATTACGGTGAGCTTCCCACTGGGACATATGATATTTTTTCATGTGACGATTCATGGAAGAAGTTGTCAAACTGCTGAGGTTTTGCCCTCTACTAACAGAATCATGACAAATTTTACATAGCAAAAGATCACCCAAATCATTTGATATGTCAAAAAATGACCAGGCTAGGCAAGGCTTAGAGGGCATGCGACCTCCTGAGCCACCCCGACTAGTGCTCAGAGGCAGAGTGGTGGCTGCGGATGCAGTTGTAGACGTGCTACCAGTACTCCTCCTCTGTCCAGGAAGACGCAAGGTAACTTTGTCGTCAGTAGCATTCTCCTCCACCGCCTCTGTTGACCTCCTCGAGTGCCTGACTGTGGGTTGACAGTAAGTAGGATCTAGAAGTTCCTCATCAAGCGTTGTGTTTGCACTCCCCTCCCCCTCAGACCGAGCCTCTTTCTGCCCTGAACGAATATTTAAGTTGTCACTACAATCTGGTATCTGTGTCTCATCATCATCAGTATGTTTGTAATACTATTGTATGTACTGAGGATTTCGATTGCGTTAGGGCAATGACAATCAGAGACGAGTTCTTGGTGCAGAAATGTTTATAACATGTAACCAACGATATGTACATAAACGGAACAAAACACAGTAGAACAATAAACACCGGAAATACCTTCCAGGATCGGAGCGAAGGGAATTCCCGGGGCCACGCACCGGACTCCCCCAGGGAGACCACCAAGAGCGAACCCCTATACAGGGACTGTCTGGCAATCACCCCAGAAGGCCTAAATGCGCAGCAGCCGGGACACAAAGGGCCAGAGGTATAGTCCAAAAATGTCCGCACGAGATGAGAGTCCAGAGTGGTTACGAACTGGAAGGAACCGGGCAGAAGTGCTGACCAAAGACGGCAGACGGAGTCCGGGCACAGCTTGATGAGTCCGGGTGAAGTCCAAAGTCGGTGTCGGTTGTTTTTCGGGAGGATCCAAAATGTCAATCAGGAACCAAGAGCAGCAAAGCAGGAGTACACAGCAAGCAGTATACTCAGGCACTGGACTAAGCTTAGAGGCGGCCTTTTAAACAGCTGGACAGGAAGTAAGGCAACAGAACAGCAAACTCCATGTTAACCGAGGGCAAGCTCTTTCAAAAGAGAACTGGAAATCCCGGAAGCCTGACAGTACTCCCCCCCCCAGAAACGGCCTCAGGACGGATCAGGGCCTGGCTTGTCCGGGTACCGCCGATGAAACTGAGCAATCTTCCGGGGCGCCCGAATGTTACCCACCGGTTCCCAGGAATCGTCCTCGGGGGAGTACCCCTGCCAACATACCAGATACTGAAGCCGATGACGATGGAGCCGGGAGTCAATAATGTCCTCAACCACGAACTGCTCCTCGCCGTCAACCATCACAGGTGGAGGAGGAGGCACGACATGACCATGAAACGTATTAGGGGAAACGGGTTTGAGGAGAGAAACATGAAAGACCGGGTGTACCTTTAAATGGTGCGGCAACCGCAGCCGACAGGCCACAGGGCTCACGATTCCGGTGATCTTAAACGGACCGATGAATTTCTGTCCCAGCTTCTGCGAAGGAACACCCAATCTCAGGTTTTTGGTGGATAACCACACCGAGTCCCCTACCTTATACATGGGTGCCTGTTTCCGGTGAGTGTCTGCCGACCTCTTGTAACGCTTCTGAGCCGAAGCCACAGTGTCCTTTAGAACCTCCAGATTCTGTCGTAGCTCCGTCAATCTGTCCTCCACCGCTGGCACCGAAAACGCAACCGGTGACCTAGGCAAAACATTCGGATGGTAACCCAAGTTAGCGAAAAAGGGCGTTACCTTAGTGGAGCTGCTCTGAGTGTTGTTATATGAGAACTCCGCCAAAGGAAGCATCTTCAACCAATCGTCCTGCAGATGGCTGACATAACATCGGAGGTACTGTTCCAGGGTTTGATTAGTCCGTTCGGTTTGCCCATTTGTCTGAGGATGGTATGCAGAAGATAAACAGACATCAATCTGGAGTGCCGAACAAAACCCCTTCCAGAACTTAGACGTGAACTGCACGCCCCGGTCAGAGATGATCTCATCTGGTACCCCATGCAATCGGAATATGTTCTGGATAACCAAATCCACTGTCTCTGCGGCTGAGGGAAGACCGGTACACGGAATAAAGTGAGCAGCTTTTGTCAACCGATCCACCACCACTAAAATGGTATTGTGACCGCCTGAGACTGGCAACTCCACAATAAAATCCATTGAGATGGATCCCCAAGGGCGAGATGGAACGGGTAACGGTTGGAGGAGTCCCGTAGGAGCCACACGAGGGACCTTGCACCGGGCACAAACCACACATGAGTGGACATAGTCTTTTACATCCTTTAAACAGGTAGGCCACCAGAAAAAACGGCTCAGAAATTCCTGCGTTTTCTGTACCCCCCTATGACCAGCCAACACGGAGTCATGGACCAACTTGAGAACCCGAAGACTTACGGCCTCCGGGACATAAATACGTCGCTCTCTCAACCACACACCATTCCGAAGAACAAGAGTCACATCATTCGGGGGGGCAGCAAGAAATACGTCACCATCATAGGCCAGCTTGATGTCCTTCCACAAGTCCTGGTCCTGGATTACTCCAACGAAATTGGCATCTGATAACACGGTCTGAGACGGGGTTCCAGGCACGGAGTCCATGGCGTGGATTCGGGACAAGGCATCGGCTTTCCCATTACGTGAACCTGGACGGTATGTAACGATAAAATTGAACTGGTTAAGGAATAAGTTCCAACGGGCTTGCCGTGGAGACAGGCACCTGGCAGACTTAAGAAATTCCAGGTTACGATGATCTGTGAGTACTATCACTTGCTGCGCAGCTCCCTGTAAGTGGTGTCTCCATTCCTTAAAAGCTGAAATAATCGCCTACAATTCCTTGTCCGCAATGTCATAGTTCCTTTCTGCAGGGGACAACCGGCGAGAAAAGAAAGCACACGGATGCAAGAGACTCTTGTCCCCAGTCCTTTGGGAAAGGATTGCCCCTAATGCATAATCGGAAGCGTCGACTTCCACAATAAAGGGGAGTGCGGGATTCGGGTGTACTAGTATTGGCGCTGAGGTAAAACAAACCTTGAGACGATTGAAAGCTTCCTGGGCCTGGGCGGACCACACAAACTTCTGTCCTTTCTTGGTTAACAGAGTGATGGGACGGACGATCTCTGAAAAGTTACGGATAAAGCGTCGGTAAAAGTTGGCAAAACCGACAAAGCGTTGTACCTCCTTGATGTTTCCCGGTTCCGGCCAGTCTAGAATTGCTTGTATCTTGCCAGACTCCATGTTCAGTCCCTGAGGAGAGATGACATATCCTAAAAATTATATTTGGGAGCAATGGAATTCGCACTTCTCCAGTTTAATGTACAGGTGGTTATCCCTCAGATGGGTAAGTACTGTCTTGACGTGCTCCTGGTGTTCCTGTAGGGAATCAGAAAAGATCAAGATATCATCCAGGTAAATCACCATGAATTGGTCCATTATATCCCTAAAAATATCGTTGACTAGGTGTTGGAAAGCCGCAGGAGCGTTACAAAGTCCAAAAGGCATCACTAGATACTCATAATGTCCATACCGACATCTGAACGCTGTCTTCCACTCATCTCCGGGACGTATGCGGAGTAGATTATATGCCCCACGGAGATCCAATTTAGTGAATATCTTTGCCTGTTGGACTCTCTCCAATAGCTCAGGAATCAACGGTAACGGATACCAGTTCCGGATGGTTATCTTATTTAGTTCCCGGTAGTCAATACAAGGTCTCAGAGTCCCCTCTTTCTTCTTCACGAAAAAGATGGGTGCCCCTGCTGGTGAGGTAGAAGGGCGAATAAATCCCTTGGCTAGACTTTCATCGATGTAATCCTTTAGTGCTTCTAGCTCAGGTGCCGCCAACGGGTAGACATGACCAAACGGGATCTCCGCCCCTGGGAGTAAGTCTATGGGACAATCATACGGTCTATGCGGGGGAAGCTGATCTGCTTTTCTTTTGTCGCATATATCAGCGAAGTCATGATAAACCGGGGGTAGAACAGGTACCTGTACAGTGCCCTCCGCATTCGGTGTTACTGGAACCGGTACAGTTGGACTAATGGTCGGACCACTCTGCGGTGGGAAGGATATTTCCTTAGTCTCCCAATCGATGACTGGATTTGTAGACCGTAGCCACGGAATTCCTAAAATAATCGGAAAATGGGGAGAAGAAATCAACATGAAAACAAGGGTCTCCTGCTGACCTGGCTTCATCACACATTCTAGGGGTACTGTTTCCCGATCAACTGGTCCAGAAACTAACGGAGATCCGTCTACCGTCTCCATGGTAACCGGTGAGGATCTTTGTTGAGTCCGGATACCGTGTTTCCTGGCAAAAGAAGAGTCCATGAAATTACCCCCCGCCCCAGAGTCTATCATAGCAGATGTAGGTATTAACTGTCCCTCCCACCGAATCTGAATGGGAAGCGAGCAATGGGTGTATTTCCCTTCTGAGTCCTTAGGTGATGTTGACATTACAGTCAAGGGAAATACCGCATCCAGGTGTCCACTTGCCTCAGAGATATCGGACTCTGCGTCCGTGTTGTCACACTCTGCCATGGCTGCCAATACCTTATTTGGGCGATTTGGACGTCTTGGGCAGTCAATCAAGAAATGGTCCGATTGACCGCAATAGAAACACAAACGCTCACGGAGCCGGTGTTCACGACGTTCGTTGGTCTCTCGCTTTTGCAGAGAGTCCACTTGCATAGGAACGTCCTCGGCCTCCCGTGGCGTCCTGAGAGCGGGTTCTCTGGAAGGAAACGCAAAGTTGGTTACCCGGTTTACAGCTGCCCATTTTTCCTGTCTACGTTCCGTCAAGCGGGTATCAATACGCACACAGTGTTGGAGAAACAGTTCAAAATCCCCTGGAGATTCAGAACGACCTAACTCGTCCTTGATGGTACCGGACAAACCTTTTCTGAAAACTGACAATAACGCATTGTTTCCCCAGTCAGTGTCTACCACTAACCTCTTGAACTCAGTGGCGTATTCAACGACAGACCGCTTTCCCTGACGTAAGGAAAGGAGAGCCGATTCAGCGGTAGCACGGCGATTCGGATCATCAAACATTTGCGCCATTGCAGTCAGAAAGTCATCCAGGTGATTTAAACGGATATCCCGATTCTCTATCATAGGATTAGCCCAAGCCAGTGCTCGTGAGGTTAACAACATGATTATACATAACACCTTTGACCGGTCAGAACGGTAATAATCAGCATGTACATCAAAAAACAGTATACACTGGTTAACAAATCCACGAAACTGACTACGATCACCACTGAAACGAAATGGGGGTAACCTAGGCATACCGGCAGCTGATACGGACGTAGTGGGGATGGCTTCCTGAGCCTCCACTCTGACTTGCAAATCCTGAATAGCCGGACCCAGTACCTGGTGATCATGGCCCAGCTGTGCCTCCACATCTCTAAGTTTAGTCTGCACCGCCTCCATCTCCTGCTGCAAGGAGTTAATCATGGAAAAAAGCTGATCTACTCGTGTCTCAGTCATTGCCCCAGCGAAATCCTTTTATGGCCTGAGTATAATGTAATACTATTGTATGTACTGAGGATTTCGATTGCGTTAGGGCAATGACAATCAGAGACGAGTTCTTGGTGCAGAAATGTTTATAACATGTAACCAACGATATGTACATAAACGGAACAAAACACAGTAGAACAATAAACACCGGAAATACCTTCCAGGATCGGAGCGAAGGGAATTCCCGGGGCCACGCACCGGACTCCCCCAGGGAGACCACCAAGAGCGAACCCCTATACAGGGACTGTCTGGAAATCACCCCAGAAGGCCTAAATGCGCAGCAGCCGGGACACAAAGGGCCAGAGGTATAGTCCAAAAATGTCCGCACGAGATGAGAGTCCAGAGTGGTTACGAACCGGAAGGAACCGGGCAGAAGTGCTGACCAAAGACGGCAGACGGAGTCCGGGCACAGCTTGATGAGTCCGGGTGAAGTCCAAAGTCGGTGTCGGTTGTTTTTCGGGAGGATCCAAAATGTCAATCAGGAACCAAGAGCAGCAAAGCAGGAGTACACAGCAAGCAGTATACTCAGGCACTGGACTAAGCTTAGAGGCGGCCTTTTAAACAGCTAGACAGGAAGTAAGGCAACAGAACAGCAAACTCCATGTTAACCGAGGGCAAGCTCTTTCAAAAGAGAACTGGAAATCCCGGAAGCCTGACAATGTTCCTCATTGTCTATTACCACAGGTGTTTCAGTTTGTGAATAAGGGTTAACATTACGCTCAGAAACTTGGTCATCACGGCCTGAATCTGAGTCACAAAGGTTCTGGGCATCACTGCAGACCATTTCCTGGTCTGTACTCACTGTAGCTTGGGAGCAGACCTCTGATTCCCAGGCTATAGTGTGACTGAACAGCTCTGCAGACTCAGCCGTCTCCGTTCCACCACACTGTGCAGGGCGGAGGGAGACTTGAGAGCTGGGAGAAAGCAAGTATGATTGGGATGACAAATCCCACCGACACAAACTTTTTTTCCTTTTCCAACATGCCTGTTTCCCTTTCCACTAGCATCTGTCATTTTGCCACTCATTTTGCTAGCGACAAGAATGTCCACTTAAAATGTGGTAGTAAATATTGAGAGGTGGTGTAGATTTCAGCGGTGGTCTACCTTTATTGACAGCAGAATAAACAGCAACAACTATCCCGGACAATGAAACTATGGCCCTTAAAATGGCAGCACAGTTTGCTAGTATGATAGCTTAGTAAAAATGAGTTTGAGTGTGCTATGCAGAGGTGCTGCAAATAGAAATACCTCAGTGTTTGGTATTATAATGGCTTTGTAACAATGAGCTCGAGTGTGCAATGCAGAGATGCTGCAAATAGATTTGCACTAGTGGGACACTAATGAAGTCCAACAGCCACTTTTAGGATGCCACTAAGGTTCCTCAGTGTTTGCTAGTATAATGGCTTAGCAATGAGCTTGAGTGTGCAATGCAGAGGTGCTGCAAATAGATTTGCACCAGTGGGACACTAATGAAGTCCAACAGCCACTTTTAGGATGCCACTAAGTTTCCTCAGTGTTTGGTATTATAATGGCTTTGTAACAATGAGCTTGAGTGTGCAATGCAGTGGTGCTGCAAATAGATTTGCACTAGTGGGACACTAATTGAAGTCCAACAGCCACTTTTAGGATGCCATCAAGTTTCCTCAGTGTTTTCTAGTGTAATGACTTAGTAACAATGAGCTTGAGTGTGAAAAGGGCAGGAGGGTACAGTGGCCGGGTTGTGAGTCAGTGTAGAGGAAAGGAAGCCTCACTTTCTATCCCTCCTAATGGTGAAATGAAGCAAGGAACTCCCTGACCTTAGCTACACAGACGCTGTTATCTGTAGCTGTTAAAATCTGTTACCACGGACCTGACTGTCACCTATGACTCTGAGCCTGCTGTAATTAGCCCTTACAAGGGCTAAAAGAAACTTCTATCCCTATTCTGTATAGCGCTGTGTGTAGAGTGTACACAGCAGTATCGGAGACAGGAGCTGCACCTGCGGTGACTGACACCCAGACGCAGAAGGCAGATAATGGCGTCTAGATGGGCAGATACCCGTATTTATAATGCAGGGACATGTGACATGGACATCCTATCACACATGCCGTTGCTTCTCTGGCTAAAAGTCCATTTAGCTGTGTGTGTGTCTGGGATTGGCTGACATGCTGGCCCGCCCCACTACACGCGCGCTTAGGGAGGGAAGGAAGAACAGAAAAAAAATGATTATCCCAGCAGCAGTGATCTGAACGCGCTGTTCCCGCAGACTATACGCTGAAATTTCATAATAGTGTGCGTCACACAGTGACTTACAGTATTACAGCGGAAAGCCAGCTATTAATCAGCTTGGCTTTTTGCTGCTAGAACCGTTCTCGAACGTAACTAGAACTATCGAGCTTTAGCAAAAAGCTCGAGTTCTAGTTGGATCTAGACCAGCCCCCAAAATCACTCGAACCACGAACTGGAGAACCACGAACCGCACTCAACTCTAATCACTACATAAACCCAAAACTAAAACTGAGCTCAGTAGATACTTGCAGTAGATATACTAAGCTCAGTGCATAGAGTATCAAAACTTTGCTCATTACATATATAAGGTACATGAATCAAGTTTATTAATAAAAAACTAAGATAAGTACAGTATTTTTTCGTTTTATAAGACACACCGGATTATAAGATGCACCCCAAATTTAAAGAAAAAAAAGGGAATAAAAATGGGGTCTCTCTTATATTCTGGTCATATCTTACTGGGAATGGCTGGGGTGGTGAAGCAGGGGACCCAGGAAGCAGTGGCGGTGGTGGAGCAGGGCAATGGTGTGGCGGGTGTCCCAAATGCTTACTGCATTGTGAGGCAGAGAAAATATCTAGGAACTGTCGGCGGTGCGGGCTTCAAAGAAATGGCGCGGGGAGTCGGCGCGTGCACAGATTGAGGTCTCAGTTCGATGACAAGCCAAGATCTTATCTGCGCATGCACCATCTCCGGGTGGCATATTCCTTAAGTCTCAAACTAGAGGAGATTATTATTTTTGGAGGCAGTATATCAAATTTTTACTAGCAGTCCTACCTTCATTAAATATTTAAAACATCAATTTTTATTAGATAATTTTAAAAGTACAAATTAATCCCACACCGTGAGTGATACACACAACCAACAAGAACAAAACAAAAAATTCGGACACAAATAAGGCCACAATTATGGACCCCTTTTTTTATATATATGCGGAGTTTGTTGTGGAGATTACGGTATTGTTTATCTAGATTAGGGCAAACAGATCTAGATGCGCCCTAAATCTATCTGTCCGCTACCTGTCAATGGAGATATAACTTATGTTACACGCACCCTAAAGTTAAAGAGGTGCCCCCACTCCACGACGGCTAGCCCTTTATAGCTGCCCCGAAACTCCCTCACTGATACAGGTACAGGCAGTTTAGATATTTAATTAATTTCGTTCAAATAAGGAGATCACTTATCTTAGTATTCTTACGGCAGCTCTTTGCATAAACACAGTCCAGAAAGAGGAGAAAAAGCTCATAAGGCCACAGTTGGAGACCCCTCCACCTTTTTGGACTTCCAGTATTGTCTATTCAGATTAAGGCACCAGAGTCTAAATGCACCCTACCTCAGTCTGTCCGCTACCTGACAATGGAGATATAACTTTCGTTACACGCACCCTAACGTTAAATAGGTGCCCCCATTCCACGGCGGCTAGCCCTTGGTAGCTGACCCTAAACTCCCTCACCAATTCAGGTACAGGCAGTTTGTATATTTTTGGATACTTAAAGATGGTCACTTATCTCATCTTATGTTCTCATGGCAGCTTTTCCACAGAAGAATACAGTCCGCAATATGTCCAAAGGAAAAAACTCGACGCGTTTCCCCCCACTAATATATATTGGGGTTCATCAGGAGTTTCAAGGCACAATCGCCTGTGGAATAAATAATTCTATTAAAAATCTTGTCCAAAGAGCACCATTGCACAGGTGGAGATTCCCCATATTTCGTTACATACCATTCTGATGTCCAGCTGCATATGTGGCAGCAGATAACCCTCAAGAGACGGTGCTTGTGGCAGAGCAAGCCGCACCTCAAACCAGAACTCTTAAGTACATTTCCTAATGACAGGATATGATTCACCTGAAACCGATCCGCCCACTCTCCATGGATACCCGGTTTGTTTATCTGTCAGAGCACCCTGTTCAATCAGAGTTTCAAACCGGGCGCCGATCCGATGGTATCACATGATCGAACATGTGAGCGCTTGGCCCCGCCCCCTTGCGTCATCCACCATAGTGATGTTGTATTTGGGGTTATGTTTTATTAATACTCAGGCTGGGCTGGCCGTAGGGGACCCTCTCTACTAGCGCTCCATCCACCATCAGATTTCGTTTTATTATAGTGGAGCGCTCTGTATTTCAGAGGAGGGAGCCGATCGGGTGGTATCACATGATCGGACATATGAGCGCTCGGCCCCGCCCCCTTACGTCATCCACCATAGTGATATTGTATTTGGGGTTATGTTCTGATAATACTCAGTCCAAACTAGCTGTAAGAGGCCCTCTCCACCAGCACCCCATCCACCATCAAATTTCATATTATTACAGTGGAGCACTTTGTATTTCAGAACAAGGGGCCGATCAGATGGTATCACATGATCAGGCATGTGAACGCTCGGCCCCGCCCCCTTACGTCCTCCACCATAGTGATGTTGTATTTGGGATTATGTTCTTGTAATACTCAGCCTGAGTTAACCGTGAGAGACCCTCTCTAATCGCGCTTTTACTAGCGCTTCATCCACCATCGGATTTCATATTGTTACAATGGAGCACTCTGTATTTCAGAGGAGGGGGCCGGCCGGGTGATGTCACATAGCTGAACACACACCCGGTCACGCCCCTTTACGTCATCCACCACAATTACAGTGTGTGATGCGTTGTTTCACACTGCCAATATGCCTGGACTAAGTACTATTAAGCTCCCCTATTATCATCATATCTATAGTCATGTTGTATATTAACACAATATAGCTCTGTGAGCCGATCCGGATGATGTCACAGGGCCAGGCACGTGACTGTCCCGGTCCCGCCCCGCTACGTCATCCACCATAGATATACTCTATTATGGGTTGTTTTCTACTGATGTTAAGTTCAAAAAGCATAGTGCCATTGAACCCTTCCACTAGCACTATGTATGTAGTCTATATTATACTGTCATACTAGAGTTAGGGGTTATAGGGGAACCCAGGTGAATGGTATACTGGTCTCATCCCATTACGTCATCAATTATAGAGGTAGGAGGCTTCATTTTTGGGGGGGGAAGGGGGGGGTGGGAGATGGGGGGGGGGGTGGGGGGTGGAGATGGTGAGGCATCCAATATTAAGATTATAGCTTCCCCCTCACTTCCTCTTTTCATTATTATCCCGATTGAACTAGAAATTACACCATGCCGTGATCAATCTCATATATTTGATCCATGCAGAACGTCGGCATATCTAGGACAAGGGAGGCAAGGGGGGACCTGAAAACCAAACACCCCTTTTTTTTAAACTCAAGTTTCATTTAACACAGCAAAGGTATTCCTTGGAACGAAGATTGGTACAAAGAAAATAAATAAGAATTAAGAGGGTGAACGGATATATCACCTCTATATCATTAATCAAGCCTGTCCCTTCACGGGACTGTCCTGGCCAGGCGGGTATTGTTTTAATGCTATAAGCAGTAAGGCTATTTCTGAAGTGAAGTCCCTTGTATCTACAAAAAACAACCAAACGTAAGTTGCTCGTTCAGTCCCCTTGGTTGTACACACTCAAATCTATAGATCCATCTGCTTTCTCTCTGTAGGAGCAGCTGGTTCCAGTTTCCTTTCCTTTCTGGTTCAGGAACAACTTCAAGGACCCTAAATGCAATGGATTTGGTGTCCCCCCCATGGATTTGTCGGATATGCCTTGACACCGAAGTGTCTCTGTTGTTTCTTACATCTCCCAGATGTTCTCCCACGCGTTTGCGCAGCTCTCTTTTAGTTTTACCGACATAATCCAGGGGGCATGTACAGGTTGCAACGTATATGACTCCTTCTGTACCACAGTTCGCAAAGTCACGGCTCTCATACCTTAATCCTGTGGCAGAACAAACAGTCTGTTTTCCCTGTAGTATCCACTTACAGAACTTACAGTGACCGCACTTAAAGGTGCCATCAATTTTTCTGTCCAACCAGGTACCTCCCTGGCTGGGTGCCTTATAAAAGCTGTGAACCAACCTATCCTGCAAGGATCTCCCTTTCCTAAATGTGATTGTAGGGCGATTTCCAATGAAATCCCTTAAATTGGGGTCTGCTCTTAGGATGCCCCAATGTCTCTCCAGGATCTTATAGATCTCACGATTATGATTATCAAAAGTTCCGATAATCCTTGTGATTCCATTTGGGTCATCCTTTATTTTGGGTACCAGCAGTTCTTCTCTTTTGCATTGGACTGCATTTTTGTATGCTCGTTTTAGGGTGTCGGGGGGATAACCTCTATTAGTAAATCTCTCACAGAGATCTTCTGCTTGTTTGTGAAAGATCTGGTTATTTGAGCAGTTGCGTTTTAATCTCAAGTATTGCCCCCTCGGTATCCCTCTTTTAAGGGGTTCGGGGTGATGGCTTGTCCAGTGCAAAAGGCTATTTGTTGCCGTGCTCTTCCTATACACTTGAGTCTCAATCTGTCCCTCAGCTCCTCTTGTGAGCAATACATCCAAAAATGCCAAGCTATCCATGCCAACTTCACATGTAAAGGATAGACCGATACTGTTAGAATTAAGATGCTTTACAAACTCATGAAAAGAACTGACAGTCCCAGTCCATAGGACCAGGACGTCATCTATATATCGGCCCCAATATGTTATATGCTCCGCCCACTTTTGGCATGGTTCATGGAATACCACAGTGTCTTCCCACCAGCCCAGGAACAGATTGGCGTATGATGGGGCACAAGAACACCCCATCGCTGTGCCCCTGAGCTGGTGGTAGTATCTCCTATTGAAGACAAAGAAATTGTGGGTCAAAATGTATTCCATTAATCTGATAACAAATTTATTATGATTGACAAAATGTGTCCCTCTCATGCCAAGAAAATAATTTATCGCTTGTAGGCCCAAATTATGAGGTATTGAGCTGTACAATGCTTCAACATCTATTGAAGTAAAGATGGTACCTTCTTCAATCATAACGCCATTCATCTGAGTTAGGAGGTCACTTGTGTCACGCAGATAGGAGGACAGAGATATTACATAAGGTCTGAGAATTGTGTCCAGGTATACACCCACGTTCTGTGATAGCGAATTTATGCCTGCTACAATTGGTCTTCCTTTAAGGGGAGACATCCCCTTATGGATTTTTGGTAGGGCATAGAACGTGGGTGTAACCGGAAACTTCTCATTCATGAATTCGAATTCTTTCTGTGAGATTACACAGTCTTTTAATCCCATCGTCAAAATCTCAAAAAGTTTGTCTGCAAATCTCAAGGTTGGGTCCCTCTCCAAGACCGCATAGCCATCAGAGTCACGTAGGATTGAGTGACACATATTCAAATAGATCTCGTGACTCATGATGACTATGTTTCCCCCTTTATCTGAGGGTTTAATTACAAGATCTTTATTATTGGATAATGTTACCAAGGTATCCATTTCTGACCTAGTTAAATTAGGGGGAATGTTGGACTTACTACCAGACAGCTCTTTAAGTTCTTCAGAGACTACCTTGACAAAGATATCAACACTGTCAAGGTCGCCCCTGGGTGGCATCCTCACACTCTTCTTCTTAAGGCCAGTGAAGGGTCCCATTCCTGGTTCTCTTTCACTTTCATTATTCAATTCTAATAGGGTGTCAAATGTTTCCCTATCTTCAGCTGTAATACCTAATGAATTATATTTTATTTCATCTGTGGTTTTGAAAAATTTTTTCCATTTTAGTTTCCTACCAAACAGTGTGAGGTCCTTTGTCCAACTGAAGGAATCATACCTCTCAGTTGGTACAAATGATAAGCCCTTCCTCAAAAGTTGTACATCCAGGTCTGATATCTCAATACCTGACAGATTAATTACCTGGTTGTTCACCTCCTTCCGCCCCTGTTGAAATTGGTGAAGGGTATTCTGGGTCTGAGATTGTATGGCAGGGTTTTTCCCTCTAAAAAAGAGGTCGACGTGCCAGACATAGAAGATGCAGATGAGGACGGCATAGAGGCTGATGGTAGCATCTCCTGTCTTCCCCCCTGCCATCTTCCCCTCTGGCGTCTCTGTCTCCTATTACGAGGTATATTCCTAATTTCCCCAGGTGTCCCTCTTTGTCTTTCTGAATCAGATGATTCTAGGTCAGAGGAGGGCACGTCAGTAAGGAAGCTCTTTTCATCAGTCAAAAACTTATAGGCCGTCTTGTCCTTAAATTCCTTAAGATCTTTAATAAAATTATTATGCTTTCTCTCTTTAAGGCTATTGTGGAATTTTTCCACTGAGTTCTGTAGGGATTTCTCTTTTTTCTCAAAATCTGGGTCTGTTTTAAATTTCAAGGCTGCTTCAATTCGTTCTGTTAATTTAGTTGAGGTTTTAGCTAAAGTGAGTCTCTCCTCAGTCAGCAATAATTGCATAAACTTAATGGAGGTCGTAATAGACTCCTTTTCCCACTGTTCCAGCAAATTGGTGCTCCTAGATCTAGCGGCTGGAACGATGGTAATTCTCAGTCCTTTGGGTACAATCCCTTGCTTGATGTAATTTTCAAGGGATTGTACCTCCCACCAAGATTTTATATTATCACGGTAGCAACCATATAAGTCATTAAATGTTTGTTTAAGATTAACAGCCCCCTCTGTGTAGACTACATTAACCTCATCAGAAAAAACCTTATCTGCATCTGTTAGCCATCGACTTGTGTTTATCGGTTCAGATAAAAAGCCCGCCATAAATATAGAATTTTTTTCAAACTAGAGGAGATTATTATTTTTGGAGGCAGTATATCAAATTTTTACTAGCAGTCCTACCTTCATTAAATATTAGGACTGCTAGTAAAAATTTGATATACTGCCTCCAAAAATAATAATCTCCTCTAGTTTGAAAAAAATTCTATATTTATGGCGGGCTTTTTATCTGAACCGATAAACACAAGTCGATGGCTAACAGATGCAGATAAGGTTTTTTCTGATGAGGTTAATGTAGTCTACACAGAGGGGGCTGTTAATCTTAAACAAACATTTAATGACTTATATGGTTGCTACCGTGATAATATAAAATCTTGGTGGGAGGTACAATCCCTTGAAAATTACATCAAGCAAGGGATTGTACCCAAAGGACTGAGAATTACCATCGTTCCAGCCGCTAGATCTAGGAGCACCAATTTGCTGGAACAGTGGGAAAAGGAGTCTATTACGACCTCCATTAAGTTTATGCAATTATTGCTGACTGAGGAGAGACTCACTTTAGCTAAAACCTCAACTAAATTAACAGAACGAATTGAAGCAGCCTTGAAATTTAAAACAGACCCAGATTTTGAGAAAAAAGAGAAATCCCTACAGAACTCAGTGGAAAAATTCCACAATAGCCTTAAAGAGAGAAAGCATAATAATTTTATTAAAGATCTTAAGGAATTTAAGGACAAGACGGCCTATAAGTTTTTGACTGATGAAAAGAGCTTCCTTACTGACGTGCCCTCCTCTGACCTAGAATCATCTGATTCAGAAAGACAAAGAGGGACACCTGGGGAAATTAGGAATATACCTCGTAATAGGAGACAGAGACGCCAGAGGGGAAGATGGCAGGGGGGAAGACAGGAGATGCTACCATCAGCCTCTATGCCGTCCTCATCTGCATCTTCTATGTCTGGCACGTCGACCTCTTTTTTAGAGGGAAAAACCCTGCCATACGATCTCAGACCCAGAATACCCTTCACCAATTTCAACAGGGGCGGAAGGAGGTGAACAACCAGGTAATTAATCTGTCAGGTATTGAGATATCAGACCTGGATGTACAACTTTTGAGGAAGGGCTTATCATTTGTACCAACTGAGAGGTATGATTCCTTCAGTTGGACAAAGGACCTCACACTGTTTGGTAGGAAACTAAAATGGAAAAAATTTTTCAAAACCACAGACGAAATAAAATATAATTCATTAGGTATTACAGCTGAAGATAGGGAAACATTTGACACCCTATTAGAATTGAATAATGAAAGTGAAAGAGAACCAGGAATGGGACCCTTCACTGGCCTTAAGAAGAAGAGTGTGAGGATGCCACCCAGGGGCGACCTTGACAGTGTTGATATCTTTGTCAAGGTAGTCTCTGAAGAACTTAAAGAGCTGTCTGGTAGTAAGTCCAACATTCCCCCTAATTTAACTAGGTCAGAAATGGATACCTTGGTAACATTATCCAATAATAAAGATCTTGTAATTAAACCCTCAGATAAAGGGGGAAACATAGTCATCATGAGTCACGAGATCTATTTGAATATGTGTCACTCAATCCTACGTGACTCTGATGGCTATGCGGTCTTGGAGAGGGACCCAACCTTGAGATTTGCAGACAAACTTTTTGAGATTTTGACGATGGGATTAAAAGACTGTGTAATCTCACAGAAAGAATTCGAATTCATGAATGAGAAGTTTCCGGTTACACCCACGTTCTATGCCCTACCAAAAATCCATAAGGGGATGTCTCCCCTTAAAGGAAGACCAATTGTAGCAGGCATAAATTCGCTATCACAGAACGTGGGTGTATACCTGGACACAATTCTCAGACCTTATGTAATATCTCTGTCCTCCTATCTGCGTGACACAAGTGACCTCCTAACTCAGATGAATGGCGTTATGATTGAAGAAGGTACCATCTTTGCTTCAATAGATGTTGAAGCATTGTACAGCTCAATACCTCATAATTTGGGCCTACAAGCGATAAATTATTTTCTTGGCATGAGAGGGACACATTTTGTCAATCATAATAAATTTGTTATCAGATTAATGGAATACATTTTGACCCACAATTTCTTTGTCTTCAATAGGAGATACTACCACCAGCTCAGGGGCACAGCGATGGGGTGTTCTTGTGCCCCATCATACGCCAATCTGTTCCTGGGCTGGTGGGAAGACACTGTGGTATTCCATGAACCATGCCAAAAGTGGGCGGAGCATATAACATATTGGGGCCGATATATAGATGATGTCCTGGTCCTATGGACTGGGACTGTCAGTTCTTTTCATGAGTTTGTAAAGCATCTTAATTCTAACAGTATCGGTCTATCCTTTACATGTGAAGTTGGCATGGATAGCTTGGCATTTTTGGATGTATTGCTCACAAGAGGAGCTGAGGGACAGATTGAGACTCAAGTGTATAGGAAGAGCACGGCAACAAATAGCCTTTTGCACTGGACAAGCCATCACCCCGAACCCCTTAAAAGAGGGATACCGAGGGGGCAATACTTGAGATTAAAACGCAACTGCTCAAATAACCAGATCTTTCACAAACAAGCAGAAGATCTCTGTGAGAGATTTACTAATAGAGGTTATCCCCCCGACACCCTAAAACGAGCATACAAAAATGCAGTCCAATGCAAAAGAGAAGAACTGCTGGTACCCAAAATAAAGGATGACCCAAATGGAATCACAAGGATTATCGGAACTTTTGATAATCATAATCGTGAGATCTATAAGATCCTGGAGAGACATTGGGGCATCCTAAGAGCAGACCCCAATTTAAGGGATTTCATTGGAAATCGCCCTACAATCACATTTAGGAAAGGGAGATCCTTGCAGGATAGGTTGGTTCACAGCTTTTATAAGGCACCCAGCCAGGGAGGTACCTGGTTGGACAGAAAAATTGATGGCACCTTTAAGTGCGGTCACTGTAAGTTCTGTAAGTGGATACTACAGGGAAAACAGACTGTTTGTTCTGCCACAGGATTAAGGTATGAGAGCCGTGACTTTGCGAACTGTGGTACAGAAGGAGTCATATACGTTGCAACCTGTACATGCCCCCTGGATTATGTCGGTAAAACTAAAAGAGAGCTGCGCAAACGCGTGGGAGAACATCTGGGAGATGTAAGAAACAACAGAGACACTTCGGTGTCAAGGCATATCCGACAAATCCATGGGGGGGACACCAAATCCATTGCATTTAGGGTCCTTGAAGTTGTTCCTGAACCAGAAAGGAAAGGAAACTGGAACCAGCTGCTCCTACAGAGAGAAAGCAGATGGATCTATAGATTTGAGTGTGTACAACCAAGGGGACTGAACGAGCAACTTACGTTTGGTTGTTTTTTGTAGATACAAGGGACTTCACTTCAGAAATAGCCTTACTGCTTATAGCATTAAAACAATACCCGCCTGGCCAGGACAGTCCCGTGAAGGGACAGGCTTGATTAATGATATAGAGGTGATATATCCGTTCACCCTCTTAATTCTTATTTATTTTCTTTGTACCAATCTTCGTTCCAAGGAATACCTTTGCTGTGTTAAATGAAACTTGAGTTTAAAAAAAAGGGGTGTTTGGTTTTCAGGTCCCCCCTTGCCTCCCTTGTCCTAGATATGCCGACGTTCTGCATGGATCAAATATATGAGATTGATCACGGCATGGTGTAATTTCTAGTTCAATCGGGATAATAATGAAAAGAGGAAGTGAGGGGGAAGCTATAATCTTAATATTGGATGCCTCACCATCTCCACCCCCCACCCCCCCCCCATCTCCCCCCCCCCCCTTCCCCCCCCCCCAAAATGAAGCCTCCTACCTCTATAATTGATGACGTAATGGGATGAGACCAGTATACCATTCACCTGGGTTCCCCTATAACCCCTAACTCTAGTATGACAGTATAATATAGACTACATACATAGTGCTAGTGGAAGGGTTCAATGGCACTATGCTTTTTGAACTTAACATCAGTAGAAAACAACCCATAATAGAGTATATCTATGGTGGATGACGTAGCGGGGCGGGACCGGGACAGTCACGTGCCTGGCCCTGTGACATCATCCGGATCGGCTCACAGAGCTATATTGTGTTAATATACAACATGACTATAGATATGATGATAATAGGGGAGCTTAATAGTACTTAGTCCAGGCATATTGGCAGTGTGAAACAACGCATCACACACTGTAATTGTGGTGGATGACGTAAAGGGGCGTGACCGGGTGTGTGTTCAGCTATGTGACATCACCCGGCCGGCCCCCTCCTCTGAAATACAGAGTGCTCCATTGTAACAATATGAAATCCGATGGTGGATGAAGCGCTAGTAAAAGCGCGATTAGAGAGGGTCTCTCACGGTTAACTCAGGCTGAGTATTACAAGAACATAATCCCAAATACAACATCACTATGGTGGAGGACGTAAGGGGGCGGGGCCGAGCGTTCACATGCCTGATCATGTGATACCATCTGATCGGCCCCTTGTTCTGAAATACAAAGTGCTCCACTGTAATAATATGAAATTTGATGGTGGATGGGGTGCTGGTGGAGAGGGCCTCTTACAGCTAGTTTGGACTGAGTATTATCAGAACATAACCCCAAATACAATATCACTATGGTGGATGACGTAAGGGGGCGGGGCCGAGCGCTCATATGTCCGATCATGTGATACCACCCGATCGGCTCCCTCCTCTGAAATACAGAGCGCTCCACTATAATAAAACGAAATCTGATGGTGGATGGAGCGCTAGTAGAGAGGGTCCCCTACGGCCAGCCCAGCCTGAGTATTAATAAAACATAACCCCAAATACAACATCACTATGGTGGATGACGCAAGGGGGCGGGGCCAAGCGCTCACATGTTCGATCATGTGATACCATCGGATCGGCGCCCGGTTTGAAACTCTGATTGAACAGGGTGCTCTGACAGATAAACAAACCGGGTATCCATGGAGAGTGGGCGGATCGGTTTCAGGTGAATCATATCCTGTCATTAGGAAATGTACTTAAGAGTTCTGGTTTGAGGTGCGGCTTGCTCTGCCACAAGCACCGTCTCTTGAGGGTTATCTGCTGCCACATATGCAGCTGGACATCAGAATGGTATGTAACGAAATATGGGGAATCTCCACCTGTGCAATGGTGCTCTTTGGACAAGATTTTTAATAGAATTATTTATTCCACAGGCGATTGTGCCTTGAAACTCCTGATGAACCCCAATATATATTAGTGGGGGGAAACGCGTCGAGTTTTTTCCTTTGGACATATTGCGGACTGTATTCTTCTGTGGAAAAGCTGCCATGAGAACATAAGATGAGATAAGTGACCATCTTTAAGTATCCAAAAATATACAAACTGCCTGTACCTGAATTGGTGAGGGAGTTTAGGGTCAGCTACCAAGGGCTAGCCGCCGTGGAATGGGGGCACCTATTTAACGTTAGGGTGCGTGTAACGAAAGTTATATCTCCATTGTCAGGCAGCGGACAGACTGAGGTAGGGTGCATTTAGACTCTGGTGCCTTAATCTGAATAGACAATACTGGAAGTCCAAAAAGGTGGAGGGGTCTCCAACTGTGGCCTTATGAGCTTTTTCTCCTCTTTCTGGACTGTGTTTATGCAAAGAGCTGCCGTAAGAATACTAAGATAAGTGATCTCCTTATTTGAACGAAATTAATTAAATATCTAAACTGCCTGTACCTGTATCAGTGAGGGAGTTTAGGGGCAGCTATAAAGGGCTAGCCGTCGTGGAGTGGGGGCACCTCTTTAACTTTAGGGTGCGTGTAACATAAGTTATATCTCCATTGACAGGTAGCGGACAGATAGATTTAGGGCGCATCTAGATCTGTTTGCCCTAATCTAGATAAACAATACCGTAATCTCCACAACAAACTCCGCATATATATAAAAAAAGGGGTCCATAATTGTGGCCTTATTTGTGTCCGAATTTTTTGTTTTGTTCTTGTTGGTTGTGTGTATCACTCACGGTGTGGGATTAATTTGTACTTTTAAAATTATCTAATAAAAATTGATGTTTTAAATATTTAATGAAGGTAGGACTGCTAGTAAAAAATATTCCTTAAGTCTGCATGTTGGGAGGCAGCATATGCGCAAATGAGATCTTAACTTGAGAGCTCTATCTGTGCATGCACCGACTCTGGGCGGTATTGTTTGAAGCCTGCACTGCCAAGATGTTCAGGATGACTCCTGCCACACCACAGCTCACAGACCAGCGCACTGTCTCCCTGTCTGCAGCACAGAGCAGAGCACCACCTGCCTGCAGCACAAACAGAATATTGCCCACAGTGCACCATAGCACAGAGCAGAGCACCGCCCACAGTGCACTGCCCGGAGCACAGAGCAACACACCACCCACAGTACAGAGAAGAGCAGAGCACCATTTGCCCGCAGCACAGAGAAGAGCACTATTCACAGCACAGAGCAGCGCACAGCCCGCCTGCAGAGCACCCCCTGTCCGCAGCACAGAGCAACTCACCATCCCCCCTCACAGCACACTACCCGCCCACAACACAGAGCAGCTCACAGCCCAAATCATTGCCCCTCCTCCTGCGACCCCTCTCCACCACCCTTCGGTAAACTACATTCGTATTATAAGATGCACCCCTCATTTTCCTCCCAAATTTTTGGGAGGAAAAGTGCGTCTTATAATCCAAACAATATGGTATGTAATTATAATACCAAGCTCAATGCAATCAAACATTGCAAAGTCAGACTTGCAGAGGGGTCAGGAACCTTTTTGGCTGAGAGAGTAAAGAACGCCATATATTTTAAAATGTAATTCTGTGAGAGCCATATATGTGTAAGCAATATGTGTAAGCAAAAACCAAAAACTATAGTATGGTGCAAAGGGCAAGTGAAGGTATATGACAAGATGCAGAGGTAATGAGGAAGTCTAGAGCAACAAGACAAAGAAGAGAAATTTAAAAAGATAACCAGAAAACATCAGAGAAAATGACATGTGGATAGTCACCATAACAAGAATAGTGGAATACACCACCGTGCCACCAAATGTAGAGTCGCCTGTTATCGGTGGCTATTGTGATAACAGCGGCGTTCGCCGCTATGAAAGGTGCCAAGGTATCAGGGAAAATTCCAGGTTAAAAAAGGCATAGGTAGCCAGTAGCGGTGCAGTGAAAGTATCATGTGACCACTCACGGAAGCGTTCACATCCAGAGTTACTAGGGAGGTGCACACATACAGCGCATACGACCGTGATGTGGCCATTGAAAGGAGGAACAGGTCTGTGTACAAAGTGTGCATGTGTTGAAGACGTGAACTAGAAAGAGACAGGGTTAGGCTCCGGACGCATAGGAAGCCATCACCCGGGATATAAGGCGCTGTGAGCCAGATGCAGATGCATCCTTAAAAAGAGCCACATAGGTTCCCAAACCCCCGACTAGCATCTGGTCTATAACTTTATAAAATGTGAAATTACAACACATTGTAAACTGATTAACAGGATCTCTGCTGGGAAATTTTTTTTCACAAATGCAAATGCTACAATCCATCATTTTAGCATCGACTACACGAGTGGCTAAAGTATTGAATGATAAAATCACAGAAAGAATAAACAATAAAATTCAGCATTGTAGAGATGTCTCCTCTGATTGAAATTGTTCTTTTTTCTTTTCTTCTTCATCCAGCCCAGACCGCTATGATCTCTATGAGGAAGGTTTGGCCACACATATCTATTGCTTCTCATTTCTTTTAATGTATATATCCTCTATACTATGTTCATTCTCTATCCTCATCTTCATTCATTCTATCCTCTATAAAAATTGTTCATTTTCTCTTGATGTCCTGATGAGAGAGACTGAAATCTCTGAAATGTGTAGACCTGTACAAGAATAAGAGATGAATTAATCAACTTTGTATCCTGGTGATAGCGTGGCATAAACCCAACTTCTCTCCATATTCCACACTTCAGTCTGTGATACTAAGAGCAGGTCTTTTTCCCATCCATTTTGTGGTTCAGACTCTGACATTAAATTATATAATCTGTGACTTGGCACTGCAATTTTCCATTCGAGTTTCATCCGTTTTTAATTGGTACATTGCTAAGAGTCAATGAATAAAATAAAGTTCAGACTGTCTAATTGTTTCAGTGAAAAAAAAATTATAAAACAACTGTAAAAACTAGGATGTCACAAGGATGACACTTGAGAATAAATACTGGACTGTTTCTTTCTGATAGTAACACGTGTGAATTTAGCCTGAGCTATTCATTAAGCTCCAATAATCCTAATGAAATATTTTGCATTACTACAGTCATTTAGAATGGTAACTAAAATTTTATATGGTGCAGAGTATTTCCAGACATTTTTAAATATATAAAATATTGGGCAGATTTATTAATGCTGTTTTAAATTGCTACAATTTAGAATTAGACTTTTTGTGCTAATCTTAGAATTTTTCACTGGTGAGCATGATTTTATCTAATTTATAATGCATCTTACTTCACTTCCTTTAAACTTTTTTTGCCAGAAAATATTTGCATAGTGCAGCATATTTTAAGTATTTAACCTATTTACGGCTTTAAAAAAAAACAGTATTTCTCCATAGCCATGATGCCGAACAACATATCTTTTGAAGTTTTTTTTACATTTTCCCTTATTTGTTAGGAAATTGGAGTTGAGATCATTGTAACAGGCAACTCCCTACTACTAAACTGTCCTCAAAGTAGAGATCTTTTATTAAGAACAATTTATAAAGAATAATTAGTATATTTAAGTTACATGAGACAGACTAATTGTGTCACACAATCCACAATCAATAAACTACACCTTGTCAACACTGGCATACATCTAGAAAAGTTTTTGATGCACAGATTGGGGGTTTAAATTTAATGTAGGGACTCACAAGCATGAGAACCCTTGACATTGGGTTGTGAGCATCCATATTTTGGCTAAAATATCAATTAATACCTCATATATATTTATCATATATACTGTATATAGTACAGACCAAAAGATTGGACACACCTCATTCAAAGAGTTTTCTTTATTTTCATGACTCTGAAAATTGTAGATTCACATTGAAGGCATCCAAACTATGAATTAGCACATGTGGAATCAAATACTTAAAAAAGTGTGAAATAACTGAAAATATGACTTATATTCTAGGTTCTTCAAAGTAGCCACCTTTTGTTTTGATTACTGCTTTGCACACTCTTGGCATTCTCTTGATGAGCTTCAAGAGGTAGTCACCGGAAACAGTTTTCCAACAGTCTTGAAGGAGTTCCCAGAGATTCTTAGCACTTGTTGGCCCTTTTGCCTTCACTCTGTGGTCCAGCTCGCCCCAAACAATCTCGATTGGGTTCAGGTCTGGTGACTGTGGAGACCAGGTCATCTGGCGTAGCACCCCATCACTCCCCTTCTTAGTCAAATAGCCCTTACACAGCCTGGAGGTGTGTTTGGGGTAATTTTACTGTTGAAAAATAAATGATGGTCCAACTAAACGCAAACCGGATGGAATAGCATTCCACTGCAAGATGCTGTGGTAGCCATGCTGGTTCAGTATGCCTTCAATTTTGAATAAATCCCCAACAGTGTCACCAGCAAAGCACCCCCACACAATCACACCTCCTCCTCCTCCATGCTTCACGGTGGGAACCAGGCATATAGAGTTTATCCGTTCACCCTTTTTTGCATCGCACAAAGACACGATGGTTGGATCCAAAGATCTCAAATTTGGACTAATCAGACCAAAGCACAGATTTCTACTGGTCTAATGTCCTTTCCTTGAGCTCTTTAGCCCAAACAAGTCTCTTCTGCTTGTTGCCTGTCCTTAGTAGTGGTTTCCTAGCAGCTATTTTACCATGAAGGCCTGCTGCACAAAGTCTCCTCTTAACAGTTGTTCTAGAGATGTGTCTGCTGCTATAACTCTGTGTGGAATTGACCTGGTCTCTAATCTGAGCTGCTGTTAACCTGCAATTTCTGAGGCTGGTAACTCAGATAAACTTATCCTCCACAGCAGAGGTGACTCTTGGTCTTCCTTTCCTGGGGCAGTCCTCATGTGAGCCAGTTTCTTTGTAGCGTTTGATGGTTTTTGCTACTGCACTTAAAGACACTTTCAAAGTTTTCCCAATTTTTCAGACTCACTGACCTTCATTTCTTAAAGTAATGATGACCACTCGTTTTTCTTTACTTAGCTGCTTTTTTCTTGCCATAATACAAATTCTAACAGTCTACTTAGTAGGACTTTCAGCTTTGTATCCACCAGACTTCTGCACAACACAACTGATGGTTCCAACACCATTTATAAGGCAAGAAATCCTACTTATTAAACCTGACAGGGCACACCTGTGAAGTGAAATCCATTTCTCGTGACTACCTCTTGAAACTTATCAAGAGATTGCCAAGAGTGTGCAAAGCAGTAATCAAAGCAAAAGGTGGCTACTTTGAAGAACCTAGAATATAAGACATATTTCAGTTGTTTCACACTTTTTTGTTAAGTATTTCATTCCTCATGTGTTAATTCATAGTTTTGATGCCTTCAATGTGAATCTACAATTTTCAGAGTCATGAAAATAAAGAAAACTCTTTGAATGAGAAGGTGTGTCTATATTTTGCACTTATAGCTTTATGCAGGATGCTAGGTCCATTAATGTAGGCCTTGTAAACTAGGGTCTCCATTCCTGTTTGGTGCACTTATATACTGCTGCGCAGCCCACCCAGTCTAATAGTATAGACATCTTCAAGAGGCTGTAAGCCAGACACTGTGCACCTACATGTGTGAACGGCTCTCTATACAAGCCATTTGTGTGCAATTTTAATACTAAGCAGTCACTCCCTCCATGGATTGGCAGCGTGTGAGTGGTTGCTGCATCAGTGTTTTGCACTTGTTGCCTCCATCTTTATTAAGGGGTTTTACTGAATCCCTTGAGTGCATTTGTTTCCATGGCCTGGGCAGGTAAACATTGTTGCCCTTTCTTGCTGGCAATTTTTCTACAGTTTGGGGGTGTATTCAAAATTTAAGTAACCCAATTAATCACATAAAACATATCCAGATACAACTACAAAATTAATATGTTTTAGTAGATAAAATGTAGCAAACAAGAAGATTGGAAGGGCACCACCCGTCGGGATCTCCTGGTATATGGAAGATCAGAAGAAAAAAGAGAGAAAAGATATACCAAAAAATGGGATCACCGAATCCAATGTTGTGATTATGAAAAAATATATTTTATTATACAAACAAAGTGGGAGGAGCAAGGTAACAAGGTTTTTTAATTGTTTTTAATCAATTGTGTATGTGCCCTTGTTACCTTGCTCCTCCCACTTTGTTTGTATAATAAAATATATTTTTTCATAATCACAACATTGGATTCGGTGATCCCATTTTTTGGTATATCTTTTCTCTCTTTTTTCTAGTAGATAAAATGTAAAACCGCTATTAGCATTCTACAGGACCAGGGTTTACCCTCTGCTACATGTCATCTTGATAAAGCTATCTGTAAGAATTATTATTTTTAAATTAAAATAGGTTCTCAGGATAATCAGCCTATTGTGAACAACTCATGTTTTTATACACAAACGTCTTGTTGCACAGAATAAATTATCTTCCCGGTATCATCCCTGCAGTCCTGTATTTTGTTAGCGTAATGATTTGTAATTGACACAAATATAAAATGCTTGTCAGTGTTTATTTGTATTATGGCCATTTATATTGCATCAATGATATATTTCAAAAAATTTTAGGGCATGGTCAGTTTCCTTTGCATGCAAAGCAGATAAAAAGTTAAAAAATCATATGTCAATTAAACCAAAGTGAATTATCCATTTCCTAAAGGACTTGGAAAAAATAGGGCATTATCGGTAAGTACAGTTCAAGATATGTACAAAGCTATTGGATGATTGTGTTAATATGTGTCACAGAACTGTGAAGTAATTCCTAATATTCTTCAGATTGTATATGAGGGACACAGTACATTGCATTCTACAGAGTCCAGCTGTTGAAGTATACTTTTTTAGTGAGATCTTCTAGTCCACCATCACTACTCTTATGATATCAAATTGGTGGACATTTAACCATTAGTACCCCCACTGATCAGCTGTTTTCAACTTAAAAGGTGGCCCGAGGTAAAAAGTTGTGGCGTTGAACAACACATATCCGCCAAATGTTTTTTGGCTTCTTTAATTGAATATCGTAATAACAAAGCAAGTATAAAGATATATTAATTGGAAGTCTTCATAGCTTAAACTGGTTTTTGGCTCTGGTCCACTTCATTTTCCAGACTGGAGGGATTTTTAATTCTATAGTGTACACAGAGTTCCTTAGGTTACTGGACAGTCTGAGGTCTATGTGTGGCCAGTTACCATGATGAAGCGCTTGAGCTGCTTTCAGATGCTATTGTGATGCTAGTCACTACTTACGGAGAGTATCCACGGAAGGGTAGTCAGACAAGCCGGGGTCAGGAAACAAGAGGACACAACAGGACACAGGGAATAAGCAGAAATGTACTCAAGTCACAGGCCGAGGGTCAGAATTCCAGGAGAGTACGTATTATATTTAGGGAGCAAACAGGGACATGGTCAGGTAATGGTCTGAGGTCAGAAGCCAGAAGGTAGTGACAAGAACCGTGAGCAGGCAGAGAGGAGTCAAACAACGGTTTGGGGTCAAGAAACCTATATCAGAACATAAACACAAACACGAGCCAAGAGCACAACTGCAGAACCAGACAGTTTGACTGTCGAGGTTCTGGGAGAGCATGCTCAGTAATGAAACAGCAATTACCAAAAAGATGGAACACCTGAGTAAAAGCACCTCCCGGAACTAGCATGGAATCATGTGCTGTCAAACAACCTGTAGGCTAGTGCTCAAAGAAACACAATAGAGCATCACCAAATGCAAAATGCTCTGCACAAAGGAAACATGTCACTGCCATCTCTGTTCTTCAGGAAGGCGCAGCAGAGCATCACCTGTGTGCAAGATGCTCTGCACAGAGGAATCTTGACAGCTATGTTTAGGAGTCTGTAAATGCCATCCTGAGGCGGGACAGACCATTGGAACCAGATAACTTGAGAGCCATTGAGTTTTTCCATGATACAGGGGCATAGCAGTTCTTACTTTCAGAATTAAAGAATGCTTAGATCAGACAATTGGCATGTTCATGCATGCCTTTAGTTTAAAGGGTAAGCTTTTCTCCTTACGGAGACTGACACACCATTCCAGCATGCCAGTGAGGAGACTTTAAGCCGCATTGCTCCTCTAGGAAATATTAGACCCCGTCTTAAGCGGGCTTTACACACTGCGGTCTCGCTAGCGAGATTGCAAGCGATTGTACCCACCCCCGTCAGTTGTGCGACACGGGCAAATCACTGCCCATCACGCACAACCTCGCTTACCTCCGTCACATGCACTTACCTGTCCTGCAACGTCGCTCTTGCTGGCGATCCGCCTCCTTTCTAAGGGGGCGGGTCGTGCGGCGTCACAGCAACATCACACGGCAGCCATCCAATAAAAGGGCGGAGATGAGCGGGACGTAAACATCCCGCCCACCTCCTTCCTTCCGCATAGCCAGTGGAGGCAGGTAAGGAGATGTTCCTCACTCCTGCGGTGTCACACACAGCGATGTGTGCTGCTGCAGGAACGAGGAACAGCATCGCTAATTAGAAGAAAATGATTTTTTGTTTTAGGACAACCTCTCCACGGCAAATGATTTTTGCCACTTTTGCGATAGTTTTGGTCGCACATAAATGTCATACACTGCAATATCGTTAATGACGCCGGATGTGCGTCACAAACAATGTGACCCTGACGATAATTAATTAACGATATCATAGCATGTAAAGCCCGCTTTAGTCTCTCTTACAGCCAGATCAGATCTCATACTTTGCACTGATGAGGGACAACCAACCATCTTAAAACACCATGTCTGCAAATTGAGGTTCCGATCTGTCATAAATCCTAAGGGCGGCTTTGCACGTTGCAACATCGCACGTGCGATGTCGGTGGGGTCAAATCGAAAGTGACGCACATCCGGCGTCACTTTCGACATCGTAGTGTGTAAATCCTAGATGATACGATTAAGGAGCGCAAAAGCATCGTTATCATATCATCGGTGTATTCTCCAACATTTCCATAATGCCGGTGAAGAGACAGGTACGATGTAGTTCCTCGTTCCTGCGGCAGCACATATCGCTGTGTGTAAAGTCGCAGGAGCGAGGAACATCTCCTACCTGCCTCCCGGCTGCAATGTGAAGGAAGGAGGTGGGCGGGATGTTTACATCCTGCTCATCTCCGCCCCTCCGCCGCTATTGGCCACCTGCCGTGTGACGTCGCTATGACGCCGCACTACCCGCCCCCTTAGGAAGGAGGCGGGTCGACGGCCAGAGCGACGGTCACATGTCAGGTGAGTGCATGTGAAGCTGGCGTAGCGATAATTTTCGCTACGCCAGCTATCACAAGATATTGTACCTGTGACGGGGGCGGGGACTATCGCGTGCGACATCGCAGCATCGGCTTGCGATGTCGCAACGTGCAAAGCCTGCCTAAGTCATATGACAAGACTAGTTAAAGAGTCACTTTTGACTTTTAAGATTTAGGAGTCTCCCTTCAACCTTAAAAAACTATGATACTATGATACTATGATTGCTACCTGCAATAGATGGCACCAGTGTTTGTCTTCTTTCTCCCCATAGAGACAATTTGCCTTTAGTTTATACCGTGAATTTTCAAAATTACTAGAAACCAAGAGGCAGATGCATGATGTGCTTCTGAAGAAACAACTCAAGAATAGTCATTTAAGACTACAAGAACAAAAAACTTAAAGGTCACATGTCACCAGACGTGGCTCCTTATAACCCTCGACCACCATCAGTAAACACTTATATACAGCATTCTAGAATGCTGGATATAAGAGCCTAGGATGATCTGTATAATGTAAAAAAATACCTTTTATTATACTCAACTGCATGATGGTCCAGTCCGATGGACAACACTGATCTTGATCCTGCACCTCCTGTCGCTGTCCTCGGTCTCTGCTCTGTGTGGATGGTGCTTCCTATGTCACACACACAGAGTCTGGTGTGACATGTACAGAAATCAAATATGATCAATTAAATAGATGTAAAAACAATCACATGCACAGTGTTAAATTTATTGACGAATGAGAAAAAAGGACCGAATGTTACCATTTATTTTCTCCGCATTTAAGCAGGTTTTCATTAGAGCATCACCAGTGTTTGGTAAAACTTTTAGCAGTTTTTCCATTGATAAGAAGAAAATAAAAACTTTCTCCACCCTCGTCTATTCCTTAGTTAATGAAAATGCATGGCATCTGAGTGCTGTCTGATTTTATCATAGACCAATACACGTTCATTGCTGAGCTTCATCAGACACTTCGATCAATATCAGACATGTCTCCAAAATTTTTCATTGACCACTTTATCTACAAAAAACCTTTGATATGTGAACAGCCTCCTAGACTATGACAGGTACGAGTGCTATCTGTTAAAAACTCGGATAGCATTTGCACACAAAAAACTTGTGTGAATTGCCTGTATTTTTTAAAAAACTTTCCTATTCTATTTTTTAAGCACACTTCCTCCTCCCTTTTTTTAAAAAAAAAAAATAAAATAAAATAAAAAAGAGGTGATATAAGCACGGCTGAGTGTTAAAGGCAGGAAATATCACCATATTAAAAGAATAAGTGCTACATGTTTGAACATTGAACAGATGTCTTCTTTAGAACAAACATAAGGAAGACATCTGTCTCAGTAGCGTGAGAAATTCCGGGCTGCCGCTGACCAGCAGTGACCTGGAGCTGTGTTCTCAGAATGCAGCTCCATAGGTTTCGATGAATGTCATTGGACATTACTCTCTGGATTATGCCGGAAAGTTAGGACTTATTTTTCATTAATAACTTTGTGATCAAGGGAATATGAGGAAATGTTTATTTAAATAATCTTTTTTTTCCTTTGTGTCTGATTTTTTTAGCTCTATACTTGACGGGTTAATAATAAGGATGTCTAATAGATGTCTCTCCATTGCTAACCACTGGGCTTGATGTCAACTGTCAATTCACAGCTGACATCAACACCAAAAGTATAACCCTGATTCCCATCACACCAGGGCAATCGGGAAGAGCTAGGTAAAGAGCCAGAATTGGCCCATCTATTGTATGCACCATTTCTGGAGTGGCTGCAGCATGGTTTATTCAGGGTGGGAGAGGCCAAATTACCTTGGTCCTTCCCACCTTAATAATACCAGCCCCCACCTGTCTGTATTATCTTTGTTGGTTATCAAAAATAATTAGGAGCCTATGCCGGTTTTTTAAATTAAATATTTAAATAATTTTAAAAATGACGTGGCATATCCACTATTTTTAATAACTAGCCAAGCTAAAGATGAAAGGGAAGGGTTGCAGACTGCAGTTCTTTGTTTTACCTCTGCTGGTTATCAAAAATAGGAGGAAACCCCATTATTATTTTTAATTTGTATTATTCACAGCAGCAGACAGGCAATTTCTGCATGCAATAAAGCTTGTTGATGTCACGGTCACATCTTAGTGAGGCTAGTGACAGACTCAAGGCCTCTTTTCTCATTCAAGGCTTTTCAAATTAAATATATATTTTTCCTTTGGCAGTTACAGAGTTCATTTCTGTTTCCCTTGCTATCAGCAAGCTCATTAACTCTGCACAGGTGATCCTCTGAAGACCACTTCCGGCCTGGATAAAAATCTTCTGCTCACAACAGAGGGTGCTGGTTATTCAGTTCATTCTGAGCTAGGCCTGGAGCTGTAAGGAGGTGCTTTGTTCTGCTTCTACTATTGCTGATTGTTGCATTGGTGTGTGTGTGTGTGTGTGTGTGGGTGTGTGTGTTTGTGTGTGTGAAGATAGCCTGTTTTGTTACTTTCTCTTTTCTGTGTTTTTCCCTCCCTTTACACCTTTTGTCATTCCCTATTTCCAATGTATTAGCTGTGAGTGAGTTTTGTTAGTAACCCTGTCAGTATTGTCTTTTTGAGTTTTCCACTTCTCGCACTTCTTTTGTTGCCTTTGCCCAGATGGTGGGTTGTGGAGAGGGGTCTTACAATCAGGGACAAGAACAGGAAACATGGTGACGTTGGGGGCCCAGGCCTCACTACCATTAAGAGTACCCCTGGGTTGAGGGAAGCCTAGGATACGCTTAGTCTAAGGGTTAGCCTATGGTTCCCTTTCCAGTCACCCCCCTTTTCCTGTCACTCTGTGTGACAGTTGTTTGGTTGTGTAAAGCCCCACAGGTGTTGTGTCGGTGCATTACCTTCAGGGATTCCATGTGGAGGAACAGTCTGGTCACAGGTAGGGAACCTTCTCTTTTGGATTTTCGTGACGCCACTCTCGGTATTGCAGTCAGGGTGACCGCCACTGCAGATTAAGGGATGCCTGGGGCTGATGGCGGGTGCAGTCTGTTGTAGTGGCCTCCCGAGAGTTAGGCAAGCCCCAGGGCCCTATGTAAGTGTGTGGTTCCACAAGGCGCAGAATGACTCAAACACAGTCCAGGCAGTCTTTCAGGGTTTTTACTCACAGTTGATGGCAGGGTGAGTAACCCGGGTGTAGCTGAGATGAACCAGGCTGGAACCAGGTATCCTTCTGGCTGGCTGATGAGGGTGACTACCAACTCGCCATCCTAGCCCTGTGTGTTTTGGGGTGACCCCTACTTGATGTCCTGCTGGGGTCGCCCAGGGAAGTTGCTGATGTCTCTCTCCCCTTCTTTTGGCCCGTTTGCTTGTAGCCTGGACCAGGTCACTCCGGCTGCTTGCCTCCTGGGAACTATGGGCCCTCACTTTGCTATGTGGCTCCGGACTCTGTGGTGGTATAGTGTGGGTCTGAAGTGCCCCCACTGGCAGGTTTGGCAGGAGAAAATTGGATAAATCTCTGCACTTTGACCTGTTACCCTTGCGGGCCTGGTACCTCCCTGGCAGTCCCCTTACTCTGCCACCCCTTTGTTCTCTCTAGCCTAGGGTGGATTTAGGGTAGCACTACCAGGTGACTGATCTCCCCCGTTGGTAGTCACTGCGCTTACATTGTCTGACTAGTGGCAGCCTCAGGTCTCCTCTTTTCATCTTCTCTCCCTGAGCTCCACTTCAGACCCAGCCCCCTCCTTCCTACTTTGTCTGCCTACGCAACCTAGCAACCAGGCTCTCTACCACACCCCTTGAGACATGGAGGCCACGCCCCCTCCTGGATTCTCCAGGGGTCCTCCCAAAGGTAGATGTGTGAGACCTGATTACTATGCGCCTGTGTACTCACACATCGGTCAGCCTTCTGGATTACCTGTATTGTACTGCCCCCAGCATGGGTGCAGTACTCAGTGGTGCCTGACCAGGTCAGGGGCGCCACATATGTACTGCATCCTTTCAACAAACTTTTTTTTAACATATATTCAGCACCCGAACACTGAACTCAGACACTTTTTTAAAGGCCATGTTCAGGTCCGAAACCTGGACACTCGGTGTTCAGTATGAACCCCAACTTTACATTTCAGGATTCATTTCCCCTACTACTTTGTGTTCTTTTATATGAACTATTACTATTTACTTACTACAAGATATATGCTCTTTTTATTTTGTTTTTCTTTTTTTAGGTAATATTTTTAGCTTGCTTATGCATGGATGCAAAAAAAAATAATGTATAATTAACCCCTTCACCCCTGGGCGATTTTCTGTTTTTCTGGGTTTTTTTCACTCCTCTTCTTCCGAGAGCTGTAACTTTTTTATTTTTCTGTCAATCTTTCCATACAAGGGCTTATTTTTTTTTACGGGATAAGTTCTACTTTTAAATGAAACCATAAGTTTTACCATGTGGTGTACTGCAAAGCGGCAAAAAAATTCCAAGTGTAAAATAATTGGGTTCATTATATGGTATGTGTCAGTGTGATGCCTCAGGTAGGTACAAGATCATAGATATACAAAATGTATAGATTTTCTTTTATGTAAGGGGTTAAAAAAAATTCAGAAGCTTGTCCAAAAACAATGGTGCACTTTTTGCGCCATTTTCCATGATCCGTAGCGTTCTCATTTTTCAAAACCTATTGCTCAGTGATGACTTATTTTTTCCGTCTTAAACTGACGTCTTTAATGGTATAATTTTTTATGCAGAAACACAATTTTTATCACCTGTTATTGTATTTTGCGCAAAATTCATAGCAACCAAAAAACAATTTTGGCGTTTGGAATTTTTTTGCTGCTACACCGTTTACCGATCAGATTAATTGATTTTGTATTTTGATAGATCGGACATTTCTGAATGCGGGAATACCAAATATGTGTATATTTTTTTTTAACCCTTCTATTTTCAATGGGCAAATGGGAGTGATTTGAATTTGTAGGTTTCTTTATTTTTTTTTTTATTTTTTTTTTTAAACGTTACTAGTTCCCTTAGGGGACTATAATGATCAGCAGTCTGATCACTCATTCTTTCTTGTAGATTAGAGCAGCATTGCTCTCATCTGGACAAAAGCAGCTTTCCTCTCACAGACAACCCTCTGCCAGCTGTAAGACGAACTGACACATAATAGCTGCAAGAGTCATCACATGACCTGGTGCTACCATGGCAACCATCGGATCCATGTGATCACATCATGTGACTTCTGATGGAGCTGGGTAAGTGAATGCTTACCGCGGCCCGCTGTTACATTGGGCTATGACATTTTCACACTGCGCTGTAAGGGGTTAAAAGGTACGAGTGGGTAGCGAATCCACTCGTGCCTGATAGCCGCACATGTCAGCTATTCAAATCAGCTGACATGTGCAGCAATCGCTGCCGATTACCCGCTGCAGGCGGCGGGAATTAACCTCACACGATCCATGATGTACCCAATACACGTGTGTCGTGATGCAGAAGTGCTATAACCTGTCTCTCTCACTGCCTTTCATTTGAATCTCTACATTATTCTGCTTTCTTCACTCATTATGCACTAATCTTCTTTAAATCTGTGCTATTATATATTAGCTATAGAATTTTTTTTACTTATTCTATGGCTCTTTCAGCCTATGTCTTTTGGTAAGCTGTGAGTTGAGATGTTCTCTGATTTTACAGATTTACTACAAAATATCAGCTGCATTCCCTGACTGTTTTTATATATCTTTCCTGGTTTTTCTATACTATGTGATGTGATGGCTGCAAGGCATTAAGTGTGAGCTGCACCCTAGGTTACATATAAAACATCTTTTGGCTGATACAACTTTACACAATGTTTATAACTTAATCGGCTGGGTCACGTGAGACATCTTTTGGCTGATACAAACTTATGTAATGTTTAAAACTGCCTTGTCCGGGTCACGTGAGACATCTTTTGGATGATACAAATTTATGTAATGTTTAAAGCTTTATTGGCCGGATCACGTGAGACATTTTTTGGCTGACACAAACTTATGTAATGTTTAAAACTGCATTGGCTGGGTCTCGTGAGACATCTTTTGGATGGTACAAACGTATGCATTGTTTAAAACTGCGTCAGGCGGGTCACGTGAGACATCTTTTGGATGGTACAAATGTATGCAACATTTAAAACCGCATCAGCCGTTACTAAATAGGTGATCTGCACAAATTTGCGTAGCTCAACATATATCTAAAAATTCTACATAAAATGAAATCGATTCACTCATTTTTTACAGCTATATATTCTGCTTGTAAATACAGAATGATTAGTAAGGGATTCTCAGAGATAACGTAAAATGTCTTAGATTTTCTATTATGTTATGAAAAGCACTTGCTATTTCAAAAAATGGCACACTACAGTTTAAACAAGCCAAGAAAAGACTCCAAAAATAAGGTAAAATGGGAATGCTCCATTGACTTGGTATTTTCACTCGCAGTTGTCATCACAATACTCTATGCCGTACATCCATTATTTATGTGAGCAATCAGAAGGGCCTTTTGAGATGTCAATGAAGATACGACTCCTTCGGCTTTTTCTGTAATCCAGTCTTGATTAGTAGGTCAAATGAAGTCTATAGTGTTTGCAATGAACTATGACTTGAACCATGAAGAAGGGATGTAGAAAATACAATAGGTTACGTGTTATAATCTAAGAGGTATTTTCTGAATTAAATGACTGTTGCAACTGTCTACAAGTCCAATGGAACACTGTAATGTCGATGCCAAAAAATTCTGTAGGTGTAACTATAAAAATTAAATATCTTAACCTGACGATTTATACTGTGTGATTGTGTTTATCCAATATTTTTAGTTTAAAAATCAGCCAATGGTGTTATAAAATAAAAATAAAAAAAAAACTACTCATCTTCCAGACCCCGTTCCTGCTCTATATCACTGCCAGTGTCTTTGTGGTTCACCTGTCTAAGTCTTCTGCTCTTCTGGTCATTGATTGGCTGCAGTGGTCTCTTTATGTTTGAACCATAAAAAACTTACTTTATTTTTGGTTAGATGGAATGTAACAAATACAGCCTATCTATTGCTCCTGATTGGCTGCAGTGGTCATCTAACTGTCCCACTGGAAGAAAAAGCCATGATTTTTTTCTTGATAGGGTCACCATGGGCAAATTTTTAAAGCAAGTATTAGACAACCATTTTAGTGGAAGACCATTAGCCATTCATGACAGACAACTTAAACTCATTACAGTGAGCTTTTATTATATTAAAAGGGTGGTTCACTACTCTGCAGTAATGACCCCATCTCTGTAAAACTGATAGGGAAGGCTTTTTCTATATGCCTTGTGTTGCCAATTCAGCTTCTATGCGACGCTATCGCAGTCCACTCATTCCCATTGTGTGAGCCCCCAGGCTCTGTGACATCTGACAGTTGACCTGACATCACGGCGGCTGGCCCCAGTCTTCCTGAGTGATTGGGTCATGAGTGGCGTTTCACCGCTCATCCCAGCCCAGCGTCATAGCCTAACATCTCGCATGCGCTGTCCTTCACTGCAGAGCGCCGCAAGCAAGAGAGATGCTGGGCTGTGATGCTGGGCTGGGATGCGGGGTTAAATGCTGCCCACAGCCAAGTCCCTCAGAAAGACTGGTGCCGGCTGTGGTGATGTCAGGTCAGCTGGAAGTTGACATGAAATCACTGGATCCCAGAGGTCATAGAGCCCGGGGGGTCACGCGATGGGGATGAGTGGACTGCAATAGCGCCGATCAGAGACTGAATTGGCAACACAAGGTATTTAGAAAAAGCCTTCCCTATCAGTTGTACAGAGATGTGGTCACAATTGCAGGGTAGTGAGCCACCTCTTTAATATCTCCTAAGTTTTCCAAAATGGCCATACATTCCTCCCAAGTGGATTATTTTGCTCATTTAAACATATTTTGACATTGGTCAATGAAGAGTCGGGAAGAGAAATAGTTTATAAACATTCTCGTCATCTAAGGTACTTGATAATCCATCAAACAGACTTAGAAAGGTTGTATTTCCAGGCAGCATAATACACAAATATAAAGCACAGGCAGTCATTGTTCTTTTTTTCTTAAGAATATGCATTATTTATGGCAACTTCAAATATGAATTCTGCTGAAAGTTATTTTTATTTGCACATAACAGGAGAATTAGTCTAATTGACTAGACGAATATATCATTTGTTTATCCTTAACTGCAATGATAATACTATATACGTATATACAACATATACACAAACTATACATACTGTATATATTGTTTTTTTACTTTACGACTTGATATAAGGCATAATTTGTCAATGCTCACAGTCATAGCTTACATTTTCAAATATGCTAATATAAAATCTTATTGGTAGGTATATATCAATATCGGTGGCATGTTAAGACTGAAGCCAAGTAGCAATACTGGACTAATTTAAACGCCGCAAGATATGATTGCATATTCAAGCTGGACTCCTCAATATGAAACCTGCCAGCTTAATTAAATTTCTGGAATGCATTGGAGGAAAATGAATTTATCTGGGTGAAAGCCGCAATCATTCAGGCTGCATGTATCTTAAACGTACACCCCTTTGGCAAAATGACCTCAGTAAAATGAATTATACCCAATCGTAGATTGTGATTGTTCTAATTATATTCTTCTCGCTATCCCTTTTCATATTAAGATAAAGGTTAAGATATGTATGATTTTTGTTCGGCATTAGCAGTGAAGTAGCGCACAGCTTGAAAAAACTAGAAAACTCTAATGGCTTTCCTGTTTCATAGTTTCACACAAAGTTCATTTTCTAATGGATTCTCCAGTATATAATGTTGTGATAGTACGAAAAAAGTATCTGGCACCATCAGAACTCCTCAACGACAATGGAAACCATTGAAGCATTGTTATACATGAAATGCCAGTCGTTCACAGCGCTACCCACGTTCTCCTGTGACCATATTTTTATTGAGTTTCCAATAAACTATTTTTTACGAATAATTTATAGAAGAAGCGAAATCCCTCATCGGTTCTTGCTGTGCAGTGTAAACTTTTATTCACAGGTGAAGGTTACATTTTGTGACCGCGGAAAAGGCGTGAGACAGAATAACTTGTCAGACAACGGCCATTTGGAACTTTTTCTCAGTGTTTCAACGGGTCTAGACCCGTCGAAGCACTGAGAAAGAGTGCGAAACGTTTGTCGTCTGACGTGTTGTTCTGTCTCACCCCCTCCCCTCTGCCACAACATGCACAGCAAGAACCGGTGAGTGCCTTTGCTTCTTCTATATATCATTCTTGGATTGTTCTGCATCTTAGAATGAGCAGCACGGTATTGCAACAGTAGGTTTCTGCCAAATCATTGTGATTGTTGGAAGAAAAAGCAATCATATGCTGAGGGTGGATAACTGCCCTAGCAAGATAAATCTCATGTTGAGCAGTGCCCTGTTTTTCCTTCTTAGAACAATTTGGATCACTTTTTTTACTGGATGATGAGTATCACATCTGCAAGGAGTATGTATGTTCTCCCTATGTTTGCATGGGTTTCCTCCGGGTACTCTGGTTTCTTTCCACACTCCATAAAACACATACTGATAGGAAACCTAGATTGTGAGCCCCAATGGGGACAGTGTTGCCATTGTATGTAAAGTGCTGAGGAATTAATAGCACTATATAAATTAATAAATATATATTATATTATATTTTCTATCCTTGGAAAGAAAATTGGTCCATTATGCTTATCACACTCTAATCAGACTCTGATCAGAGTAGGATTAAATTTTCTTGGATGTGGAGAAGATAAAAACTCCTCTATCGTCTCCATTCTCAGTCCATGAAAGTTGGACCGCACTGGGATATCTGCATGAGGTCAGGATTTTTTTCACAGACTCGTTGCCATGTATGGCTGAGTGCTATTCAATTTATGGAGGCAACTTCGACACTTTAAAATTTTGTCTTTGGACAGACTAGATCTGAAGAAAAAATTTAACCTGTGCATAGCCCCATCGAACAACACTGGTCCAATTGTTATCCAATGTTTTGTCGGATCGTGCTCAGACCAAATAAATAGTCTTCTGGCCATAACCTTTATGTAATAGGGGACCTATAAAAAAATAATAGGGGTCCAGGGGGTCTCATGTTGAAAGCATTAGTTTTGGCATACAATTTAAAGGCCCCGTCACACTAAGCAACATCGCTAGCAACATCGCTGCTAACGAACAACTTTTGTGACGTAGCAGCGATGTTGCTAGTGATGTCGCTGTGTGTGACATCCAGCAACAACCTGGCCCCTGCTGTGAGGTCGTTGGTTGTTGCTGAATGTCCTGGGCCATTTTTTAGTTGTTGCTCTCCCGCTGTGAAGCACAGATCGCTGTGTGTAACAGCGACAGAGAAACAACTAAATGTGCAGGCAGCAGGAGCCGGCTTCTGCGGAGGCTGGTAACCACAGTAAACATCGGGTAACCAAGAAGCCCTGTCCTTGGTTACCCGATATTTACCTTTGTTACCAGCCTCCACTGCTCTCACTGTCAGTGCCGGCTCCTGCTCTGTGCACATGTGGCTGCAGGACACATCGGGTTAATTAACCCGATGTGTGCTGTAACTAGGAGAGCAAGGAGCCAGCGCTAAGCAGTGTGCGCTGCTCCCTGCTCTGTGCACATGTACAGTTAGGTCCAGAAATATTTGGACAGTGACACAAGTTTTGTTATTTTAGCTGTTTACAAAAACATGTTCAGAAATACAATTATATATATAATATGGGCTGAAAGTGCACACTCCCAGCTGCAATATGAGAGTTTTCACATCCAAATCGGAGAAAGGGTTTAGGAATCATAGCTCTGTAATGCATAGCCTCCTCTTTTTAAAGGGACCAAAAGTAATTGGACAAGGGACTCTAAGGGCTTCAATTAACTCTGAAGGCGTCTCCCTCGTTAACCTGTAATCAATGAAGTAGTTAAAAGGTCTGGGGTTGATTACAGGAGTGTGGTTTTGCATTTGGAAGCTGTTGCTGTGACCAGACAACATGCGGTCTAAGGAACTCTCAATTGAGGTGAAGCAGAACATCCTGAGGCTGAAAAAAAAGAAAAAATCCATCAGAGAGATAGCAGACATGCTTGGAGTAGCAAAATCAACAGTCGGGTACATTCTGAGAAAAAAGGAATTGACTGGTGAGCTTGGGAACTCAAAAAGGCCTGGGCGTCCACGGATGACAACAGTGGTGGATGATCGCCGCATACTTTCTTTGGTGAAGAAGAACCCGTTCACAACATCAACTGAAGTCCAGAACACTCTCAGTGAAGTAGGTGTATCTGTCTCTAAGTCAACAGTAAAGAGAAGACTCCATGAAAGTAAATACAAAGGGTTCACATCTAGATGCAAACCATTCATCAATTCCAAAAATAGACAGGCCAGAGTTAAATTTGCTGAAAAACACCTCATGAAGCCAGCTCAGTTCTGGAAAAGTATTCTATGGACAGATGAGACAAAGATCAACCTGTACCAGAATGATGGGAAGAAAAAAGTTTGAAGAAGAAAGGGAACGGCACATGATCCAAGGCACATCACATCCTCTGTAAAACATGGTGGAGGCAACGTGATGGCATGGGCATGCATGGCTTTCAATGGCACTGGGTCACTTGTGTTTATTGATGACATAGCAGACAAGAGTAGCCGGATGAATTCTGAAGTGTACCGGGATATACTTTCAGCCCAGATTCAGCCAAATGCCGCAAAGTTGATCGGACGGCGCTTCATAGTACAGATGGACAATGACCCCAAGCATACAGCCAAAGCTACCCAGGAGTTCATGAGTGCAAAAAAGTGGAACATTCTGCAATGGCCAAGTCAATCACCAGATCTTAACCCAATTGAGCATGCATTTCACTTGCTCAAATCCAGACTTAAGACGGAAAGACCCACAAACAAGCAAGACCTGAAGGCTGCGGCTGTAAAGGCCTGGCAAAGCATTAAGAAGGAGGAAACCCAGCGTTTGGTGATGTCCATGGGTTCCAGACTTAAGGCAGTGATTGCCTCCAAAGGATTCGCAACAAAATATTGAAAATAAAAATATTTTGTTTGGGTTTGGTTTATTTGTCCAATTACTTCTGACCTCCTAAAATGTGGAGTGTTTGTAAAGAAATGTGTACAATTCCTACAATTTCTATCAGATATTTTTGTTCAAACCTTCAAATTAAACGTTACAATCTGCACTTGAATTCTGTTGTAGAGGTTTCATTTCAAATCCAATGTGGTGGCATGCAGAGCCCAACTCGCGAAAATTGTGTCACTGTCCAAATATTTCTGGACCTAACTGTAGCTGCAGCACACATCGGGTAATTAACCCGATGTGTGCTGTAACTAGGAGAGCAGGGAGCCAGCGCTCAGTGTGCGCTGCTCCCAGCTCTCTGCACGTGTAGCTCCGTGCGCTGGTAACCAAGGTAAATATCGGGTTGGTTACCCGATATTTACCTTAGTTACCAAGCGCAGCATCTTCCACGCGGCGCTGGGGGCTTGTCACTGGTTGCTGGTGAGCTCACCAGCAACTCGTGTAGCGACGCTCCAGCGATCCCTGCCAGGTCAGGTTGCTGGTGGGATCGCTGGAGCGTCGCAGTGTGACATCTCACCAGCAACCTCCTAGCAACTTACCAGCGATCCCTATCGTTGTTGGGATCGCTGGTAAGTTGCTTAGTGTGACTGGACCTTAAGACTACAGTACTACAGTATCTGACAGATGGATCTCAATTCTATTTGTCAATTAACCTGAGTTGCAGTACCAGATAGGATTTACTATTAGAGATAATTGAATTAATTTAAGTACAATTGAATTCTACTTGAAACTTACAAAAATAAGTGTCTGCCAAAATGCTGATTTTGCACATACTGTATTCATAAAAATGGCAGCATGTAATAATATTATGACATTATAACTAGGGATCAGCGGACCCTTGGAAATTCAGCTCAACAGGTGCAGTTGAACCTTAAAAAAGTTTGGTGTGTGACTTCAACTTGATCTGAACCTCAATGGTAGTCTGTAATGTGTAGATTGTGGCTCCATCCACATGCTGCCAGCCGTAAGCAGAACACTTCCGGGGGAGGATGGGCGAGGTTTTTCCCAAACCTTTTTTGTGTGCACACTAAAGTTGATCACACTGATTTTACCACAAGTATGAGCCATTTAGACATTGCAAGCGGCTCGCACAGGGCTGAGCACCAGTCATACACAAGCACAGCGCTGTTTGCTTGAGTGGTTTGCACCCGTAACTCACTCGAAATTCGAACCCGAACTTTGGGGGGGGGTTTGGAAGTCTGTTTTTGAACCCGAACTCCAAACATCGAACCTCAGGTTCACTCATCTCTAACTGTAACCTTTCATGTTTAGGAAGAATCCTCCCAAACTTCGTTGAAGCCAGACGTCCCAGCTTAGTGTGAGAGGCTATGAATTTTCAGCACGACTGGTGGAGATCAGAAGATGTGATTAAGGCCAGATGGGTGACTGTGAGGCGTAGAGAGTCCAGAGTGTTTACTGATGAAGTGATTATAAAGATTTTTTTTCTCCATTTTTTATTACTTTTTTTATGCTCAGGGTTCTAATGAGACCAAAAAACATAATATAGGTAATTAAATTACCTGAATATTACTTTATTGAATTTACTTGGAAAAACATGCAAACGGATGAATATGAATGTTGCTTGAACTTCTCAGCCATAATTTAGTTCCCAAGAATGTATAGGGTTTTTTTGCAATTTGTCTGGTTATCCAGCAATCCCCCAAAACAGGAGAGCAGAATAATTTGATTACACCTGATTAAAAAAGACAAGCACCTTCCACCACATTCTACGATCATTAGTTGTTAGCTAACTAAATAATACTGTCCCTAAAACCAGTAAAATGCTTGATATGGCTCTATCCCCAAAGGAATGGACGATGCCATCTATACCTACCGTATATGCCGGCGTATAAGACGACTGGGCGTATAAGACGACCCCCAACTTCTGCCCTAAAAATATAGAATTTGGGATATACTCACTGTATAAGACTACCCCGCTCCCAAATAAAAAAAAAGTCTGCTTTGATTGCAACATGTTAATTTTAATTCCGCGAGAGCCATACAATATGTTTTTAAAGGGCCATTGACAGATCAATCGCTCCAATGTTCACTTAGTACAGCAAGGAATGCTCCTCCCTGCTGTATAAAGCCACAACTGGACTGAAACGATGGTACTACACTCTGCTACAAACAGACACACACAACTCTGCTACAAACAGACAAACACACACAACTCTGCTACAAACAGACAAACACACACAACTCTGCTACATACAGACAAACACACACAACTCTGCTACATACAGACAAACACATACAACTCTGCTACATACAGACAAACACACACAACTCTGCTACATACAGACAAACACACACAACTCTGCTACAAACAGACAAACACACACAACTCTGCTACATACAGACAAACACACACAACTCTGCTACATACAGACAAACACATACAACTCTGCTACATACAGACAAACACATACAACTCTGTTACATACAGACAAACACATACAACTCTGCTACAAACAGACAAACACATACAACTCTGCTACATACAGACAAACACACACAACTCTGCTACATACAAACACACACAACTCTGCTACATACAGACAAACACATACAACTCTGCTACATACAGACAAACACATACAACTCTGCTACATACAGACAAACACACACAACTCTGCTACATACAGACAAACACATACAACTCTGCTACATACAGACAAACACATACAACTCTGCTACATACAGACAAACACATACAACTCTGCTACATACAGACAAATACATACAACTCTGTTACATACAGACAAACACATACAACTCTGCTACATACAGACAAACACATACAACTCTGCTACATACAGACAAACACACACAACTCTGCTACATACAAACACACACAACTCTGCTACATACAGACAAACACATACAACTCTGCTACATACAGACAAACACATACAACTCTGCTACATACAGACAAACACACACAACTCTGCTACATACAGACAAACACATACAACTCTGCTACATACAGACAAACACATACAACTCTGCTACATACAGACAAACACATACAACTCTGCTACATACAGACAAATACACACAACTCTGCTGCTCTGTGGGGCCTGCACCCGCGGCTCGGCGGGTACAGCACCCGCGGCATCGGCGGGGGGGGGATTGGCAGGGCATATATCTGGGGGGTTAGAAGCAGCTCACCGGGGCCCATAATGGGGAGGCGGGGAGGGCATTTACCCGATTAGGTCACTGTGGAGAGGGGGCCCACACAGCGCCGGACAGAAGCTCGCCTCCTTCATCTGTGGGACTGAGAAGGCGGTAGCTCCGCCCACAGATGAAATTCAAAACAGGATGTCTGCGCGCCTTAAAGTGACGGCGCCGCAGATTGCTGCCGAGGACTGCGGTCCCCGGAACTCGGCCGGGGGCAGCAGAACTATAAAGGCGAGTGGGCCCCGGCCAAAGGACAGGAGAACTGACGAGGCCGAGTGGGCCCCCCCAGCTCTCCAGGGCCCCGGCATTTGCCCATAGACAGGTAGGAGCCCTGTCTGCGAGCCAGATACGGCCATCAAAAGAGCCATATCTGGCTCGCGAGCCATAGGTTCCCGACCCCTGCTGTATGATATATACCGTATTTTTCGCTTTATAAGACGCACCTGATTATAAGACGCACCCCCAAATTTGGTGAAGGAAAAGAGAATTTTTTTTTTTAATGTTAAATGGGGTCCATCTTATAATGCCAGTGTCCCTCTAACAAATCATATAGGGTATATGTCCCTCATAGCCCCCATCCTAAAATTAGCCCCTTTAATATGGATATGGCCCCCTTATATTGAATATAGCCCCCTTGTGATGGCACACGTTCCCCTGTGCTGCCTATGGTCCCCTATGGATTGCACACGTTCCCGTGTTAGATAACGCCCCCATGCTGCTGCCCATGGCCCCTATAGATCACACAAGTCCCCCTGTGTTAGATATCGCCCCCATAGTGCTGCCCATGGCCCCTATAGATCGCACAAGTCCCCCTGTGTTAGATATCGCCCCCATAGTGCTGCCCATGGCTCCTATATAGATCGCACAAGTCCCCCTGTGTTATATATCGCCCCCATAGTGCTGCCCATGGTCCCTATAGATCGCACAAGTCCCCCTGGGTTAGATATCTCCCCCATAGTGCTGCCCATGGCTCCTATATAGATCACACAAGTCCCCCTGTGTTATATATCGCCCCCATAGTGCTGCCCATTGTCCCTATAGATCGCACAAGTCCCCCTGTGTTAGATATCTCCCCCATAGTGCTGCCCATGGTCCCTATAGATCGCACAAGTCCCCCTGTGTTAGATATCTCCCCCATAGTGCTGCCCATGGTCCCTATAGATCGCACAAGTCCCCCTGTGTTAGATATCGCCCCCATAGTGCTGCCCATGGCCCCTATATAGATCGCACAAGTCCCCCTGTGTTAGATATCGCCCCTATAGTGCTGCCCATGGTCCCTATAGATCGCACAAGTCCCCCTGTGTCAGATATGGCCCCTAGGCTGCTGCCCAAAGTAAAATAAAACCCTCTTTCCTTATCTCCTCCAGCGCTGAGCTCCCTCTTGTCTGGCTCCGTGTTTCTGTTCTTCCACTTCCTGGTTCTCAGTGCGGTCATGTGATCGGCACAGCAGGCTGAGATCTCTGCCTGATCACACTGGAAGCAGGGACACGGGGAGAAACGCTGCAGAAGTAAGTAAAGCTTTTTTATTTTAGAATGAGCAGCAGCACGGGGGCCATATCTAATACAGGGGTGGGCATGTGCGATCACACTGGGACGCAGGCTCATATAATATGCACCGCTGCCCCAGCCCCTCACTGCGTGCGATTTCAGCACCACCGGAGATGGACAGCGGCTGTGCATATTATATGAGCGGGTGCAGGAGATCAAAGGCTGCAGCCCGCAGCGTTCCCCTGTGCTCCAGAGCTGCTGCCCCCACCTCCCCTGGACGCTGCAGTGTACATATATATATATACACACACCCCCCCCCCCGTATATCCGGCATATAAGACGACCCCCCACTGTAGCCATTATTTTAAGGGGGTAAAAATCGTCTTATACGCCAGTATATACGGTATTTCATTTCCAATTGTTTTCAGTATTGATGTAATTTTTTTTTCTCATAACAGAACTGTAAAAAAATCAATACAGCTATGTATTTTATGCACAAAAAAACTTATACTATATCCTACAGTGACATATGATAGGCATGATATTGTGGGTCATAATTTATTATTGTTTTTAGTCTTGATAAATAGGCATGTTTGCAGCCGGTTCAGCAAGCAGATACTGTATTGTATTTTATCTTTCTAGTTGGTTGTCATGCAAATACTATGCTATCTTATTGAGTTATCTGCAGTTGGATTGCACAAGCACCCTAGCTATTTGCTATCTGTGTTTTTGGAAAAGCTTCATACCCATAATATCATTGGTCATTTCAATTATATTTAATTGTAGCATAAATTTGATTTTGTGCATTAATTTGATTTTTATTTAATTTATTTTGCCAAATCAAATTGAGGGCTCGCTCACACTGGGGTATACCTCTGACTAGTGTAATGTGAGGAAAAAAAGTGATTGCACTCAGACCAATAATATTCAATGAACCAGTAAAGATCTTCATATTTTTCAGCTGTCTTCGGGCCAAAGAAAAAAATCATAGCATTCTCTGAGTGAAAGCGTAAATTGGATGAGACTCGTCAAGTCAATGAGTCTGAGAAAACGGACAGCACATGAACGATCTGCATACCGTCCAATATATACACACAGAAGATACATAGCATAGGATATTTAATTATGCCAACTCAGGAAGGGATCATATAGGGAACTGCTGGCAGGCACCCTTTCAAAACTTTCCTGTTATTTAAAAAATTACAGAGATAAACAAAATGTCTAGGCCCATCAAATCAAAGTGGAGATACTCCTTGTATTTTTTCAGTAGAGGCCCAATGGGACAAAAGGAACATTGGATATGTGGACTAGCATAAATTGGATGTGTGGAGGACATACACCTGTCGTAAGATGTATCCTTAGTATAATGACAACACTCAGGAGGTCCAAATCAAAAAAAAAAGTAAGTCTCGCAACTTTTCTTAACAGTATAGTGTGTTTCTCTTGCTTTGTATACAAATATATTAGTTTGCTTTTACACATATACATTTTAAACATTCTGGGATTTTTTTTTCTAATCATGCATATTATCATATGCCAAAGAAATATTCAACTGTTTCACACCACCTGCACCCTGACATATATCTTATGTTGTTGACCTCAAGAAATGTACCATGTTTAACATATGTATTTGGAATTTTTCTATTCTTGGCTGTGCCAAATATACTATAGACATGTAGATTTTTGTTGCTCACTTTTACTTTACAAACCAGTGTGCTATTCTACTTTCAGTGAGTGATGTTACTAGACGGCAGAGCAGGTGCAGGGCCCAATATAGAAAGGAGCACCAGCAGAGAGCAAGGAGTGGGATGATACAACAAAGAAGCAACCATATTTATATATGGACTGTCTGAATTTTCTGTAACTCATCAAGGCCGTAAGTGCAAACCTCATGGCTGTTGCCTTAGATAGTCTTTTGCGTACATATGTATATTAATAAAATAAAATATTTCACATTTCAGAACCAAATCCAACATATGTAGCAGGGATACATCATTGGAGTCCAAAGTGATGGAACCTTGAGTCGAGGCAGAAGAGGAGGCAGGAGTATCCACTGTAGCACCATTAGACCCTCAGCAGGAGGACCAAAAACAGAGCTGCAGACCAACTTCGGCCAAGTGGCCCACCTTCCCCTATGAGCATGGCGAAGAAGTGACCCCCCCTCCCCAACACCACAAGACTTGAGGTAGATAGACGAATAATCAACTATCTATCTCATACAATGAATGATAATGGCAAGGAGGTATTGTGCTAGAGTATGGCTGAAGACTTGCGGGACATAGCCCCGTGATAAAACTCTGGACCAAGACCACCATGCTGTTTCTTCACGAAGCTGCCACACCACAAAATGATGACCATCTTTCAGATCTTCGAGCTCTGGGTTTTAATATCTCCAAACAGGTACTGTCCAGCCATCCCTAGACCAACTCTGCCACCACCACATGCAGTACCCTGCATGCCATGAACACCTAAGCTAAACTTTCCCTGGCCAACACAGCTATGGGTATAATGTGTGTTCAAACCCACAACAAATGCCAAATGAGCACCACCAGGACCTAGCCTGTTGCCTGAGCGGGCATGCATTTTCTGTGCCTCCACAGTCTCAGCAATCCCCTCTTGCAACCATCAGCCCTCAGCCGCAACATAAAATCATTCACCTCATCCAACACCTCAACCTCATTGTTACTCCAGTCCAGCTCCTCAGGCAACATTCCCTACCTCTTATTATAATTTCTAATTCTTTGGTAATTTGGGTCACCTTTTATTGGCTGCATCCAAAAGTGGGTAATGATTTTTTTTTTACATTACATTTGCCTTTGCCATCAATAAAGGCAATTTTTGTCTTGTAAATATTTGTTCTAAATAAAACTTTAACTTTAATTTAATATCTCCCTTCCTTGCATTTATTTAGACACCCTTTATGGGTTCCAACACATAAAGAACACAACACTCATTTGAGAGATTAACGTATGATGTTTTATAAAATTAAACAGAACTAACATTACAAAAACTAGACAGCAGAACAGTCTTGCCAAGGATTAGATACCTCTGATGTGACAAATAAATGGAAAACAACTCATGTACTCTTAGGGGGGCTTTGCACGTTGCGACATCCCTACTGCGATATCATCGGGGTCAAATCGAAAGTGACGCACATCCGGTGCCAGTAACGACGTTGCAACGTGTAAAGCCTAGATGAACCGATAAACGATCGCAAAAGTGTCGTAAATCGGGGATCTGTGTAGTGTTGGTCATTTTCATAATTTCGCTGCAGAGACAGGTACGATGTTGTTCCTCATTCCTGCGGCAGCACACATCGCTGTGTATGAAGCCGCAGGAGCGAGGAACATCTCCTTACCTGCCTCCAGCAGCTATGCGGAAGGAAAGAGGTGGGTGGGATGTTTACGTCTCGCTCATCTCCGCCCCTCCGCTTCTATTGGCCGCCTGCCATGTGACGTCACTTTGACGCCGCATGACCCGCCCCCTTAGGAAAGAAGCGGGTCGCCGCCCAGAGCGCTGTCGCAGGGCTGGTAAGTGCATGTGAAGCTGCGATCTCTTGTGATAGCTGCCGTAGCGAACATTATCACTACGGCAGCTATCACAAGAGATCGCATCTGCGACGGGGGCGGGGACTATCGCGCTCAGCATCGCTACAATTGGCTAGCGATGTTGCAGCGTGCAAAGTACCCCTAAGTCATGAAGGCTCATGGAATGTAAGGCCAACATGAGGTTGTGACCCAGGATTGGAGAGGTTAACACCCTCAGCATCCATAGACATGGGATAATCGTGAATATGGGTTTACTTATGGAGGATTATGCAGGTTTTGTGCTCTTTGTTTAAAGCACATGGTTCCAAATGCACATTCCACCAAACGCCGTGCCATTACTAATCTGTAATTAAAGATGCAGCATCGGTGGTTAAAACGTCTGCAAGGATAAGGCCTGAGCACATTTCTGGGTAGTTGGAATGCCTCATCTGCAACAATAAGAAATGGAGTGGGATCCCACTGGAGCCAGAGAGTAGTCATTAGGGAAGAACACCCAAATCATTAAGATGAAGCTGACCCATTATGAAATAATTCAAGATTCTAGAATCTCGAATATATAAATAGCTCCCATTATGCACAATTACAAACGTATAGTTACTGTCAATCATGGCCAACAGCACTACTTAAAGTTATTGTTTGTATTTGTAGTATTGGAACTTTAAGTTCATTGGCACTTTTGGTATATTCCAAGAGTAATGTGTTCCTAATCTTGTAGTGTTCAATGATGCCTGCCTCATGCTGCAAGTACACCCCTCCTCCCAGCCAAGGGCCAGCAGCTTCACCCCACTTGTGCCGCATCTGGCTTCCTGCAGCTGCAACCCTGTCTCCCGTAACCCTGCCCCACTGCCCCCGAGTCCCCTGGTAAGCTACATTTGGCAAATAAAATTCACCTTTCAAATGGTGTCTAGCTCAGAACTTGCTGAATGTGGGGACTATTTCTAACTCTATTCACACAGCAGAGTCAGACACTCCACATGATACTGCTTTTAAGTTGTACAGAAAGGCTCGGGTATCAACCAGCTATGCTCTTGTTAGTAACAGGGCTTAGAGTAGTTAATATCTGCTAACCTGTCAATTTATGCTTGAGTCACATGTTGCAGGAAACCTATCACAGTTGCCTTGGCCCTTTTTAAGATGATGGAGCCTCAACTCTCCTAGCGATGACAGCTTATTCGATCCCAGTATTTGTGCTTTCGTATCCTGTTGCTGGTGAACTTCGTGCTGTTTGGTGTGTTTTGGAAATATTTTTGTTGTCTGATTATTTCCTCCCTTTCTTTAGTTTCCTCCTGCTGTGCGTGATTCAGTTTTTAGTTTTCCCCCATCGGTTTATTTGTATGGGATTAATCACTCATATCCTGGTCCTCTCCTGGGGGAAGGGAGAAGGGCCACTAGACCAGGGTTGTTCAGGAGTAGAGATAAGGGAACCTTTGGTGGTTTGGTTAGCAGGGCACATTCCAACCTTGAAAAGTAGGTTAGGAAATACCATAAATTCGGGATTATAAAGGAATTGGTATTAAAATTTAACTTTTAATAAATATATTTAAAAGAAAATATAAATATATTTATTAAAAGTTAAATTTGAATACCAACTGCTTTATAACACATTCAAACCTTAGATAAGGTTTCGGTTTGTGACCCTGATTTGAACCGAATCTCAATGGAAGTCAGTAATGGGGCACTTTGTGTCTCCGTCCACATGCACCCAGCCATAAGAAAAACACTTCCGGGGTAGAGGGGCTGGGTTTTTCAATTTTTTTTTGTGTGCGTGTGCACACTACATCAGATTATGCTAATTTTATCCACAGTGTGAGCCATTCAAACACTGCAAGTCGCTTGCGTAGGGCTGAGCATCACTCATATCCAAGCACAGTGCTGCTCACTTGAGTGGTTTGCACTCGTAACTCCCTCGAACTTCCAACCCAAACTTTGCTTTTTTTAGAAATTGGTTTCAGAACTCGAACCTCAAACCTCAAGTTTGCTCATCTCTATTCAGGAGCTAGGGTAAGGAAGACAGCCCAAATACCACCATCAGGCATATCTTTGGAATCAGGGTCAGCATGTCTTTACCTAGCCTAAAGGCCAGTTTTGGCTCCCCTGTTTATAGTGATTCCATCACAGCCTGTGAAAGCACCCTGATTTTCCCCCAATTTGTGAGGAAATAAAGTGCATTTTATAATCTGAAAAATACAGTATTTTTTTTTTATGCTTTGTTTATATATAGAGCCATCATATTCTGTATCACTTTACAGACATTTTGAGAATGAATGACCAGTCCAGGAGGAGAAAGAAGCAGATTTCTCTGATAAGATATATTACAGACTTTCTTTTTTGTATATTTATTATTGATTTATGAACTAAATATAAAAAGGATGGTTATTCAATGTTATTATTTAATGCCTGAGTCAAAATGCAAACTAAATAGATAGATTTGGATGCCATGTTTAATACTATCGATCAGAAATTACTGCTTACTTTTAATTTAATTTTCTTAGTTTGCAAAAAGAGAGTAAATATCAAAATAATTGAATATTAGAATAAACATATTAGAACACACAATATATACCGTGTATATTTACTGTGTGTGTATATATATATATATATATATATATATCTATATATATATATATATATATCTATATATATATAATTGCCTTATTCTGTCTGTCTGTCTGTCTTGCTCCAAAATTGTGTCCTTACGGTGACACAAAGCTGATTGGCCGCTGGGTTCGCCATGGCCCCGCCCCCCCCACACGGATTGGCCGCTCGCCCAGGCTGCGCCCCCACACGGATTGGCCGGCCGCTCACCCAGGCATTGGCAACTCGGCCACGCCCCGCCCCCCTCAAGCAATGCACGCTAGCTCTGGCCCCGCCCCCCCCCGCGCATTCCCCGAACCGACACGGAGCCACGACTACCAGGTGAGTACTGTACCCCTGGGAGCCCACATCAGCGTACGCCGCTAAACCAGCCGACACATACCCTCGCATTGCTGGGGCTGGCCAGCGTATGCTGGTGTGGGCTCCTGTGCGAGCGGGGGACGAGATGCGCTGGTAACCATGGTAGCATATTTACCAGCGCATCAAGGTCCTGCAGCGGCGGAAAATACACACACGCACACACATAACAGCACACACACAGACACACACACACACACACATCAGATCACACACACTCTCACACACACATCACATCGCATCCACATACTCACAACATCCTGGGATATCGCTTGCTTCTCGGCGGCGATATTGTGCTGTGAGCTTCCAGGACCTGCCGGAGGATCACATGGCCAGAAGCATGTGGTATCTCCGGATGTTGTGAGTATGAGCGCGTATGTGCAATATCATCAATGTGTGTGTGCGTGAGTGTATGCGATCGGGTGTGTGTGAGTGTATGCGATCGGGTGTGTGTGGGTGTGTGTGAGTGTATACGATCGGATCTGTGAGTGTCGGCAGAGGAGCACGGCGTGCTGGAGGAGGCTGGGAGGAGAGAGGCTGATCCTGGGGAAGGCTGGGATGGGGAGGCTGAGAGAAGAGAGGCTGATGCTGGGGGAGGCTGAAGCTGGGGTAGGCTGGGAGGAGAGAGGCTGATGCTGGGGACCAAAAAGGCATCAGCTGGGGACAGAAAAGGCTGATGCTGGGATGAGAGAGGCTGATCCTGGGATGAGAGAGGCTGATGCTGGGGACAGAGAGGCTGATGCTGGGATGAGAGAGGCTGATGCTGCAATGAGAGAGGCTGATGCTGGGGACAGAGAGGCTGATGCTGGGAGGAGAGAGGCTGATGCTGGGGACAGAGAGGCTGATGCTGGGGACAGAGAGGCTGATGCTGGGAGGAGAGAGGCTGATGCTGGGATGAGAGAGGCTGATGCTGAGGACAGAGAGGCTGATGCTGGGAGGAGAGAGGCTGATGCTGGGATGAGAGAGGCTGATGCTGGGATGAGAGAGGCTGATGCTGGGGACAGAGAGGCTGATGCTGGGGACAGAGAGGCTGATGCTGGGATGAGAGAGGCTGATGCTGCGGGGAGAGAGGCTGATGCTGGGAGGAGAGAGGCTGATGCTGTGGGTAGAGAGGCTGATGCTGGTGCAGCATGGGGGATGGAGCACGATGAGGGGTGCGCAGCATGGGGGATGGAGCACGTTTGGGAGTGCGCAGCATGGCGGATGGACCACGTTTGGGAGTGCGCAGCATGGCGGATGGAGCACGTTTGGGAGTGCGCAGCATGGCGGATGGAGCACGTTTGGGAGTGCGCAGCATGGCGGATGGAGCACGTTTGGGAGTGCGCAGCATGGGAGATGGAGCACGATGGGGGGTGCGCAGCATAGGGGATGGAGCACGATGGGGAATGCGCTGCATGGGGGATGGAGCACGATGGGGAGTGCGCTGCATGGGGGATGGAGCACGTTTGGGAGTGCGCACCTCCCCCCAACACACACACACACACACACACACACACGCGTGCGCGCACTGCACAACACACCACACACCACACACACACACACACTGGGAACCACAAACAACTGCCCTACACAGACACCCACACACACAGACAACGCTGCACACACACAACACCCAACACACAAACACCGCGGCACACACAAATATACGCACATACCGCACAACACACACATTGCACAAAACATACCTCCCCCCAAAACACACCACACACACACAAACCGCGCAACACACACACAACGTTACAGACACACAGCGCTCCACAAACAACGCAACACACATACAACACCGCTCTCACCCCCCGTCACACCCAGACAACACCCAGAACATGTACAGCGCCCTACACAAACACTTGGTAAGTACACACAACAACATCTATATATATATATATATAACAAAAATCATACATGAACTACACAATACGTAACTTCTAGAATACCCGATGCGTAGAATCGGGCCACCTTCTAGTATATATATATATATATATATATATATATATATATATATATATATATTAGTTTCTTTTGTCTGTATGCATTTATATTTAAAGTTTATATATGGTTTCCACTACAGTAATAAATACAGTAAAAATACTAATTATTTTATTTTTATATGCTTACTTTTTATTTCCTATTTCTATTTCCTTTAGGCAATTTTATTTTTTTTAATACAATCGCTTGATCACGTCACAGTAGTTTTTATCCATGGTGATCATATAATTGCACAGTATACTCTATATAATTATTGGGCGCACAAGTACATGATTATTTCTGCCTCGTAAACTAAGTGTTATCAAGAGATGTAAAAAAGTACAAATCACATGGCAATTAGAGTTGCCTGGCAACTTGAAGTATAATTATCATGTAATCTTCAGAGAAGGCATCGCTCATGTATTAAACATTTTTGCTTGATACTTTTTATCAAAGAAAATTGTCCCACTTTTTTTTATGTTTACTCTTATCTAAACAGATATCACAATAGTCAGTATGAAAATATGCATGAATTTTGGGTGACCCTTATTGTAATTGAAACGATAGTTATGATAGAGTTGATTATGGAGGCTTGAAGATCGCTATTGATGGTGCCTATGGTTGTGAAGTATATTGTGCCATTTTTTATTTTGAATATGTGACAAAATGTAGCTTAAGTAAAATTTTCACTGTTTTTATTATTTTTTTAATTCTTTAAGTTGCACATTTATATTTTATCTCAGGCAAACGTCTTTTCATGAATGTCACCTCCCCTCTAGGCATAGGACACTCAACTACACTTTTTCCCAAGGTCATACATAATAGTCAGTTATTAAAAATATCAAAAAGTATATATTGTTTGCTCACTTATCTCATGTAATCTTTTAGTGGCTCCTTTAAGAACACTATCAGGAAGATATCTCCAGTGCCAGTATCAGCACACTATATATCTGTAAGGCCCCCTTCACATGTCAGTGATTCCGGTAGGTATGATGCCATTTTTATACATACCGGAATCACAGACAATAATAATAATATAATAATATTTATTCATTTATATAGCGCTATTAATTCCACAGCGCTTTACATACAATGGCAACACCGTCCCCATTGGGGCTCACAATCTAAGGTCCCTATCAGTATAGTTTTGAATTGTGGGAGGAAACTGGAGTACCCGGAGGAAACCCACGCAAACACGGGGAGAACATACAAACTCCTTGCAGATGGTGTCTTGAGGGGAACTAGAACCGAGGACCCCAGCACTCCAAGCTGCAGTGCTAACCACTGAGCCACCATGCATGTGCAGATCCATTAAAATCAATGGATCTATGCAAACATCAGTGATTTCTTATGAACTTTGTGTCCGTGTGGTGCCCATGCATGTTCATGTGTTCTTTATGAAGACAAGTACATTTTTCTCTGGCAGCACTGAAGTATCACGGACCACACAGTGGTGTGACCCTTGTGACATGTATTGGAAAAAACATGTCTTTGAAGCATAATTAATTTCTATAGTCACTTGTCTCCAGTGCTGCTGTCTTCGGCGATGCTATCACTTGCTTCAGAGCCCGCTCATTATGCTCATTGCATATTCACTGCACAGCCGACCTGGATCAAGTGTGACCTCAGCACCATGGACAGCAGTGCCGAGGACAGGTGAGTAAAAAGTTCATGCTCTCCATGTGCTATCACGGATAGCACATGGAGAACACACAAATGCCACAATCACGGCTCACGGAGGGCAACACGTACCTTCAACATGTCCGTGAAAAACATGTGTGTTTTCACTATCTTGTGAAAGAGGCTTAAGAGTGGTGGACTATGCCTGTTCTGTTCCAACCCCTTAAGACCAATCACGTCAATGTTGTATAATGTGGACAGTATCCTGTGTCTTTTGTAAATATTGTGATATTTTGCATCATGTGAAGTGTTTAGAGTGTGATAAGCATTAATACTGTGATATATCCCTTTATAATATACAGTTAGGTCCAGAAATATTTGGACAGTGACACAAGTTTTGTTATTTTAGCTGTTTACAAAAACATGTTCAGAAATACAATTATATATATAATATGGGCTGAAAGTGCACACTCCCAGCTGCAATATGAGAGTTTTCACATCCAAATCGGAGAAAGGGTTTAGGAATCATAGCTCTGTAATGCATAGCCTCCTCTTTTTCAAGGGACCAAAAGTAATTGGACAAGGGACTCTAAGGGCTGCAATTAACTCTGAAGGCATCTCCCTCGTTAACCTGTAATCAATGAAGTAGTTAAAAGGTCTGGGGTTGGTTACAGGTGTGTGGTTTTGCATTTGGAAGCTGTTGCTGTGACCAGACAAAATGCGGTCTAAGGAACTCTCAATTGAGGTGAAGCAGAACATCCTGAGGCTGAAAAAAAAGAAAAAATCCATCAGAGAGATAGCAGACATGCTTGGAGTAGCAAAATCAACAGTCGGGTACATTCTGAGAAAAAAGGAATTGACTGGTGAGCTTGGGAACTCAAAAAGGCCTGGGCGTCCACGGATGACAACAGTGGTGGATGATCGCCGCATACTTTCTTTGGTGAAGAAGAACCCGTTCACAACATCAACTGAAGTCCATAACACTCTCAGTGAAGTAGGTGTATCTGTCTCTAAGTCAACAGTAAAGAGAAGACTCCATGAAAGTAAATACAAAGGGTTCACATCTAGATGCAAACCATTCATCAATTCCAAAAATAGACAGGCCAGAGTTAAATTTGCTGAAAAACACCTCATGAAGCCAGCTCAGTTCTGGAAAAGTATTCTATGGACAGATGAGACAAAGATCAACCTGTACCAGAATGATGGGAAGAAAAAAGTTTGGAGAAGAAAGGGAACGGCACATGATCCAAGGCACACCACATCCTCTGTAAAACATGGTGGAGGCATTGTGATGGCATGGGCATGCATGGCTTTCAATGGCACTGGGTCACTTGTGTTTATTGATGACATAACAGCGGACAAGAGTAGCCGGATGAATTCTGAAGTGTACCGGGATATACTTTCAGCCCAGATTCAGCCAAATGCCACAAAGTTGATCGGACGGCGCTTCATAGTACAGCGACGTGTTTTGCATGTGTAACACTATCTCTCAGTGTTACACATGCAAAACAGGAAAATAAATGTCTAAAGGGGGCTTTACACGCTACGACATTGCTAATGCGAACTCGTTGGGGTCACGGAATTGGTGACGCACATCCGGCCGCATTAGCGATGCCGTTGCGTGTGACACCGATGAGCGATTTTGCATCGTTGCAAAAACGTGCAAAATCGCTCATTGGTGACATGGGGGTCCATTCTCAAAAATCGTTACTGCAGCAGTAACGAGGTTGTTTCTCGTTCCTGCGGCAGCACACATCGCTCCGTGTGACACCGCAGGAACGAGGAAACTCTCCTTACCTGCCTCCCGGCCGCTATGCGGAAGGAAGGAGGTGGGCGGGATGTTACGTCCCGCTCAGCTCCGCCCCTCTGCTGCTATTGGGCGGCCGCTCAGTGACGTCGCTGTGACGCCACACTGACCGCCCCCTTAGAAAGGAGGCGGTTCGCCGGTCACAGCGACGTCGCCGGGCAGGTAAGTATGTGTGATGGGTCTGGGCGATGTTGTGCACCACAGGCAGCGATTTGCCCATGTCGCGCAACAGATGGGGGCGGGTACCCACATTAGCGATATCGGGACCAATATCGCAGTGTGTAAAGCCCGCTTAAGGCCGTCTGGCTACTAACTAACAACAGAATGCTAACTACAAAATAAACCTATGTAACAAACAAAACAGTATTCTCTTACTGTGTCGGTTCCTCAGCACAGCAAGCGAAGGTATTGAGTTTCAGCACCAGCAGCCATAGGCCTGTACCTCTCCTCAGCAGTCTCTCTGTTCTGAATGCCTCCTGATTATTTCAGCTGATCCAGTAAGGAATCAAAACCTAGATTGAATGTGGAGAAGGGAGCAACCAGTCCCACTGCCATTCCTACTGATTGCTCCAGGAAAAAACGGTTCCAAAAGTACACTGAAATAAAACAGGCTCAAGTGACTAACTTATTGCTTAGCCAGATATAACTTTCCCAGCCTTTCCCAGCCCATTTGCATGGGCTGACTGCTCCACAGTCAGTACATGGAGACATATGAAATGAACCGAGGGGAAACATACCTGTTCTCTAGTACTTCTCCCCTCAGCATCTCACAGTACATTAAGTTTGACCTTCTTTTATAGACATTTCATCAATCACATTTGTTGTGAAAATGTAGACTTTTGTAACACCATAAGGGTTGCCCACATTAAGAAGTATAGTTATGTGACGGTGCTTATCTAAGCACAGAAGCTTTAACCCATTTATAACCTAGGACACAACTATACGTCCTAGGTCGTATATGTCACTTTAATGCAGGCTCACATGGTGAGCCTGCGTTATTCCTTGCACATGTCTGCTGATCGATCATCAGACTGTGAAACTCTGACAGCGTGAGCTAATGCATTCAGTGGGGATCGCGCCATTCCCCGCTGCCATCAGCAACCCTGTGACATGATCACTGGGCACCAATGGCTTGCTATGACAGTGTGAGGTCAGTTGATGACCCCTGTTTCTGTCATGACTCACTTCTTGTGAATGCTGGCAGAGCGCCAGTATTCACAGGAGAACAGTATTTCTGCTGTTCAAAGCAATCCTGAAGAGTTGCTCTGAATAGCAGAAGCAATCATATAGTGCAGCATAAAGTCCCCTAAGATTTAAAAAAAAAATAAAAGTTCAAATCACCCCCCTTTTGCCCCACACTAAATAAAACAATTAAATAAAATACAGATATTTGGTATCACCGAAATAAAAAATGCCCGATGTATGAAAATATAAAATTAATGAATGTGATTAGCAAAGGGCATAGCAATAGAAAATAGGAAAACGCCAGAATTACAATTTTTGGTGGAAGCAACATTGCATTAAAATGCAATACCGGGCGATTTAAACAGAACATCTACACAAAAATGGTATAATTAAAAATACTAAGGCTCCTTTCACATTGCGTTTTACCTTCCGCTCACAGGTCCTGTCAGAGTATCCGTCCGAACCGCCCCTCCCCCACTCTGCAAAGCGTGTTTTGGATGCATGTGCCCGACAGGGCCATTCACTGTTATGGAGCGCACTGTGTTAGCGTGTGCTCTGTTTTGTTTTTGCATATATACGTTTCTGCAGACGGACACCCGAACGTAGTCCACTACGAAAGGAGCCTAACACAAGTTGCAGAAAATGAGCTCTCACTCAGCCCCAGATCCCAAAAAATGAAAATGCTATGTGACTCAGAAAATGGCGACAAAAGAGTAACCCTTTTTTTTTTTTTGTTTTTTTACAAAACTCTGAGGGTTTTTTTAACCTCTTACATAAAAGTAAAACCATCCATGTTTGGTGTCTACAAACTCATACGGACAAGGGGAATCATATTGTTTATTTATTTACCATATAGCACATATGGTAAAATGGTAAATAAAGAAACAAAAAACAATTGTGCCATTGTAGTTTTCTTGCAATTTCACCGCACTTGAATTTTTTTTTATTATTTTTCACTATAATATGGGGCAGAAGGAATTTTGTCACTCAAAAGTGCAACTCGTACCACAAAAAACAAGCTCTCATATGGCTATATTGAAGGAAAAATAAAATTGTTATGGCTCTTGAAAGAAGGGGAGAAAAATAAACAAAACTAAAAATGGGAAATCACCAGGTGGTAAAAGGGTTAAAGAAAAAATCATATATTAACAATAAACACGGCAGTGGCCATATCTGTGTGGAACCTGCCAGTCTGCCGCTGTCATCTGTGAATCCATAGCCACTTGCTTGGACCAAAGCAAAGATCCCAGCTGAGCTATATCCCCTGTCTCACAGTACCTATGTCTTTTCAAAACTTTTGTTTCTATATAACTGAGTAAGTATAGTTTTAGTTTAAAAATAAAAAAAACTGACAAATAAATAAATATGCATAAGGCCTCCTTCACACATCAGGAATTCTGGTACATATGTTGCTGTTTTTATACGTACCTGAAGCACGGACATACACAGACCCATTAAATCATTGGATCTGCACACTGACCGTTTTTCCGTGCAGCACACACGCATGTCCATGTGCTCCGCATGGCGACAAGTCTGTTTTTCTCTGGCATCACTGATGTCACATGGACCACACAGTGGTGGGATCCATGGAACACGTACCAGAGAAAACGCGTATCTTTGAAATAAAATTATTTTTATATTCACCTGTCTCCTGTGATGCTGTCTCCGGACACTGCTGCCTCCTGCTTCCAGGCTAGCTAATTATGCTCATGAATATTCACTGCACTATCACCTGGAAGTAACAGCAGAGGGGAGACAGCGGCGGCTGGAGACAGCAGAGCCAAAGACATCAGCACCACGGAGAGCAGTGCTGGGGACAAGTGAGTATAGCAGTACCTGATCTCCATGTGCTATCACAGATAGCACAAGGAGAACACACGTGGGCCAAAATCACTGCACACGGAGGGCCAAATGCATCTTTAACTTGTCAGTGAAAAATGTGTGTATTTTTGACTGATGTGTTAAAGATGCCTTATAGTGTAAATCCGGTAAGTGTTAGTATGATGACTTCACCAAAGTAATACTAAAAAAGCACCTGATAGAACATATCTGAAGTACAATGAATCCAAGCACTCAGAGAATTTCTTCTTCTCCATAAAGAGGATGCCTGTGTGTGATAGCTTGGCCAGTGAAGGGGAATGACAAAAAGTGTTAAGGGAACAAGAATGTCTAAAACAAAAACAAAAATTTCAGGAAAGTGGATGGTCAAAAAACAGACTAAGATCAACAGCGGGAGACTACTCGAAAAAAAAACAAAACAGGTAGATACATGCAAACCAGATCTAGTAAACATATAACTGATAAGGCCGGTTTCACACATCCGGCTTTTCGCCGGTTTGCCGGATCCGGTGCTCTCCCGTACAGACAATACAGTACAGTGACAGCGCTGTAACTTCCGGGTCACATGCGCCGGTCACATGACAGCATGTGACCGGCACTTGTAGCGCTGTCACTATACTGTAGTCACTGTATGGGAGAGCGCCGGATCCGGCAAACCGGCGAAAAGCCGGATGTGTGAAACCGGCCTAAGAGAAACAGTCATTCAGAATCTAAGATATTTAGTGGCAATGCTAGCAGGAACATAAAGACAAAAGTTTAAAGACAGAGTTTATATAGTAACAACTGACTGTACACTGTGTGCAGAATTATTAGGCAAATGAGTATTTTGATCACATGGTAATTTTTATACATGTTGTCCTACTCCATGCTGTATAGGCTTGAGAGCCAACCACCAACTAAGTAAATCAGGTGATGTGCATCTCTGTAATGAGGAGGGGTGTGGCGTAATGACATCAACACCCTATATAAGATGTGCTTAATTATTAGGTAACTTCCTTTCCTTTGGAAAAATGGGTCAGAAGAGAGATTTGACAGACTCTGAAAAGTCCAAAATTGTGAGATGTCTTGCAATGGGATGCAGCAGTCTTGAAATTGCCAGACTTTTGAAGTGCGATCACTGAACAATCAAGTGTTTCATGGCAAATAGCTGTCAGGGTCGCAAGAAGCGTGTTGGGCAAAAAAAGGCGCAAAATAACTGCCCATGAATTGAGGAAAATCAAGCGTGAAGCTGCCAAGATGCCATTTGCCCCCAGTGTGGCCATATTTCAGAGCTGCAACATTACTGGAGTATCAAAAAGCACAAGGTGTGCCATACTCAGGGACATTGCCAAGGTAAGGAAGGCTGAAAAATGACCACCTTTTGACAAGAAACATAAGATAAAACGTCAAGACTGGGCAAAGAAATCTCTTAAGACTGATTTTTCAAAGGTTTTATTGACTGATAAAATGAGAGTGACTCTTGATGGTCCAGATGGATGGGCCAGAGGCTGGATCAGTAAAGGGCAGAGAACTCCACTCCGACTCAGACCTCAGATGCCAGCAAGGTGGAGGGGGGGTACAGGTATTGTCTGGTATCATCAAAGATGAACTTGTGCGACCTTTTCGGGTTGAGGATAGAGTGAAGTTCAACTCCCAGACCTACTGCCAGTTTCTGGAAGACAACTTCTTCAAGCAGTGGTGCAGGAAAAAGTCTGTATCATTCAAGAAAAACATGATTTTCATTCAGGACAATGTTCCATCACATGCATCCAACTACTCCACAGCCTGGCTGGCCAGTAAAGGTCTAAAAGATGAAAAAAAATGACATGGCCCCCTTGTTTACCTGATCTGAACTCCATAGAGAACCTTTGGTCCCTCATAAAATGTGAGATCTACAGGGAGGGAAAACAGTACACCTCTCGGAACAGTGTCTGGAGGCTGTGGTGGCTGCTGCACGCAATGTTGATTGTAAACAGATCAAGCAACTGATAGAAACTATGAATGGTAGGATGTTGAGTGTCATCATAAAGAAAGGGGGCTATATTGGTCACTAATTTTTTGGAGTTTTGTTTTGCATGTCAGAAATGTTTATTTCTAAATGTTGTGCAGTTATATTGGTTTACCTTGTGAAAATAAACAAGTGAGATGGAAATATATTTGGTTTTTATTAAGTTGCCTAACAATTCTGCACAATAATAGTTACCTGCATAAACAGATATCCTCCTAAGACGGCCAAATCTAAAAAAAAAACACTCCAAGTTCCAAAAATATTAAGCTTTGATATTTATAAGTCTTTTGGGTTGATTGAGAACATAGTTGTTGATCAATAATAAAAAAATCCTCTAAAATACAACTTGCCTAATAATTCTGCACACGGTGTAATGATCTTTCTTTCTCCAAGCAATATACTAAAACATTAGTAACTTCAAAGAATTACGTGAGCAGCTTCTAGGCAGGGAAAATCAAATTTAGACTTAAAATCATCTTTATTTCATATGAAAAATGGCAAAATATCATTTATGTGTTCAATATCAATCAGCCTATTTAATACTAAAATTAACATGCTGCTTTATTGATATAGAGTTTTTCTTTCTCAGTAAAATCACGTTCATGATCTGCTCATTATTAATTAGGCAACACTTGAGGTAATAGAATAGAGCTTTCTTAATATAAACGAGTACTCATATTGAAATGTTTTATGTCATTACTAAGAATCTATTATATTCATAGTTTCGAAATGGATAGGCTAATATAGCCATAATGTTCATATTGTGGGGGTTTGTGATTTTATCTTGCTATATGCTGTATAAGTATTAAATTAACTAATAAAAAATTTGGAAGGTTTTTATTGATACAACAAACATTTACATACACTAAAGCGGGCTTTACACGCTGCGACATCGCTAGTGATGTCGCGAGCGTTAGCACCCACCCACGTCGGTGGCGCGGCGCGGGGTGATTGCTGCCGTAGCGAACAATATCGCTATGGCAGCGTCACATGCAATTACCTGTTCACCGACATTGCTGTGGCCGCCGAACAATCTCTCCTTTAAGGGGGAGGTTCGTTCGGCGTCACAGCAACGTCACTAAGCGGCCGCCCAATAGAAGTGGAGGGGCGGAGATGAGCGGCCGGAACAGCCCGCCCACCTCCTTCATTCCTCATTGCTGGTGGCCCCAGGTACGATGATGCTCATTCCTGCGGTGTCACATATAGTGATGTGTGCTGCCGCAGGAACGACAAAAACAGTAATCTGCGTTCCAAACGAGGAACGATTTTTTAAAAATGAACGACGTGTAAATGACGAACGATTTGACACCTTTTTGCGATCGATACTGATCGCAAAAAGGTGTCACACACAACGACATCGCTAACGAGGCCGGATGTGCGTCACCAACACCGTGACCCCGATGATATCTCATTAGCGATATCGTTGTGTGTAAATGGGCCTTTAGAGTACTATGCCCATAAACAATATGGGACCGCCCATATGAAGATGTCATGTCTTTGGAAGATTCTTGTTTATTGGCAATATCTGAGTTAGGCCTCCTTCACACATCCATGTCTCCGGTACGTGTGACGTCCATTTTCAAAAATACCGGAGACACGGACACACGTAGACCCATTAAAATTAATGGGTCTGCCCACACCTGCATGTTTTCACACAGACCGTCTGACCGTGTGGAGCATACGTGCTCCACACGTAGACATGTCCATTTTTCTCCAGCAGCACGGGTGTCACACAGACAGCACACTGATGTGCTCCGTGTGACATCAGTGTGACACGTAACGGAGAAAACCACGTCTGTGAAATAAAATACTTTTCTACACTCACCTTCTCCAGCACTGATGTCTCCAGCACTGCTTTCACTTGCTTCCGATCCCCGCTCATTATGCTCATCGCATATTCACTGCACCACAGGCCGGAAGCAACAGCTGCGCCGGAGACAGCAGCACCATGGACAGGTAAATATACATGTTCGTCAGTGTGCTATGCAGAGGTCACACGGTTAGCACACTGACAGCACACACTGAACACACACACACGTACACACATATGTACCTACACCACGGACTCTGCAAAATGTGTGTTTTGCACAGACGTGTGAAAAAAGGCCGAAATTAGACACACACCTGTAGATGTATTTTAATGCACACCTGAAACACACTGCTTCTTTATGTAGCTTCATGGGAAAGTCCAAAGAAATCAGCCAAGATCTCAGGAAGAGAAAATGTGGACTTGCAAAAGTCTACCAACGAAGCACCTTCGTTCACCTGTACAAACACTTATATGCAAGTACAAACAAATATAAGATATGTAGCTATGTAAAGCAAAGTACATTTGAATACATTTTCCCTAGTCAATTTTGTCTAGAAGAAGTTGTCTACCACCTCAACAACCCTTTTCAAATGAAATTGTCTTGCAAGATAAAATAGAAACAGATACAGTTGAAACCAGAGGTTTACATCCACTATCTAAAAAGACACATCTGCAGGTTTTTTCACTATCTGACATGAAATCAGAATACATTTTTCCTGTTTAAGGTAAATTAGGAACCAAAATTGTTTATATTTGCCAAATGCCAGAGTAATGAGAGAATGTTTTATGGTATTTTTATTTCTTTCTGATTGTCTCTCCAGTAAAGGAGACAAACTCTAGCACAGCGCCACCTATTGGAAGTAGCGATCCTAAAAGTCACAAGTGGATTTTCAACAATCCTTTGCAATATGACTCAGGATATATAAGCCAGATCAGAATCCCAATTTGCAGACACGGTGTTTCGGGGTGCTTGCCCCTCGTCAGTGCAAAGTATGGGGTGTCTGGTCTGGCTCATGAGAAAGCTATGTGGGGACCACGGGGGAACACTATTCTCCTTAAGGAGACTTTGCAAGCCAGTCTGGCTGCCAGGTAAGGGGACTTATAGCTGCCACGCCCCTCTAAGAAATATTCAAATTGTCTCTCCAGTAAAGGAGACAAACTCTAGCACAGCGCCACCTATTGGAAGTAGCGATCCTAAAAGTCACAAGTGGATTTTCAACAATCCTTTGCAATATGACTCAGGATATATAAGCCAGATCAGAATCCCAATTTGCAAACACGGTGTTTCGGGGTGCTTGCCCCTCGTCAGTGCAAAGTATGGGGGTGTCTGATCTGGCTCATGAGAAAGCTATGTGGGGACCACGGGGGAACACTATTCTCCTTAAGGAGACTTTCTTTCTGTAAAGTCACAAGTTCATATACATTTCATTAGTATTTATTCATTATTTTAGCCTACACCTATTACTCTCTGTGATCTGGAAAGATTAAAAAAACAAAAAAAAACAATCCATGCAATTCACATTTTTTTTGCATAAAATTGATCAAATCTGCAAATTTGAATCTTTTGGGTATACATCTGATGATATCGACAGTATGAATGGAGTCCATGGCATTTGTATTCCATAGTAACCTATTACAATATGTATACTTCTCTTTGTATTTTTTGTGGTGATGCTATTTATACAAATACTGCAATGAAATAAATCATATATTCTGATGCATACTGCAAGAAGGAGGGCATAAGGACACTTCTTTGGCCTCTATCTTGTGGAGGGGGCATATGGTAATGTTATAAACTTACACATTTGTCAAAGTGCATGAATAATATGTAGCTGAAGAAATTTATAAATCCTGTTCCTCAAAATAAACATATCATACATGATAAAGTGATGAACTCCAAATAATGCGGTCAAATAATAAAAGAAAAATCTAAATCTATTTATAGGGTGAATTAAGTAAATATAGAATACTGTAATATAGTTCAAAATAGCCCCGATACACTAGTTTGTACTTTTAGCCCTAGACTGAAAAAATCCTTTTGGCTTCAATTTGAAAAATTAGAACTACTGACCTTCTAACAGAAAGATGGATGCAATCTCTCTCATCCTCTGAACTATTTCTGTCAACCGTATTTCATTGTTCAGTGATTCAAGACCTGCCGGAGAGTAGTCAGCTGATTTCAGTCTCCTGATCCGATTTCCTATGAAAACCTACAACATATTTCATTATGGTTAGGCTCACTGGCGTCAACTAACAACTATGCAGTAGTTTTGCTAAACTTTTTAAGTATTACTTAATTAAATCTTTAAAAAATGTCCTCTACTGTTGATTGACTGATTAAAATAAGAAGACAAAATTATTGTCATATCAACAATCACCATGGTCTTTTACACACATTTTATGAATAAAGAAAATTAATATAATTAATTGATAAGTCGCTTGGTAACATTTAGGCTATGTTGACATAGGGTGTTTTTGCTGCGTTTTTTTCTGCTGCAAAACCTTATTGTTACGGGGTGCTGTCTGATTATAAAAACCAAAGGGATATCAGACAGTCAGGGTCCACCGTGCAAAGTCTCTGCTGCAGACTATGGAAGAGGATAAGGGGTATCTTGTACTACAAAAGCAGTACTGACACTGATACGTCTCAGTGACACTAGAGCCAATCATGGCGTGTACTGTTAAAGTCACAGCGACTACCATATTCAGCATTAACGTAAAAGGGATAGGTTAATGAGTAAGGAAGAGTATATAAGTGTGCCGCTGTAAATAGTAGTAGCACAAGTGCAGAGTGCAATACCTCTGTTAAACTCACAGAGGCATATAGTTAGGAAATAAAGCAATTCTTCCCTTACTCGGAGAGTGTGTGGTATGGTCTCTGTTAATGATCACAGAGACAAAAGCAGTGAGTGTGAAATGGCACCTACCTAGGTCCGTTCCTCTAGCGGTGCAAGGAGACGGACAGCAGCGCAAGCCGCACAAAGCTCCTACCTGCGTTCGCTCCACTAGTGTGCGAGAACACGAACCACTAGATATGGCACCTGCCTAGGTCCGCTCCACTAGTGGTGCAAAAGAGACGGACAGCAGCACAAGTCGCACAAAGCTCCTACCTATGTTCGCTCCCCTAGTGTGCGAGGATACGAACAACTGCCAGACGCAGTATAAGGAACATTACCCTAGCGGCAACGTCCACCTACGAGTAGAATCACAAGGCCTCATGTGCCTCAAGCACCTGCCTATGTCCGCTCCACTAAGATGTAAGGATACGGACCACAGCCGAAGTTGTAAGGTACAAGAACGCTACCCTGCCAGTAGTGCTCACCTAGCATAGACAGAGAGATGCCTAGAGAGACATGCACAGAGCGTCTACTCTCATGCATGAACCAAGAGGAATGAGCGCCAAGCAGCGTGCGTCAGGGTCTTATATAGACTCTGTGCCTCATCCAAGATGGAGGACACCAGAGCCAATCCGCTGTCAGAATGACAGCAATGACGTCACGCTGGCCTATCACCAAGCAAGGCGTCACAAGCACATGACCAGTGACCAATCGGCTTAGAAGGTGTCAGAGATATGTGACCTCGTGTCAGTGATGATGTCACTCGCACATGTGCAATGGCTCCAAGATAGGACTTAGTCTCCAGCACTTGCACATGGGCAGAAGTAAGAAATCCGAACATAGTCACCAGTGCTCGCACATGTGCAATAGCAAGAAATCCGAACATAGTCTCCAGTGCCACAGCAACCGTAACACTTATCTTGTGGCAGGAAGTCTCCTGATGGTTTCCTGCGTTTTTGGAATGGTTTTTGGCCAGGCTTTTGGTGCAGATTTTATGGTGTTTTTGCAGCGTTTTTTACTGCGCTTTTTTACACTTCCTCTGGTAGTGATGGCAAGACCAAGTCTAGACCCGTGGGGGTTCAAAAGTACCCAAATGACAGGTCCATGATGGGATTGATCTGGATCAGGCACTCGGATAATAAAAAAAATTAAAATAAAAATAAAAAATAAATAACTAAAGCACGCTATACTTACCAGTCTCCCACATGGCTGCACCTGCTCCCGCTGCCCCTCCTTTTACTTCCAGGACCCCTCATTAACCTCATGAATATTCACTGCTTTCCATGGGCACCAGAGTCTGTCATAGGTTGCAGTCAGACGTGCCTCCACCCCGAGTGACAGTGTGTCTGACATAGTCCAATCTCAGACGCTTTGCGTGTCTAATCGTGGTATAAAAATAGATAAATAAATAAATTTGGTGTAGGTTTCCCCTATATTATGATACCCAGCACAGATAAATCCCATGGCTACAGGGTGCAGCTCCCATCTGTGTGCTTATCCTGGCTGTGTATCAAAATAGGAGGAACTGCATGCAGCTTTTTTTTTTTCTTTTTCTAATTAACACTGGAAAAAACTATTTGGTTCAAAAACAATCATAAGATGATACAAAAAATGATTAATCTAAACACATACAGTATATTTTTTTCAGTGTGTTGTATGAGGGGACGTTTGTACCAAAAATACAGAATGTGAAACTGTTTATTTGAAGAGGATAAAAAAAAGGATCATCTTTTACATTTTTCATCATTTAGAGGATGTCTAGTCAGGGCAGAGTTGCATGTACTTTTGAATCTTTGCTATTTCTGATTAGCTGTTTTTCTGATATTTTAAATTTTTTGAAAATGCAGATTTTCTGGTCATAGAATTCCCATGGAAAATATGGAAGATATCTGAAATGTTTGAACATATCCTTGTACCCTATTGAATATACAGTATATTTTGAATGAAGACCTCATGGCATTTACCGTATTTTTCCATTATAAGACGCACTTTTGTTCCCCCAAATTTTGGGGGAGAGTAGGGGATGCGTCTTATAATCCGAATATAAGGATTATATACTGCAAGTTCCAGAGGAGGTGGGGGCAACTCTGGAGCGGTGCTAGGGGCTGGTGGAGGCTGCAGGAGGCAGAGGGAGATCTCCTGCTCCCACTCATACAATATGCACTGCCTCTGTACATCACCGTGGTGCTGAAACCGCACCGCGGCAATGGGCTGGGGGAGTTGCGCATATTATATGTGCCTGCGCCCCCCTTTGATTGCACATGCCGCCCGTGTTAGATATAGCCCCCATGCTGCTGCCCATCCTAAAAGAAAAAAGCTTTACTTACCTCCTCCATCGTGTCTCCCGGTGTCTCCCCGATCTCACAGCTGCCACTGTGATCAGGCTCGCAGAGATCATGTCACTCTGCTGTGCCGATCACACGACTGACACCGAGAACCTGAAAGTGCAAGAGCTCAGCAGCACGGAGGGAGACACGAGGGATTACAGCGCTGGAGAAGGTAAAATTAAGTGTTTATTTTACTATGGGCAGCAGCATGGGGGCCATATCAAACACAGGGGGATGTGTGCCATTCATAAGAGACCTGTGCCAGCTGTAGGTGATGTGTGCCAGCAATATGGGATGTGTGCCACCAAAAGGAGACTTGTGCCAGCATTAGGATACCTGTGCCAGCTGTAGGGGATGTGTGCCAGCAATATGGGATGTTTGCCAGCAATAGGAGACTTGTGCCAGCTATAGGAGACTTGTGCCAGCAATAGGAGACTTGTGCCAGCAATAGGAGACTTGTACCAGCACAGGGGGATGTGTGCCATAAATAGGGGATGTGTGCCATCAATAGGAGATGTGTGTCAGCAATAGGGGACGTGTGCCATCAATGGAGGACATGTGGCATCACTGGGGGACATCTGCCAGCACAAGGGGGCTATATTCAATATAAGGGGACCATATCCAGATTAAGGGGGCTAATTTTAGGATGGGGGGCTATAAGGGACATATACACTACATGATTTGTTACACGGACACTGGCATTATAAGACGGACCCCATTTAACATTAAAAAAAAAAATCTCTTTTCCTTCACCAAATTTGGGGGTGCGTCTTATAATCAGGTGCGTCTTATGAAGCAAAAAATACAGTATATTTTGTTAGTACATGGTATAAGTAGTTTGCATAAATATTTAATTTTAAAAGGCTTTAATACCAGCCATACTGAGGCACTGTACAGAAAAAAATTGTCCGTTGAATGTTTGATTAAAGGCAACAATATATACAAGTACTGTTTCTGTTAGCACATGGAGTCCCTATAGGTTTGTATTATGAGTTCATAGGAACATTGGGGAGAATTTAACATTTGGGGTTTTTTTAGCTCCTTTTGTGTAATGTATGCTATTTGAGTCGTCCACCAAATGAATGCATTTTTAATGAAGTCCAACATTTTTATTTTGAACTTGTCAAAAGAGGTAGAACCCAGTCATTTTCCAAATTCAGTCATATTTTAGTTTTGCAACTGTTTTTAAATTAACTTACTCTAGTTTGGCGGTGACATAAAAAGCAGAGGAATATTTGTAAATAGAAATATAGCATCTTAAGATGCACCAAATTTTTTAAATGTTATGTGAAAAATTGTTAAACTTAGCCCCAAAAAGCTGGGGACATACCAAAAAGTAAGAGTTTAAAAATACCTGTCTTGATAAATTCCTCCCTTTGCATGCTGGGAAGTGATGCCTCCGACCAGCACTGTGTTCCTCTATAAAAGTATTTAATTGTTATTAAAACTTCTAAATGTGTAAAACTTAGATCTTGTACATGAGGTAAGGCACGTAACGATTGCAGTTGCAAAAATCACAGACCAGGCTCATGTGCAAGGGCAGCCCTCCGATGCTAGTGACTTGCTGGGTGTTATTGGGATGTGTATTTCAGTGCAGAGATCAGCTGGGTCTTTGGCCTCTGTGCAGCCTATAGAAGTGGACAATATGCATCGAGTGAGCAGAGGAAAGTGAGAAGACATTTTGTTTTCAATGTACTAGAAAATAGCTAGAAAATAGCGACAGAATGGGGAACATTATGACAGGTTGGGCCCAGGAGGGGGATATTATACCAGGAACTGGCACAGAAGGGATACATTATTACTGGAAGGGAGGTCGATGTGCACATTATACAAGAATGGGGGACATTGCACTAGGAAAGGGCTCAGGATGTGGACATCATTACTTAAAGGTGCCCAGGATTGGAGACCTATATTACTGAAGGGGACCCAGGATGGGGATGTTACAACACAATGGGAGACAGTATTACTGGAAAGGGCATAGGATGGGGTACATTAAACTAAAAAGGGGATCAGGGTGGATGAGATTACTATTGGAAGGAACTTAGGATGGAAGACATTATTAATGGAAGGAGCACAGGATGGGTGTTACGGGGGGCTGTCTGATAATAAAACCTAAAGAAATATCAGACAGTCAGGGTCCACCGTGCAGACTCTGCTGCAGACTATGGCAGAGTGCAATACCTCTGTTAAACTCACAGAGGAATATAATTAGTAAATAAGGCAATTCCTCCCTTACTTGGAGGGTGTGTGGAATGATCTCTGTTAATTATCACAGAGACAAAGCAGTGAGTGTGAAGTGGCACCTACCTAGGTCCATTCCTCTAGTGGTGCCAGAAAACGGACAGCAGCGTAAGCCGCACAAAGCTCCTACCTGCGTTCGCTCCACTAGTGTGCGAGGACACGAACCACTAGATATGGCACCTGCCTAGGTCCGCTCTTCTAGTGGTGCAAAAGAGACGGACAGCAGCGTAAGCCGCACAAAGCTCCAACCTGCGTTCGCTCCACTAGTGTGCGAGGACACAAACCACTAGATATGGCACCTGCCTAGGTCCGCTCTTCTAGTGGTGCAAAAGAGACGGACAGCAGCATAAGCCGCACAAAGCTCCTACCTCTGTTCACTCCCTAGTGTGCGAGGATACGAACAACTGCCAGACGCAGTATAAGGAACGTTACCCTAGCGGCAACGTCCACCTACGAGTAGAATCACAAGGCCCAGCCGGACCATGTGCCTCAGGCACCTGCCTATGTCCGCTCCACTAAGAGGTAAGGATACGGACTCCAGCCGAAGCTGTAAGGTATAAGAACGCTACTCTGCCGGTAGCGCTCACCTAACATAGACAGAGAGATGCCTAGAGGAACGTGCACAGGGCGTCTACCCTCATGCATGAACCAAGAGGACTGAGCACCGGGCGGCGTGCGTCAGGGTCTTATATAGACTTTGTGCCTCATCCAAGATGGAGGACACCAGAGCCAATCCGCTGCCAGAACGACAGGAATGACGTCACGCTGGCCTATCACCCAGCAAAGCGTCACAAGCACATGACCAGCGACCAATTGGCATAGAAGTTGTCAGAGACATGTGACCACATGTCACAAGCGCATGACCAGCGGCCAATCAGCTTAGAAGGTGTCAGAGACATGTGACCTCGTGTCAGCGATGATGTCACCCGCACATGTGCAATGGCTCCAAGATAGGACTTAGTCTCCAGCGCTTGCACATGTGCAGTAGCAAGAAATCCGGACATAGTCTCCAGAGCCACAGCAACCGTAACAATGGGGGTCATGTTAACTGCGGATTATAAACAATACACTCTAAGCGTGCAGCACACTGTGGGTTTTATTCAGGAACAATCAGGAACAAATATAATCATGCTTCATAAATCAGCAAGTGATCATTTTTGTGTATCTCTGTCTACAGCTCTGCAGGCAGCTTCATCTCACATAGACACAGGAAACTAGACTAAAAGCATACAGTCACATATTCTTCCTTTTATCTCCTCTCTCTCCTTTTTTTTGTTCTAACTTCATTAACAGCACACAAACCTAGCAACTGAACACCGGTAGACAGGATTGGAGCTGTTTCACTAGACATACAGTATGCCAACAGGACATTATTACCAGAAGAGGCCTCTGATAAAGGAATTTATGCTAGGATTAAACCAAAGATGGGTGATATTAGTACAGGATGGGAGACATTATTATATTATGAGGGACAACAGGCAGGTCTTTATAAGATTTTGAACGCAAATTCAAATTATGTACCGGGGTTGATTGAACTCTAGTTACGCCAGTGCATTCAGGAGTCAGGAGTATATTTTTGTCCAAGGAATATTTTATTTACATTATTATTACATTTATTTTTTTTAAGACACATATTATTATTATTATTATTATTTTGCTATATTATGAATTTTCCAACAAAGCAATGGAGAAAAGTATCAATTTTTAATGTGGCAAGTTCCATTATCAGTAAGTAATTACTCGCTCATAATGTTTCACTGATTATGTTCATTAACAGGAATACACATGACCTGCTTGAAAATGGCACAGTTCATTAGATGTTCTCATGGGTAGGAGAACATTATATTAAACAAAAAAAAAAATCAGTAATAGTTGTTTTGTCAGATTTCTCTCAGGATATTGTCTCTAAGTACCTAGAAATAGGTACTTGTTTTGATTTTTTTACTCTGCTAAACTATAATGACTCCCATTGATTTAGCACCAACTTATAGACTCCTTCAAGTACAAGCTAACCTAAGACTACTTAGTCCCAATTCAAAAATCCATGAAACACAGTCTGTGTACAGACCTTGAGGTATGGAGTGACAAAGGGTCTCCAGACCCCAATTCAATAGCATTATAGGCATATATGAAACTGCTATGTTTGAGTTTTCATACTCTAGGCCTGTACATCATGGTGCTTGGAAGCACCAGGTTTCATGGACATCTGAAAAGCTTAAAAAAGTAAAATATTTATGTAAATGTCCTCGATACAACAAAAATTAATACAATTTTCTCTCCCAAAAAGTAATCACTTGAGAAATTTAATGTGAAAAATCACAAAATAAGAAAAATTTAGGGGTTTGATCAATACCAGAAAATTACCTTCCTCAATGTATTGTGCCAGCTGTTAAGATTGGTGGAGGAGGCATAATGGTACGAGGTTGTTTCTCACGGTCTGAACTAGGTCCCTTAGTTACAGTGAAGGGAAATACTTTTGCTTAAGCATTTCAAGATAATGGTATACTTACAACTTGGTGTTCCACTGCTTTTGTCCATATGTCCTTATGTCAGGGTTGTATATTTAAACCCCTTCCTCCCTTATTAAACATCTATGAGTAATACAGGCTACTTGTGATCCTCATCACACACAATCCAAGGGCAATTGGAAGAGCCCAAAAGAGTCATTATTTATAGTAATATTTTCCTTAGGCTTCTGCCACACTCACGTGAAATTCACGCACGTGCTGAGAGACACGTATTTCCCCTGCGTGTTGCGTGCAGGTAAGTACGTGTCTCTGGTACGTGCGTGACACGTGTGTTCTACGTGTGCTATCCGCGATAGAACACGTAGAACCGGTAATTATTATACTCACCTGGTCCTTCCTGATGTCCGCGCTGCTGTCCGTGGTGCTGATCCTCGGTCTCCAGCCCTCCCGTCTCCCCGCTGCTGCTGCTGCCAGGCAGTGAAGTGAATATTCAATGAGAATAATGAGCGGCGGTCGGCAGCAAGAGGCAGCAGCGGCAGAGACAGGAGGGCTGGAGAAGGTGAGTTAATGTTTTGTTTTTTTTTCAATGACATGTGTGTTTTCTCCGGCGCGTGTCACACGGGACCGCATCCACACTACACCCGTGTGGTACGGGTGCGGGCCGCGTGACACCCGTGCTGCCGGTGAAAAAACGGACATGTCAGCGCTTTGAAAATCGCACACACGTACAAACGCACACGGACACACGTTCCGTGTGGTTTTACGTGTGTGTGCCTGCTACAATAGGGTAGCATTGGTTAAAGTGTCTCCGTGCCGCCGGTACGTGTAAAAAATGACAAACACGTGCCGGCAGCACGGATGTGTGGCGCTAGCCTTAGTCAGATTTCCAATCCTATTGTGTAGTCATGAGCAAAAGGATAACAATGATTTGAACTCTTGAGTTTCAGGTTCCATATCTCACTACCCACTGCAGCTTTGAACATGAGACTACCTTCATTTTATAGACAAATATTTTGGCTCTCATACATAAATTTGACTTGCAACTACTTAACATAGGACTATCTATGAAAATTCTTGTCATGTCACTGCATTGTTACTGTTTTGCTTATGGAGGTTGAAAACTCTTTTTCTTCCTACCTACTATAAATTACTCTTTCCCTGTATCATTAATTTATTATCAAAACTTTTCCCATAATGCTCCATCATATTCCATGCGACTGGGAATATCTGTGAAGTATATCTATTTACAGGCATCGGGTAATGACGATAACTCTTATTAGAACCGCTGGCTCAATACTGTACTTTTTGAGACCCGGCTGCTTTGATGAGCATTGTCGTCCCCTGGTGCTTGTGAATGGTTACACTTTACTGCTGTTTAGAGTTGCTGGCGCTGCATTCATGGATTGTGGGTTATGACAGCGCTTATTAGGAACATTTTTATATGAAATCCATGAGCCAGGGACAGTGTGGGGGAATCCTTATTCAAGTAAACTATTTTTCCTGTATGCTTGTGTTTTTTCAATTTACACTTACTGAGTTAGTACAGGGGGTGTCTGATAGACCCCTCTCCAGTACTAACCCCTGGGCTTCATGCCAGCTGACATTACACAGTTGACATCAACCCCCAAGAAATGACCCTAGTTGCCACTGCAACAGGACAATCAGGAAGAACTGGGGTGACGCACCTGAATTGGCGCAACTAATGGATGTCTAATTCTGCGGTGGCTGAGTGCTGATAATTTTAGGCTGGGAAAGGACAAATAAACATGGGCCTTCCCAGCCTGATATTATCAGCTCACAGCTGTCTGCTTTACCTTGGCTGATTTTCAAACATAAGGGGTAACCAACACCATTTTTTTTATTTATTTCTAGGTTTTTTAGGTTAAGCCAGGCTAAACACTGTAAAATAAATACATAAACATACTTTGAAGTACCAATTTAGGGGACAACGTTGGACCAGCACCCCATGGATTTCATCTCAGATTTCTGGATTTTTTTAAAATAACAAACAGGTGAATGAGGATTAGAGTCAGGGAGTCTTTATTCAAATATACTATTTTTTTCTGTGCTTTTTCACTTTACACTTAATGGTTAGTAATGGACGTGTCTGATAGACAATTTTACATTACTAACCCCTGAGTTTCATGCCAGCTGACACTACACAAATCGCATCAACCCCCAAAATATTACCCTGATTGGCAATTGGGAAGAGTCAGGGTGTAGCACCACAATTGGTGCATCTAAAGTGATGTGCCAATTTTGGGGCAACTGCAGGCTGCTATTTTTAAGCTAGTAGGGTCAAATAACCATGGACTTTCCCAGCCTGATAGTATCAGCCCCCAGTTATCTGCTTTAGCTTTGCTGGTTACAAAAACAGGGGGGACCCAATGTTATTTTTTAAACTATTTATTTGTCAACTTATACAAGTCAAATGACACCCTTTAGTGACACATAAAAGACACTAACTGGTGTAGATGTACACACCCTGCTCTAATCAAATCTATCTCCTACATCAACTCTCCCTGAACTGCTTCTAGAGGACAGAATGCCAAGTATCATGTCACCGGGCCCTATATGACCCAATAATACGATGCCTTCCGGCCAATCAAATTAATGTAAGTAACCAACATGGCTATGGCATTTATGTGTATGGTAGGCAATCCTTGCATGTTTATTGGCTGTTTAACAGACAAAAAACATGTGGGGCAGGAATTTGAGCATGGCGATTGAGCACCCATTATACTTCATTATGCCCAAGCACCCCGATGATCAAGCGAGTATTGAGCAAAGCTAAGCATGCTCGCTCATCACTAGTGGGTATCTTATCTCACTGAAAACCCGTTTGTGTGTTTTATAAATCTTATAATAAAATAATTATGCCTAAAATTGGTAAGAGACTACTTTTGCTCAGTAGCCAGCGCACCGCTGCACCTCCACACTAGAGAATTCTAAAACACACAAAGCAGTTTTTGGCCCCAGACTGGAGGCTTCATCAGGTGGATATTCATTTGATGAAGCTTCTGGTCACTAGACAAAAATCAGTTTGTGTGTATTAGGAATCCTATAATAAAGGAAGCACACCTACAATTAGTAAGAGACTTCCTTTACTCAGTAGACTGAACACCACTGCACCCCCATATTGGACAATTCTTAAAACACATGGACTGGTTTGCCTTGGTCAGGTGACATATTCACCTAACAGCTCTGGTCTGAAGCTGAAAACAAATTTGGGCTTTAAAAATCTTCTAGTAAAAGAATTATGCCTACAATTTGTAAGAGACTTTTTGTACTCTGCAGACAACACAAAATTACACCTTTGCAGACCAGCTATTGATATAAATATTCAATGGTCTTTCTAACGCTCTTACTGGCATTCCCACACTGTCCTGCCTACCTCTCGCGACTGGGATGCTGGCTTACTGACACTCTTAGCCGCGCAGCGGTGTCTGTTCCATAAACGGTCCTTTATGCCGGCTCCCAAGACCTGCGGGTGCTGCACAGGCCTCCTGGGAGCGCACTTAAGGCATGTGCGTGCACCTATTCTTAAATGTCAATTACCCCCTAACCGTGAAGTACCTCTCAGTCTATGGAAAAATAGACATTGTTCTGTACATAATAAATTAATATATATACTGTATATGCCCTTACTATTCACAGAATCTGGTGAGGTTTTCAAATCAGCATTTAGCTATCTTAATGTAGATTAATAAAAGTAATGTTTCAGTTGAAACAATACCTATTCTTATCATTAGCTGGGAATATTTTGCCATTATTGACATTCATAAATACATAATAAATTGCAATTCCAGAGACATGTATGAACAAGAGTGGCATTGTTGTGGTAGGAAAAATCTACACTTTATTCTAATTTTATAGAACTTTTCGACACAATAATCGCAGGGTCATGTAATCTAATTTTAATCATGAAGTACCGCTAGAGGTATTGTAGAATTGAAAGCTAAAAGTAATAAGGCTGCAAAGTATTCTGCATTATCCTCAACAAAACGCAAACGTATATGATGTTGCTGAGTTCAGGTCAGGACACCCATGGCTAGACTTATTATTAGAGTCTGCACTTGGAATATATTACATAGGTGAGTAAAACCCAACGTACATTTTGAAAAAAGCTGTTTACAGGACCCAGTTCTAAATGTAGGTTCAAATGACAAAAAAAATAACTTAATAGATGAAAATAGATACTCGCCATGCACCACTTGTCTTCACTGAAGTGTAATTTTTCTACTGCTCTTTTTTTAAGAGTACAAAGGAAAAAGAAGTATAATAAGAATTTTCCTTGATAAGACTGCGGAAAATAAGCCCAGCATGTTAAGAAGCATTCCAATCATAAAGTTACAAGAGGTAGAGCAGGAAAGCAAAAGACTTTCATTTCTATGAAATACCAGGGGATGTCACACCATGCAAATGACAACAAATGTGAATGATAAATGTAATCAAATGCATGACAACAACAGTGAAAAAAACAAACCAGAAAGCGGGAACAAATCATACTCAGATTATTGTCACATCAGTTATAGAGAACACCTCATATTCGCTGTGGAATTGGCTGTTTTACATGCTTCACTCTTTTTTGTAATGCACATCCCTGGTGGCAAAGTTCTGAAATGTTTATGGAGATGTTAAGCATACAAAATAACACTGAATTTGATGTGAATGGAAATAATTGTGTTTAGTTAAGCAATTCCAGTTATAATCTTAAAGGCTAAAAATGTGGATCTTTCTTCCAGTAAACAAGGATAGTTATACAATTCAATTTTCTAAAGGAATGTACACATTTTTTTTATGTTGGGATTAACCTTTGGTCCTTTTTTGATATTATTTTGTCGTATAATTAAAATTGAGAAATACTGTACGTAAATGTGTTTCTTAGGTGTCATGAGTGTGTCACAGCCTGATGTGATCTCGGGGGGATCTGGTGTAAGAAGGTCACAGCATATTGTTGATTGCAGATCCGCTTTAGTGCCCACTCTTCATTTATCCTGAGTTGGAGCGTATTTCATTCCATCCAGTACAGAAGGGGTTAAGCTTCATTTCTATCCATCAGTGATCTATCGGGTATTTACAACCTCAGCTGCAGCCACTTCTTTCTACTTAAAATATCTTCTTCACTCCTTCTTATGCCGGCTATAGCTCATACCTATGCTGTCCACTTTGAAGGAGTCAATCTTTGAAGAAGCTGAGGTTTTGCTTTTATTACAGCTGACAAGTTCCTGCCAAAGAAGCGGTTGGAGTTTTATTTTTTGGGTCTTTCCCCACCTGTTTGTCTTACCTATCTTGTGTTGTCTTATTGCAGTGATGAGACCAGTGTCACGCTGTCCTTCAATAGTCAGGGTAAGTTCAGGGCCAGCAAGGGCCTAGGCACATGATGGCGCACGAGTTGAAGAACCCATATAGGAACATTAGAGAGTGCAGGTATCAGCCTCAGATGAGTGATAGGAGGTGACCCCACTCCCCTCTCCCTAGTGCCAGGGCCTTCTTTTGTATTGCTACCCTGGTGTTCCCTGTGTTTTGCACATCTCCACAGAAGTCCTTTTGTATCTAGTTTGACATTTGCAGTCACATTATGATATTAGGAGATCAGTCTTGTTTTCCTTCCTTACTTTACTATCCTATGTCCATAAGACAACTAGCTATAGTAAAAACCCCCTCCACTGACTGATTTACAATAGGATAAAAATTGCCCTGCCCAATTCACTAAGACCCTCCTTTTCAGTTATTCCCTATCCAAAAATAGAGCAAATCAGGAGGGTTCATGTTGGTATTGGGCAGAAGATATTGCAGTCTGACAATCAGTGGGGTGAGATTAGCTAATCTTTATAAAGTTTCCAAGGTGTATAAACACTGACAGCTAATAAAGCTTTGGAATACAAGGTATCTTTGTATATACAAAAGAAGGTTACAAAGAAGGTTAACAATGATACTAGATTGCTACATCATGTTACATATTTTCTTTGTAGTCAGTAACGCTGGATTAACCTTATATGCATAGCTCTGCATAGAAGCTCTACACATAAAGTAGTACTGTAAAGGCCGCATTACACGTAACAATATCGCTAACGAGATGTCATTGGGGTCACGGAATTCGTGACGCACATCGTCTCGATAGCGACGTCATTGCGTGTGAAACGTATAAACGACCGCTAACGATCAAAAATACTCACTTTATCGTTGATCGTTGACATGTTGTTATAATCTAAAATATCTTTGCTGGTGGTGAATGCAGGTTGTTAGTCGTTCCTGAGGCAGAAAACATCGCTACGTGTGACACCCCAGGAACGATGAACAACACCTTACCTGCGTCCTCCGGCAACGAGGTGGGTATCACTTTCTTTCTGCTGCTCTCCGCCCCTCCGCTTCTATTGGACGGCTGCCGTGTGATGTTGCTGTGACGCCGCACGAACCGCCCCCTTAGAAAAGAGGCTCTTTGCCAGCCACAGCGTTGTCACTAGGAAGGTAAGTACGTGTGACGGGGATTAACGATATTGTGCGCCACGGGCAGCGATTTGCCCATGACACACAAACGACGGGGGCGGGTGCGATCGGCAGCGACATTGCTAGCAATGTCGCTGAATGTAAAGTGCCCTTTATTGAAACTAAAGTCTTACAAAGTTCCATATACCTTTGATGCAAAAAATACATCCTCATTTCAACTGTAAATGAGAAGGCTTTATTTTTGAACATTTTTGATTGACAATGGAGCAAATCAGGTCTATAGCCAAGGTATGAAATTATTCTGATATGACATAATAGCTGAACAATGTTTATATCGCAAAACTAGGCACTGCAATCATTCTTTGTACCTTATTACTGATTAGTTTGTACAAAATAAGGCAGAGTACTGTACATAATTACAATCTGATGATTACTTTCATTCAAGTACTAGCCACAGCACATTTTAAATTAAAATGTTCAGTTCATTCTAAAAAAAAAATGAGATGTCATTACTTTTCCATTTTATTGTTTTTCAATTGTTGTTATGAAGCAAGTTAAAAATATGGCTAAGTGTTTTCCGATTGATAGACCTAATCCGTAAAGGAGAAGTACATCGTTATATACGGATGGAACTTATCTGAAATTAAATTATTGTAGGTAATGATGAAACAATATAAATTAGTTGGTCAGAAGCATATTCACTCAAGCTGTTTTACCCTCTTCATAAACAAGTTTTTCCAGCTACAAAGAAAATAAAGATAATTTATATCGTAGGTACACATCAACTGTTACAGAAAGAATAAAAAATCCTTAAAATTACATTGTGTGATTTTTAAATAATTAATTTGCATTTAATTGCATCAATAGTATTTGATGCAATAGAAAAAATATAATTTTTGGTACCAAAACTTTTTTTGTAATTGCAGAGGTTAGATGTTTCCTGTAGTTCTTGACCAAGTTTGCACACACTGCAGCAGGGATACCGGCGACTTCTCCATCCAGATCTCCTCCAGGTCTTTCAGGTTTTGGGGATGTCTCTGGGCCATTTTGAGTTTCAGCTCCCTCCAAATATTTTCTTGGCTACTCCAAGACCCTGAAATGCTTTTTACGTCACTCCTTAGTTTCCCTGGCTGTGTGTTACGTACGTACTGTCTGATAGAATAATAGATGAGAATAGACTTCTATCAGCAGTCAGGGTCCACCATGCAGTGGTGTTAGTGCTGCAGCTGGAGGCCGTAGGCCAGACTGAGAATCAGCAGCTAACTAAACTAAAAAGTGTGACACCCGCATTAATAGTCATGAGGATTTTGACTAATAGAAGTGTCTAAATCTCTGTTACAGCACAGAGAAAAACTAAAGTGTGCTGCACACGTCTTAATGGTCACACGGCTGCAGTATGGTAGTAATGCTTAAGGCTCTGTTACTGCACAGAGTCAGGTAATGCACAACTAGCCTCTGTTACCTAACAAAGGATGATGTATGGCATACACAGTATGGATAGGGATATGTTAGGAGAGCACTAACCGTACTGCACTAACCGTGGAATCAGGATATGCCCAGGAAAAGTTCAGAGGTGAGAACATAGGGTACCTTACTCCCAGGCCTAAATAAACAAATCCGCAATTGTGGAATCATATATGCGGCAATCTTATGACTTACTCCCAGGCCGACTCACCTCTTCTAACTGCTGGTACCTCCATGGCTGATGCCGATAGCCAATGGAGCACTAGCCTCGACCCTAGAATGCTCTGGCCACAACACCGGAACCTGAGCCTGCATCCTGACCCTCAATCAGTCCAGCTGGACCTCGGTGCTTATCCCTAAACCTAAGAGCGTGTGTGATGAGAGAAGCATTCAGTTCACACACAAGAATGACTGTGCACCTCCATGCCGTCTCCCAGACTACTTAATACCTCCACTCCACCCCAAACAAGGAGGAGCTACATCCAGCCAGAACCTTGGCCAATGAGCGGCGGCCACGTATCAGTGGTGACGTCAACCACGACAAATAGGATGACACCACGTCAGCGGTGATGTCATCTGCTACCAATCAGGTGCCGCCTGGTACACATGCGCAGATGGAGGTAAACACGGTGCTGGAATCCTGCAAATTCGGGGTAGCGTTCTTTTCCTATTTAGGCTCAGAGCATCAAAAAGTCTGAGTCACAACATAAGTAGTAGAACATATGCAAGAGGAACAAACAATGAAAAAGAAGCAGGAAAGCCACTGCATGGCAACTGTCTGAGCACACTCTCAACATCAAACAAAGACTGGAGGACAAGGAGTAAAGTGCAAATATGTTTACTGGAGGACAAGGAGTAAAGTGCAAATATGTTTGAGTTAAGTAGTAGAACAGCGACCAGAATGCCTTCGAGCACGAGAAGGAGTAATCCTAGGGGACGGCAGAGGTGCTGCCACACCTCGGTACGTGACAGTGTGTTTCAGGTTTTTTTTACTGCACTATTCTAAGTCCTGTTGTGCATAAATATGTGACTCTTCAGATTTTGTGTTATACCATGCCTGATGAAGAGACCTGAGTAGTCTCGAAAGCTTGCAATTATTACCATCTTTTCAGTTAGCCATTAAAAGGTATCAACCACTGAGGACTTTCTGTTCTTTTAAACAATTTTTTAGTGTGTTTCAGGTCATTTTCATGCTTAAAGTCCCAGCCACAATCCATCTTCAATGCTCTTACTGAGGGAGAAAGGTTGGTTGTCAAAATCTCACGATACATGACCCCATTCATCCTCACTTCCATTTTGTCTTCTTTGCAGAAAATCACCCCAAAAGTATGATTTTTCCACCCTTATACTTCATGGCTGGGGCCGTGTTCTTGGGGTTGTATTCGTCCTTCTTCTTCCTCTAAACATGACGAGTGTAGTTGTTACCAAAAAATTCTATCCTGATATCATCTACATGTAACTGCATTACCTGTTTATGTGGAGAAAGCAAATTGACTATCAAGATGAGCAAGGCTCAAGCTGTCCTCCTTCCTCCTCTTATGATCAGCCATTTGATCCTTTTGATCATCATTCCAGTAACCAGACTGCACACACAAGTAGTGCCTTGTCAATGTCATTAGCTCCATCATCATCCTCACCGTCTGCTTTTCCCCTCACTTCCTGCTCTACCTCCATTGCATTGCATCGTCAGTTCTCGTTTTATTTGCCCAAGAAACACGCGTTTAGTTGTCAACTTACATGGAAATTGTACTCTCATATGTACTGTACATGTTCAACACAATTGATTCCAGACCACCTGGATTGCATTGCCTTTTGTAAAAGAATGTGCTGAGGCTCAATTGAAGATACCTAGCTGCCATTATTTATTGTACAAAAAGCAATCCCATCACCTTCTTTCTAATTTTGAAATAAATTTAATATTATTTTTTCTGTGTCTGGATTGAATTTTCATGTTAGCATCCTGATCAGGAATGTGATAAAGGGCAAAATTGATGACATTATCCCGTCAAAATTCTTTTAATTTCATGAAAAATGTATATTTTTTAAATTATCATTTCTTTTTCAAAATGATCAAGAATTATTTGTGGTGGTAGAATTGACATATTAGCAGGGAAATCAGTGTTCCCTATTTGGTGTCACTTTTGCCCCATGAATCATTACCGAATGTATGTTTGACTAGGAGAACTCTTTTCTCTTCCTGTAAAGTTAACACTTCTATATGTGTGCAGCCACTGAGAAAGTCAAAAAGATAAAAAATTTTAAATAAGTGAAAATTGTTCAAAATTATCCAACCCAATCTCTTTGCAATTCATAAGCAAAATAAAACATACATATGTTTTTTTTTACAAAATTGATGACATTTTTGTAGTGGAGGAATTGCAATAATAATAGAAAAAATGAGTTTCCTAATTGGTAAAGCTTTTTTTGACTGAATGGATGCTGACAACATGGTTGACTCTTATTGAAAAGAGATATAGAGAGAGAGATTTATTTTCAGGTCTCGAGCAGAAGTAACCACACAGTTACTTTGGCCAGGGGGATAAAATTGGACGGCGCACAGAGATTGGAAATTGGCAGGTGACGCCAGCTGCATGCAGATGATTGAAATTAAGGCGTTTGAGATGACTGAACGGAGCTTGCCGGGCGATGTCTGCTGCCGGTAGATGATGGGGACTGTGGTAGTGGGTAAGATGGAACTGAGGTTGCCGGGCGGTGTTTGCTGCCTGCTGCATGTGGATGATGCCGACTTGAGCATTTAGCTTGAGCATCTATGGTACTTGATCGATCACTGAGCATGCCCGAGCACCCTGATGCTTGATCAAGTACCAAGCAATGGCAAGTATGCTTGCTCATCACTATATAATACAAGTTCTCCTCCTGTTATAAAGCTTACTTTATAAGTTGAACTGCTTTTTTACTCCTTAAAGGCTGGTGATATTTTGTTTTTGTACACTTCTATTGCCTCTTCTCCTTCCAAGAGCTATAACTCTTATTTTTTAATCAGTTATAGAAGATCGCAGTTTCCTTCTTCAGGACAACAGGCAAGGACATAAATTGTAATAAGGCAGTGCCTCAGCCAACAGAAAACTAATCTTGCTTCCTGGTATCAGCTATGTTGGCTGAGGCCCCTTCCCTTCTGGTTACATGGGTATGACATCAGCAAGGTCCTTCTAGCCACATCCATTAGCAAAACAATTCTATAATGGAATTAGCATAAATATAAGATTGGGAGAGGAACAACACGCGGGGGGAATCATTAGCAAAACTCACCCCAGCTATCAGCTGATTGGCAGCTGCGCCAATCAAAAAGCAGCTCACTTTACAAACTTTACTTGCTTGTGTTTCAAAAACTATACATCTTAGCTGACAACTAAAGGTATGTATAGAATCAGCATGATAGTGCCAGTATAGCACTGGATTTAGTTTATATAGCAAAATGCTGGAGATTGGTGTGCTTCAAGATATCTGCAGCTTAGTTACTATTTTTCTTCAGTTCTCAGACTTATGAACTACATCATCAGTGATTATTACCTACGTAGTGACTTTACAGCTTACATGTGGCCACAACGGGTGCTTAAAACAGATAATTGGTGGGGTGCCAGATGTTGGACCTTTCCCAATCTGAAGTTGATGACTTATCCAAAGGATTGATCATCAATATCATAAGGATAGGAAACACCTGGAAGGCCAAAAGTTTAATTTTGTAATTTATTCTTCAGTTTGTTTGTCTGGAAAAGCAATAGAGATAGCCAAACTTAAAGAACCATAAGTCTATATTCAGATTAAATTGTATGTATCTTGTTAGCATACGCTATTGATACTAGGGAATGTATTTGTTAAGGAAAATAGAAATGTTCTCATGTCTTTTCTCATATTCTTTCATAAAAGCGATACATATTTTTCACACCCAGTTGAGAAAATTATCTTCTCTTTTTGTCTTCAGTTAGTCATGTCTAATTTTTAAATTTTTAATGAGGTCAAGTGTAATGAGATCCTTAGCACTTCAGTGATGTGAATTCACCAGAAAGCAATATGCTGAAAAAGTACATCATAATTAAAATGCAATGAAGCCTTTTTTTAGATTATAAATTATCCAGACATATTTTTGCATTGCTGTACAACCTGGGGTAATATCATAAAACAACAGGCAACAGAGCAGTGATCATAATCTAACAATGTGCACTTCTAAATAAGCAAATACAATTCATATATTTCTTATATTATTTTAAAAATAGAAAATTCCTATTTAGCAAATGTATTACTTTAGATTAGTTTTTACTCTTTTCTTTCAAATGTAATTAGGTATCATGCTGATATAACAATAGACTTTTTGTTGTTTGTAAAACATAGGAGATTAAACTGAATATAATAATGTAGGCTGTTAATCTGTATTTATAATGAAAGCCATACCAGTCACTGTCACACCCCACTGACTGCAATTGGAGTGATTTGGATGTCCTTTGGAGATTTCATTAAGAAACAGAAACCCAGATGGAGCCCCAATGATGCCTCGGGATGGTAGTATCAACTTAGCGTTAAAAGTGATTTCCATTTTCAGAGGAATTTGGTTCAAAAACCTGATAACTAGGGATGATCGAATACCTCAAATATTCGGCTTTGCGAATATCCGACAAATAGGTTGCCGCTATGCGAATATTCAATGCACAATGTAAGTCTATGGAAAGCACGAATAGTTCCGAATAGTTGTTATTCGGGTTTCCCATAGGCTTACATTGCGCATCGAATATTCACAAATTGACATGAGCGATGTCCGAGGTTCGCCAATTTCATGTTCGAGTGATTTTGGGGGTGTTGGAGTTTTTCGATGAACTAGAACGATTTGCTAAAAGTTCGGTAGTTCGAGTTATGTTCGAGAACAGTTCGATCACCAAAAAGCTTACCTAGTTACTAGCTGGCTTTTCACTATGATAGTGTGAGTCACTGTGAATCATGATATTATCAAAATTCAGCGTATAGTGTGCGGGGGGGGGGGGGGGAAGGGTTTAGATCAGTCAGTGCTGAAAGAATGCCGATCGCCATTTTTTTTTTCTAACCGTGCATACAGTGGGGCAGGCCAGGCTGTCAGCCAATCACAGACACACACACAGCAAAGTAGATTTTTGCCAGACAAGCAAGGACATGTTTCATAGGCTGTGCATGTTATTGTCCTTGCCCTATAAGACACGGCCATTTTCCCTATCGCCGCCATTATCTCTCTGCTGACGGTGGGTGACAGTCACCGCTCCCGCTCCCACTGCCACTGCTGCTGTGTGCGCTATAGACATACAGTGCAATCTACACAGCGCTTTAGGGATTAGGGACTACTTTTAATTTCAGCCCTCTTAAGGGCTGTATTACAGCCGTTCAGAGCCATTGTTGCTAGGCAGGTCCGTGCCATTGCTGTGCAGGGTTTTATATTACAGCGTCTAGCTGCATCAGCTCATGCAATTCCTTGGTGCATTTTGTCATTGGCAGGGATAGAAAGTGAGGCTTCCTTTGCTGTACAGCTACCTACAGCACCTGTGCATTTTACACACCTGTCCATTTTTGCTACGCATTTTTCACTGCAAACAGTGCTGATACTTAGTGGCATACTAAAAGTGTCTGGGATACTAAATTAGTGTTGCTTTGCTGTCCAGCTACCTACAGCGCGTGTGCATTCTACACACCTGTCAATTTTTGCTATGCATTTTTCACCGCAAACAGTGCTGACACTTACTGGCATACTAAAAGTGTCTGGGATGGTAAGTTAGTGTTGCTTTGCTGTCCAGCTACCTACAGCACCTGTGCATTCTACACGCCTGCCCATTTTTGCTACACATTTTTAATAGCAAACAGTGCTGAGACTTTTAGTGGCATACTAAAAGTATCTGGGATACTAAATTAGTGTTCCTTTGCTGTCCAGCTACCTACAACACCTGTGCATTTTACACACCTGTCCCTTTTTGCTATGTATTTTTCACTGCAAACAGTGCTAACACTTAGTGGCATACTAAAAGTGTTTGGGATACTAAATTAGTGTTCCTTTGCTGTCCAGCTACCTACAGCACCTATGCATTCTACACACCTTCCAATTTTTGCTACGCATTTGTAATAGCAAACAGTGCTGAGACTTTTAGTGGCATACTAAAAGTGTCTGGGATACTAAATTAGTGTACCTTTGCTGTCCAGCTACCTACAGCACATGTGCATTCTACACACCTGTCAATTTTTGCTACGCAATTTTCACTGCAAACTGCATTGTTATGGCCATAATTTCATTGTCAGGGATAGTCAGGTTGGTTCTTCAGCTGTCAATAAAGCTAGACCACCTCTGCATTGTATACCACCTCTCCGTTTTTGCTACGACATTTTATGTGTCCAATCTGGTCACAAACAAAATGAGTGGCAAAAGGACAGATGCTGGTGGAAAGGGGAACAGGCGTGTTGGAAAGGGAAAAAAGTTTTTGTCTGTGGGGTAGGTGGTAAAGCTACAGTAACATCTGCTGAAGAAAGGACATCTTCCAGCAAAAGTAGGATGTCTACTACTTTCCGTGGACAATCTGATGTGCTCCCTTTTTTACAGAACCGAACAACTCTAACAAAGGTAGATGATGCACAAAAAAAGAACATGCTTGAACGGATCTCAAGTACTGCAACAAGTGGCCTCTCCTCCACCTCAACTTCAACATCCAAAAAACAACAGTCTTCTGAGTTTTCACCCCGATCGCACTTGCTTTCTACCAGCTCTCAAGTCTCCACCCGACCTGCAGAGCATGGGGTAACAGAGATGGGTGACTCTGCAGAGCTATTCAGTCCCACTATAGCCTGGGAATTAGAGGTCTGCTCCCAAGCTACAGTGAGTACAGACCAGGAAATGATCTGCAGTGATGCCCAGAAGTTTTGTGAGTCAGATTCAGGCCCTGATGACCATGTTTCTGAGCATAATGTAGACCCTCATTCCCAAACTATAACTCCTTTTGGTGGAGACAATGAGGAACAGACTGACGACGATGAGACTCACATACCTGATTGGAATGACAACTTAACTATTCAATCAGGGCAGGAAGAGGTTAGGTCTGAGGAGTCGGACGAGGGGAGTGCAAACACACCAGTTGATAATGATGTTGTAGATCCCACTTACTGTCAACTTACAGTCAGGCACTCAAGGAGGTCAGCAGAGGTGGTGGAGGAGGATGCGACTGATGACGAGGTTCCTTGCGCCTTCCTGGACTGGAGTAGGAGTACTGGAAGCACGTCAACAATTGCATCCTCAGCCACAACTCTGCCTCTGAGCACAAGCCAGGGTGGCTCTGCAGGTCGCATGGGCTCTAATAGTTGCCTTGCCTGGTCCTTTTTTGACATTGCAAAGGATCACCCAACTCTTGTGATCTGTAAAATTTGTCGCCAATCTGTAAGTAGAGGCCAAAAACTCACTAGTTTGACTACTTCGTCCATGAACCGTCACATGAATAACAAGCATAAGTCCCGATGAGAAGCTCACTGTTCTACAATGCGGCCTAGCGTAGCGGGCCAAACACCGTCTGCCCCTTTAAGTGCATCCGCGCGCTCTTCATCCTCTATATCTGTGGGGACAGCTGTCACACATGCTTTTCAACGCAAACCTTCCACCTCTTTAACCGCAACTGGTAGTTTGATTGGCAGGTCGTCAGCTGTTTTGGAAGGGGAAACAGGTGCTGGTGTAGAGCTCTCTCAGACATCGAGAACACCAACTTTGGATGAAGGCAACATCATGTCTCTGCCTGCACTTTCCTCGCAGACCAGCACTTTTCCAGGGACACCCTACTCAATGCCGTCTCCACACAGCAGCCAGATCTGGGTCCCTCAGATGTGGACAATTAAAAGACAATTTCCTCCTAGCCATGACAAAGCTAAGAAGTTGACTTTCACCCTCTGAAAGCTGTTGGCTACAGAAATGCTACCTTTCCGCCTGGTGGACACAGAGGATTTTAGAGACCTTATGTCCGTCACTGTACCCCAGTACCAGATGCCCAGTTTCCACTACTTCGACAAGAAAGGCGTGCCTGCACTACACTAGCATGTCTCACAGAACATCACCGTTTCCTTGAGAAACTCTGTGTCTGACAGGGTGCATTTTACCACCGATACTTGTACCAGTAAGCATAGACAGGGGCGTTACATGTCACTGACTGGGCACTGGGTAACTATGGAGGGAGATGGAGAAGAGTCTGCTGTACAAGTCTTGCCGTCCCCACGAGTTGTGCGTCAATCCTATGTATGTCAAAGTTCCTCCACTGTTTCTGCCTCCTCAACCTCATCTGGGTCCTCCACCTCCGCCAAAAGCCTGTCTGGTCAGGCTACCCTCGTTGTAACTGCACACCAGGAATCCCGCACACCTACTTACTATGCTGGCAGCAGAGTTCAATGGCATCAGGCGGTCTTTACGTTAAAATGTCTGGGAAATAAGAGTCACACAGCTGAGGAGTTGTGGTCAGCTCTGGAGAGCGAGTTTAGTAAATGGTTGTCTCCACTCAACCTGCAGCCAGGGAAGGCCGTGTGCGACAATGCTGCAAACCTGGGTGCGGCCCTTCGCCGGGGCAAGGTGACACACGTGCCTTGTATGGCTCACGTGTTGAACCTTGTTGTCCAGCAATTTTTAACCCACTATGCCAGCCTAGATGGGCTTCTGCACAGGGCACGGTCACTCTCTGCTCACTTCCGCCGTTCAACCACCGCAGCTGACTGGCTTGCATCGCTCCAGAAGCCTTTCGGCCTGTCGATTCACCGCCTAAATTGCGATGTGGCAACACGCTGTAATTCGACTCTCCACATGTTGCAGCAACTGTGGCAGCACCGCAGAGCCCTGGTGCAATACATTATGACATATAGCCTGGGCCAACGAGATGCCGAGGTGGGGCAGATTACGCTGCTGGAGTGGTCTCAGATCAAGGACCTATGCACCCTTCTGCACAGTTTCGACATGGAGACGAATATGTTTAGCGCTGACAATGCCATTTTCAGCATGAAAATTCCAGTCATTTACATGCTGGAGCACACGCTAAACACTATTAGGAGTAAGGGGGTGGGACAAGAGGAAGAGGAGGAAGTACAGGTGGATTCATATGCGGAAAGGATACCAACATCTACAAGGTCCAGACGCTCAGCATCACCAAGGCGGCAGGCATGGGAAGGTGGGGGAGAGGGATTAACAAGGGCGCATGGTAGCAGCAAAACTGTTGAGGAAGGTGCAGGAGACCAGGAAGAAATGGAGGACGAACTTTCAATGGGCATGGTCGACTCAGCAGATGAGGGAGACCTTGGTGAAATTTCGGTTGAACGAGGTTATCACCTCGCCGCCACAAACACAGCAACGACTTGGTCCGCATGGATGCGCAAGACACATGAGCGCCTTCTTGCTGCACTAGCTACAACATGACCCTCGGATTGTTTGAATTAGAAGAAATGATGACTACTGGCTTGCCACACTATTAGATCCCGGTACAAATCCAAATTTGGCAAAATAATTCCAGCCATAGAAAGGCATGCACGTATGCAGGAGTATCAGCAGAAGCTGTTATTCAATCTTAGCTCAGCTTTTCCACCAAACACAGACTAACGTTCATCAAGATTAACAAGTCATGGTTTCGCAAGGACTTTACTACCCCTGTGTCATCCTGGGGAGAGTAAAGACTGGCGTATTTTGGAATGTGCTTGATGCAAAACAACACGTCCAGTTTACAACTGGGGGACAAGTGATGCCACTGAAGTGGTGTGTGTGGCCCAATTTTTAGGAAAGAAGGGAGACTCTGCTTGGAGTCCCCTTGCTGTGTTTTTAAAAATGATCCAAGATGATAAAGTCATGGTTCAGCAAGACTTTTCTACCCCTCAGTCATCATGGGGACAGTTAAGTCTGGCGTATTTTTGAATGTGCTTGATGCAAACCAACATGTCCAGTTTGCAACTGGGGGACATGTGATGCCACTTAAGTGGTGTGTGTGGCCCAAGTTTTGGAAAAAAGGGAGACTTTGCTTGGAGTCCCCTTGCTGTGTTTTACATGATTTTAGAAGGGCATGACATGCCTATATATGTGTCTCCTCCTCTTTTTACTCATCCAGATTTTTTGTTTTCGTATGAGTATATGTCCTTGTCACTTTTTCCCATATGTTTGTGATGTCTTGGGAGTTGTTTGTCACCTTTTGGACACCTTAGAAGGTATTTTCTATGTGTTTTTATGTGTTTGTGTTTGCCTCCCATTGTTTTCAATGGGGTTCGAGTGGTTTGTCGAACGGTTCGTCAAACGGATCCTCCGTTCTACGAACCGAACCGAACTCGAACGCTAAGGGGGTGGCTCATCTCTTTTCGTGAATAGTCGAATAGCGGCGACCTATTCGGCAAATATTCGCTAAGCCGAATATTTGAGGTATTCGATTAGCCCTACTATTAATCCCAAAAATGTTAAAAGCATTACACATTTATGCTATGTCAGCATCGCCTCTTCGACGCGCCATGGATGTCTTTTTTGACATTGCTGTAGTGATGAAATCCTGTTCTTGCAAGTAATTACAAGAGCCAATAAGTGACTGCATCCCTTTTGCCAATGGGGACCACATGAGACTGCTGGGCCCAGTATTTGTCTCCCGTCGCTACAAGCCATATATAATAAATTAACACTGCAGTCATAGAAAAAAAGAACAGCACCAAAATTAAAGAAGCACGTACATGACTTTTTATCCCCCTAAATCCAAGTCCCGTATTTTTTGTTTTATAAGATGCACAGGATTATAGTATGCACCCCAAATTCAGAAAACAAAATTAAAAAAAAATAAGTCCGTCTTCTAACCCATTGGTGTCTTACCAAGGGGCAGTAGTGATGGTGGAGTGTGGTCACAGTTGTCAGAGACGGTTGTGGAACAGTAAGGTGCGGCAGCGGTGGTGGAGCAGGGAGCACCATTATTTGAAGCATGCACCGCCACGTCTTCACGATGATCACTGCCCCACCACCCGCCGCACACAGCAGCGCCGCCTACCACACAGAGCACAGAACAGTGCCACACAAAGCAGTGCCACACAGAGCAGCGCCGCACAAAGCACAGAGCAGTGCCGCACATTCCCCTGCCTCCTTTCACTATTCTCCACCACCCCCCTATAAGCTACATTCAGATTATAAGATGCACCCCTCATTTTCCACCCAAATTTTTGGCAGGAAATGTGCGTCTTATAATCCGAAAAATATGGTACATGTAATGTAATCTCAGCGGGTTAATATGCTCACCTACCGCCATCTTCTCTGGTATCCAGCAACGCTCTGGTCCTCATTTCAGTTACATCAACGCTCTTCAGCCTAACTGGAGAGCTCCATGATCCATGTATGAGCCGGAAATCTCATTTACACATTATGCCTTTTGGAATCTCATTCTGACTATACACTTTTAATATTTTAATATAAAATCCATTTCTGTGTCAGACAGAGCACAGTGTGACCTGGAAAGTCTGAGGAGTGGTGACGTCACTCAGAAGAGGACAGGAGCCGCACTTGATATCATAGAATACTGTGATAGGTGAGTATATTAAGAAACTGAGACTAGATACAAGTTGGGGGGGGGGGGAATTCATGGAAGGGCTTCTTTAAGTAAGTAATGTTTATATTCGTATTTTCATTTTCAGCATGCCTTTGGGCCAACTTACTATGAAATATGTCCTAACTAAAACAAAAAGTACATTTTATTCTTTTACAGATGTCCTGTAAAGCTTGTTTGCTTGTTAAAATTCTAAAGATTAGACATATTTGTAGTGCTGTCAAAACAAAAGGTTATGTGTTTTTTCTTTACTATCCAAGTACAAGACTTTTTTCATTTTCAATAATTTACTCTGAGTTTACACTGTGTGAGTGACTGGTTTATTTCATGGGATACTAAATGTACAATTCCAGAAACGGGTTATGTAGGACGTTATCATGATATCAAACACAATGGAATGATAGATTTAAAATGTCTCATTCTTTTTCTGAGTTGTGGTTTTTACTTTTTCCTAAAGTAGAAATGAGGCAGCTTCGAAATGCTTTGACTAAACAAACATTTTATTGAATAACGCACTGCATCATTACTGACTGGCAGAGCGAAATAACCACTAATTATCCCTCTTCTTTATTTACCTCCTCTTTGAGCCTGTAGACTTGAAGCAGCCATCATTTATATGGCTTTTTTGTTGAACTGAGTTAAACACATACAGTGCCTTGTGAAAGTATTCGGCCCCTGTGAATTTTTCAACCTTTTCCCACTTTATAGGCTTCAAACATAAACATAGGAAATTTAATTTTTATGGTGAAGAATCAACAACAAGTGGGACACAATTGTGAAGTTGAATGTAATTTATTGCTTATTTTAAACTTTTACAAGAAATAATATACTGAAAATTGGGGCGTGCAATATTATTCGTCCCTTTAAGTTAATACTTTGTAGTGCCACCTTTTGCTGCGATTACAGCTGCAAGTCGCTTGGGGTATGTGTCTATCAGTTTTGCACATCGAGTGACTGAAATTCTTGCCCATTCTTCCTTTGCAAATAGCTCAAGCTGAGTGAGGTTGGATGGAGAGCGTTTGTGAACAGCAGTTTTCAGCTCTTTCCACAGATTCTCGATTGGATTCAGGTCTGGTCTTTGACTTCGCCATTCTAACACCTGGATACGTTTATTTGTGAACCATTCCATTGTAGATTTTGCTTTATATTTTAGAATATTGTCTTGCTGAAAGACAAATATCCGTCTCAGGTCTTTTGCAGACTCCAACAGGTTTTCTTCATGAATGGTCCTCTATTTGGCTCCATCCATCTTCCCATCAATTTTAACCATCTTCCCTGTCCCTGCTGAAGAAAAGCAGGCCCAAACCATGATGCTGCCACCACCAGGTTTGACAGTGGGGATGGTGTGTTCAGGGTGATGGGCTGTTTTGATTTTATGCCAAACATATCATTTGGCATTGAGCCCAAAAAGTTCGATTTTGGTTTCATCTGACCAGAGTACTGTTACGGGGGGCTGTCTGATAATAACCGAAAGGAGTATCAGACAGTCAGGGTCCACCGTGCAAAGACTTTGCTGCAGACTATGGCAGAGTGCAATACCTCTGTTAACTCACAGAAGGATATAATAAGTAAGTAAAGCAATTCCTCCCTTACTTGGAGGGTGTGTGGAATGATCTCTGTTAACAATCACAGAGACAAAGGCAATGTGTGCGAAATGGCACCTACCTAGGTCCGCTCTTCTAGTGGTGCAAAAGAGACGAACAGCAGCGTAAGCCGCACAAAGCTCCTACCTGCGTTCGCTCCACTAGTGTGCGAGGACACAAACCACTAGATATGGCACCTGCCTAGGTCCGCTCTTCTAGTGGTGCAAAAGAGACGAACAGCAGCGTAAGCCGCACAAAGCTCCTACCTCTGTTCGCTCCCCTAGTGTGCGAGGATACGAACAACTGCCAGACGCAGTATAAGGAACGTTACCCTAGCGGCAACGTCCACCTACGAGTAGAATCACAAGGCCCAGCCAGACCATGTGCCTCAGGCACCTGCCTATGTCCGCTCCCCTAAGAGGTAAGGATACGGACAGCAGCCGAAGCTGTAAGGTATAAGAACGCTACCCTGCCGGTAGCGCTCACCTAGCATAGACAGAGGAATGCCTAGAGGAACGCGCACAGAGCGTCTACTCATATGCATGAACCAAGAGGACTGAGCACCATGCGGCGTGTGTCAGGGTCTTATATAGACTCTGTGCCTCATCCAAGATGGAGGACACCAGAGCCAATCCGCTGCCAGAACGACAGGAGTGACGTCATGCTGGCCTATCACCGAGCAAGACGTCACAAGCACATGACCAGCGACCAATCGGCATAGAAGGTGTCAGAGACATGTGACCTCGTGTCAGCGATGATGTCACCCACACATGTGCAATGGCTCCAAGATTGGACTTAGTCTCCGGCGCTCGCACATGTGCAGTAGCAAGAAATCTGGACTTAGTCTCCAGCGCTCGCACATGTGCAGTAGCACGAAATCTGGACTTAGTCTCCAGCGCTCGCACATGTGCAGTAGCACGAAATCTGGACTTAGTCTCCAGCGCTCGCACATGTGCAGTAGCAAGAAATCTGGACTTAGTCTCCAGCGCTCGCACATGTGCAGTAGCAAGAAATCTGGACATAGTCTCCAGTGCTCGCAGCAACCGTAACAGTACCTCCCCCTCAAGGGCCCCCCTCCCGACGACGCAGGTAATCGGCAACTAAGTCGGGAGCATGGACAGCCTCCTCAGGCTCCCAAGAGCGATGTTCCGGGCCATAGCCCTCCCAATCTATCAAGAAGAACCTGCGCCCTCTAACCATCTTAGAACCAACTATGGCTCGTACCTCATAGCTAGAGCGAGAGGAATCAGAGGCAGGAGAGTGCACTTCACGAGCGTGAGGTAAAATAGCCGGCTTTAGCAGTGAGACATGGAATTTGTCATGAATCCTAAGATGGACAGGTAACTTCAATTGATAGACTACAGGATTTACCTGTCGAAGAACCTCATAAGGACCCAGGAAGCGAGGAGCAAATTTGACAGAGCTCACTCTAAGTCTCACGTGTTTTGCAGAGAGCCACACAAAGTCCCCTGGAGAAAAGACAGGAGCCGGGCGACGAAACCTATCGGACACCGTCTTCATACGGTCCTTAGCTGCTTGGATCGACTCTTGAGTCCGATCCCAAACCTCTCTGGCATTAGTTGCCCAGTCGGCCACAAGAGGAGGAGGTGCAGCAGCGGGAAACGGTACCGGTACCCTAGGGTGTTGCCCATTATTGAGTACGAACGGTGTCTGCCCAGTGGCCTCAGCCAGCGAATTGTTAAGGGCAAATTCTGCCCAGGGTAGGAGGGAGGACCAGTTATCGTGGTTCTCAGCAACAAAGTGTCGAAGGTATATAATCATAGATTGATTGGTACGTTCAACCAAACCATTAGTCTCCGGATGGTATGCCGAAGAGAGATTCAACTCAATTTGCAGAAGGCTACAAAGATCTCGCCAGAAACGGGAAGTAAATTGCGGGCCTCTATCACAAATGATACGATCTGGCATCCCGTGAAGCCTAAAGACATGCTTGAGGAATAGTTTGGCTAGTACCCTGGAAGATGGGATTCTCGATAACGGTACGAGATGAACCATCCGGGAGAAATGGTCCGTAATGACCCACACAAATCTATGTCCCTGTGAACATGGAAGATCACCCACAAAGTCCATGCCTACCACCTCCCATGGTCTATCTGGCACTGGTAAAGGATGCAAGAGCCCAGCCGGTCTCTGCCGTAATGGACGGTTGCGAGCACACGAGTAGCAGGAACCGACATATCTCTTGACGTGGCTGGCTAAGTGTGGCCACCAATACCACCTCTCCAGTAACTCTCGTGTCCGCCTAATACCAAAATGCCCACCCACCTTTGAGGTGTGGGCCCATGACAGTATATCATTCTGTCGATCAGGCGGAACAAAGGTCTTGCCCGGTGGGATTTGGTCTAACGTCACAGGGGAGAGCGTATGAAAAACCCTGGAGGGAAGGATAAGACGAGGTTCGTCAATCTCTTCCTGGGTAGAAAGCATAGAGCGAGACAGGGCGTCTGCCTTGTTATTCTTACTCCCAGACAGATAGTTGATGGAGAAGTGAAAGCGGGAGAAAAACAAGGACCAGCGGGCTTGGCGAGGATTCAGACGCTGAGCGGTTTGTAAGTACGTCAGATTCTTATGGTCTGTATAGACCTGGAAAGGATGTTTCGCTCCTTCCAGCAAGTGACGCCACTCCTCCAAGGCTAATCTCAAGGCGAGCAGTTCCCTATCCCCAATGGTATAGTTTCTCTCTGCCGGTGAAAAGGTTTTAGCAAAGAAGAAACACGGCCTTTTTCTACCTGCACCGTTCTTTTGATACAAGACCGCACCAGCACCCATTGAAGAGGCATCAACCTCTAAGAGGAAGGGCTTATTCTCATCGGGTCTTTGAAGAACGGGAGCAGTTGAAAAGTGTCTTTTTACTGCCTCAAAAGCCTGAGATGTCTCAGTAGACCAGTCTTTGGGATTAGCACCTTTCTTAGTCAAGGCCACCAAAGGGGCCACCAAAGTAGAAAAATGGGGTATGAACTGCCTGTAATAATTTATGAATCCTAAGAAGCGTTGCACCGCCTTCAAGGAATGAGGTTCGGACCATTGCAGGACAGCAGAGAGCTTCGCAGGATCCATAGCCAGACCCTCTTGTGAGATAATGTAACCCAAAAAAGGCAATGAGGACTGCTCGAATACACATTTCTCGAGTTTAGCAAACAATGAGTGCTCCCTTAAACGGGAAAGGACACGAACGACATCCTGACGATGAGTCTCCAGATCAGGAGAAAAAATCAGGATGTCGTCCAGATACACCACTACTGAGGATAACAGTAAATCCCTGAACACATCGTTTACGAAGTCCTGAAATACTGCGGGTGCATTACATAACCCAAAAGGCATGACGAGGTATTCTTAGTGACCGTCTCGGGTGTTAAAAGCGGTCTTCCATTCGTCACCCTTTCGAATTCGTACCAAGTTATACGCACCCCGCAGATCCAACTTCGTAAAAACTTGAGCTCCTCTCAGTCTGTCAAAGAGCTCCGAAATTAAAGGTAATGGGTATTTGTTCTTTATTGTGATTGCGTTGAGACCCCTGTAATCTATGCAGGGACGCAAATCACCCTCTTTCTTCCGAACAAAGAAAAACCCAGCTCCCGCGGGAGAGACAGACTTACGAATGAACCCCTTCTCTAAACTCTCTCTTATATAGGTCGACATGGCCTCCGACTCAGGTATCGACAGGGGGTAAACCCTGCCTTTAGGTGGAACCGAACCTGGGATAAGGTCTATGGCACAGTCATACGGCCTATGGGGTGGAAGAACCTCAGCACCCTGTTTGGAGAACACGTCAGCGAAATCCAAATAGGGTGTAGGTATGGGAGAGAGATCAGTTGATGCAACCGCAACGACCTTAGGTGGTAAGGGAAGACATCGGGACTGACATTTCGAACCCCAACTAATAATGCTGTCAGACTCCCAGTCAATGTGAGGAGCATGAGTCCGAAGCCATGGAAGACCCAGAAGGACGTCGTCTATACCCTCAGGCAAAACAAGAAAAGAAATCTCCTCTATGTGACCCTGAGACAGGGAAAGGCGCAAGGGAACTGTCCTCAATGTAATGGAGTCAGACAACATAGTTCCATTAACAACACGGACAGGAATAGGCGCCTCTAACATGATAGAGGGAATATTGTGTCCCTTTACAAATCCTGAGGACACAAAAATCCCGTCAGCTCCGGAATCCACAAAAGCCATAATAGGCCATGTATTCTCAGATAACGAGAGCTGACCTGGGATACAACACTTAGAGGGTGCAGAAGACGTCTCTAGTAACCCCCCTCTAATGGTTACTAGGCCAGGGAGTTTCCCTGACGACTAGGACACTTGTTGGCATAGTGCCCAGCCTGACGACATACGTAACATATAGGAGGACCAGACTTGCGTAGTCTGGAGAACGTATGACCTAACTCCATAGGAGTGGGAGCTGTTTCAGATGCTGAGGAAGATGGTAGTGGACCCTCAACAACTGGAATAGCCCGATGCTTAGGGCGTGAGGAAGAGACCTCGAGTCTACGTTCCTTATGGCGTACATCGATCCTCGTTGCAACTGTGATCAAGTCCTCCAGAGAAGCAGGGACCTCACGAGTAGCAAGGGCATCCTTGACATAGCCTGCCAACCCTCTCCAGAAGATAGGAATCAACACCTTCTCTGGCCAATCTAGTTCTGCCACCAGAGTTCTAAAAGCAATGGCATAAGAACTAGTGGATAACGAACCCTGAGATAGATCTAACAGTCTCAGGGCCGCATCATGGGTAACCTGCGGACCCATGAATACCGCCTTAAGAGCATCAAGAAAGTCTTGATGTCTCAGAGTAACCACATCAGAGCGCTCCCATAGGGGAGTCGCCCATTCTAAGGCTTTGTCCTGAAGTAATGAGATGATAAAGCCTACTCTGGACCTCTCCGTAGAGAAGCGAGAAGAGTTGACCTCTAGGTGTATCTGACACTGACTAATGAAACCACGACATGATCTGGCATCGCCAGAATATCTGTTTGGCAGAGCAAGTCGAGGATCATGTGCAGATGTCACCATGGTCTGAGGTTTATCCTCTATACTCTTGAGCCGTGACTCAAGTACTTGTATGTAACGGTGTAACTGCTGATATTCTGCCATAACTGCCAGACCCTTGGCTCAGTCCTAATGTTACGGGGGGCTGTCTGATAATAACCGAAAGGAGTATCAGACAGTCAGGGTCCACCGTGCAAAGACTTTGCTGCAGACTATGGCAGAGTGCAATACCTCTGTTAACTCACAGAAGGATATAATAAGTAAGTAAAGCAATTCCTCCCTTACTTGGAGGGTGTGTGGAATGATCTCTGTTAACAATCACAGAGACAAAGGCAATGTGTGCGAAATGGCACCTACCTAGGTCCGCTCTTCTAGTGGTGCAAAAGAGACGAACAGCAGCGTAAGCCGCACAAAGCTCCTACCTGCGTTCGCTCCACTAGTGTGCGAGGACACGAACCACTAGATATGGCACCTGCCTAGGTCCGCTCTTCTAGTGGTGCAAAAGAGACGAACAGCAGCGTAAGCCGCACAAAGCTCCTACCTCTGTTCGCTCCCCTAGTGTGCGAGGATACGAACAACTGCCAGACGCAGTATAAGGAACGTTACCCTAGCGGCAACGTCCACCTACGAGTAGAATCACAAGGCCCAGCCAGACCATGTGCCTCAGGCACCTGCCTATGTCCGCTCCCCTAAGAGGTAAGGATACGGACAGCAGCCGAAGCTGTAAGGTATAAGAACGCTACCCTGCCGGTAGCGCTCACCTAGCATAGACAGAGGAATGCCTAGAGGAACGCGCACAGAGCGTCTACTCATATGCATGAACCAAGAGGACTGAGCACCATGCGGCGTGTGTCAGGGTCTTATATAGACTCTGTGCCTCATCCAAGATGGAGGACACCAGAGCCAATCCGCTGCCAGAACGACAGGAGTGACGTCATGCTGGCCTATCACCGAGCAAGACGTCACAAGCACATGACCAGCGACCAATCGGCATAGAAGGTGTCAGAGACATGTGACCTCGTGTCAGCGATGATGTCACCCACACATGTGCAATGGCTCCAAGATTGGACTTAGTCTCCGGCGCTCGCACATGTGCAGTAGCAAGAAATCTGGACTTAGTCTCCAGCGCTCGCACATGTGCAGTAGCACGAAATCTGGACTTAGTCTCCAGCGCTCGCACATGTGCAGTAGCACGAAATCTGGACTTAGTCTCCAGCGCTCGCACATGTGCAGTAGCAAGAAATCTGGACTTAGTCTCCAGCGCTCGCACATGTGCAGTAGCAAGAAATCTGGACATAGTCTCCAGTGCTCGCAGCAACCGTAACAAGTACCTTCTTCCACATGTTTGGTGTATCTCCCAGGTGGCTTGTGGAAACTTTAAACAACACTTTTTATGAATATCTTGGATATATGGCTTTCTCCTTGCCACTCTTCCATAAAGGCCAAATTTGTGCAGTGTATGACTGATTGTTGTCCTATGGACAGACTCTCCCGCCTCAGCTGTAGATCTCTGCAGTTCATCCAGAGTGATCGTGGGCCTCTTGGCTGCATCTCTGATCAACCTTCTCCTTGTTTGAGGGACGGTCGGGTCTTGGTAGATTTGCACTGGTATGATACTCCTTCCATTTCAATATGATCGCTTGCACTGTGCTCCTTGAGATGTTTAAAGTTGTGGAAATCTTTTTGGAACCAAATCCGGCTTTAAACTTCTCCATAACAGTATCACGGACCTGCCTGCTGTGTTGCTTGGTCTTCATAATGCTATATGCGCTTTAAACAGAACACTGAGTCTATCACAGAGCAGGTGAATTTATACGGAGACTTGATTACACACAGGTGGCTTATATTTATACTGACATGAAAAATCCAATAGCTATATGTAAGAATGAAAATATGAAAATAGAATCTGCATTACTGCCATGAGCATATGAATAAAGAGAAATGTAGCTATTGAATTGATCAATGCAACAGAGCCTTATTTCATATTTTCATTCTTACATATAGCTATTGGATTTTTCATGTTAGTATTCACACAGCAGTTTCTGCTTTTCATATATTCACCTTACATAGTCACTGGTGTGCATACATTCTCTCCATATAGTGTAGATTTTTTAGGTTTTTGCACCCAGTTCAGACTCAGAATGGTGTTCCAGACATTATTTCTTGATTGATTTGTAGTCTTTTGTTTGTGAACCCAGCCCCACCTACACCTATTGCCAGTCCACATTATACGTATATATAGCCTGGGTCTCAACTTCCCATACACGGTAAGTTTTTTAACTGCATGAGAGGACACACACAAGCTAGGGACCCCAACGTAGAGAAATACTTTGGCGTAGTGTTGGGGCTCTGTTGCATTGATCAATTCAATAGCTAAATTTCTCTTTATTGATATGTTCATGGCAGTAATGCAGATTCCATTTTTCATATTTTCATTCTTACATATAGCTATTGCATTTTTCATGTCAGTATTCACACAGCAGTTTCTGCTTTTTATATATTCCCCTTACATAGACACTGGTGTGCATACCTTCTCTCCATATAGACATGTATGCCAGACTCTCAACAGGCAAATTTACCCTGTTGAGACTTTCCCTGAAGTTGACTTCTGTTTAAGTGATGCAGTTGCAGTATACAATTATAGCAATAACAAGTAAACATTTCCTACATGCCTTCTCTAATTTAAGCTCTCCGTTCTAGTTGTCTTCACACTTTCATTAAAAAAACACCTGTTTTGACCATCCGTATATGCATCTGAATCTACATATTTGTCATCCATGTATCATCAGGGAGTTATCCATGTGTACATGTCTCTGGTATATTTGCCATTCATGTGACAACAACGTTTTGCCAGGTTACACAGAGAGTAGTGCAAGACAAAGAATGTCTGCCAAATAGTGATATTACTTGGCTACTGATGTCCCTACTCATCATACATTCTGGGTCTTTCGCTCTCCTCTGTGTAACCCAGCAAGAGTGGTGATGAGTAGAGTTGCGGTTCTCCAGTTCGCGGTTCGAGTGATTTTGGGGCTTTTCTAGATCGAACTAGAACTCGAGCTTTTTTGCTAAAATTCGATAGTTCTAGATACGTTCGAGAACGGTTCTAGCAGCAAAAAGCAGGGCTTTTTACAGCTACAGTGTGCAGGAGCCATCGCTGGCAGCCTTCCAGAAGCTGGTAACCAAGATAAACATCGGGTATCACCTTCTCTCGCTTCCGACCCGAGACTGACTAGCGGTGACGTCACGGGCCTCTCGCGATACTTGGCTGTGAAGGCGGCGGTCATTGAACTCGTGACAGGTGCTGTCGGCAGTGCAGGAGATCAGCGCAGGTAATGTACCTCGCTGACAGCAGCACTTGTCATGCCCTGCAGTGACCTTGGGCTGACCCATTGATGTTAGCTCAGGTCACTGCACTGCTCTCCCAGCCAATGGGGAACATTCTGCTCTTCATTGACTGGGACAGTGTGGATCGTCATGGCAACCCTTTGGATTACACCAGACCTGGATTTGTTTTTCTTTCTAATAAATTGGTTAAAGAGGGAATGTTTTGGGGAGTGTTTTTTCAAATAAAAATGTGTTTGTCGTCTATTTTTTTTTATTACTGACTGGGTTGGCGATGTCGGGTATCTGATAGACGCCTGACCTCACCAACCCCAGGGCTTGATGCCAGGTGACATTACACATCTGGTATTAACCCCATATATCACCCCGTTTGCCACCGCACCAGGGCGCGGGATGAGCTGGGGCGAAGCACCAGGATTGGCGCATCTAATGGATGCGCCACTTCTGGGGTGGCTGCGGCCTGCTATTTTTAGGCTGGGGAGAGTCCAATAACCATGGACCTCCCTAGTCTGAGAATATCAGACCCCAGCTGTCTGCTTTACCTTGGCTGGTGATACAATTTTGGGGGGACCCCTACGTGTTTTTTTTAATTATTTATTTAATTTAAAATAACAGTGTGGGGTGCCCTCAGTTTTGGATTACCAGCCAAGGTGAGGTTGCCAGCTGTGGTCTGCAGGCTGCAGCCGTCTGCTTTACCCTAGCTGGCTACAAAACTAGGGTGAACCCTACGTCATTTTTTTTTCATTTTTTTGGCTAAATACAAAGCTAAGCACCCCTTAGTGCCACATGAAAGGCACCAAAGGGTGCAAAATTACAAAATGCAGGAGAGTGGGACATTATGTGTATTTCTGCCATTATAATGACAGAAAAGACTGATATGAAGTGCACAAGCACAGGAAAATCACCAGAGCGCTGTACGCTGTGAAAAGCAGTAGAAAATGGCACTGGAGTGAACATGTGACTACCTCATGTAGGATGAAGCTATGGATCCTGGAAAAATTTATGCATTTACCCTCCTTCAGTTTTTTTGCAATACACAAAAAAAACGGAAGGCACACGGATGACAAACAGATGACATAAGGACTGTCTACGGAACGGAAACGGATGCCACACGGATGCACCCGTGAAAAAAAACGGACTGTTTTTTGCAGACCGCAAAAATGGATCGGTCGTGTTAATGTAGCCTTATTCTGATCTGCCGTTTATAAACAGCAGGCAGAAATAAGTGAATAACACCCCCCGGCGTCAGAAAATCTCCGGGGTTTCAGGGCTAGCTGAGACCCTGGAGATCATGATTCAGGACGGTTTTTCCGGCCCCCGCTCACGTGATCACTGGTATACACCGTACACCGATGATCACGTTACAGTAAATGACAGCGCTGGTAAAAAATTATTTATCTCCCATCTGGCATGAACAAACACTTCTTCTCCACTTCTTCTCCACTTCTCCACTTCTTCTCCACTTTTTCTCCACTTTTTCTCCATTTTTTTTCCACTTTTTCTCCACTTTTTCTCCACTTTTTCTCCACTTTTTCTCCATTTTTTCTCCACTTTTTCTCCACTTTTTCTCCACTTTTTCTCCACTTTTTCTCCATTTTTTCTCCACTTTTTCTCCACTTTTTCTCCACTTTTTCTCCACTTCTCCACTTTTTCTCCACTTTTTCTCCATTTTTTTCTCCACTTTTTCTCCTTTTTCTCCATTTTTTCTCCACTTTTTCTCCACTTTTTCTCCATTTTTTTCTCCATTTTTTCTCCACTTTTTCTCCCCTTTTTCTCCACTTTTTCTCCGTTCTTTTTCTATGGTCGGTCTACCCATTAGCTCTGCCATGCATAGTGTAGCTCTACACCTACTGCACATGTTACTTTATGATTGACATCTCTTTTGTACCAGAGCTGTCTAAGGGCGGCTTTGCACGTTGCGACATTGCACGTGCGATGTCGATGGGGTCAAATCAAAAGTGACGCACATCCGGCGTCGCAGTCGATATCGCAACGTGTAAAACCTTTTTGATACGATGAACGAGCGCAAAAGCGTCGTTATCGTATCATCGCTGCAGCCTCCAACATTTCCATAATGCCGATGGAGCGACAGGTGCGATGTTGTTCCTCGCTCCTGCGGCAGCACACATCGCTGTGTATGAAGCCGCAGGAGCGAGGAACTTCACCTTACCTGCCGCCGGCTGCAATGAGAAGGACGGAGGTGGGCGGGATGTTTACATCCTGCTCATCTCCGCCCCTCCACTTCAATTGGCCACCTGCCGTGTGACATCGCTGTGACGCCGCACGACCCGCCCCCTTAGGAAGGAGGCGGGTCGCCGGCCAGAGGGACGTCGCACGGCAGGTGAGTGCATGTGAAACTGCCGTAGCGATAATAATTGCTACGGCAGCTTTCACTAGATATTGCACGTGCGACAGGGGCGGGACTATCGCTGCAGCATCGGTAACACATTGTTACTGATGTCGCAGCGTACAAAGCCCGACTAAGCCTACTCTGACCCCATATTTGTCATTACCATATTGTCCTTGTACTGTATTATGACATTTGTATCATGTGTTTCATTTCTTGCTGTGTTGCAATTTTTTTGCTGCATCCCAATTGTACCTCTACATTGTTCGAGTTTATGGTATTGTTCTCTCACTCTTATGTGATACTGATTATTGTCATTTTTCATGATTACATGCAGATATGTCCAATCTGACGAAGGTTCAGGCCGAAACGTCATTTGTAACTTGTTTTGGACAAAAACATATATGCTTATGAAATTTTTTTTTTTCTTAATACGGACCAATAAAGAGTGATTTTGCATTACTATCCGTTGTGACTTACTGACTTAGTCTGGGAGATTTAGAGTGCCAAGGTTACTCACTAATTTTATCTATTATTACCTCTGAGCACCTATATACCTGTGAGCAGAGCTTCCTCTACAGTAGTTCTCGTGATTAGGCATGCCCTTACCTCATGAGCAGGGCATTGCAGCTTTGGTAGCAACCATTACGACATGGACTCTGCTGCTTTGGACCTGGGGAGAGTGAGTGCAGATTCATTTCACCCACACTCCTCACATGAAGGATCCGCACTCCTAGAAAATGGGGGATACGTTCCCTGAGTGTCTCCTCCCCATATTCTAGACGGTCCAGAGTCGTCGTGGGACCCCTTTATTTTTTTTCTTACAATAAATTGGTGAAAGTGGGAATGTTTTGGGGACTGTTTTTTCAAATAAATTTCTTTTGTCGATTTTTTTTTTTTTGTTAGTACTGACAGTTTATGATGTTGGGTATCTAATAGACGCCATGACATCACAAACTGCTGGGCTTGATCTCAGGTGACTTTACAGCTAGTATCAACCCGATTTATTACCACGTTTGCCACTGCACCAGGGCACGGGATGAGCTGGGGTGAAGCGCAAGGATTGGCGCATCTAGTGGATGCGCCACGTCTGGGGTGCCTGCGGCCTGCTATTTTTAGGCTGTGAAGGCCCAATAACTATGGACCTTCTCACCCTGAGAATACCAGACCACAGCTGTCCACTTTAACTTGGCTGGTGATCCAATTTGGGGGGGACCCTACTTTTATTGTGTTATTATTAATATTTATAAAATAATTATAAAAAAGAGCCTGAGGGGACCTCCACATTGGATCCCCAACCACGGTAAAGCTGCCAGCTGTGGTTTTCAGGCTACAGCCGTCTGCTTTACCCTAGCTGGCTATCAAAAATGGGGGGACCCAACGTTATTTTTTTTTTTAACTATTTTTTAAACAGAAAAAATTAATGGGCTTCCCTGTATTTTGATTGCCAACCAAGGTAACGGCAGGCAGATGGGGGTGGCAACCCATAGCTGTCTGCTTTATCTGCGCTGAGAATCAAAAATACCGCGGATCGCTACGTCATTTTTTTAAAGATTTATTTTTACAGCACTGTGATGTCCAGCAATCAAAATACAGGGAAGCCCATTTTGTTTTTAGTTATTTAAATAAATAATTCAAAAAAATATATATGGGCTCCCGCTGCATTTTTTGTATTGCCAGCTAAGGGTAATCCAAGCAGCTACTGGCTGCTAACCCCCACTGCTTGGTGTTACCTTCACTGGCAATGGAAAATCCAGGGAAGCATTTTTTATTTTTTTTGCCAAAAAACTACAAAAAAAGGACGTGAGCTTCGTTATATTTTTGTATGCTAGCCAGGTATAGCAGGCAGGTGCTGGAAGAGTTGGATACAGCGCCACAAGATGGCGCTTTTATGAAAATGCCATTTTCTGTGGCGGCTGCAGACTGCAATTCGCAGCAGTGGGGCCCAGAAAGCTCAGGCCAACCTGTGCTGCGTATTCCAATCCCCAGCTGCCTAGTTGTACCTGGCTGGACACAAAAATGGGGCGAAGCCTACGTCATTTGTTTTCTAATTATTTCATGAAATTCATGAAATAATAAAAAAAGGGCTTCCCTTTATTTTTGGTTCCCAGCCGGGTACAAATAGGCAACTGGGGGTTGGGGGCAGCCGTACCTGCCTGCTGTACCTGGCTAGCATACAAAAATATGGCGAAGCCCACATAATTTTTTCAGGGGGCAAAAAGCTTCTGCATACAGTCCTGGATGGAGTATGCTGAGCCTTGTAGTTCTGCAGCTGCTGTCTGTCTGTATGGAGAAGAGCAGACAGCAGCTGCAGAACTACAAGGCTCAGCATACTCCATCCAGGACTGTATGCAAAAGTTTTTTGCCCACCAAAAAAATGACGTGGGCTTCGCCATATTTTTGCATGCTAGCCAGGTACAGCAGGCAGCCACGGGCTGCCTCCAACCCCCAGTTGCCTATTTGTACCCGGCTGGGAAGAAAAAATATAGGGAAGCCCGTTTTTTTAATTATTTCACTTATTTCATGAAATAATTAAAAAACAAATGACGTGGGCTTCGCCCCATTTTTGTGTCCACCCAGGTACAACTAGGCAGCTGGGGATTGGAATCCGCAGCACAGGTTAGCCCGAGGTTTCTGGGCGCCTCTGCTGCGAATTTCAGTCCGCAGCCTTCACAGAAAATGGCGCTCTCATAGAAGCGCCATCATCTGGCACTGTATCCAACTCTTCCAACAGCCCTGGAGCCGGGTGGCTTGTTGGGTAATCATGAGTTAATACTGGCTTTGTTTTACTAGCTAGTATTAAGCCAGAGATTCTTAATGTCAGGCACGTTTGACCCAGCCATTAAGAATCTCCAATAAAGGGTTAAAAAAAAGACACCAGACAGAGAAAAAATACTTTAATAGAAATATATACACAGACACATTAGAGACTCCATCTTTATTACCCCCTGTCAGCCCTCCACGATCCTGTTCTTCTGTCTTTCTCGTTCAATAAATGCAGCTCTGCTACATCACTGCTGCATGGGGGAAGATGCTGCTTCCCGTGGAGCATTCACTCCGTGAAGGCTGCACGGGAAGCAGCGTGCAGCCTTCACTCCGTGAGAGATCAGTGCTGCTAACTGTAACAGCGGTAACGCTGACAGACGCGTTACCATAGCAACGGTGCTCACGGAGCCGCGGTTAGCGGTGACGTCACCGCCAACTGCGTTGCTATGGCAACGGTGATCTCCGTTAATGACTGGCTGTGTCAGCCGGTCCCTAACAGAACGGGGAGTCGACCGTGTGCTAGAGCATGTCGCTGGTACACAGCGATACACAAATGTGCACCGTGTACCGGAGAGATGCACTCGCAGGTCCTACATGACGCGTCATAGTCATAATAATGACTGGTCACATGGCTATTTTGATGTCATGATAGGTCCTGCATCTCTGCTGGCAGTGCCGGTAACCGGCAGGATTCAGCGATCATCGGATGGAATAGCGGCAGGAGACAGAGTACAGGAGGGATTGCGGGGACCGGTAAGTGTTATGGCAATGTTTATTAACTGTATGTGTACATTTATAATGCATTTTTATGTGTTTGTGATTGCCTCCCATTATAGCCTATTGGTTCGAGTTCGGTTCGTCGAACGTTCGACGAACCGAACTCGAACGGGAGCTCCGTTCGGCGAACCGACCTCGAGCCGAACCGCGACCAGTTCGCTCATCTCTAGTGATGAGTGGTAACGTATCTTCCGTGTATCACATCTCATCACCGTCTGTGAGATTCTCAGACTTTTTGCGATGTCTGCTGTCATTTTTGTTTAAATCTGTTTTTTTTTCCATCAGCTATTTTACTTCCTGTTTTGGGGCCCTTGCCTTACCCTCAGTCTTGATGGATTCCTCAGCTTCTACGTCCCTGACCTGTTTCCTGCCATTTACCTGCTTAAGCCACCTCAGCTGAATGAGCAGTGCTTCTGAATCCTGTTTGCAGCCTGTCTGTATTCAAGCCTCCTGAAGTCAATAGAATTGACTACTTCCCAGCCGGCTCTTGCTCCACCAGGGGTTCCCCTGCAACTACCAACGTTGACTGATTCCTGTGCCTCGGATTCTTGGAGCTCATCTTCACCCAGGTACCTACCTGCATTGCCACCAACACTTCCATTTGAAGTAAGAGAAACTCAGAACTATTCATAGAGACATTTGCTTTACTTTGGAAGTTTATGCCTGCTTATGTGATTCTGAGCTTCTGCATTCCGCAACTTGCCTGAACAATCTTTTGCTTGTGCATTTTCTTGTATAAGGTGTTGTGAATGTCAGTTATGCTTTGGCTGCTGGGAGGCTCCCTCTTGTGGCCAGGAATGGTTTGGACATAGACCAGGTGTGTTGAGCAATGGGCGTTCCCATTGCTAACTCTCTGCTTATTTAAATCCTGGTCTGATAGCAGCCTATGCCGGATGTCAGCTGTTCTTTGTTCACCAACCTGCTTCATTCTGCTCCACACCACATCTACCCCAGATAAGTGCTTTGCTCTTTATTTATTGTTTGGTTCTTTTAAGCCAGCTTTACATGTTACGATTCTGCATACGATATCGTATGCGATCGTAACCGCCCACATCGTATGTGCGTCACGTTCAATTTTGTTGAATGTGCCGCACAAACGATTAACCCCTGTCACACGTACTTACCCGTCCATACGACCTCGATGTGGGCGGCGAACGTCAACTTCCTGGAGTGGGAGGGACATCCGGCATCACATCGACGTCACGCGGCAGCCGGCCAATCGAAGCGGAGGGGCAGAGATGAGCGGGACGTAAACATCCCGCCCACCTCCTTCCTTTGTGGGCCGGGAGCTGCAGGACGCTGGTAAGATCTGTTCATCGCTCCCGGGGTGTCACACACTGCGATGTGTGCTACCCCGTGTACGATGAACAACCTGACGTTCAATCCATGAGGAATGAACGACGTGCGTGCGATGAACGTTTTACCATTCATTCGCAATCGCACGGAGCTGTTACACAATACAATGTACCTTACAATGCTGGATGTGCGGCACGTACGACGTGACCCCGCCGACACATCGCAAGATATATTGTAGTGTGTAAAGTGGGCTTTACTCTTATCTGCGTTTGTCATTTGCTGGGGTTGTTTTCAGTTTATTTGCATGCAGGGATTTTCCCTCTCAGTTGCTTAGCTGGGAAACTCCCTGCAGTTTTGTTTGGAGTATAGCTCCTTTAAGTCCATGTGTTTGTGGCTTTTTGAATTTGTTATGATTCTTGTTTTCCGTTCATTGGTATGACAAGAGCGCCTGGTATAGGACGGAGTGCAGATCGTGCGATCTGAGGGCCTTTTTGTACTATCAGAAATTTGGAATTTTGCAGGGTTTTTCTCTGGCCATTATCAGCCCCTTTCCTGTCCTTTCCTATTTTAGTCAGTGGGGGCCTCACCTTTTGCTAATCCTATCATCTATCTGTGCATTGTGTTTTGTTTTCCTATATCACCGCAGTCTTTGAATGTGGGGGGCTTGCTATTCTTATCTATTTTTTGAGGCAGAGAGTTATTCATCTTTCCTTCCTTTAGGATAGCTAGTTCTCCGGCTGGGTTTGCGGTGCACAGGATGTTAGTTCACCCCTCGGCTACTTCTAGTTGTGATGGTTAGTAAGGGGATGGCGGCCAGATTAGTTGCCAATGCTCTTGTCACCTTTTACCAATGATTTGTGGTGGTCTTCCATGGTTCCAGATCATAACAATAAGGTTATACAAGAACAATTTGCAGAACCTGTGTCTCCTGTGTTTCCCTTGTACCCATGTTATATATACTGTATACAAATATTATACTACACATTACACTGCACTGGGTGAGTGGGTGTGACCCGTGAAGTGTCATTCTCAGAACGAGGCTCCATAGGTTGTAATACAGAATCACGGGACATCATGGGAACACCATTGACTATGTTGGAGCTTTTTTTAAAACATGACATTTTAAAAAGAGAAAAAACTGCATCATCAAACTATCAAAAACTCAAAAAAATCTCACTGGTAAACAAAAAAAAGAAAGCATGCAATGAAAAGAAAAATGGCAGTAACTTAATTTAGCTAATAGGTGCAGAAATGTTGCAGAAAATCTGCAACATTAAATACTCCCATTGTGGGAATGTAGCATGACATATATTTTTGCTTAGAAAAGTCTAAAACTTTGCTTTTCTTTTACATCAGTTGTTTCTGACTCTAAACCCTTGTATGTGTAAATCTTATTCCTATTTTAATTAAAGGAAAAACACTGAAGAAAGAGGAATAGATATAATATATAGATAAGAATTGATTTACGCATTAAAAAGAGGTGAATAATTGGAAATTATTGTTAATATACTTTTTTTTATTTTTGATTTTACATTTTCAGTCATGTGAATATTCACTTTGAACTGTCAGGTCTGGATTTATTTGATAGAAAAACTCTTTGAATGGTAATTGATTCCCCAAGGTAACAGTATCTGTGAGTTTTCACTATTCATGTGCTTTTCTAGCCATAAAATGCCCTTGATTCAGAATAACCTGTATACTTTATTGTTATTTCTCTCAGTACAGCATTTGTCTATGCTCTTTGATGTATCATTACAATGACAAACATTTCTTTCAATATTTTAGAGTTCACTTACTGAGCATAGCCCTGTAATTGAATAGATTTATGGGTCGTTGGCCAATGATCTTGGTCTTCAGCAATTTTCCTGAGATATTGGTTGTGACACTGTTTTAGAAGCTCTATACAACCTTAGAACTTTAATGGAAAAGAAGGCACAAAATCTGATTTTCAGTTGAGGAGCACATATTTTCACTACACATAAAGCTCACTTTGAACTTAATATCTGCACTGAAAAGCCCCGGAGCTCAATAATGCAATAAACAAAACAGGAAAAAGTGGAAATATTATTACTTTGTCATTTATAGATGAAGCCATTGAGAATTTGAGTGTAATGTTTATCAGAAAATGCTAGATTATTATGATTATTTTATTACATTTACATAATTGTTTACATATTCTAATTGGAAAGACAAAGACATAATGTTCCTTGTGAGGTATATGTAAAAATGTGTGCAGAACCATCACCTAAGTATAAGGACTTAAGAAATAGACACGTGATGACACGGAAAAGTCCCTTCAAACATTTAAAGTCAATACAATAGATATTAAATATACACATAATAATCCTAATATAACATGAAGGTATAGGTAGATAAGTTGCAATGCTCTCACGTCATGACCCTGTTTAAGGCTTGAGAAATAAAATTAGGCAGCAAGTCAGGATACTTAAAGTGAGGAACATAAAAAATCTGAAAAAGAAAAAAGGCCAGCTTACCGGTAGTAGATATCCCTCATGTAGCATCTATATCCTGTGGAGCTGCACGGATAAGGGTGGATACCCTTGCAGGAACAAATAGTTAAACAGTTTAAAATATGTCAGCAAATCCAAGTAGACAAAAAATTTTTTTCTTTAAAAAAATACTACATTTTCTTTGTTACTCTGATTAAAAAGCACTACATTTACATGACTGGAAGAAAACTAACAGGGTTTCCCAGACTACGTGTTTCAGCGATATGCTACGCCTTCATCATGGTCTGTGATTGTTGGTGAGCTGGGATGCAGGACCTCTGCCTCTCTGTAGGACAATATCCCCTGATGAGTCTATATCGGCGAAACATGTCAGGATGATATTAGGGAGAGTACAGAGGCTGACATTATAGCTAGCTGTGTTCTGCCCTTGTTAGGGCAGAAGTCTTGGGTAACAGTCAAGAATATCTCCCATCAGGACTAGGGTTAGTGACGCCATGGCAACTCTAGAACTCCTAGGAGGGAGAGACTGATTTACCCAGTGGACCACCTAGTTGGTGAGACGATATCAATCTTTTTTTATATCAACTGTACTATCAATGCTGTATGGTATGTACATTTGAACTGTTGACCGCTGTCAACAATCTATAGGATTTATGTATTTTGTGTTTTTCTATTAAGTTTGTTATGTATATAGGACCGCTGTCTGGATAACACATGAAAACACAATCTATATATATATTTTTATTTTTTTGTTTTTTGTTTGTTTATTTAGTTTGTTATACTTGTGGCATCCCTGAGGGGCTATCTCTTGTGTGGCATGGTCTACGTCTTATATCCTGATAGCAGTCGGGGATGCTTATTGTTACATTGGCCTAAGTATTGGGCTATGTGCGCACTTTGCGTCGAAGTAGTTGCAGTTCAAAAAGCATCCTCTGGCAGAAAGGACAATGCTTTTTATTTTAAAAATGCGTTAAAAGGGGGGCGTGGCCAGCAGGCAGCATGAGCGGTCGCATTTGAGAGCAGCTCCGCAGTCCAACGCTGATATATCCTATTAATCCTGCCGAAATTGGTGCCTAAATACACCTCCGGATTACCTGTGGTGCGGTTATCATTCTGATCGGTAATATGAGCAGAGGTCGCAGTGCTGCGGCGGCTGAGAGGCTGAAGAAATTTGCTCGAGACTCCCAGCAAAATGGCGCCGGTAAACAGGCAGAGCGGGAAGCCAGTGAGGCGGAGCAGGAGGAGGACATGGAGGTCCAAGGGATCGCAGGAGCTGACCTTGCAGCAAGTCACTACGCAATTACTTGCAGCGATCCAGGATTCAAAAGTGTCGCTGACGGGTAAAATTGAGGAGGTTAAGATCGATGTGGGTCTCCTCAGGCTGGATTTGCAAAATCTAAGAGAGCGGGTAAAGGAGACGGAGCAGCGGATCTCCATGCTGGAGGACGACGCAAGAGCGACGCCGGGCAGATTATCCTCCTTGGAAAGCGCGGAAAACAACTGGGCACAGAGGGCTGATGAACTGGAAAATCACCTGTGTCGCAACAATTTAAGAATCCTAGGGATGCCGGAGAGAACAGAAGGAAGCGACCCATGTAAGTTCATGGAAACATGGCTCTCCGAAACTTTCCCTGATGCGACGTTGTCAGCGGCCTTTGCCATAGAAAGAGCCCACCGGGTGCCCGCCAGACCTCCTCCTCCGGGAGCGCAGCCCAGACCCCTCCTGGCCCGACTGTTGAGCAGCAGGGATAGAGACGCGATCCTTGGTGCGGCGAGACGCAAGGGCCCGATCTCACATAACAACGCTTCCATATTGATCTTCCCTGACTTCTCTGCGTCTCTCCAGAAAACAAGGGCATCCTTCATCCAAGTGAAAAAACGTCTTAGAGAACACCAAATTGCCTACTCCATGATCTTCCCAGCTCGTCTCAGAGTGGTTCATCAAGAGCGCTCTCTGTTCTTCACCTCTCCTGCGGAAGCGGACGACTGGATCAACTCACTGAAAAGGAAGCGCTGATGCGCTACAGTTACGGGCGATGTCCGGAAGGTCATTGTTGTGCTGGTGTCTTGTTTTGACTCACTTATTTCTTCTTCTCCGGAGTGAGGTCGGTAATGCAATTCTAAGTCCTGGGACGTTGTGTCTGAAATCGCTGTTGCGATCGCTTTATGATCCTCCACTGCTGGTATTCGGCGTCCCTTGTTACTAAAGGCGCGAAATATTTTTGTTTTCTTCTCCTCTTCTGTCATGTGAGTGGAGCGGGGCTCGGGATCGCTGTTGCGCCCGTTCCCTGATCTCCTGGTTCCAGATTGCTGAGAAGCTGATGATCTTATCAGGATGCGCTGGTGCGCTTGTAGCCCTCCGGAAGCATGTGAGCTACTGGGTGCGATTATTATTGGCCTTCCATTGAGCCGGTTTCCTGGTCGGCCCCCTCGCGTCTGGTTAGCTGGAGGTCGCGTCTTTGGATGTGATGTGGCCTGCGATCACTGCGATCACTGCTAAGTTCAGCTTAAGCTCCAGATTACTCGGTCGCAGGTGCGTCGCTTGTGGGACCGGACCGAGGCAAAGTCAGGCGGGACTTGGGCCAGATCGCTGTTGCGGCACCAAGAACACTTTCAAGCAAACTCATGCCATCCTGTATCTCTCGATCCAATACTGGACTCTATTTTGGGTTCGCAACATTTGGCAACGCACTTAAGTTCATAATGTTGATTTTTATTTTAGAGCTGTATTGAGTCTCTTAGGTTACCATGTATCATAGTATCTTATAACCTAAGGCTACCTGCAAATATTCCTCTCATTTCCTTCACACTTCCATCCCTTCTCTCCCCCTCCCCCATTTTTGCTTAACCCCTCATCCCCCCTCTCCCCCCCCTCTCCCCCCTCCGCTACTTCTTTTCCTTTCTCACATTTCTATATCCTCCCTTCCCCCTCCTCCTCCCTCCCCCCCTTTTTTTTCTTCTCTCTTCTTCTCTCTCTCTCTTCCTCTCTATCATCTCTTTTCTCCTCTCTCTCTTTCTCTCCTTCCCCTGCCCTCTTTCTTCTTTACTTCTTTCCTTCTCCCCCCTTCTTCTCTCCCTTATTTCTTTACCCCTCTATTCTTGGTCCTTTTATTTATGCATGTTAAAGGCTATGTAGCAGGGTAATTAACAAAACTCAAGTTATTGGACTGCATGAGATGCTTAAGTCCGTGTTTGAGGACACCCCCGTACCAAGTACACCATCCAGCCACGTTGGTTTACCCTGGTCGTTGCTAGGGAAAATCTCTCCTGGTCATACTACTGGACCAGTTCTTGTCGGCTGCATGAGTGCAGTCGATTGTTAGTATTTAAGGGTACGTTTACCCAAGTTATACTGTAGGTTAAGTTTTTTACATTTTCCATTCAATCTAGCAAGTGGTATCTTTCAATGGCTTTAAGCTTGATGACATGGAATGTTAGGGGACTGGGCACATCCAGGAAAAGGGCGGCAGTATTCGCACATATCAAAAGATCCAAAGCTCAGATTGTGTGTTTACAAGAGACACATTTATTGTTGGAGACCACTAGAGTGCTTCAGAAGCCTTGGGTTCAATGGTCAGCTCATTCTGTTCATTCCTCATATTCTAGAAAAGTATCAGTACTAATCCACAAAACACTGCGTTGGGACCCGGGTAAGATTATAAAGGATAATGATGGGAGGTATGGGTTTATTCAGGCTCATATTAATGGGGTAATGATAGGGATCCTAGCCATATACATCCCCCCTGCGACGGGAATCTCGATACTGTATGAGGCGGCTAAGTTTGCCTCACAATTCCCACAAGCTTTGGTGCTCTGCATGGGGGACTTTAATTTAATTAATAACCCAGGACTGGATAGATTCAGCACCCGACAGGTCCCGATCTCCCCTACAATACAAACTAGACTGAGTGCATTCCTACAGGAGGTGGGATGGTGCGACATATGGCGGTTTTATAACCCAGTGCTGAGAGAATATACATGTTATACTCCCGGGAAAAATTCTCTATCTTGAATTGACTACATCTGTGGAAACGAAAGAATCTGTGCCCATATACAATCGGTATGTCACTTGCCCAGATCGGTATCAGATCACTCCCCGGTATTTGTAGGCATTAAATGGGAGGGATGTAAATCTCGTAAACTGTCACAGAAGATTAACCCTTGGTGGCTTTCACTCTTTGGAACCAATGATAGGATTCCTGATCAAATCAGGGCATATACTGAGGCAAACTCCATGGAAGAGAATCACTCGGCCTATTGGGATGCACTTAAGGCGTATTTGAGGGGATGTTGTCACTCCTCTATCTCCTATCTCAAGAAACAGGCGGCCAGAGAGGAGGAGGAATTAACCACTCAAAATAGAGCGTTAGAACATAGATTTACCTCGGACCCTTCTGAGGAAAACAGATCTCAATGGCTACAGGCTGGGAGGAAATATCTTTTGTACTTGCAAGATAAGGCTGAAAGACATGTCTTCTTCACGAACCAGAGGTATTTTGAGCAAGGGAACCAATCTAGTAGTTTACTAGCATTCTTGGTGCACCAATCCAATAGTTCACCTGCGGTCCTTAAGATTAGAGACCCTAGCGGCAAACCAGTCACTTCCGTCAATGGCATTCTGGAGGTGTTCTTGGACTTCTATAGGAACCTATATGAATCCAGACTGACAGTGTCAAGGGAGGAGATCACTGATTATTTACGAGATCTGGAGTTTCCCAGATTGACTTCGGCCCAGAGATTGGCCTTGGATGAGCCCATTAGTATGGAGGAGATGGTAGAGGCGATGGGGGCCTTTAATAGGGGTAGGGCGTCCGGCCCGGACGGACTCCTGATTGAAATTTTTGACAAATATCAGGGGGGGCTGGCTCCAGCCATCCTGGAAACGATTGAGGCTTTGTTCCTCAGGGGACGGTTGCCTGACTCTTTCTATGAGGCAACCATCGTTCTGCTGTTGAAACCAGATAAGGACCCATTGGATTGTGGCTCGTACAGACCGATCTCTTTGTTGAACTCTGACTATAAAATTCTTACCAAAATACTGGCAACTAGACTAAACAAAGTAATCTCCTCCATAATACATGAAGATCAGTCTGGATTCATTCCGGGTAGGAGTACCTCGGATAACCTGAGGAGGGCGCAGGTGATCTTACAGATGGGCACCAAGTTAGAGGAGGATTGGGCTCTGGTCTCACTGGATGCGGTCAAGGCTTTTCACTCTATAGAGTGGCCATACCTGCTGGAGGTGCTGTGGGCATTTGGTTTCGGCAACGAATTCATTAGATGGATTGAGAATATATATAAAGCACCATCTGCTAACATTCAGGTGGGTGTCGGGGTGTCGGAAACGTTTCCTTTGGGGAGGGGAACCAGACAGGGATGTCCCCTATCTCCTCTCCTGTTCGCCCTGGCCATGGAACCGTTGGTGGTGCGCATTCGGGCGGACCCAATTTACCGAGGAGTGAGGAACTGTAAGGGAGATGAACGCTTGTCTCTGTATGCAGACGTCTTGTTATTGTTTGCATCTGATCCGGATTCCTCCATTCCTAGAGCTGTGGAACTAATTGACCGATTCGGGGGGTTCTCGGGTCTGTCAATAAACTGGTCAAAGTCGTACCTCCTCTTTCTGTCTCGGGACAGAGAGGAAATGGCGAACACCCACATATGTAGGGTTCCAGTAGTGGATCACTTTAAATACCTTGGGATTATACTGGCAAGAAGCCCTTCGGAGATGATAGCAAGAAATATTGCCCCCCTGTTATCACACCTCGGGGAGAAATTTAATAGATGGAGCCAGCTCCCGCTCTCAGTGGCGAGAAGGATTAACCTCCTTAAAATGATAGTGCAACCAAAGTGTCTTTATATTACCCAGCATGTATTTGTGCAGATCCCTCACTCTTTCTTTCGGACCCTGGAATCCTTAATGATCACCTTTGTCTGGGTTGCCTCCAGATCGTAAGTTCAATTGGCCAAATTATAGAGACCCAAAGACATGGGGGGTATGGCCCTTCCTGATCTTTATATATATTACCTGGCCGGACAATTGAAATATCTGGGTCAATGGACACTTCCTGGGGTGAGGGGTTCTCCGGAGGGACTCTTGGCAGAGTTCACGGGTGTGGATCTCCTATGGCCACTGTTGACAGATCACAAGAGAGCCCCTGAGGGCCGTGTCCTCCCGATACACAAACTAGGGGCCAGGATCTGGAAAGAGGCTAAAGCCATATTCGGATTTCATGACATACCAATTGAGACCCCCTTATGGGATAACCTGGACCTTCCACACTTTTGTGGGTTGCCGGGGTTTGGTGAATGGAGGAATCGCGGAATAGTCTCCCTGGGTTCAATTGTCCTTGATGGTGAACTCCGCCCTTTCGCGCAACTGCGTGCGGAATTCGATCTGCCGGAATCTCATGGGTTTCAGTATCTCCAGATCAGGCACGCCATTCGGGCTCAGTTCTCTGGTCATGGGGCTAGATTCTCTTCCTTCCCAGTCATTGGAATTATTAGATCACAGGGCCCTGGCGGTCTAATTTCCAAATTATACTCCTCCCTCATTCGGGCCAAAGCCATGAACAGTCCTCTTTCTGTTCGGGAGAAGTGGAGTGCCAGGATCTCTGAAATTGATGATGTAGTGTGGGATGACATTGTCGAATCCCACACTTTGGTCTCTCCCGCAATCAATAATAGACTGATCCAATAATATATAATACACCAGAGTTATATCACTCCCCAGAGACTGAAAAAGATGAAAAAGATTAATAATTTGGTGGGGTGGGTTGTCCGAGATGCGGGAGAGATGGTGCTGATTTCTGGCACATGATATGGGATTGCCGGGTCATTCTCTCCTATTGGGGTGAGGTTGTAGCGACTCTTTCCACCATACTTTAAAAAACGGTTGCTATGAACCCAATCCTGTGTTTTTTCGGGGTGGTAGATGTACACTCCTGGTCCCAAGATGAGAATCTATTAATAAAAAAGGTCCTGTTTTTGGCCCGGAAGGGCATTATACTAAATTGGATGAGCACTCATCCCCCAACTAGAGCCTCTTGGATTGCATTGGTAAATGCTATAATTCCGTTAGAACAATTTGTATATAAGATGAGAGGTTCTTTACATAAATTTGACAAAATATGGAGTAGATGGTTGGGTTCGCCCTTGACCGGAGGATCACCCGGTTCCCTGACCGATAACCTACAGTCATTACTATCGCAGTAAAACTCGATATTGCACCAGTGATGGGAGAGGAGAAATATGAAATTCATGAAACTCCGTATCAGTAATGTGACGTGGTCCCTGACACCTGGGTTGTACATTCCTTGTCAATATGGGCTTTTTGCCCCAGGTTGGATATGACTCGCGAGCTGACACCTTTGAAATATCTACTGTACTAATGCCATGCTGAAAGCAATAGATGTTGACCTGATTATTGATGCATTATTAATCTAGCTGTTAACCAATTTACACATATTTTTACTGTACAATTTGCTGAATTATATTTTATTGTAATGATTTACTTAACCTTCAATAAAACGAGTTTAAAAAAAAATGCATGTAAAATGCAAAGAAAGTAGCCTATGCGCACCTTGCGGTTTTCATGAGTTTTTAGTGCTTTTCCGGTGCTTTCAGAAATGCTGCAGTTTTGAATTGAATTGAATGGATGGGAAACGCAGCCAAAATGGTAAAAACAATTGACATGTTGCTTCTTTAAACGCTGAGTTTTTTCCCAAATTTATGCAAATTAAATGCAGCGTTTTGAACAGCAAAGTGCGCACAAGAAAGGTAAATGTCCCATTGACTTTGCTTGAAAGGCATAATGCAAGCATTTTGGCCTGAAAACGCTGCAGTTGAAAAAGCAGTGGAAAAGCAGGTAAAAAAGCAAAGTGCACACATAGCCTTAGGTCTTTTGCATACTTTTATTACAAGTTATGTTTTAGCCTCTTATTTGCTTTTTGATATTTATATCATAAGTGGCATTGAACACATTTGCTGTATTCTACCTTGTGTATTTAAAGCAGCAATCTAGGAAAAGAATATGGCTCTTTCTGGGCCGGCAGGAAAAACAACAATACTCTTTATCCCAATAATTCTCTCAGTACCTCCAGCTTCATCACTTCAACCAGTCGACCTTTCAGCTTCATTACCAGCCCCCTTCTAGTTTCCCCCCCGCTATGTGCCATTATTATACAGGGGCACAAATGGAACCTATGTGTTTAATGTGCATATGTGCTCCACAAGAGTTTATATACACATTAAATTTTAATTTCTATATATATAAAATTTGAAACCAATTACACTATATTTTTATTCTGTTTTCTAAACTTTTTTTTTCCCTTTTCTTAAATAAGAACAGGTTCCATTAAAAGAAAAAAAAAAATTTTTGCGAATGCTTCTTGTTATTGCTGTAAAGATCCACATAGATGACAGACTCAGCTCCGATATATAACACATCTGCTTCCTAAACACCATTTTCCACACACAAATAGATATGGTTACAGTACATTTAATCCACATACTGTGTACAAATAGGTTGTCCATGACAGTAATCTTCTAAAACCATTTGCGAAATTGATGTTCTGCTGTACTAAGCAAAAAGGTCTAAGAAATTCTAACCTCGTATGGGTCGTATGGCCTCACCAGTTATTCCACAAGATTAGCCGTGTAGCATTGAGTTTAGGAGATCTTCATTTTCATCAGACACAGAGTAAATGAAAATGTGTCCACATTAATCCAGTAACTAATCTCAGTATAGTCATTTCAGATCAATACCTTACAGTTTCTGCATGTCTGCATTATACATGCCATTAAATAGTCAGTTTGTCTATTACTAAAACAAACTAGAGTGCCCATCACATATTAGCGGCACAAAGCCATCATCAGTCTTATATAGTCTTAAACAAAGCAGATATAGAATTCATCACAAAAAAAAAATCAAATCAAAACATTTGACAGTTAACTAGTGTTAACTAGAGACTAAAGAATCTAAGCAAGTGAAATTTAATTCCACATGAATTTTACAAAAATCCAAATTTGTCAAAATGTGGATTCTTGGTATATTGTTTCTGTGCAGATTTAGCAAATTATTATCCAGCCAGTCACTATTTTTTGAATCGTAAAGGCCATCAAAAGATGAAAAAAAATTACCGTATTTTTCGGTTTATAAGATGCCCCCAATTATAAGACGCACCTCAAATTTAGAGTAGGAAAATAAGAATAAAATCATTTTTAATGTTAAAATGAGGGTCCGTCTTATAATCCTAGTGTATCTTAATCCTAATCTTCACCAGAGGGGAGTGATGGTGGTGGTGCAGCTCAAAAAGGTCACAGGAGACAGGGTCAGTGATGCTGTGGGCTCAGAGGAGGGGGTTTGGCTTCTGAGGAGGGTCAGTAGATGGAGAGTCAGCAATACTGCAGCCTTGCAGGTGTTGCAGTGGTGGGTGAAATTGATTTGCTGATGTGTTGCAGTGGTGTCACTGCAGTGGAGCAATTCCAGAGGATCACAAATCAGGGTGTTGGGGTGTCACTGTAGCGGTGGGTGCCTGATCTGAATGTGGGCTCCATTGAAACACCCATGTTTGACACGATGGACTTCCACCAAATTGTCAGGGAGGTGGCGCGTGAGCAGAAAGGCCTGTGTGGCCATGTTCTTGAAGTCCATTGAATGAATCTCCACATGCACCACTTCCGCACACATTTTCTTGAAGTTCATTGCATCAACCGTGGATGATTCAATAGATCCCGCAGTCAGATCAGTTGCCAACTGCCGCCGCGACACTGCAGTGACACCATCAGTATCACCGACCCTGCCTCCTATGACCCGCTCCACCACCACTGCCCCAGTAAGCCATAGCCACATTGTAAAATGCACCCCCATTTTACCCCAAGTTTTTGGGGAAAAAAATGCATCTTACAATCCGGAAAATACGGCATGTACTTATAGTCACTTTAGTGCTCACATCTCCAGCCATTAAAGTCTTCAATGTCCCTAAATGGTCAACTAGCAGCAATCAGAGCTAGCTCTTGTCACTGCTAATACAGGAAGATGTCAGCTCTGTAACACAGTTGGCTCCTGCCCTGTATGGGCACCCTGACGCTAAATTACATGTATGTCAAGCTGCATTAAGGACTTAGTAATTTAATTTATTTAGAAATATTTTAACTATTTTGCAGAACATAAGTAGATAGTATGTACATTAACACTTGTTATACAAAGTTTACTTAAAAATGTTGCATGTTATTTGTCCCTTTCTTAAATATGTACGCGCAAAATTCATTTTTATGAGATTACTTCAGTATAGAATACATGCTCTATATATACATTGATATTTTCATGTATAATTTGTCCAATAGTGGTGTACAAATAAGAAATATTTGCTAATAGTGATGAAGCTAAAACATCATTTTTAAGATTTGTGCCCAAATAAGCTTCAAGTGGTAACTTGCAAATGATGCACTGATATCCAAAGTAATTTCCATAAATCATGTAGATATAGGTTTCAGTTATTTTCATGCCCAAGACATTCACAGATTTTTTTTTTATTTGATTGAACTATCTACACTTAACCCCTTAAGTACTGGTGATTTTGCTTTTTCGTTTTTTTCTTCCCCCTATTTCTAAAGCCACCACTTTTCTTAGTTTTCCATTAATATAGCCATATAAGAGCTTGTGTTTTGCAGGATGAGTTGTAATTTTGAATTACACCATCCATTTTATTATATGATGTAATGGTAAGCGGTGACAAAATTTCAAGTCTGGAGAAATAGTAAAAAAAAAGTGAAATTCTGCAACAGTTTTTTGGAGTTTTTATTTACAGCATTTATTTTACCACAAAATTGAATTAGCGCTATGGTTCTCCAGGTCAAGACAGTTGTGACGATACCAAATATATATAGCTTTTGTGTTATTTAAGTGGTGAAAAAATTAAGACATTTTAAAAAGAAAAAAACTTGATTTCATCTCTATTTTACAAGAGCCAAACGATTTATATTTTTCAGAATATGGAACAATGTAATGGTTTGGTTATTGTGCCATGTGGCAGCATTTTTATTGATATTATTTTGGGGTGTATACCATGTTTTCATCTCCAGTTATTGCATTTTTTTTTGTTAATGCAGCTGCCAAACAAAAAAACTACAATTCTGGAATTTTCATTTTTTTCTTGTTATGCTGTTTCCGATCTGATTAATTTACATTATTTTTTCATAGATCGTACTTACAAACTCAGCGATACCAAATTAGAGTATTTTTTAAAAAAATGTATTTCTTAATTTTTAATGTGGTAGAAAAGGGATATTTTAGCGTTTCAATAGTTTTATGTAACAGTTTTTTTCTTTGTTATTTAATTGTCCGCTTGAGGGACTTGAACCTGCAATTATTTGATCACTTGCCTTTTACTCAGCTGTGGATCAGCATTGCAGTATATAGCAAAAATCACACTATATGATGTGCTATACTATTTAGTAACTATGCTGTACAATGTAATGCGATATTTGTAAAACATTACTGGGATGGGAAACCCCCCAACTGTGTTTTAATTTATGACAATCTACTCTGACTGATGCAATCTTCTGCATTGTGTGAAATTACAGTATTCATAATAGTCAGTAAATTTGCAAATTTCACTGGAACCTTGGTTTACGAGTAAAGGGTGCTTTACACGCTGCGACATCGCTAGCGATCTCGTTAGCGATGACATACGCCAGATCGCAGATGCGATCTACCCAATCGCACATAGGTCGTTTTGTAGCACCGGTCACATGTGCTATCTCGGCAGATCGCATTTGCGATCTGGCGTGTCACATCGCTAACGAGATCGCTAGCGATGTCGCAGCGTGTAAAACACCTTTAACTTGGTGTGCGAGCATTTCGCTATACGAGAAAAGCTTGCTGTAAATTTGTAACTCGGTTTACGAGCAATGCTTTGCTGTATGAACAAATAATCACCGCACACACTTCCGGTTCCGTACTTCCACCGCGCTCTAACCCGCTCTTTCAATCCGCACAAACTCACACAAACATGCACACACACACACATATTATGCTCGCCTACCCTCCGTTCCATCCGCGGCCTCTTCCCTGGTTCTTGTAGTCTGCTGGCATGTGGATTTGGTAACCATCATGACCAATGCAGGGGCTGGCGCTTCCCAAAGGCAGCACGCTGACCAATCAGAGGCAACTGGCTCATGCCTCTGACGTCAGCGCGCTGGCCAATCAGAGGTAAGCGGCTTATGCATATGACATCCGCTGCTGAAGTGCTGACAAGCGGCAACTCCTGCATCAGTCACGATTGTTACCGGATACATATACCTGCAGACTACAAGAACCAAGGAAGAGGCCACTGAGGGAACGGAGGGTAGGTGAGCATAATATGTGTGTGTATGTGAGTGTTTGTGTGTGTTTGTGCATGTGTGAAATGGCACAATGGGTAACCAGGATGGGACATTGCACAAGTTGTATAACGAATTGTCTAAGTTACAATTATTTCCTATAGGAAATCTTACTTTGCTAGACGAGTAACTTGGTTTATTCACAGAACGGCTTGTTCTTTTAAACCAACGTTCATATGTAGTGGAATCTGGCAGTCCGGTGAGCTTCCAAAAGTTTCACAAAACTTTGAATTTTCATCAAATCTATTTGGGAATCGCAAATGAATATACAATGATTTTAATGATCACTATATTACACGTCACAGGAGAAATTGATTTATGGCGGTCCATCAGCAATAATGCTAATGACTAATAGAATACATGATTTTCAACATTTTAAATGTGAGCTACCAAATTATTTTTCATAAAAAAAGCTTTTGAAATAACATGTTTTGAGCACATACTCAATTCATTTAATCATTTTGCTTCTGGGTATAGAGACTCCTGGTCAGATTTGTTCCATCGTTATATTTCATCTTATAATAGCAGGTGGTGATAATTGCAATAAGATTTTTGAATATAACAAGTAGTAATCAAATCTTTTGAAGTTAAAACTCAACAGGTTTAATTAACTTTTTTCAATTTTTATTTGCAGCATATTGAGTCCTTTCAAAACAATAATATTGCAAACAATCCTATTGCCCTGAAAAGATGTCTGTAACATTGAGGTATTCTAAGAATGTATCCAACTCTTCTCAAACAGTTTAATAAAAACACAGCCGTAGGCCTCTTTCACATGTCTATGCAAAACACACACTTTTTGCACAGACCATGTTGAAGGTGTGTATGGCTATCCGTGTGCCATGATTTTGTGTGTTCTCCATCTGCTGTCCTTGATAGTACACAGAGAGCAGGAACTTTTCATTCACTTGTCCTCATGCTGCTGTCTCTGATGCTACTTCTTCTGGGTCTTCAGAGCAGTGAATATTCATGAGCATAATGAGCCTAAAAGCAAGTCACAGCAGCGCCAAAGACAGAAGCACTGGAGACAGGTGAGTATAGAAAATCATTTTATTTCAAAGACACGTGTTTTCTCCAGTACATGTCACATGGATCACATTAGTGTGTGGTCTGTGTGACACCCGTGCTGCCAGAGAAAAATGGACATGTCGCCTGTGGGGTCTACAAAGTCAAGGGAGGGGCATATATCAGCCCATTGTCCCATTACCCTTGAGTTGATGGACTGTAGCATAGACTGGCGCTGCTTCTACCTCACATACCCTAACTAAAGTGCTATTCCTCACCCTGGTGTGGAGCCTCAGGTGTGCCAAGTATCTGTAAATGGGATACAAGTGACTGGTATTCTGAACTCTGGAATTTTAGTTAGCATGAAAAGGGCCACACTTCCACATCCACTCATCCTGGGAAGGGATAGTTTTTGGCATCAGTTGTATCCATGGAGACACTAAAGCGGGCTTTATACGCTACGATATTGCTAGCAATTGCTAGTGATATCGTACGCAAAAGCACCCGCCCCCGTCTTGCATGCGATTTCGTATGATCGCTGCAGCAGTGAACATTATCGCTGCAGCAGCATCACACGCACTTACCTGGTCGGCGTCGTCGCTGTGACTGCCGATCAAACCCTCCCTCAAGGGGGAGGGACGTTCGGCATCACAGCGACGTCACCGCGACGTCACTAAGCGGCCGTTCAATCAAAATGGAGGGGCGGAGATGAGCGGGACTTAACATCCCGCCCACCTCCTTCCTTCCGCATTGCGGCTGGCGGCAGGTAAGGAGACGTTCCTCGCTCCTGCGGTGTCACACACAGCGATGTGTGCTACCGCAGGAGCGACGAACCAGATCGATAATCAACTATTACCAATTTTTGGTTTTGGGATGACCTCTCCATGGTGAACGATTTTCACCATTTTTGAGGTCGCTTAAGGTCGCTGGTAAGTGTCACACTCTGCGATATCGTTAATGACGCCGGATGTGCATCACTAACAACATGACCCCGACGATAAAACATTAACGATATCGTAGCGTGTAAAGCCCCCTTTAGAACTTTCCTATGGCCCAGGTCAACATAGGCACAGACTTCGGAACTGTGTCCCACAGAGTGGAAATGATAAAAAACTTGGTGCAACCTATAATTATTGGACTTGACTTTCCTTTGTTTTTGACATGCGAGGGAAACAAATGTCACTGGATAGCTCAGTTAACAACTAGGTCAAGAAACTTAGTTTTATGCCATAGCTGATGAGTTTCCATAGTTAGAATGATTAGGCGATAAGTACATGAAATCACCCCTTGGAGCCAATATCCCTAAACTGGAGGTGTCCAGGGCAGTCTTTGGAACCATCAACTCAGGAAACTACCTAAATATAGTTGGGGAAAAATAAGAGTGTTGAATGTTTTTCTCCTGGAGCCAGGTCCCGATAGTAGTGTTCCTTATTTAGCTGGGCATAAAGGTCAATTGTATCAAAGGATCAAAAAGAGGAGTCAGCTAAAAAGCTCCTCATCATGGCACAAAAGCACAGTCTAGTCAGGATAGTTGGTTTTCTCAGTTAAAACAATTTAATCCTGGGGATTGAGTGTGAGTATTGATGCCCAGAGTGAGGAACAAGTTCTTCAGCAACTCACAAACGTTTGGTGAAAGGTGAACATATATTTTACCAATCAGCAACTGGTCAAGCCTTGGCAAGATGGGAACATTGTTAGGTGGTTAAAAGTGCCCAGGCCCCTGGCTTTTGGCATAGGGCAGGATATATAAGATGGAAGCAGGACAGGTCCTGGATAGGAGGTTTGTGGCATATTGGTGGCAGGCATCAATGTTATATAACTCGGAATATCAGGCTCCAACACATATAGTGTTAAGAAGTGTTTTTTAATGAGCCCAGTATAGGGTTGGTGTCCTTGCTGTACTCAGCCTCTTTCCAGCAGGGGCGGTGACTCACTCACTCACTGCAGTGGCTCTGCTGTGTCCTCCCTCGCTACCCCATGGCCATTCACATATGCTCCTGCTTCCTCCTCCTGGGGCCTGTGCATACAGCACACGTCCTCAAGGAATAAGCTTACGGCACATGTGTGCACACCTGTCCTCCTCTTTAAAAGCTGGTGCACCATTTCCCAGTAATGCCTCAGCCTATGGTTGAGAGGCACTAGGTATTAAAAGCATCCTCCCAATAAGGAGGTGCCTGCACAACGCCTTTACTTAGTAATTCTACCAGTCTGCTAGCTAGTTGTCAGGTCCTGTTCTCCTGTCCCACAAGCTATTAACTGTTAGCGGCAACAACATTCTTATCGTCATAGTTGAGCAAAGTCAGCAAATTCAAATTTTAAAAAGTTAGCTAATCTCAAGAGTAATTGCAGACTATTGCTGTAAATCTTTCTAATTATACAGTGCCTACAAGTAGTATTCAACCCCATGCAGATTTAGCAGGTTTGATAAGATGCAAATAAGTTAGAGCCTGCAAACTTCAAACAAGAGCAGGATTTATTAACATATGCATAAATCTTACAAACCAACAAGTTATGTTGCTCAGTTAAATTTTAATAAATTTTCAACATAAAAGTGTGGGTCAATTATTATTCAACCCCTAGGTTTAATATTTTGTGGAATAACCCTTGTTTGCAATTACAGCTAATAATCGTCTTTTATAAGACCTGATCAGGCCGGCACAGGTCTCTGGAGTTATCTTGGCCCACTCCTCCATGCAGATCTTCTCCAAGTTATCTAGGTTGTTTGGGTGTCTCATGTGGACTTTAATCTTGAGCTCCTTCCACAGGTTTTCAATTGGGTTAAGGTCAGGAGACTGACTAGGCCACTGCAACACCTTGATTTTTTCCCTCTTGAACCAGGCCTTGGTTTTCTTGGCTGTGTGCTTTGGGTTTTTGTCTTGTTGGAAGATGAAATGACGACCCATCTTAAGATCCTTGATGGAGGAGCGGAGGTTCTTGGCCAAAATCTCCAGGTAGGCCGTGCTATCCATCTTCCCATGGATGCGGAAGAGATGGCCAGGCCCCTTGGCTGAGAAACAGCCCCACAGCATGATGCTGCCACCACCATGCTTGACTGTAGGGATGGTATTCTTGGGGTCGTATGCAGTGCCATCCAGTCTCCAAACGTCACGTGTGTGGTTGGCACCAAAGATCTCGTTCTTGGTCTCATCAGACCAGAGAACCTTGAACCAGTCTGTCTCAGAGTCCTCCAAGTGATCATGAGCAAACTGTAGACGAGCCTTGACATGATGCTTTGAAAGTTAAGGTACCTTACGGGCTCGTCTGGAACGGAGACCATTGCGATGGAGTACGTTACTTATGGTATTGACTGAAACCAATGTCCCCACTGCCATGAGATCTTCCCGGAACTCCTTCCTTGTTGTCCTTGGGTTAGCCTTGACTCTTCGGACAAGCCTGGCCTCGGCACGGGTGGAAACTTTCAAAGGCTGTCCAGGCCGTGGAAGGCTAACAGTAGTTCCATAAGCCTTCCACTTCCGGATGATGCTCCCAACAGTGGAGACAGGTAGGCCCAACTCCTTGGAAAGGGTTTTGTACCCCTTGCCAGCCTTGTGACCCTCCACGATCCTGTCTCTGATGGCCTTGGATTGCTCCTTTGTCTTTCCCATGTTGACCAAGTATGAGTGCTGTTCACAAGTTTGGGGAGGGTCTTAATTAGTCAGAAAAGGCTGGAAAAAGAGATAATTAATCCAAACATGTGACGCTCATTGTTCTTTGTGCCTGAAATACTTCTTAATACTTTAGGGGAACCAAACAGGATTCTTGTGGTTTGAGGGGTTGAATAATAAATGACCCTCTGAATAAACTTTTCACAATTTAAAAAAAGAAATAACATTCTTTTTTGCTGCAGTGCATTTCACACTTCCAGGCTGATCTACAGTCCAAATGTCACAATGCCAAGTTAATTCCGAATGTGTAAACCTGCTAAATCTGCAGGGGGTTGAATACTACTTGTAGGCACTGTACTTTTTTATTATTTAATCAGCACTTTCTGTGAAATTCTACTTTCACTAATTTGCAATTAGCTTTACAATAACACTACATATTAGTGTTCTTTCAGTCCTTGGCTCCTATGTCCTTGCCAGCACCTCCTTTGCTTTGTGATTTACTGTAGAGAGAAAATGTTATATTGTATAGCAAAGACTATGTCACTAGTGATGGGTGAACCCCCCAATGTTCGTATTTGGGAGACGCCTGAGCTTTTTGTAATGTTCGAGTTTGGGGTCGGAGATAATGCGAACCTGCGTCCGAACCCTGAACTTGGACTTTACAGTTACGGGTTGGGGCGGTGGGGTTGGGTCTGTAAAATAAAAAAATATAGGTAATAATTAACATTGTCATTAAACTTACCACTCCTGCAAACTATCTTGTAGACCACTCAGCTGCTGTCTCCCGGACGCTTCTGCTTCCTTGTCCGATCATTAACTTTCAGTGTTATTCACTGTACTGCTCGTCACTCAGCAGTCTTCGACTGTTTTTGGCCGTGTTCGTGGTGATGCCAGGGTTCACCTGAGTCCATGGCTTAGACAAACTAACTGTCAGCCTGCTTCTTGCTCTGTATAGACGTTTGTCTATACACAGTGGTGAAGCAGAGCTGACATTGCTCTACCTGTTGACTATGTCGGACAAAGGATTTTCTTATAATAAAGCTGGAGTTTCTAAATATTTTTTTGTTTTATTTCTAATAAAACTTTTTTTCCATGTGTAGTGTTTTTCTTTTTACTGTTTACTAGAAATTCATGGTGGCCATGTCTAATCTGGCATGACACAATGAATTTTGGGCTTAGTACCAGGTGAGAATATAAAGGTGGTATTAACCCCTTTATTTCCCAGCATAGGCTGCTGGACAAGCTGGGTAAAGTGCCTGGAAATGGCGCTAAGAAACAATGCACCATTTACAGGGGCGTCAGTGGGCTGCAGAAAATCCCATCCTCCAGTTGCCTGGTTTTATCTGACTGGCAATGAAAATACGGCGGGAGCCGATACATTTTTTAAAATTATTTTTTAAACAATTAAAAAAAAAATAGTGGGCTTCCCTGTATTTTAATTGCCAGCCAAGGTAAAGCCAGGCATATGGGGGTGGCAGCCCGTAGCCCTCCGCTTTATCTGCGCTGAGAATCAAAAGTACTGCAGAGCACTATGTCATTTTTTTAAATTATATATTTATTTTTTACACTACTATATGTATGAGGGACCCAACAGCCAATCACAGACGCTGTCACACAGAATGGGCGTCTATAATTGGCTGTTGGAGTAACCTGGAATCTGCCCATACATTCTAGATGCTAGAATGTATGACTGGTTTCAGGTTACTCCAGCATCCAATCATAGACGCCCACTCTGTGACAGCATCTGTGATTGTCTGTTATTTTAACAATAAAATAAAACAACAACATAGAGAAAAAAAATATTAGAAATAAAACAGAAGACATTTACGACTCCATCTTTATTACCCAAAAAAATCTCTGTGACGTAGTCCAAAGGCGAGCAAGCATCTTCATCTCTGCTACATCTGTGTGAGAAGAAAAACCCAGGTCTGCTCACACAGACTTAGCTGAGAGCTGTCAGACACTTCACCCTAGTGCACAGATGAGTTCGGTCACCTGTGCCCCTGGGTAACCTCGACAGACGTCACTGCAACACTGCCATAAAGTGAGTGCTTGTTGGCAGTGAGAGCACAGACATCAGATTCGTGGTTAGCTGAGGGCCTCTTTAATGTCCCAAACATGTGAATGCAAGCAACATTGCTACTACATTGGTGTAAGTCTATATCATCTTGGGGTGGTTGTGCAGTATTACATCCTCTACATTGGGTTGATGTCATCTTGTGGTGGTTTTTCAGTACTATACTTTCCAATTTCATTTCATTATATTATTCATTATATGATGGGCTCTGGTTTTTCTCTTTTTAATTATCTGCTCAATGTTGTGTCTTTTTTACCCCCTATTTGTCATTATGATTTTTCAATAAACGTCTCTATTTTGCATATATATGGGCATTTGATCTTTTTTTCTTTTCCTTTGGTTTCTCTTAGAGAGATTAGCCCGTTTTTGCATGCCCTGGCCAATACATGTTGCAATTTGTGACAATGAGATGTGTATACATGCGTATATATGCTCACAGGTAAAGGTATATTTCATCAGATAGAGAATATGTTCTGATACTTATCTCAACCATGTCAAAAAATGTAGAAACACAATGGAGTTTTTTAAAGAGCTTTTTATTCAAGATGTAAAAAGAACACCACAACCATGTGTGTGTGAAAACATATAGACAATACACAGGCTAACAAAGAAAAACCTCACTAGTGGAGATCCAGATATCCATTCTACAGCTTGCATGGTATTTCATACACATAAAGAACTACCAGAGTGGGTAGGTTATAACATGCAAGCTCAAAAATTACCCCCAAAGGACTAATAAGTCTGGTATGCATGTAGTTTAAGGAAACCTAATTACCGGTGACGAACCGTCATACCCAGCAACAGAAGTAAAATACATACCAAGGAACTTGGAACCGATGGGGGATATCCCGGATCACAGGCCCGACGCGCGTTTCGGCTGCCTTTCTCAAGGGCCGCCACACGTTGTGTCTGAGCCGCCTGTGCTCCCTTATATACCCCATAGGTTAGTATCCATCCGCCCACCTGCAGCGCTGTCATTGCGCTCACCTGCGGTGGAATCCGGGACTTAGTATCTCCACGCAGGCACACGGCGGCAAGTAGCATCCCACGCATGCGCTGGAGGGAACCCCCATGACGTCATTAACGCATGCGTGGTATTGCAAGAGATGCCGCCGGGTGTATGCACCCGGAAATTCCACCTGCAGAGCGAGCGCTAGTGCGTCACAGGAGGGGCGGATTAGAGGCTGGACAGATGGTTGTGATCGGGCATGGTGAAGCGGCATCTATAGTAAGATGTATATCTCGTCCGTCCATCTATATTCCCAACAAAGATGACATCTCACACATCCCTAGTGGAGGTATGAGGTACATAAATCAGACAGTCTCATGAGAAGTATCAATATAAGAATGTCCCATTCCATTAAGACGGAAGTCTTGTAAATATTCACAGGGATGATAGCAAAACATGACATTATATATCCACATGCCTCCATATATTGATCGAACCGTCCCATGGGAAACATCAACATACAAAGCATCCCATTCCATTAGGACACAAACATGTCACTTTTTCCTAAGGAAATATATAAATTCATGTAAACGTATACCTCAATATATCAATCAGATGACCCCACAAAAAATAATAGCAATATATAAATATCCCATTTCATTAAGGCGAGGATCATATAAATTTTTCATAGGGAGGGCAAAAATACATAGATTCACATAACCATATACCTCAATATATCAATCAAATCTCCCATGAGACCCTCCGATCAATACATCGAGGCACACATACAAGAATATCCCATTCCATTAAGACAAGAGTCATATCAATTTTCATAGTGAGGATGGTAATTCATAGATTCACATAACCATATGCCCCAATATACCGATCGGACCGTCTCATGGGGAATATCAACATGCAAACATCCCATTCCATGTGGGAGAAATGGAGGTGGAGATTGAGGCCATTCAAGAAAAAATCAAAAAAGAGTTAACAGAGGAACAGCTGGCCAAATTCAACACCGAGGTGGAGGGAGATTTTGCCAAATGGGAAAACGAGATTAGACTTACAAAATCAAAGAAGCTACAGAGGGATAAAAATGACTTGGCCAATAAACAAATTTATAGATGGAAGAAGGGCCGGTTTAACCAATTCCATCGTGGGAGACCCCGGTCAATGTCCTTATCTTCTCGTACATCTGGAGAGAGTCTGGGGATGGAGGAGAAGGATGATGACCTCACCAGCCAAAATAAGAAACCTAAAGATGTCCCCAAACAAAATCGAGAGGTGACACAGGGGAAGAGGAAGGGGATTTCACCCACCATGTCCCTAGAACAGCGGAGTAAAAAGAACCAACCCCAGGTAATCAACCTCTCCACTCATGTCTTGACGGAGGCGCAGACCCAGGTCCTCCAGTTGGGTTTATCATTTGTGCCAACTGGCACTTTTGATTTATTCACTGCGGTAAAAGACCTCCACCTTTATGCTCGCAAGTTGTTACTTCATAAACTACATCATAAAGCTAAGAGAGGTGTTGATAATTTGTCTGACAGGGAGCAGGAGGCCATTGCTATTTTGGAGGATTTGGAGAGCGAGAGCGTGACGGGTACGTCTGGTGTTTTTCCTTGGGAGATTCTTCCAAAATCTACCACGTTCCCCCCATTGTCCCTATGTCCGCAAATAGAAATATTTGTTAGGTTGGTCACTCAAGAATTGGAAAAAATTCCCAAATATAGTTCCGGTGATAATTTGACAAGAGAACAGCGTATTGCTATCAAGGAACTACAGAATATGACTGACATTGTGATAAAGAATGCGGACAAGGGGGGGAACGTGGTGATTTGGCCCGTTCAAAAATATGAGCGAGAGGCATTTAAACAGTTAAATAATAAGGATACGTACACCAGACTCGACACGAACCCGACTCCAGATTTTAAACTAAAACTAAAATCTATCCTCGAGGAGGCGTTTCTGGAGGGGATAATTACTTCTAAGGTAAAAGATGGATTATTGGTCAGGTCTCCCAAACTGCCTACTTTCTATCTTCTGCCAAAGGTACACAAGGACACCGCCAATCCTCCGGGACGACCTATCGTCTCGGGGATTGGCGGCCTGTGTGGGCCGATTTGCAGATTTGTGGACTTCTACCTTAAACCTTTGGTACAGAATCTTCCATCGTACCTTAAGGATACTAATGATCTTCTCAAAAAATTAGATGGGATCCATGTTGACTCTGATATGTGGTTAGTCACAGCGGACGTTGAGTCCTTATATACTTGTATCGAGCACGAACAAGGTCTTGAGGCATCTAGACATTTTCTTTTGGGAGGCTCTCTTGAAAGATCTCTGTGTGAGCTTATTTTGGAGCTTCTTGAGTTCATCCTCCACCATAACGTTTTTACCTTTAAGGTCCGGTTTTTCCTGCAGAGGCGTGGCACCGCTATGGGGGCAGCATGTGCACCATCTTATGCGGGGCTGTTCTTGGGCAGGTGGGAGCAGACGGTTTTACACGAGCTCCCGCTTGCCCAGAGGATAGTCTGCTGGTATAGATACATAGATGACGTGCTGTTCCTGTGGCAAGGTGCCCGTCCTCTGCTGGATACATTTATGGAAAATCTTAACCAGAATAATATGAATATTAGATTAACCTACAAGGCTGATCAAACAAAAATGGAATTTTTGGATGTTATGGTGGAGGTTGGAGAAGGAGGTATAATCGAAACTGATTTGTTTAGGAAAACCACGGCTGTCAACGCCCTTTTACATGCATCCTCGGCTCACCAGAGGTCGACAATTAAAGCCATTCCCACTGGCCAATTTCTGAGGGTAAAAAGAATCTGTTCTACCACTCAGAAATTTGAACATCAGGCCAAAGACCTCTGTGAACGATTCAGAGATAGGGGATATGGCGCTCGTGGGATAAAAAAGGGCTACCTCAGAGCTAAACGTAGTCCCAGAGAGCAGTTGCTCTATGGCCCAAAATCATTGTCCAATGGAGAATCTGGGAGTCAAGTCAGATTCATTACTACTTTCAATGGACAATGGAGTCGTGTTAGGAATGCCCTGACAAAACATTGGTCGGTGTTGCAGACAGACTCTGTCTTGGCCACCGACCTACCAGGGGCCCCTCTCCTAACATCCAGAAGAGGTAGGAGCCTACGGGACCTCCTTGTGGATAGCCACTATGTGGCTAAGACACAGGGTGGCCTCTTTGGCTATAGTACCCCTAGAGTGGGATGTTTTACTTGTGGAGAATGTTTGGCATGTGAATCCGGGAACATCATTAGGGGTAAAGAATTCTTGTCGGCAGATAAAAAACAACATTTTTTGATTAAAAAATATATTTCATGTAGTAGCATGTATGTTATATATTATGCTAAATGTCCTTGTGACTTAATCTATGTGGGATTAACCTCTAGACAGTTACGGATTCACATTCGTGAGCACGTTCGCGATATCCATAAGGCTCACTCGGTGACAGATCTTACCCTTCTGAGGACTCTCCCCAGACATTTCAAGGTCTATCACAGGTGTGATCCAACAGGACTGAAGGTTTTGGGGATTGATCAGATTAAGGGTGGCATAAGAGGGGGCAATTTGAAATTGGCCCTATCAAAAATGGAAGCTAGGTGGATTTTCAGTCTGGGGACTCTGGCTCCGATGGGCCTAAACGAACAACTCAGTTTCGCTCCCTTCCTTAATGCCTGAAATAACTCGGGGGTAGCATGGTCTAATGACATGAATTTCCTCAAACGTTATGTGCCTTACCACCACAGTTAACCTCTGTTTGGGTACCTATTGTGCTTGACTAATTAAGCTTCTTTTATTTGATTTGATTTTAACTACATGTTGTTTGTTTGTCTTTTAGTAATGCTATTATGTATGAAGATCTGCCATGTCTCCCTTTTGTCTGTACCCTCTGGAATCTGTGGATCGGGGAAGGAGTTATGGCGGCGGCAACTCTATGGAGTCTGGATTGTATCTGAAAATATTCTGACATTCGTGTCGCGTCTATCCTTCCTATGAAGGATTGATGTGATTTTTGTCCCAATGGAATGGGATATCTATTTATATATTGATATCTTTCATGGGATTACTTGATTAATATATTGAGGTACAGGGTTGTGTGAATTTATGTATCTCTACCCCCCCTATGAAAAATTGACATCATCTTCGCCCTAATGAAATGGGATATTTATGTATTGATGTTTTTTATAGGATTATTTGATTAACATATTGGGGTATATGTGTATATGAATTTATATGTCTCTATCCTCTTTATGGAGAAATGACATGTTTGTGTCCTAATGGAATGGGATGTTTGCATGTTGATATTCCCCATGAGACGGTCCGATCGGTATATTGGGGCATATGGTTATGTGAATCTATGAATTACCATCCTCACTATGAAAATTGATATGACTCTTGTCTTAATGGAATGGGATATTCTTGTATGTGTGCCTCGATGTATTGATCGGAGGGTCTCATGGGAGATTTGATTGATATATTGAGGTATATGGTTATGTGAATCTATGTATTTTTGCCCTCCCTATGAAAAATTTATATGATCCTCGCCTTAATGAAATGGGATATTTATATATTGCTATTATTTTTTGTGGGGTCATCTGATTGATATATTGAGGTATACGTTTACATGAATTTATATATTTCCTTAGGAAAAAGTGACATGTTTGTGTCCTAATGGAATGGGATGCTTTGTATGTTGATGTTTCCCATGGGACGGTTCGATCAATATATGGAGGCATGTGGATATATAATGTCATGTTTTGCTATCATCCCTGTGAATATTTACAAGACTTCCGTCTTAATGGAATGGGACATTCTTATATTGATACTTCTCATGAGACTGTCTGATTTATGTACCTCATACCTCCACTAGGGATGTGTGAGATGTCATCTTTGTTGGGAATATAGATGGACGGACGAGATATACATCTTACTATAGATGCCGCTTCTCCATGCCCGATCACAACCATCTGTCCAGCCTCTAATCCGCCCCTCCTGTGACGCACTAGCGCTCGCTCTGCAGGTGGAATTTCCGGGTGCATACACCCGGCGGCATCTCTTGCAATACCACGCATGTGTTAATGACGTCATGGGGGTTCCCTCCAGCGCATGCGTGGGATGCTACTTGCCGCCGTGTGCCTGCGTGGAGATACTAAGTCCCGGATTCCACCGCAGGTGAGCGCAATGACAGCGCTGCAGGTGGGCGGATGGATACTAACCTATGGGGTATATAAGGGAGCACAGGCGGCTCAGACACAACGTGTGGCGGCCCTTGAGAAAGGCAGCCGAAACGCGCGTCGGGCCTGTGATCCGGGATATCCCCCATCGGTTCCAAGTTCCTTGGTATGTATTTTACTTCTGTTGCTGGGTATGACGGTTCGTCACCGGTAATTAGGTTTCCTTAAACTACATGCATACCAGACTTATTAGTCCTTTGGGGGTAATTTTTGAGCTTGCATGTTATAACCTACCCACTCTGGTAGTTCTTTATGTATATGAAATACCATGCAAGCTGTAGAATGGATATCTGGATCTCCACTAGTGAGGTTTTTCTTTGTTAGCCTGTGTATTGTCTATATGTTTTCACACACACATGGTTGTGGTGTTCTTTTTACATCTTGAATAAAAAGCTCTTTAAAAAACTCCATTGTGTTTCTACATTTTTTGGTCTAGTATTTAGGAGTTTATCCTATAATGGTATAAGATTGGGGGTTTTTTTGTACTATATTGGAGTATTCCTCCTGAGATATGTGTTATCACTATCCCCCTTTGTTCATGAAAACTGTTCAAATTATCTCAACCATGTGTGGGTCTTTTTTGCTTTTTGTAATATTGCCATTACTTGCAGTACCTCTGTTATGCCTTCGCAAATCTTACTAACAGATTCCTTATAAAAAGTTATAAGCTAGCGTGCTTGGCACTGCTCATTACTTGATCGACCTTTGGGGTGCAGAGGTAGTCATGGAGCTCGGCTGAGTATTACGGGTGATTTGATAATTTTTCCAAGAAACAATGACCCAGTGTACAGGCTTGCTTCACTGTATGATGTGTGCAGGCATCCTAGGGAGAACCGTTTGCAATCTCTAAAGGCTCTCCCAAGGGATAATACAACGTTCTCGGATGTAATGTGATAAAAACAAAAAACTCTGCCCTTCTGTTAGAAATGCTCTTTTTATGGCTAATTCTATGTGGGCGGAGCCTCAAACAAGCCAATCAGTGACTTTCCATTATACTCTTTACTCACGTTGAGCTTGTTTGAGCGTCTGGCCAGCTCTAATCAATTAACAAGCATTCAAGCATTTTAGTGCTCAGTCACCCATCAATACTTATACCATATTTTTCGGACAATGAGACTCACCGGACCATAAGACGCACCCTGGTTTTTCAGGAGGAAAGTAGGAAAATAAAATTTAAAGCAAAAAATATGGTCATGACACACTGTTATGGTGCCAGGATCTGCTGGTGACACTGTTATGGGGGTAATGTCCCCAAATTCTCTACTAAGGTACCCCATCCTGGAAATGATCCTCCTGTCTTGTATATGCTCCCCATCCTTGTATATATATGTCCCTCATCCTGGTATGTGCCAACATCCAGGTGCCGTATATATACCCCCATCCAGGTATATGCCTACATCCTGATATGTGCCTCCATCCTGCTATATACCCCCATCCTGGTATATGGCCCGTATCCTGTGATACACAAAAAATAAACATTTATACTCACCTTTCCTCACTCCACGCAGCATCGCTCGTCTTCCTGTTTGTGCCAGCAGCAGTGCCGCTGACCTGTGTGGAGCCATGCGCACAGCGATGATGTCATTGCTCTGTGCACAGCTCTCCTTACACATCAGTGGGCAGGCAGACAGGAGGACATCGCGATGCTGCAGGGATCGGTAGCCGGTGAGTATACTTATTCACTGCCACCCGCGCTGATGATGATGTGCGAGGGGAATTGAATATAGCCACATACAGTTAGGTCCAGAAATATTTGGACAGTGACACAAGTTTTGTTGTTTTAGCTGTTTACAAAAACATGTTCAGAAATACAATTATATATATATAATATGGGCTGAAAGTGCACACTCCCAGCTGCAATTTGAGAGTATTCACATCCAAATCGGAGAAAGGGTTTAGGAATCATAGCTCTGTAATGCATAGCCTCCTCTTTTTCAAGGGACCAAAAGTAATTGGACAAGGGACTCTAAGGGCTGCAATTAACTCTGAAGGCGTCTCCCTCGTTAACCTGTAATCAATGAAGTAGTTAAAAGGTCTGGGGTTGATTACAGGTGTGTGGTTTTGTATTTGGAAGCTGTTGCTGTGACCAGACAACATGCGGTCTAAGGAACTCTCAATTGAGGTGAAGCAGAACATCCTGAGGCTGAAAAAAAAGAAAAAAATCCATCAGAGAGATAGCAGACATGCTTGGAGTAGCAAAATCAACAGTCGGGTACATTCTGAGAAAAAAGGAATTGACTGGTGAGCTTGGGAACTCAAAAAGGCCTGGGCGTCCACGGATGACAATAGTGGTGGATGATCGCCGCATACTTTCTTTGGTGAAGAAGAACCCGTTCACAACATCAACTGAAGTCCAGAACACTCTCAGTGAAGCAGGTGTATCTGTCTCTAAGTCAACAGTAAAGAGAAGACTCCATGAAAGTAAATACAAAGGGTTCACATCTAGATGCAAACCATTCATCAATTCCAAAAATAGACAGGCCAGAGTTAAATTTGCTGAAAAACACCTCAAGAAGCCAACTCAGTTCTGGAAAAGTATTCTATGGACAGATGAGACCAAGATCAACCTGTACCAGAATGATGGGAAGAAAAAAGTTTGGAGAAGAAAGGGAACGGTACATGATCCAAGGCACACCACATCCTCTGTAAAACATGGTGGAGGCAACGTGATGGCATGGGCATGCATGGCTTTCAATGGCACTGCGTCACTTGTGTTTATTGATGACATAACAGCAGACAAGAGTAGCCGGATGAATTCTGAAGTGTACTGGGATATACTTTCAGCCCAGATTCAGCCAAATGCCGCAAAGGTGATCGGACGGCGCTTCATAGTACAGATGGACAATGACCCCAAGCATACAGCCAAAGCTACCCAGGAGTTCATGAGTGCAAAAAAGTGGAACATTCTGCAATTGCCAAGTCAATCACCAGATCTTAACCCAATTGAGCATGCATTTCACTTGCTCAAATCCAGACTTAAGACGGAAAGACCCACAAACAAGCAAGACCTGAAGGCTGCGGCTGTAAAGGCCTGGCAAAGCATTAAGAAGGAGGAAACCCAGCATTTGGTAATGTCCATGGGTTCCAGACTTAAGGCAGTGATTGCCTCCAAAGGATTTGCAACAAAATATTGAAAATAAAAATATTTTGTTTAGGTTTTGTTTATTTGTCCAATTACTTTTGACCTCCTAAAATGTGGAGTGTTTGTAAAGAAATGTGTGCAATTCCTACAATTTCTATCAGATATTTTTGTTCAAACCTTCAAATTAAACGTTACAATCTGCACTTGAATTCTGTTGTAGAGGTTTCATTTCAAATCCAATGTGGTGGCATGCAGAGCCCAACTCGCGAAAATTGTGTCACTGTCCAAATATTTCTGGACCTAACTGTATAATCACTCCAGGCTGTAGCTGCCAGGGATGATCACGCGAGCTGGCTGTTTAGCGCATCCCCCGCCCATCACCCTGCCCACATGCCAGCGCCGGCCCTTAGCACTGAAAGATCATGGGTGTCGGGATGCAGTGCATATGAAAAGAGATAATGAGTGGACCCACGTGGTCACCATAGGCGCTGCTACAGCCTGCTCCTGCCTCTGATGACCCGCTCCACCACCACCGCAACCTCTTTACTTCAGCCATCTGACTATAAGACGCACCCCCAAAGTTTTGGGGAAAAAATAATGCGTCTTATAGTCCGAAAAATACAGTAAGCACTGCATGCCTGTTGAGCACATGTCCTTCAAAAGAAAACCACATTCTGTATCTGCTTTTTGATCTCATTAGTCATACTTCAGTACAAGGCATTTCTTATTATCTTAAAATAGCGTCCATGAAAATGTTTTTGTAAATGAAACAATCATGTTATTCACATCATGGTCTTCACATCACATTTAAATTAAAAAAGAGCTCGTATTGCATCTGCAAACCTCAAAAGAATCGTATTGTGGATTTATGATTAACAACAGGTTGGTTACATCAGGTAAATAGAGAACTAATATTTTATGCCAGACATAATCAGTAGCATTGGAAAGCAAATCTTCCCGGGTGTACTTTCTGTTATATCTTCCTAGTCGTTCAGTCAGCAGAAGCACACAGCAGGGAGAAAGAAAGTAATTTCATCTTATATTAAAGAACAAATCCAAAAGAGTTAGCCCCACAAAATTACTGCAGCTTCAGATTGTTTTTGTTTGTTTTTTTAATTTCGAATTACATTTATGCTTAATTGCAAATCAAATTTTTAACACACGTCTAACCAAATGTCTTCTGAGCCAAAGTTTCTGTATCTTAATTTTTCCAAACATAAATATTTCACATCACATACTCAGAAATATGATTTTCTAATATTTTTAAGTATTAATATATCATGTTGGTACTCAGATTTTTATCCTTGGGAAGGAAAAGTGCTCTGTGTGGTGTTTGTGGCTAGACACATGCCAGAGAAAGATTAGCGAAAGTTAACTTAGATCTTAATATGTCTTTGGAGACTATATAGAGCTCTGGCTGCCAGTTACTATCATGAAACCTATCCATCTCCTTTTCTTGGAAGTATTTCAAATACAAATTCAATATTAGATCATTTTGTTTAAAAAAATAGCCCAGGGGGATATTCCGGAACAAGTCGCTCTATAAGGATGCTCTCTTCATACAAACAGAAGTGCATCCAAGGCTTCATGTTTGTAGCAGACAAGTGATGTTGTGTAAAGATGATTACATATACAAGGTACATAGGAAATGGCAGATAGATATAATTATAACTTGATAATTAGGAATCCTGTTGATAGCAATCAGTAAACTCTAACATGTTTATTAAGAATGTATTAATTAGTGTTTCCTGTGACTTAGACAAATCATCACCTGTACTTTTTGATGTACTATATACAATGCTAGATATAATTCAGTGAAGCACCTTTGAAAAGTAACATTTTAATCAAAATCCCACTGAACACAAGAGCAATTTCTAAAACTTGTAAAAAAAAAACCTAAAACCTTAGTTTAATAGAATATTTTTTAACCCTTAAATGGAAGTAAGGTAATAATATACCGTCTATATTTAAGTATAAGCCAAGGTTTCAGCCCATTTTTTTATGCTGAAAACTCCCCCCTCGGCTTATACTTGAGTGAGGTTCACATATAAAAAATGTTCTCACCTGTCCTCCGTTCCTGCGGTGTCCTTACTTGCTTCTTGCAGTCTGCAGGCACACAGACCTCTCAGTGATCTCGTCTGATGCATTTAGCCGGCGCAGGCATTATGGCTTTACTGCAGTTGAATGCTTTGCGCCGTAAAGCATTCAACTGCAGTAATATGCTGACAGCAGTGGATGAGATCATCGAGGGATCTATTTGCCTGCAAACCTCAAAAAGCACCCCTTGAAGATCCTGGCATGGGCATAGGCCCTCCACAGCTGTCAGCGCCTTACTGCTGTTGAATGCTTTACGGCAATGCACAGCATTCAACTGCCATGACAGCAGCCTGCAGCAGTGACCCTGTGCACCAGACGAGATCAACGAGGGGTTTATCTGCCTGCAGACTGCAAAAAACACCCCTCAATGATTGTCAGGTGCTTGGAGCTGCCACCGCTGCTGTCATGGTTTTACTGCAGTTGAATGCTTTACGGCGCCACAATGCATTCAACTGCAGTAAGGCCATGAAGGCAGCCTGCAATAGTGGCCCCATGCACCGGACAAGAACATGGAGGGGTCTGTGTGCTTGCAGATTGCAAGAAGCAGGTAAGAATAAGTGTGTGTGTGTGTGTGTGTGTGTGTGTATAAACAATGGCATAATTAGAGACAAGAAGGGTACCGGAAAAAGGACATTACTAAAGGATGGGTACAATCCTGCAGGGCACATTACTATGGGGTACAAGGATCTGGCAAATTACTGTAGGGCAAAAGGATGGGCTTATTACTATAGGACAGAAGTATGGGCACATTACATTTTACTGGTATTTATTTTTATTTTTTAAACTTACCAGTTGCTGCTGCATTTCCCACCCTAGGCTTATACTCAAGTCAATAAAGTTTCCCAGTCTTTGGTGGTAAGATTAGGAACCTCGGCTTATACTCAAGTCGGCTTATACTTGAGTATATATGGTACCTTTCATTAAAAAATATTGAGTTCTATTTAAATTAGTTGATAAAAAATGAATACACGCCAAATTAAAACTACTACATCTAGTATTATGTATTAGTTCTATGATTTTTAAGAACAGTACCAAGTTGGTGACAAGTTGCGACATCTGTCTTTTTCCATTTTTCAATAGCTCATTTAGAGCCTGGATGTTGGATGCTAAGTGATGCTAAACTTTTCTCTTCTAAATTCCCTCTTGTGGTTTCAGTTAGGTCTAGTTCTGGAGACATACTTGGCTATTGTTTTATTTTTATCCAGTTCTTCAGAAATTTAAAGGATGTGAGTTTTGGGACATTGTCATATTGGAGAAGAGCACTTCTACCGAGAGCTTGGAGTAATGACGGAATCTTCTCTTTCAATGTAGATATGTGAATCCATGATACAATTAATGATGTGTAGCACTCATACAGATGTACAAAAGGACACTGCCAGCCCCATATTTTACTGTAAACACCATACATTAAAACAAAAAGAATTTAGAAATTTGCCTGGTGCCTACAGTGAAACATTCTGGTAGCAGTGCCCTTATATGGGGCTGTATGGGTGATCCTGCTGTTAGTGAGATAAATTTAATTGACATTATCATTAAATTCACAAATGTAGTGCTTTAATTTTAAAGAGAAGATGCTCTAATCATTCCGTACCCTTGTTAGACATGCACTTTTACAGCAGATCTATTTTCCATTTTTGGCATTTCTGAAGAACAGGGTGAAAATTATTCAATGGCCAAGTATGACATCTAATCTGAACCCACTTAAACCCTTAAAGGGAATTCTAAAAAGACAAAATGAGCATCAATCTCCACCAAGTATTCAGGCTCTAAACACAAATTGTTTTTAAAAAATGGAAAAAGTTGTTGCAATTAGTTGCCAATTTGTTAATTCCATGCCTTAGAACACTTGGTGTTATACTTAAAAATCATGGAGGTCATACTAAATACTAGATGTATAACAATGAAGAAAAAAGGTTCAGCTCACCTGATCCACATGGATTAGGTGATCCATCAGGATCAGGATTAAGAGTAGAGATGAGCAAACCGGTCGCGGTTCGGCTCGAGGTCGGTTCGCCGAACGGAGCTCCCGTTCGAGTTCGGTTCGTCGAATGTTCGACGAACCGAACTCGAACCAATAGGCTATAATGGGAGGCAATCACAAACACATAAAAATGCATTATAAATGTACACATACAGTTAATAAACATTGCCATAACACTTACCGGTCCCCGCGATCCCTCCTGCACTCTGTCTCCTGCCGCTATTCCCTCCGATGATCGCTGAATCCTCCCGGTGACCGGCACTGCCAGCAGAGATGCAGGACCTATCGTGATGTCAAAATAGCCATGTGACCAGTCACATGGCTATTATCTCATTGGCTACAGACTGGTCACATGACTATGACGCATCATGTAGGACCTGCGAGTGCATCTCTCCGGTACACGGTGCACATTTGTGTATCGCCGTGTACCGGCGACATGCTCTAGCACACGGTCGACTCCCCATTCCGTTAGGGACCGGCTGACACAGGCGGTCATTAACGGAGATCACCGTTGCCATAGCAACGCAGTTAGCGTGACGTCACCGCTAACCGCGGCTCCGGGAGCACCGTTGCTATGGTAACGCGTCTGTCAGCGTTACCGCTGTTACCGCTAGCAGCACTGATCACTCACGGAGTGAAGACTGCACGGGAAGCAGCGTCTTCTCCCATGCAGCAGTGATGTAGCAGAGCTGCATTTGTTGAACGAGAAAGACAGAAGAGCAGGATCGTGGAGGGCTGACAAGGGGTAATAAAGATGGAGTCTCTAATGTGTCTGTGTATTTATTTCCATTAAAGTAATTTTTCTCTGTGTGGTGTCTTTTTTTTAACCCTTTATTGGAGATTCTTAATGGCCGGGTCAAACGTGCCTGACATTAAGAATCTCTGGCTTAATACTGGCTAGTAAAACAAAGCCAGTATTAACTCATGATTACCCAACAAGCCACCCGGCTCCAGGGCTGTTGGAAGAGTTGGATACAGCGCCAGATGACGGCGCTTCTATGAGAGCGCCATTTTCTGGGACGGCTGCGGACTGAAATTCGCAGCAGAGGTGCCCAGAAACCTCGGGCTAACCTGTGGTGCGGATTCCAAACCCCAGCTGCCTAGTTGTACCTGGCTGGACACAATAATGAGGCGAAGCCCACGTCATTTGTTTTTTAATTATTTCATGAAATAAGTGAAATAATTAAAAAAATGGGCTTCCCTATATTTTTGGTTCCCAGCCGGGTACAAATAGGCAACTGGGGGTTGGAGGCAGCCCGTGGCTGCCTGCTGTACCTGGCTAGCATACAAAAATATGGCGAAGCCCACGTCATTTTTTTGGTGGGCAAAAAACTTCTGCATACAGTCCTGGATGGAGTATACTGAGCCTTGTAGTTCTGCAGCTGCTGTCTGCTCTTCTCCATACAGACAGACAGCAGCTGCAGAACTACAAGGCTCAGCATACTCCATCCAGGACTGTATGCAGAAGTTTTTTGCCCCCTGAAAAAATTATGTGGGCTTCGCCATATTTTTGTATGCTAGCCCGGTACAGCAGGCAGGTACGGCTGCCCCCAACCCCCAGTTGCCTATTTGTACCCGGCTGGGAACCAAAAATAAAGGGAAGCCCTTTTTTTATTATTTCATGAATTTCATGAAATAATTAGAAAACAAATGATGTAGGCTTCGCCCCATTTTTGTGTCCAGCCAGGTACAACTAGGCAGCTGGGGATTGGAATCCGCAGCACAGGTTGGCATGAGCTTTCTGGGCCCCACTGCTGCAAATTGCAGACGGCATCCGCCTCAGAAAATGGCATTTTCATAGAAGCGCCATCTTCTGGCGCTGTATCCAACTCTTCCAGCACCTGCCTGCTATACCTGGCTAGCATACAAAAATATGGCGAAGCTCACGTCCTTTTTTTGTAGTTTTTTTGGCAAAAAAAATAAAAAATGCTTCCCTGGATTTTCTATTGCCAGTGAAGGTAACACCAAGCAGTGGGGGTTAGCAGCCAGTAGCTGCTTGGATTACCCTTAGCTAGCAATACAAAAAATGCAGCGGGAGCCCATATATATTTTTTTTATTTATTTATTTAAATAACTAAAAACAAAATGGGCTTCCCTGTATTTTGATTACTGGACATCACAGTGCTGTAAAAATAAATCTTTAAAAAAATGACGTAGCGCTTCGCGGTATTTTTGAATCTCAGCGCAGATAAAGCAGACAGCTATGGGTTGCCACCCCCATCTGCCTGCTGTTACCTTGGTTGGCAATCAAAATACAGGGAAGCCCATTAATTTTTTCTATTTAAAAAATAGTTAAAAAAAAAAATGACGTTGGGTCCCCCCATTTTTGATAGCCAGCTAGGGTAAAGCAGACGGCTGTAGCCTGAAAACCACAGCTGGCAGCTTTACCGTGGTTGGGGATCCAATGTGGAGGTCCCCTCAGACTCTTTTTTATAATTATTTTATAAATATTAATTACACAATAAAAGTAGGGTCCCCCCCAAATTGGATCACCAGCCAAGGTAAAGCGGACAGCTTTGGTCTGATATTCTCAGGGTGGGAAGGCCCATAGTTATTGGGCCTTCACAGCCTAAAAATAGCAGGCCGCAGGCACCCCAGACGTGGCGCATCCACTAGATGCGCCAATCCTGGCGCTTCACCCCAGCTCATCTCGTGCCCTGGTGCAGTGGCAAACGGGGTAATAAATCGGGTTGATACTAGCTGTAAAGTCACCTGAGATCAAGCCCAGCAGTTTGTGATGTCATGGCGTCTATTAGATACCCAACATCATAAACTGTCAGTACTAACAAAAAAAAAAATCGACAAAAGAAATTTATTTGAAAAAACAGTCCCCAAAACATTTCCTCTTTCACCAATTTATTGTAAGAAAAAAAATAAAGGGGTCCCACGACGACTCTGGACCATCTAGAATATGGGGGGGAGACACTCAGGGAATGTATCCCCCATTTTCTAGGAATGCGGACCCTTCATGTGAGGAGTGTGGGTGCAATGAATCTGCACTCACTCTCCCTGGGTCCACAGCAGCAGAGTCCATGTCGTAATGCTTGCTACCAAAGCTGCAATGCCCTACTCATGAGGTAAGGGTATGCCTAATCAGGAGAACTACTGTAGAGGAAGCTCTGCTCACTGGTATATAGGTGCTCAGAGGTAATAATAGATAAAATTAGTGAGTATCCTTGGCACTCTAAATCTCCCAGACTAAGTCAGTAAGTCACAACGGATAGTAATGCAAAATCACTCTTTATTGGTCCGTATTAAGAAAAAAAAAAATTTCATAAGCATATATGTTTTTGTCCAAAACAAGTTACAAATGACGTTTCGGCCTGAGCCTTCGTAAGATTGGACTTATCTGCATGTAATCATGAAAAATGATAATAATCAGTATCACATAAGAGTGAGAGAACAATAACATAAACTCGAACAATGTAGAGGTACAATTGGGATACAGCAAAAAAATTGCAAAACAGCAAGAAATGAAACACATGATACAAATGTCATAATACAGTACAAGGACAATATAGTAATGACAAATATGGGGTCAGAGTAGGCTTAGACAGCTCTGGTACGAAAGAGATGTCAATCATAAAGTAACATGTGCAGTAGGTGTAGAGCTACACTATGCATGGCAGAGCTAATGGGTAGACTGACCATAGAAAAAGAACAGAGAAAAAGTGGAGAAAAAGTGGAGAAAAAGTGGAGAAAAAATGGAGAAAAAAATGGAGAAAAAGTGGAGAAAAAGTGGAGAAAAAATGGAAAAAACTGGAGAAAAAGTGGAGAAAAAGTGGAGAAAAAAGTGGAGAAAAATGGAGAAAAAGTGGAGAAAAAGTGGAGAAAAAGTGGAGAAGAAGTGGAGAAAAAGTGGAGAAAAAGTGGAGAAAAAGTGGAGAAAAAAGTGGAGAAAAAGTGGAGAAAAAGTGGAGAAAAAGTAGAGAAAAAGTGGAGAAAAAGTGGAGAAAAAGTGGAGAAAAAGTGGAGAAAAAATGAAGAAAAAGTGGAGAAAAAGTGGAGAAAAAGTGGAGAAAAAATGGAGAAAAAGTGGAGAAAAAGTGGAGAAAAAAATGGAGAAAAAGTGGAGAAAAAATGGAGAAAATGTGGAGAAAAAGGGGAGTAAAAGTGGAGAAAAAGTGGAGAAAAAATGGAGAAAAAGTGGAGAAAAAATGGAAAAAAGGTGGTGAAAAAGTGGAGAAAAAGTGAAGAAAAATTGGAGAAAAAGTGGAGAAAAAAATGGAGAAAAAGTGGAGAAAAGGTGGAGAAAAAGTGGAGAAGAAGTGGAGAAGAAGTGGAGAAAAAGTGGAGAAAAAGTGGAGAAAAAGTAGAGAAAAAGTGGAGAAAATGTGGAGAAAAAGTGGAGAAAAAATGGAGAAAAAGTGGAGAAAATGTGGAGAAAAAGTGGAGAAAAAATGGAGAAAAAGTGGAGAAAAAGTGGAGAAAAAATGCAGAAAAAGTGGAGAAAAAGTGGAGAAAAAGTGGGGGAAAAGTGGAGAAAAAATGGAGTAAAAGTGGAGAAAAAGTGGAGAAAAAGTGGAGAAGAAGTGGAGAAGTGGAGAAGTGGAGAAGAAGTGGAGAAGAAGTGGAGAAGAAGTGTTTGTTCATGTCAGATGGGAGATAAATAATTTTTTACCGGCGCTGTCATTTACTGTAACGTGATCATCGGTGTACGGTGTATACCTGTGATCACGTGAGCGGGGACCGGAAAAACCGTCCTGAATCATGATCTCCAGGGTCTCAGCTAGCCCTGAAACCCCGGAGATTTTCTGATGCTGGGGGCGTTATTCACTTATTTCTGCCTGCTGTTTATAAACGGCAGATCAGAATAAGGCTACATTAACACGACCGATCCATTTTTGCGGTCTGCAAAAAACAGTCCGTTTTTTTTCACGGGTGCATCCGTGTGGCATCCGTTTCCATTTCGTAGACGGTCCGTATGTCATCTGTTTGTCATCCGTGTGCCTTCCGTTTTTTTTGTGTACTGCAAAAAAACTGAAGGAGGGTAAATGCATAAATTTACCCTGGATCCATAGCTTCATCCTACATGAGGCGGTCATATGTTCACTCCAGTGCATTTTCTACTGCTTTTCACAGCGTAGAGCGCTCTAGTGATTTTCTTGTGCTTGTGCACTTCATATCAGTCTTTTCTGTCAATGTAATGGCAGAAAGACACATAATGTCCCACTCTCCTGCATTTTGTAATTTTGCACCCTTTGGTGCCTTTCATGTGGCACTAAGAGATGCTTAGCTTTGTATTTAGCCAAAAAAAAAGAAAAAAAAAATGACGTAGGGTTCCCCCTAGTTTTGTAGCCAGCTAGGGTAAAGCAGACGGCTGCAGCCTGCAGACCACAGCTGGCAACCTCACCTTGGCTGGAAATCCAAAACTGAGGGCACCCCACGCTGTTATTTTAAATTAAATAAATAATTAAAAAAAAAAAACACGTAGGGGTCCCCCCAAAATTGGATCACCAGCCATGGTAAAGCAGACAGCTGGGGTCTGATATTCTCAGACTAGGGAGGTCCATGGTTATTGGACTCTCCCCAGCCTAAAAATAGCAGGCCGCCGCCGCCCCAGAAGTGGCGCATCCATTAGATTCGCCAATCCTGGTGCTTCGCCCAAGCTCATCCCGCGCCCTGGTGCGGTGGCAAACGGGGTAATATATGGGGTTAATACCAGATGTGTAATGTCACCTGGCATCAAGCCCTGGGGTTGGTGAGGTCAGGCGTCTATCAGATACCCGACATCACCAACCCAGTCAGTAATAAAAAAAAAAATAGACAACAAACACATTTTTATTTGAAAAAACACTCCCCAAAACATCCCCTCTTTAACCAATTTATTAGAAAGAAAAACAAATCCAGGTCTGGTGTAATCCAAGGGGTTGCCATGACGATCCACACTGTCCCAGTCAATGAAGAGCAGAATGTTCCCCATTGGCTGGGAGAGCAGTGCAGTGACCTGAGCTAACATCAATGGGTCAGCCCAGGTCACTGCAGGGCATGACAAGTGCTGCTGTCAGCGAGGTACATTACCTGCGCTGATCTCCTGCACTGCTGACAGCACCTGTCACTGAGTTCAATGACCTTCACAGCCAAGTATCGCGAGAGGCCCGTGACGTCACCGCTAGTCAGTCTTGGGTCGGAAGCGAGAGAAGGTGATGTGACAAGCGGCGGCCATGGAGGACAGTGATAGCGCTGAGGTCGGGATGGCGGGACTTCATCACCGCAGGTAAGCCGAGCGGGACCATGTGTGCAGAGTGTGTGTGTGTGTGTGTGTGTGTACATGCCGCGGGCAGGAGGGGGCGGAGCGAGCTGAGCGGGGAAGTGTGGGCTTCCTGCACGTAACTAGGATAAACATCGGGTTACTAACCAAAGCGCTTTGCTTGGATACCCGATGTTTATCTAGGTTACCAGCTTCTGGCAGGCTGCCAGCGATGGCTCCTGCACACTGTAGCTGTAAAAAGCCCTGCTTTTTGCTGCTAGAATCGTTCTCGAACGTATCTAGAACTATCAAGCTTTAGCAAAAAGCTTGAGTTCTAGTTCGATCTAGAACAGCCCCCAAAATCACTCGAGCCGCGAACTGGAGAACCTCGAACCGCGAACCGCGCTCAACTCTAATTAAGAGCGCCAGATGCTCAAAAACACAAATGATCTTGTGGATTTTAATGTCAAGGACTTGCTTTTTTTAATGCATAACCAATATACTGGACTTGGATGCTAGAGTTTCCCCCTCCCCTTTTTCCTAAATACTAGATGTAGTAGTTTTTTATGTGAAGTGTATTCATTTTTGCATCAATTAATTTGAGTAAAACTGAAGATTTTGGAATGAAAGTTATCTTGCTACGTTTACTTTCATGTTATGGGTTAATAAATGTTCTATGTAACTCAGACTTGTCAAAAATTTGAAAAACGTTCTTGTGTTCATTAAGGTATTGATAAAAATTATACTTTTCAAAGGCAGTTATGTTTAGTGAGCACTGTAATTTTTTTATTGCATGAAGTGGGTTCCATAATTTGCTGGGATCTATTTTTCTATTTGCTGTTCATTATACAGAATTCTTGAACAGAGCCCTAAAGGCTTGTCTGTTTTTAGACCAAATCATCCCTCCCATAGGTTTGAAAATTACATAACAAGCAGCATATACTGTAAATGTGGAGGTTATAGCATTGCTTCTCTTCTGCTCCACAGAATATTTTGTAGGCAAGGCTGCTGCGGTGATGTTTTTTCTCCTTTGCAGTCTATCACTATTGACAAGTGATGAGCAAATTGATCCACGTAGGATTGAGTTCAAACAACATTTTCTGAAATTCAGTTTCATGTAAATTTAAACAAATTGAGTAGTAATTTGGGGTTTCGACAAATAGAAACTTGCCTGGTATAATTCCTACACTGCAAAAGCATCAGATAGTAGACTACAATCTCTTTCCTGTAGATTATAAACTCTTATGTTCAGCAATATAATCTCTTTCTCTCTTTTTTTGTGTAGTGTAAGCTCTTCTGGTCAACAGGGTTCTCCCTTTCTCTTTCTTCTATATAGTGTAAGCTCTTCTAGTCAACAGGGTTTTCTCTCTCGCTTTATTATAATCAGTGGTTTTCTTTTTCTCTCCTCTCCCCCTGTGCATTTTCCAAGAAATTACAAGCCGTCCAGTATTTATAGTTACTCAAACTTATTTGCCACATATCAATTTTTTTGGGAATGCTTGGCAAGATGAGCGAATTCAAATTTCAAAAGATCTGTTCATCTCTACTAGATTTCTACATCTACTACATCTCTACTAGACTAGAGATGAGCGGTTCTATGGAGGTTCGGTTTATCGGCAGCCAAGGAGCTGAGCCTCTACTGTCTGGACCTTGACCCAAACCCCCGGAGCAATTTACTGATTGGCAGTTTGAGTCTCCGCCCACAAACAGCCAGTCATTAGCAGATCACATCTGGGGAAAAGTGGGTGGGCTTTTTCAAACAATTTTTTGGGTTGCACACTACATGTTATCATGCTGATATAACCCCAAGTGCGAGCAGCTCAAACTCTGCAAACGGCTCGCACAGGGATGAGCACCCAGTATACCTGAGCACAGCAATGCTTGCACAAGTGAAGTTTGCACGTAAAGCATCTGAACCACTAACCCAAACTTTGATTTTTTAAGTTGGTATTCAGTTCAAAAATCGAACCTCAGGTTCGCTCATATCTAATCTCTACTAATTATACTCCACTGCTTTAGTCCTATAAACAAAGACCCTAAGAGGATAGAGAAGGGAGAAGAGTGAAGGTTTAACACAGGTATGTAATGATCATATGTATTTCTAAAGCATAACCAGCTTTTAGACCATCATAACTTTTGCCTATCATGTGCAATTCCCACCATTTAAAGCTACAACAATGGTCTTACAGTGAGTGCAAAGGAAAGCTTTCACCGTATTCCTGATCTAGGTAATAAGGATAGCCTTTACCAAATAAAAAGTTTCTGAACTAGCACAATCAGATTAAATTCAATCATTTGCATTAAATGTAGAGCCTTATATGTTTGCAGCACATATGCCATCTGAGAAGTTACTTTGTTTTAGGGCTTGGTTCCACTTGCACATAGCTTTCGATGTGAGAGCATTGGAAGTAATATGCTAATGACTTTCTGCTGCGAGTGTCAACTGAGGATCATGCGACTGTGATTCGATTTTACGATCAAGTTACAGCTGCAGAGAAGAGGGAGGGAGCACTTTCTCCCCATCTCCTTTGCTGCCTGTCTCTGCGTACATCCCGCTGCGGTTGGATGACATGTGAGTGCAGTGCTATGTTTCACACGCACCTATAGATTTGTATGGGTGCGTGTGAGCAGAGACTTGCTGCCAAACGCAGCCTGTTGCGATTCATTTCTCAATCCGATATGGTATGAGAAATCAATCGCAAATGGACACTGCCCCATAGTTCTGCACTAGAGTGAGAGCAATCTGATGTTTTATCAGATTGCATTTGTCCATGCAAATCGCAGGTGGAACAGAGTCCCTAGAGGTTTTTACAGAAGGAATTTTTTTATTCACTTTTTTGTTCAAATAATTGCTTCAAAATTATTTTATTACTGTGTTATATTGCATAAAAAGATTATATAAACAAATTGAAATGGAAATGTATAAGGAAATATTGTCTCGTTCCCATTTTTCATGGAATAAGTGGACAAGACACTACTTCCACGGTACTCGTTCCAATGAGTAATGATGTCAGTGTTCCGGGATTTCCAGTTTGCTTCTGAAGGCTCTTGCCCTTTGTTAACATGAAGTTTTCTGTTCTGTTGCCCTACTTCCTGTTCATCTGTTTAAAAGCCCGCCCCTAAGCTTAGTCTAGTTGCTTGAGTATACTGCTTCTTGTCTACTCCTGCCCTGCTGCTCTCATTTCCTTGTTGCTATTTTGGATCTCGGTGAATCACCTGACACTGGCCCTGGACTCCACCTGGTCTCATCAAGCTGTGCCCTCGCTGGTCCCGGACTCTGTCTGCCGTCTCTGGTTGGCGTTTGTGCCCAGTCCCTTCCGGTACATATCCACCCTAGGACATTGCATGCATATTCCACATCCAGTACGGACATTTTTGGACTATAACCTGTTGCCCTTCCGTGTCCCGGCTGCTGCACATTTAGGCATTCTGGGGTGATCGCCAGACAGCCCCTGTATAGGGGTTCGCTCCTGGTGGCCTCCCTGGGGGAGTCCGGTTCGCGGTCCCGGGATTTCCCCTTTGCTCCAAACCTGACAGGTATTTACTGTGTTTATGTTCTTTCTTGTGCACATATTGTTGGTTGCATATTATAAAACGTCTTTGCACCAAAAATCCGTCTCTGGTTGTCATTGCCCTAACGCAATCGAAATCCTCAGTTCATACAATAGTATTACAAATGATTATCACCAGTGTCACACTATAGCTGCACCAATTTTGTAAATTTACATAAATGAAAAATTGCAATTTGAAAGCATAAACTGGAACAATCAAAACATTAAACTAACTGTTGTCAATGACAAGAACAAAAAGCGTCTGTTTTGAAAAGATTTAGAGATTATGCCAAAATGTCTGCTGATAGTACAAATGTTTAATGCAAGAATGGAACACATCCAAAAAGACAGAAAAATGCTTAGAAGAGAAGTTGACTTGAGGACAGAAATTTAATTTGTCAAACCCTAAATAGTCTACCATCAGGAATGATTTATTACTAACGCATCTTAAACATTTCATTTTTGCTTAATGTATTTTAAAGAAATACTAAATTTGTATTTTTCAAATGCTGAATACTGTGCAAAAAAAGTAAAAAAAAGTGCCAAAATTGTTTATCTCATGACCACAGGGGAAAGAAGGTTTTATTAAAGGGATAAACAAGATGTTTGAGTTAAGCTATCAAGTAGTTATGAGATGAGAAAGCTTACTATAAAACATCCTATAAAATGGTTCAAAAGGTTAAATGTAGACGTATTGCAGAAATAGACTGCCCTGACCTTGAAAACTTTAATATAAAGGAATAGGCAAGCTTAAGCTAGCATTTTAAAAGCAAAAGTCTGCTAATGGCAAATACCTTCTGGTGTTGATGAATGTAGATTAAATATAGCTCATTCTATTGCAAAAAGTAGAATATAATATAGATTTTTAGATAGATAAAATATCTTGTAATTTAAAGAAAATGAACACTACTTTTTTAAAAATATTATTGGCAGTGATATTCCATTGTTTGCCTATAAAAATAATAGAAAGGAACAGTTTCTTCTTTGATTAAAGAAAATGCCAGACCAGAATGTATTAGAGCACAGATTGATTTCCCAGAACTTTTTAATTATGTATAAGCTTAGTCCAGGAAAACAAAACTTTATCATTATATTTTATACACTGAGGACCCCAAAAATATTTAGGTGTATGTTCTTTTTCAGCTGTTTTCTGTCTAATTATGATTGGGCAACTCATATGTCCCAAGTAAAAACTATCTGATAACACCCACTTGGACTTAATAAAACTGAAATTATTAGGTGACAATTACTATAATTCATAATACACTGATGAGCAAAAGGGTAACAATGTTTTGACTTTTTGAATTTCAAGCTCCGTATCTCACCATCTACTACAGCTTCAAATCTGAGACTACCTTCATTTTACAGACAATCCTCTTGGCCATGTCATACATAAAATTGACCTGCAGCTATTTAACATATGAGTAGTTGTGCAGATTCTTGTCATGTCACTTCATTGTTACTGTTTTGCTTCTAAAAATCAAAATTTAAATTTTTAGTATTTTGTCAGTATTTTCTAAATCCAACTTTGACTTTCAACACTACCGGAATCTTTCTGGGCATTCTCACAATCAGGCTTCAGCATGTCTCGAATGAAATCTGATACCAGGTCTCTTCTACACATTCCAAATATTGGTGCAAACTAGTCGACTCACTTGAGTATGTATACAGATTTTTCATCAACTCTACCCACAAGTGTTTAATTTGTTGAGGTCTGGTGACTGTGGGGTTAATGCAGCACTTCATTATTATTGTACCATTTCGTCACCAATCTCGACGTATGCTTCGGCTCATTGTCCTGCTGAAAAAATATTTCTTTTCATATCCATAGTATTTGAGTGTACAAAGTAAATTAACTAGGAAACTCACATATTGTTCAGCAATGAGACCAACATCGTGCCTGATTAAATATAGAAATGAGAGAACTTTTCATAGTTCAGATTGGCTGAGCCTTACTGAACAAGCGCTACATTCGCTGAGCTATTCGTCAAACCATTCAACAAACCTTTTGAACCCTGTTAGATTCAATGGGACGCCAAATCTAAGGCAGAAAAAACACCTTTAGGGGGGTCAAAAAGCTTCCAAAGCAGCAAAACTTGCATTTTACAGTGCAGCCATTGTAGCCCCACTGTTTTGGCCTAGCCATTAGCTTCCAAGATTAATGACATAAAAAAAAAGGTGGATGAGAGACAAATGTAGGGTTGGTGCTCCCATACCTTTACCAACACAGACAAGACACAACTTGGGAACCCATCATGGAGTCTTGAGATTTAAAAACCTTTCAAACAGACAGGGCAGTGGCATCAATTGCCTACCCTATTTCCAAATAGTGTGTTTCGACAGCAGGGAGTTATGGTCCATGCAACATGCAGGATGTGACCATGCATTTCAATTTTAAAATGTGAGCACACAAAGACCATGCCTTTTGCAGCAGCACTGTGTGAGACTGTGACCGGGGTTATCTATGACGGCCGGTATGTCTCGCCCCGGTTGTGCTCACTCCATGATAGAAAGTAAATCCACTATAGGGTTAATGCTGTTTCCTTACAGGCTGAAGGAAGGGTTAAATAGAATCAGGAACAAGGGCAGGTGTGCCGGGTGTGAGGGAGTGAACAGAACTCCCTGAGTTTTCTGCTGGAGAGGCACATGTATTTTTGTTATGGACTTTTGTTTGGACATTAAAACCGTGTGCTGTGAACCTTAATGCCTGGATCCCGTGTCTTCTGCTGCGCAGCCGACCGTGCTACCTCACATATGGTGGAGAATCGGCGGGCATGACAGCCGGTGAGGTGTAGCATCCATCCCTGGTGACCCAGCTGCGCATGTCCTGGATTCGAGCGGCTATACTACAGCCCAAACCCAGCGACGCCATGGAGGACATACTAAAGCATTTGGCTCAGGCTAATGCACAGCAGCAACAGGCTAATGCACAGCAGCAACAGACCAATGCACACCTGCTCCAATCCTTGCAAGTGCAGGAAAAAAAACTCCAAGAACAGATGGATCAAGCCAAAGCACGTCAGCAGCAAGCCTTGCAATTGCAGGAAAAAAGGCACCAAGAACAGATGGTTCTCCTGGCCAAGTCGATCCGTGCCGGACCGGCAGCAACAACCCCGGGACCGGGTGACGACGGCAGCGTCCGGAAAGCGGTGAGACAAGCGTTGCAAAAGATGACCCCGGGGGATGATGTGGAAGCGTTCCTGGCGGTGTTTGAGCGGGTGGCCGGGCGGGAAAAGCTGCCGACCCCGCAGTGGGCTGAGGTATTGTCGCCCTATCTGACAGGGGAACCCCAAAAAGCGTACCTGGACCTCTGTACCGAGGACGCCATTGACTATGTGACCCTGAAAGCCGAAATACTGGCTCGGTTGGGGGTGAATACCTATGTACGGGCTCAGCGGGTAAATCAGTGGTTCTATGAGGAAGCCAAACCCATACGCTCCCAGGCCTATGACTTGTTGCATCTTGTAAAAAAGTGGTTGCAGCCTGACACTCTGAGCCCGGTGCAAATGGTGGAAAGGGTAGTAGTGGATCGTTTTGTGCGCACTTTACCCGTCACCGTTCAACGGTGGGTCGGACAGGGTGACCCGAGTACCCTGGACTAATTAGTGTCCCTGGTAGAGCGGCATGTGGCTACGCAGGACTTGATACGGGACACTGAGACTTTGCGTACCGCCCGTCGGTCCGGCCCCTCCAAGCCTAGGGCCAAGGACCCACCGCTGACAACGGTGCAGGAGTCCCCTACCGTCCCATCTGAGGCCGCGGCCGCCATTCCTGAGGTCCGGAAGGTTCTGTACCCTAAACGACAACCCGTCAAGGGGGTTTCCGTCCCCATTAGATGTTGGCGGTGCCAGCGGGTGGGACATATGGAAGCCCATTGTCCACTCACCACGGAGCCCATGGATTGTGGGGTTACCCGGCGGGGTTCAATGTATGCTCAGGTGGTGTGTGCCGCTGACCTGGTCTCCCCAGAGACGGAGCCCCACTTGTGCCAAATACAGGTGAATGGATGTCCGGTTACAGGATTGTTGGATTCCGGAAGCTTAGTGACCCTTGTGCGATCCACCTTGAGGGCTAAAGTAAAGGCCACAGGACGCACCGTGGGGGTGGTTTGCATACATGGGGACCGCCGCGACTATCCCACGGGGATTGTCACCATCACAGCACCTTGCGGTCAGGTGCAACATGAGGTGGGACTTCTTAACACTCTTCCTTATGACGTGATCCTAGGAAGGGATCTGCCCTATTTTTGGACTTTATGGAGGGGACCCCCTAAGTCCCCTCAGATATTGGTCGGTCCGGGACCTGAGCCCTACAATCCTGAATCCGGGACACCTGCCGTAGGGGTCACCATGATAGGGACAGAGTGTGAACCCGATAGGTCGCCCCTAGAGGTATTGGCAGGAGAGGCTGAGACGGTCGAGCCCATCCCGGAGTTGGAGGCGTCCCCGGATACGTTTGGGACAGCCCAACTGCAGGACCCTACGTTAATACATGCTCGGAGTCGGGTGACAGTAGTTGACGGGGTGGCACAGCTGCCCGGTGCCCAGGTAAGGTACCCCCATTTCGCTCTTAAACAGGATTTACTCTACCGGGTAGATGAAATACGGGGCGTGGGGGTAGAACAGTTGGTGGTGCCCCAGCCGCATCGCCGGCGGGTCCTCGACTTGGCTCATAAACACCTGATGAGTGGCCACCTAGGGGTCAAGAAAACACAGGAGCGAATATTGCAAAGGTTCTATTGGCCCGGGGTCTTTGGGGAGGTAAAACGGTTCTGCGAAACCTGCCCGGAGTGTCAGCTTACCGCACCCCTGACCCATTTTCGCAGTCCGTTGGTACCGTTACCCATTATAGAAGTCCCTTTTGAACGGATAGGGATGGATCTGGTGGGGCCCCTCGTAAAGTCTGCTCGAGGGCACCAACACATCCTAGTGATCGTTGACTATGCCACCCGGTATCCCGAGGCGATACCTCTCAGACATACTGCAGCAAAGCTTATAGCTCGGGAGTTGTTTGCTGTGTTCTGCCGGGTGGGGTTGCCCAAGGAGATCCTTACGGATCAGGGGACCCCATTCATGTCTAAAGTGACCAAAGAGCTATGCCGGCTACTCCAGATCAAGCAGTTGCGTACGTCTGTGTATCATCCTCAAACGGACGGTTTAGTCGAGCGTTTCAATAAAACCCTGAAAACCATGCTAAGAAGGGTGATTTCAAAAGACGGGAAAGACTGGGATATGATGCTTCCCTATTTGATGTTTGCCATACGAGAGGTGCCACAGGCATCCACGGGGTTTTCGCCTTTTGAATTGTTATACGGGCGACATCCCCGGGGATTGTTGGACCTGGCAAAGGAAACATGGGAACAAGAGCCCACCCCCCATAAAAGTGTGATCAAACACATTTTAGGTATGCAGAACCGCATAAGCGCGGTCATGCCAATTGTGAAGGAGCATTTACAGGAGGCTCAGGCCGCGCAAAGTGGCCGCTACAATAGACAAGCCACCGTGCGGACCTTTAAACACGGGGATCGGGTGTTGGTATTAATCCCCACGGCGGAGAGTAAATTCCTGGCTCAGTGGCAAGGCCCCTACGAGATAAAGGAAAGAGTCGGGGTGGTTAACTATAAAGTATTGCAGCCCGGTAGGCGGAAACCTGAACAAATATACCATGTCAACCTATTAAAACCTTGGCAGGAACGGGAAAGCCTGATGGCTGTTTTTTCCCCACCTCCCTCCTCTTCGGGTCGTTCACATCCGGCTCCAGCGACCTCTGGAGAGGACGAACCGGAAGTAAGGATTGGAGAAGCCCTCACCAAGACACAGAGGTGAGAGGCCAGACGGTTGGTTCAGCAGAACCCCGATGTCTTCTCCGAGCTGCCCGGTAGGACCAGTCTGATACGACATGATATTGTCACCGAGCCCCACCTGAAGGTATGCCTGAAGTCATACCGAGTACCGGAGGCTCGACGACAAGCCATATCGGAGGAAGTAAAGACAATGTTACGCCTGGGGGTCATCGAAAAATCCCGGAGTGAATGGGCTAGTCCGATTGTCCTAATACCAAAACCCGATGGCTCCTTAAGGTTCTGCAATGACTTTAGGAGATTGAACGAAATATCCAAGTTTGATCTCTACCCCATGCCCCGGGTGGATGAGCTGATTGATAGGCTGGGACAGGCGCGATATTTTACCACGCTCGACCTGACCAAGGGGTACTGGCAGGTGCCACTAACGGAGTCCGCCAAGGAGAAAACCGCTTTTGTTACGCCGGAGGGTCTCTTCCACTATGTTGTCTTGCCTTTTGGGTTACATGGCGCTCCGGCCACGTTCCAGAGGTTGATGGACTTAGTGCTGGAACCCCACCAGGCGTATGCATCAGCGTACCTGGATGACATCATTATTTACAGCTCCGATTGGCAGACTCACTTGGAACAGGTACAAGCGGTGGTGGACGCGCTTCGAACAGCCGGATTGATAGCCAATCCCAAGAAATGTGCATTGGGACTCACGGAAGCCCACTACTTGGGCTACGTGATAGGCCAAGGAGTGATTAAGCCCCAAATTAACAAGGTTGAGGCGATCCAGAAGTGGCCTAGACCCCTGACCACGAAGCAGGTTAGGGCCTTCCTGGGGATCGTGGGGTACTACAGGAGGTTTGTAAAAGATTTTGCAGGACTATCAGCCCCCTTGACGGACCTTCTCAAAGGCAAGAAGTCCGTCATGGTGCGCTGGACTCCGCAGGCCGAGGACTCCTTCCGGGCCCTGAAGGAGGTCCTGTGCGGACAGCCCGTTCTGGTCAACCCTGATTTCCGGAAGGAGTTCATAGTACAGACTGACGCCTCGGAGGTCGGCCTGTGGCAGTGCTGTCTCAGGTGGTTCAGGGGGAGGAACACCCCGTCACCTTCTTAAGTAGGAAGCTCACCCCTCCCGAGCGGAATTATAGCGTAGTGGAGAAGGAGTGCCTGGCGATCAAGTGGGCCTTGGAGTCCCTACGCTATTACCTGCTGGGACGGCAGTTTCGCTTGGTGACGGATCACTCTCCACTGGTCTGGATGAGGTCCGCCAAGGAACGGAATGCCCGGGTTACCCGGTGGTTCCTTTCTCTGCAGAACTTCCGGTTTACGGTTGAACATAGGGCCGGTGGGTTGCAGGGCAACGCCGATGCCTTGTCCCGCAGCCCGTGTTTGATGGCTGGAGTTCAACCCCGCACGCTTGAACTGAGGGGGGGGTGTGTGAGACTGTGACCGGGGTTATCTATGACGGCCGGTATGTCTCGCCCCGGTTGTGCTCACTCCATGATAGAAAGTAAATCCACTATAGGGTTAATGCTGTTTCCTTACAGGCTGAAGGAAGGGTTAAATAGAATCAGGAACAAGGGCAGGTGTGCCGGATGTGAGGGAGTGAACAGAACTCCCTGAGTTTTCTGCTGGAGAGGCACATGTATTTTTGTTATGGACTTTTGTTTGGACATTAAAACCGTGTGCTGTGAACCTTAATGCCTGGATCCCGTGTCTTCTGCTGCGCAGCCGACCGTGCTACCTCACAACATCCAGACCGCAATAGTGCCCTAGAGATTTCTGTACAACCAGGTTAAGCAAGTGAGTCATGCAATACACATGCGATATTACCCAGGCATAGTGTCACTACCAGGTTTGCACCCTTATTTTTTCTTATCTTATTTTTTATTTTTTTTTTTATTTATCGACTTGCCAAGCGTGTGTAATGTGTAGGGATGCATTTTTACTAAGTCATCTGCCATTCAGCTCTGCTACCAAATGGCTCACACCCCCATTTCTCCATATTGTCATTGCATATCAGGGAGGTATTGTCCATTCAACCCACAGGATGTGACCAGCCATTTTCATTTTAAAAATCAAGAGATTCATAAGAGACAGGTGTAGGCCTCTTGCTTCCAGAGCCTTAGCACTACAGACAAAAGACAATTTGGAAATCATACTTGGAGTCTCCCCATTTCCAAAATCTAAGGTCAGGCAACAGGAAAAGCGGCAACAATCGGCACAGACTACAAATAGAGGCACGCCGCAACATGGATGCTTGGGACTGGCCCTGTAGCAAGGCTGAACAAGCTCTTCTTCACCTAAAACAAAAAGATGACAGACAGGCATAGGCCTCTTGTACCTAGAACCCTGGGAATACAGACAAGACATAACTTGGAGACCCATCTTGGAGTCTTGAGATTTAAAAACTTTCAGGCAGACAGCAGGCCAGTGGCATCAATTGCCCCAACCCATATCCCCATAGTGTGTTTGCCCAGCAGGGACTTATAGTCCGTGCAACACAAATGCAAAACCATACCAAAAATTTAGCATGCTATGCTAAAAACATAAATAAATAATATACACTGTGTTCCAAATTATTATGCAAAAAGTTTAGGAGTGATAAGGTTAGAAATTTTTTGTTTGTCATTTAAACTCATTGATGGTGATTTGTGTCAGGGCTCTTTATATTACTGAAAGCAATTGCCGATACCTGTTTAAATTAGTTTGGAAGGGGAGTCCAAATAAAGGCAAGACTACTTAAGAGGGCTGTTCCACATTATTAAACAGCCTACATTTTTGCCAAAATGGTAAAGAAAAAGGATGTGTCGGCTGCTGAGAACCAACAAGTTGTGGAGTATTTAGGTCAAGGCATGACTACAATAAACATTGCCAAGACACTTCATCGTGATCCTCACACAATCAAGAAGTATGTAGCTGATTCACAGCACACACATGTGCGTGCTGATAAGGAAAAATTGAGGACTTTTTCCAACAGGCAATTGCATCAGGTTAAAAGAGCAGCTGCTAAAATGCCTTGTCATAGCAGCAGACAAGTTTTTGAAGCTGCTGGTGCCTCCAACATCCCCCGAACAACAAGATGCAGTGTCCTTCAGAGGTTTGCTGCTGTGCGTAAGCCATCCTGTCGACCACCTCTATTCACTGCATACAAGCAGAAATGGCTCCAGTGGGCCAAACAATACATGAAGACTGACTTCCAAACTGTTTTGTTCACCGATTAGTGCCGTGCAACGCTCGATGGTCCAGATGAATGGAGTGGAGGATGGCTGGTTGATGGACACCCCATGAAAACACGGCTAAGGCGCCAACAAGGAGGAGGTAGAGTAATGTTTTGGGCTGGAATCATGGGGAGAGAGATTGTCGGCCCCTTTAGGATCCCTGAAGGGGTAAAGATGAACTACATAATCTATGTGAAGTTTCTAAAACAGCACTTCCTGCCATGGTTCAGGAGGAAGAACCGTGCATTCCGCAGCAAGATCATTTTCATGCATGATAATGCACCGTCTCATGCTGCAAATAACACATCTGCATCTCTGGCTGCTATGGGCATAAAAGAGGACAAACTTATGGTGTGGCCACCATCTTCCCCTGACCTCAACCCCATTGAGAACCTCTGGAGCATCATCAAAAGGAGTATCTATGATGGCGGGAGGCAGTTCACATCTAAGCAACAGCTCTGGGAGGGTATTCTGTCCACATGCAAAACAATTGAAGCACAAACTATCCAAAAACGGACAAATTCAATGGACGAGAGAGTTCAGAAGCTGCTTTCAAACAAGGGGTCCTATGTGTAAATGTAACATCACCTAGAATTAAGTTTTGACTTGAAAACTGTTTGATTTCATTTTGTAATAAGCTGATAATGCTTAGAATTTCACAATTGACCATTTTGTTTTTCAAAATAAAAATGTTGAAAACTCTGCTGTGCATAATAATTTGGAACATGCATTTTGAGTGTTTATTACTTTTAAAAATATACTGTTTTCATAGGCATTTTGATCAAAAACATTTCAATTATACTCAAATAGTAGATGACTGGAAAATAGCAATTACTGCAAGTCATAAACTTAATTTAGGAAAATATGAAAAAATATTTTTTGCATAATAATTTGGAACACAGTGTAGACCAAAAACTAGAAACTAAAAAGTGAGAAAATACATAATATTTCAATCTATCCCCAATACTATAAGTATATTTTCCTTAAAGTATTCATTTTAGGCCTGGTCAGAGAGCAAAATATAGTAAGATTGATTCAAAGAAATAATCAAGCAAAAAATGGAATTAAAATACAAGACAGAATTTACTTTTCATTTATTTAATATGAATTAAAATATATCAAAATCCCCTTAAAACATATTACCTATCACAGCCTGGTCTATTGACTTTTATCTCATCGCTCCAAATCACCCTTTTCCAATCTTCAAATGTCCAGTTTTTGCACTTTTTTTGTAAACTCAAGCTGACATTTCTTATGTTGATATTGAAGTCGAGGCTTTTCACCTTTTTTCAGGCCACTTTTGAATGGATGTGCAACTTCATTTTGCATTCTTCCAACTGTCTTGGCACTCACGTGATGCAGTTTGTCAATTTTCTTGACTGAGAGACCAATATCGATGAGCTAGATGATATTAATTCTATTATTTTTTAAATCTTCATGCCTCCTCCTTGATTCAAACCAGTGACCTTTCACTTGATTATCAACCTAATAACACACTGAGCTATTGGGGAATGTGAGAGCAATTTGTAGTTTGTATTATAGAGGAAGAAAAAGATTTTTCCACAACCAGAAGCAAAACAGTAACAATGCAGTGAGATTACCAAGAATTTGCATATCTAACCATATGCTAAATACCTGCAAGTCAAATTTAGGTATTAGATTGTCAAAATGATTGTCTATAAAATGAAGATAATCTCACATGGTAAGCTGTATTGGATGATGAGATATGGAGCCTGAAAGGTAAAAATTCTAAATTGCTACCCTCGTCAGTGTATCTCTGCAAGAGATCATAAACGGTAACTCCAGCACTCAAAAGACAACAAAGGGTCAAATAGAATTTTTTTTTGTTTTTTTTTTCTGCAAAAAGGGGTGCACCTCAACCCATGCAAAACGACGTTTCGGCTTCTAAGAAGTCTTCATCAGGGTTGTATATCCTGTTAAAGATTATTTATGAAAGCATTCTGCAATATGAGATGGTGCTCAGGGCATCTGTGGTATGGGTAAGGTGCTCGAGAATGAAGAGATAAATAACATGTGAGATTGGAGGGGGGACAATGAAGAGGATAGAGAAGCAGTGCACCTTAGTGTGTCTGCCAATGTAATGGAAGCCGCTACCACTGCCACCATTGCCTGGCATTTTGTCTATTACCACAGTGTACACAGTAAAGGTGCACTGCTCCTCTATTCTCTGCATTCTCCCCCCTTCAACCTCCCATATAATTTGTCTCTATATTCTCGGGCACCTTACCCATACTACAGATGCCCTGGGCACCGTTTGATATTGCAGATTACTTCCTTAAAAATATTTCAACGCTCTATACACAAAACCCTGATGAAGGCTTCTTAGACACCGAAACATCATTTTGCATGGGTTGAGGTGTACCCTTTTTGCAGAAAATAAAAAAAAAATCAAAATTCTATTTGACCCTTTGTTGTATCTTGAGTGCTGGAGATACCTTTTATGATTACTTACATTTTTCTCAAAAGCACCTACTTCTATTTGTTTGGAAAGAGAGAGATGAATTTTTTTAAAAAATTGTTTTATTCCGCTCTGCGCTATAAATGCTTTGTGTGTCCAGTTCAACGTGAAAAATTTAGTGAAATGTCCTCAGTGATCTACCAAAGTCTGATCACACACCCAATGTTTTTGAAAGTATATCATGCCATGTACAAAGGAGATTACTGAGGACCTCAGAAAAAGAGTTGCACATGCTTATTAGGCTGGAAAATGTTACAAAACCATCTCTAAAGAGATTCATGAACTGATGAGACTCCCTTTTGTAACAATAATTGCATGTATAGATTTAAATGCAGTTATTGCCAAAAGGTTCACAAACTTTCAAGCACCACTGTATCCAGAATGATTACAAATTAAACGTAATTGCCTTACTGTTTGACTTTGTGCATAGCGTGAAATCGTAAAACTTTGATACTATAATTTACTGGTACTTTAATTACCCCTCAGAAGGTCAAGGTTGTAAATACAGAAGATAATAATGTTTGTTTTTTATATTTTTAAAGGTCATTACCAGGAGGCATTTCCTCTCTCTATGTAGAAAAAAAATATTTTTCTTGTGTTAAATACTTATATGCCAATCTACATGTTATTGGCAATGTGTTACAGTAGATATTGGTCTTCTAAAGTTCAGTTAACGGCTCGTGATTTTTTTTTCCTAGCTCGAAACCCATGAAATTTGCAGGTTTAACATAAGAAAATGCAAAATGTATTTAAAAAATTTCAATTGAACAATTAGCACCAGGGTGGCTTATCTTCATGCCAAAAATTGTGTTATTTTACTTTGATTGAATTCCATCTGACAACTGTAGATAGTATTTGGTTGCCTTAAAACACAAAAATGGTAGAAGTTCTTCCAACAGAAAATTTCTCAGTTTATCAATACAATATAAATAGCTTTGATTTATTGATTTAGTAAATATATACAAAAATAATATTTGTTTGTTGTTTATACAGGTCTTGATTAAAATAATTTTAGTTTGTAATTTAAATTTTCTATATATATATGTTAAGGTCTATTTTTTTTGTTTTATAGATACCCTTGATAAAAAATGTAATAGATTTATAGTGACATATTTTCTCAAGGAGAGACAAACCGGATCACATCAGATTATGCTGTGCAGCACATGGACAAATACTATAATGCAGCCAATGAAAATTCACTCTAGAATAATGATGTACCTCTTGGTTAGAATGGTGTTACAATCCTTTGACACTGAGGTTACACCTTCCAGGCCTAGTTTTAGATAACTTCTGCAAGATGTCATATTATTTTTGATACAAATGTTATTTATTGATGGAGGAAGCATTATCTTCACAACAAGCATGTATGTGTTTAACAATACAATGCCCTATTTACTGAAAACAATAGTTTTCCCATGGCCTTTTTATTTAACCAAACTAACAGATCTAATTTTGAAACACGACCTAAAAACTATCTAAAAACAAATAGATACAATGCAATTGTGCCTCACCAATCCAGAGATGGCAAATGATTTAAAAATTCTATACAATACAAACATTTTTTTTTTTAATAAAATTATATTATCATGCTGTTAGAAGAGTTATAGTTGTAGACTAAAATTGCCATAACTGATGGGGCTGGCTGTGATTTATGCAATTGATATACAGCACTCTGTGAACAGCCAGCCTTTTCTCTTTGGCCCAGGTAAGACGCTTCTGGCGTTGTCTGTTTTTTCATGAGTGGCTTGGCCCAAGGAATGCGACAGTTGTAGCCCATGTCCTGGATACGTCTGTGTGTGATGGCTCTTGAAGCACTGACTCCAGCAGCGTCCACTCCTTGAGAATCTCCCCCAAAGTTTTGAATGGCCTTTTCTTAACAATCCATCAAGGCTGCGGTTATCCTGGTTGCTTCTGCACCTTTTTCTACCACACTTTTTCCTTCCACTCAACTCTCCATTGATATGCTTGAATATAGCACTCTGTGAACAGCCAGCTTCTTTAGCAATGACCTTTTAAGCCTAACCCTACTTGTAGAGTGTGACAATGACTGTTTTCTGGACATCTGTCAAGTCAGTAGTCTTTCTTATGATTGTGTAGCTTACTGAACTAAGGGACCATTTTAAATGCTTGGGAAACCTTTGCAGGTGTTTTGTGGTAATTATTCTAATTTTCTGAGATAATGACTTTTGGGTTTTCATTGGCTGTAAGCCATAATCAACAACAGTAACAGAAATAGACAATCTTGTGTAATAGAACAAAGATACCAGGCACTATTCCTTGCTGCAAATCAATAGATTAAACGCAGGACTGCTGTTATTACGAAGACTGACTTCTATCCAGCATGTATCGCGCTGGTCACAAGCAAGATAGATCCACTCCGCGTGGTGCACTGCAAAGTTCCAGAGCAAGCAAACGTCAAGACGTAAGAAAGGCAGGGACTCACCAGTTGTTGGAGTACTTTTTAGAAGGATTTAATCTTCAGGCATGTAGGGGAGGGGTAGGAATGGATGCACACAGACGACGGCCATTTTGCACCTGACACAGGTGCTTCTACGGGTCTACGGGTCTATACCTCATAGACCCGTAGAAGTACCTGTGTCAGATGCAAAACGGCCATCGTCTGTGTGCATCTATTCCTACCCCTCCCCTACATGCCTGAAGAATAAAGCCTTTTGAAAAGTATTCCACTGACCGGTGAGTTGCCTGCCTTTCTTACGTCTTGAAGTAACAGAAATAAATGCTTGACATAGATCACTCTATTTGTAATGATTCTATATAATATATGCGTTTCCCTTTTTGTATGGAATTACTGAAATAAATTAACTTTTTGATGGTACCCTAATTTATTGAAATTCACTTGTAGCTGTACAACTGGCTTTGTATAAAGTTTCCTCTTAAGAATTCAACATGTCTTAAAAGAATTTGAATCTCTGTTTTAGAGCCAAGTTCAATTAAAGTGTTTCTTTTTCATTTGGATAATTACAAAAACACATGAAAATCAAAGGATTCTAAAGAAAATTAATAGGGTTTTAAAGGAAATTTGACAACAGGTTTTTGCTATGTAATCTGAGAGCATCATGATGTAGGGGGAGAGAGCTTGATTAAAGTGGTGTCACTAACTAAACTGTATTTTACTGATTCAATACGATTAGTGTTTTGTCAGCAGGAGATGATCACTACAGGAAAACTGGCCTTGTGCATCCTTGTCTAATCAGGCCACTACCACTGATTAGCAGCTTTCATTCATTATACATTGTACCCAAGCTGTGTTGCCTCTCATTCTTTTGGTAGAGCTTTAACAAACTGCTTCATCAGTCCAGATTTTAGTGGGATCAACTATACTTTCGCAATTGTCACGCTGGTGGGTGTGGACCCACTGTATCGTGGGTTTGGACCTACCTTGGAGGATCATGACTAAGCAAATACCTTATCTTCGACTGAGCCCCTGATGGTGAGATGGGGCTTGTGCTGGAAGATAGCCTCCAGGTACCATTGCAGGGCAGTCTTTAATTCTGGGGTAGCTGACACCAGTGGTCAGGAATAGGTACAGGTACAGACTAAGGAACAGGCAGGACTGCTGGAACAGACTGGCCAGCTGGTACTGGCACGACGGTTGGTACAGACTGAATGACAGGTACTGGCTGATACATATGTGTGTATGCAGGATTAGAAAAAACTCAGGAAATTGGGTTAAGAAACATGAGACTGGAACAAGTTCAAGGGACCTGACAACTAGCTAACATACAGAATAACTGTAAAGACTCATTGCTCAGGGAACCTCCCGAAGGGGGGAGGGTGCCTTAAGTTCCTAGAGACCTAAAGCCATTGGCTGGGGACACTAACTGAGTGTGAAAATTGCTTATTTAAAAGGCAAGGAGTTAATGTGCTTGCGCCATTAGCATACTCCCAGGAGACCTGTGTGGCATATGCAGTATGTAGGAGCAGAGAGGTGCATTAGGGACGGTAGAGCTGAGTGCATTGGCGTTCTTGCCAGGTGACACGCAAGGATGCCAGCGGCATTACAGCAACTATTTTCTTGAGTCCAGGTTGCAAAGATGTTTTCGTTGACCAACCTTTTTGGCTCCAGTGATAATTCCTATCTTAGCTGTCCCATTCACAGAAAAAATGGTTACTTTGTGTATCCTCTTGCTAGCCTAGGAGCAAAGTGAGAACTTTCAGATCATCACATATTCACGATCCTTGTAGTTAATTTTCTTAAGAATAAAGTCTAAGTGATCATAGCTTTATCTGAAATGCACAGAATGCATTACAGGCACTGAAGCATACTTGCTACTATTGTGCAGTTTTTACTTTGTCCAAGTCTGACTTTGTTTCCCTTCACCTTTTCCCCTCCCTTTTAAGTTTTTAAATTAGATTGAATCTCTCACTGATGATAGATTTGTAGACAAATAGTTGTTTTATGAAATAAATGTGTAGTAACTATTTAAGGGGATTTCACATAAAAAAAGTTACTTTAATCAATATGTCTTGGAATGATAGTAACTTCCACAATTCGATGTGCTTTAAAATATTGTGTTCCTGTGCTGAGATAATCTTATATATGAAGGGCTGCTGATAAGTTTTGGCTTTGTGATTTTTTTTTGTTTCTATGGTAACTAATGTTACATCACATGATATCCTTATGGGTCTAATATATGATTTCAAAGTTTTGTGTTTGTTCCTTATGGCAACAGTGTTCTACGCACGTAAGAAAATAAAATGGTGAAGTCTAATGTGATATTCACAGCAACTGAGAGCAGAGGAGTGATAAAATTCTTGTTTCTGCAAGGAAAGTCCGATAACGATATTCATGGTGATATGTTGCAGACATTAGAGGATCAATGCCCTTCGTATTCCACAGTTAAGAACTGGATTGCTAAATTTAAAATGGGCCACTTCAGCACCAATGATGAGGAACGTCCTGGACGACTGAGAATGGTTGTTGTTTCGGAGATTGTCGATGCTGTGCCCAATCTCATACTTTAGAATCAGCGAATTTCAGAATTTACTGTGATCATGTTTGTGTCATTATCCATGAACATTTGGACATGAGGAAGCTATCTGCTAAGTGGGTCTCCAAATGTTTGACAACAGATCAGAGAAGCAGGCGAGTGAAAACTTCCCGGTCAATTTTTCAGCGTTTTCAGACTGAGAAGAACTTCCTGGATCGGCTGGTCACTATGGATGAGACTTGTATTTATTTGTATGACCCTGAAAACAAGGAGCATTCAAAATAGTGGAGGCACAGTGTTTATTCTCATTTAGAGAAGTGCAGGGTGCAAAAATGATCCACTAAGGTGATGGCGTCTGTGTTCTGGGATAAGTAGGGCATGCTGCTAGTGGACTACCTTTAAAAGGGTTCCACCATCAATGCAAACTATTACAATGAACTTTTGGACCAATTGATGCCAGCATTGAAGGCCAAAAACATAGCAAGCTGTCCAAAGGAATCTTGTTCCTGCAAGACAACACCTCCACTCACACTGCAGAAGCGACCACGGCAAAACTGGCAGAGCTGGGATTTCAGCTGGTTCACCACTCACCTTATTCACCAGATCTAGCTCCCTCTAACTATCATCTGTTTCCAAACCGGAAGAAACACCTCAAGGGTACCATATTTCACACCATTTCGGATGCCATGGCTGCTATGGATGCCTGGTTTGAGGCACAAACATGATCCTTCTATTTGCTAAGCTTACAGAACTTGGAAAACTGATGTAAGAAGTGTGTTGACATCAGCGGAGAGTATGTGGAGTATATGGAAAGTTTCATCATCCTATCTCGTTTCTTTCTGGGAAAAGCCAAAGACTTATTAGCAACCCCTCTTATGTGTCTCTTCTTAGGAATATGTAATGGCCAAATCTGACTGTACAGGGACATGGTCTGATGACACCACACCTGAGCAGGGGAGTAAGTAAATGAGTATACAGATATTACAGCACAGGATCACAAATAATTACTTCTTTAAGGCAAAACATTTTTTAAACACAGACACAGAAATGTTTAACCTCACAAAAAGAATCAGCTGTGAGCCCATGCTGTCATTTCTGTATGCTCTCTTTTGTGCACTACCCTGTCCAGGAGCTGTGGTATGATCAGACCATGTCACTGTATGGTCAGACACGGCCATTACACAGTACATAGCAGGGGCACATTTATAAGATTGTCTCAACAAGGGGCAATTTTTTAAATACATACAATTGTGCAACTTATTATTCCAAGATCAATTGATTAAAATTAACTTTAAGCCATTTAACCCTGTGCGAATTTCCATTTTTCGATTTTGTTTTTGCTCCCCTTCTTCAAAAAGCCATAACATTTTTATTTTTCCATCAATCTTGCCATATAAGAGCTTGTTTTTTGTGGAACGAGTTGTACTTTTAAATGAAACCATAAGTTTTACCATATAGTATACTTCAAAATGGTAAAAAAAGTTCCAAGTGCGGAAAACTTGCAAAGGAAGTGTGATTGCATGATGGTTTTTGTGATATTTTATTCACTGTGTTCAGTATATGGTAAAACGGATGTGTCCATATGAAACAAGTAAGTACGAGTTCGTAGATACCAAACATGTATAGGTTTACTTTTATCTACTGGGATAAAAAAAAATGCCGAATTTTGTCCCCAAAAAGTGCACTTTTAGCGCCATACTCTGTGGCCTGTAGCGTTCTCATTTTTTGGGATATGGGGATCAAAGACCGCTTATTTTTTGCATCTCAAGCTGACATTTTAAATGGTAGCCTTTTTGCACAGATGCTACATTTTGATCCCCTGTTATTGCAATTTGCGCAAAATTTGTGATGACCAAAAAATGTAATTTTGGCATTTGGAAGTTTTTTGCCGCTACGTCGTTTACTGATCAGGTTAATTGATTTTATATTTTGATAAATTGGGCATTTCTGAAAGCGGCAACACCAAATATGTGTATATATTTTTTTGTATATAACAAAAAAACAGTTGTCAGGCTTTATCTGTGCTGTGTATCCAGAGCCCAGAGTCACACGTGCGAGGGATTCGCATCACATCAGCCGGCAGCTGCACACTCTCCTGGCAGGAGCATGTAGGTATATAGAAATACATGCTGCCGACCCACTCTTGTCAGAAAAGCATGCGGTTGTGTCGGGTGATGCGACACGATACTTGCATCAGTACCTCGCAAGTGTGATTCCAGCCTAAGAGAAACCGCATGCAACTTTTTTTATAATTATAATTTCATTAAATAATTTAAAAAATAACACGACATGCCCCAATGTTCATACTTAGCCAAGATAAAGCCAGCTAGGGGCTGGTTTTCTCAGCCCGCAGCCACCCGGTACTACGGCATCCATTAGATGTGACAATCCCGGTGCTTTACTGGCTCTTCCCGTTGCCCTGGTGCGGTGGCAATCGGGGTAATAGCAGAGGTTAATAACAGCGCACAGCTGCTATTAAACCCTAGGTTAGTGACGGCACAGACATCTGTGAGATACCTGCATCAATAACCTGTACATGAAATAAATAAGTACAAACACCGAAAAAATCCTTTATTTGGAATGAATTACAAAAACACACCCTCTTTCACCACTTTATTAACCTCATAATCACCCCTCCAGGTGCGAAGTAAGCCACACAAGGTCCCACGGATATTTAACTCTGCTACATCTGAATATCACAGCGAGCGGCCATAGAACACGACCGCTTGCTGTGAGCTCCAGAGAATGAAGGAGCTACGCAATGAGCAGTGACGTCACTCAGGTCATTTGCGGTCATAACTGGAGGTTCCTAAGGTCCTTTAGCTGTGATTGCAGGTAACCTGAAATCAGGTGGAGGTCACTGAGTTCATAGACCTGCATCTCCTAGCAGAAAATCGCAGTTTTTTTGGCTAATCGGTGTAGATTTGGTGCTGACATTTTTACACCATATTCCTGCACCCAATCTACACCTCTGGCAAAAAAACCCCCCTGTTTTTTTATATATTTTTTTGCCACATTTTTTTGCCGTGATTTTTGCCATGGTTTTGAGCCAGAAGGTGCACATTTGGTGGTGAAATCATCAGTACCAGATTTCAGCACCAAATTTCCACCTCCTGGCATAAAATTATTATTTTTGCATATTTAGGCCAAGGGATGCAAATTTGGTGCTGTGATTCTTACACCATATTCCTGCACCCAATCTACACTTCCTGGCAAAAAACCCGTGTTTTTTAATGCCTTTTTTTTTCGCTGTGGATTTTGTCGCGGTTTTTTTTTACCAGGCTTTTTGCCGCGGTTTTTGCTGCAGTTTTGTGCCAGTAAGTGCATATTTGGTGCTGAAATCGTCTGCACCAAATTTCAGCAAAAAATTTGCATTTTTTTGTTGTTACTTAAAATAAAACAATGTGCGGTCCCCCCAATTTTGATTCCCAGGCAAGATAAAGCCAGCTGGGAGCTGGTATTCTCAGCACGCAGCCACCCGGTATTGCCGCATCCATTAGATGTGACAATTCCGGTGCTTTACTAGCTCTTACCATTGCCCTGGTGCGGTAGCAATTGTGGTAATAGCAGGGGTTTTTAACAGCGCACAGCTGCTACTAAACCCTAGGTTTCTGATGGCACAGGCATCTATGAGATACCTGCATCACTGACCTGTACATGAAAGTAAACAAACACAAACACAGAGGAAAAATCCTTTATTTGGAATAAAATACAAAAAACCCTCTTTCACCACTTTATTAACCCCCAACACATCCATCCAGGTCTGTTGTAATCCACACCAGGTCCCACGCCGCTTCCAGCTCTGCTACATCTCACAGCGAGCGGTCATAGAACACGACCACCAGCTGTGAGTGTAGTCTTTGACAGCATCTGCCTGAGTGATGACTGCAGGCAGACGCTGTCATAGGCTGGGGGCGTGTCTGAATGCAACCAATCACAGACTACAGGATGAGTCTAATGCGCAGTACAGGAAGTGAATGCACAACCCGCAAGCAGTTTGCCGCCATGACACCCAGTCATCGTAAGTATGAAACTCTCACTTAATTCTTGTTTTTTTACATTTCCTTTAATTTCCCCAGTGCCGAATCGTGCAGCCAGAATCCCGGGCCTGGGTCCGTCACCCAGGTATCTTTGAAACCGCACGGATACAGACTTTTACAGTTCCGATCCGTTCAGCCCTGCTCACAATGTATGATATGTGTAAAGAAAATTAAATTGTGGAAATATAGCCCAAAATGGTGAAATTCTACAATTATTATTATTTTTTTATTCATATTGTTCATTTTACCATAAAACTAACTAAGCAGTATAATTCTCCAGGTCAGTATAATTACGTAGATTCCAAGCATGTATAATTTTGGTTATATTACAGTGGTGAAAAAAATTCTGAAATTTCCAAGAGCAGTAATGTTTTCAATTTTTGAGATATAAAGCCATTTTTAGGGCTTATTTTTTGCCCCACCCCGCGCTGATGTATTTATTTATATTATTTTAGGGGATATGCAATAATTTGATCTCCTATTATTAAATTAACTTTTTTTCATATTTTTTTACTTTGTACTGCATTTAGTCCCCTTAGGGAACTTGAACTAGCAACAGCCTGATCATTTGTTCTATATGCAGCGTTGTCACAGCATTGATGTGTACAGAAGAAATCAACATCTCATATGATTGCTGGCCATGGGCTGGCTTTTATAGGAGTACTTTGCTGACAGACATAGGGGTCATCGGTTTAACACGGCTGTCATGACAACTTCTCAGCATCCCATGATCGCATCGCAGAAATGCCTATGAGGGTAAAGACAGGGCACCTCCTGCTAACGTACGTTAACCCTCCTATTCTGTTCGGTTCATAGTGACCCGTAGACAATTTTTTGCATAAATGTTTTCTATAAGTTTCTAAAACTTGAGGTCACTTGACTTTTTCTCATTTGAGGGACCTATCTATGAGTATTTTTTTTTGTGTTTACTTTTAACTACACTCCGATTTGTACCCTTGTAGTGTTTGGGTCATAGTGACCTGGCATCATTTTTTACAGCTGTGAGGCCATATTTTCAGTGAAATAAAGGAGTTATAACCTCAGTTAGGTCTATTTATTGCATATACTATTGTATATCATTTTATTTATTTCCTAAATTATTTCAATGGGGTCGTACACACGATCTGCCCTGTGTATGCATTGAGATTTGTGAACCATAAAAATGGCTTTATAGTGATTATTTTTGGTGCTTAGTCTATACTAAAAGGTAGAGCGATCCAGAGAGATCACTAGGTGTGCACTACACGTGTATATTCTGCGCAGAACGGACTGTGCAGTACGCGCTGTGTAAGAGGGCCTTATTTTGTAAAGCTGAGCTCTAAAGGCCTCTAAATGATTTTTTTTGCTAACTAAAGGCCCTGTCACACTAAGCAACATCGCTAGCAACATCGCTGCTGATGGACAACTTTTGTGACGTAGCAGCGATGTTGCTAGTGATGTTGCTGTGTGTGACATCCAGCAACAACCTGGCCCCTGCTGTGAGGTCGCTGGTTGTTGCTGAATGGCCTGGACCATTTTTTAGTTGTTGCTGTCCCGCTGTGCAGCACATATCGCTGTGTGTGACAGCAAGTCAGCAACAACTAAATGTGCAGGCAGCAGGGGCCGGCTTCTGCGGACACTGGTAACCACGGTAAACATCGGGTAACCAAGAAGCCTTGTCCTTGGTTACCCGATATTTACCTTCGTTACCAGCCTCCGCCGCTCTCACTGTCAGTGCAGGCTCCTGCTCCTTGCACGTGTAGCAGAGTACACATCGGGTAAATAACCCGATGTGTACTGTAGCTAGGAGAGCAGGGAGCCAGCACTAAGCAGTGTGCGCTGCTCCCTGCTCTCTGCACGTGTAGCTACAGCACACATCGGGTAATTAACCCGATGTGTGCTGTAGCTAGGAGAGCAGGGAGCCAGCGCTAAGCAGTGTGCGCGGCTCCTGCTCTGTGCACATGTAGCTGCAGCACACATCGGGTAATTAACCCGATGTGTGCTGTAACTAGAAGAGCAGGGAGCCAGCGCTAAGCGGTGTGCGCTGCTCCCTGCTATCTGCACGTGTAGCTGCGTGCGCTAGTAACCAAGGTAAATATCGGGTTGGTTACCCGATATTTACCTTGGTTACCAAGCTCAGCATCGCTTCAGTGCGTCGCTGCTGGCTGGGGGCTGGTCACTGGTTGCTGGTGACAGCTCACCAGCAACCCGTGTAGCGATGCTCCAGTGATCCCTGCCAGGTCAGGTTGCTGGTGGGATCGCTGGAGCGTCTGACTGTGTGACCTTTCACCAGCAACCTCCTAGCAACTTACCAGCGATCCCTATCAGGTTGTATCATTGTTGGGATCGCTGGTAAGTTGTTTAGTGTGACGGTACCTTAAGGCGGGCTTTGCACACTACGACATCGCAGGTGCGATGTCGGTGGGGTCAAATTGAAAATGACGCACTTCCGGCATCGCATGCGACATTGTAGTGTGTAAAGGCTCGATGATACGATTAATGAGCGCAAAAGCGTCGTAATCGTATCATCGGTGCAGCGTCGGCGTAATCCATGATTACGCTGACGCGACGGTCCAATGTTGTTCCTCGTTCCTGCGGCAGCACACATCGCTGTGTGTGAAGCCGCAGGAGCAAGGAACATCTCCTACCGGCGTCACTGCGGCATCCGTAAGATATGCGGAAGGAAGGAGGTGGGCGGGATGTTTACATCCCGCTCATCTCCGCCCCTTTGCTCCTATTGGCTGCCTGCTGTGTGACGTCGCAATGACGCCATACGACCCGCCCCCTTAATAAGGAGGCAGGTCGCCGGCCAGAGCGATGGTCACAGGACAGGTGAGTCCATGTGAAGCTGCCGTAGCGATAATGTTCGCTACGGCAGTTATTACAAGGATATCGCAGCTGCGACGGGGGCGGGGACTATCACGCTCGGCATCGCAGCATCGGCCTGCGATGTCGCAGCGTGCAAAGCCCGCCTAAGTCTGTCTTCCTGACTTATCTCCTTGTTTTCAGAAGGGTTCTTATCTTCTCTGCTCTAATCAGTAACATGCTCAGGAAAGTGAAACCATGGCCTCCACAACCACTTCTACCCCCATGGCCTCTACCAGCGGTGCTTCAAGAATAAAAAGAAAAAGATGCAGCTATTGCCCTTATTCTTGTGATAATAAAACAAGTATTACATGTTCTGGATGCCAAACATTCTTATGCAAAGCCCATGTTTATTGTTCTTCATGCAAGAATACAGAAAATATTACCATGTGAATATGTTCAAATTGAAGTGTTTATTATCTTTAATTTTTTTTTCACAAAATGTTTGATTTGCTTGTTTTGGTTTGTTTTTTTTTATCACAAATGTGTAGTTTGCTATTTTTCGTTTTGCTTATTACTAAGTTTTATTCTGAATTAAAAAAAAAAAAGATTTAAATTTCATATTTCTTTTTTTTTTTTTATTTCCAAACATGTTTCCATACAGTCTAATAAGCAAAAGGTAAAAAAAATAATTGAGTTAGAGTATCTAAAATCAAGATTTAATAAACCGGGTCATAGTGACCCAGGAGCAATACAAGTGTATAGTACATGGGAACAGAACAGCAGGGTTTTAAATGCCACTGTCAGAGATAGAATGCTGCATTTAACAGTTTAACATCTGTTAGCAGAGGGATGCTCCACCTGCAGCTGTTAAAAGCACATATGGGCTTATTCAATGCACAGAGAAAGATGCAGGCTTGACGTGAGAACCTGCATCAAAGGTAGGGAGTCGATCCATGATGTACATAGTTATTAAGGAATTAAAATTAACTCTGTTCATGGTAAAACTTTTTTAAGTATAAGTTTCAGAAAATGTGTAATGCTACTTTAATCAACAATGTCTAATAAGGAAATTACAGATCATAGTGCTTGCTGATATGTTCATTAATATCATTCGGTGACTGAAAATATATAGTATTCAGATTACTGTAGGTTATTGCTTGTGACAAGCCTTTTAAGATGTAATTAACTTGTATGATTACAATAATTACTGTAATTACAAAATTATTTTCTTTCTTGGCAATCATCTTTGAGTTCTGATATGGTAATATAAATACTTAATGCGTAACCGTCATTTTAAGTTTTGTTTAAAAAAAAATCAATAGTACAGATAAAAATAAGCAACTTTGTAATATTTCCTATCAGAGAAATGTACTTGTTTTTCTGTCAGAATTGATTAGTCATTATCAACATTCTCAATTCTGGGGTAAAATCTGTATTCAGTGAAGACTTTCCCATTATTGAGATAGGAGATGGCACCTGTTACTGAGGATATTCTATGATGATAGGAGGAAGGAGGCGCTAGAGGCAGGAAGAGTAGTAGCTAGATGCACAACTCCACCCCTCCTCCTTTTTCTATCTACATAGAATCTCATCAGTGACAACACTCATGAGAAAATCCATGCCTAATGCTGACCAGGAGGGACCTATGCAGCCTTGTTCTGAAAATGTTCTCAGCATGATGCTCTTTAGCTTACTGCTGGTAAGCGGTAGCCCATGGCGTAACTACCGCGGTCGCAGCTGTTACCATTGCGACCGGGCCCGGGAGGTTAGGGGTCTGCGGCTGCCCGGCAAATCAACAGCCAGCTCCTTTTAGTGGAAGAGTAGGTGCGCTTGTTCTGTCGCAGACCACATGGCCGCTATATGACCCAGTGCCATCGCACAGAGCTATGATATTGCCCAAAGCGGCCAGGGCTGTTCTATGCATTATCATTCTTCCCCCAAGCCTGCGCGGTGATGTCATTCCTGTGCGACTGCTGTGTCTGCTGAGAGTACAGAGTGCAGGATGGGAGGATGCCAACCGGAGCGTGGTTGAACAAGAACAGAGGTGAGGACGAGCAGCTGTGAAGCAAGTAGAGATGAGGACAGAGCAGCGGTGGAAGGAGAAGAGAGGTGAGTACTTGTTTTTTATTTATTTTTTTATAAATCAGTGAGTACACGGGGGGGGCTGGCTGCATGACACATGGAGGCCTTGGGGCATGGGGCTGCCTGCATGACACATAAAGGCCTTGGGGGGGTTGGCTGCATGACACAGAGGCCTTGGGGGGGCTGGCTGCATGACACATAGAGGCCTTGGGGGGCTGGCTGTGTGACACATGGAGACCTTGGGGGGGCTGGCTTCATGACATATGGAGGCCCTGGGGGGACTGGCTGCATGACACATGGAGGCCCTGGGGGGCTGGCTGCATGACCCCTTGTGGGGGCTGGCTGCATGAAAAATGGAGGCCCTGGGGGGACTGGCTGCATGACACATGGAGGCACTGTGGGGGTGGCTGCATGACACCTGGGGGGCTGGCTGCATGATATATGGAGGCCCTAGGGGGGCAGGCTGTATGATACATGGAACTCCTGGAGGGTCTGGCTGAATGATACATGGAGGCCCTGGGGGGGCTGGCTGCATGATACATGGATGTATATGGGACTACATGATACATGGAGATCTATGGGGCAGTATTATACATGGAGGTCTATGGGGATGCATTATACAACATCAAGGACACCTTATGCATGGAATATAGGGGTGCATTATACATGGAGTATGAGGCTGCATAATACAATATGAAGGTTTAAAGGGCTGCATTATAATACATATAGGACTGTGGGGGCTACACTATAATATATGAAGGACTATGGAGGCTACCTTATACATGTACTATGGGGGTGTGTTATAAAACATGGAGGATTATGTGGTGCAATATAATATATGGAGAACTATGGGGTGAATTATAATACATGAAGAACTATGGGAAATGCATTATAATACATTGAGGACTATGGAGGTGCATTCTAATATATGAAGGGTTATGTAGGACCCTTTATACTATATGGAAGGCTATGTGGGGGCCATTATAGTATTTGGAGAACTATATACGATGGGTACAAAGATACAAGCATGGGATGGGAATGTTTTGTGCTGGGGAAAAAGGCTCTTTCCCATTACTCTTTGCATTATGTCAGAAATTTTAGGACTTATTTTGAAGTAATAAATTGGTGAATGTGGGGAAGTATTTATTCAAATAAACTTTTTTCTCTGTGTTTTTTTTAAAGGGAACCTGTCAGCAGAAATTTTGCTTTAAACCTAAAAGTTTCCCCTTCTGCAGCTCCTGGGCTGCATTCTAGCAAGGTTCCTAAAGTTTTTGTGCCCCCTTTTAGACCAAATTAAATACTTTATAAAGTTGTACCTTTTGGTATGCAAATCTTCTAAATTATCCATGGGGGCGGGCTGTCTGGTGTCCGTTACTGTCCCTCCTGCTGATTCAGGCCATCCCCCAATGCTCCATTTCATACCTCCAGGACACCCCCCAGTGCACCCGAGGTCCCGCGCATGCGCTGTGCGACTGTACCGGGACTGTGCACTGTGTACACAGTGTAACCGCTGGTGACGTTTGCACAGGCACGAGATTATGCATGGCGCTGTGATTGTCATCAGCAAGTGCCCGCCCATAATCTCATGCCCGCCCTTTCCCCTCTGCCTCCAGCGTTCTGTGCAAGCGCTGGCCAGATGACCCGACGTCACCTCTTGTAACCGGTGGTGTCCTGCTCCGCTCCTCCCATCTATTTCCTGCTCAAGGGCAAGATGGGAAAGAGGTGACGGCGGGTCATCTGGCCAGCGCTTGCGTAGAATGCTGGAGGCAGAGGGGAAAGGTGGTCACGAGATTATGGGCGGGCACTTGCTGATGACAATCATAGCACCGCGCATAATCTCCTGCACAGTCCAGGTACAGGATATCATATAGTGTTTTCCAACATATGTTTTGAACAGATGTTTATTTTATCTATCTTTCAATAAATGACAAATTTGATTCATGTTAATAAAAGTATCTTTTTAGCTTACATTGCAACTTCTATTTTTGTATTATTCTAATTGTTGCAATTAAGGCTATACTAGGTCATCGTTTTACAATGTTGTCACAGAAAACTATTCTGATGATTAGCATCAAACCAACTTTACTATAGTAAAATACTGTATTTGAACCCATTAATCATCTTAAGTGGTTAATCCTAGAATATTTTTGGGGGGAGATACAAAAAAAATTATTCTACGTAATGTTATTTATTTATTTTAATAAATATAAATGTACATAACAAAATAGAGTTAAAGGGAACCTGTCACCGGATGTTTATAATACTCACCTAAAGGTTGGTGCAGAGCAGACTGGTCAGATTGGCGTTTCCGTTCTCTGTGTCCGCGCCTCCTCCTTCGGCCATCTTTGTCCTCCTTCTGAAGCTAGTGAGGATGACGCGTTCTACGTCATACACACAAGTCGACATTGAGGACCTGCGCAGGTGGAATTTGATCTGCCCTGAGTAGAGCAGATCAAACTATTGTAGTGCACCTGCACGGGACATCAATGCCGGCTAGTGTGTATGACGAAGAACGCGTCATCCACACTAGCTTCAGAGGGAGGATAAAGATGGCCAAAGGAGGAGGCGCAGACCTGGAGAACGGAGACACCCATCCAAGCAGTCTGCTCTGCACTGACTGTTAAGTGAGTATTATAAACATCCGGTGACAGGTTCCTTTTAAACCAAAGTATACATAAAAGTTTTTTTATTTTTCTGTTAAAAAATGTGTTTAACAGTTGCTGTTCAATTAGTCACTGACTCTTTTTTGAGATTTTTTTTTTCTTGTGAGTGGGACGGAGCGGATCAGCAAAAATTCAAGTTCATTTGTCAATTTAAATTTTCACAAGAAATTTGATTCATATAGAATTTAATATCATTTGGTATGCACTGGGGTTTCTCTAATCCCCAGATCAAACTAAATGTAATATGTTAAAATAAAAAAAAATATTCAGTTTCACCTTACCACTCACTTCTACAGGCCCTCTACACCACACAAGGGCAGGATGAGCATCAGAGGCAGTGATGAGCAGTGATGCCATAAGATTACCACAGTTCACTGCTGCCACCTGTGTGACCCTGCTGCTGTGAACTGGGATAACCTCACAATGTCACTGGTCATCACTGCCGCCAATCTCATGCTATCCTGTGTGTGACTCGGACACTGTGAACTGTGGTAACTTCATGACCTTGTCCCTGCCACCGGCTCTCAGCACAGCGTGAGCGTGAACAGTGGCTGCTGTTCCAGCCTATGAGGCTTGATCTCTGAACATTCTCCATATTTGGAAAAGTTGTAGGACCTCCATGTAAACTACATCAGAGCAGCTTGGGGTACTCTTGGAATTAAATTTGTGAACAAAGGACTGTCCTGTCTTTAATTCTCACTTTTTATGTCTTTCAGGTTCGTTTTAGTGGACTACTTCTGATTTGTTGGATTATGTCAATACTTCATGGCTTTTAATTTGTTAATAAATCAGTCAATGAGTGCAAGAGTCACAGACTGTTTTTTTAAATAGCCTTTTTTTCTGTTTTTCTCTTGTTACATTTACTGGATAGACTGCCTCTCCATTATTAAACCATTCATGACCAGGCAATTCTTCATTTTTGGTTATGAATGCCGTAACTATTTTATTTTCCTGTCAATCTTGCCATATGAAGTCTTGTTTTGGCAGGACGAGTTGCAGAAAAATTGCAAAAAAAGTGCGATTGCATGATTGTTTTTGAGATATTTTATTCACCTTGTTCACTATATAGTAAAACTGATGTGTCGGTGTGATGCCTAAGGTCAGTGTGAGTTTGTAGACACCAAACATGTAAAGGTTTACTTTTATCTATGGGATTAAAAAATTCAGAAGTTTGTCCAAAAAAAGTGTTGCACTTTCTGCACCATTTTCCGTGACCCATAGTGCTCTCACTTTTTGGGATTTTGGACTCAGTGAGGGTTTATTTTTTGCATCTTGAAAATGGTACCATTTTTGTGCAGATGCTACATTTTGACCACCTGTTATTGCATTTTGCACAAAATTTACAACAACCAAAAAATGTAATTTCGCTGTTTGGAATTTTTTTTCCCACTATGCCGTTTACCGATCAGCTTAATTTATTTATTTTAATTTATTTTTGATAGATTGTGTGTTACTAAATGCGATACTAAATGTGTGTACATTTTTTAATTTTTTTAACCCTTTTGATTTTCAATGGAGCGAATTGGAAGTGATTTGAACTTTTAGGTGTTTGGTTTTTTTTAAACTTTTCTTTTACTTTTTTTATTTTTACTAGCCCCCCCTGATCGGAGCAGCATTGCCTTTATTTATTTAACCTGATTGATTTGATATAGGTCATAAAGAGAAAAAACATCAACAACGCATCAGATAGCTGTTTTATGGTCATCACACCGCCCTAAAAAATTAAATAAAAAGTGATCAAAATATTTGCACTATTCAATACAGTGTAAGATGAAATGAATAATGATATTCAAAAATATGACTCGTTCTGCAAAAAGCAAGTTCTCATTCAACTGTGGGGACTGAAAAATAAAAAGTTATGGCTTTTGGAGGAAGAGCAGGAAAAATACGAAATTGACACTGCAAAAAAAAAATTCTGGTCTTGAATATGTTAAATAAGGCAAAGACTTTGTTGTTAATTGCAAAAAAGGTAAAATTATAAGTAATTTACTAATTAGAAAATGAGGTAAAAATAATCTATTGCCTTTAATTTTTAAGATTATGTGCAAGTAGGTTTACTTCTAAAACATACCTTCTGTCATCATAATGAAAGCAAAAATATTTCTGAATTCTGTAAATACTTTCTTTAACTTTTAAATTACTAATACAAGGCGCAAAAGAGCTTTGTGTTACAGACTTTCAATTTGTGTTCTTGTGACACATTTTTCTTTTATTTTCCATTTTTTTTTTGTTTTAAGACAAGTAGAAACAGAAAAATGTGTTTAAAAAGTCATAATTTTTAGAGATAGTGTCACAAAACAAGTCTTTTAATCAGGTATCTCCAACAGTTTTTCAAGTTGATGACAGTCAGTTGAACTTATTGTATCTGACTTTTGATGTGGTAAGTATTAGTTAAAAAAAGTTTTGGGAAACCACAGGAAAAAATCTGATTCAAAATAAAAAGACATAGGGAAGAAAGGGATCCAGCAATTTGTAGACTTCATAAATACATTTGTTTATTATACAAAAATCTTAAAATCAAAAAACATGGAAGAAAAGTTACATAGGGACAACATTATCATACAAACGCGTTTCGGACTATGTTCTTAGTCTTTGTATCAGAACTCGCATGGGGTTAAGAAGATATGGTGAAGACTGGACTTGTGGCCATGAATAGCAGAGGGTCCAGAGTGGTAAACAGAGGGTGAGTATAATGAATTCTTATATTTTTTCTACATCTGTAGAGACCTACGAGCATAGTAAGAGTCATTAAATTCATGGAGAATAACTTTGAAAAAATCTTGTAAAAAAGGCAAGAACAGGCAATTTTGGATTTTGCCTGAGACGCGCATCTCTAGTGAAAATATATTTTAAACAAATAAAATAAATAATGTATCAATAACTACAGGAAAGAAAAAATAGAAAAAACAAAAGTACTAATTATTGATATCTCCAAACCTGGAATGAGATAAGTGACTAAAAATAACCTGTTAGGAAATTTTGGAGTTATCAAATTTATTATTTTGATGGAAAGGAAAAGAAGAGTTTAATCATACACTTGAGAAAAAAGTGAAGGAAAATCCAGCATCCGCACATAAAATTAAACCATGACTTTATTGAAAAAATTACAAACTAGAAAAAACCATGATGATATTCCAAATAGACTAGATAGTCTACTTGGAATATTGTCATGGTTTTTTCTAGTTTTTAATTTTTTCAATAAAGCCATGTTTTAATTTTATATGCAGATGCTGGATTTTCCTTCACTTTTTTCTCAAGTTCCATCTGACTGGCGATCAGGCTTCCGGGCACTGCACCCTCATTCAACAGTCTGGTGAGCTTTTCACATCTTCACGTTTAAACATACACTACTCACAAAAAGTTAGGGGTATTTAACTTTCAGGTGAAACTTATGTAAAACCTAAAAAGCTCACCCTACAATGATATTTTATCTTGAAATTAAGGCATTAAAGTGTAAGCATGCAATGATGATTTCCTCATCTCTAACAATCTATTGAAACAAAAGCCAACAACAGTGTTGAGTATACCCCCCCAAAAAATGTCACTATCTCAACAACTTGTCATGTTGCCTTAAGCATCAATTACAGCTTGACCACAACATCTCATGCTGTTCGCAAGTAAAGTTATTGTCTGCTGAGGAATGGCATCCCACTCTTCTTGAAAAGTGGCTTTCAGGTCATCTGGGTTCTGGGGTAACGAGTTACAAGCCTCTCTCAGCCGATTCCAAAGCCTTTCTATGGGATTGAGGACTGGATGCAGTCCACTGCATTTGAGGTACCTTCGTTTCCAGCAGCCATCCTCTAATTTTGCAATCTCAATGATCTGGAGCTTTGTCATCTATAAAGATGAAATTAGGCCTGATTTGTTCATGCAAAGGTACAATGACTGGATTAATGATGTTATTCAACTAGTAGGGGCTGTCACTGTACCATTCATAAAGTGTAGGGAAGTTCTGTATTAACTAGAGACCCTTGCCCATGCTGTAACTCCACCAAAGGCTTATCTGATAACAACTGTGGCTGATGCATAACATTCCCCTTAACATCTCTAACAGTGTTGGTGGCCATTATTTCTCTTCACAATGAATCAACTTTCATCACCTCATCCAGTAAAGCTGATGACTCCTGTACCTGGTGATATGGTCAGGTGCCCTTGCAGGTAATTTTTCAGTCTGTGTATATCTTTTGCAACCTGCTGATGACACTCTGTGACACTCTAAGCTCAGTTATATAGCATGTGGAAGAAAAAGGGCGGATATGTTCAGGTGCTGTAATAAAGGAGATATGCCCAGTGGGAAAATAAACAAATAAATGTTCATGGCACTACGTGTTTCAGGGATTGACCATCCCCTTCCACAGGTACATACATTTTTTCCCTTCTGATAACACACCTGGGAAAAGCCTCCAGAGCAAGAGAGGAGCCAGAGGGCCACTGTGGTGTTAAGCCAATACCATCTCTCCCCTGTGGTGAGTGTACCTTTTCTCTGCCATCTCAGCTAGGGTCAATGTCCTTACGAGTTACGGAACTGGTTTCTAATTGCTGTGGTGTCACAGAGATCCTGCCTTGCTTGTGGCCACTCAGTGTTTTTTGTTATGTTTCTGCATTCTAAAATCAATTGTCACTTTACTCTGAGAATGTCCTGCTTGAAGCCTCCTAATGGGAAGGTATTGTTGATCAATTGTTAGGAGTCATCTTGGTCTCATGGTGTAAAAATTTGAACAGCATGATGAGGAGGACTGTTTATGTACCAATTCTAATTGATCTAATTCTAAATTTATTGGGTGATTCATGGATCAAACACCTGTTGTGAATTTTGCTATTAAGATGTATGTTGGGCCTTGCATTGTAGAGTGTCTGTCCGTGCATGATACACAGCTGAGCTACGGCTTGGCAGCCCGCCTGATCTAATAGTATGGGTGTCATCTAATAGGCTGCGGGTTTGTGACTGTGTTATCTGCATGTGTGAACAGCGCTCTATGCAAGCCACTAGTGTGCAGTTTTATAATCTAGCAATCACCCCCTCCATTCCATGGAGGTGTGTGTGTGTGATTTGCTCCTCCTGCACCTGTGATGCTTCCACTTTAGTGGAGGCTTAGCTGTATCCTGGTAGAGTGCTAGTTTTTGGCCTGGGCCATGTACACACTGCAGCCCATCCTGCTGTAAGTAAATCTTCATCTAAGGACATTGTTAATGTGTAAAGTTGCATTTATACAACCACATTTTTGATCCAATCGCTGTCCGTCAAAAAATCTGACAGATATGGAACAAATATTATTCAATTAGATTCTTAAGACGAACTTTTTTTTACAAGGTTTGAATGTCTGGGTAAAAAAAATTAACGCATGCACTAGTCTCTTCCATGTTTTTGGATGATACTCACCTTTTCAAGTCTATGGGTGCATGAAAAAAATAATATTCCATATAAATCAACTTTTACTGATATATTCCCATTTTTTAATAGAGGAAATTATTTTTGACCTTGTAAATTGTATCTACTGTTGATATATACAAATGAATGTCATATATAATGTTTATGAATGACACCAAAGATGAAAAATCATCCATTTTTATTCTGTATAAAAATCAGATAAACTTAGCCTTATATATTTACCATAAAAAAAATTGGAATTGCAAAGAGTTAGGGGTACTTTGCACGTTGCGACATCGCTACTGTGATATCGTCGGGGTCAAATCGAAAGTGACGCACATCCGGCACCGGTAACGACATTGCAACGTGTAAAGCCTAGATGCGTAGATAAACAATCGCAAAAGCGTCGTAAATCGGTGATCTGTGTAGAGTTGGACATTTTCATAATGTCGCAACAATAGGAGATACAATGTTGTTCCTCATTCCTGCGGCAGCACACATCGCTGTATGTGAAGCCGCAGGAGCGAGGAACATCTCCTTACCTGCCTCCACTGGATATGCGCAAGGAAGGAGGTGGGCAGGATGTTTACGTCCCGCTCATCTCCGCCCCTCCGCTTCTATTGGCCACCTGCCGTGTGACGTCGCTGTGACGCCGCACAACCCGCCCCCTTAGGAAGGAGGTGGGTCGCCGGCCAGAGCAACGTCGCATGACAGGTAAGTGCGTGTGAGGCTTCCGTAGCAATACTGTTTGCTACGGCAGCTATCACAAGATATCGCATGTGCGACAGGGCGGGGACTGTCGCGCTCGGCATCGCTAGCAACGGCTAGCGATGTCGCAGCGTGCAAAGTACCCCTAAATAATTCACTAAAGCTAATCTAAAGCTAATTGAAAATATGATTAAAACCTAAAAGGAGACATGTACCCCAACATTTTTTTTTTCTCTGAAGCACTCCAGCAACTTTAAGGTTTTTTTAAATTTCTTGCTGACAAAGCCATTGATTACTTTTTAGGATTTTTTGTTTTGGCAGGTGGCGGGGAAGTAGGAAAAAAAGTAAATTATATAAAATGTTTGATTTTATTTTATAAAGTATGCATGATATAAATAGCATTTCTTATTTTTATGTTTTATGTGTGGTTTTCTTGTAGTTTTAAAATGTATTGATCAATTTTTAAATATTTGAAATATTTTATATTTGTTGTTCTTTTTTACATTCAGTATCAGGTAATACCTAAATCTTATGATTAAAATATAAAAAAAAGGAAATAAACATTAACTGTATAACAATGGAAGTTTTTGACATCAGAAAAATCAGAAACTGGTTGACAAAATTCCAATTCAAGTATGTAAGAAAAAAAATGAATAAAAATGCCACAAGAAATAAAAATTAATTTGTAGAATATGCAATTGGTGTTAATATAAAATGCCCGATGTTTAAATGAGGTTTTTAATGTAAATAGGTTTTTAAAAATATGTGTTGGTGCTTTTTTGTTTCATATTTCAGCACTTTTTTATTACTTAAAGTGTATTTTATTAGAATCATAAGCTATCCTAAAGTTTTGCTTGTACATAGCCAGAAAGTTAAAAGTTCATTTCTTTGTTTTCTCAGATTTAATCTTCTGATTTTGACTTTTTCTAGATATATTTTACAACTATTTCAAATAAACAAAACATATAAAACAAAATCCAATATACCACCTGCTGGAGCACTTTTGCAGCCCGTCTAAGAGTATGCCAGCTTACTCAATATTATTTTTGATGAAAAATAAATAACTGTATAAATCTTTCTGCTTCATAATTTAATTATCCATATTAATTTGCCTTTGTTATTAACATAAAAGTAAAACATTTTATGTCCCTCTGGTTGTAAACAATTCATTATTTATGCACAAATTATTGCAAAACTGTTTTATTGTAGCATATATTATGAGTCTCATAATAATTTAAATTAACTTCTGATTTATAAGTCAGGAAATAGCTCCTGAGCATTTATTTTTTTACTTTTGGTATACTGATCTATAAATGTTAATAATTGGTATTAAAAACTGTTGAATTTAATTGTTTTTAATCTCTTCACTCGTTTAAAGAAAATCAGAGATCCTGTGCCTAAAAAAGTTAAACTACGTGTTCAGAAATCAAATTTCGAGCAAAGAGTGTTAATCTAGAGTCCTTAGAAGAATTTGATGCCTCACTGTATCATCATATGTTGTACATTTTAAAAAGTCATTACTTATTTTATTAGATGCCATGTTACAGAGCATTGCTGACATGACCAGGACTGGTATTTCCCACTCCAGAGTTTCGCAGAACCGGCCTGGTCATGTCAGGGGTTAACTCCTATCAGCCTCGTTCCAGTTTCAGGAGACACTATATCTGGGCGCTGCACCAGCAGTCCAGCATTTTGCTTTGCAGATTGTGACTGGCTCTGTTGAAATTTCCTGTTTGATCTGACTCTTTTGTACCATGCCCTGACCTGTACCCTTCCTCGTTCGTCTGTCTGTCCTTCCCAGTCACTGACTTCAATCTCCTTTCATTTGTTTACTCATCCTGGTTCATCCTCCTCCCGGTGTTTGTGTCTCCTCACCTGCCGGTCTTGTCTTCTGTTCCCCGTGCCATTTGTGTTCCCCGTAGCACACCTGATCTTCCGGCATCCGACCTCGGTTTTGTTTTCTGAACTGATTTTGATCCTTGCTCTGCAGTGACTTGACTACCCAGATAAACTCGGACTGCTTGACTACTCTACTGCTTGACTACTCTATTGCCCCCTGGTGGTTTGCCTGTGAACTACCTGCTGAAGCTGATCTGCTGTACGTCAGCCTCCTTTCTGTTACAGTAGGAAAATCCTACTAGAACAGTATAACTTTATATGGTATTGATAGCACCTTGGTACTGACTTTGATGTAACATGATATTAAAAGGGTTTTCCAAAGAACTATGTTAATTTTAAAGTTAATTTTAATTAATAAATCTTGGAATAATAATAATTTCCTCAATTGGATGCGTTTAAAAATAATGTTCCGGTGATGAGATAATCTTATATATGAATATAAAAGAGATAAAAGAGAGAAATTCAGCACTTCAACATTCAAGGTCAGAAAAAAGAAATAAAATACTATTGTAAGAGACCTGAAAATAGTCAGAACACTAATCATATATGTGCCCCTGCTATGTACCCACTATACAGGGACATTGTCTAATCATACCACATCTCCTGGGCAGGGGAGGATGCAAAAGAGAGTATATAGGCATTACAGCATGGGATCACAGCTGATTCTTCCTTACCTGTTTTTAAGAAATGTTTTACCTAAAAGATAGATACATTTGCAATCTTATGCTGTACTATGTACATTTTTTCTTCCTCCCCTGCCCAGGAGATGTGGTATAATCAGACCATGTCCCACTACAGTCAGACACAGCCATTACACAGTAAATAGCAGGGGTATTTAAGTGACGCGGGCGGGGAGGAGGCCGCCGCCGCTGCGCTCCCGCTGACGCTCGGGTCCGGCGCTGCTGCTGCTCGGAGGCTCGAGTGGTGGGCCGGATCCGGGGACTCGAGCGGCGCTCCTCGCCCGTGAGTGAAAAGGGGATAGTTTTTGGGGTTTGGGAAGTCGGTCCGTGACACCACCCACGGTTTGTGGTGAGGTTGGGACACCACCGCTGCTCTGGACGGGGATCCCGGGAGCGATGACAGGGAGCAGCCGAGATGTTTCTCTCCCCTCCATGGGTAGGGGGTTTTTGGTGGTCCCGGGGCCCGGTGAGGCTAACTGGAGAGTGGATGGCAGGGTATGGTGAGGTGCAGGGTCGCGGGGGCAGCGCAGCGCCAGACGGCACGGTGGTACTCACTCAGCCAATAATGTATACGGAGTCTCTGGTAAAACAAACGGCTGGATGGACGGGTCCCGCAGGCGGCTGCGGTGGTCACTCCCGGTAGGTTGGCGGTGACTGCCTTTCCCTGCACCTGTAGTGTGTTTTCGGCGCCGATGGCTTCCCACCGGTAACCCGTTCCCCAGCATGGATAGATGCTGAGGGAGCCCCTTTTGCCCGCAGGCTCTGGCCTTGGGAATTGTAGCCTTGGTGGCGACTGTATTTCCCTTCACGGTTGAGCGGTTGCCTTCAATCGGGTCTTTGCTGCTGGGAAACCCCGGAGGTTCCCATCGCTAATGGATTTGACCGGTTTTACGGTGACTCCAAGCCTGGTCGGGGTCCGTAGGCCCTGCCGGATGGTGCTGGCTTCTCTTCGCTCCCCGGTTCGGTACCGGCGGGCCACCGGCCGTCCCCGGTCCTTCGGTTCCGCGTCGATCGGCCCCTCCTGCAGATGGTCACCACCATCTGCCAACCTTGCTCTTAGGTGCCCGGGCCACGTACCCGGACACGGTCAGACTGCTCCTCTACTGCCACTTACTCCTTCCACTTCACTCTCTCTAGCTGTTCTCTAACCCTTTCCCTAACTGTTCTGACTTCCTTTCCCGCCTCCAGGACTGTGAACTCCTCAGTGGGTGGGGTCAACCGCCTGGCTCCACCCCACCTGGTGTGGACATCAGCCCCTGGAGGGAGGCAACAAGGATTTGTGTGTGACTGATGTGCCTAACCGGGGTATGGGGTGTGTTGTTGCAGTACCTATGACGTCCTGGCTTGTCCAGGGCGCCACATTCCCCCTTGGTTAAATGCAGACCGTCCGCGGGCTGCCTGTCCATCACCGGTTTTATTTTGCAAAACTGTAAAAGGTAGAAAACACATATTAAACATTAAATGTAAGCATATTCTTATAAAACTTCCCTTGACGGGAGGCACGGTACTAACGGTATATTTTTATTAACGGTAACGGCTTCCGCTCTCTCCTGCCCAAACAACCTGGCCCTGATGCTGCCCCTAAGAAGTGGGCAGCACCCCTTGCCCCAGTCCATCACCAAGCTGCACGAGCGGGTACGGTCTCTTTCAGAGGACCCACGTCCATGAGGGACCCCTGACCCCCGGAGGATTGCCACCGGTTACGGTAGTGGTGGGCCTGGGCCATCCCTTTCCTCCAGGCCCATCCTCCCAAATCAGCCTCTCCGGAGGCGGTAACGGAATAAAGCCAAAAATTATTTACATGCCACAAGTTTGTGGTTGCCCTGCAAGTTCTCGGGCGTGTCCGTAAGTAGTTCCTTACGCCAACGGTAAAAAGGGTCCTTTCAGGGACAACTTGCCGGCAACGGCCAGTTCAATCATGGTTGCAAATCTGGTAACAGTTCGGTTGATTACTTTTCATTTACTCACATAACGGTGCTGATGGTCCCAACGGGGACAACTTGCAGTGGAGGAACCGCTGACTTACTTCAAATCCACCACAGCGGCCGGAGGAGGGGGCTGGGCCAGTGCTTGGGCCTCCTGACTGCCCCTCAGTTTGGAGTATAGGGCAAACCATCCCCTCTCTCCGCAAGGTCGCATGTACTGGACCAGATCCCCTGGGAGCAGGTTACGGCCCGGGTGGTCCTCCGGTAAGTGGGCATTAACGTCCCGACGGGCCACAAAAACTTCGGCCTCCAAGCCCGGCTGGAAGATAAACCCGTATCCCCAACGGACATCAAATCTCCTCACTTGCCCCTCGTGGATTGGGCCCCATACCCGGAAGGTGGCCCTGCGGAGGCTTTCTTTTTCTTGGATGGTGCGGGCTATCAGTGCAGCCTTCCGCTTTTCCCTCTCTGTAATTTCTCGGCCCAGTGGGGTCGGTTCCCTGTCCCAGTAAGGGGCTACTGCTTGCCCCTGTGCGCGGGTCGGGCCCCGCGAGACTTCCACCACGCTGCCCACCACTGGCGCCCTCTGTGGAAGATCCCGCGGTGTCATGGCCTGTGATGCTGCCTCGCAGCAACGACCCGGCGCGGTCTCAGCCGAGGCGTGGGGGATGGGTACAGGGTTCCTCTCCCGCTTGACCTCCACCTCCTCCTGCACGGGACGGGCTGCCGGAGTCAGTACGGGACCAGGCACGGTCACTGCATGTGCCTCCGGTACATCTCCGCTGACGGGCTCGGTCTTCGGCAACTTCCAGGGCAGCGGTTCAGGACGATTATGGGCTTCGGCTGCAGGTCGGTCCGCTTGGGCGGACGGGCAGGGTACCGCTACCGGTTGGGCGGGTAGCGAGCCTAGTGGCGGGGCGGCAGCAACTAACATGGGTAGCGGGGGAGGCAGAAGGGTGAGCGGGCGCAGGCCGGGTCCCTCAGCCGCAGCGGCCGATCCCTTCGGACTACAGGGGCGTGGGTCGCTTACCCGCTTCTCCAACTCTTCCTCCACCTCGCGTCTCCATATAGCCGCCACCACATCCGCCATGTCGGCCTCCCACTCCTCCAGGAGGAGCTGCATTCGGACCTGCAGGCGGCTGCTCAACTGGACGGTCCAAACTTCCACCCATGCCGCGGTACCAGGCGCGGGAACTACGGTGTCGCCTGACGGACTATGCATCCTTGCAGCGGCCTCTTCCAGGAACCAAAGATGGCCGCAGAGTCCTGGCGTCCCTGCTTTTATAGCCACGGTTTACATGCGGCCAGACGCCATCCATCCCCCCTTGGCTCTTCTCCGCACCTCCTCTTCGGGGTGGAGCTTCGGCTTTTGCGCCTCCACTGCTCGGGCGGGGAGCTTTTCACGCCCAAGATGGCGGATTCTGAAATTTTTCGGCCGGACACCTCCGGCGGGACACAAGGCATACCTCTACCAGGCGGTAGAACAGTAAGATCCTGTTCGTGATGCCAAGTTGTCGCGGGCGGGGAGGATGCCGCCGCCGCTGCGCTCTCGCTGATGCTCGGGTCCGGCGCTGCTGCTGCTCGGTGGCTCGAGCGGTGGGCCGGATCCGGGGACTCGAGCGGCGCTCCTCGCCCGTGAGTGAAAAGGGGATAGTTTTTGGGGTTTGCGAAGTCGGTCCGTGACGCCACCCACGGTTTGTGGTGAGGTTGGGACACCACCGCTGCTCTGGACGGGGATCCCGGGAGCGATCACAGGGAGCAGCCGAGATGTTTCTCTCCCCTCCGTGGGTAGGGGGTTTTTGGTGGTCCCGGGGCCCAGTGAGGGAAACTAGAGAGTGGATGGCAGGGTTTGGTGAGGTGCAGGGTCGCGGGGGCAGCGACCAGACGGCATGGTTGTACTCACTTAGCCAATAATGTATACGGAATCTCTGGTAAAACAAACGGCTGGATGGATGGGTCCCGCAGCCAGCTGCGGTGGTCACTCCCGGTAGGTTGGCGGTGACTGCCTTTCCCTGCACCTGTAGTGTGTTTTTGGCCCCGATGGCTTCCCACCGGTACCCTGCTCCCCAGTGTGGATAGATGCCGAGGGAGCCCCTTTTGCCTGCAGGCTCTGGCCCTGGGAATTGTAGCCTTGGCGGTGACTGTATTTCCCTTCACGGTTGAGCGGTTGCCTTTAATCGGGTCTTTGCTGCTGGGAAACCCCGGAGGTTCCCGTCGCTAACAAATTTGACCGGTTTTACAGCAACTCCAAGCCTGGTCGGGGTCCGTAGGCCCTGCCGGACGGTGCTGGCTTCTCTTCGCTCCCCGGTTCGGTACCGGCGGGCCACCTCCCGTCCCCGTCCTACGGTTCCATGTCGATTGTCCCCTCCTGCAGACGGTCACCATCGCTAGCCAACCTTGCTCTTAGGTGCCCGGGCCACGTACCCGGACACGGTCAGACTGCTCCTCTACTGCCACTTATTCCTTCCACTTCACTCTCCCTAGCTGTTCTCTAACCCTTTCTCTAACTGTTCTGACTTCCTTTCCCGCCTACAGGACTGTGAACTCCTCAGTGGGTGGGGCCAACCGCCTGGCTCCACCCCACCCTGTGTGGACATCAGCCCCTGGAGGGAGGCAACAAGGATTTGTGTGTGACTGATGTGCCTAACCGGGTTGTGGGGTGTGTTGTTGCAGTATCTGTGACGTCCTGGCTTTTCCAGGGCACCACATAAGCGCAGGAATTTTTTTTTTAAATCAAATCCAATTGTGAATCTATTGATAAAGACTAATGTTGCTGTGGCTAAGCCCCTTTAAAATCACAATCAGTCAGGATTTATAAATCTGCAGCATTTCAATTTTTTTTCAGAAATCCTTGATGAATTCACCCTTGTAACAGTATGAAATCTGATGCAATATTTATGTCAATGCCATTGTATAGAATACAAGTTCATTGTACAAAATTTGGACTATTTTACTTTGGAAATCACAGTGAATTTCTTTGCTCCTAATCTTCCATTAAAAATTTCAGAATCTGTGTTGCAAATAAATAAGCTTATGCTAGTCTTTTCTGGAGACAATGGGCAGAATCTTTACTTGACCCTTATCTACAAAGAAATCAATAAGGTCAGCATATTATTCTAACTGGTCCAATTATGCAGTTATGATACTCATTATCTCACCTTTTTCTCCCAGTCTACGATGCAAATACCAGACTTACAACTATATACTATACACTATGTTCTACTTAATCTGAGAGGAATGCATTTCCAACAAAGTATCTCCAAGAAAACTGAACTATTTCATAGGATGAAAATAGACAAAAATCTTGAAAGGGTTGATTTTTTATAATACTATTTTAATTCCCATAAAATTAATTGTAAGAAAAAGACTGATGGCACTTCCTAGCTTTCTAATGTGAACAGATGCACACTGAGCATTAAACATACTAACAAAAAAGAGACAGTTACACTCTGTAGTGTTAATATATGTTTAGCAGTGAATAAAGGAATATAGACATGCAATACTGTTATGGAAAACATGTAAAAAAATTAGATTCTTAGCACACGTAAGTGGCCAGTTTTATATGAGCCCAACAGCCAACACAACAGCGACCTCCTATTGCTGGGTCCCTATTAAACAAATGCTTTTTGGGTTAAAAAGCATTCTAATTTATGGTTGGACAGTAACCTGCAAATGAAGAATTAAAATCGCCTAAGCCTGAAAAGCAGGAGTGCTCAATCAGAAGGCATAACCCTGTAATCTAACAAAAAGACTGATGGCACTTCCTAACTTTCTAATGTGAACAGGTGAATATGTACCATGAAAGATATTAACAAAAAAGAGACAGTTTCACTGTGTAGTGTTAACATATGTGCAATAATGAATATAGGAACATAGACATGAAATACTGCTATGGAAACTATGTAAAAAATGAGATATTGAGCACACAATAATGGACGGTTTTATGTGAGCCCCACAGCCAATGTCAAGACGACCTTTTATTATTTTATTCTACTCTTTTAGCAACAACCTAAATAATAAATTGCATATCATAGAAAATCCAAGTAGATCATGAATGTCAAAAGAATTAAGCACCAGATCTATAGAAACTATTATACAATCTATGTATAGGGTGAGCTTAAGATTTTTCAAACAATCTAAAAAAGTTTGTTTTTTTTTCTCTACTGGCTAATACGGTCACAAAGATATATTTTACCTTTTTCAAGCAATACAGTAAGGGCACTAAGAACAAAAGTATAAACCAACAAAATGCAAGTACTGCATTTTGAAAATTTACACGTAGCTGTTAAAAATATTACATTTAATATGACAAACAATATATCATGATTTCTTGTTATTTTAAGGAAATGAGACAAAGTAAACTATATTTAATGGATAGATACATAAACAACAAATTATTAGTATAAAATGTGAAATAAATATCATGGTGAAGAGAAAGTCAATATGCCGGAAAATAATGTTTCCTATGAGAGTTAAAATTTAACAGTTAAATACAATCTCTATATCTGTAATGGGAGGAAAGGTGAGAGATCAGTTATAATAAAATTATAGAAACAGCAAATTGATACTCTTAATACACTGTCCTTCCATTACATGACTGGTTGATTAAATTAATCCATTTCCGTTCCTTAAAATAACTTTCTCCAGGTTTCTACCAGGGATATTTCCTATACTAGTTGAAATTTAAATGCACAAAATATCTTTCACAGGACAAAACCTAAAAGATTTTCCACACTCTAAAGCCTGCTTTTCACGAGTCGATTTATTGTGCGATAGCACGAGCAATCGTACCCGCCCCTGTCGTTTTTGTGTCACGGGCAAATCGCTGCCTGTGGCGCACAAACTCGTTTAACCCCCATCACACGTACTTACCTTCCGGACGACCTCGCTGGGGGCGACGAATGTCCACTTCCTGAAGTGGGAGGGACGTTCGGCGTTACAGCGAAGTCACACGGCAGCCGGCCAATAGAAGCGGAGGGGCGGAGATGAGCGGGATGTAAACATCCCGCCCACCTCCTTCCTTCCATTAAGCCGGCGGGTGCCGTGGGACGCAGGTACGCTGTGTTCATCGTTCCCGTGGTGTGACACAGAGCAACGTGTGATGCCACGGAAACGATGAACAACCTGCACCCATGAAAATAAACAATATTATCAAAGTTAACGACCATTACACGTCTCACGATTTGTGATCGATTCTGCGTCGCTCGGAGGTTTCACATGAGACGACGTCGTACGCTATGCCGGATGTGCGTCACGAAAACCGTGACCCCGACGACATATCGCACGATATATCGTCTCGTGTAAAGCCCGCATAAGGGCTCATGCGCACGTAACTGCTGATTATTCTGCAGCGATTTGACAGCACATGTGCGCGTCAAATCTCTGCAGAAACATTGCATAATAAATGCAGTTTTTTTTGTAGAAAAAAGCCGATTTCATGCGCTATGGCTGCTGCGCCCATCATAGACAGTGTGAGAACTGCATCCATAGCACATGGAATAATTGACATGGTCATTTTATGAACGCATGGATTTGGGTCAAAATTTTAGCACCCAAATCGCTGCATTCATAAAAGTATTGTGCGCACCTATCATGCACAATCTTCATAGATCATGCAGGGGATGCAGGATGCATGCATTTACACTGCAGTGCTATACGCAGCATAAATGCATGCAATTATGCAACGTGCGCACGAGCCCTAAGACAATTTAAAGTAAACTAAATATAGGTTTATGCACAAAGAAAATTAAAAATTTGGTTAGGAATAACTCAGATTTTGTAAATCATCTTTATTACACATTACACTTTTTGGCTGAAGCGAAGCTAAGCATGGTGTCCACAGTTTGTTCCTCCTATTGCCAAATATCACCCATGAATATCACCTCTTTTGCCTCCTTTACTTTTAACTGTAAGTACTGATTGTCAATGGCGTGCAGTGTATGTAGCAGTACTACAAGAGACACTCCATATGTGATTATACTACAATATGAGCTCTATATATGATTATACAAGGAAAGCTCTATAAGTGAATATGCTGCAAAAGGAGCTTTATATGTGATAATAACACAAAAGAAGCACTATAAGTGATTATAGTACAAGAAATGGATCTATAGGTGATTATACAAGAGAAGCTCTAAATATGAATATACCACACAAAGGGCTCTATGATTGATTATACTGCAAAAGGACCTCTATATATGAGTATACTACAGAAAAGGCTCTATATGTGATTATATTACAGGAGGAGCGCTATATGTGGTTATACTACAGGAGGAGCTCTATATGTAATTATATTACAGGAGGAGCTCTATATGTGATTATACTACAACAGGAGCTCTATATGTGATTATACTACAACAGGAGCTCCAAATGTGATTATACCACTGAAGGGACTCTATATATGAGTATACTACAGGAAGGGCTCTATATTTTATTATACTGCAAGGAAGGCTGTATATGTGTTTATAGTACAAGGAAGCGCTCTATACAGTCATATGAAAAAGTTGGGGCACCCCTATTAATGTTAACCTTTTTTCTTTATAACAATTTGGGTTTTTGCAACAGCTATTTCAGTTTCATATATCTAATAACTGATGGACTGAGTAATTTTTCTGGATTGAAATGAGGTTTATTGTACTAACAGAAAAGGTGCAATCCGAATTTAAACAAAATTTGACCGGTACAAAAGTATGGGCACCCTTATCAATTTCTTGATTTGAATACTCGTAACTACTTTTTACTGACTTACTAAAGCACTAAATTGGTTTTGTAACCTCTTTGAGCTTTGAACTTCATAGGCAGGTGTATCCAATCATGAGAAAAGGTATTTAAGGGGGCCACTTGCAAGTTGTTCTCCTATGTGAATCTCCTATGAAGAGTGGCATCATGGACTCCTCAAAACAACTCTCAAATGATCTGAAAACAAAGATTATTCAACATAGTTGTTCAGGGGAAGGATACAAAAAGTTGTCTCAGAGATTTAAACTGTCAGTTTCCACTGTGAGGAACATATTAAGGAAAAACAATACAGCGCACATTGCACAAGGAGAAGCTGTATTCGAGAGTGATGCAAAAGATGCTGTTTCTGCAAGCACGCCACAAACAGAGTTGCCTGAGGTATGCCAAAGCACATTTGGACAAGCCAGTTACATTTTGGAATAAGGTCCTGTTTACTGATGAAACAAAGATTGAGTTGTTTAGTCATACAAAAAGGCGTTATGCATGGAGGCAAAAAAACACGGCATTCCAAGAAAAGCACTTGCTACCCACAGTAAAATTTGGTGGAGGGTCCATCATGCTTTGGGGCTGTGTGGCCAATGCCGGCACCAGGAATCTTGTTAAAGTTGAGGGTCGCATGGATTCAACTCAGTATCAGCAGATTCTTGACAATAATGTGCAAGAATCAGTGATGAAGTTGATGTTACGCAGGGGATGTATATTTCAGCAAGACAATGATCCAAAACACAGCTCCAAATCTACTCAGGCATTCATGCAGAGGAACAATTACAATGTTCTGGAATGGCCATCCCAGTCCCCAGACCTGAATATCATTGAAAATCTGTGGGATGATTTGAAGCGTGCTGTCCATCCTCAGCGACCATCAAACTTAACTGAACTGGAATTGTTTTGTAAACAGGAATGGTCAAATCTACCTTCATCCAGGATCCAGGAACTCATTAAAAGCTACAGGAAGCAACTAGAGGCTGTTATTTTTGCAAAAGGAGGATCTACAAAATATTAATGTCACTTTTATGTTGAGGTGCCCATACTTTTGCACCGGTCAAATTTTGTTTAAATGCGGATTGCACATTTTCTGTTAGTACAATAAACCTCATTTTAATCCAGAAATATTACTTCGTCCATCAGTTATTAGATATATCAAACTGAAATAGCTGTTGCAAAAACCCAAATTGTTATAAAGAAAAAAGGTTTACATTAATACGGGTGCCCAAACTTTTTCATATGACTGTATATGAGAATACTCCTGTAAGGGCTCTATATGTCATTATACTATAGGAGGGGTTCTATATGAAATTTTGCTACAGGAGGGGGCTCTATAACTGATTACACTACATGAGGGGGTTCTCTATGCTCTTGGACTACAGGAGCAACTCAATATGGTAATGCACTATAGCAGAGACTACATATAAGAATATGCTGTTTTCGAGCAATTCATAAATAGAGATAAGTGAACCTCTCGAGGTACGATTCTGTTTGTATTGACCAAATTCACCTGTGTTTGCCGAATGGTTCGACAAAAATATCTGAACCCCATTGAATTCAATGTGAAACAAAAGGCATAAACAAAACCATTAGGGACCCAAAAGCTGCCAAAACAGCTCTAACCACTTTACAGTGCAGTTACACTGTTGTGGCACAGCAAACCCATTACAAAATAATATGGACGTATACCCTGCTGTTACTAACTAAAAGCATAATGCATATAAATAAACATAGGGTACTTAGTAAACACTATTTTGGATTAAAAAAACATAAGTCCATCCCAATGCGACAAGCTGTACCCAAGTCGGGATGGTACGTAACACTCTCTAATATTAAAACCTTACCATTTGTCAGAACAGACCTCAATCTGAATAACAGCAGAGAGTGACTGGGTCCCGACTACGAACACATAGCCATGGGAAGCAATGGATAAAATGCTCAGCTCAGTAAAAAGGGGTCCACACTAGAGTTGAGCGCGGTTCGTGGTTCGTGGTTCTCCAGTTCTAGGCTCGAGTGATTTTGGGGCATGTTCTAGATCGAACTAGAACTCGAGCTTTTTGCAAAAGCTCGATAGTTCTAGAAACGTTCGAGAACGGTTCTAGCAGCCAAAAAACAGCTAAATCATAGCTTGGTTTCTGCTGTAATAGTGTAAGTCACTCTGTGAATCAAACTATTATCACATTTCAGTGTATAGTGTGCGTGAACAGCGCCTTCAGATCACTGCTGTTTCTATAATGGCGATCGCCATTTTTTTTTTTTTTTTTCTTGTCTTCCTTCCCTAAGCGCGCGCGTCTTCTGGGGCGGGCCAGCATGTCAGCCAATAACAGACACACACACAGCTAAGTGGACTTTGAGCCAGAGAAGCAACGGCATGTGTGATAGGATCTGCATGTCACATGTCCCTGCATTATAAAACCAGACATTTTCTTCACGGACGCCATTATCTGCCTTCTGCGTCTTTGGTGTCAGACATCACTGTCGCAGCTCCGTCTTGAGTCCTATCGCTGATACAGCTGTATGCGCTGCATACACAGCGTTAGACAGCATAGGGAGAGCACTTTATAGCAGTCCTTTTAAGGGCTCAAACCGGCAGGGTCAGAGTTAAGGTGACAGGTCCTGAAAACAGCGCCAGCGTCTGTGCAGCCAAGGTCAGGGATTTCCTCCCTGCATTTCACCATTAGGAGGGAATAGAAAGGCAGGCTTCCATTCCTCTACCCAGAGCACCACAATCCTGCCACTGTACCCTCTTGTCCTCTGCACACTCCAACTCATAACTAAGCCATTATACTAGCAAACACTCAGTGTACCTAGTGGCATCCTATCTGTGGCTATTGGACTTTGCTATAGTCCCACTAGTGCAAAGACATTTGCAGAGCACGTCTGCCTGCATTGCACACTACAACTAATTATAGCTAAGCCATTATACTAGCAAACACTCAGTGTACCTAGTGGCATCCTATACGTGGCTATTGGACTTTGCTATAGTCCCACTAGTGCCAAGACATTTGCAGAGCGCATCTGCCTGCGTTGCACACTCCAACTAATTATAACTAAGCCATTATACTAGCAAACACTTAGTGTACCTAGTGGCATCCTATACGTGGCTATTGGACTTTGCTATAGTCCCACTAGTGCCAAGACATTTGCAGAGCGCATCTGCCTGCGTTGCACACTCCAACTAATTATAACTAAGCCATTATACTAGCACACACTCAGTGTACCTAGTGGCATCCTATACGTGGCTATTGGACTTTGCTATAGTCCCACTAGTGCCAAGACATTTGCAGAGCGCATCTGCCTGCGTTGCACACTCCAACTAATTATAACTAAGCCATTATACTAGCACACACTCAGTGTACCTAGTGGCATCCTATACGTGGCTATTGGACTTTGCTATAGTCCCACTAGTGCCAAGACATTTGCAGAGCGCATCTGCCTGCGTTGCACACTCCAACTAATTATAACTAAGCCATTATACTAGCACACACTCAGTGTACCTAGTGGCATCCTATACGTGGCTATTGGACTTTGCTATAGTCCCACTAGTGCCAAGACATTTGCAGAGCGCATCTGCCTGCGTTGCACACTCCAACTAATTATAACTAAGCCATTATACTAGCACACACTCAGTGTACCTAGTGGCATCCTATACGTGGCTATTGGACTTTGCTATAGTCCCACTAGTGCCAAGACATTTGCAGAGCGCATCTGCCTGCGTTGCACACTCCAACTAATTATAACTAAGCCATTATACTAGCACACACTCAGTGTACCTAGTGGCATCCTATACGTGGCTATTGGACTTTGCTATAGTCCCACTAGTGCCAAGACATTTGCAGAGCGCATCTGCCTGCGTTGCACACTCCAACTAATTATAACTAAGCCATTATACTAGCAAACACTTAGTGTACCTAGTGGCATCCTATACGTGGCTATTGGACTTTGCTATAGTCCCACTAGTGCCAAGACATTTGCAGAGCGCATCTGCTTGCGTTGCACACTCCAACTAATTATAACTAAGCCATTATACTAGCACACACTCAGTGTACCTAGTGGCATCCTATACGTGGCTATTGGACTTTGCTATAGTCCCACTAGTGCCAAGACATTTGCAGAGCGCATCTGCCTGCGTTGCACACTCCAACTAATTATAACTAAGCCATTATACTAGCAAACACTTAGTGTACCTAGTGGCATCCTATACGTAGCTATTGGACTTTGCTATGGTCCCACTAGTGCCAAGACATTTGCAGAGCGCATCTGCCTGCGTTGCACACTCCAACTAATTATAACTAAGCCAATATACTAGCACACACTCAGTGTACCTAGTGGCATCCTATACGTGGCTATTGGACTTTGCTATAGTCCCACTAGTGCCAAGACATTTGCAGAGCGCATCTGCCTGCGTTGCACACTCCAACTAATTATAACTAAGCCATTATACTAGCACACACTCAGTGTACCTAGTGGCATCCTATACGTGGCTATTGGACTTTGCTATAGTCCCACTAGTGCCAAGACATTTGCAGAGCGCATCTGCCTGCGTTGCACACTCCAACTAATTATAACTAAGCCATTATACTAGCACACACTCAGTGTACCTAGTGGCATCCTATACGTGGCTATTGGACTTTGCTATAGTCCCACTAGTGCCAAGACATTTGCAGAGCGCATCTGCCTGCGTTGCACACTCCAACTAATTATAACTAAGCCATTATACTAGCAAACACTTAGTGTACCTAGTGGCATCCTATACGTGGCTATTGGACTTTGCTATAGTCCCACTAGTGCCAAGACATTTGCAGAGCGCATCTGCTTGCGTTGCACACTCCAACTAATTATAACTAAGCCATTATACTAGCACACACTCAGTGTACCTAGTGGCATCCTATACGTGGCTATTGGACTTTGCTATAGTCCCACTAGTGCCAAGACATTTGCAGAGCGCATCTGCCTGCGTTGCACACTCCAACTAATTATAACTAAGCCATTATACTAGCAAACACTTAGTGTACCTAGTGGCATCCTATACGTAGCTATTGGACTTTGCTATGGTCCCACTAGTGCCAAGACATTTGCAGAGCGCATCTGCCTGCGTTGCACACTCCAACTAATTATAACTAAGCCAATATACTAGCACACACTCAGTGTACCTAGTGGCATCCTATACGTGGCTATTGGACTTTGCTATAGTCCCACTAGTGCCAAGACATTTGCAGAGCGCATCTGCCTGCGTTGCACACTCCAACTAATTATAACTAAGCCATTATACTAGCAAACACTTAGTGTACCTAGTGGCATCCTATACGTGGCTATTGGACTTTGCTATAGTCCCACTAGTGCCAAGACATTTGCAGAGCGCATCTGCCTGCGTTGCACACTCCAACTAATTATAACTAAGCCATTATACTAGCACACACTCAGTGTACCTAGTGGCATCCTATACGTGGCTATTGGACTTTGCTATAGTCCCACTAGTGCCAAGACATTTGCAGAGCGCATCTGCCTGCGTTGCACACTCCAACTAATTATAACTAAGCCATTATACTAGCACACACTCAGTGTACCTAGTGGCATCCTATACGTGGCTATTGGACTTTGCTATAGTCCCACTAGTGCCAAGACATTTGCAGAGCGCATCTGCCTGCGTTGCACACTCCAACTAATTATAACTAAGCCATTATACTAGCAAACACTTAGTGTACCTAGTGGCATCCTATACGTGGCTATTGGACTTTGCTATAGTCCCACTAGTGCCAAGACATTTGCAGAGCGCATCTGCCTGCGTTGCACACTCCAACTAATTATAACTAAGCCATTATACTAGCAAACACTCAGTGTACCTAGTGGCATCCTATACGTGGCTATTGGACTTTGATATAGTCCCACTAGTGCCAAGACATTTGCAGAGCGCATCTGCCTGCGTTGCACACTCCAACTAATTATAACTAAGCCATTATACTAGCACACACTCAGTGTACCTAGTGGCATCCTATACGTGGCTATTGGACTTTGCTATAGTCCCACTAGTGCCAAGACATTTGCAGAGCGCATCTGCCTGCGTTGCACACTCCAACTAATTATAACTAAGCCATTATACTAGCAAACACTTAGTGTACCTAGTGGCATCCTATACGTGGCTATTGGACTTTGCTATAGTCCCACTAGTGCCAAGACATTTGCAGAGCGCATCTGCCTGCGTTGCACACTCCAACTAATTATAACTAAGCCATTATACTAGCACACACTCAGTGTACCTAGTGGCATCCTATACGTGGCTATTGGACTTTGCTATAGTCCCACTAGTGCCAAGACATTTGCAGAGCGCATCTGCCTGCGTTGCACACTCCAACTAATTATAACTAAGCCATTATACTAGCACACACTCAGTGTACCTAGTGGCATCCTATACGTGGCTATTGGACTTTGCTATAGTCCCACTAGTGCCAAGACATTTGCAGAGCGCATCTGCCTGCGTTGCACACTCCAACTAATTATAACTAAGCCATTATACTAGCACACACTCAGTGTACCTAGTGGCATCCTATACGTGGCTATTGGACTTTGCTATAGTCCCACTAGTGCCAAGACATTTGCAGAGCGCATCTGCCTGCGTTGCACACTCCAACTAATTATAACTAAGCCATTATACTAGCACACACTCAGTGTACCTAGTGGCATCCTATACGTGGCTATTGGACTTTGCTATAGTCCCACTAGTGCCAAGACATTTGCAGAGCGCATCTGCCTGCGTTGCACACTCCAACTAATTATAACTAAGCCATTATACTAGCAAACACTTAGTGTACCTAGTGGCATCCTATATGTGGCTATTGGACTTTGCTATAGTCCCACTAGTGCCAAGACATTTGCAGAGCGCATCTGCCTGCGTTGCACACTCCAACTAATTATAACTAAGCCATTATACTAGCACACACTCAGTGTACCTAGTGGCATCCTATACGTGGCTATTGGACTTTGCTATAGTCCCACTAGTGCCAAGACATTTGCAGAGCGCATCTGCCTGCGTTGCACACTCCAACTAATTATAACTAAGCCATTATACTAGCACACACTCAGTGTACCTAGTGGCATCCTATACGTGGCTATTGGACTTTGCTATAGTCCCACTAGTGCCAAGACATTTGCAGAGCGCATCTGCCTGCGTTGCACACTCCAACTAATTATAACTAAGCCATTATACTAGCAAACACTTAGTGTACCTAGTGGCATCCTATACGTGGCTATTGGACTTTGCTATAGTCCCACTAGTGCCAAGACATTTGCAGAGCGCATCTGCCTGCGTTGCACACTCCAACTAATTATAACTAAGCCATTATACTAGCAAACACTCAGTGTACCTAGTGGCATCCTATACGTGGCTATTGGACTTTGCTTTAGTCCCACTAGTGCCAAGACATTTGCAGCACGTCTGCCTGCGTTGCACACTCCAATTAATTATAACTAAGTTACATTGTCAGGGATATTTATTCTTTATTATTCTGCTGTTAATAAAGCTAGACCACCACTGCAATCTTCACCACCTCTCAATTTTTACTACCACATTTTCAGTCCACAATCTTGTCGCAATCAACATGAGTGGCAAAATGACAGATGCTGGTGGAAAGGGGAAGAGGCGTGGTGGAAAAGGCAAAAAAGGTTTTGTCAGTGGGGAAGGTGGCAAAGCTCCATTATCATCTGCTGCAGATAGACCATCTACTAGCAAAAGTAAGATGTCTACTACTTATTGTGGACAATCCGATGTGCTCCCTTTTTTACGGACACGAACAAGAGGAACAAAGGTAGATGATGGGCAAAAAAGGAAAATGCTTGAATGGATCTCAAGTGGTCCAACAAGTGCCCTCTCAGCCACTTCAAGTACCGCATCCAAAAAACACCAGTCCTCTGAGTTGTCATCCCAATCACACTTGATTTCTCCCAGCTCTGAAGTCTCCATCAGCCCTGCACAGTATGGTGGAACTGAGATGGCTGAGTCTGCAGAGCTGTTCAGTCACACTATAGCCTGGGAATCAGAGGTCTGCTCCCAAGCTACAGTGAGTACAGAACAGGAAATGGTCTGCAGTGATGCCCAGAACCTTTGTGACTCTGATTCAGGCCGTGAGGACCAAGTTTCTGAGCATAATGTTGACCCTTTGTCACAAACTGTAACACCTGTGGTTATAGACAATGAGGAACATACTGATGAAGATGAGACGCAGATACCCGATTGGGATGACAACTTAAATATTCGGTCAGGGCAAGAAGAGGCTCGGTCTGAGGGGGAGGGGAGTGCAAACACAACAATTGATGATGACGTTCTAGATCCCACCTACTGTCAACCCCCAGTCAGGCACTCGAGGAGGTCAACAGAGGCGGTGGAGGAGGATGCAACCGACGACGAAGTTACCTTGCGCCTTCCTGGACAGAGTCGGAGCACTGGTAGCACGTCTACAACTGCATCCTCAGCCACCACTCTGCCTATGAGCATTATTCGGGGTGGATCAACAGGTCGCATGGCCTCTAAGCCTTGCCTAGCCTGGTCCTTTTTTCACATCGAAAAAGATCGCCCAACTCATGTGATATGTAACATTTGTCATGATTCTGTTAGTAGAGGTCAAAACCTCAGCAGTTTGACAACTTCTTCCATGAATCGTCACATGACTAAATATCATAAGTCCCGGTGGGAAGCTCACCGTGCTGCAATGCGGCCTAGCGGAGCGAACCATCCACCGCCCGCCCCTTCCAGTGCATCCGCGCGCTCTTCATCTTCTAGGACTGTGGGGACAGCTGTCACACCTGTTTTTCCACGCAAAACTTCCACCACTGTAACCGCAACAGGCAGTTTGCTTGTAAGGTCGTCAGTTGGTTTGGAAGGGGAAACAAGTGAGTGTGTACAGCTCTCTCAGACATCGATAGCACCAACGTTGGATGAAGGCAACATCATGTCTCCGCCTGCACTTTCCTCACAAACCTGCATTTTTCCAGGGACACCCTACTCAACACCGTCTACACACAGCAGCCAGATCTCTGTCCCTCAGATGTGGTCAAATAAAAGGCCACTTCCTCCTACCCATGACAAAGCTAAGAGGTTGACTCTATCCCTCTGTAAGCTGTTGGCTACCGAAATGCTGCCTTTCCGCCTAGTGGACACACAGGATTTTAGAGACCTTATGTCTGTCGCTGTGCCCCAGTACCAGATGCCTAGTCGCCACTACTTCTCTAAGAAAGGTGTGCCCGCGCTACACCAGCATGTCGCACACAACATCACCGCTTCCTTGAGAAACTCTGTGTGTGAACGGGTGCATTTCACCACCGATACTTGGACCAGTAAGCATGGACAGGGACGTTACATGTCGCTGACTGGGCACTGGGTAACTATGGTGATAGATGGTGAAGGGTCTGCTGCACAAGTCTTGCCGTCCCCACAACTTGTGTGTCAATCCTCTGTCTGTCCAAGTTCCGCCACTGCTTCTGCATCCTCCACCTCATCTGGGTCCTCCACCTCCGCCCCAAGCCTGCCTGGTCAGGCCACCAGCGTTCTCACTGCGCAGAAGGAATCACGCACCCCTCATTACTATGCTGGCAGCAGAGCGCAACGGCATCAGGCGGTCTTTAGCTTGACATGTCTTGGTAATAAGAGTCACACAGCTGAGGAGTTGTGGTCAGCTCTGCGGTCCGAGTTTAATAAATGGTTGTCTCCACTCAACCTGCAGCCTGGTAAGGCCGTGTGCGACAATGCTGCAAACCTGGGTGCGGCCCTTCGCCTGGGCAAGGTGACACACGTACCTTGTATGGCTCACGTGTTGAACCTTGTCGTGCAGCAATTTTTAACACACTATCCCGGCCTAGATGGCCTTCTGAACAGGGCACGAAAACTGTCTGCTCACTTCCGCCGTTCAAGCGCCGCAGCTGAGCGACTTGCATCGCTCCAGAAGTCTTTCGGCCTGCCGGTTCATCGCCTGAAATGCGATGTGGCGACACGCTGGAATTCAACTCTCCACATGTTACAGCGACTGTGGCAGCACCGCAGAGCCCTGGTGCAATACGTCATGACGTATAGCCTGGGCCAACGAGATGCAGAGGTGGGGCAGATCACCCTGATGGAGTGGTCTCAGATCAAGGACCTATGCACCCTTCTGCACAGTTTCGACATGGCGACGAATATGTTTAGCGCTGACAATGCCATTATCAGCATGACGATTCCAGTCATTTACATGCTTGAGCACACGCTAAACACTATTCGGAGTCAGGGGGTGGGACAACATGAAGGGGAGGAACTACAGGAGGATTCATATGCGCAAGGGACAACAACATCACCAAGGTCCAGACGTTCATCATCACCAACGCAGCAGGCATGGGACCAAGGGGGACAGGGATCGACAAGGGCGCATAGTAGCAGGCGAAATGTTGAGCAAGGTGCAGGAGAACATGAAGAAATGGAGGACGAACTGTCCATGGACATGGAAGACTCAGCGGATGAGGGAGACCTTGGTCAAATTTCAGTTGAAAGAGGTTGGGGTCAGATGTCAGAGGAAGAAAGAACGGGTAGCACCTCTATGCCACAAACACAGCGTGGACTTGGTCCGCATGGCTGCGCAAGACACATGAGTGCCTTTTTGTTGCACTACCTCCAACATGACAGTCGTATTGTCAAAATTAGAAGTGATGATGACTACTGGATTGCCACACTATTAGATCCCCGGTACAAGTCCAAATTTTGTGACATAATTCCAGCCATAGAAAGGGACGCACGTATGCAGGAGTATCAGCAGAAGCTGTTACTAGATCTTAGCTCGGCTTTTCCACCAAGCAACCGTGCAGGTGCAGGGAGTGAATCTCCCAGTTGTAACTTGACAAACATGGGACGGTCTCGTCATCTTCAACAGTCTACCCGTACCAGTAGGACCGTATCTGGTGCCGGTAACAGCAATTTTATGGAATCTTTTCATAATTTTTTTAGACCCTCTTTTGCAAGGCCACCAGAGACAACAAGTCTGACACATAGTCAACGGCTGGAGAGGATGATACAGGAGTATCTCCAAATGAACATCGATGCCATGACTGTGCAACTGGAGCCTTGCTCCTTTTGGGCTTCAAACCTAGAAAAATGGCCAGAGCTCGCAACTTACGCCTTGGAGATTTTGTCGTGTCCAGCTGCCAGCGTTGTCTCTGAACGTGTATTCAGTGCTGCTGGGTGTGTGCTGACAGATAAGCGCACGCGTCTGTCCAGTGACAATGTGGACAGACTGACGTTCATCAAAATGAACAAGTCATGGATCCAGAAGGAATTTACTACCCCTGTGTCATCCTGGGGAGAGTAAATGCTTGTTGATTTGGAATGTGCTTGATGCAAATCAAAACATCCTGTTTGCAACTAGGGCACAAGTGCTGCCACTGAATGGGTGGGTGTGTGGGGCCCAATTTTTGGAAAAAAAGGGAGACTCCGCTTGGAGTAACCCTTGCTTACATTGTTTTTAAAAGAAGCCAAGATGAACAGAGCTGGGATCAGGAAAGACTTTGCTACCTACCCTGGTGTCATCCTGGGGACGGATAAGAATGACGTATTTTTGAATGTGCTTGATGCAAATCTAGCTGTGAAGTGTACAACTGGGGCACAACTGCTGCCACTGAATGGGTGGGTGTGTGGGGCCCAATTTTTGGAAAAAAAGGGAGACTCCGCTTGGAGTAACCCTTGCTTGCTGTGTTTTTAAAAGAAGCCAAGATGAACAGAGCTGGGATCAGGAAAGACTTTGCTACCTACCCCGGTGTCATCCTGGGGACGGATAAGAATGACGTATTTTTGAATGTGCTTGATGCAAATCTAGCTGTGAAGTGTACAACTGGGGCACAACTGCTGCCACTGAATGGGTGGGTGTGTGGGGCCCAATTTTTGGAAAAAAAGGGAGACTCCGCTTGGAGTAACCCTTGCTTGATGTGTTTTTAAAAGAAGCCAAGATGAACAGAGCTGGGATCAGGAAAGACTTTGCTACCTACCCCGGTGTCATCCTGGGGACGGATAAGAATGACGTATTTTTGAATGTGCTTGATGCAAATCTAGCTGTGAAGTGTACAACTGGGGCACAACTGCTGCCACTGAATGGGTGGGTGTGTGGGGCCCAATTTTTGGAAAAAAAGGGAGACTCCGCTTGGAGTAACCCTTGCTTGCTGTGTTTTTAAAAGAAGCCAAGATGAACAGAGCTGGGATCAGGAAAGACTTTGCTACCTACCCCGGTGTCATCCTGGGGACGGATAAGAATGGCGTATTTTTGAATGTGCTTGATGCAAATGTAGCTGTGAAGTGTACAACTAGGGCACAACTGCTGCCACTGAAGGGGTGGGTGTGTGTGGGGCCCAATTTTTGGAAAAAAGGGAGACTCCGCTTGGAGTAACCCTTGCTTGATGTGTTTTTAAAAGAAGCCAAGATGAACAGAGCTGGGATCAGGAAAGACTTTACTACCTACCCCGGTGTCATCCTGGGGACGGATAAGAATGACGTATTTTTGAATGTGCTTGATGCAAATCTAGCTGTGAAGTGTACAACTGGGGCACAACTGCTGCCACTGAATGGGTGGGTGTGTGGGGCCCAATTTTTGGAAAAAAAGGGAGACTCCACTTGGAGTAACCCTTGCTTGCTGTGTTTTTAAAAGAAGCCAAGATGAACAGAGCTGGGATCAGGAAAGACTTTGCTACCTACCCCGGTGTCATCCTGGGGACGGATAAGAATGGCGTATTTTTGAATGTGCTTGATGCAAATGTAGCTGTGAAGTGTACAACTAGGGCACAACTGCTGCCACTGAAGGGGTGGGTGTGTGTGGGGCCCAATTTTTGGAAAAAAGGGAGACTCCGCTTGGAGTAACCCTTGCTTACATTGTTTTTAAAAGAAGCCAAGATGAACAAGTCATGGGTCAGCAAAGACTTTGCTACCTACCCCGGTGTCATCCTGGGGATGGATAAGAATGGCATATTTTTGAATGTGCTTGATGCAAATGTAGCTGTGAAGTGTACAACTAGGGCACAACTGCTGCCACTGAAGGGGTGGGTGTGTGTGGGGCCCAATTTTTGGAAAAAAGGGAGACTCCGCTTGGAGTAACCCTTGCTTGATGTGTTTTTAAAAGAAGCCAAGATGAACAGAGCTGGGATCAGGAAAGACTTTGCTACCTACCCCGGTGTCATCCTGGGGACGGATAAGAATGACGTATTTTTGAATGTGCTTGATGCAAATCTAGCTGTGAAGTGTACAACTGGGGCACAACTGCTGCCACTGAATGGGTGGGTGTGTGGGGCCCAATTTTTGGAAAAAAAGGGAGACTCCGCTTGGAGTAACCCTTGCTTGCTGTGTTTTTAAAAGAAGCCAAGATGAACAGAGCTGGGATCAGGAAAGACTTTGCTACCTACCCCGGTGTCATCCTGGGGACGGATAAGAATGGCGTATTTTTGAATGTGCTTGATGCAAATGTAGCTGTGAAGTGTACAACTAGGGCACAACTGCTGCCACTGAAGGGGTGGGTGTGTGTGGGGCCCAATTTTTGGAAAAAAGGGAGACTCCGCTTGGAGTAACCCTTGCTTACATTGTTTTTAAAAGAAGCCAAGATGAACAAGTCATGGGTCAGCAAAGACTTTGCTACCTACCCCGGTGTCATCCTGGGGATGGATAAGAATGGCGTATTTTTGAATGTGCTTGATGCAAATGTAGCTGTGAAGTGTACAACTAGGGCACAACTGCTGCCACTGAAGGGGTGGGTGTGTGTGGGGCCCAATTTTTGGAAAAAAGGGAGACTCCGCTTGGAGTAACCCTTGCTTGATGTGTTTTTAAAAGAAGCCAAGATGAACAGAGCTGGGATCAGGAAAGACTTTGCTACCTACCCCGGTGTCATCCTGGGGACGGATAAGAATGACGTATTTTTGAATGTGCTTGATGCAAATCTAGCTGTGAAGTGTACAACTGGGGCACAACTGCTGCCACTGAATGGGTGGGTGTGTGGGGCCCAATTTTTGGAAAAAAAGGGAGACTCCGCTTGGAGTAACCCTTGCTTGATGTGTTTTTAAAAGAAGCCAAGATGAACAGAGCTGGGATCAGGAAAGACTTTGCTACCTACCCCGGTGTCATCCTGGGGACGGATAAGAATGGCGTATTTTTGAATGTGCTTGATGCAAATGTAGCTGTGAAGTGTACAACTAGGGCACAACTGCTGCCACTGAAGGGGTGGGTGTGTGTGGGGCCCAATTTTTGGAAAAAAGGGAGACTCCGCTTGGAGTAACCCTTGCTTACATTGTTTTTAAAAGAAGCCAAGATGAACAAGTCATGGGTCAGCAAAGACTTTGCTACCTACCCCGGTGTCATCCTGGGGATGGATAAGAATGGCGTATTTTTGAATGTGCTTGATGCAAATGTAGCTGTGAAGTGTACAACTAGGGCACAACTGCTGCCACTGAAGGGGTGGGTGTGTGTGGGGCCCAATTTTTGGAAAAAAGGGAGACTCCGCTTGGAGTAACCCTTGCTTGATGTCTTTTTAAAAGAAGCCAAGATGAACAGAGCTGGGATCAGGAAAGACTTTGCTACCTACCCCGGTGTCATCCTGGGGACGGATAAGAATGACGTATTTTTGAATGTGCTTGATGCAAATCTAGCTGTGAAGTGTACAACTAGGGCACAACTGCTGCCACTGAAGGGGTGGGTGTGTGTGGGGCCCAATTTTTGGAAAAAAGGGAGACTCCGCTTGGAGTAACCCTTGCTTACATTGTTTTTAAAAGAAGCCAAGATGAACAGAGCTGGGATCAGGAAAGACTTTGCTACCTACCCCGGTGTCATCCTGGGGACGGATAAGAATGGCGTATTTTTGAATGTGCTTGATGCAAATGTAGCTGTGAAGTGTACAACTAGGGCACAACTGCTGCCACTGAAGGGGTGGGTGTGTGTGGGGCCCAATTTTTGGAAAAAAGGGAGACTCCGCTTGGAGTAACCCTTGATTGCTGTGTTTTTTATAAATGATCCAAGCTGCACAGAGCTGGGATCAGGAAAGACTTAGCTACCTACCCTGGTGTCATCCTGTGGACGGTTAATTATGGCGTATTTTTGAATGTGCTTGATGCAAATCTAGCTGTGAAGTGTGCAACTGGGGCACAAGTGCTACCACTGAAGGGGTGGGTGTGTGTGTGGCCCAATTTTTGGAAAAAAGGGAGACTCCGCTTGGAGTCACCTTGCGGTGTTTTACATGATTTTAGAAGGGCGTGCCATGCCTATATCTGTGTGTCCTCCTCTTTTTCCTTGTCCAGCTGTTTTGTTTTCGCATGAGTATATGTCCTTGTCACTTTCCAATGTGTTTGAGTTGTTTGTCACCTTTAGGACACCTTTGAGGGTGTTTTCTAGGTGTTTTTCTGTGTTTGTGATTGCCTGCCATTGTTTCCTATGCAGTTCGAGTTCGGTTCGTCGAACGTTCGACGAACCGAACTCGAACGGGAGGTCCGTTCGGCGAACCAACCTCGAGCCGAACCGCGACCGGTTCGCTCATCTCTAGTCCACACCCTATTTGTACTGAGTAGAAGACACTAAAGTAAAAACAAAAAAATGAGCCAGAGCATGAGTTGGTGCACATGGACATTATAAGTGCTTGTTCACACTGACCACAAGTGTACCAATTCACCATCTGGCTCATTGTTTCAATTTTGTTCAGACATTTTTAGGACACTATCCTGGTCTGGATGTGCAACTGCATAAAGCACGGTCACAGTGTTCTCAATTCTGCCATTCGCACCTAGCGGGTCATTGACTTGCATCGCTGCAGAGGACTTTTAACCTACTGGTTAACTTGTTGATATGCAATGTGCTGACATGGTGGAATTCAACTCTGCACATGTTGCCACAACTGTATCAGCAGCAACAAGCCCTGTTGCAGTATGTCATGATGCATAGCCTGGACCTACACAGTCCAATCATGGGGCAAATCATGCCTGCTGAGTGGACACAGATGAAGGACCTCAGCACCCTTCTGCACAGTTTTAAAATGGCTACTTTGATGGTAAGCACTGACATTGTCATCATCAGCATCACTATTCTGGTCATTTACTTACTGGAGCACACTTTGAATAGTTTGTGGGAGGAAGTGGTGGTTCCAGAAGAAGAAGAGGAAGCGGAGGAGGATGTGGAAGGGATACCAATATCTCCAAGGTCCAGACTGTTGTTAAACAGGCAGGTGGCATGCGAGGGTAGAGTACAGGGATTGAGGGGGCTCATGGTTCCAGACAAACTGTTAGTGAATGTGCTAGAGCCAAGGAACAAATGGAGGAGAGGAACAAGATATTGATCCCCACTCTGTTGTCCATGGGTGATGGGAGGTGACAGAGGAAGTAAACTTGCATGTTAACCTGCCACCAACACACTATGGACTTGAAACTCATGGAAGCATCCGACACATGAGTGCCTTCTTGCTGCACTGTCTGCAGCATGATGCTCATATTATTATGATTAGAAAGTTTTCAGTGTGCTGCATTGATCTCACATTATTGCAATCTGTGACACCTTTGTCATGGCTTCTGTGATACAGTTGCTACTGTTGCTTGTGTTAATAACAATGGACCTTGGTGGCGCAACAATCAAATGATGTGTCAACCACTGATACTTTTACAATTTGTCTTTTTTTGTGCATGAATCACCTCATATTCCTCTTATTCCTCCACCATTTGCTTCTTCCTGAGTCATGACAAGTCAAATTTTTGCTAAATGGAGAGTGAAAAAAGGTGTAAAAATATGGACACTGCTAGATCATAGGCCACATGTGAGGTGAAAAGGACTCCCTTTATCTCATTATAGTGAGTTTTCTGTTGAGAATTTTGTCTGAATTATGTTTTTAGACATTTGCGCATGATCCCGGGTATAAGCACTCAGTGTAGAGCACAGGAGCTGTCATACATGATCAGTTTAATCAAGGTGAAAGGTGGAACCTTGGTAATAAATACAGCTCGAAGCCCAAGCTTACAGTGCACATTGTAAGGTCATGGTGCAATTCGTAATGATGTTCAAACTTTATGGGTTCATGGGTTTGGTTTAGGCCAGAAGTCCTGGATTAGAATAAGAAGGTCTGGAGTTTCAGTGTGATGGGTCAAGAAGAAGCGTTGAGGACCAGCAGAAAAAGTGAACAGGAGAGGTGACTGAGAGGTGAGAGGGGAGTTTTGAGGTGAGAATTATATTCTTTGTTTTTTTACCCTTTTGGTTGCTCTCTAGCCAGTTGCCATCCTGCTGATTTAATGCATAATGAATGTTGAAAAATCTTCACTCTGGAGAATCTGAATTTTTTTCAACTTTAATTCCAAATGTATGAATTCAACAAGATTTACAGTGTGTTAAGATGGTTGTTTTAAAAAAAATGAGACAACAGTATCTGATGATTGCAGACATAACTGGATCCATGTGTTCATTATGGACATATGCTGGTGATGCTTTTATATCAGTGTAAAAATTCGGTCATGTACTCTGTCATATTGGCTATAATAGATTTATTTTGCTTTGTGTAGTCCATGATGTTGTTTGATCGAGCCCTTGGAACTTAGGTATAATTGTAACGAAATCATCCTTTTTGTTGTTTTTATATTTTCAATATATAAAATATTTTAATTCATAATTAAAATTGCATTCACATCAAATATTTTCATTTTGAAATATTAAATAACCACAATTTTACAAATCTTTGCGAGATGGCCAGACTGGAGGAATCTGTAGTTGAACAGCAAACAATTCTTATTTTTATTTGAGACATGTAGACCTTCCAGTAAACAAAGGCCATTGTATTTTAACGTGGCATGCTATCTACATTTTTCAGGCTATTGAAACAGTATTTTATTAGAGAACAAATGATACAGAACCCTGAAGCTATAAGAGCTCAAGAAAGAAGGAAATAAGAATACTAAAGAATATGAAAATACAGTGAAACACAAAGTAGACATCGTCGAGCTGAATACAGTTCTACAGAATTATAGAATTCTATCATCAAAATGAGATTAGGAAATTATTGATGTGTGTGAAAAATTACTGCAAACACTTAGATTAAGTGAGTAAAAGGGTGTTACAGCAGTTATACGTTTTTTATTCAGTTGTCTAAGAAAAAGCACAAAAAAATGTCTTACACACACAATAAAGCAATTCCGTTATCATAATCACTGTGTTGGGTATTTTCAGAAGTTAGAAACTGAAAAATAAGGAAGTCTAAAAGTGCACATGAAAAAATGCCTTAAAGAATCCTTAGCCAACAATAGGTACCGTGTGCAGGTAAGTAGGTAAAAATAGGTAAGCAGAAGCCAAAGTTGAAGAATCTTACAATGATCATGTAACCTACTCACAGATGAAACCAAGGTTAGCATGGCATCCAATGCATCGTCTTCATAACGTAACACAAAATATTATCTCACTTAATTGGATTAAGATAGCATTGTATAAGCTGTTAATTATAATTAGAGAAAAGATGACAGGATCAGAAAAAATTCAAATTCGTCTGGTCGTGTATTTTTTTCCCCAGAAATTTGATTCACGAAGAAGTTCTTTAATGCCCCTTATTATACTCTAAGGTCTCTCTAAACCAGTGTTCCCCAACTCCAGTCCTCAGGAGCCATCAACAGGTCCTATTTTCATGATTTCCTTAGTATTACACAAGTGCTGAAATTATTACCTGTGACATACTAAGGAAACCTGGAAACCTGAAAACCTGACCTGTTGGCGGCTCCCGAGGACTGGAGTTGGGGAACACTGCTCTAGACCCTAGAGCATAATAAATGTAATAAGTAAAATAATAAAATAACTATTATACTCCCCTGATCGCTCAGCTCTCCAGTTCTTTCATTACTTATCGCCAGTCATCCTATCATCAATGGATCTTCTGATCCTCAGTTTCTCGCACTGAAATACTTGGGCCTGTCATACTCAGCCTAAATCTCCTGCTTTCATGAGACCCAATAGGGTTCTGTGTGAGTGCTCAGAAGGTGGTGGTGTCTTAATGATATGAAGTGTACTGTTACCTTTATCGCACATGCACAGAACCCTCTTAGACCTCAAAACTCACATTTTTTTCTCATTTTTATTGTTGACTACAATCACGTTATGTGATGAGCTACACTTTTTTGTGCTATGATATCCCAGTGCTCTGTTATCTGAGTTAAGGTAGTTTTTACTAGATCTGGCACTGTCCCTGCTCCATTTTGGTTGCTTCCACTACTAGATGTCAACTTTCAATTCCAATGGATGGCTTTGATAACAGGGATGGCTATATGAACTTCAAAGCAGTCTAACAGTTGCAATCCCTGAGTGTCAGCCAGCCATGAACATGAATGTTACTAGACATATTAAAAAATGTACAGCTGGTTGAAAAATCATTTTGGCAAGCTGGGATGTCAATGACAGGATAATTCTAGGAATTTTGTCAATAGTAGATTTCACAATAAAAGATTTAATCTGCACACAAAATGGGATAATACTGATTCAGATAAAAATGATCATAAGAAACCCACACTCTCTCATACCCTTGATACATCTCCTCCTCAGACCTCTCCCATCATCAATACCCCTGATGAGGTGTTCATGGATTCTGCCAAGGAATCCTCCATTATGAACATTCCAGTTGTGTTGCCATCTATTGATGTAATGTTGGACACCCACAAAACTCTAACCAAACCCAGGGATTTTGAAGAGACCAGGAGACAGTTAGAGGCCCTCAGGGTTCAAATTGATAGAATTAAGAAAACAGAGATCTTATATCTAATTTTGAGGTTGCTGACTCCCCACCTACAGGGGACACCTTACCCGACAAAGATTTTATTGATTTTTTGGAATTATCTACACATGAGGATTATATCCACTTACCTTTCACGCAGGAATCTACAACGTGTCCACCTCTACAGTCCCTGTGTTGACCACCTCTGAATCCCCTAGAGAGGGCACTATTGTAATAGATAACACCACAAAAAAAGATTCCTGTGTACCTTTTTTACCCCGAGCCAGGAATACACAGTCCAGCATAACCTGTTTTTTAACTCCAAGGGGGGGAAAAAGAAAAAACCTTACAGAGGAACCAGGGCAGGTTCCAGGATCCAACAAGAAAGAAAGAAAAAGTGCACGCTAAATAGTGATATGATAGGTATCTTTAATATATCCAGTTATAGCCTGTCTAATATCGAAATCAATGTGCTTAAAAAAGCACTCTCTTTTTGCCCCACCACTTCCTCCAATGATTTTGAACTATATCTGGACTTTTAAAGATTTGTCAGGAAACTAACGCTAACCCAACATTTCCAAATTAATAAATCGAACCCTATCAATAAGAATACTACACAAGATATCTTTCATCATACTGATCTTAAGTTAAAATCTAATTTCTATCCTCTACAAAGTAAAGGACATCACATCAAAACCTTCAACGATTTAGTTTTGGAGGATTTCAAAAAACTTTCCTCCAATAGGACCCCCTCGAAAATTAACCTCACCAGAGAAGAGAGATGTGCTCTGATCAAATTAAAAAACAACCCACTTTTGGTCATTAAGAACGCCGATAAAGGTGGGGGGGGATAGTACTACAAGACAGAGACACCTACATACAAGAGGCTTTGAGGAATCTATCTAACCCTCAACACTATGAAGTAGCCGATTTTACTACTTACAATCAAGCTATCAGAGAATATCATGTTTTGATACAGGGAGCTACTGAATTAGGGGTCCTAAATAATGAAGAGAGCAAATTCCTTGAAACGAAAAACCCCAAAATAGCTTTCTATTATCATCTACCCAAGATCCATAAATGTCCCTATAATCCCCCTGGCAGACCCATTATTTCTAGGATCGGGTCCCTCACTGAGAATTTGGCTACCTATATCGATCAAATCATGAGATCGCATGTTGTTAACCTCAAAAGTTATTTGAGAGATTCCACCCAATTGATAAATATCATTAGAGATGTTAAATGGATGGACACTTTTTGTTTTGTTTCACTGGACATTGCCGCTTTATATACCAATATTTCACACGATTTGGGCGTGGGATGTTTTAAGCAGTTCTTGGAGAGTGATGATCGGTTACCCATTCCATAAAAAAAATTTCTTTTTGAAGGTAGGAAATTTATATGGAACAATAATTTCTTTACATTTCAGGAAACACTGTACCACCAATGCTGTGGCACAGCGATGGGCTCGAGGGTAGCACCAACTTTCGCTAACCTGGTCATGGGTCTTTTTGAGTTAAAACACATCTATTCCTCCAGTCTCATCAAGCATGTTGTCGTGTATAAAAGGTACATTGATGACCTGTTCCTTATATGGGATAATTCAGAGGATAATCTACAAGACTTCTTAGGACACATAGAAAATAATGATTGGGGCCTAAAATTTGTACCCACTATAGAGAAAGGATCCATTAATTTCCTAGACCTTACCATTTCACATAAGGAAGGGATTATTCACACAAAAACTTTTTTTAAGAAGGTCGATAGCAATAGCTATATTGATTTTACGAGTAATCATTATAATAAATGGCTTATAAATGTTCCCAATAATCAATTTCAAAGAATAAGAAAAAACTGTACCCTTGATAGAGATTATAGGGAACAGGCAAACATCCTGAAAGAAAGGTTTTTAAATAAAAAGTATCCCCCAACTTTAATCAAGAAGGCTTATCAGATGAACAAGGATCTTAATCAAAACGATCTGATTATACAAAAAAATGATCCTAATTCTAGAGACAACAGCACTGATCAGAGGAATTTTTCTTCCCATTTTCTAACTACCTTTAGTAGGGATGGTGATCTGATTAAAAACATAATCCGCAGACATTGGAGCATTCTTCAGAATGAATCTTTTCTGAGAGGGGTCCTACCAGCAACCCCCGGGATCATCTACCGCAGAGCCTCTACACTAAAAAACCTATTAGCCCCTAGCAGACTGAAGGAGGTTTTTTCCACTCCCATCTCCAATAAACCTATGGGAGTATATAGATGTGGTGCTAAGAAATGTCTATGCTGTAAGTCCATACAACACAATAGAGTAAGTTTTGGCCTGAATCCAGAGGGGGTTGAATTTACCATCAAAAGCCATCTCACCTGCCAATCAGACTATGTCATTTACCTGAGTGCGAATGCGATAAAAGATATGTGGGTAGAACGGTGCAAGCTCTTCATAATCGGATTAATTCACATAGGCACAATATAAAGATTGGTTTATGTTGCATGGTCTATCCAGACACATCACCGTGTGCCATAACAAAAAATCCAGATAAAGAGTGACTCCAATCGAACATATTCCTCCTTATGTCCCTAACCGTATAGAAGTCCTCAATAGAAAAGAGACCTTTTGGATCTATAAACTCGATACACTTAAACCTCGAGGTCTTAATGAGATCACTGATATTTTTCATTAGTAGCTCTTTTTAATTATATGTTTTATCCTTTCAGCATTATTTCTTTTATCATTCATTGGAAATTTATAATCTTTGGAAATTTATTATAATTATTATTTATCAATTATTGTTATGGATATGACATTATATTTATTTCCTTGCCCATATTACAAATGTTTTTATATATTTTTTATTGAAATTTTTACTGCCAGGTTTTATTGTTGTTTCATGTTGTATATACATATATATATATTTTTTATATCTCTATTTTTTATTTTTTATTTTTTATATTTTTTTATATATATTGTTTATATATAAAAAGATTGAAATCTACCCTCTATTTTTAAAGACACATACATATAATTATTGTTGTTTTATACATATATATAACTTATTCTTAAAATATATTTTTTATATATATATACAGATCTCCCCACATCCACCTATGATAAGCGAATTTTATTATTTATGTATATGCATACTTATAAAAATTTTCACTGATAACACTCATTTTCCTATTTCCACACACTTGTTCTTTATATATACATGCCGCTTCCACCTTTTTTTCTCGCGCTAATGAACTCATCTAACCCTGTCCCCAACATTTCACCTTTCCTACAGTACTTGCTCACTTCCAGCACTGACGCATGCGCTCTCGCCTGTTTCCCACGCTCCTGAACTTAATTCACCCCGTCCCCTGCCTTTCAGCTTTTTCACATTACCCGCTCACTGCCTTTACTGACGCATGCGCCCCCATCCTTTTCCTACGCTCTTAAACCCATTTCACCCTGTCTTGTCTTTTCTGCAACATGCGCTTACAGGATCACTTTTACTAAATTTAACTATATGGTTACGGTTCCCCACAACCCCTCCACCTTCCCTCTTTCTTTATATATATAACTATATATATAACTATATATATATATATATAACTATATATATAACTATATATATAACTATATATATAACTATATATATATATATATAACTATATATATAACTATATATATATATATATATATATATATATAACTATAACTCCAGTCATCTATAGAATCTAGAGTTTGTGAGTTCTATACCTTCTCACCTTAGTCTTACTGTCCTAAACATACACCTTTTTTAAGTATATATACATATTATTTTTGACCCAATAATGACACATTTTTTATTTTAAGATTTTTATTTTTTATTATTTTTATTGCTATTTCCACATAATCGCATCACTGGTTTCATGAACACTTTTTGTTCTTCCTTCCCCTTTTTTTTTTTTTTCACTGCACCACACTTTTTTTTTTCTCTTTCAGACTTTTTCCCGCCGATTTTTTTCTTTTTGTGGGAGGTTCTTTGTCATTTCATTGTGTATATATGTCTGGCAGACATACACTTCTACAGATTTGATGTAACTTATGCCTGTTTGGTCCTGAGGAAGGGAGCAGAGTCTCCTGAAACGCGTAGACCTGTGCAAGAATAAAAAGTTTACATTAATCCAAGATTTCATCAGTGATCTTTGGCGCGGTTTACAAAGCCCCTTTCTACAATTTCTCTCTGTTATATGAACTTCAAAGCAGTCTAACAGTTGCAATCCCGGAGTGTCAGCCAGCCATGAACATGAATGTTACTAGACATATTAAAAAATGTACAGCTGGCTTAAAAATCATTTTGGCAAGCTGGGATGTCAATGACAGGATCAGCCAAGAGAAAAAGTAGACTCAAGTGCACATAGGGTGATATAGTATAGGGTAGTAGAAGTTAGGGTGAGATGAGAGCGGTTCTCCCCTGACCAGGTTGTGCATTTCACAAATCTATTTGCTGCAGCACCTTGTTACTACTCACTGCTACATACTCAGCTCAAATACTTTTTTTTACTATTATTATTATTATTATTATTATTTCTCTCCTTCACCTCCAAGCCTGATTTTCACCTTCATGACGGGGCTATTTTTTTCAATTCTGTCCAGTATCAACTTAACAAGTTATAACTCTGGAACGCTTCAACAGATCCCACTGATTCTGAGACTGTATTTCGTGACATAACGTACTTAATGTTTGTGGTAAATTTCGTACAATATTTTTTGTTTACTTATGAAAATATCAGAAATTTAAATACATTTTTGGAAATTTCCCAATTTTAAAGCTTTGAATTTTATGCCCTTAAACCAGAGTTATGTCACACAAAATAGTTAATAAATAACATTTCTCACATGTTAAATTTACATCAGCAGCATGTTTGAAACATCATTTTTTGAATTAGGATGTTAAAAGGGTTCAAAGTTGATCAGCAATTAATCATTTTTCAAACAACATTTACAAAACCCATTTATTTAGGGACTACATCAGATTTGAAGCGACTTTGCCTAGAAAACAGGTAATACCCAAAATTACACCATTCTAAACACTGCACTCTTCAAACTTCCCAAAACCACATTCAAGAAGTTCATTAATCGTTTAGGTGCTTCACAGTAAGTAAAGCATAAGGTAATACTGTTGGGGTGACGCAGCTGGCATCCAAGCTATGCTCGTTGCGAGTGCTGTGATGCACGTGCCATCAAGAATATGTCAGCATTGCGGGCTTCAAAGAAATAGTGCCCAGAATCAGTAAATGCGCAAATTGGGCTGTCAGCTCAATGATGAGTTGAGATCTAATTGGTGCACGCGCCACCTCTGGGCATCATTTTCCTTAAGTCCACTGCTGTTAGATCAATGGTCCAGAGGTGATATGTATGCAAATTAAATCTTGTCTCATCATTGAGCTGAGAGCTCAATCTGCGCCCGTGACGACTCCGGTACCATTTCCTTGAAGTCAGCACTGCCGACATTTTCTGGATGGCTTCGGTCTCAAAGCATAGTGAGCATAGTCAGGATGCCAGCAGAACCTCCCTCAGTACTGCCTTACTCCACCACTGTTCCTGCCTTCTGTGACCCTGCTTCTCCACCTCCCAATAAGCTACAACCAGATTATAAGAAGCACCCTCCATTTTTCTCTCAAAGTTTTGCTAAACCCTTTGCTTTTGAAATGTAGATTATAGCACTTAACTAGCAAAATTATCAGCCCCTTCTGATACTTCTGAATGAAACTGTCATCTCAGCTTGCTTGAGACAGAATAATTGTATCTTCAGGAGGCATGCACAGGGATAGTGTTACGGGGGGCTGTCTGATAACCTAAAGGAGTATCAGGCAGTCAGGGTCCACCGTGCAAAGACTCTGCTGCAGACTATGGCAGAGTGCAATACCTCTGTTAACTCACAGAAGGATATAATAAGTAAGTAAAGCAATTCCTCCCTTACTTGGAGGGTATGTGGAATGATCTCTGTTAATAATCACAGAGACAAAGGCAATGTGTGCGAAATGGCACCTACCTAGGTCCGCTCTTCTAGTGGTGCAAAAGAGATGAACAGCAGCATAAGCCGCACAAAGCTCCTACCTGCGTTCGCTCCACTAGTGTGCGAGGACACGAACCACTAGATATGGCACCTGCCTAGGTCCGCTCTTCTAGTGGTGCAAAAGAGACGAACAGCAGCGTAAGCCGCACAAAGCTCCTACCTCTGTTCGCTCCCCTAGTGTGCGAGGATACGAACAACTGCCAGACGCAGTATAAGGAACGTTACCCTAGCGGCAACGTCCACGTACGAGTCGAACCACAAGGCCCAGCCAGACCATGTGCCTCAGGCACCTGCCTATGTCCGCTCCCCTAAGAGGTAAGGATACGGACAGCAGCCGAAGCTGTAAGGTATAAGAACGCTACCCTGCCGGTAGCGCTCACCTAGCATAGACAGAGGAATGCCTAGAGGAACGCGCACAGAGCGTCTACTCTTATGCATGAACCAAGAGGACTGAGCGCCATGCGGCGTGTGTCAGGGTCTTATATAGACTCTGTGCCTCATCCAAGATGGAGGACACCAGAGCCAATCCGCTGCCAGAACGACAGGAGTGACGTCATGCTGGCCTATCACCGAGCAAGGCATCACAAGCACATGACCAGCGACCAATCGGCATAGAAGGTGTCAGAGACATGTGACCTCGTGTCAGCGATGATGTCACCCGCACATGTGCAATGGCTCCAAGATAGGACTTAGTCTCCGGCGCTCGCACATGTGCAGTAGCAAGAAATCTGGACTTAGTCTCCAGCGCTCGCACATGTGCAGTAGCAAGAAATCTGGACTTAGTCTCCAGTGCTCGCAGCAACCGTAACAGTACCTCCCCCTCAAGGGCCCCCCTCCCGGCGACGCAGGTAATCGGCAACTAAGTCGGGAGCATGGACAGCCTCCTCAGGCTCCCAAGAGCGATGTTCCGGGCCGTAACACTCCCAATCTATCAAGAAGAACCTGCGCCCTCTAACCATCTTAGAACCAACTATGGCTCGTACCTCATAGCTAGAGCGAGAGGAATCAGAGGCAGGAGAGTGCACTTCACGAGCGTGAGGTAAAATAGCCGGCTTTAGCAGTGAGACATGGAATTTGTCATGAATCTTAAGAAGGACGGGTAACTTCAATTGGTAGACTACAGGATTTACCTGTCGAAGAACCTCATAAGGACCCAGGAAGCGAGGAGCAAATTTGACAGAGCTCACTCTAAGTCTCACGTGTTTTGCAGAGAGCCACACAAAGTCCCCTGGAGAAAAGACAGGAGCCGGGCGACGAAACCGATCGGACACCGTCTTCATACGGTCCTTAGCTGCTTGGATCGACTCTTGAGTCCGATCCCAAACCTCTCTGGCATTAGTTGCCCAGTCGGCCACAAGAGGAGGAGGTGCAGCAGCGGGAAACGGTACCGGTACCCTAGGGTGTTGCCCATTATTGAGTACGAACGGTGTCTGCCCAGTGGCCTCAGCCAGCGAATTGTTAAGGGCAAATTCTGCCCAGGGTAGGAGGGAGGACCAGTTATCGTGGTTCTCAGCAACAAAGTGTCGAAGGTATATAATCATAGATTGATTGGTACGCTCAACCAAACCATTGGTCTCCGGATGGTATGCCGAAGAGAGATTCAACTCAATTTGCAGAAGGCTACAAAGATCTCGCCAGAAACGGGAAGTAAATTGCGGGCCTCTATCACAAATGATACGATCTGGCATCCCGTGAAGCCTAAAGACATGCTTGAGGAATAGTTTGGCTAGTACCCTGGAAGATGGGATTCTCGATAACGGTACGAGATGAACCATCCGGGAGAAATGGTCCGTAATGACCCACACAAATCTATGTCCCTGTGAACATGGAAAATCACCCACAAAGGCCATGCCTACCACCTCCCATGGTCTATCTGGCACTGGTAAAGGATGCAAGAGTCCAGCCGGTCTTTGCCGTAATGGACAGTTGCGAGCACACGAGTAGCAGGAACCGACATATCTCTTGACGTGGCTGGCTAAGTGTGGCCACCAATACCACCTCTCCAGTAACTCTCGTGTCCGCCTAATACCAAAATGCCCACCCACCTTTGAGGTGTGGGCCCATGACAGTATATCATTCTGTCGATCAGGCGGAACAAAGGTCTTGCCCGGTGGGATTTGGTCTAACGTCACAGGGGAGAGCGTATGAAAAACCCTGGAGGGAAGGATAAGACGAGGTTCGTCAATCTCCTCCTGGGTAGAAAGCATAGAGCGAGACAGGGCGTCTGCCTTGTTATTCTTACTCCCAGACAGATAGTTGATGGAGAAGTGAAAGCGGGAGAAAAACAAGGACCAGCGGGCTTGGCGAGGATTCAGACGCTGAGCGGTTTGTAAGTACGTCAGATTCTTATGGTCTGTATAGACCTGGAAAGGATGTTTCGCTCCTTCCAGCAAGTGACGCCACTCCTCCAAGGCTAATCTCAAGGAGAGCAGTTCCCTATCCCCAATGGTATAGTTTCTCTCTGCTGGTGAAAAGGTTTTCGCAAAGAAGAAACACGGCCTTTTTCTACCTGCACCGTTCTTTTGATACAAGACCGCACCAGCACCCACTGAAGAGGCATTAACCTCTAAGAGGAAGGGCTTACTCTCATCGGGTCTTTGAAGAACGGGAGCAGTTGAAAAGTGTCTTTTTACTGCCTCAAAAGCCTGAGATGTCTCAGTAGACCAGGCTTTGGGATTAGCACCTTTCTTAGTCAAGGCCACCAAAGGGGCCACCAAAGTAGAAAAATGGGGTATGAACTGCCTGTAATAATTTATGAATCCTAAGAAGCGTTGCACCGCCTTCAAGGAATGAGGTTCGGACCATTGCAGGACAGCAGAGAGCTTCGCAGGATCCATAGCCCGGCCCTCTTGTGAGATAATGTAACCCAAAAAAGGCAATAAGGACTGCTCGAATACACATTTCTCGAGTTTAGCAAACAATGAGTGCTCCCTTAAACGGGAAAGGACACGAACGACATCCTGACGATGAGTCTCCAGATCAGGAGAAAAAATCAGGATGTCGTCCAGATACACCACTACTGAGGATAACAGTAAATCCCTGAACACATCGTTTACGAAGTCCTGAAATACTGCGGGTGCATTACATAACCCAAAAGGCATGACGAGGTATTCATAGTGACCGTCTCGGGTGTTAAAAGCGGTCTTCCATTCGTCACCCTTTCGAATTCGTACCAAGTTATACGCACCCCGCAGATCCAACTTTGTAAAAACTTGAGCTCCTCTCAATCTGTCAAAGAGCTCCGAAATTAAGCTGGTGTCACACATAACGACGACGACAACGACGTCGCTGCAACGTCACCATATTCTGTGACGTTGCAGCGACCTCAACAGCGACGTCGCTATGTGTGACACATAACAACGATCAGACCCCTGCTGCGAAATCGCTGCTCGCTCCTGAATGCTCCAGGTCATTTTTTGAATGCTGCTATCCCGCTGCGCCATGCTGATAAGCTGATAATCCTTTTGTTTGACACCGCAGCAGGCACGCTACGCTACGTCTGAAACCACACAACGACCGTCGACGTCGCTATGATCGCTACTCCGTCGCTGCTTTTTATAACATGTTTGACAGCTTACTAACGATCATCTATGGTCGCTGCTACGTCACAGAATATGGTGACGTTGCAGCGACGTCGTTGTTGTCGTCGTTATGTGTGACCCCAGCTTTAAAGGTAATGGGTATTTGTTCTTTATTGTGATTGCATTGAGACCCCTGTAATCTATGCAGGGACGCAAATCACCCTCTTTCTTCCGAACAAAAAAAAACCCAGCTCCCGCGGGAGAGACAGACTTACGAATGAACCCCTTCTCTAAACTCTCTCTTATATAGGTCGACATGGCTTCCGACTCAGGTATCGACAGGGGGTAAACCCTGCCTTTAGGTGGAACCGAACCTGGGATAAGGTCTATGGCACAGTCATACGGCCTATGGGGTGGAAGAACCTCAGCACCCTGTTTGGAGAACACGTCAGCGAAATCCAGATAGGGTGTAGGTATGGGAGAGAGATCAGTAGATGCAACCGCAATGACCTTAGGTGGTAAGGGAAGACATCGGGACTGACATTTCGAACCCCAACTAATAATGCTGTCAGACTCCCAGTCAATGTGAGGAGCATGAGTCCGAAGCCATGGGAGACCCAGAAGGATGTCGTCTATACCCTCAGGCAAAACAAGAAAATAAATCTCCTCTATGTGACCCTGAGACAGGGAAAGGCGCAAGGGAACTGTCCTCAATGTAATGGAGTCAGACAACATAGTTCCATTAACAACACGGACAGGAATAGGCGCCTCTAACATGATAGAGGGAATATTGTGTCCCTTTACAAATCCTGAGGACACAAAAGTCCCGTCAGCTCCGGAATCCACAAAAGCCATAATAGGCTATGTATTCTCAGATAACGAGAGCTGACCTGGGATACAACACTTAGAGGGTGCAGAAGACGTCTCTAGTAACCCCCCTCTAATGGTTACTAGGCCAGGGAGTTTCCCTGATGACTAGGACACTTGTTGGCATAGTGCCCAGCCTGACGACATACGTAACATATAGGAGGACCAGACTTGCGTAGTCTGGAAGACGTATGACCTAACTCCATAGGAGTGGGAGATGTTTCAGATGCTGAAGAAGATGGTAGTGGACCCTCAACAACTGGAATAGCCCGATGCTTAGGGCGTGAGGAAGAGACCTCGAGTCTACGTTCCTTATGGCGTACATCGATCCTCGTTGCTACTGTGATCAAGTCCTCCAGAGAAGCAGGGACCTCACGAGTAGCAAGAGCATCCTTGACATAGCCTGCCAACCCTCTCCAGAAGATAGGAATCAACACTAGTGATGAGCGAGTACTAAAAAGCTCGGGTGCTCGAAGCTCGGGCCGAGCATCCCAAGATACTCGTGTACTCGGGCCGAACAACGAGCCCAATGTTATCCTATGGGAGACCCGAGTATTTTTGTGAAATGACCCCCCGGCAGCATGGAGAAACCCTAAAAATGTCACAAAAGTCTCAGAAGAGTGCTCAAATGACATGGCAACAGCATGGGGAAGACCCCTTGAAGCATTTATCACTCAAAAGTCACAGCTGTGAACAATTTTGTCCGCGTTTCACGCCATTTTTACGGACTCACCAGAAAACCTTCCAAAATGACCCCAAAATGATTTTTCATGGCAGAAATGTTAAGGGCACATACCCAATAGTGAGATAGAGCTGGTGTATGTTACTTTTTGAGATTAATACATGAAAGATTTTACGTGAAAACATTGTGTGGCACTCCGATGTCCCTGAGAAGAGACGTACATGAAGGCCTCTTGAGTCTAATGTGCCCATTTTGAGGAAGTGAGTCTTTGTAGTATTTTCCTTTGCCAGGGCAGTCCAAAATTGTGAGGTTCACCAATGCCCCTGCATAGAGACGTGCATGAGGGCCTGTAAACCTGAAGTGCCCATTGTAAGGAAGTGGGTGTATTATAGTATAGCCCTTTGGCAGGGCAGCCAAAAATTGGGAGGCTCCACGTTGTCCCTGGGTAGAGACGTGCATGAGGGCCTGTAAACTTGAAGTGCCCATTGTAAGGAAGTGGGTCTATTGTAGTATAGCCCTTTGGCAGGGCAGCCAAAAATTGAGAGGCTCCACATTGTCCCTGGATAGAGACGTGCATGAGGGCCTGTAAACTTGAAGTGCCCATTGTAAGGAAGTGGGTCTATTGTAGTATAGCCCTTTGGCAGGGCAGCCAAAAATTGAGAGGCTCCACATTGTCCCTGGATAGAGACGTGCATGAGGGCCTGTAAACTTGAAGTGCCCATTGTAAGGAAGTGGGTGTATTATAGTATAGCCCTTTGGCAGGGCAGCCAAAAATTGAGAGGCTCCACATTGTCCCTGGATAGAGACGTGCATGAGGGCCTGTAAACTTGAAGTGCCCATTGTAAGGAAGTGGGTGTATTATAGTATAGCCCTTTGGCAGGGCAGCCAAAAATTGGGAGGCTCCACGTTGTCCCTGGGTAGAGACGTGCATGAGGGCCTGTAAACTTGAAGTGCCCATTGTAAGGAAGTGGGTCTATTGTAGTATAGCCCTTTGGCAGGGCAGCCAAAAATTGAGAGGCTCCACATTGTCCCTGGATAGAGACGTGCATGAGGGCCTGTAAACTTGAAGTGCCCATTGTAAGGAAGTGGGTGTATTATAGTATAGCCCTTTGGCAGGGCAGCCAAAAATTGGGAGGCTCCACGTTGTCCCTGGGTAGAGACGTGCATGAGGGCCTGTAAACTTGAAGTGCCAATTGTAAGGAAGTGGGTCTATTGTAGTATAGCCCTTTGGCAGGGCAGCCAAAAATTGAGAGGCTCCACATTGTCCCTGGATAGAGACGTGCATGAGGGCCTGTAAACTTGAAGTGCCCATTGTAAGGAAGTGGGTGTAATATAGTATAGCCCTTTGGCAGGGCAGCCAAAAATTGGGAGGCTCCACGTTGTCCCTGGGTAGAGACGTGCATGAGGGCCTGTAAACTTGAAGTGCCCATTGTAAGGAAGTGGGTCTATTGTAGTATAGCCCTTTGGCAGGGCAGCCAAAAATTGAGAGGCTCCACATTGTCCCTGGATAGAGACGTGCATGAGGGCCTGTAAACTTGAAGTGCCCATTGTAAGGAAGTGGGTGTATTATAGTATAGCCCTTTGGCAGGGCAGCCAAAAATTGGGAGGCTCCACGTTGTCCCTGGGTAGAGACGTGCATGAGGGCCTCAAAACATTGTTCCCATTGCAAAGGAGCGGGTCTCCTGTCGTTGTAATGTCCATTCTGCAAAGAATGGGCGAAAAAATTTACCACTGGGGGTATACCTGAAACAAAGGCCTAAGTATTGCAATTTGTAACGGTCATCATGGTGGCGCATGAGGAGAAGGAGGAGCAGTCCAGCGATTATCCAAAGTCCAGAAGTGTGTACCCATGGGTGAGTGGAGGTACATGGCAAACTTTAAATTCCGCTCTCATTTGCTGGTGGTGTGGTGAAGTCTGGCCCAATCCAACCCTTGTTCATCTTGATCAGAGTCAGCCTGTCAGCATTTTCAGTTGACAGGCGGGTGCGTTTATCTGTAATGATTCCACCTGCGGCACTAAAAACACGCTCTGACAAAACGCTAGCGGCAGGGCAGGCCAGGACTTCCAAGGCGTAGAGAGCCAATTCATGCCACGTGTCCAGCTTGGATACCCAATAATTGTAAGGCACAGAGGAATGTCGGAGTACAGTTGTTCGATCTGCAAGGTACTCCTTCAGCATCTGGGCAAACTTAGGATTTCTTGTGGCACTACCCCGCACCTCAGGGGCTGTGGTACGTGAGGGGCTGAGAAAACTGTCCCACATCTTAAAGACTGTTCCCCTACCTCTGGCGGATTGGACTTGTGCCTCTCTCGGCTGTACGCCTCGGTTGTCCACTGATTCCTGACCTATGCCGCTAGCGTTTTGTGAGGGGAATGCTTTGCCTACTTCCGTGACTATGGCCTTCCGGAACTGCTGCATTTTGGTTGACCTCTCCTCCACGGGAATAAGAGACAAAAAGTTCTCCTTGTAGCGTGGGTCTAACAGTGTTACCAACCAGTAATGATTGTCGGCCAAGATGTTCTTAACGCGAGGGTCACGAGACAGGCAGCTTACCATAAAGTCAGCCATGTGCGCCAGACTCTTAACAGCCAGGACTTCAGTAGCCTGACCAACAAGATGACTAAACATGCTGTCCTCCTCCTCCTCCTCCTCCTCCTCCTCATCTACCCTGTCCTCTGGCCAGCCACGCTGAACCGAGGATATGACTGGTGTGCATGTCATATCCTCAATTTGGCCGGAGAGTTGCTCCATGTCTTCATCCTCCTCCTCGTCATAGTCCTCCACTGCACGTTGTGATGAGACGAGGCTGGGCTGTGTGTTATCACCCACACCCACTACTGTTTCTTGCTGCAACTCATCGCGCTCCGCCTGCAATGCATCATGTTTGTTTTTCAGCAGAGACCGTTTTAGAAGGCAGAGTAGCGGTATGGTGACGCTAATAATGGCGTCATCACCACTCACCATCTTGGTGGAGTCCTCAAAGTTTTGGAGGATGGTACATAGGTCTGACATCCATCTCCACTCCTCAGGTGTTATGTGTGGAGTTTGACCCATTTCCCGACGGCTTAGGTGATGCAGGTACTCAACAACTGCCCTCTTCTGCTCACATATCCTGACCAACATGTGCAGAGTTGAATTCCAATGCGTGGGGACATCACACACCAGTCTGTGAGCCGGAAGATGCAAACGGCGCTGAAAGCCGGCAAGGCCGGCTGAAGCAGTAGGTGACTTTCGAAAATGTGCAGACAGGCGGCGAACTTTTACCAGCAGATCAGACAGCTCTGGGTATGACTTTATAAACCGCTGAACCACGAGGTTGAGCACATGGGCCACGCATGGAACATTTGTCAGCTGGCCTCGCCTCAAAGCCGCCACCAGGTTACGGCCATTGTCACACACGACCTTTCCTGGCTTTAGGTTCAGAGGTGTGAGCCAAAGATCTGCCTGCTGTTTCAGAGCTGTCCACACCTCTTCTGCATTGTGGGGTTTGTCACCGATGCAGATTAGCTTCAGCACAGCCTGTTGCCGCTTCGCCGAGGCAGTGCTGCAGTGCTTCCAGCTTGGGACTGGTGTGGAGGGTACAGTGGATGAGGATGCGCAGGAGGAGGAGGAGGCTGAAGAGCATGACATTCCTGAGCTGTAGAGTGTGGGTGAAACACTGACTGAGGTAGGGCCTGCAAACCTTGGTGTGGGAAGGACGTTGTTACGGTTGCTGCGAGCACTGGAGACTAAGTCCAGATTTCTTACTACTGCACATGTGCGAGCGCTGGAGACTAAGTCCAGATTTCTTGCTACTGCACATGTGCGAGCGCCGGAGACTAAGTCCTATCTTGGAGCCATTGCACATGTGCGGGTGACATCATCGCTGACACGAGGTCACATGTCTCTGACACCTTCTATGCCGATTGGTCGCTGGTCATGTGCTTGTGATGCCTTGCTCGGTGATAGGCCAGCATGACGTCACTCCTGTCGTTCTGGCAGCGGATTGGCTCTGGTGTCCTCCATCTTGGATGAGGCACAGAGTCTATATAAGACCCTGACACACGCCGCATGGCGCTCAGTCCTCTTGGTTCATGCATAAGAGTAGACGCTCTGTGCGCGTTCCTCTAGGCATTCCTCTGTCTATGCTAGGTGAGCGCTACCGGCAGGGTAGCGTTCTTATACCTTACAGCTTCGGCTGCTGTCCGTATCCTTACCTCTTAGGGGAGCGGACATAGGCAGGTGCCTGAGGCACATGGTCTGGCTGGGCCTTGTGGTTCGACTCGTAGGTGGACGTTGCCGCTAGGGTAACGTTCCTTATACTGCGTCTGGCAGTTGTTCGTATCCTCGCACACTAGGGGAGCGAACAGAGGTAGGAGCTTTGTGCGGCTTACGCTGCTGTTCGTCTCTTTTGCACCACTAGAAGAGCGGACCTAGGCAGGTGCCATATCTAGTGGTTCGTGTCCTCGCACACTAGTGGAGCGAACGCAGGTAGGAGCTTTGTGCGGCTTACGCTGCTGTTCGTCTCTTTTGCACCACTAGAAGAGCGGACCTAGGTAGGTGCCATTTCGCACACATTGCCTTTGTCTCTGTGATTATTAACAGAGATCATTCCACACACCCTCCAAGTAAGGGAGGAATTGCTTTACTTACTTATTATATCCTTCTGTGAGTTAACAGAGGTATTGCACTCTGCCATAGTCTGCAGCAGAGTCTTTGCACGGTGGACCCTGACTGTCTGATACTCCTTTAGGTTATCAGACAGCCCCCCGTAACAGACGTGTTCCGTCCCTCGCTCAGACTGGGTCCCAGCTTCCACAATATTAACCCAGTGTGCCGTCAACGAGATGTAGCGGCCTTGCCCACAAGCACTTGTCCACGTGTCTGTGGTTAGGTGGACCTTGGGTGAAACAGCGTTGTTCAGGGCACGTGTGATGTTTTGTGACACGTGGTTATGCAACGCGGGGACGGCACACCGGGAGAAATAGTGGCGGCTGGGGACCGAGTAACGTGGGACAGCTGCCGCCATCAGGTCGCGGAATGCTTCTGTCTCCACCAGCCTAAAAGGCAACATTTCCAGCGCAAGCAGTCGCGAAATGTTAGCATTTAGAACTGTGGCATGTGGGGTGTTGGCAGTGTATTTGCGCCTGCGTTCAAAGGTTTGCTGAATGGATAACTGAACGCTGCGCTGGGACAAGGACGTGCTTGATAATGGTGTTCTTTCTGCGTAGGCAACTGCAGGTGCAGGAGTGGAGGAGGCTTGTTCGCAGGCAGCATGGACAGGGGATTGGCTCGCATGCACAACCAGCGAAGACGTAGCAGTGACATCAGCAAGCACTGCTCCTCGACTCTGTTGTACTTCCCACAAAGTCGGGTGCTTGGCTGACATGTGCCTGATCATGCTGGTGGTGGTCAGGCTGCTAGTTTTGGTACCCCTGCTGATGCTGGCACGGCAGGTGTTGCAAATGGCCTTTTTAGAATCATCTGGAGCCAACTTAAAAAACTGCCAGACTCGGGAAGACCTAACATTTGTACAGGCACCTTGTGTCGTCGTGTTGTTCCGGGGAACGGTTGCCTGACTTCTGCCTGGGGCCACCACCCTGCTTCTTACTGCCTGTTGTGATGCTACGCCTCCTTCCCCTCTGTGCACTGCTGTCCTCGCTCTGCATATCCTCCTGCCAGGTTGGGTCAGTTACTGGATCATCCACCACATCGTCTTCCTCTTCCGCACCCTGCTCCTCCTCCTGACTTCCTGACAATTGTGTCTCATCATCGTCCACCACTTGTTGAGACACGTTGCAACTTCGTGAGAACGTGGCTGCTCAAATATTTGGCCATCTGTACAGACGATCTCCTCATGACCCACTTCAATATGAGCTGGCGAGAGGCCAGAATGTGTGAATGGAAACGTGAACAACTCTTCCGAGTGTCCAAGTGTGGGATCATTAATGTCCGAGGAGGACGTGTACTCAGCCTGGTGGTAGGAAGGAGGATCAGGTTCAGAAATGTGCGGTGCAGTATCACGGCTACTGACACTTGACCGTGTGGAAGACAGAGTGTTTGTGGTGGTGCCAATCTGACTGGAAGCATTATCTGCTATCCAACTAACAACCTGTTGACACTGGTCTTGGTTCAAGAGCAGTGTACTGCTGCGGTCCCCAAGAATTTGGGACAGGACGTGCGAGCGACTAGATGTGGCCCTTTGTTGTGGCGAAATTAGAGCTTGCCCACGACCTCGGCCTCTGCCTGCACCACCATCACGTCCACTTCCTTGTTCCTTGCCAATGCCCTTGCGCATTTTGCAATGCTGTGCTGACGTGTATTCACTACTTGTGCGTTATATCAAAGTTTGTGGAAATTGCACACAAGTGCACCTGTACGCTGCCACCGACAGGCACACACGTGCGGTTTTAAAAACCAAGCACGGACGCACTAAGAACCTAACAGGTTTTTTTGGGGAGCGACAATTACAGACAAGTCAGACACTATCTGGACTGTTTTAGACTGTGTACACCAGCCCCAGATATGATGAAGGCTGGTATACGGTCACCACTAGGAATGGCTATATATACCCTGCCTGCCTGCCTGCCTGCCTGCCTGTATACTGGTACAATAGTCCTGACAAGGACTCTTCTGGTCACTAGCCTGTATTCAGACCTGGCTATACCCTGCCTGTATATAGCAACAATAGTCCTGAGAAGGACTCTGCTACTGTACTCCGACCTGGCTATACCCTGCCTGCCTGTATACAACTAGAATAGTCCTGAGAAGGACTTTTGGTCACACTGTTTGCAGCCCTGCAACTGAAAAAGCTATAAAGGGCCGCAAAGCTTTCCCTGAATCAGCGACACTCTCCCTGCACTGACTGTCTGGATAGCTGTGAGCAGAGCACAGCGCGCCGGCCGGTATAAAGTCTCGGTCACGCTGTGCAGGCCGGCCAATCACTGCAATTCCACAACTAACAGGGCTGTGGCATTGCAGTGGTCTGCCAGCCAATCCCTGCATGAGGGCTGGCTCTCAAAAGAGCGCCAACATGCAGGGATGAAGACCACGAGTACAGCACGAGTATCGCGAGATTACTCGGTCCCCGCCGAGCAGCCCGAGTACAGCGATACTCGTGCGAGTACCGAGTAGTTACAAGCATGCTCGCTCATCACTAATCAACACCTTCTCTGGCCAATCTAGTTCTGCCACCAGAGTTCTAAAAGCAATGACATAAGAACTAGTGGATAACGAACCCTGAGATAGATCTAAGAGTCTCAGGGCCGCATCATGGGTAACCTGCGGACCCATGAATACCGCCTTAAGAGCATCAAGAAAGTCTTGATGTCTCAGAGTAACCACATCAGAGCGCTCCCATAGGGGAGTCGCCCATTCTAAGGCTTTGTCCTGAAGTAAGGAGATGATAAAGCCTACTCTGGACCTCTCCGTAGAGAAGCGAGAAGAGTTGACCTCTAGGTGTATCTGACACTGACTAATGAAACCACGACATGATCTGGCATCGCCAGAATATCTGTTTGGCAGAGCAAGTCGAGGATCTTGTGCAGATGTCACCATGGTCTGAGGTTTATCCTCTATACTCTTGAGCCGTGACTCAAGTACTTGTATGTAACGGTGTAACTGCTGATATTCTGCCATAACTGCCAGACCCTTGGCTCAGTCCTAATGTTACGGGGGGCTGTCTGATAACCTAAAGGAGTATCAGACAGGCAGGGTCCACCGTGCAAAGACTCTGCTGCAGACTATGGCAGAGTGCAATACCTCTGTTAACTCACAGAAGGATATAATAAGTAAGTAAAGCAATTCCTCCCTTACTTGGAGGGTGTGTGGAATGATCTCTGTTAATAATCACAGAGACAAAGGCAATGTGTGCGAAATGGCACCTACCTAGGTCCGCTCTTCTAGTGGTGCAAAAGAGACGAACAGCAGCGTAAGCCGCACAAAGCTCCTACCTGCGTTCACTCCACTAGTGTGCAAGGACACGAACCACTAGATATGGCACCTGCCTAGGTCCGCTCTTCTAGTGGTGCAAAAGAGACGAACAGCAGCGTAAGCCGCACAAAGCTCCTACCTCTGTTCGCTCCCCTAGTGTGCTAGGATACGAACAACTGCCAGACGCAGTATAAGGAACGTTACCCTAGCGGCAACGTCCACCTACGAGTCGAACCACAAGGCCCAGCCAGACCATGTGCCTCAGGCACCTGCCTATGTCCGCTCCCCTAAGAGGTAAGGATACGGACAGCAGCCGAAGCTGTAAGGTATAAGAACGCTACCCTGCCGGTAGCGCTCACCTAGCATAGACAGAGGAATGCCTAGAGGAACGCGCACAGAGCGTCTACTCTTATGCATGAACCAAGAGGACTGAGCGCCATGCGGCGTGTGTCAGGGTCTTATATAGACTCTGTGCCTCATCCAAGATGGAGGACACCAGAGCCAATCCGCTGCCAGAACGACAGGAGTGACGTCATGCTGGCCTATCACCGAGCAAGGCATCACAAGCACATGACCAGCGACCAATCGGCATAGAAGGTGTCAGAGACATGTGACCTCGTGTCAGCGATGATGTCACCCGCACATGTGCAATGGCTCCAAGATAGGACTTAGTCTCCAGCGCTCGCACATGTGCAGTAGCAAGAAATCTGGACTTAGTCTCCAGCGCTCGCACATGTGCAGTAGCAAGAAATCTGGACTTAGTCTCCAGCGCTCGCACATGTGCAGTAGTAAGAAATCTGGACTTAGTCTCCAGTGCTCGCAGCAACCGTAACAGATAGCTGACATTAGCTTTAAAATGTCCACACCCACCATCAGGAGCCCAGTGACAACGTCCTTTCATTTGGTCTGATTTATGTGCCGGAAAAAGAAGTATCGGACATAACATAGGAGGACAAAGAATCTGCAAAACAATCCTGTACTATGTGATCCCTGCTCAGGTGCACTCATAGAAGCTATACATCTAATACAAGAATATTACAAAAGGTATTGTTTTCAAGAGCTATGATAAATGGCAAGGGGGTGAGAGACCCCCATCAATTATATATCTGCTGGTCAATACCATTCTTTGACATGACAGTCTCCATTTAATTAAGGGACATGAGATGATTAGTGGACTACACTGAATAAAATTGGTAGTCAATAAATGGCAGTTTACAGGTATAATGAAAGCACAAGAATATAAAAAGTCAATTTCCAAAAATATAATACCCTTAAAGTAATTCAATCTGCTTTGAAAGTCATTTTTTAGTATGCTATGTACATTTTTCTATTACTTATTTTTCACAGTAAGTTCTTTGAACAATCCTATCCATTTCACCTTTTTGTATAAAGCAAAAGATGTTACCATCATCTGATCCCTTGAATAAGTCAAATGAATTTGCTCTTGCCAAGATATCATTACTTGGCAGCTATGCCAGTATACAGATGTCCATTTAGATACAGTTTTCCAAGAAATGAAACCCTTTAACAAACAAACAAAGGACACTAATCTTTATAGATTTGGTTCTGATGGAATTGTGATTAATGTGATGTGTACACTTACATGATACTGTAGATTTGAAAGTAGAACCTGAGTGAAATTGTAATTTTTAGCCAAGTATCAAGAATGCTAATGAATATAAATACAGCACTTGCTATTGTGAAAATTGAATTGGAACAAAAAATGTTAATTAAACTGATTAACTCGACATATAATAGAAAACAAAATTACAATTAAAATGTAATTTAAAAAGATCGACATCAAAACACTAATTGTAATTTCCTGAAGAATTTTATTTTTGCAAACCCTACTTAGTATATTTTTTATCTTTATTTTAATACTCAAATTAGATAGATATTTCTGTTTAATTTTAATTTTTTAACTACCATATTATATAACTATACCATACGCCCTGAATTATAGGATGCACCCCAAATTTAGAGAAAAGAAAGGTAAGAAAGGGCTACATTTTATACTCTAGTGGTGTCTTACTGGAGGGGGGGCGGCAGCAAAGGTGGATCTTGAGCCGAGAGCACCATATACCCATGCGCCGACTACGGGCGGCAATATTTGAAGCCTGCATTGCCAACAGAGCATCTCACCTGCCGGACCTCCCTGCTCCACACAGCCCACACCGCAGCCAGCACAGCAGGGCACCATCCACAGAGCTTCTCACTCAGCGCACCGCCCTGCTCCATAAAGCCCCAACCGTAGCCAGCACAAGCCCGCTCTGCCAACAGATCATCTCACCCACTGCACTGCACTGCTTCATGCAGCCCCCACCACAGCCAGAAGAGCCCACACTGCTGACAAAGCATCTCACCTGTCGCACCTCTCTGCTCCACACAACCCTAAAGACAGCACTGCCCCCACTGCAGTCAGCACAGACATACACCGCTGACAAAGCATCTCACCCACCGCACTGCCCTGCTCCACACAGCCCCCACCACAGCCACCACAGCCCAGCACCACTACAGAGCATCTCACCCACCACACCACCCTGCTCCACATAACCCCCACTGTAGCCAGCACAGGTCCATACTGCCGACAGAGTATCTCACCTGCTGAACCGCCCTGCTCCACACAGCCTCCACTGCAGCCAGCCCAGCCTCCACTTCAGCCAGCACAGCACGCATTCTCCACCTCCCGGTAAGCTACATTTGGATTTTGAAATGCATGCCTCATTTTCCTCCCACATTTCGGGGAGAAAAAGTGCATCTTATAATCTAATATAAAGTAATTTATTGTTTGTTTTTCCAATTAGTATTTAAAATATTTTTTTTCCATCCCCCATGAGCAAATCCTTTCAGTTTTTTGCTTAAACCTGTAAACTACATTCCCTTAATTATTCCTCCCTTTTTTAACACCTTCCCATTCTATGACGTAATATTAAATACCACCCAAATTTTACAGAACAGAGAGAGAAACAAACTACGCTTCACATTTTGACTACGTCGATGGTTACACCCCAAGACACACCCATTTACCATTTCTTTTTACCCTGGCAGTACAAGATGTCAGAGGGACATTTGATGGATGCCCCAGACTACAGGACATAACCAGGACTGCAAGACCAGAATCCAGCACTGTCCAGCTGTATCCAGAATGGTTGGGACTAAAGATGAGCACATTGATTCATGGGATATCAGTCCAGCTTTCAGGTTTATGGTACTTGGCGGCTGGATGAAATGCCCACAAATATTTTCTGGTCTTCCTTGCATGGTTTTTGACTAGCTAGGACTGGCGCAACATCAACTGTGCCTCACGTTGAGCTCTAGTTGGTACATATGACATTTTTTTTGTTTGCTATTAAAAAGTCATAAAAATGATGCTCCACATCTGCACCAAAGCACATCAACTAAGGGAAAAAACACATAAAAAACAAGACAAATAGGATATTAGAGAAGATTGTTATTGAGTTGTGTATTGCAGACACCTGCAGAAAACGTGTAGAAGAAAACATTAAGAAAACCTGTAGCATTTGCATGAAGCATCTAAATAAACATAGGGTACTTAGCAAACACTGTTTTTGATCAAATAAATCTAAAGCCATCCCACCGTGACAAGGTCCCAGCCATTCTTTGCCCTTATTCAGATAGATGTCTGTTTATACATGGTGAGGTTTTAATATTAGAGAGTGTAGATTCTGTCCTGATTGGGTACACCTTGACATGGTGGGATGGCTTTACACTTTTTTGATCAAAAACCGTGTTTGCTAAGTACCCTATGTTTATTTAGATGCATTATGCTTTTAATTATCTACAGCAGGGTATATGTTTATATTATTTTCATCTTTTTTTTATATCTTATGGCCAGTGTGAACATGAGCTTACAAGCTGCATGCACACCAACTCATACTCGGTTCACTTTTTTGTTTTCTTTCGTAGTCTTTTGTACTCAGTACAAATAGGGTGCGGCCCCCTTCTTAGTGAGCTGGGCATTTTATCTATATTGCTTCCATTGGCTGTGTGTCCAGTTGGGACCCAGTCACTCTCTGCCCTTATTCAGATTGATGTCTGTTGACACATGGTGAGGTTTTAATATTACAGAGTGTAGGTGCTTTCTTGATTGGGTACACCTTGTCGTGGTGGGATGGCTTTACGCTTTTTTAATCAAAACATTGTTTGCTAAGTACCTTATGTTTATTTATATGCATTATGCTTTTAATTAATTAGCTACAGCAGTGTTTGTGTATATTATTTTCCTCTTTGTTTTTTATGTCTTATGGCCAGAAACAACACAAAGATGAGCCTAGACAAATCTACTATTGGGCTACTACACAAATCTCTAGTTCCAAATCCAATTGATTATGGTTCCATAGTGATATACTGAAGGAAGGAAAGAAATTGCAGTATCATCTAGGCACTGCCTTGGATGTGGAGGCCCAGAATCAGATAGTAGAAAACTGTTTCATTGAACAGCACATTTCAGAGATAGATGTAGGAGATTGTTTCTGAAACACGTAGTCCAATAAAACAGTTGTCTGCTATGTGACTCTGGTATTCCACATTCATGGCAGTGCCTAGACAATACCACAATTTTTCATATCTTCAGTATAGTTTTTCAAAATATGTAAGTATATTATTATTATCATTATTATTATTATTATTGCGCCATTAATTCCATGGCACTGAACAAGTGAAAAGGGTATACCTAAAAACAAGTACAACATTCATGAACATTAGAACAGACTGGTACAGGAGAGAGGACTCTGCCAGCAAAAGTTAACTGTCTACAGGGAATGGGTGAGTATACAGTAGGTGAGGACAGAGCTAGTCACACAGCTTGTGAGACTGGGGAGAGTGAGCAGCCATCAACTTTGATGGATAGGCTTGTTGGAGGGGTTGAGTGAGGAGGAGGAAAGATAATGAATTCAGTTTTGTGCGTGTTAAGCTTTAGGAATCGAGTGGAGAAGGATGAAATAGCAGACAGACATTGTAGGATTTAAGTTAGTAAGGAGGTGATGTCATGTCCAGAGAGGTAGATCTGCATATCATCAGCATAGAGGTGATATGAGATATCCCAGGCTGAAGGTGTAAATGGAAAAGTGGAGGGGTCCAAGAACTGAAACTTGTGGGACACCAACAGACAGGGGGCGAGATGAAGAAGTGGCATGAGAGTGGCAGATGCTGAATGTCCGGTCTATTAGGTGTGAGCAGATCCAAGATAGGGCCAACTCTGTGATGCCCTGAGATCAGAGAATCTGTAATAGGAAGGAATGGTCCACTGTATTGAAGGCAGAGGACAGGTCCAGGAGGAGGACAGAGTAGTGCCACTTTGCTTTGGCGGTTATTAGGTCATTAGCGACTTTAGTTAGGGCAGTTTCAGTGGAATAATATATATATATTTATATATGATAGATAGATAGATATACTGTATATATATATAGATAGATATACTGTATATATATATATATATATATATATATATATATATATATATACTGTATATATATATATTTTGGATATGAAATATATACTTTCAACCAATCTCCTGATTATATTATCGTTAACATAGTCATTTTTTCTAAAATACTGAATAGATTTTTGTAAATAATAAGTCAATAGAAATCTTTACTTTCACCCCCAGCCATCCATGCTGCATGTATATCCATATCATCATAGATATTATAGAAATTTGTGAAAAACAGAAGGCGTAGGGAGAAACTCTTAACGGTATCATATAATACTGCATTCTGTTTTATCCTTTGCCAATATCAAAAATATATGACCAAAATATATTATATCTCACTAAGGACACTCTTTAAAATACATCTTTATTCTGTATGTCCGTAAGGGAAAACCCTGAAATGAAAGATTTACTACACTTGTTTTATGACTCAAATTTTAAAAAAAATCTTTCTCATTTATCATGCTTATGTCATGACTTTTGATAGAATTGTATGATCAAAAATCTCCCCATGGAATCTTATAAAAACAATAGTGAGCCATACGGTTATGTGCAAATCTTTCTTGCAGCTTAAGGAAATTTACAATTGAATAGGATCTGACATTTTAATAAAGAAGTGTAGAATTATGCTACAGTCAGCAAGCTAGCTTGCAAAAAAAAGCCAGCCATGCAGAGAAAAGCATAAACCAGAAATATTATTTCTTATGTCTCATTATCAGAAACTCCACGATATCAGAATCTCAACATATAGAGTGTAAGATTTGGTCGTGATGTGGGGACTGAGAGGGTTAGTCCGGCACCAGCAGGTGTGGCTGTGTTTATAGGAGCTCTCAAACTTCAAGGAGCAGCAACTGGGAGCTTTCCAGGGAGATACCCAATTTCTGCCTACTTCTTTCACTAGGGAGGAGGCAAGGCTCCTGGGAAGACTGACCCCATCCCAGTGAGTGTGTGTGGGGGTGTGAATTAAGTTATGGATGGGGGGGATATGGAAGTGGTGGTGGTGGTAGGGGAAGTGAAAAAGGGGATGGATGGTGCTGGTGAACTGACTATGGATGATGGAGATTTTCACTTTGGGCTTGATCTCCCCCCTGCCCACTGCCAAGCCTAAGTATATGGCTTCCTCCATTCTGACAGCACAGTTCTTAGATGAAAACCCCCACCTTCCTTAAATATATCCTGGACTTTTACAATGTTATTAAGATAGGCCACTGCATATTTGTTGTGGGGAGGCTAGGACTCCATACATGGCTCTCTTGAAGGTGGCTGGAAATCCTTGCTGCCTACTGGCATCTGGAAATACTAGAAACACCCATATGGTGTTGAAAAGGCTGTCTTCTCCTTGGCATTCTTGGAAAGGGGAATCTGCCAATACACTTTTTTTAATGTCCAGAGTTGGGATGTAGCCAGCTGGTCCTAGCCTCTTAATGAGCTCATTGGCTAGGGGAATTGGATGAATCAAACTTGGAAATCTCATTCAGCATTATGTAGTCATTGCAGAATGGCCATTCTCCATCCAGATTCAACTCTAAGATGATGGGACTGGACAAGCCCATTCTGACTCCTCAATCACTCCTAGATCCAATATCTGCATTACCTCCTTCACTCCTTGGTGGACCTCGGGAATCTAGTATGGTTTCAAACTCACTTGGACATTCGGTTTAGTGTGGATTTTATGTTCTATAACCTGAGTACAATCTTGAAGTTGTGAGAACAATCTCTGTTCTGATGAAGCAATTCTGTAGCCCACACAAAGATGGCACATAAAACCAAAGTGCCTGCTATGGCGATGTATGACATAATTGTCATGCGATGCCAATATCCAGTATGCAAATATCAGCTGCTGGCTTTAAATTGAATTTCTGCGTGTGTTGATCTGCAGGGACCATGACGGGTCCATGTACACCAATATACTTTGGCTAAATGAGTATCCTTGAGCGTACATCCAGCCAAACAAGACACTTGGGTTAGTGGACCCCCTCTAACATGGGCTCGATTGTGATGACTTTGAGTAAAGGCCGCTTTACATGCAACGACATTGCTAACGAGATATTGCTGGGGTCACGGAATTTGTGACGCACATCTGGCCTCGTTAGCAATGTTGTTGCATGTGACTCCTACAAGCGACCGCTAACGATCCGAAAAACATCAAAAATCGTTCATTGTTGGCACGTCGTTACTTTCCCAAATATCGTTGCTCATTTTGGACAAAGGTTGTTCGTCGTTCCTGAGGCAGCACACATCGCTACGTGTGACACCCCGGGAACGATGAACAACAGCGTTCCTGCGTCCTCCGGCAACGAGGTTGGAGTAACATTAATGCGGCTGCTCTCTGCCCCTCTGCTCCTATTGGTGGCCTGCTGTGTGACATCGCTGTGACGCCGCACGTACCTCCCCCTTAAAAAAGAGTTTGTTCTCCGGCCACTGCGACGTCGTTAGTAAGATATGTGCATGTGAAGCGTACTAGCGATATTGTTCGCCACGGGCAGCAATTTACCCGTGACGCACGCACAACGGGGGCAGGTGCGATCGCTAGCGATGTCACAGCGTGTAAAGTGGCCTTAAGCATTGGCTCCATATTCTTTCAGCAGCAGGACATCAAACTTAATTATATAGCAAATGTCATTAAGAACTATCTTTAACATAAAGAAGCATTGGAATTCTTGAAAGTGATTGCTCAGCCCCCGCAGAGCCCTAATCTTGACATCATCGAGTCTCTCTGGGATTTAATGAAGACACCGATTTCACAAGCATGCGCAAAGACGTGACGGTGGATCACCCAGATGTTTGGAACTTTCTGTCAAGATAATTCAATAATTGTGTACAAATGTTCGCAAAATTGATGCCGTTTTGCTCTTTTGATGAAAACGTTTTTCACACCAAATAATGCTTTGACTTCATTTTTTTGTTTGTTCACGTTTTATTTTAGCACCTAATAAAAACAAACTATTATCACTTTCATTCTTCCTTTACAGCATTGTTTCCACAAATGCCTAAAAGTGGAAAGAGCGAGGGAGAGAAAAGGAGGGAGCAAAGGAGAGACACCGTCACATAAAAAAATCTACTCATGAAATTTGTATGTAACTAAGATAAATAACACACAGCTAAATATAAAATATAATTCTAATCATAAAAGACAATATACTAGTATGTGATTTTTTTATACCATCAAATAAATATAGCATTTCTCAGAAACAATTTGACAAGACAATATATTTCTATTTTCCTACAGCTAATCACAAATCTCTTCCAGCGCTGAGCTGTGCAACATGTGTCCAATTTTACCAATTGCCAACATTTAAATCCACCTGCTGGTGTGGTTGACAGAAAATGGATTAATATGATGTCCATACAGTATGCTTGCATGGCTTCAAACATCTTATGATTAATTTATAAAGGAAATATTTATTCGCGTGCAAGCTAATTCTTCCCTCTATTTGAAAGTCATATTACCCAGTCAGTTATACCGCCTGTTTTACTGAAGCTTAGCCATCAACAGTAGCTGTCTAGATTATAGTGTTAGTCTCTGACAAAGATAGGGGTAAAGAAATATGAATGTAAAATGTAACTTTTACTTATAATTTAAATAAGTTATAACCATATGTGTATATTGTTCTTTATATCATTATTTAGCAAATGCTGCTGTAAAGAAAATAAGTGATGTCCCTTGATAAAATTAGATTTTAGCTTAAAAAAAAAAAATAATAAGCCCCTTGTCACTATTACTCTTGGCAGAGCATCTTGCACACAGATGATGCTCAGCCGTGCCTTCCTAAATTACAAAGCAGGCAGTGACATTATACCTCTGTGCAGAGCATCACTTTCCTGAACTATAGACCCGGCAGTGACATATTTCCTTTTTGCAGAGCATTTTGCATTTGGAGATGCCCTGCTGTGTTTCTCTGAGCACTAGCTGACAGGTTGACACCACAGGAATCCATGCAGGTTCTGGGAGGTGCCTTTACTCAGGTGTTCCACCTTCCTAGTAATTGCTCTACTTCATTACTGAGTATGCTCTCCAAGAACCACACCAGTCGTACTTCCTGGTTCTGTGGTTGTGTTCTTGGCTTGTGTTTGTGCTTGTGTTCTGATCTAAGTATCTTGACCCCTGACAATTCATTGACTCCCCTCTGCCCGCTCCCTCTTCTTGTCATTACCTCCTAGCTTTGGAACTCGGACCATTACCTGACCTCGTCTCAGTCTGCTTCCTGAATCTATACGTACTCTCCTGGAATTCTGACCCTCGGCCTGTGACTTGACTGCGTTTCTGCTTACTCCCTGTGTCCTGATGTGTCCTCCTGTTTCCTGACCCCGACTTGCTTGACTACCCTTCGTCTATACTACCCATAAGTAATGACTAGCATCACACCCCACATTTCTAATTTTCATAGAGCAGGAAGAGGAGGGAGAGTTAAATTATGGTTAAATATAGAACAAAGGGATGTTGTTTTGACTTCAAGCAATGTTATCCCCAGTAGACTAATTCAGTAACTCCATTCTTTATTGGATGGATAGATTTGGTCTAATTCAACGGTATCATCTTATGCATACATGTGAACAATGTGCAAATATTCATGAATACTCTATACCGGTGAGTGTTTAGAAGGCTGATATGGTAGGTAAAAATTGTTATTTAGGGTATGTGAACACAATAAGTATTTGCTGCAGACATTTCCGCATCAAGAAATGTGTGCTTTTGCCACATTTTTTCTGCTGCGATTTATAATGACTTTTTTTCTAATGGGGATAAAATACTGAAAAAAAAACCCCTGGAATAATTTACATCATACAGATCTTCAACTGCTTCAAATCTGCAAGAGAAAAATAAGCAATGTGGGTATGAGATTTCCGAATTCTTATTCACTTTGCTAGGACATAGGCATTTTTTTGTGACAAAAACAATAGAAAATTAATAGAATAATGTGACATATGGATATATCCATATACTGGGTGTCATGAACAGCTGGGGGAGTCACTCAGATATCCCGCAGCTGTTCGCTGATTTGTCACAAACACGACTACTCTCTAGCGCTACCCTTTTCGGCAGGCCACTTTTTGTACTGCAGGACAATGCACAAGATGAGGCTGCTGAGCTGATAATGCCAAATATTGGAGGTCTCACAGCAAGGGTAAATGTATATATCACTGATTCCCGCTAATGGAATATTATATATATATATATATATATATATATATATATATATACCTCGGTACTCTTAATAATATTAATAATAGCACTACAATAATTCTATGCAATAATAATTACGCTGCCACCATCCAGCTTTTCGGGATAGCTGGGTACCCGTTTCAGATAGCATAAGGCCCTTCTGGTTCTTTGGATCGTATATAAAGCATGAGGAAAGAAACTATTACATTTTATATATTTAATCCGAAAATAGGCAGTGTTTAAAAAAAACTATACAAGAATTTACAAAAGGGAACAATACAAATACAGTATAGACAGTTACATAAAAATAAAAGGTATAAACGTGAAACTTACTAAATTCATGCCATAGATGTGACGTCTGAATTTAGGGAGGGAGGGACTCCAAGAGAAGAAGATGATAGAGATACGGCCAGCATCACCACTTACTGATGCCCTCCAGTACTGACTTCCCCCATCAAGGAGCTAGTCTCTCTTATGCCTTCAGGTAACCCCCCCTTTTCTGTGATCTCAATTTACAGTCTCTTGTGGGCTGTGCCGAGATTGTCACAAAATTCTCTAATTCTAGCTTTTCACATATCTTTGCCCCTGGGCCACACAGGTGAAAGATATTAGCGTCATATTTTATATATCGATTTTACATTTACATAGATACCAAACACAACGCATCTAGCATGATTTTACTGGCCAATACTCATTTGTTGCGCTACCAGCGATCTTCCAGTGGAGCTAGATGGTGCGCTGGGTTTAGCACTCCACAGAGATTCTGGCAATATGCTTTTAATTTTTCTAGCATTAACGTAGTGCTTAAAAACTGTTTTGGAAGTTTTCCCTCCAACAGTACAAAGGGATGTCTTTCTATGCATCCTTTGGCTGCAGTTCTACCATCACCTAAAGTCATAAATACCTAAACTTTCAGGTCGATCAGATAATCGTCATGACGATCTGTGGCTGATGACAGAGAGGGAGGTGAGGACCCTTCAAGAGTTTTACATGACACTGTGCATGGCCTACACAGTCTTTATTGCCCAACAAAATGCAAAAGTTAATGGGTGTTCGATGCAACAGTAGATAACTTGAGTAGAGCTTGTCGTTTACATCTGTAATTGAGGTGGAAGTGTGTCCATATGAGCCTGAGTTTGCTGAGTTTTCACACAGTGCCTACCACTGCCCAGTGACAGGTTAGGCCACTATGGTTCTGTTTAAATCAGCAGTGTGCCAACAAAGCAATTAGCGTGGCATTCCACATGTTAATTAGTTTGCTAGGCTTTTCATATATCATTCAGTGTGTGTGCTGTCCCTTATCAGCAGATGCTTTGCCTGTCATGAGTGTGCTGCATCCTGATGTTACCTCTGGGGGACTTGGGGTCAAGAGTCTCAGCATTTCATCAATGGTAGGTCTTCTCACTTGATTGTGTCATTGCTCATGTATTTTTCCTTTTATTTTGAGGGGGTCGAGGACCCTTTTCCTGCTGGCTGAGAATTCTCCTAGCCTTTTTCTCAGCAGTAGCTTGTGCTACCTCTTCCCCTATATATACCCAGCCCTGGCTTCACGCCATGCTGGATATAGAATTCCTATTCTGACCATGGTGAAGGAGCTTGTTTATCTTAAGCTGAGGTGTTCATTCCTTTAGAACCAGCACAGCTTCAAACTGGAGAAAATCTTGGTGCCCTGTCATACCTGTTGTTTTGCCTGGATTAGCAGTGTGTCTCCTTGCTCTCCTGCCACTTTACTTCTATTCAAAAACATGTTAGTGATTTTATCAAAATGACAGCAAACAGCTCAATAAGTGATGCAACACCGGAATCAGGGTCTTTCAGATGGGAGAGCAATAACCTGGTGACAGATTCTCTTTAACCTGCAGATATGGGGTTAATCTGAAGGTTTATAGTATTGGGAACCTGCTCTGTCATTGGGGATGGCACTGACGCCGGATAAGTCACCGCTCTGTGTATGGAGAGTGGTAGCTCTAACTGTGGGACCCTGCATTGAATGATAGCCTCCTTTTGTGCTGAGCATCTTCCAGTCAGTGTGGGAGTTAGTTACAGCCGCATCTCTCCATATACAGAGTGGTGTCTGAGCCTAGACTGGTACCACACTGATGAATGAAACCAAAATGCTGCCGGGGGGAATAAAGTTAATTTCCCCCCTGCAGCAGAGTTTAATATGCAGGCACCAGGAAGGTTCCTAATGCTATGAACCTGCAGATTAACCCCATACTTGAAGGTTCGTAGCATTTATTCCCATGACAGGTTCCCTTTACATTTGTGCGTGTAACATGGGAAACGTGGAAACGTTCACAAGGTATGAATCATTTTTCAAATGACTGTAAAAAGTAAATTCATAAGGCCTCTTTCACATATAAGTGAGAAAAAACACACATTTTTTATGGACATGTTGAAGGTGCGTATGACCCTCCGTGTTCCATGATTTTGACACACTTTTGTTCTCCATGTGCTTTCCATGATAGCACATGGAGAGCAGGAACTTTTCACTCACCTTTCCCTACTGCTGCTGTCCATGGTGATGATGTCTCCAACGCCTCGGTCACACTTGGTTGCAGTGAATATTCATGAGCATAATTAGCAGGCCCTGAAGCAAGTGACAGCAGCGCTGGTTACAGGTTAGTATAGAAAATCATTTTATTTCAAAGACGTGTTTTCTAATGTACATGTCACATGGATCACACCACTTTGTGGACGTGTGACATCAGCACTGCTGGAGAAAAGCGAACTTGTCTCCATGTGGAACATAAGGACATGCATGTGTGCCATGCAGACACATGGTCCATGAGAAATCACTGATGTGTGCGCAGACCCATTGATTGTAAGGGGTCAGCGTATGTCCGTGATTCTGGTACGTATGAAAACTGCCTCATACGTACCAGAATCACTGACGTGTGAAGGGGGACTAAGAGACAATGATACCTACTTTGAGACTATTTTCTGAGCCTAGGTAGCTACCTCACAGAATTTTAAAGAAAAAGAGAGTCACCTAGCTGTTGCAGAAGACACCATAGGATATCAGGACATGATTATACAAAAGGTTGGAACAAGTCCACAAAGTAATGACTTGTCGGGATACTCTTTGGTAGAAAGCAGCATCCTATACAAAATATAGAGCCATCTTAGACACAACCTGAACTTTTTTTTAACTATTGAACTATTTTGCTGTTCAAGAGTATGCATCACCAAATGTTGAACTTATCAAGAAATCGTTACAAAAATATTAAGATTTATAGACCTCTTTTTGGGAAAATTAAATATTATTGTTTTGCGGCATTCCAATGGGCGCTATTTAAAACAAATGCTTTTGCATCCCTTTGACATGATACTAATGCTGCCCTCTCAAGGTCTTAAGCCAGCGTTACACGCTACAATTTATCTGACAATATGTCGTTGGGGTCACGGTTTCCGTGACGCACATCCGGCATCGTTAGCGATGTCGTTGCGTGTGACACCTACGAGAGACACCGAACGATCGCAAATAGGTTTAAAATCGTTGATCGTTGACACGTCGTTCAGTTTCAAAATATAGTTCGTTGTTTGGATCGCAGCAGACATATTGGTACGTTTGACACCCTGCCAACGATGAACAACATCAAAACGACCACCTTGGTCAAACAAGATATCGCTGAACGATGTTGCGTCGTTTTTGAGATTGTTACATATGACCGCTACTAAAAGACCTATGAGCGATCTCGGCAAAACTTAACAATGATCTGGGCATGTCACATTGTTTAAGAGATCGGCAGATAAATCGTAGCGTGTAAAGCGGCCTTTAGTGTCACTGAACAGTGGGGGTTAATTCCACTGTGTATATATACTACTGTAATTGTAGCATGGCATATTTTATATTTGTCATCCACATTAATATTTATGTGACAAAGCACTTTTGCTATGGAATCAGCTATGTTGTTGCATCTTTTTGATGACAACAACAAGTCATGGAATTGTGGGGTATATGAAAAGGTGAATAACTAATAGTGAAATGGCTCAGAAAAGCATCTTAAATCTGCAATGGTCATTGTACTAAATAACACTTTACCATTTCTCATCTGTCATCCACTTGGAAGATTTGCAATACCCTTTGATCAGATGACTTGTCCTTGAAGTACAGTTAGCATTCTAGTGTGAAATATCAACGACGCGGTGACATAATGAGTTCAGCAGCAGAAAGCATCAAAAGCTTTATGGCAGTTATCATAGAGGCTGAGACAAAAAAAAAACCCTAAAGCTGAGTAACCAGTACTAATAACTGTCATATTAAGGTGCCAGAGTTCTAATTTAAACAAAATAATTCAGACGACAGCTGTAATAGCAGATAATTTAATTTATCAAAAAAGAGAAAGTGAATAATTGTCGGTTTAGAAATATTTTAATTTTGTATGGGATGTGTTGACAAGGCACTCCTTCATCCAAGCGTACTTTTTAAAGATAGAATATAATTATGCTATTATGTATAATTATTTTTCAGAGCCGTGCAGAATGCATGATAGCAGGTTTAACAACACAGGGTTTTTGTTTGCTTTTTTAGTGTTTTGTCTGCTTGTCTCTTATTCTCAGTTGTTTTGATTGCATTTATTCAGTTTCCATATCTGGCACTAATGAGTACTAACAAGACTCAAAAAGCTGAATATTTCTTTTTTGGCTTTATCTGTACTTTGGACAAACACTTAAGAATGTTTAGCTGCAAAATATGACCTGAAAGACATTACATTCTTGGAAATAGAATGATTAGCAAATTGCAAAAAGAGAAAAGAATGCGTGACTCAAGTCTATTCGCATGGTCACAACTGATCCAGAAAAAAAAGGAGGTATGTCAATTTTTTTCCCCCAATTTCTGGAACAAATTTGCCCATAAAAATGAATAGGTTTGTCAATATAATGGATTACATTTCGATGCCACACATGTCATCCTAAAGATAGGCATCAATATCAGATCAGTCCGACACTCAGTAACCAGACAAGTGCCAGTGGCACTCCAATGTTAGTAGTTGTGAATAGGAACAGCACAGCTTTGCCAATCTATAGTGCTGGGTGCCAGTGTACCTCCAATCTGCTTTTATTTGTCCGGATTTCTTAACCCAATGTTTTGCACTGACGAGTGTCAATCATCCCAAAACACAGTGTCTGCAAATTGAGGTTCTGATCTGGCATAAATCCTAAATTATATGAAAAGGCTTGCTAAAGTGCCACTTTTGACTTTTAGGATTGCTACTTTCAATAGGTAGTACTAGAGTTCATCTACTTCCTCCTTAAAGAGACAATTTGAATATTTTCTAGAGAAGCATTGCAGCTATAAGACTCATCACTGGCAGCCAGATTGGTTTGTCAGTCTGTACAAAGAGAAACATTTTCCCCTTAGACCCTACTATAGCTTCTCATACAGCCAGATCAGATCTCATACTTTGCACTGACGAGGGGCAATCAATCCAAAACACTGTGTCTGCAAATTGAGGCTCTGATATGGCATAAATCCTAAGTCATGGCTCATTAAATGACCATTTTTTACTTTTAGGATTGCTACTTCCAGTAGATGGCACTTGAATGTGTCTCCTTCCTCCCTGAAGAAACATTTTGAATATTTCCCAGAGGAGCATTGCAGCTATAAGACTCCTCACTGGCAGCAAAATTAGTTTGTCAGTCTCCGCAAGGAGAATTTTTTTTCCCTTAAATCCCAATGTTTTGAAATTTATGACCTACCCTAGAGAAAATAAAGTTTAGGGCTAGGACACACGGTGAGTTAATGGCGCGGATGGAATGCGATAAAAAAATCACATTACACTTGGACCCATATTACTCTAAGGGGCCGTTTCCATCTGCGATTATTTTCTCAGACATAATCAGACAGAGAAAACAGTCACAGCATGCTGTGGGTGGAATCTGGTCCATATTCACTCGCACCCATAAAAGTCCATGATTGCGAGTGAAATATCGCACTGCACTTGGGTGACCCCAGAGTGCAGTACAATAATTGCATCAGCTGGCAATGGAGGAAAAAGGGAAATTAATCACTCCCTCTCCTCCGCAGTGCCTGCCCACTCCTCCGCAGCTGTGATCCAATTGCAGGATCAGATCACAGTAGCATGACACTCGGTTTACACTTACAGCACAGCAGGAGCTGAGGGTCATTAGCCTATTGCATGTGATGCACTCGAATTAGATGTGAGTGATGCTAGATCGCATCAGAAACTATGGAATTCTATGTAATGCTTAAATAACTACAAAAGTTCAAGAAGGGCCTGAATGCCTTTCTTTAAAAATATAATATTACAGATTATATAGGTTCTAGATTTTGTGATGTGATGTTGGGTACCTCCTTGTTTCTGTAGCGCCCTTCACTGGTTGGGAGCTTGATGTAGCTTTTCACTTGGGCACCTGATTGTGAGCCATCTTTGGGATCTCTGGACAAGGGTTTTTATGATTTTCCTTTCTTTTTTGCATGATTCATGCCTGGTTATTGTAATTACTGTATGATTTGCATGCTCTTGTTCTGTCATATATTGATAGCTGCTATCCCATTGGACTCACTACCAGTATAGCTCACAGGTGTGGTCCCTATGTTATAGACTTAATGGTTAAGAGTTATTACATTTATGGATTGATCCAGTATATGTTTTTCTAGGGATCAGATTTATGCATTGTTGCATATGTACACAGGGCGGTACCCCATAATTTACATCTTGGAGATGTGGGGGTTCTCTATTTATATGTATTTTAAGTGATTTTAATTGTATGTCTTATGTGTCACCTTGATTGTTTCAATAAAATTCTATATCAATCTTTACCATTTTGAGGATCCCTGTGATATATATATATATATATATATATATATATATATTTATTTTTGGGTCTGCGCGTCTCCTATGCATGAGCTTTTTTTCTCCCTGGTTGGTCTTCGCTTTTTCATGCAGGACGCAGCATCCCATTAATTGATCCATAGGCTGTGCACCCGAGGTTTTTCCAATTTCGAACCAGGGAACTAGTCTGATTGCCATATGTGGAGTCAGGATTTTTCCCCCTAACTTCAAGCAATTAGCATCTGCCTCATGGGGTTTTTGCTTTCATTTGGATCACCATGTTACGTTGTAGGTTGAAGTCGATGAACTTAAAAAGGTGTTCAATACTTTTACATTGATAGCCTATCCTTAGGATAGGTCATCAATGTCTGATCAGCCAGGGTCTGACACCGGCACCCTAACAATCAGATGTTTTCAGTACCAGTGGTGGAGGCAGGCAGCCAGAAATGCAGTTATGTTCAGTTCCGGAGCTGGTGTGTTAACTGATAGTGACCATGACTGAGTGTGTTACGGGGGGCTGTCTGATAATAAAACCTAAAGGAGTAACAGACAGTCAGGGTCCACCATGCAAAGACTCTGCTGCAGACTATGGCAGAGTGCAATACCTCTGTTAAACTTACAGAGGAATATAATTAGTAAATAAGGCAATTCCTCCCTTACTTGGAGGGTGTGTGGAATGGTCTCTGTTAATAATCACAGAGACAAAGGCAGTGAGTGTGAAATGGCACCTAACTAGGTCCGTTCCTCTAGTGGTGCCAGGAGACGGACAGCAGCGTAAGCCGCACAAAGCTCCTACCTGCGTTCGCTCCACTAGTGTGCGAGGACACGAACCACTAGATATGGCACCTGCCTAGGTCCGCTCTTCTAGTGGTGCAAAAGAGACAGACAGCAGCGTAAGCCGCACAAAGCTCCTACCTGCGTTCGCTCCACTAGTGTGCGAGGACACGAACCACTAGATATGGCACCTGCCTAGGTCCGCTCTTCTAGTGGAACAAAAGAGACGGACAGCAGCATAAGTCGCACAAAGCTCCTACCTCTGTTCGCTCCCCTAGTGTGCGAGGATACGAACAACTGCCAGACGCAGTATAAGGAACGTTACCCTAGCGGCAATGTCCACCTACGAGTAGAATCACAAGGTGCAGCCAGACCATGTGCCTCAGGCACCTGCCTATGTCCGCTCCCCTAAGAGGTAAGGATACGGACTGCAGCCAAAGCTGTAAGGTATAAGAACGCTACCCTGCCGGTAGCGCTCACCTAGCATAGACAGAGAGATGCCAAGAGGAACGTGCACAGAGCGTCTACTCTCATGCATGAACCAAGAGGACTGAGCGCCGTGCGGCGTGCGTCAGGGTCTTATATAGACTCTGTGCCTCATCCAAGATGGAGGACACCAGAGCCAATCCGCTGCCAGAATGACAGGAATGACGTCACGCTGGCCTATCACCGAGCAAAGCGTCACAAGCACATGACCAGCGACCAATCAGCATAGAAGGTGTCAGAGGCATGTGACCATGTGTCACAAGCACATGACCAGCAGCCAATCGGCATAGAAGGTGTCATAGACATGTGACCTCGTGTCAGCGATGAGGTCACCCGCACATGTGCAATGGCTCCAAGATAGGACTTAGTCTCCAGTGCTCGCACATGTGCAGTAGCAAGAAATCTGGACATAGACTCCAGTGCCACAGCAACCGTAACAGAGTGCTACACATCTGTCTTCCATTCAAATCAATAGGAGGTGCATGGGCAGTACCTGGCACTGTCAGAGGATGTAAGGCAGCTCTAGAACTTGGCATTTCTGGCCATCTGCTGCCGCTAGCACTGAAGACAGTTTTTGGTGGATGTGTCGGACCCAGGCCAATTAGACATTGAAGACCTATTCTAAAGATAGACCATAAATGTAAAAGTAGTGGACATCCTCTTTTAGTCTTCCTTCAGCCTTAAAACTATAAAACTAAGGATAATATAAGAGTTGTAGAACAACCATATAATGAACAGAAAAAATATAATTATTCTGCCTCTTTTGTGATTACTCGGCATTTTATTAGTGTTACCTTCATTTTATCTTATTTTTTACTTTTTTTATAGTTTGCTTTTTTGATTTCTAAAAAACATCATAATCTAACATGTTTTACATAAGATAGGTCAAACAATTTTTTGTTTTCCAATTTGAATTACTAAACACTTGACGGGAAAAGTAGTTTTTCATTTGTAGAAAATGAGAGAAAAGGAATACAGGTTGCCTATTTTGCATGTTCGGCACATAAGCACAGTGGAAATGCACACAGTGCAATGAATTTTCTAAACGACCTTATACATCGTGTTTAGGAACCCGATTCCAATTAGACTGTGTCACACTCAAAATGCTCTTAGAGATGTTTCCTTTCCCTCTCTAGTGTCTATTGTTACTAAGTACATTTTTTCCATTTGCAGCAATGAAATCTAATTTAATTGCACATGTGCATTTCATATATCCTGTTGTGAAAGGCCAATAGCTATTATATTTCTATCATTTAGCTTTTTGTGAATATTCATAGTAGCATATCGTATTAGCTATGATGTATATAATGGCATATTGTATATAGACAGTTTATTATACTTTGTTAAGGCATACTTAGAATAAATATATCAGGGTTGTTAAATAAATGTTTTGTAACTTAAAGATAATCTTAACTGAAATGCTATCGAATGGAAAAATAGTTTTTGAATTCTTAAGTCATTTTGTATACCAAGGTCATAATTCAATTTAAGTCCATTTTACTTGTTAAACATTCACACCAGGGTCAGGAACCTATGGCCCGTGGGCCAGATTTGGCTCTTTTGATGGCTGCATCTGGCTCGCAGACAAATCTTTAATAAAAAATACTATGTTTTCCGGTTTGTAAGACGCACTTTTTTTCCCCCAAAACTGGGGGAAAAATGGGGGTGTGTCTTTCAAACCACATATTGCTTAATGGGGCGGCAGTGGTGGCGCAGGGTCGGTGGTACTGCGGGCTTGTGGGGTGTCGTAGCAGTGAGCACTATTGATCTGCCAGTGGACTGTGGGCTGGTTTGAATCTCTCACAGTTGACACGATCGACTTCAAGAAAATGGCAACGGAGGCGGCATGTACGCAGATAGGACTCCGTGGCCATTGTCTTGAAGTCCATTGTGTCAAACTGCGCACGCGCCGCTGCCATTTTCTTGAAGCCGATCTCATCAACTGCGGGAGAGACAAAGCAGCCCGTTAGCAGATCAATGGCGCCCGCCACCGTGACACCCCACAAGCCTGCAGCTTTATCGCCGACCCTCCACACACTGACCTTCTTGAGCTATGACACCCCCACCTCCATGCCAGCAGCATTACCTACCCTGCCTCCTGGGACTTTCTGAGCCGCTCTACCATCGCCTCTTACCTCTGGTGAGTATGGTTCTCACAGAATTTCATTAAAATATCTGACATTCATTGCGCTCTCAGCCAAAAACGTTCCCAACCACTGATTCACACTGTAAATTATGGACTGTTAAGTCTGGACTAGCTGGAAAACTCTTAACTTAAACTCAACAGTCACCTTATCAAAATGATTACTGGGATAACAAACATGTCCATTATTTTCATTAGGTTAGTGGTGAAAAAAAATTTGAAGTTTATAGAAAAACTGTGGGAGGGTTGTCCCACCTCTTTTCAAGACCCATAATGTTTTCATTTTTCAATCAATGGAGCTGTGTGATGGTTTTTTTTTACAGGGTGAGATAACATTTTTATTGATACCATTTTGACATAGATTTGACACTTTGATTGCTTGTTACAAACTTTTAATTTGGTGTTCTTAATTCTTTTGTTTATAGTATTTACTGATCAAGTTAATTATTATATTTTGTACAATACTTTTTATTAGCTTTAGCAGATAAAAATGTACAGTCAAATGTATTTTCTTAGTATCCAAATTCTTAAACAGGTTGTCCGCTACTTTTACATTGATGGCCTATACTTAGGATAGGTCATTAATGTCTAAATTGGCCGGAGTCCGACACCCCGCACCCCCGCCGATCAGTTGTTCTTGTTCTTAGCGGCAGCAATAGGCAGCCGGAATGTTCAGTTCCGGAGCTGCTCCATCTTCTGATGGTGGCCGTGGCACAGAATTGCACATCCGCCTCCTATTGATTTGAATGGGAAGCGGATGTGCAGTTTACAGCCACAATCAGAAGACAAAGCAGTTCTGGAACTGAGCATTTTCGGCAGCCTGCTGCCGTAGATGGGACCAAGAACAGCTGATTGGTGGTGGTGGGGAACCAGACATTGATGACCTATACTAAGGATAGGCCATCAATGTAAAAGTAGTGGACAACCCTTTTGAAGTTTCCATTTCTTGCTTCTCACATTAAAAAATGTGTGATAAAAATATATAGAAAACAACAAATAAACTCCCAACTAATCTCCCTCTACCAGGACATGCAGGAAACACTTGAATATTTCTTGGGTGCACCTCAGTCATTTCTTTTCATTTTCGTCTTTCTAACTCCTTAGTTGTTATTGAAAATTTGGTTTGCACAAAAAACTTATATTACATCTTAACCTGTGTCCCTCCCTCATTTTCCATCAACATTTAGATCAGTTATTTTCAATTTTCCCATTGTTCATCCCATGTTTTCTAATATGCACCAACTGATCTGTTCAAAGGGTTTCATATTTCCCTGAAGCTCTTCTTTTGTATAGTGTTTGAGTAGAAAGTGATTCCACTTTGTCATGAGCAATTTTGTACTCTTTTTCTTATTACGCTCTGCTTCCAGCCACTCCAAGTGAAACAAAGCTTTCATTTGGCCTATTATAGCTTTCCAATTTGGAATGGAATTACTCAACCATTTCTGTAATAGGCTTCTTTTGGCTATTATACAAACTAAGTGAAACAATGGAGCTTATTTTTCCCTTCTTTTTTGTTGTGTGGCTCCATCTCCTTCCAGTAATGAAAAGGAATGGTAATGGATGTAATGATATATTCCCAAAGCCCATATTCTTCATCATGCATTTTGCATATTTCCAGAATTCTTGCTTTCTAGGTCAGCTCTAGAGACCGTGTCTCATGTTTAACTCTTATATCTTATACCTTATATCTCTATATAGGTTATTGTATTGTATAGCACCGAATCTCTTGATAAGCATTAAACTGATCCTGAATACTTTTAAAAGTGATCTTGGGAATATCTTTCATCTTGAACTCTGGAAATATATCAGATTCTTGACTCTGGACTTGTATTTTCAGTATATAAATTTGATATTAACACACTTTTCAAGGCTAATATTGACATATAATGCCATTATAATCTAGTGCATTTTATGGTTCAATATTCATTAGATAGTATTGCTTTAACTATACAACATTGCATCTATACATCAATGCTAATAATTTACCTAACCATGCAGTTCTTTTATCAATTAAAGGGATCCTGTCACCAGAGCAGGGCAGATCAAAGTGCGCCTGCGCAGGGCCTCAATGCCGGCGAGTGTGGATGACGTCATGCACCCCGGCTTTAGAAGAAGGAGGACAAGGATGGCCAAAAGAGGAGGCACCAGACCCGGAGAACTGAGACACCCCTCTGACCAGTCTGCACCGCACCGACCATTTAGGTAAGTATTATAAAGTGATTTTTATGTTCTACACAGTGGCTTGGGCTCTTATACATAGTAAGTTAGAATGCTGTACATAAGAGCCCAGTGTTGGTGGCCATAGCTTATAGTCGCCAAATCTAGTGACAGGTTCCTTTTAAGTATTAAACCTTAATATTAGAGCTAAATATTAACTCTTCAGTGTATGGTCAAGGATGTAAAAGTAAACTCCATGTATATGAAGTAATGCAGCCTATTCTACTACGGCTATCTTAATAAAGCCACATTCACTGAGCTAAAAAGAGACTGTTAGGAAAATGGAAGTTGAATACACTTATAAGAATGTGCCCCTTCGGGATAAATGTGAAAGAAAAAAATCAAAACCTCACACTTCCTTAAAGCTTGTTTATTAATGACCTTGAAATGAGCACAGAGAGCACTATCTCAATTTGCAGGTGACATTAAATTATGTAATGTAATAAACTCAGAGAAGAATGTTTATCCTCTAAAGACAGATTTCAATAGAATAGGTGACTGGACTAATAAATGATATAAGAGGTTCAAGATAGATAAATGTAGAGATTATTCATCCAGGGAGAAAAATACATATTACATATTCTTTTAATTGCACTTTCTGGCATGAAAAATATGGAGAATTGTGCAATAATTTACTATGGTTTTATGTATTATGTATTTCTTCTGATCTGATCTGCTTTTAATTTTGTATGTTTCTATATAAGCAAAGACTAAGTTAAAGGACTTTAGGATAACTTCATTCTTTTAAAGAACTTCTTAATTGTCATAAGATTTTTTTTTAAAATTAAATAAAAAAAGATGAAAAAGTAAATCACAAGTTATTAATATAAATTCTTGGATTTTCCTGTTCTGCAATTCCATTTGTTATAGTTATGGCTGTATATCTGCTCCTTCTGGATGACACTAATATGTCTACCATTAATTCTCATAGAAGGGTTGCTGTGATGATGAGAACTCGGGTGTAATAAAAAACCAAACCAGAAGGTGCCACCAGGCACACTAGTGGAGTGGATCTACAGGTTTTGTACACTAGATGTTTCTAAACACATTTAGTGAAGGGCAGTCAAACAAGCCAGGGGTCAAAAGCCAGGAGATAATGTAAATAACCAAACGAGCAAGCAGAGCTTGAGTCAGAGGTTGAGTCGGGGTCGGTTAACAGAAAGGTCACATAAGTACAAGGGAATGAGCAGAGCTGGAGTCAAAGGATGAGCTGAGGTCTGTAAAAAAGAGTGATCACGTAAGTACAAGGGAGTGAGCAGAGCCAGAGTCAGGGAACAAGCCGAGGTCAGGGGTTCTGGGAATCAAGTTAGTAGGTAAGGAGACGGGAGGGGAACAGCTGAACTAGGAAGCGGGACAAGATCAGGTCAGACACTTACAGGATCTTGTCCCGCAAAAAAGGAATTATCACTGGTAGTGTTCTAAGTGAAAAAGCTCCCAGATAAAGCGGAGCAATCACCTAGAATGAGGCTCCAAAAAACAGACCCATCCCACATCGCACAGGACTCGAACAGCATTGCAAATACAACTGATCCTTGTCAAGTATCCAATGCTTTTGGCTTTGAAGCAACCCCACCCATATCATCAGGCTTCCTCCAGTAAACTTAGTTGCCTAAATTTCTTGATCTCTTAGCCCCTTTTTCATTTTTTTCTTCCAGATCCATTTGTAGCCATTAGAGCCTAGTCTCTTGACTTTTATTTAATTGCTCCAAATCACTAGTTTCCAATCTTTTACTGTCCACTTTTTGAACTTGTTTCCAAACTTGAGTCAATGCTTTTTATGATGATATTGAAGTCAAGGCTTCTTAACTTTTTTGGGCCACAGTTCCAGACATTAAGTAATGTGAGTCACACGGTGCTTACATGGACATCTGTGATCTCATTATTATGAAGCACACAAGCCACCTCCATTGCTGTGTTTGTTGTGCCAGACTCCAATATTTTGCCTAGACGTAAAACTTTTGGTTTGTGAATGCTGAATGGATTTCATTTTGTATTCTTCCAACTGTCATGAGACTTAAAAGATGCAGTTTGCCAATTTTCTTGGCTGAGAGACTGTTATCGATCAGTTGGATGATGCTAGTTCTCTTTTGGGGAAATCTTCCTCATTACATTCAATTCGAACCAGTAACCTTTCACTAGGGAATGAACCAAAAAGCACATTGAGCTAATAAAGAATATGATAACAGGTTTTAATTTGTAGTACAGAGAAAGAAAATTATTTTTCCACCCCCATGAGAAAACTAGTAACAATGCAATGACATGTCAAAAATCTGCATAGCTAGTCATAAGCTAAATAATTGCAAGACAAATTTTTATATGAAATAGCCAAGATGATTGTCCATAAGATGAAGGTAGTCTCAAGTTTAAAGCTGTAGTTCATCGTGAGAGATGGAGCCTGAAAGTCAAAAGTTTTAAAACATTTTTACCCCTTTGCTCATCAGCTAAAGACAGGTGTGCAAAAAAAAAAGATGCACACTAAAATGTCTACATTTCTTTGTAATTTACTTTTCATTTTTTTAAATAAAATTGGCTTTCCAAAAATTGATTAAATAAGTAATGCTGAGCAGGAACAAGTCCAAAAAGCTAGCACTTGCAACAGGACATAGGTGTAACACTAGTCACTTCTTTATGGGGTTGGATGGGTGGAAGGGTAGTCAGGAAAGCTGGGGTCATGTAACAAGAGGTCACGTATAATCATAAGGAGAATCAGGAGCATAGTCAGGTCACAATCTGAGGGTCAAAATTCCAGGAGAGTACGTAGTAGATAAAGGGAGCAAGCAGAGACATGGTCAAGTAATGGTCTAGGTCAAAGGCAGAAAAACACAACAGAAAAAGGAAATCCAATAACAGTCCAAAGTCAAAATACCAAGATAAGAATACAAGCAACGGCAACACAGCAGAGCCAGGAAATACAACTGGCAGAGTTCTGGAGGAGCATGCTCAGTAAAGAAGCCTGAAAAATTACCTGGAAGGTGGAATAGTTGTGTACCCAGCACTTCCGAGAACCAATCTGGATTACTGTGTAGTAACTAAGCTGCAAGTTCAGTATATGCCACAGAGTATCTTCAAGTCTGTGAGATGGTCTACACAGGGAATTGTGAGAGTAGGATTGGTGTAGTCTGTACACATTAAAATTTAACTTAAATTAAACAATTGCTTCTGAGATAAACAGTCAAAGCAAAAGGCACGTCTCACTAAGCGACATCGCTAGCAACATCGCTGCTGAGTCATGGTTTTTGTGACGCAACAGCGATCTTGCTAGTGATGTCGCTTTGTGTCACATCCAGCAACAACCTGGCCCCTGCTGTGAGGTCGCTGGTTGTTGATGAATGTCCTGGACCATTTTTTAGTTGTTGCTCTCCTGCTGTGAAGCACACATCGCTGTGTGTGATAGCGAGAGAGCAACGAACTGAATGTGCAGGGAGCAGGGAGCTGGCTTCTGACAGCCTGCGGTAAGCTGTAACCAAGGTAAATATCGGGTAACCAAGAGAAGCGCTTTGCTTGGTTACCCAATATTTACCTTGGTTACTAGCGTCCGCCGCTCTCAGGCTGCCAGTGCTGGCTCCCGGCTCCCTGCACTCGTAGCCAGAGTACACATCAGGTAAATAAGCAAAGCAGTTTGCTTATTAACCTGATGTGTACTCTGGCTACGAGTTCAGGGAGCCAGCGCTAAGCGGTGTGCGCTGGTAGCCAAGGTAAATATAGGGTAACCAAGCGCTTGGTTACCCGATATTTACCTTAGTTACCAAGCGCAGCATCGCTTCCATGCATCGCTGGTGGCTGCTCTCTGGTCGCTGGTGAGATCTGCCTGTTTGACAGCTCACCAGCAACCATGTAGCGACGCTCCAGCGATCCCTGCCAGGTCAGATCGCTGGTGGGATTGCTGGAGCGTTGCTTAGTGTGATGGTACCTTAAGTGTCTGGATTTTGAGGGATTTCCCCTTGTATTTTATAAAAAGAAAGTTGTTCCCATCACAAAAAGGATTTGAAAAGAAATGCAAAAGCTCAGCTTTTTTACAGGTAGTTCCTCCATTTTAACTGCACTATACCATATTATAGCTTCAGGGAATTATGGGGAAGCCTGCATGGCAGCACCTTAAGTGTGTCTTTTATGACTGCTACAACTTTATTGAAAGTGTAAGTTTAGAATAGTGCCAGGATGAAGACCAGGACCAAGACCTTAAAAGATTCGGAGTATGTTTGTTATTTGGTTAAATATAGGCTTGAAAAATTGGCACATGTTTTATAAAATCACTAAAATCCAGCATGCTGGTGAATTGCGTAAGCGCTGTTGAAAAGGATTACTTATTATGCATTCTCTGACTGTTCACAAATTATCTATAATGTTATTGTTGCTATGATATTTCTCATCATTATTGATCTTTATTTTCTTCTTCTGACAACAGAAACGGAAGACGAGAGAAATTCAATCATGCCCTGACTTCAGTACATTTCACTAAGAGGTTTTGGTTGTACAAGCAGCCTCTTCAGAATAAGGATCTCTACTAGAATATATCACCGTCTACAGCTTTCTATTACAGTCATTTCACTTCAACAACTCCAAAATGGACTGGAATAACATTATGTAAATATAGTAATGCATTGAATTTTTGGAAACATTCATTGTCAAAATGTATTTTTTTTTGCAGAGAAATTCTATTAGTAGAGAAATAACTGTACATTCCGGTGTAGATATACGGTATAGATAGAATAAAAAGGCAGACTGAAAATAAAACAAATCTAAAAGGTCAATCTTAATTGAGAAGATGATCGTAAAGCTTTGAAGAGGTCATCATGCACAATAATTGTGTAGTGTAAATAGTTAGACTGGTGAGACAATATGGCCAAAAATACTTGTTCATCATTTATGAAATTTAATGCCTGCCTAAAAAACAATTATGCTTTTTAAAAGATAGTTGAAAATAAATCAAAATTGTTTGCACATTCCATAATATAGTAATTCGACTAGAGGCCTGTTTATGCAAACTTATTTTAACCACGTGATGTGACTTCTTAAGACTGGCTAAATTGCTAATTACTAAATTGTGTCACTTACAGAGAAAGTAGCATTTTCCCATACTTTTCCACACCTACACTAACATTTGTCATCAGTTACAATACCACTCTGGATGCAACGAGCACAGAACGATTAAAGGGATTGTCCACTACTTTGACACTGATGGCCTATCCTTAGGATAAGTCATCTATGTCTGATTGGCTGGGGTCCGACACCCCGCATCCCCGCACCCCAGCTGCTCTCGGTCCCAGCGACAGCAGCAAGTGGCCAAAAATGCTCAATTCTGGAGCTGCCCCATCTTCTGATAGCGGCCACGGCCAGGTATTGCACGTCTGCCTCCAATTGATTAGGATGTATGGTGGATGTGCAGTACCTGGCCTTAGAATACAGAGCAGTGCCGGAAATGAGCATTTTTGGTTGCCTGCTGCCACTGCTGGGACCGAAATCAGCTGATCAGTGGGGTGCAGGGTGTTTGACCTGGGCTGATCAGACATTGATGACCTATCCTAAGGATAGGCCTTCAATGTCAAAGTAGTGGACAACCCCTATAATTGATTATCCGATCATAGATTAACACATTTTTGCATAATCATCGCTATGTAGATGCTTTATTGCCATTATGGTGAGTTCATTTTTGGTGATCATATACTCTTTCACTTATATGATTATCTCTTCATTCAAACCCAGCAATAGCACACATCCTAAAGCAATTCTCTTTGTCTATGTCACATCTCCTCCAGACTTTCTCCTTCTTTGTCTGGTTTTTGTCACCAGGCACCACTATATTCATTCTGTGTGTGGCACTGGTAATGGAGAAGATATGGGAACCAGAAGCTCTTGGTGGTGCATTATCTGTCAAGCTCTAAGATTAGGGTGGGTGAGACCTGTAGTATCATCCAAACTGGAAGTATGGGTGTGTGTGCAGACAAGCTGGGATAATCAGCTCCCTGTCTAAGCCAATTGTACAGCACTAAACTGCAGATATAGCCTTGATTTTCTTTTGTTCATTTCTGTGTGCCCAGTTCGTGTCTTGTGTATTTGTTTCCTGTTTTGACGTTTGCCTATTTACTAAATACTTTTGCATTCCCTCAATTTGTACCTTCTATACCCTCTTGGTATTGACAAGGCTACTTGATCACTTCTAGCAACCGGCATCACCGTTCAGCACTTATCTTTGAGCCCCATCACATAGACTCATATGTAAGTCAAGATACTTATACAAGGGTTAAAGGGTGAGAGCCAGGACAAACATGTGATCTGGTAAATGGACTGTATTACACTAAATCTATCTGTGGTATCTATTTTAGAGCTGCCAGGCAATCACTGACAGAGCCTCTTTACAGTCTGTCTTGTGAAAAAAAAAAAATCACAATTGCCAGTGTATCCATGTAACCCAGTTGACAGCTGTGCTCAAAAGTTTTCACGCCCCAGCAGATATTTTGCTTTCTTGGCCTATTTCAGAGAATATGATTTATAACACAAAAACCTTTTTCCACTCATGGGTATTGGCTGGATGAAGACATTTATTATCAAACTACTTAGTTTTCTCTTTTTAAATCATAATGGCAACCAAAAACATCGAAATGACCCTGATCAAAAGTTCACATACCCTGGTGATTTTGGCCTGATAACATGCACAGAAGTTGACACACATGGGTTTGAATGGCTAATAAAGTTAACCTCTAGAAAACCACAAATAATAAAGTAGTGAGGTAAAGAGTATATGAGAAACCACTATAGACAATACCTCTAAAAAAAAATCTTTATTGTAAGAATTAAAAAACGACACCATGTATCTTGGATAACATAAATAACATGGGCATTGTGCTAGTGAAAGATCAGATGAAAACAGGATAGTGTGAGGGAAAAATCCTGATAGATCAATAGCTAGATAGCGTTTAGAGGGGACTGAATTAAATCCTCCACTTGCCCTTCCTGTCAACGGTGGGTATCATAATTTTTAGGGTACCCCCGCTCCGGGTGGCTGACCCTCACTGTCCCTGTTATTCACTGGCCTAATCCCTCCACCAAGAAACCAGGTGCAATAAGTGAAACGAACCAAGACAAAGACAATTACATAAATTAATTGGATAGATTGGTTCCTAGACTGGACCAGGTTTTCCAGTCACAGCAGCAAAATGAAATGGTTAGGACTGAGCCGATGGTTCCACCAGGTATGTTGGAACCTTCCGCTCTCCCGATGCGTTTCCCCCCTTCCTAACTGGATAGTGAGGGGTTCATCAGGGGTATGTTGTGGACATGGGATACACGAACATTTTTGGAAGCAGCCCCCATCAGCACGTGGACTTTGGACTCACACTCTCTGCGTATTAGATGTGACTGGAAAACCTGGTCCAGTCTAGGAACCAATCTATCCAATTCATTTATGCAATTGTCTTTGTCTTGGTTCATTTCACTTATTGCACCTGGTTTCTTGGTGGAGGGATTAGGCCAGTGAATAACAGGGACAGTGAGGGTCAGCCACCTGGAGCGGGGGGTACCCTAAAAATTATGATACCCTCCGTTGACAGGAAGGGCAAGTGGAGGATTAATTCAGTCCCCTCTAAACGCTATCTAGCTATTGATCTATCAGGATTTTTCCCTCACACTATCCTGTTTTCATCTGATCTTTCACTAGCACAATGTCCATGTTATTTATGTTATCCAAGACACATGGTGTCTTTTTTTAATTTTTACAATAAAGATATTTTTTTAGAGGTATTGTCTATAGTGGTTTCTCTAATAAAGGTAACCTCCTCATCTGTGACCTGTTAGCTTGTAATCAGTGTGTGTGCATAAAAGCAGAGTAAGTTTCTTGGATCCAGACAGACTCTTGCATATTTCACCCAGCCACTGACACTTCTGAATTGTGAGTCATGGAGACAGCAAAAGAATTTTCAATGGATGTACGGGAAAAGATAGTTGAACTGTATAAAACAGAAAAGGGATGCAAAAAGATATCCAAGGAATTGATAATGCCAGTCAGCAGTGTTCAAACTGATTAACAAATGTAAAATCAGGGGCTTTGTAAAAAACAAACCATGATAAGGTAGACTAACAAACATTTTGGCAACAACTGCCAGGAAAATTCTTTAGGATGCAAAGAAAAACCCACAAATAATGTCAGCTGAAATACTGGCCTCACTGAAAACTAGTGGTGTGGCTGATTCAAGATGCACAATAAGGAGTCACTTGAATAAAAATAGGCTGCATGGTCGTGTCGCCAGAAAAAATCAATTACTGTGCAAATGCCACAAATGTTTCACCTACAATATGCCAAGCAGCACAGTTACAAGCCTCCAAACTTCTGGAACAAGGTAATTTGGAGTGATGACACCAAAATCAAACTTTTTGGCCACAACCATAAAGATTACATTTGGAGAGATGTCAACAAGGCTTATGATGAAAGGAACACCATTCCTACTATAAAGCACGGAGGTGGATCACTGATGATGTGGGGATCTGTGAAATACAAAGGCACAGGAAGCTTGGTCAATTTTGAATGAAAGATAAATGCAACATATTATCAGCAAATACTGGAGGGAAATTTGCACTCAATCAGCCCGGAAGCTGCGCATGGGACGTACTTTTACATCAATCATGACATCAATCCAAAACACAAGGTCAAGTCGACCTGTTATCTGCTACAGCAGAAAAAGTGAAAGTTCTGGAGTGGCCATCTCACTCTCATGACCTCAATATCATTGAGCCACTCTGGGGAGACCTTAAGTGCACAGTTCATGCAAAAGAACTAAGGAATTTACAGGAATTGGAGAAGAATGGGCAGCTTTACCATATGAGAAAATAAAGAGCCTCATCCACAACTGCCAAAAAAGACTTCAAGCTGTCATTGATGTTAGAGGGGGCAAAACATGGTATTAAAAACTGGGGTATGCAAACTTTTGATCAGGGTCATTTGGATGGTTTTGATTGTCATAATGATTTAAAAAGAGAAAACACAGTAGTTTGACAATAAATGGGAAGAAGATGCAGAAAGAATCACTTAAGACACTTAATCTATCTCAAATTGGTATCAATAAAATTGCCAGCTCATCCTACAACAAAAATTGATTCAGTATGTTTTAATTATTTGTAAAGGCTATAAACAATATATTTAGCTATGCAGAAGGCTCTTTGGAATCTTTAAATCTCAAACCATTTTCACTGTGTTTTACAAGCACGTTTTTCATGGACGTGTTAAAGGGGGGTATGGCCCTTTGTTTGCTGTGATTTTGGCACACGTGTGTTCTCCAAGTGCTATCTGTGATAGCCCATGGAGAGCAGGACCTTTTTATTCACCTGTACCTGCTGTCCTTGGTGCTGATATCTCCGGTGTTGCAGTCACACTTGTTTCTGAGTCCATGGTGCAGTGAATATGCATAATGAGCGGGCCCTGAAGCAAGTGACAGCAGCGCCGAAGACAGCAGCGCTGGAGACAGGTGAGTATAGAAATTCATTTTATTTTAAAGACACATGTTTTTTCCAGTACGTGTCACATGGATCACACTATTGAAAAATAGACTTGTCTCAATGTTGATTACACGGTCACGCTTGTGCACCACTCAGACACACGGTCCATGAAAATTCACTGATGTGTGCGCAGACCCCTTGATTTTAATGGCTCTGTATTTGTCCATGATTCTAGTAAGTATAAAAACAGAATCATACGTACTGTAATCACTGACGTGTGAAGGGGGCCTAACATTGCTCCAAGCAATGAAAAATTAAAATGTTATGAGTTTTGGGACATAGCCATACAACAAAAAGTTTCTTTCACAAATATCACATTTTTATAACCACTAAAATAATTTTAAAAAATATAGTTGAAATTGTACTGACCTGGGCAATTATGATGTCTGATCATTTTTATCATACAGTGTATGTTGTGAAAACAATTCCCAAAAACCATTGCCAGAATTATTTTTTTTGTAATTTCACAGGGCTTAGAAATTTGTAATGAAAAAAGGAAAAATTCAGCTCACCTGTCACCCAATACTTATGATTAAGGACTCTTTAATTTTTATTATGAAGTCTGAAACGCGTAAAGGCTACCTATGACCCGGATTTTCCATCTGGGGTCTTTGCATGTTTTTTTTTAAAATGAACTAATAACGGAGGGTTTTTTTATCTTATCCGGAATGGGGCCCATACCTTTCATTTTTCTTGTTATCTTAGAAATTTGTCCCCATTTTATAGTGCACTATTTAGTACAATTAATCTCATCTTTCCAATTCAAACTCAAATCTTCAAATTCAAATCTTCAAATTCAAATCTTCAAATTCAAATCTTCAAATTCAAATCTTCAAATTCAAATCTTCAAATTCAAATCTTCAAATTCAAAACTTTAAATTCAAAACTTCAAATTCAAAACTTCAAATCTTCAAATTCGAATCTTCAAATTCAAATTTAAATCTTCAAATTCATATTCAAAACTTGTCCTGGAAAAAAAAATCACGCTGTCTTATGTTTATGTGGATGGAAAAATAAAACTTTGATGCCTCTTGTAAGAAGGGGAGAAAAAAGGAATGCAAAAATTGAAACTGGCCATGTCCGGAATTGTATAAATTGATTGTTAAACGAGCACATGATTGTGCCGTAAAACAGTTGTTTCACTTTTAATACTTTGCATACAAAGAGAATTGACTCTTGCAGGTAAACAGAGGTAAACAGCTGTTTCTGGATAAACCATATGTTCATTCAATAATAAGCACAAGAACAGCAGCAGAATTCCCCAGCAGATATTGTGCCACCCAAACTGGTCTTCCTATTAGGTCATTTTTCTTTATCTTGTGTTCTTTATACTCACCTCGCTTTGCATAGTGACAAACACAACTAGAATAAACTACAATCTAAAAATGCAAAATACATTACTTCTAAGCCATTTGAAAGAGTATGATCAACCAAAAGCACATTATGTGCATATATTCAACATTTTAACTAAGAGTGAATGGAATATGCAAAGGGTTCTTTTCTTTTGTGTTTATAAAACAAAAAATAGATAAGAGGAAGCAGGTGTTTGGAAAAACAATGATTTTAAAGTGCGAATTTTAAAAATTGGATTTGCTTTTAATTAAATGATCACAATTGGAGACAATGGATGTATAGGATGGGCTTTGATGGGAAAACAACTCTAACAAAGGGAAGTGTACACAGAATAATGCTTCAGTGATACATAAGGATAAAGAGGATGCAGGAGGGTATCACAGCTGATCTTCTGTAAGTGCTTTCCACATTAGCTTTCTAAAATAAAGTGTAGTGAAGTGTCTCCTCATAACAATATTGAATGGAAAAAAAGATAAAATCCAGGTCAAATTAACCTAAAATGAGGCTTTTCAAGTTAAAAGGCCTATTGAATTGAAAATAATAAACTGCCATAATTACTTTAGTCCTGCAGTTAGTGTACTTACGTCAAAAAGAGCAAGCCTTAGTAGCACAGAGGCAAATGTGCGTCATGGTGAGCTGAAGTCTTAGCTCACAAACATATCTTAAGGTGATTTTTTTTAGCATTCGGCATGCTACTTCATGTAGAAGTATAACTGTTACTTGTTTGTATATGATCCTCCTGAATTGTAAAGTGCTGCGGAATATGTTGGCGCTATAGAAATAAAGATTATTATTATTATTATTATTATTAGAACTGTGAACATACTAGATAACTAGATACAGTGGAGGAAATTTACGATGCTAAATGGGACAGATCTCTGGCTTAATTTGCGACAAAAACTGTCATGCATGCCCCACACTATATTTAAGGGGAATCTGTTTCAGACGTCAGTGAAAAACACACGTGTTAAAGGTGCGTATGTCCCTCCATGTGCTGTTATTTTGGCACACATGTGTTCTCCATTTGCTATACGTGGTAGCACACAAAAATCAGAAATTTTATACTTACCTGTCCACTCCACTGCTGTCCTTAGTGCTGATGTCTCCCATGCTGCTGACTCCGGCCACTGCTGTCCCTAAGCTGCTGTTATTTCCGGGTCGTGGTGCAGTGAATATTCATGAACATAATTATCTGGCCTTGAAGCAGGAGACAGCAGCACCAAAAACAGCAGCACTAGAGACAGGTGAGTATAGAAAAGCTTTTTATTCACAAACACGTGTTTTCTCTGGTAAGTGTAACATGGATCACACTGCTGCTGTCCGTGGTGCTGATGTCTCTTATGCTGCTGCTACTTCTGGATCAGCTGTGCAGTGAATATGCACGAGTATAATTAGCTGCGCTGGAAGCAGGAGATAGCAGCAGCTGAAGACAGCATTGCTGTAGACGAGTGATTTTAAAACCCTTTTTATTTTAAATGTACATGTTTTTTCTGGTAAATGTTACACAGATCACACTACCGTGTGGTCCGTGTGAAATCAGGGATGCCAGAGAAAAACGGACTTGTCTCACGGTCAGTGAAAAATCACCGATGTGTGCGCAGACCCATTGATTTTAATGGGTCTGCATATATCCGTGATTCTGGTACATATAAAAACTGCAACATACGTACCAGAATCACTGATGTGTGAAGGGGGCCTTAAAATGAGTCTGTCACCAGGTTTTTGTTACCTAATCTGAGAGCCGCATAATATAGAGACAGAGACCCTGATTCCAGTGACATTTCACTTACTGGACTGTTTGTTGTAGTTTTGATAAAATCACTGGTTTAGCAACAGAAGATTATCATTTCACAACTAGCAAACCTGCTGCTCTGTTGTCCTCCATATTCATGAGCTCTGTATAAGCCTTCCCTCACCACTGATTGGCAGTTTTCTGCCTATACAGAGTGCACAAGAAGCTGTCAGTGGTATGTGACTAAGCTGGTCATGATATTATGAAAACTTTAGCAAGCATATCAGTAAATGATACGTCGCTGACTTATGGTCTGTTCTCCAATATTATTATGCTCTCGGATGGAGTAGCAAAAACGTGTTGATAGATTCCCTTAAAAATAAAGCACTACTAAATAGCAAAACTGAGTTTTTTGCTGTGCTACTTGTTACATTTCTAAAATGCATTCTGTGCTTCCGTGTGACTGAGGCCATACAATTATTCACGCAGAACAATTCATAGAAATATTCCCTAAAAATACATTGTCAGATTTAATTCCCATGTGATCCGCATGTGTTATTCTTTTCCAGCAATATTCAGACAGAGTATGGCAAATATATTGAACTGGAAAATTGTTTAACATGCTGTGACTGCTGTGTAATTGATGTTTTGTCTAAGAATTTATGCCTTTGAATAAAGCTTTTCTTTCTCTTTATGGGTCATTCACTACATTGCTTTGTGAATTTATGTTATCACCGGTTTGTTTATTTGGATTTTTAAGGTCACTGTATATTTTGGTTTTGCAGAATATTTTATTGATTAAAATCTGTCCATTTTCATCATTTCACAACAAAAATATAGGTTATTTACTGTGAAAACTAAGAGATTGTTCATTTTAACAAAAGTGAGTTTTTATTGGTGTACCATAACCAAATTGTGTTGCCTTCTTTGGATTCTCTGTTTGAGTTGTCCAATCTACCTAATCCCATTGTGCATATAGTCCCTACTAGGGATGATCGAACACCTCAAATAATCGGCTTTGCGAATATTTGCCGAATAGGTCGCCGCTATTCGACTATTCGCAAATATTCGATGTGCAATGTAAGTCTATGGGAAACCCGAATAACAACTATTTGGAACTATTCGGGCTTCCCATAGACTTACATTGCGCATCGAATATTCGCATATTAGAACAAGCGGCAACCTATTCGTAGGATATTCGCGAAGCCGAATATTTGAGGTATTCGATAATCCCTAGTCCCTACATAAGAATAGTATAACACTGACTATGGCAGAAACAAGGCAGTATCTGGTTGCTATATGACTGATATTAATGACAAATGAGCCCAACTCCTTTCGTGACACAAATAGAGTCCTATTCATGAATTTAAAATATTTCTATTATTTTCTGATTTAAGAAAATAAAGAAAAAATTGGTTCTGCCATTGTTGCAAAATATATCATCCCTGCAGCGTTCTCCAGTCACTCCCTGGTGTTTTCTCTCTTCCACAGAATTAAAGGCACCTAATATTCAAGACCTAATATAAACCTAAGGCCTCTTTTATACGTCAGTGATTCTGGTACGTATGTCAACGTTTTTATACTTACTTGAATCATTGACATACGCAGACCCAGTACAATCAAAGGGACTGCAAATACATCAGTGATTTCTCAGGGACCATGTGTCTGTGCAGTGCACACATGTGTCCGTGTGTTCCACATGGAGACAAGTCCATTTTTCTATGGCACCACTGATGTTATAGGGACCACACAGTGATGTGATCCATGTGGCACCAGAGAAAACACGTACCTGTGAAATAAAATTATTTTCTATACTCACCTGTCTCCAGCGCTGCAGTTTCTGACACTGGTGTCTCCTGCTTCCAGGCTGGCTAATTATGCTCATGAATATTCAATGCACTGCGACCCAGTAGTATTAGCAGCTGGGAGACAGCAATGGCTGGAGACAGCAGAGCGGGAGATATCAGAACCACAGACCGCGACACCGGGGACAGATGAGTTTAAAGTTTCTGCTGTCCGTGTGCACAGAGAACAACCGTGTGCCAAAATCATAGCACACGGAGGGATATACACACCGTTAACATGTCAGTGAAAACGTGTGTGTTTGTGAAAGAGGCCTAACATGAATACTCATAATGTTCACGGAATATTTAACATCAAACTAAAAATTTACCACTAAATGCAGACTATTTTGGCTATTTTTTTGTCCATTTTCCCACTAAGTGTCCTCCATTAGGACCATATAGGTCTACTGTACCTTTAAGCAAATACGGTCATTTTGCTAAGTTCAATGGTCGTTAGTCGAAATATGTGTTTAATACAATGCATTTTTTCATTATTTTTTAAACTTTACACAGGCCAATAACATTTTGTTTGTCCATTCTTAAAATAAAATATGTGGTATGAGACCCACACATCAATGACAGAGGAAGATGGTCACTCTCTTATTACATGAGGCAATAATTGTGAATATGGAAACTTTAAATGTCATAACTATAGTTTCATTATTGTGGGCTGTTCAATGTTGATATGATTAGATGAGCTGCTGACAATCAATGAGTTTTATGCACCCATATACTGTAGGATGCCATTATCCGCAAAATTGAATTTGATTTGAATTAAAAAAATTGAATTTGAACATAAATATATATATTTTTTGTGATTCATTTTGTGAAAATTTAACAGAATTGCGACCAGCCAGCTGCCAGTTTGTTGGGTTATAAAGGAATTGTAAAGAGTAATAAAATAAGGAACTGACTTTACTGCTCTCTTGTCCAACCAATGCAACTCCAGAGCTCATCTGGCTTTCTCCTGTTTATGTCCTCCTGTAACATAAAGTCTATGGAAAAGCATCATGGCTTCCTTCAAACAGAAATCAAGCAAAATATGCACACCTTGAAACCAAATGCCCCTCTCCCTTCTGAGCCCGACAAGGTGCTTAAACCATATCTTGCATCCATGTTTCGCATTTCTGTATTGACGAGAGCCTGCATAATATACGCGCGCCTCTAGAAGCACGTGCTGGGCACAATCTATGGGCACTACAATGTACGGGCACTACAGTGGCAGATTTGTAATTTTCACTAAAAAGCATCCATTGCCCCTTGTTTCTGGAAAACATCCGTGGCGTCAAAATATTCACTCCAACTGTAGATTAATTTACAGTTGGGCGTCATTTAAAAATGGGAACACGTGAAGAAGGATTATGCTCTTCTTGCATTTTGAAGTGCTATATGTTGAGTCCACATACTATTCTAGGAAAATCTGTTCTCCAAGAGTCAAATAGCGCTCATTCACTCCCTCATAAGTCCCATCGTGTGACTAAGCAATACTAATACTATTGTACTGCCACATTTGGGATATCACCACTCTCAGCAGTAATTGTGTCACACACTTTGGTGATATTTTTACCCCTTTTCTTGTGTGAAAATGTAAAATCTTGGGCTAAAAATGTGTCTGTTGTGAAAATGTAATTACTTTTTCTTCACTGCCCAATTGTATAAAACTTTGTGAAACATCTGTGTCATACCAGTGTGAATATGATCCCTGCACCTCTATATTAATTCATTAGGAGGTGTATTTTTTAAAATTAGGTTACTTATAATGATGAGTGGACCCGTGGATGTTTAGGTTCTCCAGGTTTGTTTGTATTTTAACAAACAGTTTGGTTTGGGACTCACACTTGACCTGATCTTGACGCCGGATGCCAAACCCAACATAAGTCAAGGGAGACCCGAACTTGTGTGCTGTAAAATGCTTGTAGAAAGATCTAGGGATTTGCAAAGGGAAGCAAAATAGGGACAATTAAACTGCAAACAAGTGTGCATAGGGAATAAATAAAAAAAAAAAAGACTTGGGCTCCTGCCTATTTTTGATAACTAGTGAGGTTAAAGCAGACAAATGTGGGCTTCAACCCTCAATTGTCAGAGTTACTTTGGCTGGTTATCAAAAATATAGGGGATCCCACTCCATTTTTTTAACCATTTAAATAAATAATTAAAAAAACGGCATGAGTTATGCCCTACTTTTGATCACCAGCCAAGGTAAAGCAGACATCTGGGGCTGGTATTTTCAGAGTAGGAGGACATATTATTGTTCCCCTTCCAGCGTAATATAGCAGCCCACAGCCACCTTAGAAGTGGTGCAAGTCAAAGATGCATCCAGGCATCTTCCCTATGCTGTTCCCATTTAATGTGAGCACTTTTTCTACCCATTTCAGTGATTTTTCTTCCACCCCTTAGCCCTCCTTTTAGGTCTTCCAGAAAAATGCTTCAGTTTTCCCATTGACTTCCATTACATTTGGTACTTGAGTCGAGCCCTTGCAAGTGTCCAACCTGCTTGATTTGAATTCCGAGCACTTGACCATTTTAGTGCTCGCTCATCACTAATCCAGACCTTTAATAGATAAAATGAAAGTGTTCTCCTTAGTAAATAAGAACAGACTTTCAGACAGTAGTGCATAATTTCTACTTATTTAATATTAAACTAAAGAATATGTGCTAAGTATTGTATTGTATTGTAGTAGAGCATAATATTTAAAAACTAAGAGGAGATTTTAAAACTGTCTAAAAAATTCTGTTGTTTCCAATAGCAGCAACTCACAGCTTTTATGTCATATTGGCATTGAAAAATGAAATCTGCTTAGTCTAGCTATCCTACAAAGTCTATTCTACAAAATAGTTGGAGATATAATCACATTTTTAAGTTTGTGTTGTGAATGATCTATTTAAAATCAGTGTCCTGAAAGTCACACATATTTTTTTCATAGTTAAGAAGTGCAAACATAGATAGTTCATTACACTAATTAAAATGGAATTAACTAAAAACAAATAATTCTAACATAGAGTGAACTTCTGCGACTACTAACACTGTTCTGGTTGATATTAGTTGTCCAATAGTGATGAGTGAGAGTGCTCAGGACCGCTCAGTACTCGATCAAGCATTGGAGTGCCCGGAATGCTCGATGCTAAATCAAGCACTGTGGGTGCTCGAGCAAAATGCTCGACTTTTCGTTCTGTTACCTGCCCAGACACAGCACCCTACCAGCACAGTCCCAATCGCTCAATTGCAGCAGACACTGCTCCAGCAACCTCCATTCTGTTTTCTCAGTCACAATATTCCCTATAATCCAGGTGTAGCTGGCATCACCTGGCAACTTCCGTTCTGTGTGCATCATCCAAATTTTCCCCCCAGGACAAAGTAACTGTGCAGTCGGATCCACTCAAGTCTTCATCTCAGAAAATAAATTTCTCTCTTTTCCAGATTGGGTACTCATGTGGAACTAACCACAAAGTTACTTTGGCCAGGGGAGTAATTTGGATGGTGCACATGGAACAGAAGTTGCCGAGCTATGCCAGGTGCACCCGGATGATAAAGACTGTGTTGACCGGGAAGACGAAACGGAGATTGCCTGGCGATGTTTGCTGCCTGCTGCAGGTGGCTAATGGGGACTGTGGTGACCGGGGGCTGTGTCAGGGTAGGTAACAGAATAGGGGGAATTGAGAAGGATATGCTCAAATCACCTATTGACTCCTATTGTGCTCCTTACATGAGTAGAGCATTTTTGAGAGTCTGGCATGTTTAATTTGCGTACCGAGCACCTGGACACTTTTGTGCTCACTCATCATTATTGGCCAGGAATAGAAACCTTTACATATTTAGCTGTTTGTCAGGCAGGATACTTTAGAATACATCCTTGAAAGTGGTAAGGTGAGTAAACCATCAGACTCCAAGTAATAAAAAGGAGGACCTGTTGCTCCTGAGAAAACCACAAAAGTGACATAAAATGTAATTATAAAACTTTTTTTAAATACATATTATAAAAAAATCAGACATTTTGAGGTGGTTTTACAGGATCACATATTTTATATTCTTATCATCACAATGAGTTCAAAATCTGGTGGGATTCTCCCCGCAGATACCTAGAAATAGATAATGTGGTTTCTATAAAGCATTTGACTTGTAGACGGACTCCAATGATAAGTTCGTACAGAATTTTACCAGTTTTGTCATTTTGGTTTGAGTTTATTCTCTTATACACTAGGAAATTAATTTATCTATTTTTATCATAAATTTATGAGCGCAAAGTACAAATTCTTGAGGACATGGCTGCTTCTAAAAGGCTGTTATGGAAAAGGAGGACATAACAGCTTCTAAAGTGTTAATTTGCTATGTGAAGAAATCAATACTTCCAAAGCAGCTACTATGGAGAAAATAGCTACTGCTAAAGGGTTTATAGGAGTCTCTCACTATGTACATGCACAGCTTTCAGAAGAAACACTATGATGGGTAATGAGGCTGTAAGGTGTTAAATACTGTTTGTATAAAGTCTAGTGCAAGGGTACAAGGGAAACACAGACACAGGTTTGCTAAACAGTTCTTGTATTACTTCATACAAGTAAGTGCACAAAACATGAAGGGTTAAACAGTTGCAGGGTGCAGAGGCTGGGAACATATTAATCAGGAATGGATCCTCAAAGTTCAGCCGAGGTGTCAAAGTATAATTCAGTCTCTCTTACTGTACTTGTAAACATCCATGGCAGAGCAGAAAGGTTCCTGAGTGGACACGAGTTCCAGGGATCCAAAGCAGAGGATGGCAGAAAAGTAGTTCTTCCAAAGACTTCAGGAGATCAGGTTACAGGCAGACTGCTAACAGGATTCAGAAGCACTGGTCCATCAGCTGAGATGGCTTAAGCAGGTAATTGGCAGGGAACAGGGCGGGAACATAGAAGCTGAGGAATCCCTATTGACTGGGGGCAAAAGTGAGGGCAACAGAACAGGAAGCAAGATAGCCTATGAAGAAAAAACATATTAAAGCAAAATGACAAAACAAGGCAAAAAGTCAGAGAACTTCACAGTGGCTGACTTTTAGCTTTTTAGTAGTTTCTTACTGTCTTTTTCTCCTCTCCCTGATGCTTCATTATACAAAGGAATGCATTTAACAATGCTTTATATATAAGTTCATCCAGTAGAAAGTATGACAGCAGATTAGATCTCTCCTGTGTTTTTACACAGTCTCTCCCCAGACTGGTAGCTTCTCACAAAGCCTCAAAAATAGTGAGACCTTAAAAACCCCATCTTCGGCATACTTCAGCTTCTCTTTCTTTTTCTTGAAAGGTTAATTTCATTTAATATTACATTTCTGACTCTTTACAATATGTTGTTGAAAAATATTTATAAGTTGCTATCATTTTATGTCATACAACAAGATTTGATAGCTTGTCTTTTATTTCATATTTTACCCTTTAGCATAAGGACACAAAGCTTGAAAACTCTTTTATACAAAGACCAAAAAAATCCTTTACCTTTCCTAGAGTACTAGAGCAAGTACCATTAACATTTTCCTTGGGTTCCATTCTCTAAATGTGTGTACTAAAAGTATATCATAACTTTGGCATATGAATGCTTCTTGCATAAGTTAACCATGCAAAAAAAATCATACATCTACAAGTACCTTTTTTTGCTCAGTGCAGAGAACAAACATGAATTGAATTTCATGACAGCCTACTTTCATTTCCTCAGTGCTTCGTTAATTAAAAGAAAAATCATTTTTTTCTGTTATGCAATTAAATGTGTATTAGCATAAATCCAGAGACAAATAAAAGAAAGTATTAAAAGAAATTTGCACTATTACATTTTGTCATAGGTTACCATGAACACATCCAACAAAATCGAAGAAAAATCTATTAATCTAAAATGATAAAAAATTCCAAGACTTTATTTCACATTTTAAAATTCCATGGTTAAGGCTCTATTAAAAGGGAAAAGATGACGCATTTCGGATCCAACAGATCCATACTCATAACATCATATCAAATGTGAAATAAAGTCTTGGAATTTTTTTATCATAAGGGATTGCTGGATTTTTCTTGGATTTTTTTGGATTGCTTCTTCCGGTGACCAGCTGGACTCGTCCATGCATCCCTTTCTCTATACCAGGAATTACAGTTATTGGTGGAGTGACTGGTAAGTAATTTTTGTTTTTTGTACCATGAAGAAATATTGGGGCAAATTCATCTAGGTTTTTATGCTGGAAAAGTGGCATAATCACTTTAAAAAGTTGCAAATTTTTTGTGCAACATAGTTTGAAATAATTTTGGAACTTTTGCCATTTTTGCACTAGTTTGAATATGTTTCACCAACATGGATAGAGCAGGGGTCGGGCCAGGATGAGACATAGTGTGATTGTGCTCAACTTGTCACATTCATCAAAGGTGCTAGTTTTGAAAAGTAGAAATGCTACTGGCATTTCTGGTGCGGCACTAGAATCTGCAAACCACTCAGAAGATTTGCGGCATTAGTTAAGTGGTGTTTGCCACTAAATGAACTCAGCATCTTGCACTCCAGCAAAGCTGGCATGGCGTGAGCCCCTTTGTTTACTTAGAAGCCATAAAAATAAAACACCAGGAATGTATTGTAATTGGGATAGGTTGCAATGGTCTCTCAGTTTAGATGTATTCAGATGTGTAAAAAAAAATATTGTAAAAAATTACTTAAACTATAAACAGTTCTTAATTAGTGATGATCGAATACTTCGATTATCTGGCTTCATGAATAATGTCCGAATACCTCGCTGCTATTCGACTATTCGCGAATATTTGATGCACAATGTAAGTCTATGGGAAACCCGAATAACAACTATTTGGAACTATTCGGCCTTCCCATAGACGTACATTGCGCATCGAATAGTCGATTAGCAGCACGGTATTCGGAAAATATTCGCGAAGCTGGATAATCGAAGTATTCGATCATCCCTATTCTTAATGTATGTGAATGCATGTGCACACAATTAGAAGTACACGTTTTTCATGACTATTTATTAATATTTTGCCTGACTAGTTGCTATTTACTTAAAATGTTTGTTCTTCAATATTTTAGTTTAAGGTCTAAAGAAAAAAGGACTCTTAAGACAGAATATGAAACATTTGGGTCTACTGACAGCTTGTCCACAGCCTCTATGTTCCTAAGAGTCTAATTGACCCTGAACTTTCAATCAAAAAATGTGACACACAGACGTTAACTTCGTATAACTGACAAGGGTTCCGCACAAAGAAAAACAGAATAAAAGAGGCTTCACTGCATCAGAAAAAAAGAAAATGTATTTTTCTAGTCAATTTAACATTTAAATGCAGCAATTTTATTTCTAACAAGCAATTAATTATTTAATTTATTAATGGCTTTTCTTTCATTAACTTCATAAAGTTTCAAAAACCGGAAATAGCTATTTTTTTATGTTAGAGTTTGTTAATAAAAAGAGCTATTATGCTGCATAAAAAAGATAAAAAAGTCCAACTTTTCTACATTAAAACTTAAAGCAAAGATATTAATGAGCTTTGAAAAGTTCACTTGTTGTGTCTAGTAACGAAATATAACTCATTGACATATATCAGATGCCACGTAATTATAATGATTCTTTGTGTACAACCTCAAGATCAGCAAAAGGAATAGGTTTAACACCCAGCCCTGTCCCTACCAAAATTGCCAGGATCGGCGAATAGACTGATCACAGGAGTTAACCAATGCTTTTTTTGTAAAAAAAAAAATCTAATTGGCTGGGAATCTACCATCATCATGAAGACAGCCTTAGGGTGAGAACACACTTTGCGTTCACCTACTTGCAGTTCAAAACGCACCTTTTGGGCTTAATTGATTTGACCAAAGTTGCCTTTTTCTGAACTTTAGCGCTGAAAACGCATGCGTATTTACTGCGTTTTTGATGCGTTTTCAGCGCTTTTTACATGCGTTTTCACCTGCGTTTTGACAGATGCGTTTTGAACATCAAGACACTGCCTAATAAAGTTTAAAACAGTCAAAAAGATTGAAAAAAGAGAAAAAAAGGAAAACATCTATGTTAATGGAAAAAATAATGGAAATAGATATAATTCATAAAATTATAGCGGTAATATACATTTTATCGGAAATATAGCAATAAAAGCATATTTTTCATAAATTTAATTGTTAGATTTTGTGTGTGTGTAAAGGGACATATCAACTCCTTATTTTGATGTCCCAAAAGCATGAGTTTTGGTAGTCCAAAATGCATGTTTTCTGCACTGAAAAAGCAGGCAAAACGCAGGAATTTGAAGGAATCTTGGTTTTTGCCATTTCTCATTGACTTCAATGTTAGCAAAACACACCCAAAATGGCAAAAACAATTGACATGCTGCTTCTTTGAACGCATGGTTTTTGTCACAAAATATGCAAATTAAATTCAGCGTTTAGAAACGCAAAGTGCGGTCCGAAACTCACCATTTTCCATTGACTTTGCTGGAAAATGAAAACGCATGCCTTTTGGCATTAAAAAGGTGCTTCTCAAAACGGACCAAAAAAGCAGCTGAAATGCAGGTGGAAACGCAAAGTGTGTTATCACCCTTAGACCTTATAAATACCCTAATAAGCACATCTGCACAGGAAAATATGCTTACATGAAATAAAATATGACACAATAATATTAAAATGAATAAGTAACATTTGTAGTGAACATTTTTTCCATAAAATATAAACTGAATATAATATTAAAAAAGTGTTTTGCATCACCATGTGCATAACAGCTGTAAGATGACTGCTTGACATGTGATCGATGGAAGATATGTATCACAGAGGTGGTTATCCTCTGTGATGTAAGTCCGGAGTAAGCTCCTGTACATTTACTACTACTGAGAGGGTTATAAGGGGACTCTTATGGTTGGCTTTTACAAGGCCTAAGAGGCCCCTTATAACAGGGTTTTTAGGGCCGAACAGTCAGAGAGATGGGTGGGTCTAACTGCCCACATATCCCCACCTTAAGGTGTACTACAAAATTTAAAATTGAAACCATACGTTTTATATGCTGTCTGTGTGTGGAGGTATAAGAGCCTCCAGTGGTATATCTCTAGGAAAAGAGACAGTTGTTATCCTGAGCAGGCGAACCTTGCAGCTAAACAAATTTGTTCTTTTTATGTTTGTACCTTTGTGCCGGATGAAGGCCCTCTTTAGGTTTAGTTAGTTTGCATCACCATGTGCATTCAGCTGTAAGATGGCTTCCTGACATGAGATTGATGGGAGATATGTATCACAAGGTTCTTATCCTCTATGATGTAAGCCCAGAGCAAGCTCCAGTATATTTACTACTGAGAGAGTTATTAGAGCCTGCTAGAGCCCGGTTTTATGGTCAGTTAGAGAGATGGGTGGGTCTGGCTGCCCATGTATCGCCACCCTAGGGCATAGTAAATAACTTAAAATGGAGACCAGTAGTCTCATATACTGCCTGTGCATGGAGGTATAAAAACCTCCAGTGGTATATCTCTAGGAAAAGAGACAGTTGTTATCCTGAGCAGGCGAAGCTCAAAGTTTTATGGATTTGTTCTTTTCTATGTCTGTGCCTTTGTGCCAGAAAAAGGCCTTCTTTAGGTTTACTTATTTTGCATCACTATGTGCATAACAGCTGAAAGATGGCTGCCGGTCATGAGATCGATGGGAGATATGTATCACAGAGGTGCCTATCCTCTGTGATATAAGCCTGGAGCATACTCCAGTACATTTAGTACTGAGAGAGTTGTTAGGGCCAGGTTTTATGGGCAGTGAGAGAGATGGGTGGGTCTTCCTGCCCATGTGTCCCCATCCTAGAGCGTAGTACATAACTTAAAATGGAGGCCAGTAGCCTCATATGCTCCCTGTGTGTGGAGGTATAAAAGGCTCCAGTTGTAAATCTCTAGGCAAACATACAGTTGTTATCCTGAGCGGGTGAACCTTGCAGCTATACGGATTTATTATTTTTATGTTTGCACCTTTGTGCCAGAAAAAGGCCTTCTTTAAGTTTATTTCTGAAAATGTTCCTGGGGTTACCTTGACCAGCATCAAGTGAGTTGCAACCTTACACAGCCCATAATTTTCCCACTGCATACAGTTTTCTTTCTATGATTTTCACTTCTTTATTCTCACCTTCCAAGATGCAGGACTTTTATATCTGTGTATTCCAACACATTCTTGTCCAGTGAATGCTAAAAAGACACTCTTGTGTGAACAGAGTCTTAAATAGTTGTGCGACACATACTTACTGTGCAGATTAAATTTTTCTGACTGCGCTTAAACAACAGCTTTATCACCAAATAAGTAGCTTTGTCCCTTGGCATACAGGAAGATGAAATCTCTTTTAGTACCCAATTATAGTGAGTCACTTTTAAATCCGCTTAAATGCCTCTTCAGGCGCTCTTGAACGCATGAAACAAGTTCCGTGTTTAACAAAATTACATTGTTAGAATAATATTTAGCTTTAAAGCAAAGACTCTGTCCAGGCAATATAGTGATGTAGACAATAGGCACAGGCACGAGTTCCATACTAAATAAAGAAAAAATATGTAAGAATCTATTTGACTAAATAAAACGATGGAAATAATTAGGGAAAGAGGTGGAGAAATTTGTTTATTGACATTTTTCATATCGTTTTCTATTTACGTAAAAATTGTAAAGCTTCAGTATTTCAGAGAAAACCGATTAAAGAGAAGCTTTCAACACGGGAAAAAGTCAGAGTACAGCTCCCTGCTGCCTTCACCTTGCCCAGACCAGCTTGATTGACAAGACAAAACTACCGTTTGTAAAGGCAATAAAATAAAGTCAAAGTCAAGTTTACATATCCCAGAATGATTGTCCTATATTGTCTTTCTATAATCCCCTTCTAGAGCTCAATCTAGCATGCTTCATAGTGACAGTACAGTCTGAAAATACAAAACCCTAGTTTCATTCCGCAATATCAACCCCTAAAATGAAACATTGTGAGTGCTCAAAGTAATAACAGATATAAATATGACTTTTAAAAAATCAGCAGATGTAAATAATAGATTAAATAAAATGTAACAATAGTACATTCATCAGGACCTAATGCTTCAGTATGAAATATCTCAGTACAAAATTTATATATAGGTCCAAGGATTGTTAACATACCCCAAATGAGCAAATTATCAAAATAAGACACCAACCACCATGTTGGGAATCAAGCCTCAGGCCTAAAAGATAGATAATTATTTTCATGTGGGATAGAAAACAATCAAGACAAGAGGGAAAATATATGAAAGCAAGAAATATCATAGTATTTTGCTTTTTTTAAACTAATAATACAACGGAACAGGCTCAATGCTCAAAAGTGTAACAGTAATTATGATTGATAAATTACATAGATGCAAATAATTAATTGTTTTTTTGTTAAATACAAGTTCACGAACATGTAGTATCCAACATATATCAATATTGGCTTATTCTGAGTTAAACTTATTTCTTTTTATAGAAATGTTTGTGAAAAATGTATCAGTTGCTGCAAAATATTAGTTAAAGTTTTGACATTTTAAATTGGGGAAAGGATGCCTTTAAGGGTACGTGCCCACGATCAGGACCCGTTGTGTCCTGGACGTAGAGGGCATGACCTGTGGGGCCTCGAGTCTCCTCTGCAGGAGACCGCATATTACGGATGAACCAACTGATATGGTAAAAGGTGAGCGTAAACCGATATCAGTGGTCAGAGTTCACCGTGCAGTGGTGGTAAACTGCGGCAGATAGCCTAAGGCTGTACTGATATTCAACAAAACCCCAAAAGTAAATAGGAACCTGTGTTAAAGGTCACACAAGTGTAGGTGCAGGTTTGCAAAGAATCTATGTAAATACAAAGAACCTGCGTGTACAGTCTCTGTGTTCTAATACACACAGAAGCTGCAGTATAGTTTAATGGGACCCTGTTGCTTCACAGGACCTGACAAGGGAATTAATATAATAAGGACTGTACCTGTTTACTTATAGGACCAGAAGGGGCGCTATGCTCTCCTGTGACTTCACAGAAGTAGATATATACAGCATACACAGTATGGATAGGGATGTAAATGCAGAACACCACCCGTAATCTGCTAGTATATGCTCTGGGTAAGTGCTGAGGTGAGCGTGTAGGGTATTTCTCCTATATCAGGTTATAATAGGGTATCTCCGGTTAACCACCCGTCCCTTAGAGGTACAACCTCGATATCCCTGGAGCCCAGCCTAGTCGGCATCTAACCCTAACTTAGTCTTGATGTGACCACGATGCCTCACCCTAACCTGCTTACTGACCCTCAATCAGTCCAGTAGGACTTCGCCGCATATCCCTTTTTAAGGTAGCTTTATGTTGCTGCATGCACAAAGACGAGTGTGCACCTCCTTGTGGGAGTCAGGACTTTTTATCACTTCTGTACCGCCCACAAGATGGAGGAACTACGTGCAGACAGCCCCTTTGGCCTATAAGAGCCTTACACGTCACTGATGATGTCACCACAGCCAAGAGAAATTTGCCACGTTACTGATGACATCACCACGGTCAATAGAAACTTGCCACATCACTGATGATGTCACCGTGGCCAATAGAAATGTGCCACATCACTGACATGCTTAGATAGTGTCAAAAGACCAATAGGAATCCCACACATGCTCAGTAGGCTCTTTTTGACACAGTATCAGAATTCCAAAAAGTCCTCGTCACCCTCCGTGACTCAGGAGACTGAGCCGGATGACCTTGGGTATGGGAAGATACTGCTCCAAAAGACAAACAAGTAGCCCCCGTACCCCGATTCATGACACCGCAGCTGCTCGTGCTTATGATCCAGACTAGTGGCACTGCAGAGTGGATGCGTGCAACTCTGCAGCAAACAATTGACATGCTGCTGCTCACAAAGTCGCACCTCAGGTCAGTGATTTCTGTGGAATAAATAAACATTGAGCACAGGATTTCTGGAAATCCCATCCAGTGTGCTTGTACTGTACATCACAGCGTTTTAGGCGAAGCTGAAGCATGCTGCGTCCCAAACACTATGAACAGTGATCGTGGGCACGTACCCTAACAGTTTAGTCATAGCTGAACATAAACAGTGAGGTTCCTATGCCAATACCATAACATACAAAGTCTAGAATAAAAACAATAGATATCCTGCAGTAAATGAATAAAAATATACATAAAAACCATAGGGTACTGAGTTCAGACTATTTTGCTCAAAGGAATATAAAAGCCATCTGATCATGACATACTGTGCTTAATCAAGATGGCCCCTAACTCTAGATACGCTCGCTAAATGCCACAAGTCTTCAAATAGAACAGGGAAACACAGGGCCTAGACATGACTGTGGTTTTCACCTGCCTGTGGAAGGCTAAAGGTCCAGCTATGCCAAATCTATTTATAAGCCTGCTAGTAGAGATGAGCAAACCTAAGGTTCAGTTTTTAAACCAAACACTAACTTAAAAAACAGGGCTTGGGTTTGTGGTTCGATTGCTTTACATGTGCACTTAACTCATGCAAGCATCGCTGTGCTCAGGTACTCTTGGTGCTCAGCCCTGTGCGAACCGCTTGCAGTGCTTGAATGGCGCACACTGGGAGTAACAACAGTGAGATAATATGTAGTGTGAAACCCCATACAAAAATTTGAAAATATTCCCCCAACCTCCCCTGGAAGTGATCTGCTTCTGGCTGGCTGCATGTGGGAGGAGATTCAAACTGCCAATTAGTGTTTATGAACCTCCTCGGGCAAGGTTCAGACACATGAAGGTTTGGTTCAGTTGCTGACCGAATCTACATAGGTTTGCTCAACTTTACCTGCTAGCACATAGCAAGATGAGTTACTTCAGTTAGAGACCATCCTGATTGGGCACACCTTGTCTTAGTGGGATGGCATTTATGCTTCTTTGATCAACAGAGTGACAGCTAAGTTCCCTACATTTTTTACATACATTGTTATTATTATTTATTTTCTTAATACAGGATATCTATTTATTGTTTTTATTCTACATTTTTTTTCTGTCAATAGGTCTATAGTGTCTGTACCTTAAAATCTTGGTCACCTCCACAAATATATCCAGAGATTCTGCCCATCCGTCAGAAGGGCAAACAACAAAGTCCAATAGTAAGAAATACCGCTGATATCTTCAATAAATGTTTTTCTTTATTTCAAAATATTAAAAATTCATTATGTCAGGATAGGGTTATCTTTTGATGACTTTCAGCTTAGCAAAGTCTTAATTGTAACGTTAGGATTAAGATCTTCTTAGGACAAAATGCATCAGCAGACAACGCTATTTTGTCATGATGAATTTTTATTAATATGAAATAAAGAAGAAACGTTTATTGGCGATATCAGCCGTATTTCTTACCATTGAAATTTTTTGTCTCTCAATGACCAAAGTGTGGACCTATACTTACACCAACAAGTATGGTATGCTATCAATATCATAACATGCCATCGCTACTTATGTAATTACTTATTTTGTTTGTATGAAGGCGGCCACACTAGTCAAATATCTTGGACACTGTGGTGCAATGTAAATGCAGAGTAATCTACCATCTGTATCAATAATTATTTCAATAATTGTGAATGATAAGTAAAAACATTAAAAAGACTAAAAAGTTACTGTATCCATAACTATATTTACTTAGCTAATTTAAATTATTTAATATTGGTTATAATTAGTGATTGATATATGTGAAGCTTATACAATAGCACTAAAGTAAAAAAAAATATAATTATAAAACTTAATTGCAACAGTATTAAATGCATGAAATGTATGGGACTTTATGAACTCATCATATGTCAGGGATTTAAATATCTGTTTTTAGATAATAAGTAATTTCTTAAAAAGAACCTATTGGGTATGGGAAAAACAAGAAAAGTGATAGCAAATTAAATTCATTCTAAGTATATCTCAAAAAAAGTCATTAGGAAATCAGATCTTTTTTAACATTATAAGGATGTAGGGTTTTTTTAGGTCTTTTTTTATCAGAATGAGCTTAAAATCTAGTGATATCTTCTTTTGTAACTATGAAAAGGGAGTAGATCCTATGTAGCATCTGTGTCATGATTCTTATTTGCAGAACATTTTGTATTGTTTTGCTATGCTCTCCTGCGGAGCTGGTATGTGTTGCTTATAGTGCAGAGGATTTTGCAGGATGAATGCTCTGCTGGTCGTTCATAGCACTGGGTTCCACGCTTGTCCGGAAGATGCTCACGCAGATGCTTCTCATTCCCAGTGATTGTGCTGCTTCATTAGGGAGCGTGTAGCTCAGGATGCTGTCAGTCGTACTTCCTGGTTTCAGTTGGGCTGTTGGCTCTTGTGGTGCTCAGTGTTCAGATCTTAGCCTCTTAACTTTGGACTGTTGTTGACAAGTCTCTGCCTGTCCTCCCCCCCTGTTTCTGTTGTGATTTCCCGGCTTCTGACCTCGGACTTCCTCCTGACCATGTCCCCACTCGCTCCCTGTATTTTGTATGTACTCTCCTGGAACTCTGACCTTCAACTTGTATTTTGAGCTCGCCTATGTCTGCCTCCAGTATACTCTTGTGCCCTCCTGGTTTATGATCTTGGCATTTCTGACTACCTCTCCATTTACTGCATGCAAATAGTGTCTAGCGCCAACTACTGACAGTGATCACAATCTCAATGGCAAATGGCACATGTAGGGTTGTCAAATTGATACATAAAATATAATGGTAGAATTTATTCTCCTAATTTTCTCATAAAATCTCTGAAAAAAGCACAACTTTTATAAATTAATTCATTAATGCATCTCAATAGGCAGTGAATTGGCAAAATACAAGTCAGGCAAAATATTTTCCAAACTTTTGCTTGGAGCCTAAAATTTACTACATAACACCTATTTTCATGTATCAATTATGTAGTAAGATGTCCATGAATATTGTAAAGCCTATTTTAAAGAATATTTTAAAAAAATATAATGTAGATACTTGTAAAGCACTAATCTTCAAGAAGGGACATAAATGCTTGTGAAGGGTTAATCTAAAAGAAAAAATGACCTGTCTTTAACATGTTAATTTCAGATTCCCCCTTCATACTATACACTCAAAGATAGCCATGTGTGGCTGCCACAGGATTTACCACAGTTGCTGTTTCCCTCCTCCTTTTCATGCTGTTCCATAGTACACAGGAATCAATCTTACATAGCCTTTCTGCAACAACATGAAACATGAACTAAACAGCTGTAAGACAGTAGCATATATCTTACTGTGTTTCTATGCTACAGTTTCATGGTATCTCACTACAAACTGGTATTTCACAGCTCAAAAGCAGAAATTCTAACACAAGTGTCAAAAAATGAAGACAGTTGAAAGCCCAACTTTACCAGACTTTCTTTTCAACACTTTTACATTACATTAGAGATTGTAAAAGTGGATAAGTAGCCTTCTATTGTAAAAGGGGGAGTAATACTGCCACTATGCAAAATGCTGGTGTAACGTCACTCATGAAGTAGAGTGAGAAATTACTCATTACGTGGGTGGAACAGAGTAGCAACTAGATGGCACTGTGAGTAAGCATTATGCAATAGCAGAGGGGAAGTTAGACAAGCCGAGGTCAGTGCTGAGAGGACACAATTACACAGAGGGAAAAAACAAAAGCAAGGTCAGACGTCAGGCTGAGGTCGGCTAACCAGGAGAACACATAAGAGACGAAAGGGGCAGGCAAAGACGCAGTCTGGAGGAGGTCAGAAGTTAGGAGCCAGACGTTATGTAGGGTCAAAGGGAGGATGAGACACAGCAGAGTCAGAAAACAATCCAGGGTCGAGTACCAAGATCAATCCACCAAACAGCCAGGACCTAGACACTTACTGACAATAACCAGTTAATACTACTGGCGACGCTCTAGCCGATACCACTCCCTAATGAAGCCCAGCAATTACCCAGAATGCGGAGCAGGAGATAAAACCCCTCCCACCAACCAGAAAGTGACCAAGAGTAGGGAAACCACCTGTCCCAGTGTCACAGAAGAGATACCGGAAACACTGGCTGTACGCTCAATGGGGCACATAGGCAGACACCGCGTCCACAGGAAGGTGAAACAGAAAACCGCAATACAGGCACAGCACCACCAGTAAGGTCTGTGACAACTGGTTTGCCTTTGTGGAAGGGGGAAAAAGGGCTGTAAACTTATATTTATTCCTGCCTTAATGCACAAAGGATTTATTCCCAATATCACAGATATACTGTCTATATTCCCAAAGGTATAATTTCTCTGTTACTATTGCTTTACTTATCTACCTCGTGTATCTCAAACACGTGCTGACTCATGACACTTTGTTGTAATAATAAATCTATTAAGTTTATTATTCAGCAATGAGACTGTGCTTAACACACTGTATAACACTAGAACATGTAATCAATATGAAAAGCATTTATTAAATTATTTACACGTTCAATACAGGAAAAAAAACAGTAAATACCTTCACAAATACACAATTAAACAAACTACAAGTACATACCACCCACTTTGAATAATAGACTCACACAGTTAGTTACAGGCCACCCAATACTTAACACTATCCCTGTATGAGATGATAATTAGCCATGTTGATCACATGTTCATGTTGGTCCTTGTATGCAGCCAAAGAAAGAGCCAAGAGAGTGCAAAGATCTGGATAGAAAACGGTCAGACGGCGCGCTAGGAATGATGGAATCTTCTGTATTAAGACAACAAAGCTTTATTGTCCTCTACAGCCACACCGCGTTTCAATAGACAAGCTATCTTCCTCCTGATGAAGAAAACTTGTCTATTAAAATGCGTTGTGGCTGTAGAGGATAGTAAAGGTTTGATCTTTTAATAATGAAGATTCCATCTGACCGTATTCTATCCAGATCTTTCCATTGTCTTTTCCCCGTGAGGAATTAATGGTAGGAGCGGCTTCGGAAATCTTTTCCTTAATTTAAAGATCGGTCGGTGCCTAATCACTTGCAATCTGCCAGGACCTGCTGTGACGCGATTCCTTGTGATCAGTCACATGATCATCCCTCAATCACGCCCATTGAGTTACAGATGCGGAGGTCATTAACGCCAACCTCCAGCCACCTTACCATTGGACTATTCATCTTAACTGGTGTTGTGCAGGGGTGTGCAACCCTCTCAGGTGAACGCTCATAGTATACTAAGTTCACCCCTCTCCACTAGATTCTTCACAGCACCCTCTTTCTTTTCATGCTTAAGAGGGTGCAAAGAGGAAGAGATCCTAACAGGATATGAAGACAGCTTAACTAGGTGCCTGTGAAAAAGATTATTTTCCCCTATAATTGTCTGTAAACTGTGATGTCATGGTGGCATGTGTAAAGTTAGGTGTTGAAGACTCCTCCCATCTAAAAACATAAAGAAGTCATACCAAATGGTCTCCATTGTTTGACTTATCCAGCACAATAATATCTTCACATAGATTATTAAGTCCCTTCAACAGAGAAATTGTTTTTAAACAATTATATACTGTATATTAAAAGGTCAAAAAGGTTCTAGCATTAACATTTGTTTGTTCTCAGAAAATTTGAATGTTAATAATCTACATGCATAATTGCCAGTTGCGGATGTAATCATATCCCACAATGCACTGTGGCACTGTCAGTTGAGCAGCCTCAGTTCGCGTCCACATCATAGCTATGGTAACCAGGGACAACAGTGCAGGTGGAACCCAAATTGTGAGCTGAGAAACCACAACTCTGTTCCCAGTCTAACATTGTGCTACCCATACCACATCCAGGTATAATGAGGTGTTGGTGTTTTAAATTACACATTTGCGATGTCACGGAGCAGTAAGAAGGTGTGGCCTGGTTTGTCCGCTCTTGCCTGACATCGCCAATTATAGTCACAACAGCTTACAAGAGACCATATAGTGTAAACACACACCCAGCACACAGGGGAGATACCACATAGTGAACACAGCTCAAGAAACACAACACCAGATACCAATATACAGCACACAACAAGGAAGAGACAGTGCACAGGGGTGAAAGAGGTCAAATGATGCAACACATACAATACACAAATGCAGACGGATCACATACAACAGATATATTGGAAAGTGCAAACCGTGTGACACATGTCCACTGCTCCTGTCAGCACCACTATGCATGGACAGAAGTTCATTTCACCGCTCTCCTGATGCGATAGTGTCGGGCCTATTGCTAGTCTGACATAAGAGCGACTGATGTAAGTCACCAAACTCTGTGTGTATTTATTGCATAACTAAAAGATAAGTAAACAAGCACGAAAAAAATACACATTTTAATATAAAGAATATATTTAGGAAAAATAGAAAAAAACAGATACTTATTATCATATAAATGTAATTCAGAAGTAAAAATATTTTTTTTATTTTATCGAAGATATTTAATACACAATATAAACTATTTTTACTTTATATTTCAGATTCCCAAATGACCCACTTTTAAGAATGTTCATGGAAAGATAGTCTATAGACCATTTCTGCTTTATTTCCAGAGCCTCAGGGTTTTTAAGAACCAATAAAACTCCTGAGTGGTGCATAAGTCAGGTGTTATAGAATTTTGGCAAGGATGTGTGAAATATAGTACTGTAAATGAAAGCAAAAAAAGACACTTATAAGATAGATGGGATAATCTCCTTTTATAATATATTGCATAAAATGTTATACCGAACAAAGCTTTTAAAATTTTAACAGTATGAATTTCCCTTGAACCGTATATTTCCATATTATGTTAATAATAATATATTATGTCATTTGAAAAGCATGTTGTATCTTTATGTTACCAAATGTCCAAGAATTTATATAGGCTATTGCAATTTAACAGCAAACAGAACAAAAACTGGTCATTGACTGTAGGTGTAAAAGAAATCTATCTCTAAAACTTACATATTTAAATTCATTTTTTTACTATAAACATGTCTAAGTGATCTATTTAATGATGCATGCAGTTTACATTACAACATTTGGTGATAGTTTTCCATGAATAACAGCTCTATTACTCACAAATGCTATTCACATGGTTGGCTTTATACTTCTGGTCACTTTTTGGTCTCTCGAGTTGGAGGCGTTTATCTATTACTATTCGGAGAGTCTACCAACTAATCTTTGTTACTACTGTGTAAATTACCTGCCATTAATTTCTGCTAGAATACAGCATTTATATCATGCAACAATGATTATACAGAGAATATGGGAATGACTGTATCTTCATTATTACCATTTTCATTGTTGCCTTTAAAAACATACAAACAAACAGTATTCTCCTTAACCAACTTGCATCTAATGAGTCTTACAATACTCTAAACGGTTATACACTACTTTATATTATTGTTAAGGGCCATTTACATGCTGCGACATTGCTAACGATACATCGTCGGGGTCACGGTGTTTGTGATGCACATCCTGCGTAGTTAGCAACATCGCAGCATGTGACACCTAGAAGCGACCTTAAATGATCGCAAAAGAGTTAAAAATCGTTGGTCTGTAACATGTCGTTCATTTACCAAAAATCGTTGTCTGGTCAGTAGCGAGGTTGTTTGTCGTTCCTGCGGCAACACTCATCGCTACGTGTGACACCGCAGGAACGACGAACATCTCCTTATCTGCCGTCCACCGGCAATGAGGAAGGAAGGAGGTGGGCGGCATGCTCCGGCCACTCATCTCCTCCCCTCCTCTGCTATTGGGCAGCCGCTTAGTGACGCCGCAGTGACGTCGCTATGACGCCGAACGCACCTCCCCTTGAAGGAGGGATTGTTCGGCGGTCACAGCGACGTCGCTGACAAGGTATGTGCATGTGACGCTGCCGTAGCGATAATGTTCGCTACGGCAGCGATCACTAAATGTCGCACGAACGACGGAGGCGGGTGCTGTCACGCACGACATCGCTAGCTATCGCTAGCGATGTCGCAGCGTGTAAAGCACCCTTAACTCTTATATGTTATTATACCACTATTTATTCCATGGAGCTTTACATGGGAAATAGGGTGTATATACTATAAACTAATATAATAATCATGAAAAATTGAAGCCACTAAATGGTACAGGAGGAGATAGGACTCTGCTCTTGATGGCTCACAGTTAGAGTAGAGATGAGCGAACCTTTAGAAGTTTGGTTTGCCACGTACATTTGAACCTTAATAGTTTAGTTTTTAACCCCGATTTGATCTGAACCTCAATGGAAGTCTGTAATTGGGCATTTTGTGGCTCCACCCACATGCTGTCAGCCGTAAGCAGAACACTTCTGAGGGGGGGTAGGCGGGGTTTTTAATTTTTTTTTGTGTGTGTACAATGCATCTGATCACACTGATTTTACCCCAAGTGTGAACCGTTCAAATATTGCAGGTTTGAGCATCACTTTTACCCAAGTACAGCGCTACTCCCTTAAGTGGTTTGCACTTGTAACTCACTCGAGCTTCTAACCCAAACTTTGTTTTTTGGAAGTCAGTTTCTGAACCTGAACTCCTAACATCGAACCTCAGGTTCACTCATCTCTACTCACAGTCTACAAGAGATGGATAAAAATATTTTAAGTGAAAGTAGAGCTGGTCGTGCAGCGCTATAGTGGAACGAGGGTTATTGCAGATTGTAGGCTTGTCGGAAGAGATAGGTGTTCAGGTTCTTTTGGCATTTTCCATGATAGGCGAGAGTCTGATATGTTGTGGTAGAGAGTTCCAGAATATGGGGGATGCATGGAAGAAATCGTCTATTTGATTGTGGGAAAAGGAGATGCGAGGGGAGTAGAGAAGGAGATCTTGTGATTATCTGTGTGCCGGTAGATACCATAAGATGCATACAGCTGTACACTAAAAAGGCAACAATGTATAAGGGAACTCTGGTACTGCATTACTGCTATGTGAAAAATGAGATTTTTAGTTTATGTATTGGCCAATGCACCAACGGCAAGGTAGTCTCTATAATCCGGGTACCTATCTTAAATGCCACTAGACTAAAAAAAAATCTAACTTGAAATGCCACTATTTGGACTAACCTCCATGTTTGGGCAGCTAGACTCCTGCTATAAAGGTTATGAAAATGGTTTATAGGGCGGAGTGCTCAGTCAGAAAAAGAGTCTCTACAAATATTCAAAAAAACTGACCCGCACATCCTACAAATGTGAATAGGTGCTAGCTGATAAAAACATATAACTATAAGATGCATACAGTTGCACCCTAAAAAGCAAAACAATGTATAAGGGAACTCTGGTATTGCATTACTGCTATGTGAAATGAGATTTTTAGTTTATGTATTGGCCAATGCATGTAAGCCCGAAAACTCTCCTTCACTGCAGAGCGCCGCAAGCAGGAGTGATGCTGTGCTGTGATGAGCGGTGGAACCCTGCCCACAGCCCAGTCACCCATGGAGACTGGACCCCGCCTCGATGATCTCAGGTCAACTGGAAGTTGACCTGACATCATCATACATCACAGGCCACAGAGCCCAAGGGTCCCGGGATGGGGGTGAGTGGACAGCAATAGCGCTTATTGACACCAGAAGGTATTTGAGAGAAGCCTTGTTTCTCAATGTTATATCAATGTGGTTTGGAAAAGCAAGTAGTGAACCACCTCTTTAAGTAATGAGACATGTAGTAAATGCTGCTGTAGATAAATTCATTGTTGGTATTATTTCTAAGATGACGTTTTTCTTTTTTTTTTGCTTTTTTGGCACCTTAGAGGATTGTGAATGCAACATAACATGCACAATCTATCCCAACCAAATCTGCATTCCAAAAATGAAATAATCCTGCTTCTTTTCTGAGCCCAGCCATGTGCCTAAATATTAGTTTTTGACCTCAGGTAGGGAGTCAACATATTCTAGAGAGATTGAATAACAAATATTGTGGTCCATTTTTTCATGTTAATACTTGTGATAATTCCTTGGAGCAAAAAGTATAATTTGCAGAAAAAAAAACAATTTTTCCTATTTACATTAATGTTATATAGTTTGGTGAGTTTGTAATGCTCAACACACCTATACATGAATTCCCTGAAGGCTCTAGGTTTCAAAATGGGTCTAATTGTGGGGGATTTTTTCTGTTCTAGTACTGAATGGGCTTTGCAAATAAATAGTTTTAAAAAATCGTGTGGGCTCCACCCTATTTTTGATAAACAGCTGAGGTAAAGCAGAAAACTTGGGGCTGGTATTATCAAGGCGAGAAGGGTCATGGTTATTTGGCCCCTCTCAGCTTAAAACTAGAAGCCCCCAGCCAATCCAGAAGTGGTACATCCATTAGAATGACTCCATCCATGTAATGTACGTATTTGATCTGTGATGTTGGAAAAAAATAGACTAGTGAGTCACAGGGACAAGCAGGGGTTTTACATGGACACACGGTGTGAAGATCTCCATTGATTTAAATTAGTATGCATGTGAACATGTCTCCTGTACATTTGAAAATGGACATCACATGTACTGAAGACATAGAAGTGTGAGGAGGCCTAAATTAGCAGAATTACTGCGCTAAGTGATTGTCTGCCTCGCTGTTGACATTATATCACCGCTGCTGCCAAACAACACAGACTGCGAATATAAAGAAGACACTGCACTGTACATGGGGAGGTAATTAAAGAAAAATTTAATTTTATACAACTAAAGATAAATGGGAAAGAGTTTTCTTAAAATTAAAAATCCTTTTAAAAAAATGTAATAGTACAAAATTTAATACTTTATTTTATCAACTTTCTGAACAGAAAAATGCAATTCATATTTCCTCCTTTTTTTGGCGACAGTAAAATGAACATCAACTATCTGTCACAATATTCTGGAACATGAAAGATTGATAATAATATTTTATCAAAAGCAGAATTTCTTATTTATATGGATGTACCCAGTCCTGAAGTGTGTGAAGTAAAACAATATGCACCAGGATGTCATATTCACACTGATATAACAAAAATAACAGTCGTTTTTTCTGCTTTAGGAAAACTATGTCATAGCTCGCTTGAAGTTTATAATGCCACAAACAAGATTTTTTTTCTTTGCTTGTTATTAAAGTTTCTGTCATGCTTGCAAACATGTAAAGTTTTGAATTACTTAAAGAAATAGCGATTAAAATAAATTACTTACTACCTGCAGTGCAAAAGTACAAAATACATTAGTATAGTTGTCAACATAAGGGGCAATGAATTAGGTTCCTCTTGTTCTCTACTTTAAACCATGTATGCTTCAGCTACTACTGTTTATATTAATGAACTATCTCTGGTAGGCCTCTTTCACATGTCAGTCAAAAACACACGTTTTTCACTGACGTGTTAAAGATGCATTTGGCCGTGATTTTGACACACGTGTTTTCCGTGTGCTATTCATGATAGCACACGGAGATCAGGCACTGTCCTTGGTGCTGCTGTCCGTGGTGCTGATGTTTCCGCCTCTGCTGTCTCCAGCCGCTGCTGTCTCCCCTGTGCTGTTACTTCCAGGTGGCTGTGCAGTGAAAATTCATGAGCATAATTAGCCGGCCTGGAAGCAGGAGAAAGCAGAGGCTGGGGGCAGCATCACTCGAGAGACGTGAGTATAAAAATCATTTTATTTCAAAGATATGTGTCTTCTCTGGTACATGTCACACAGATCCCACCATTGTGTGGTTCGTGTGACATCAATGATGCAAGAGAAAATTGTCTCCGTGCAGAACACATAGACACACGTGTGCGACACACAGAAACACGTTAAGTGAGTAATCACTGATATGTGCGCAGACGCATTGATTTTAATGGGTCTGCACATGTCCATGATTCTGGTACATGTAAAAACAGCAACATACATACCAGAATCACTGACATGTGAAGGAGGCCTTAACCTCTTAACGACCCATGACGTACTGGGTACGTCATGGATCGTGTGCCGGTAAGCCCCGCCCCCTGCCGCCGGCAGGTGGCCGCGATCCGCGCACATATCAGCTGTTATCAACAGCTGACATGTGTGCCTGCTAGCCGCGGGTGGAATCGCTTCCACCCGCGGCCATTAACCCCCTACATTTTGCTGCCAAAATCTGGCATTGATATGTATATGGGCACTGCCATGACAGTCACTTACCCCGCCCCCACCGGAAGTCACGGGACATAATCACGTGACTTTCGGTGGTTGCCATGGTAGCACAGGGTCATGTGATGACGCCTGTAGCTAACATGACTCACTTCCTCTCAATGCCGGAATACAGCCGGCATTGAAAGTAAAGCAGCAAATCTGCAGTTCTCAGCTCTGTAGCTGAGATTTGCAGATAGTGCAGAGCGATCGGATTGCTGATCGGTATAGCCCCCTAGGGGGACTAGTAAAATAAAAAAAAAAGTAAAAAACAAATTAAAAAAAAATAAAAAAAATAAAAAAATCCTAAAAGTTCAAATCACCCCCCTTTCACCCCATTGAAAATTAAAGGGTTAAAAAAATACAAACTACACACATATTTGGTATCGCCACGTTCAGAAATGCCCGATCAAAATATGAAATCAATGAATCTGATCAGTAAACGGCGTAGCGGCAAAAAAATTCCAAACGGCAAAATTACGTTTTTTTTTCGCCGCAAATTTTGCGCAAAATGCAATAACAGGCGATCAAAACGTAGCATCTGCGCAAAAATGATACCATTAGAAACGTCAGCTCGAGATGCAAAAAATAAGCCATCACTGACCTCAGATCCTGAAAAATGAGAACGCTACGGGTTTTGGAAAATGGCGCAAAACGTGCGCCATGTTTTTTGGACAGGCTTGTGAATTTTTTTTAACCCCTTAGATACAAGTAAACCTATACATGTTTGTCTACAAACTCGCACTGACCTGAGGCATCACACAGATATCTCAGTTTTACCATATCGGGAACACAGTGAATAAAATATCCCAAAAACTATTGTATGATCACACTTTTTTTGCAATTTTTCCGCACTTGGAATTTTTTTGCCGTTTTCCAGTACACTATATGGTAAAACTTATGGTTTCATTTTAAAGTACAACTCGTCCCGCAAAAAACAACCCCTCATATGGCAAGATTGATGGAAAAATAAAAACGTTACGCCTCTCGGAAGAAGGGGAGCAAAAAACAAAAACGCAAAAACGGAAAGTGCCCAGGGGCTGAAGGGGTTAAAGGAAACTTGTTATGTTCGATAATGCTGTTCACCTGCAGATAAAAGGTTAATAGCATAAAGGTTTTGCCTGGCTGTAGTACTGGAAGTGTGGCACTCTGGAGAAAAAGAAGGTTTTTTTTCTCCAAAGGGCCACAGACTATCAGTCATGTCTCGAGCAATTAGGCAGCATGCACATTTTGAGTTTTTGGTGAGTTTTTCACCTCAGTATTTGTAAGCCAAAATCAGGAATTGATAAAAAAAAATGCAGAAGTGATTCCCATGTTTCTATTACATTGTTCCTCTGATTGTTCCACTCCTGGTTTTGGCTTATATTGGATTGGATTAATATTAATTAATTGCTGTCCAATTCACAGCTCTTCAGCATTTGTTTCCATCCATTTCTGGGTGTTTCTTGAAATATGTTTTGTGTCAGTGTCTTGCTGGAAGACCCATAGCCTGAGACGCATATCCAGCTTTCTGACACTGGACACTACATTGTGCCACAATATCCTTTTGTAATCTTCAGATTTAATGATGCATCGCACACAGTCAAGGCATCAAGTTTCAGAGGCTGCAAAGCATCTTTGAACCTCCACCATATTTGACTGTAGGTACTGTGTTCTTTTCTTGTAGGACAAAAAGCTCAACCTTGGTCTTGTCTGTCTACAATACACTTTTTCACAAGGATTTTAGATTACTCACATACATTTTGGCAAACTGAAGTCAATCTTTTTTATGTCTCTGTGTCAGCAGTGGGATCATGATGTGTCTTCTACCACAATATTCAATTTAATTCAAATGTCAACAGATATTTCCCACTGACACTGATGCCTGCCAGAAAGCTTGAATTTCCTTGGAACTTGATTGGGACTGCTTATACATTATCTAGACTATCCTGTGTTGCAACCTTTCATCAATTTTCTCTGCTGTCTCATCCAGGAAAATTAGCTTTAGTGCCATGGATTGTAAACTTCTTGATTTTGTTGCATAACTTTGACAAAAGAACTTAAAAATCTCTGAAGGTGGACTTGTATTCTTGAGATTGTTTATAATTTTCAACAGTTTAGTTCTGAAGTCCTCAGACAGTTTACTTCTCCTCTTTATTCATCTATTCATCTTTAACTTATCCATGCTTAGTGTGGCACACACAGATGCACAATACAGAGATTGAGTTAACTTCTTTTTATCTGATTTCAGGCATGATATTCATATTGCCCACAACTGTTACTTATCAGAGGGGAGTTTGAACAATCATAACATGCTTGAAACAAAATTGTTTACCAACAAGTTTGGAAAGGTGCCAAAAATGTTGTCCTCCCCATTTTGGGGTTTCATGTGAAATTAAGTCCAATGCTCATTTTGTTCTCTTTTTCTTGTGCTGTTCAAATACACAGAAAGGAAATTAACATGTATATATCAAAACATGTGTAATTGCAAACATTTATTGAAATAAATGCCTCATTTTCTGGAAGAATTTGAAGGGTTTCAACATTTTTGGCCATGACTGTATAGTCATAATTTAGATTTTTCAACAGAAGCCAACTGACATGTTAACCCAAAAATGCACCACAATCATATTTCTCTTGGCTGATTGATGGGAGTCGGTATTGTTAGAGACTAATACCAAATATATAAGATAGATGATATTAACCACTTTTGCAGGGAAATATGCTCCTGAGCCTTTTCCCCACATGGTCACTCCAGAATTAATGTACAGGTAGGTCACATTTTACTAAAGGGTAAAAGATGGCATTTGTATGGGATTAAGGCTCAAACCGTTTATGTCTTCCCTTTACTCCTAAAGGGGGCTTTACACGCTGCGATATTGTTAGTGAATTATCGTCAGGGTCACGGTGTTTGTGACGCATATCTGGCTTCATTAAAGATATCGCAGTGTGTGGTAAGTACGAGCAACCTTAAACGATTGCAAAAGCGGTCAAAATCATTTGCCGCGGAGAGGTCGTCCTGAAACCGAAAATCGTTCTCTGCTTATTAGCGATGTTGTTCCTCGTTCCTGCGGCAGCACACATCGCTATGTGTGACACCGCAGGAGCGACGAACATCTCCTTACCTGCCTCCACCGGCAATGCGGAAGGAAGGAGGTGGGCGTGATGTTACGTCCCGCTCATCTCCGCTCCTCCGCTTCTATTGGACGCCTGCGGTGTGACGTAACTGTGACGCCGCACAAACCGCCCCTTAGAAAGGAGGCGGTTCGCCGACCAGAGCGACATCGCAGGGAAGGTGTGTCCGTGTGATGGGTGAAAGCGAGGTTGTGCCACACGGGCAATGATTTGCCTGTGTCGCACAACCGATGGGGGCAGGTACGATTGCTTGCGATCTCGCTAGGGAGATCACAGCGTGTAAAGTACCCTTTAGTCTATGATGAACAACTTTGCAGGAGACTGGTGGTTTAACTCAAAATAAATAATTAGGCTGTAGCAAAATGAATCCGAAAAGGTTGCACAAAATATTTGACATATAAAATACAGGGTTAATGCACTGCTGAGACTGTATATAGAAATTGTATTGAATCTTTTATTTTATCTCTTAAGACCTCAGAACATGATAAATATAGAATGTAAAGAATGAAAATGAACAGTGAAACTCACCTTACCACTCGCGTAGCATGCCTGGGTTCTTCACAACCATCAGTAAGGTCATGACGATATAACATGCTCTAAGAACGTATGAATGCAAGCACACAATAATTAATGGCAAACCTCCCTTTATGCATATTTGGAAGCAGAAAACATATACTCTGCAGAGCTAACTGTCTAGCAAAGAGCTGAGGAATAGGTTCAGCTGAACTCACACTAATCGGTGACTGTAACCACTCTCTGCATTGCCCCGATGACTGGAAGCGCGCCACTGCAGGGAAAATTAATTCTAATTTTCTCCATTTAGCTCCGGTTCTAGTAAGTTGTCTACACAGCTATTTACCTGCAAATTAACACTATTTTTGCAGATACATTTTCTTACTGGTCATGACACCATTTTTAAAGGGGTTATGTATCACTAATTTTTCGAAGCATATCAAATGGCTTCACAAGTCTTTAAAAATAAGGTGTCAGGTGTTGCGTAACACAGATATTTCCTCTGAAGAAGAAACCCGCCAGGTTTCGAAACATTTAAGGCTTAGTACAAGCCTTGTGGACCTCTGTACTCTGCCTGTGTGACATCACATGCCATTCTACCAATGGCAGTCCGCTTTACTGCTGGGATAGCCATTAGTCGGGGCATCGATGGCGGCAGCATTGTAATCCCACACTGCGGGATAGCAGGTCTGACAACACTTATCCCTGCAGCACTCTCCAGCTCTCTGTAACTTTTGGAATAAATACTCTACAGGAGCGACGTGGTATTTATCAGCATCTACCTTCTATTTTTTAACTATTTTTGCATTCTACAGTATTTGAGTACTCTTATCTGGAGATTCTATTCATATGGACATGAACGCCATCTAATTGTTTGGGAGGATCTCTGTACAGACATTCACTCCAGCTAATCGTTTGGGGGGATCTCTGTACAGACATTCACTCCAGCTAATCATTTGGGAGGATCTCTTTATTAGAGTTGAGCGCGGTTCTAGGTTTGTGGTTCTCCAGTTCGAGGCTCGAGTGATTTTGGGGCCTGTTCTAGATCGAACTAGAACTCGAGCTTTTTTGCAAAAGCTCGATAGTTCTAGTACGTTCGAGAACGGTTCTAGCAGCAAAAAAACAGCTAATTCCCAGCTGGCTTTCCGCTGTAATAGTGTAAGTCACTCTGTGACTCACACTATTATGAAATTTCAGTGTATAGTGTGCGTGAACAGCGCCTTCAGATCACTGCTGTATGGATAATGGCGATCGCCATTTTTTTTCATTTTTTTTTTTTCCTTGTCTTCCTTCCCTAAGCGCGCGCGTGTAGTGGGGAGGGCCAGCATGTCAGCCAATCTCAGACACACACACAGCTAAGTGGACTTTTAGCCAGAGAGGCAACGGCATGTGTGATAGGATGTCCATGTCACATGTCCCTGCATTATAAAAATGAGTATCTGCCCGTCCGGACGCCATTATCTCTTCTGCGTCCTTGGTGTCAGACATCACTGGCGCAGCTCCGTCCTGAGTCCTATCGCCGATACTGCTGTATGCGCTCCATACACAGCGCAGGACAGCTTAGGGAGAGCACTTTCTATCAGTCCTTTTAAGGGCTCGAACTGGCAGGGTCAGAGCCATAGCTGACAGGTCCTGAAAACAGAGACAGCGTCTGTGTAGCTAAGGTCAGGGATTTCCTTGCTGCATTTCACCATTAGGAGGGAAAAGAAAGGCAGGCTTCCATTCCTCTACCCAGAGCCCCACAACCCTGGCACTGTACCCTCCTGTCCTCTGCACACTCCAACTAATTATAACTAAGCCATTATACTAGCAAACACTGAGTGTACCTAGTGTCATCCTAAACGTGGATATTGGACTTCTGTATAGTCCCACTAGTGCACAGATATTTGCAGCACGTCTGCCTGCATTGCACACTCAAACTCATTATAACTAAGCCATTATACTAGCAAACACTGAGTGTACCTAGTGTCATACTAAACGTGGCTATTGGACTTCTGTATAGTCCCACTAGTGCACAGATATTTGCAGCACCTCTGCCTGCATTGCACACTCCAACTCATTATAACTAAGCCATTATACTAGCAAATACTGAGTGTACCTAGTGTCATCCTAAACGTGGCTATTGGACTTCTGTATAGTCCTACTAGTGCACAGATTTTTGCAGCACTGCCTGCATTGCACACTCCAACTGATAGTTACTAAGCCATTATACTAGCAAACACTGAGTGTACCTAGTGTCATCCTAAACGTGGCTATTGGACTTCTGTATAGTCCCACTAGTGCACAGATATTTGCAGCACGTCTGCCTGCATTGCACACTCAAACTGATAGTTACTAAGCCATTATACTAGCAAACACTGAGTGTACCTAGTGGCATCCTAAACGTGGCTGTTGGACTTCTGTATAGTCCCAGTAGTGCACAGATATTTGCAGCACGTCTGCCTGCATTGCACACTCAAACTCATTGTTACTAAGTCATTATACTAGCAAACACTGAGTGTACCTAGTGTCATCCTAAACGTGGCTATTGTACTTCTGTATAGTCCCACTAGTGCAAAGATATTTGCAGCACCTCTGCCTGCATTGCACACTCCAACTCATTATAACTAAGCCATTATACTAGCAATTTATGCTGCCAGTTTAAGGGCCGTAGTTGCATTATCAGGGATATTTATTCTTTATTATTCTGCTGTTAATAAAGCTAGACCACCGCTGCAATCTACACCACCTCTCAATTTTTACTACCACATTTTCAGTGCACAATCTTGTCGCAATCAACATGAGTGGCAAAATGACAGATGCTGGTGGAAAGGGGAAGAGGCGTGCTGGAAAAGGAAAAAAAGGGTTTGTCCGTGGGGAAGGTGGCAAAGCTCCATTATCATCTGCTGAAGATAGACCATCTACCAGCAAAAGTAAGATGTCTACTACTTACCGTGGACAATCCGATGTGCTTCCTTTTTTACAGACACGAACAACAGGAACAAAGGTAGATGATGGTCAAAAAAAGGAAAATGCTTGAATGGATCTCAAGTGGTCCAACAAGTGCTCTCTCAGCCACTTCAAGTACCGCATCCAAAAAACACCAGTCCTCTGAGTTGTCATCCCAATCAAACTTGCTTTCTCCAAGCTCTGAAGTCTCCATCAGCCCTGCACAGTATGGTGGAACTGAGATGGCTGAGTCTGCAGAGCTGTTCAGTCACACTATAGCCTGGGAATCAGAGGTCTGCTCCCAAGCTACAGTGAGTACAGACCAGGAAATGGTCTGCAGTGATGCCCAGAACCTTTGTGACTCTGATTCAGGACGTGAGGACCAAATTTCTGAGCAAAATGTTGACCCTTTGTCACAAACTGTAATACCTGTGGTTATAGACAATGAGGAACCTACTGATGAAGATGAGACGCAGATACCCGATTGGGATGACAACTTAAATATTCGGTCAGGGCAAGAAGAGGCTCGGTCTGAGGGGGAGGGGGGTGCAAATACAACAATTGATGATGAAGTTCTAGATCCCACCTACTGTCAACCCCCAGTCAGGCACTCGAGGAGGTCAACAGAGGCGGTGGAGGAGGATGCAACCGACGACGAAATTACCTTGCGCCTTCCTGGACAGAGTCGGAGCACTGGTAGCACGTCTACAACTGCATCCTCAGCCACCACTCTGCCTCTGAGCACTAGTCGGGGGGGCTCAGCAGGTCGCATGCCCTCTAGTCCTTGCCTAGCCTGGTCCTTTTTTGACATAGAAAAAGATCGCCCAAATTATGTGATGTGTAAAATTTGTCGTGAGTCTGTTAGTAGAGGTCAAAACCTCAGCAGTTTGACAACTTCTTCCATGAATCGTCACATGAATAAATATCATAGGTCCCGGTGGGAAGCTCACTTTGCTGCAATGCGGCCTAGCGGAGCGAACCATCCACGGCCTGCCCCTTCCAGTGCATCCGCGCGCTCTTCATCTTCTAGGACTTTGGGGACAGCTGTCACACCTGGTTTTCCACGCACAACTTCCACCACTGTAACCGCAACAGGCACTTTGCTTGGTAGGTCGTCAGTTGGTTTGGAAGGGGAAACAAGTGAGTATGTACAGCTCTCTCAGACATCGATAGCACCAACGTTGGATGAAGGCAACATCATGTCTCCGCCTGCACTTTCCTCACAAACCTGCATTTTTCCAGGGACACCCTACTCATCACCGTCTACACACAGCAGCCAGATCTCTGTCCCTCAGATGTGGTCAAATAAAAGGCCATTTCCTGCGACCCATGACAAAGCTAAGAGGTTGACTCTATCCCTCTGTAAGCTCTTGGCTACCGAAATGCTGCCTTTCCGCCTAGTGGACACACAGGATTTTAGAGACCTTATGTCTGTCGCTGTGCCCCAGTACCAGATGCCTAGTCGCCACTACTTCTCTAAGAAAGGTGTGCCCGCGCTACACCAGCATGTCGCACACAACATCACCGCTTCCTTCAGAAACTCTGTGTGTGAACGGGTGCATTTCACCACCGATACTTGGACCAGTAAGCATGGACAGGGACGTTACATGTCGCTGACTGGGCACTGGGTAACTATGGTGATAGATGGTGAAGGGTCTGCTGCACAAGTCTTGCCGTCCCAACGACTTGTGTCTCAATCCTCTGTCTGTCCAAGTTCCGCCACTGCTTCTGCCTCCTCCACCTCATCTGGGTCCTCCACCTCTGCCTCAAGCCTGCCTGGTCAGGCAACCAGCGTTCTCACTGCGCAGAAGGAATCACGCACCCCTCATTACTATGCTGGCAGCAGAGCGCAACGGCATCAGGCGGTCTTTAGCTTGACATGTCTTGGGAATAGGAGTCACACAGCTGAGGAGTTGTGGTCAGCTCTGCGGTCAGAGTTTAATAAATGGTTGTCTCCACTCAACCTGCAGCCTGGTAAGGCCGTGTGCGACAATGCTGCAAACCTGGGTGCGGCCCTTCGCCTGGGCAAGGTGACACATGTGCCTTGTATGGCTCACGTGTTGAACCTTGTCGTCCAGCAATTCTTAACACACTATCCCGGCCTAGATGGCCTTCTGACCAGGGCACGAAAACTGTCTGCTCACTTCCGCCGTTCAACCGCCGCAGCTGAGTGACTTGCATCTCTCCAGAAGTCTTTCGGCCTGCCGGTTCATCGCCTGAAATGTGATGTGGCGACACGCTGGAATTCGACTCTCCACATGTTACAGCGACTGTGGCAGCACCGGCGAGCCCTGGTGCAATACGTCATGACGTATAGCCTGGGCCAACGAGATGCAGAGGTGGGGCAGATCACCCTGATGGAGTGGTCTCAGATCAAGGACCTATGCACTCTTCTGCACAGATTCGACATGGCGACGAATATGTTTAGCGCTGACAATGCCATTATCAGCATGATAATTCCAGTCATTTACATGCTGGAGCACACGCTAAACACTATTCGGAGTCAGGGGGTGGGACAACAGGAAGGGGAGGAACTACAGGAGGATTCATATGTGCAAGGGACAACAACATCACCAAGGTCCAGACGTTCATCATCACCAATGCAGCAAGCATGGGACGATGGGGGACAGGGATCAACAAGGGTGCATAGTAGCAGGCGAAATGTTGAGGAAGGTGCAGGAGAACATGAAGAAATGGAGGACGAACTGTCCATGGACATGGAAGACTCAGCAGATGAGGGAGACCTTGGTCAAATTTCAGTTGAAAGAGGTTGGGGGGAGATGTCAGAGGAAGAAAGAACGGTTAGCACCTCTATGCCACAAACACAGCGTGGACTTGGTCCGCATGGCTGCGCAAGACACATGAGTGCCTTCTTGTTGCACTACCTCCAACATGACCCTCGTATTGTCAAAATTAGAAGTGATGATGACTACTGGATTGCCACACTATTAGATCCCCGGTACAAGTCCAAATTTTGTGACATAATTCCACCCATAGAAAGGGACGCACGTATGCAGGAGTATCAGCAGAAGCTGTTACTCGATCTTAGCTCGGCTTTTCCACCAAACAACCGTGTAGGTGCAGGGAGTGATTCTCCCAGTTGTAACTTGACAAACATGGGACGGTCTCGTCACCTTCAACAGTCTACCCGTACCAGTAGGACTGTATCTGGTGCTGGTAACAGCAATTTTATGGAATCTTTTCATAATTTTTTTAGACCCTCCTTTGCAAGGCCACCAGAGACAACAAGTCTGACACATGGTCAACGGCTGGAGAGGATGATACAGGAGTATCTCCAAATGAACATCGATGCCATGACTTTGCAAATGGAGCCTTGCTCCTTTTGGGCTTCAAATCTAGAAAAATGGCCAGAGCTCTCCAGTTACGCCTTGGAGATTTTGTCGTGTCCAGCTGCCAGCGTTGTCTCTGAACGTGTCTTCAGTGCTGCTGGGTGTGTGCTGACAGATAAGCGCACGCATCTGTCCAGTGACAATGTGGACAGACTAACGTTCATCAAAATGAACAAGTCATGGATCCACCAGGAAATTACTACCCCTGTGTCATCCTGGGGAGAGTAAATGCTTGTGGATTTGGAATGTGCTTGATGCAAATCAAAACATCCTGATTGCAACTAGGGCACAAGTGCTGCCACTGATAAGGTGTCTGTGTGGCCCAATTTTTTGAAAAAAGGGAGACTCCGCTTGGAGTAACCCTTGCTTGCTGTGTTTTTTAAAAATGATCCAAGATGAACAGAGCTGGTATCAGGAAATACTTTGCTACCTACCCCGGTTTCATCCTGGGGACGGTTAAGAATAGCGTACTTTTGAATGTGCTTGATGCAAATCTAGCTGTGAAGTGTACAACTAGGGCACAAGTGCTGACACTGAATGGGTGGGTGTGTGTGGGGCCCAATTTTTGGAAAAAAAGGGAGACTCCGCTTGGAGTAACCCTTGCTTGCTGTGTTTTTTAAAAATGATCCAAGATGAACAGAGCTGGGATCAGGAAAGACTTTATCTACCTACCCCGGTGTCATGCTGGGACGGTTAATTATGGCGTATTTTTGAATGTGCTTGATGCAAATCTAGCTGTGAATTGTACAACTAGGGCACAAGTGCTGCCACTGAATGGGTGGGTGTGTGTGGGGCCCAATTTTTGGAAAAAAAGGGAGACTCCGCTTGGAGTAACCTTTGCTCGCTGTGTTTTTAAAAAGGAGCCAAGATGAACAGAGCTGGGATCAGGAAAGACTTTATCTACCTACCCCGGTGTCATGCTGGGGACGGTTAATTATGGCGTATTTTTGAATGTGCTTGATGCAAATCTAGCTGTGAAGTGTACAACTGGGGCACAACTGCTGCCACTGAATGGGTGGGTGTGTGTGGGGCCCAATTTTTGGAAAAAAAGGGAGACTCCGCTTGGAGTAACCCTTGCTTGCTGTGTTTTTTAAAAATGATCCAAGATGAACAGAGCTGGGATCAGGAAAGACTTTGCTACCTACCCCGGTGTCATCCTGGGGACGGTTAAGTATGGCGTATTTTTGAATGTGCTTGATGCAAATCAAAACATCCTGTTTGCAACTAGGGCACAAGTGCTGCCACTGATAAGGTGTCTGTGTGGCCCAATTTTTGGAAAAAAGGGAGACTCCGCTTGGAGTCACCTTGCGGTGTTTTACATGATTTTAGAAGGGCATGCCATGCCTATATCTGTGTCTCATCCTCTTTTTCCTCGTAACGCTGTTTTGTTTTCACATGAGAATTTGTCCTTGTCACTTTCCCATGTGTTTATGTTGTGTTGTGAGTTGTTTATCACCTTTTGGACACCTTTGAGGGTGTTTTCTAGGTGTTTTTATGTGTTTGTGATTGCCTGCCATTGTTTCCTATGCAGTTCGAGTTCGGTTCGTCGAACGTTCGACGAACCGAACTCGAACGGGACCTCCGTTCGGCGAACCGACCTCGAGCCGTACCGCGACCGGTTCGCTCATCTCTACTCTTTATAGACATTCACTCCAGCTAATCATTTATTAGGATCTCTGTACAGACATTCACTCCAGCTAATTGTTTGTGAGGATGAGTGTTATGTTTTAATCCTAATGCATACTGCATGAGTCCTTTTTTTATAACTTTTTGTAACTTTTTGTGCCTATTTGTAACAATTTATAATACTGCTACTCTGCAATATTGTCATTTTGGGACCTCTGTTTACAGAATTTTGAATAGGGCTATTCCCATTAGTTATGTTTGATGGCTGATTAGCACAATTTGCTATCAAATCTCCTGCCCTCTCCATTTCTTTGAAACAATATCAATCTTTATGGTGTCTAGCACAGGGTTGGTTCTTATATCTTGTGACTTCAAGTTTTTAAAAACCCAAACAAGCAATACATTTTTATTTAAAATGTATTTTTCTTCCTTTGCTCAGAACACAGAGTCGTTCCAGGCTGAGTTGTTTTCATTTCCCTTTTTAGGTTTTTAAGTCACCTCTTAGGCTATGTGCCCACTGGACATTGTACTCGCGGATATATCCGCAGATTTGTCAGCAGGTTTCCCGCAGCTGATCCCCGGAGTCCGCAGATATACATTGCTGCGGGATTCCAGCGAAATGTCTGCAGTAAACCTGCAGACATTCTTGCGACTTACCTGCGGATGTCCCAGCCTCTATCTTTATAGTGGAGAGGCAGGATTTCCGCAGGTATTTCCGCAGGAAAAATTTACATGCAGTTACGTGCGGCTGCGGAACATCCGCAGCATGTTCTGCAACCTAACATACCGCAGCATGGACACAGCAGTCCCCATGTCCCAAAGGATAACATGGGGAGTGTTTGTAGTGTACTTGCTAAAACCTGCGGATTTATCTAGAAAATCCAGATAAATCCGCAGGGTTTCCACGGCAAAATCCGCAGGCACATTGTCCTGTGGGCACATAGCCTTACACTATATTGCCTTGCATCCCTTGCAATTCCTGCTAGATCAACTCCTTCTTTGTAGTCAAAGCTCTTTCATCACCTTCTTATTAAACCTTTACCCCATTCCACCATAAAACACAAATCTCACCATTTTCCCTGCCTCAATGAAATGGCTTTTGGAAATGAAATATTTTTAAGCAAGATCGGTCATTTACCTGGAGCAGCAAAACTAAAGAGTGTGTTCGAAAAAGTAAATTAATTGTAAAGTTGTTTTCATTATTTTCTAGCCTACAGGGGGTAGTCTAATTCTTGTTGGGATATTGATAGCTGGAAACCCCACAGATCAACTGTTAAAATAATCTTTATATACTCTACCTTATGAAGACAGTGAATAAAACTGCAATGCGCAAGTCTATATAATATTCATTGGCCTCTGCCATGTACAGCAGAACAGTCATATCCAATGTGTAAATACTGCTATGCTTTGTAGCTCCACTCAATGCATTTACATCTGGTTGCTGCAAGAGATTATAGCAGATGATTATGTGGATCAAAACTCAACAATCTGACATTGATGACATAACCTATGAATAGGTAATCAATTTTCTATTCTTTAATATTGATTAACTGTACAACTGCTAAGAGTTTCTATACACAGAATGTTTACGTTAAAGGAAGGATATTCCTAAATTTATAATATAAAGATTTGGAGCATGATTTCATATTAATACTATTCACTAATATTTACCAGGCCTGATATTGGCTTATTTTCATAGTCCAAATTGTATCTGTGAAGATCTGATCCATTTTTTTTCTTAAGCAAATACAAGTGATAGAATGAATTTCTGCTAAATTAATGCAATTCTGTTCCTTTTAACTAAATATTGATGCAAATATAGTGCCGTTTATCTCTGCAGTGCTTAGCAGTTCCACAAAAAGTAATTTGGATTAGTTTCTGAATTCTAATTGTTCTATGGAGCTTTTTGACCTCTTGCATAAAGTAACCATCAGAAAGCCATATCATATTATCATGGAAATACAATAGCCAGTGAGACCACGTTAGCTGGTTTTGGGGTAAGAATTAGTGAGGAGTGAATATATTTAACACCATTCATTACTCTTATGAATATTAAGGTATTCAGAATATTTGTTACTTGTCAAGTATTTTGGTATTCACCACTTGAGTTTCAAGTCCCCGCCCCACATGTTTGGCATCTGATTTTCATCCTCTAAGCATGCAGACATTGCCTGCCAATCACAGTAATGGCATCTTTGCTACTGGCATTACTGTGATTGGCAAGCAAAGAAAAAAAAAAAAGATACGAGAAAAAACACAAACACACAAAATCCTTTATTTTAAATAAAACACCTTCTTTCACCAATTTATTAACCCCCAAAATACCCTTGCAGGTATGAATGCTCATGACAGATCCACTTCTACCCTTAAAATTTCAGGTATTGAAAGGGTTTTTTTTTGCAGCCATAGTGGTAACCATAGGAGAAAACTGTTAAATTGCGATGCATTTTTGATATTTAACCTAGGCACATGTTCTCCTTATGAATTTAATTCACGACGAGAGATTATGTATCATTATTAACCATCCTTATATTGAGAACTTTCTCCTTCCCCTCTTTTTTTTTTTTTTTAATTTTCGCTGCAAAATCGGTTACATACATATTTGAATCACAGTAATAACAGGATGTCTCATGTTATGGGACGCCAGTTAACTCATGGAAACAGACATAATGGGGTCTTTACTATAGCTAATATACAGTATGTATATATCATGTGATTATAATGGTGTCCCATTGGAATGTTTATTTTGTTGTCGGTATATAATATACAAAATTGATTCACAATTTATTATTACTATTTAATGATCAATGCATTATACTTTGTATTTGTACACATATTGTAAAGCCTTTATGGGTACTTTGCTGCCACAGCTTGGTACTAAATTCCCCTTCATTTGGGATTATTTGATTATACCACCTGTGTCATTTATCCCCTAAAGGTTAAAAGTGAGCCTTTATGAAACATAAGCCATGTGCTCTGACAAAAGACATCTTGTCTGAAACGCGTTGCATTTTTAATTGCTCTTATTATTTTGAAACAAGTCCTGTACGTTGGATTTTAATTTTTGGTATAAAAGAAATTGATTTTATGCATTTGGAAACTGGAGATCTTTTCTATTTCAAGTCACTGCACCAGCAACGCTGTTATCCTTGCTTCTAAAACAGGGACGTGTTCCTATACAGGTGAGCTGGTTAAAACCCTTTCTTCACTATTACAGGGAAAGAGACCGACAGACAGAAAGAGGCAGACGGGGAAAGAGACAGACAGGGAAAGAGACAGACAGAAAAAGACACAGCTAGACAGGAAAAGAGACAGACAGGGAAAGAGATAGACAGACAAAGACATAGATAGACAGGAAAAGAGATAGACAGGGAAACATACAGACAAAGAGGCAAACAGACAGAGAGCTAGACAGTCAGAGACTCGGAAAGAGGGAAAGTGGGAGAAAGTCAAAGGGACAGTTACTATCCTAGGCACCACAGCTAATATATATATATATATATATATATATATATATATATATATATATATATATATTGTGGTAGAGCCACTTTCTCAGCAGTAGGGAATGGATGCAGGAACACCTCACGTGTCTATTTTCACCTGGTTTATTATCATCAGTCACAATCCATAGACAAGAAGGCAGCACTACTTCCTCCAACACAGGAACATACAGAGCTAAACAGAAGACCATGAGTGTGTCCAGAGGCCTGGCTTTTACCTCAGGGACCACACCCCGTGGTGGAGATATGGTGAACAGCCATCCCACGCATCTCTTTAGCTGTCCACACAAACCCGGCCCAGGTAATACAAATGAATCCTCTCAGCACCTAACGTGCTGCAGTACTACATCCAGGTTCACATCACTGATTGCAATAGTCGCAGTGACACATATCTCCCCTTGTGCACATCACCAGTGATCACATCACTATATATGTATATATATATATATATATATATATATATATGTGTGTATGTGTGTGTGTGTGTGTGTGTCTGTAATAGTAATATTAATTTTAATGTCAAATTAATAAAAATAGTTTCAATATTATATACTGTGCTTTAAAGTTTGGAAGTGTAATCTGGATTGATATATGTAAACTAGAAGGTGGCCCGATTCTACGCATCGGGTATTCTAGAATTTACGTATTGTGTAGTTCATGTATGATTTTTGTTATATATATATAGAGATGTTGTTGTGTGTAGTTACCAAGTGTTTGTGTAGGCGCTGTACATGTTCTGGGTGTTGTCTGGGTGTGGCGGGGGGTGAGAGCGGTGTTGTATGTGTGTTGCGTGTGTTGCGTTGTTTGTGGAGCGCTGTGTGTCTGTAGCGTTGTGTGTGTGAGTTGCGCGGTTTGTGTGTGTGTGGTGTGTTTTGGGGGGAGGTATGTTTTGTGCAATGTGTGTGTTGTGCGGTATGTGCGTATATTTGTGTGTGCCGCGGTGTTTGTGTGTTGAGTGTTGTGTGTGTGCAGCGTTGTCTGTGTGTGTGGGTGTCTGTGTAGGGCAGTTGTTTGTGGTTCCCAGTGTGTGTGTGTGTGTGGTGTGTTGTGCAGTGCGCGTGTGTGTGTGTGTGTGTGTGTGTGTGCATCAGCCTCTCTTCTCTCAGCCTACCTCTCCCAGCCTCCCTCCTCCCAGCCTCCCTCAGCATCAGCCTCCCTCTCCCAGCCTCCCCAAGCATCAGCCTCCACCAGCATCAGCCTCTCTCCTTCCAGCCTCCCCCAGCATCAGCCTCCGCCAGCATCAGCCTCTCTCCTTCCAGCCTCCTCCAGCATCAGCCTCCCTCTCCCAGCCTTCCCCAGGATCAGCCTCTCTCCTCCCAGCCTCCATCCTCCCAGCCTTCCCTAGCATCAGCTTTCCCCTCCCAGCCTCCCTCAGCATCAGCCTTCCCCAGCATCAGCCTCTCTCCTCCCAGCCTCAGCCTCTCTCCTTCCAGCCTCCCCCAGCATCAGCCTCTCTCCTTCCAGCTTCCCTCAGCATCAGCCTCCCCTTCCCAGCCTTCCCCAGGATCAGCCTCTCTCCTCCCAGCCTCCTTCCTCCCAGCCTCCTCCTCCCAGCCTCCCTCAGCATCAGCCTTCCGCTCCCAGTCTCCCCCAGCATCAGCCTCCCCATGCATCAGCCTCCACCAGCATCAGCCTCTCTCCTTCCAGCCTCCCCCAGCATCAGCCTCCCCTTCCCAGCCTTCCCCAGGATCAGCCTCTCTCCTCCCAGCCTCCTTCCTCCCAGCCTCCCCCTCCCAGCCTCCCTCAGCATCAGCCTTCCGCTCCCAGTCTCCCCCAGCATCAGCCTCCCCAAGCATCAGCCTCCACCAGCATCAGCCTCTCTCCTTCCAGCCTCCCCCAGCATCAGCCTCTCTCCTTCCAGCCTCCCTCAGCATCAGCCTCCCGTTCCCAGCCTTCCCCAGGATCATCCTCTCTCCTCCCAGCCTCCTTCCTCCCAGCCTCCCTCAGCATCAGCCTTCCCCTCCCAGTCTCCCCCAGCATCAGCCTCCCCAAGCATCAGCCTCCACCAGCATTAGCCTCCACCAGCATTAGCCTCTCTCCTTCCAGCCTCCCCCAGCATCAGCCTCCCCAAGCATCAGCCTCCACCAGCATCAGCCTCCCTCGTCCCAGCCTCCCCCTCCCAGCCTCCCCCAGCATCAGCCTCTCTCCTCCCAGCCTTCCCCATGATCAGCCTCTCTGCTCCCAGCCTCCTCCAGCACGCCGTGCTCCTCTGCCGACACTCACACACCCGATCGCATCCACTCACACACACCCGATCGCATCCACTCACACACACCCGATCGCATCCACTCACACACACCCGATCGCATCCACTCACACACACAGACACTGACGATATCGCACATACGCGCTTATACTCACAACATCCGGAGGTATCACATGCTTCTGGCCATGTGATCCTCCCGCAGGTCCTGGAAGCTAACAGCACAGTACCGCCGCCGAGAAGCAAGCGATATCCCAGGATGTTGTGAGTATGTGGATGCGATGTGATGTGTGAGGTGTGTGTGAGTGTGATCTGATTTGTGTGTATGTGTGTGCTGTTATGTGTGTGTGCTGTTATGTGTCTGTATTTTCCGCCGCTGCAGGACCTTGATGTGTGGATGCGATGTGATGTGTGTGTGAGGTGTGTGTGAGAGTGATTGTGAGCCGGTGTACACTGGTAACTATGATACACATCGGGTAACTAAGGGACCTTAGTTACCCGATGTTTATAATGGTTACCAGCTTTCACGGCCTCCGTCAAGATCCCAGCATCGCAAGGTTATGTCTGGCGCTGCCGGGATCCTGACGGAGCCGGTGTAGAAGCAAGTGATATCCCAGCATGTTGTGATGTGGGAGGTGTGTGTGAGAGTGAGTGTGAGAGTGAGTGTGATCTGATGCGTGTGTGTGTACTCACCTGGGAGTCGCGGCTCCGTGTCAGTTGGGCCAGAGCGAGCGTGCATTGCGTGAGGGGGGCGGGGCCTGCAGAGAGCCGGGGAGAGAGGCCAATCCGTGTGGGGGGGCGGGGCCATGGCGAGCCCAGCGGCCAATCAGCTTTGTGTCACCGTAAGGACACAATTTCGGAGCATGACAGACAGACAGACAGACAGATAGACAGACAGACAGACAGACAGAATAAGGCAATTATATATATAGATTCTCTTTCTTTAAGGATGAGAATTGACAGATATAAAAGTCACTGAACTAATTAAGACATTGCAACATAGTAGTAGGAATAACGTCTAGTGACACCGTGTCCTATATTGATTGTCTGACTTAGAATTTCCCATTGGTCCAGTTCTGGCTGTAAGCCACTGGATTAGTATTTGCTGCTTTAAAATGGATTAGTAGGTAAAATCTATCATTTGCTAAACCTGCTGTATTGATTTGTTGATTCCCTGAATCTATTTTGCATATATAAAAGGTTTCATGTGTTACATTGTCAATGCAAACCATGGGTGCACTGGTTTTAGAATAAGGGATGTCTAACTCATGAAAAAGACATCAGATAAGGGAAAAACTGCATCTTTGAAACAAATTATTGGAAAAGATTGAAAAGTACTTTTTTAAAAGCATGGATCGGTTTCTAACAAATTGTGTTCAACTGGCGAGAAATAATGCACTGTATGTAAGATTCATTATCAGCATCTTCTCTCCTTTCTTCTTACGTCTTTGATCATTTTATCAGTTTTAATGACTTCTTATTTTACTTGTTATTTTCCCAAATGTTTAACAATACAGAATGTTAGATAATAATAATAATAATAATAATAATAATAATAATAATTATTATTATTATTATTATTATTATTTTAAGTTATGTCACTTGGTTAAAAAAAATGTTTAATTTAACTCTTCCTCCTTCTGGTTTTCACTGTCGTTTCCCCACTGTTTTAAGACTAGTGACAACCTTAGGACTGAAGCCTTCCATCTCCATCTTGACTCTTCATTTAAATGAGGTTTACTTTCCTTTGGTGTCTCATGAGGTAATTTCAGTGTTGTTGGCAGCAGCTCTGAGCAGTGCAGGTCAGCTGTTGTTGTTTTGGCCCACGCCTATTTAGGTTACGTTCTGGAGCCTTCCCAGCAGTCTCTGCTGGTGTTAGAATCATTTATACTTTGGCCAGCCTGGTGGAAGGATCTGCTGAAGTTTTTTCCTGTGCTCATCCACCTGCTACTATTGAGTCTGTCTGTTAAGGTGAAGTTTGATGTTTCATATACTTCTGTTTATTCCCCGGTATGTCTTACCTTTCCATCCGTGTTTATTAGTTGAATGGTAAGTCTAGTGTACTCGTCGGCCTATTCACTAGACAGGGTGACTTCAGGGCCAACTGAGAAACCCAAGTATTCTGCTCAATGACAGGTTGAAAGAATCTTTATAAAGATGTTAGGAAGCTTAGGAGTCAGATTGAGGTGAGTGCAGGAGGTGCCCCCTCACGCCTCTCCCTAGCAGCAGGGACTTCCATTGTTTTGTGACTCCGGTGTTTCCCCATTTTTGTGGTGTTTTTGGTAATTTGTCAGATGCCCGTTGGTCTGATTACGTGCGTCTTGTGTTATATATGGACCTATTCTACTCCGTGAGTGTCACTGGTTTGTAAGACCAAATCACTTAAAGTCCTATGTTCATATCCCATTTTATCCTCATGTAAAAAGGCTCAGTCTGGGGAGGTAAGCTGTATGGTGAGTACAAGTATTTTATTTAGAGACCCCATAGCAAAATGATGGACATTCAATTTGCAGAGAATAACTTCTTTATGAATTATAATTCTGCGAAACATCAACGTGAACAGGCAAATTTAAAATTTTCCTTATCTCTAATCAAAACCCATAAGAAATTGTCTCTTGAGGATAATAAGCTACAGACAGCTTAAAAATGTGTTGTCTATATCGTTATCATGTCAGAACCTGAACCTAGAGGGTTCTCCTTATCTGCGCAGCCTTTATAACCTTATGCGTAGTATTAAAGAGGTTGGCCACTACACTAACATTGATGGTCTATCCTTGCGATAGGTCATCAATGTCTGATCATCCAAGGTTCAACATCCAGCATCCCTGATGATGAGCTGTCCGCACTGCCGGTGGTGGTGGTAGTAGACAGCCAGAAATTCTAATTTTAGGAGATGCTCTGTCTTTTGAGGCTGGGTACTGCACATGCGACTCCTATTGATGTGAATGGGAGACCAATGTGCAGAACAATATCCTACCACAACCACTATCAAAAGACGGAGCAGCTCCGGAAATGAGCATATCTGGCTTCCTGCTTCTGGCACCGGGAACAGCTAATCGGCAGGGGTGCCGGGTATCAGACCCCAGGTGATCAGACATTGATGTCCTATCCTAAGGATAAAACATCAATGTTAGAGTAGTGGCCAACCTCTTTAATACTTCGTATAGGGTTAGAAGGGCTGAACAGATCTCCTGAGAATTCTATAGGTTCTGAAATGATAATAATATAGACAACACATTTTTAAGCTGTCTGGCACCAGGAACAGTTGATTAGTGGTAGTGTCAGGTGTCGGACCCTAGGCGATCAGACATTGATGACCTATCCTAAGGATAGGTCATCAATGTTAAAGTAGTGAACAACCCCTTTAATGTACTGAGTAGAAAAAGATATATCTGAATATAGACATTGAATCATACTGTTATAACATTTATTAAATGAATGTTTGGGTCTCTATAAATATTTGTTTAGCACCTCAATGTTTGTATGCAGTGGCTGTGCTACGCAAACTATGAAAGTGAGATCCATTCCGGTACTGATTATAATTGGCAATGGGTGATATTCATGTACTAGACTAAAATGTAAAGTTACACAAAAAAAAAAACTGGAAAAAAGTCTGAACAATTTGACATTTTATTATGACATAGTCATAATAAAAGTTAATATGCAAGATAAAGAATTTGTCGCCTTGTTGTGGAAACGTAGGCTATTCATAAGATTAATATGATCAGAAATAAGTATACGTATTTTGTCCTGTGACGTTTACTATAATCTCTGACTTTTTGCATCAGGAGATGATCATCTATAATTTACTAATTTATAATGTTATTATAAAAGTGTTACTAATTTCAGTACAGCTTCTCGAGGCAGACAATGGTAGTGTCATACAAGTATATGAGTTTTGCTTCACTTGAGTTTCCATAGCAACTGATTCTTGTAATTTTCTACTGATCATTTTTAAACTTTGCCAAGGCAAGGCTTGGCATTCATCAGTCCTCAGTGCTTATTTTAGTAATGACATTTCTGTAGTATGCATACAACTGGAAAAGCACAGGTATACAAATACAAAGGACGTAGTCAATTTGTTTGTTTGTTTACTTGTTTGTTTATTTTACTTTTAAATGAACTGAAGTTTTATTTCACAGAAAGTTATAAAATTTGAATTTTGGAAAAAAATAGCAATCTCTTTAATTACATATCCTTTGTATTCAGCAGTTTTAACATTTTGTGTGTTTTTTTTTTTAAAGCCTCATTCTTTCATGTTCTTAAAGTTTACAGTGTTCTTCGATGGTCATTAAAGATAAGACTTTTATAATAAAGTAATAAAGATAACAAATGAGTTTTAAAAACTAAAGTGCTTCATGGCCATCGGAAGCAGGGGACATTAGTGTCCTCAGAACCTGCAAACTCCTGTTTTTAGGCAGATGGTAACCTAGATTCTCTTTTCATGTCCAGATGGAAACCATCTGCCTAAAGAATTGATCTTAATGTCCCTGTCTTCCGTTAGTCATTAAACTATCACCTGTAAATCAGTTTCGTTGTGGGTTTATTACTGTGTTCACTGAACACTTCATACTCTTACTGGTATAGTAAAAGGATTGTTCATAAAACTAGAAACACACTAAAAAGATTCTGTAGTAGAAATGATCTTTGAAGCATGTTCAACCAAAGCCTCTGTATTGGTATTGCTAATGATGTGACAATGACAACACTTTATCTTTAGATTTCTTTAGGACTGCAATGGCACAATTGGAAAAGGCCTCTGGACAAAAATCAGTGTTATTGATTCACTTGTGGCTCTGCAAAAGGCAGAGCCACTGTGTTTTATGTGTTCTCCTGTTGCCAGTATTCTCCACGGTTTTGCCCAATGGAGGGGCCTATTCTGTAGTGCCTCAGTTTGGGGAATCAGGCTTCATTATTATGGAGCTGTTTCTATGGAACACCACCAGTGTTGGCTCCTACTCAGCAGTGTACGCTTTTGGTTCCCATGAGTTCATTCTGATCTTGTCCCGCTACCTAGTGCTCCATCCCTTGAGCTCCATTCCTCCCATTTTGTCTGTCCTCCCTTTCTCCCTGACCTTTTGCACATTTTGTGATCTCATTCTGCTGTCCCCTCTGTACTCACGTGTTCTCTCAGCTTCCAATCTTGGCTTGTTCCCTGACTAAAGCTCTGCTCTCCATCTGTCCCTGACAATATCTCCTGGCATACTAACCTTCGGCTCTCACGTTATCTTGGCTTCTCTTACTCCTCTGTTCAGACGTCACCTCCTGACATTCGCCTGTTCGACTATTCTTCTGACATTGCCGCTTAAGTACTGGTGACCTCTAGCATTACTTTCATCTCACTACAACTAGGAGCTCTACATTTCTTAAGTGTACTTGTGTCTTTTGGTGGTAACTTTACATTTATATCATATGTGGTTGAATTGAATTGGTTTTCAAAATTTTCAACTTTCTGCATAACTAATCATATGCTAAATAGTAGCATGCCAAATTCTGTATGAGATAGCCAAGATAAAGATGTATAAAATGAAGGTACAAAAGCCAAAATAAATTACCTAAAAATACCCCAAGTATTTAGACTGTAGATTGTATTAAAGGAATATAAAGATAAGGACCCATTAGATAAAACTATAATTTCACCAACATATAGTCAAAGAAAAGATGATTTAAAAATATAAAAAAGACAATATTTAAGAGAAGATCATACAGTGGACAATAGTAAAAAAGATTGAAAAACGAACTGGAATAGTAAAGTTAAAGTTTGGTGTTCATAGGACTTAAAAAAAACCCAAACAGTATTAAAGTTTGGCATTCAGGTGCTTTACATATGCAAACCACTCAAAGGAGCATTGGTATAATCAGGTATGCTCTGTGCTGAGAGCTGACAATTTAATTTAACTGTAACAGCAGAGACCAACACCTTTGCAAGTAAGTGCTGCAATCTGCATTTCAATTGCAAAGGATTTAAATAATCTAATTATCAACCTAGTCAGCTGAACAGTGCTAAAATCTGCATAACAACTATAGTCTCTGAGCCATACTAGCCATTTGGCAATTGCCATTGGGCCTGTACTTACATTGGCCACTCTGAGACTTGGTATGTCTCAATATTGTCAGCAGTGCAGGGTTGAGAATGGAGAGAGAGTGCTAAATGCTGCTTCACAGGCTACTGTAATGCATGATGGAACTTTTATTAATAGAACACAGTAAGCCTGGGGAGAGGAAGTGATCAATGTTAACATAAGAACTGAAGCTACAGACACCCTGTGATACTATCTGCATCATAAAAGGTTTATATTACTATAATAAAACTATGGATGCATTTAGTGACACATGATAGCATGATTGATTAATAGAAAATGAAATTAATTAGGGTAGTGGATAACTTCTTTGAGTTACTAATCAAACACACATTTTTCAATACTTTAGAACTTAGTTGGTGTAATTTCTGCTTAAATGTAAGTTCCAGTAGCAAATGCCAAATATGACTTGCAACTAAATTTAAATTAGAATTCATTCTGTATGTTTTATAACTGCTTTGTTAATACACTGTAACTAAATGAAATTAATGTACTGTACATACAGTACTGAGTTTAAATCCCTCATGAAATTCAAAATGCAGTTCATTGCTTTATACAGTAATTAGACAATAGTTTAGTAGGATGTCATCTGCTCATAAAAAGTCAAGTAGTCCCTTATGATAACACCAGCTTGACACTGAAGACAAAATAGAAATCATAAAAATATGTTCTCTTAATTAAACTGCAACCTCTCAGCTTATTTCTGGCCACAAAGCAGGTTCACTGTTTGTAAAGCAAAAAAGTTACTTTCTCTCTATATATTTACCATACCATATGTCTTAAAATGAGTTTAGAAGCAAATATGTTATTTTTTATTGCAAATTCTTTATGTATAATTTAAATATCTTAAAAGCGTAGGTTAGTTGGAATAATATACATGTGTAATTGGTGAAAAAGATATATGTCACTCTGTTATCCTGATGGGTGATCAGATAGGTAACACTCTATAAGTAAAAACGAAAATGGAATCTGGCTAGCCGAAATGTGCATTGCAGAAAATCTGCAATCCAAACAATATCAAACGTTTTGGTCAAACAAATAGACCTTTTTCAGATAGATTGCTGATAAAGGCAATAGACAAGAAAGGAAGTGCCGAGTAGGAGCACATTATAAGCTTTAAGGTATTAAGATTCACACAAATTAATAAATTTAATTTTTAAAGACAATTTTGGCAAAATTGGCAACTTGGAATTGAAAAATTTTAATCCCATCTCTAGCACGAAGGCAAGTGTTATGAACTGTTATGAGTATTAAGAATTATATGAAGATATCCAAAAAGCAAGACTTGAAATGGCGCTTGCACTGTGTACCACATCTAAATCTGCATTCAGATATCATAAGACTCACAAGACATTCTCGGACTTTCTTGTAATAAGTGAGTAATGCTGACTTAGCTTAATATAAAATGAGGAAACACATATACAGTATATATATATATATATATATATATAAATATATATATAAATATATATATATATATATATATATATATATATATATATATATATATATATATATCAGAGTAAGCTCTTTTTACTCTTTTTGTAGTTTACCCAATAGGAGACGTGTTACGTATTATTGGCTCCTAGCCAACTAATTTCTTTAAATGTATGTGAGCTTCCTTAATTAAAGCAGTCATATATTCAACCTAGATCTGTGTACACATCACTGGTCTCTAGATGAATGAGATAGCATGCTACTAACAAATGACTCATATGATTTGGAAGCAGACGGGTTTAAGATGTAGATGCTTAACTTGGATTGCATCACTGTAAATTATGCCCTTAACAAAGTACGGTATACATTTTTTTATTTTTTTTATACCCTACATTTAATAGACATTGAGGTCTCTGGAGACTTTAGTGGATAATAAGGAACATTCAATTTGAATGGATGCAAAATTTATATCCTTGCTAAATTTTAACAGTCTGATGAATTTGAGTCTTGACCCATTTGTTCATCTCTAAAAATCAGATATTATATTATAGTACTTAAAACTTCAATTAAGTTCTCCCAAAAGGAAAATCATTACATGCTGTTTTATTTTGTTCTTTATCTCAGTCTTTTATTAAGATTATCTTATGCTTTTATTTGTTTTAATCAATTCTGGGAGATCAAAACTCTATTTGTTTTGTGCTATTTTTAAGATAAAAATATCTAAAAATATATCTTGCTCATCTTCGACATGTAATCTATGTTAATTCTCCAAGGTGAAAAGAATGCTCTTTTTTGATTAAACACTTTTTTGTTTTCCTTTTATCATCCTGCCTGATATTCCCAATTGTATATTGGCTGAATGAAAATAAAAACAGAAAACATGATAGAAAACTGACATATGAATTGCCCCGGAGAATGCACAAACCATAGTAACAGCAATGCGGAAAGAATGGCAAGTATTTCTGTAACATAATCAAGTATAAGCAGCAAACTATTTTCTTGTGACCAAACAAGATTTAAAATTGAAAAGTCGAAAACAAAACAATCACCATAATGCACATTTGAGTGTTTTCCCTTTGCCTACCATATTGATCACTGTATGGGAATATCAATGCATACATAATGTTAGTGTACATATATATATATATATATATATATATATATATATATATAGCTATCTATACATCTGTCTATCTTCCATTTATCTTTTTGTGTGTCAAGAACTTGTAATATTATATCTTATATTTTGCCCCACAAATGACATACACACACACACACACATATCTGTATATATATATACACTGTATATATATATATATATATATATATATATACATATATATATATATATATATATATATACATATATATATGTTCTTATATATATTAGTTAATATATATATATATATATATATATATATATATACATGAATGAAGTGATGACGCCAGCTATCTGTCCATGATAATACAAAACAGTAGGGAGGCAGCACTCCTATGAGGTGAAAAAAAAGAGTGGACTCTATCTATAAATTGAGCTGATTAAATTCCAATGTTTTGCATCTCTTCGGATTGCAGCCTTACTTTTTAACTGTTGTGCTTCTCCATTTTCTTCTACTAAGCTATATATAATATATATATATATATATATATATATATATATATATATATATATATAAAATCTACCAATCAGTCTCACGCTTAATATACCCCATCTCCATCCTGAACGCAGCAGTCAGGCTCATATTCCTCTCTAGCCACTACACCATTGCTTCTACCCTGTGTAAGTCCCTGCACTGTTTGCACATTTGCTCTAGAGGCTGCCGCATAAACGTATCACTCTGATCCACAGACAAATGTGTAGACAAATCATACATGCATTCTGCACAAAAAAGAGCATGTTTACTGCAAAGAGAATAGGGTTAGGTTGCAGAGGAAAAACAGTAAATATTCAGCATGGTAACATAGACATATTTGAATATGTTCTTGGCTTATTTTCCATTATAACCTGTTTCTAACATTAGACATACTGGTAAATCATATTTTGCAGTGCATTCCTGCAAATGGACATACTTGTATGACTGGAGTCTCACTTGCGAGTCTCGCATCAGTATCATCCGACACGGCCTGCCACTTTCTGGACAGGATTGTCTTAGCTGCATAGAAATACATGCAGCTGACCTGCTCCTGTCAGGAAGGTGTGCGGCCATGCCGGGGGATGCCAATGCAAGACTCGCGTGAGTCACTTGTAAGTGAGACTTCGGTCTACGTCTGGCAATTGTGCAGGCACAGGAGCTGTGGGTGCACGATGACTGCCAGAAGCTTGGCTTAAGTGATAGTCAAGCTCTGGCTGTCATAGCTAGGGCTGTTGCGTGCACCGCTCCTGGCTGTTTAAACCCCTTAATGCCCGAATCATTTAGTGCTGGGGTTAATTTAGAATTTCTTTAATATTTGTTGTGGTAATTTAGGCATTTATTTATTACAAATTCCTAATAAGGCCTCCTTGTTAGTGTGAGATACATTATAAGGTTTTTAAGAAAAACCCTTTAGTTAGTGATTTTTGTTTCATACAGTTCCCAGTTAGACAGAGGTTATATTATTGCACTATTATACCTATTAGTGGTGTGGAGGTGTATCCTCTAACAAACCTAACTAATTTATTTCTACTATTAAACTGGGCAAACCTACACAATTGTCAGTGGAAAGGGTTATCTGTGATAAGTTTTAATAAATAAATAATAAATAGTAAGTTTTATATTGATATATATTCCCCAAGTCAGTGATTTTTTTTCTTAGCTGTGGATTTTTGGTGATGCTCAGTGATATTTTAGCAGTACTGTATAGCCACATAAGGTGTATTACCATGCTTGGCTTAAAATGTGTGATCCATTTTGCTGCCATTTTTACCCATTTTCCTGAGTAAAAATGTAAAATCTGAAATTGAAATATTTTTGTGGTAAAAATGTATATTTTCTTTACCGACCAATGGTACAGTGCCTACAAGTAGTATTCAACCCCCTGCATATTTAGCAGGTTTGATAAGATGCAAATAAGTTAGAGCCTGCAAATTTCAAACAAGAGCAGGATTTATTAACAGATGCATAAATCTTACAAACCAACAAGTTATGTTGCTCAGTTAAATTTTAATAAATTTTCAACATAAAAGTGTGGGTCAATTATTATTCAACCCCTAGGTTTAATATTTTGTGGATTAACCCTTGTTTGCAATTACAGCTAATAATTGTCTTTTATAAGACCTGATCAGGCCGGCACAGGTCTCTGGAGTTATCTTGGCCCACTCCTCCATGCAGATCTTCTCCAAGTTATCTAGGTTCTTTGGGTCTCTCAAGTGGACTTTAATCTTGAGCTCCTTTCATACGTTTTCAATTGGGTTAAGGTCAGGAGACTGACTAGGCCACTGCAACACCTTGATTTTTTTCCCTCTTGAACCAGGCCTTGGTTTTCTTGGCTGTGTGCTTTGGGTCGTTGTCTTGTTGGAAGATGAAATAACGACCCATCTTAAGATCCTTGATGGAGGAGCGGAGGTTCTTGGCCAAAATCTCCAGGTAGGCCGTGCTATCCATCTTCCCATGGATGCGGACCAGATGGCCAGGCCCCTTGGCTGAGAAACAGCCCCACAGCATGATGCTGCCACCACCATGCTTGACTGTAGGGATGGTATTCTTGGGGTCATATGCAGTGCCATCCAGTCTCCAAACGTCACGTGTGTGGTTGGCACCAAAGATCTCGATCTTGGTCTCATCAGACCAGAGAACCTTGAACCAGTCTGTCTCAGAGTCCTCCAAGTGATCATGAGCAAACTGTAGATGAGCCTTGACATGACGCTTTGAAAGTAAAGGTACCTTACAGGCTCGTCTGGAACGGAGACCATTGCGGTGGAGTACGTTACTTATGGTATTGACTGAAACCAATGTCCCCACTGCCATGAGATCTTCCCGGAGCTCCTTCCTTGTTGTCCTTGGGTTAGCCTTGACTCTTCGGACAAGCCTGGCCTTGGCACGGGAGGAAACTTTCAAAGGCTGTCCAGGCCGTGGAAGGCTAACAGTAGTTCCATAAGCCTTCCACTTCCGGATGCTGCTCCCAACAGTGGAGACAGGTAGGCCTAACTCCTTGGAAAGGGTTTTGTACCCCTTGCCAGGCTTGTGACCCTCCACAATCTTGTCTCTGATGGCCTTGGAATGCTCCTTGTCTTTCCCATGTTGACCATGTATGAGTGCTGTTCACTAGTTTGGGGAGGGTCTTAATTAGTCAGAAAAGGCTGGAAAAAGAGATAATTAATCCAAACATGTGAAGCTCATTGTTCTTTGTGCCTGAAATACTTCTTAATACTTTAGGGAACCAAACAGAATTCTGGTGGTTTGAGGGGTTGAATAATAAATGACCCTCTGAATAAACTTTTCACAATTTAAAAAAAAAAAAAAAAAGAAAAAAGAAATAACATTCTTTTTTGCTGCAGTGCATTTCACACTTCCAGGCTGATCTACAGTCCAAATGTCACAATGCCAAGTTAATTCCGAATGTGTAAACCTGCTAAATCTGCAGGGGGTTGAATACTACTTGTAGGCACTGTATAAAATTCTGTGACCTATCTGTGATGTCAACTGCATGCCTAGATGAATTCACTGAGTGGTGGATTTTGTAAAATGAGGTCACTTATGGGGGTTTTGCTGTTCTAGTAGCTCAGGGACTTTGCATCCACAAACCATAACAGCAAAATCTGCACTATAATATAGCATTTCTCTTCTCAGCTTTTCACTATGCCTTAACAATAATTCCCAATTACATGTAAAAAAGTTTACAACAAGCTGTTGAGTCCATTTTTTTCCTATTAATCATTATAAAAATTGAAAACATTTGGCTAAAACATTTTAGAGGATTAAAAACATTTTAGTAATAAAAATGTATTTATTGTTTTTAACCACCTAATACTATACAATTCTGTGAGGCACATGTTATGTCATCATGCTCACTCCACCCATAGATGACTTCATTGAGCGGTGTAATTTGTAAAATGGGGACACATATGGAGGGACTACTTTTCTGAACCCTCAGGGACTCCTTCCCTTCAGCTAAGTGTCTCAGAATTACTTTTCAACCATATATAGGGTATTAACGAGCTCAGGAGAAATCGTGCAACAAATTGTACCATTTGTTTTCTTCTTTTGCCCTTTGGAAAATTAAAAATTTGGGGCTACATCAACATTGTATTGGAAAAAATGGGAAATTTTAAATGACTCAGCCTAATGTTATACAATTCTGTGAATGGCCTGAGGGTGAAAATGCTCACCTCTAGAAAAATTCATCAGGAGGTCTAGTTTCTAAAATGGGGTCATTTTGTAGTTTTTGCTGTTTTGCCATTTCAGGGGCTCTTCAAATTTGACATGGCAACTGAAATCTATTCCCGCCAAAATGGTGCTCCAAAGTTCAATAATGCTCTCTCCTTTCTGAACCCTGCTGTGTGCCCAAAAAGATGTTTTCCACCACATATGAGGTATCGATGTACAGAGGAGAAATTGAACCATAGAATGTTAGAGTAGGAATGGACCTCCAGGGTCATTGTATACAACCCATTGCTCAATGCAGGATTCAATAAACCATCTTTGACAGATGTCTGTCCAGCCTCATAACATAATCATAACATTCTATGATTTCATGATTCTATTTTGGAAACTATACCTCTCTAGAGTTGTGGTGAACCCACAGGTGCTTCACAGAATGTATTAACGTTGAACTGTGAAAATGAAAAACTACAATTTTATTACAAAAAATTTAGCATAAACCCCACATTTGTTATTTTCACAAAGATAACAGGAGAATATGAACCACAAAATGTCTTGTGCAATTTCTGTCGAGTACACTGATACGCCATATGTGGTGAAAAACTACTGCATGAGCAAATGGCAGGACTAGGAAGGGATGGAGCATTATTTGAATTTAGGAGTGCCACTTTGGTTGGGATAAATTGCGGATGCCATGTTACATTGAAGATCCCCAACATGCTAAAACAGCAGAAACCCCCCACAAATTTAACCCGTTCTGGAAACTACACATCTCAAGGAATTTATCTAGGGATACAGTGAGCATTTTAACCCCTTCACAAAATCTTCTAACACTGAGTTGTGAAATTGAAAAATTACCTTTTTTCCTCAAAAATTTAGCTTTGTCCTCAAAGTTTTAATTTTTAAAAAGAATAATGGACAGTACAATTTATTACACAATTTCTCCTGAGTTCACCAATACTCCATATGTGGTGAGAAACTTCTTTTGAGGCACAGTACAAAGCTCAGAGGAGAAGGACCACCGTAACGGAATTCATGCTAAGTTCGAATGGTTTGTGGGTGAAATGTGACATTGACAAAGCCCCTGACATGCCAGCAAATCAGAACTCCATAAGTAACCTCATTTTACAAAGTAAACCCCTCAGTGAATTAATCTCGGGATGCATTGAGCATATTGACACCACAAGAGTGTTACAGAAATTTTACATCATTAGGGTAAAGAAAGAAAATTTAACTTTTTCCACTTAAATATTGTTTTGGACTGAAGTTTTTCAATTTTTACATGGGCTAATAAGAAGAAAAATGGACAACACAGTTTGTTGTGTAATTTTCCCTGAGTGTCAATACCATCCATGTAATTGGTAGCTACTTTTGATGTACAGTGCAAAGCTCAGAAGGGTATGAGCTCTATATTCTATGGGACTTTAACTTTCCCTACTCCGATTGCTGATATAATGCATTGCAATGTAACAGTATTGCAATACATTATACCTGTCAGTGTTGCATTCACATAAGCCTCTTAGACCATGCTCCTGGTGTGGTCTAATAGGCTTGCTATAGTTTGTTGACCCAGAGGTCATCATTACGACCTTGCAATAATCAGGCGCTCACAATGATGTTGCAGGGGTGCCAATCGGACAAGAGAGGTAGCTCCCTCCCTCTCCCACCCTCCTAAATTTTGTAATCTGTATTGATCACAGCATTTAAGGGGATAAACAGCCTGGGGCAGTGCAGACAAATTGATTCTGTTCACCAGGATTAATCAAATCTGCCCAAATTAATTTTTGGAAGATTCACTTAACTCTAACAGTAATATGTGTACAGCTCTGCAGACTATTTCTGCATAGCTATTATGTGATAAATATAATAATGTTTAGTAACATAAAAATATTTCTTCTTTTTTTTATACTATGTTTTGTATTTTGAATTATACTTTAGATATTTTATATAATTTGAACAGAGACATAGTCTTTTTTTGTCTGGAGCTATAGAATATTTATGGATACAAATTATTGTTTGTCAATTGCTGATAGCAAAACATTAAGAAGTCTCAGAGGTCACATCACAGCTAATCCTGGTGAGATGATAGCTGTTTACCAAGCTGTCACCTACTTGATGGTGGAGTGGATCAATTTTTATTCCCTTAATGCTTTAGTATTAATGCAAGGTAATGGGGCATTAACTTCTGAGCCAGAAGAGTCCAACGTTTTTAACACATTTTCTCACCTCTGGATTACTATAGATTAGTCAATGAATGTATTACTTGGAAGGAAGGGCTGGCTGTTAATATGTTACTAATCAACAGAAAAAATCAACTTAGGCCCTGTGCGCACTAGACGCTTTTGATGCCTTTTTGTGCGGCGTTTTTAACCACGTTTTTGTGCTGAAAACGCTGTGACATTGCTTCCCCAGCAATGTCTATGGGTTTCCAGAAATGCTGTCCACACACAGCGCTTTTTTTGTAGCTGCGTTTTTGTGGTGACCACAAAAACACATCATGTCAATTATTTCTGCATTTTTCACAGCGTTTTTCACTCATTGAATGCAGTGCACAAAAACGCAGAAAAAACGCGGTAAAAACGCACCCTCGTCTTTACCGCAGGTGCGTTTTATTTGCGTTTTGTGCGCTTTTTGCAAACAAGAACGCACAAAACGCAGCGTGAAAAAAAAGCCTAGTGTGCACATAGCCTTATTATGCACCCAAATCCAGAAAATTCAGAGCCAGGTTAAATTAGTTTTATTTACGTAATACAGTTTTCAATAGGTAGGAAATCATGAAGGCACATGGATATGGTATGGTTCAGCTTGCAAGAAGCTATAATGGGGCTTTTCCCAGTTACAGCACATGAGGTCTCCAATGTAATTTGCATTGGGTACAGATTAAGTTTGACAGGGCCTCTGTTGCCATACCAAATCTGTATCAGGATGCAGGAGCTGCAACTCAAAAAGTCTACTTAAAAGAAGGACAAATAAAGTTATATGAAATTTATTAAAAAATAAAATTAACGTTAAAGCTGCACTTGCACTTTTCTAATTAATGGTTGACTCATCGGGGAGCATTGATTTCCCAGTACTAATCCAGCCTCTTATCATATAACATTTTTTAAAGTGATTTTTAAAGTGATTTTTTAAAGTGATTTTTTAAGTGATTTGTTGCTTGGGGATTTTTTGCTTTAAATTAACCAGTATAGATGAAGTGAACAAAGAGACTGATAACACAGGTGTGGTTCTATCCACACATTTATTTGAATACCCAGCAAATTGCATTTTTTATCTATAAAATAGAACGTTAAATGTATTTTTACTTAGATACCTGAGAAAGGCAGTTGTTTCCGCCGAAACGTGTTGTACCTGTTTTTTTTCCCGTATGTTTAATGTTTTTGAACAATAAATTCCAATTGTGGACAAGAGGTTTCAAAATCATCACTACGGGGAGCGCGGCCACTATAAAATTGATTCACTCCATTTTTAATCTTATCATATAACATCATCCTGACTCTTTGCAAATATTTTGAAAGTGATGTTCTCTCTATTGGAGATTGTGCAAGCCTGGTGTATATCCCAGGATTCATTGGTTCCATGCATATGCCAAGTGAGACAATAGTGAAGACAAACTCAGACAGCTGCAGATGAGCTCCACCACAGTTACAGCCCCAAAATATAAGACCTGTCTTTGAGCCCCATATGCCACCAATCACCAAAGATTACTATACTTAGGCTGGAGTCACACTTGCACGAGTCTCACATCACATCACCAAGCATGACCGCACACTCTCTTGACAGGAGTGGGTCAGCCGCATATATTTCTATGCAGCTGACCCGCTCCTGCCCTGAGAGTGTGCAGTCATGTCGGGTGATGCGATGCGAGACTCACGCAAGTCACTCGCAAGTGTGACTCCAGCCTTGCATTGACATTTTATGCTGGTAGTGGCCTTCTTTCATGATTAGAGTTAGGATTAGTCTGTGGAAATCTTGGCCCCCTCTACTATTTAATCACTAATTTTCATAGTACCAGTGCAGCTTTAAAGTTAATTTTAAATTCATTCAGCAATCTTTCACATAAAAGAGTTTGTTAGAAAGGATGAAAAGCTGCAATACAGATGTAGGAGGTTGTGTTCCCCCTACTTCTATTGAGTAGGGATGAGAAGACCAGGGGAAGTTTGGTTCAGCGGGGTCAGCTAAACTTCAAATCAAGATTGTTTTGAGACCCGAATTTGACCTGTACCCCAATTGAAGTCCCTAACTGGGCAGTTCGGGTCTCTGACCACATGCAGCCAGTCATAAACAGAGCTGTTCAAACACTGCAAGCGGCTTACGCTGAGTGTACCCAAATACAGCTATGCACGCACAAGTGGTGTTCATACATAAAGCACCCAAAATCTGAATCCAAACTCTGTATTTTTTTGTGTAAAGTCCGTGTTTGATATGAACATCGAACACAGAACCTTGGGTTCGTTCAGCTCTACTACTGGGCTTTATACTGCTTTATGTTTATAATATCAAGTGTGTTTAATATGGACTATGCTGCTGAGGGAGGATGCAATTCCCCGATGTAGCAAAGCCAAGACTGTGTATCGACTGGTGCTGCCTAGTGCTGAGACCTGGTTGAATACTTATGTGATGGTACTGTGTTGTAAACATATTAACAATTAATATGGTAATATAAAGTGTAAACTGTTATAAGTGCGTTACCAAGGGGAGGTAAAGTGTCTTAGGTAGATAAGCTTTAGGGTAAAACATAGGTTGTAATAGAAGTAGAAGGGTGGAGAATGTTAAGTAAGATATCGTGCAAATTATAGAAATGTTATGTAGATAGACTTTGTTAGTAATAGATAGAGCAGCATCAGATACTTCCTGGTTACAGAGGGAGCTGAGATCAAAGGTGGGAGGAGTGACAGATGGCCAGAGGGTTGGTTCCAAAAACAGGCCTGTAAGGCAGCAGTTCTGCAGAGAGATTCCTAGAGTGAGTGCATGACCTTGTAACTTGAATCCGTTGGGAAACTCAGAGGTATGCTCCAAGGGTCCAAAGCCTACGGCTGACCTTGGGATGGGCTTAGAGTCCAGGGACTAGGCAGACGTTCTCAAGATAGAGTTCCTTGGGATGGGCCTAGGCAAGTTGAGACACTGTAAGCCATCAAATGCAGTGAGTAGAACACAGGTAGCCACAGAGAGAAGAAAAGGGGGGGGTAGCAGATGCATAGGCTTAGGTCTCAGTTAGCGGTAGAGGCCAGATAGAGCACCATGAGAAACAGTGGCAGCAAAACCAGATAAGTGTGCCCATGTCTGTCGGGAAAAGTGGAAGGATTATTAAACCATTTACAGTAATTTTGTGACGGGTTCTCCAGTGTCCTGTGTCTATCTAACACATCAAAGATGGTGACTGGTTGATGGACACTACCCTGAAGACTACAGTAAATGTCACACACCCCACCCAAAGCAGTTTAAAAGCACTGTCTCTCTCTGGTGAAGGAGTACAGACCCCCTACTGCTCGGCATCCACATCTTTCTTCACATACATTGTGGTAATTTAGGGGCACAGGTTCCTTTTAACAAAAAAAGAATGGTTGAATTGGTGTTCTCAAAATAAGTAATACAAGTAAATTGATGTTATATATATCCCAGAAGAGAACTTGCCGCACAAAAGGTAAACGCTCCTAAAGCTATGATGACAAAATAAAAGTGAATATGCAAAATACAGTTAAACAATTTCTACATTGTTTTCTGTTGTGCAAAGGTAAACAAACTAGTACAGTCCTCTCTTTCCAACAATTACCAATTCTAAAGCTTTTTTTAAAAGTAAAGGAAACTTTTAGGTACCTCCTGCTGTTTTCAAATAGTAGAAAGTGATACAGCCAGTCAGATGTATAAAGAGGAGTATTAAATACATTTTTCCTTCATGACCATAGAAAAAAGCAACATTTCAGGTCTGTAAAGAAAGGAGAATCTATTTCATTTTTTACTTTTTTTTTCATCTGAGTGCTGTTTGTACTGTTTTATGTTTTTGTGTTGATTGATTTCTTTAGATTTGGGTTTCCGTAATGGGTTGCACCAGACTTTAAATGCTCTTTGCCGTTTTGCTTCATCTTTACTTTTTGTTTTCATTTTCAACAATAAAAAAAAGTTATCAGTAAAGAGTTTTTCTGTATAACGAGATGCCCCTTTAAGGGCCATTTCAAATATCCGGCATGATTGCCTGATCTGTCACACTCCAGTACAGTGTTAATACTGTACAATGGAATTGTGGCAATCTCCAGTCACATGCTCCGGTCAAATGACAGCATGTGACCGGAGGTTGCCACGATACCATTGTGCTGTATTACACTGTACTGGAGAGTGACGGATCCGGCAATCCGGCAAAATGACAGATATGTGAAACGGCCCTAAGAAGATTTCCTAAATATTTAAGATCAAGCTGTTGATTCATTCTGCGTTTTATGACTGCTCAAAAATGACACAGAAAATTAAAATTCCTTATTTATTGTTTACTTATTATCTGAGTCCATCCTTTTATGAGTAAGACCAAATTCAATAAAGTAAATGAGAACCCCTTCCACTGGCTTCTAGATGTAATCAGTAAAATACAGATTCAATTTACAGCCGTGTGTTAATGAAGAACGCTGAAAAGCAATAGCAATGTCCTCTCAGTGTCTCATTGGATATATTGCAGAATACTAGGCAATTACTTATTTCTAGTGATAAGTGAATTGATTCGATGTGAATTAAATTTGAGTCTAATTTTCTGAAATTTGCAAGAAAGTTCCAGCGAATTTGAATAATTTGCAATTTTATTTGCAAGAATAGCCAAAAAATATGCCCACCAGTGTTTTACACATTGTATAAGATTGCATCAACCACAGACGTCTCCTAACACATGATCATTTTTTAAGTATTTGTTTGTGAGTAAAAAGGCAGACATGTTTGTGTTCGTTGTCGAATATACCTTTTATGGATTGTACTCCTGTAGATTAGGATTCTTAAAGTACAGCAATGTTAAGATATTATGTGCTACATTTTGAAAAGGTTATAACACAACATACATATGGATATATAGACGTTAAAACCATTCCCTGCAGCTAGGTAGATGAACGGTAAGGCCTAGGACACACGTCGAGGAAAACGGTGCTAGTGGAATGCGATAAAAGTTCGCATTCCACTCAGACCAATATTACGCTATGGGGCTGCTCACATGAGCGATTATTTTCTCAGCCCTAATCGGATCGAGAAAACAGTTGCAGCATTTTTTCAGGTGTAATGTGATCTTGTTCCACTCGCACCCATTCAAGTCTATCGGGCGAGAGCAACATCGTATCGCTCTCGTATTACACTGGTGTAACGCAAGAGCAATGTGATTCTCGCATCAGCTAGCAATGGAGGAGATCGGGAGATAAATCCCTCCTTCCCCTCCGCACAGTCAGACCATAGTCGCATGACACTCGCATGACACTCGGCTCACGCTGTGCTGCAAGCTTGACTTGAGTGTCATGCAAGCATTTGCAGTAATCCCTGTGTGACCTCAGCCTAAAGCAATCACTCCAAAGACATTTCAAAAACAGGAGAAAGCAGGGAGTATAATGAAAGATAGATTTTATTTAATGATGTGGCACACAAAAATCACCATTTATGGCCAGGAGAAAAATATAACACACAATAAACACAAAGTGGCCGGATGAAGTGTAAAGGTAGGTGTAACCCAACTACAGAAACACTGGCTTCCCAATAAATTAACAATATGAGTTCTTTGCACAAATCCCCTTAAAGTGACAGTGCACAATTCCATGGGTGGCAAATGAATCAGATATTGTGTAAACATGAACAAGTGGAAAAATGTGCAAAGATCATGGATGCATTTTACAATAAAGCCAAGATGGCTAAAGGATAGTAAAGATTAACAAATGTTTAATAAATACATACCAATGCACAAAATAGATAGTAAGCTGGTAAGAGGGGTAAACCCACCAAAAAAAACACACAGGACTGGGCAAGGAAAAGGCCCCAACGTACATTTCACATGTTAGATGGTACAGACTAGCTTCTTCATGGGATCAGAAAAAGTGACATTGTTGTGCCTACAGTAAGAGTATACTCAAGTGCTGCAGCAGCTCCACATCTCTAAGGCACATATGTTTGTGTGTGATACAACTTTTACAGGTGAGAACATTATCCCCATTTGTTCTCTCTAACCAGATAAGACCCTATTTACTGTACAGTGCCCTAAATAAGCTACATTTTGGCATCCTATTTTTGGTCCTACAACCTACGTATGTCAGTGGTATTGGCAGCTCTGTGCTTCCAGTGATTTTGTCTTTTTTATTTATTTACTAATATATAAGCTATCATCTTAACTATATGCAAAAGCTGACCTGGTAATATGATTACCCATGTCAGTACGAGTTAGTGGATACCAAACAGGCAATTTTTATTTATTTTTTTTGTCATCATACTCAGAGACTTACCCTAACCGCCTCATGTTTTGGGATATGGGACTCAGTCATGGCTTATTTTTAGTGCCCTGGGCTGACATTTTTTACAATGCTTCTTTTAGTTAGATACAATGTTGTGATTGCCTCTTATTGCGTTTTATTGCAGTGTTGCAAAAAAACAATAAATCTGTCATTTTGAATATTTTTCTGTTACTCTGTTTACTAATCATATTAATTTCTTTTATATTTTGATATATCAGACATTTTTGCAGCGATATCAAATATGCAGGAATATTTATTGCTTTATTTTCAATAGGACAGAAGGGAGGTGATTTGAACTTTTCCGTTTTTTTTTTTTTCATAGTTTTAAAATCTTTTTTTTTCCACTTTTTATTGTTTTTACTATTACCCTTAGGGGACTTGAAGCAATCTCTTGTGCCAATTGCTGCATTCCTATGAATACCAGCACTCAGCAGGTGTTCACAGGAAGTACATCAAGACAGTCAAAGTGGTCATCAACTGACCTCTGGCTTTCATGACAACTTATTGATGCCCCATGCGTATGTCAAGGGGCCGCCGATGAGAACAAAGAATGATGTCCACCTCGCCAGTGCGCGATAAATCCCAATGTCATAAATTGAAAGTGGTATTTAACTAGATAACATGGGTGGGTTGATCTCCGGTCTGCAAGTCACGGTTAGAGGCAAAGGTTGGCTGCTCATATCAGCCGATATGTAGTCCAGGGAACCATGCGGGCTTGCCGCACGAGCCCACAGCAAAAGGAAATACACAATCAGTACGTCAAAGGCCTTGAAGGCATTAACATCTGTATCTTATGGATCTTGAATATGGCATACTCTTCTACTTTTAGTAGAAAGTATAGCATGTAAAGAAATAATGACTGAAAGTGAACTGCAATTCAGATTAGACTTCTTAAATTTCACGGTTTCAAGCGAACCCAAACACTTTGTTATTTATTTCTCCATTTGCAAAAAAACTTGCCTGACATCAATTTTCACACTGCCCAAACTTCATAGAGCAGGCTAATGTCATTTTGGTTGCACCAGTGGCTTCCATATAATAATTTGCTGCAATGACATCTTATGGATTATCATACCTTGTACAGTGGCGGTCACTACCAGGGCCATCACAGATCAGCAGATCCCAGTAGAGCAGTTTGTACAACGGAGTTATTTGAAATCTCCAGAGTAACTGGGTAAGTCTCTCTTTTCTGTAGAGTCGAGTCTCTCTGTCTCTCTCCTGTAAAGTGTGAGCTCTTACGATCCGTGACATTGTTACTCTTTCCTGTATAATGTAAGCGCCTATTGTAAGTGGGATCCTCTCTCTCCCTTGCCTGAAAAATGTAAGCTCTTATGGTCAGTCTGGTTTTCTCTTTCTTTCTCTCTCCTTTCCCTTATATGGATTTTCTAAGCAATTACAAGCTTTCCAGTATTGAAATTAGTGAAACATTTTTTAACTGCGTTCAAATTTGGGGGGAAAATTTGGGAAAGTCTGTGAATTTGAATTCATTAAAATCCACTCATCTCTCGCCATGACCTTTTAAAACAATTGTACTCATGATCCACATGGTGCTCAAACTTTTGTCATCTGCACTGTTTGGCAGAACTAGCATGTATTGTAAACTGAAGAGTCTTCAAAGCTGGAGAGGAGAAAGGGTTAATGCCACGCTGTCGCCAAGGAAGATGGAAAATTGTTCATTAACTAGTAATTATTTTATTCCATAAGTTCCATTTTCCACAATTTTCAATTAAATAATTACTAGTTAATCAACAGTTTCCCATCTTCTTTGGCGACAGAGCGGTATTAACCCCTTCTCCTCTCCAGCATTGAAAACTCATCCACGTGTGGCTGAAGCAGCCGACATTATTTGTATGCTATTTCCGGTGGTTGTGACACTCACAACCACATAAGGGAAGTGTACATCACTACACATTGCCCTTTTAATACCTGGTAAGATCCTATCTGCGCATTTTTTTCCCTAGTGTTTGTCATTGTAAACTGAAAGGAGCAGAGAGGGTGAAATCCAGCATCACATCCAGGTAAGTTAAAAAACATTTTATTTAGGAAACATATTTAAAAGTCCATTCAAAAAAGGTTAAAATCTCATGTTTCAACAGCAGATCAGACCATTATGCATTTCGGAAGTAGTTCCTTATTCTTAGTCTGGGAATTACAGTGATAACAGGCATGGGTGGATGGTGGATCCACCTGCGCCTGCGAAGCCCACATGTCTGCTGTACAAATCAGCAGACATGTGCGGGGATCACCACCGGCTGCCCGCAGCAGCTGCAGGTGATTATCCCTTGATGGCTTAGGACATAGCAGTATGGCCTGCAGTCGTTAAGGGGTTAAACTATTATTATTATTACTATTATTATTATTATTTTTTATTTATAGAGCACCATTAATTCTAAGGTGCTGTACATGAGAAGGGGTTACATACAGAATACATATACAAGTTACAATAGACAGACTAGTACAAAGGGAAGAGATCCCTGCCCTCGTGGGATTACATTCTATAGGATTTTGGGGAGGAGACAGTAGGTGGGGTGTAGGTTGGGCGGCAGCTCTGCATGGTGGTCAGACGGCAGCTCCGCATGGTGGTCAGGCGGCAGCTCCGCATGGTGGTAAGGTGGCAGCTCCGCACGGTGGTCAGGCGGCAGCTCAGAATGGTGGTCAAGTGGCAGCTCCGCACGGTGGTCAAGCGGCAGCTCCGCACAGTGGTGAAGCAGTGAGGTCATTGTAGATTATAGGCATTTCTGAACAGATGAGTTTTCAGGTTCTGTTTGAAGCTTGCAAGAGTAGCAGATAGTCTGACGTGTTGAGGCAGCGAGTTCCGGAAGACTGGGGATGCTTGGGAGAAGTCTTGGAGTTGGTTGCATGAGGTATATCCATTGTAAATATAGGCTTATTCACCATTTTGCAGCCTATGGTGTACACACACATTTTCATTTGGTATTTTCTTCTAAGAAACTTAAAAAAGGAAAGAATTAAATGACAAACATTAAGTAAAACAGCAAATATTTTATGATCTTATTTGCTTATTTAAATGTGTCCAATAACATTTAATTTACCAACAGATGGTGTATTAGAAAAAAGTGATTATTATTTTTCAAAAATAAAGTTAACTTTACCGGCATGACCTTGAGGACGTCAACATGTAAATCTTAAGTCTTTGATAAAGAATAGTAAATTAAACTTCAGACAAATAATCTTGTACATAATATTGAGTAACAGTATTCTTTAAACTGCTTTCCTTCAAGAGGCGTCAATAGGACATAAAGTGTTTTCACATATTTTTGTTAACAAGAAAGATTTTCAACATTTTTACAGTTTCTTTGATCACCTGCAAAAAGATTTGATCTTCTATCCAGCTGAGAGCATTTTCAAAAGACGTACAGATGTGGTTTCACTGGTTAAACAAAACAAGCGCCGAACATTCCCATTTTACATCATTTTGTTTTCTTGTTAACGTCTGTATTTTTTATTTTTCTAACACTAGAAAGGACAGCATCAGAATAACAGCACAGCTCTGTAAAAAAAAATAAAGGTCATGGTGTTATTGTCAAATGGATCATCATAGACTGTTAGAAGTATTTATATATAGAGATTTTCTTTTGTCGGGATGAGTACATTGTTAGTGTTCTAGATTTTGAAGTCTTGGCATAATATTGGAATGTTTTTGTGAATGAAAGTTAAAGTTTTCTGAATAAGAATAAACATAAAAATCTATTCTAAAAAAAAACCCTAAATATTTTTCAGATGCTTTGAGTGTTATATTCATGAATTAATTCCTAAATTCTAAATAAAAATTCAGAATTAGCAATGATCTGAAAATCCAGAGGCCGAATATAAATACTGCCACTTCTGTTACAGAGTTTTCTATTCCTGGACAACCTGTTATTAATAAATTACCATAAAAAACTCTATTCTTTTTTCCCAGACCTACGCCATTTCTCTCCTCAGCATTGTGCCCTGTGCAGGTTACTTGACATGAACACTGTTCTACACAGACTTGAGAAGGGTGCTGTTTGTCAGCGACTGTTAATTAGTTGCAGAAGTCACTTGACAATGTTACAGTTGGAAGTTCCGGTCTAGCATGAAGATGCTCGGTGACTCAGTGCTAGCTTATGAAAATATGTTCCCAGGACCGGACAAGTGATGGTGAGCATCAGATGTGCCAAAAAGCTGAGTGGTAAGGTGGTTATAAGCATTTTTTTATTTCTTACTGTCACGGAGTCCTTCTCAGTCCATAAAAATAATTCACCACACACAGGGTAAAAAAGTCCAGGGAAACGTATACAGTCTAGTAAGGGATAAATGTACAGGTCTATCTGGGGAGCCCCAGTTTCTCCCACAGAAGATAAATCAGTCACAATCCTCCAGCAGTCCTTTTTCAGGGAAATCAGGGTTTCTCAATGGCTTTCCAGGGTGCTGCCTGTTGCTGCAGCTTCTCTATCAGAGAATCAATCTTACTCCTTCTTGATTGTCTTTCTCAGCCAGAGTGAATAATCTCCCAGGTAAACAGAGATTTTGGGTGGATTCCAGGCCCCCTCCCCAACACCTAGGAACAGAAGCACTGCAGGGGGTTATAACCCTGCAGACAGGACAAATAATCCATAGAATGGAAAGAGCGCCACGCCTAAAATACAAACCTACACAAAATTATACACAACCCACAATATCACACCATCACACTAACATTTATTATTCTTTGAGAATTCCATCTCTATGAATCAGATTGCCAAGAGAAAATCTGTGTGAACAGTCAAATTTAAATTTTGCCTCATGTATAGTATCTACCATTACATGCTCACTGTACAGTAGTAATATCAGTCCTTTCAATTATGAGGGATGGATACGAGGAGACACATCATTTAAGGATTGGGTCCATGATCTTCTGAGTTCCTAATGTAAGGAAGTGGAGGCCCACATCCCCTTCAAGACGTGTAGTATATAATGCATTGCACTTTTTCAAATGTGGTTTTATGTATGTGGCAATTTACATGCACTTGATCAGGTACATATAGAGTAAATAGTTGTGACTATCTCAAAATTAAAAGAGCTACATGGTCATACAGGATGTATCTTCCTGGTAGTGACACATATAGGGCCAAGAAATGGCGAGAGAAAGATCTGAGGTCCAACTATTCACAGACCAACATTTAATTAGGTTTCCATGTACAAAGAGAGGGGAACAGTAGGCATCAGATCCTAAGATCAGGTCCTGCGAAACACAAAGAGACAGTCAGAAAGTGGATTTCCAGGCAAGAAGCATAGTGGAAACTGGAGGAAAGGTTAAGGTCCTATGTGGCCAGGAAGGCCAATAAAATCGTATGGAAGCTTACTCAGGGAAAGCAGATCTGCTTAAAGGGAGTTTAAAGAAGTGATTTTTTTTCTTGAATGAGAAATATTTCACCGAAACATGTAGAAATAAAGTCACTGAAAAAAATCCTTTAGAGTATTCCTGACTTCGGCAGTGTGGCATTTGACCCCTTCTTATGGAATTTATCTGTTTTCATGTGGAGCTGCAGCAGCCAATTTGACATGTGCGTCTCGTGGCTGTGACTCTCACAACCCCTCAAGGTGAGCACCCTCAGTGTTGTTCTTCCATTACATCCCTCAGATAAGACTCTATTTGCGCTGATTTTGACTTCCAGGTTATTTAAAGGGAATTGAACAGAAAGAATTGAAAGGAACAAGATTATGGCAAATGATTGACTACAAGGTAGATACAAGCAGTAGTTGCCATATAGGGATTTAAGTTCCCCCTAGTATCAACCTAGTGTCAGGATGAACCAAATTGCAGACCCAGATGGCGGACCACAATGCCCAGCACCTCGACACGCATTTCGCCTCTCCCTTTGTCAGGAGGCACCTCCTGACGAAGTGAGAGGCAAAACGCGCGTCGAGGTGCTGGGTGTTGTAGTCCGCCATCTGGGTCTGCAATTTGATGTTCCCTGATACCTTCCAGGCTTAACGGAAGTCCTTTTTTTGGTTCATCCTGACACTAGGTTGATATATATACCTTATATCCATTAAATGAGTATCATATAAGATGATGTGGATGATGTATTGCTTATTGTCTCATGTGATATAAAAAGTATATATTAACTCTATGATGACTTTTTTCATCCATGCTTTTGCTATAATGTTAGTTGCATATTGAGAACTGTGTTCAGGCTGATCATATACATGTTGAATTGCACTTGCACTTTATATGTCTAAGCTGTGTTAAGCTATCAGGTTTAACTATAATCATTGACATGCAGAATTTCATTTTTATCTTTATTTATATTGAATCTTAAAATTATGGCTGTTCCACATTGCACCAGTTTTTTCTTGTATGTTTTTAAGGGGTAGGGTATTTTTAATAAATTTGTGAGTACCAGCATTATATGAAATTGTAATAAATGTTTGAAGAAATAAATTATGATAAACTTTCTTAACCACACAGGTGTTTGACAAATTATTGATTTATGTTACATTTGCAGAACTTGTTTTTGGTTAATATATGTCAATTATGGTGAGATCTGCTTTGCTTAAACTTTAGTCAGATATGGATCTCTATCTTCTTTTTTGGTTTAAAAGAATGGACTCTACATGCCTGGTTCCCACTGTGAAGCATGGAGGAGGTGGTGTGATGGTGTGGGGGTGCTTTGCTGGTGAGATCGTTGGGGATTTATTCAAAATTGAAGGCATACTGAACCAGCATGCCTACCACAGCATCTTGCAGCGGCATGCTATTCCATCCGGTTTGCGTTTAGTTGGACCATCATTTATTTTTCAACAGGACAATGACCCCAAACCTCCAGACTGTGTAAGGGCTATTTGACTAAGAAGGAGAGTGATGGGGTGCTACGCCAGATGACCTAGTCTCCACAGTCACCAGACCTGAACCCAATTGAGATGGTTTGGGGGTGAGCTGGACCGCATAGTGAAGGCAAAAGTTCCAACAAGTGCTAAGCATCTCTGGGAACTCCTTCAAGACTGTTGGAAAACCATTTCCTGTGACTACCTCTTGAAGCTCATCAAGAGAATGCCAAGAGTGTGCAAAGTAGTAATGAAAGCAAAAGGTGGCTGCTTTGAAGAACCTAGAATATAAGACACATTTTCAGTTGTTTCACACTTATTTAAGTATTTCATTCCACATGTTTTAATTCATAGTTTTGATGCCTTCAATGTGAATCTACAATTTTCAGAGTCCTGAAAATAAAGAAAACTCTTTGAATGGTATAGGTGTGTGCAAACGTTTGGTCTGTACTGTATATCTGAAATATCTCCACATACGTATGCTGCAAATGAAGCATTTCTTAAGTATTGTGCCTACTATCTGATGTACATAGCTCATATCAAGTTATTATTCAGTAAAGAGACGTTTACTGACTTTGGTCTCCCTCGCTTATCTCTCTACCATCTGGTCTTAGCCTGTTATCTCTAATGACAACTTGCGTTCTGTAGATGCATATCGCCCTGGTAAAAACTACATCACACCCAGCTGGTACCCCCATTCCTCATGTAGTATGGCATGGCGTCACACCACGTAATAGTAGTAACAGTCTTTTCATGAATAACACTGTCATGATTTGTAATATTTCTTATCAGACAAATCTGCTTCTTTCTCTGCCAGAATTGATCAGTCATTATCAAAATTCTCAATTAAGAGGTAAAAAGATAGGAGAGGGCATGTTACTGATGAAATTCTATATACATAGTTTAAGGAGGAGTGGCAGAGCTCTGCCACTAGCTCCTCCCAATGTCTCTAGCCCCTCCCTCTGCCTATAGCTCCTCCCTCTCATGTCTTCAAAGAATCTCATCATTAACAACTGCCACCTCCTATGTTAGTAATGGGAAAGTCTTCGCTGAGTACAGATTTTGTCTCAGATTTGAAAATTTTGGTAAAGATTAGAGATGAGAGATCTTACCAAGGATCGGATTGGTTTAGGATCGCCGAGCCCGCCTGAGATTCGCTGATCAAATCGTCGATCTTAGCCATTCCGTTCATCGATCCTAGCTAAACCAATTAAACTCAAAGGGAGGCAAAAGTGATATGTTGTAAAATGGTGTAGGGGCTGTAAAAGAAAGAAAATAAAAAATCGTTAAAAGCAGTACATACTTACCGAATCTCCCCACTGCTGCAGCACTACTTCCGGGTCCTGACAATTATCCCTAATGCATATTCACTATTCACTGCTTTCCCCTTCCATCAACATCACTGATTGGCTGCTGTTGGACGATGCCCCCACCTTCTGAGATAGCATCTGTGATTAGTTGGAATCACAAACACTGTCTGTGTCCTGACACTGGTGATAACCAGAGAAATAAATAAATAAAATAACAGTCCCCACATCTATTCATACCCAGCATAGATAAAGCCATGACTACAGGCTGCAGCCCCCAGCCGTGTGATTATCTTCGCTGTGTATCAAAATAAGATAAACTGAATGCGGCTTTTTTTTTTTTTAAAAATATTTAAATAAATAAATAATTTTAAAAATTGTCTTCCGGTCCCCCCTAATTTTGATACCCAGCCAAGATAAAGCCCGACGGTTATTCTCAGGCTAAGGAGACCCATGCTTATAGGTCTCCCCCAGCCTTAAAATACGATGCGACAATCCAGGCACTTTAGGCACTTTACTCGGCTCTTCCATATTGTCCTGGGGCAGTGGCAATCGGGGTAATAAGGGGTTAATGGTAGCTCACAGCTGCCACTAAGCCCTAGTTTAGTAATGGGAGGCATTTATGATACCCCCATTCCTAAACTGTAAGCAAAAAATCCTTTATTTGAAATAAAAAACAAAAAACTCACCCTTTTTCACCCCTTTATTAACCCCCAAAACATTCAGGTCTGATGTAATCCATACAAGGTCCCAGCTCTGCTACATTACTGAAGGCACAGCACACGATCATGGAACATAACCGAATGCTATGAGGTTCAGGCAAAGACTGATTAGCGATGATCAGTGACGACAGTCAGTTTAGTTGTGGTCACAGCTGGAGGTTTCCACGGTCCTCCACCTGTGACTGCAGGTAACCAGACTTCAGGTGACTTTAATGAACTTTCATTGAGTTCACAGACCTGCATGTCCTGGCAGAAAAGTGTGTTTTGTTTGCCAAGAGATGCAGATTTGGTGATGAAATATTTACACCATATTGCTGCACCAAATCTACACCTCCTGGAAACAAACGCATCACTACTGTAAGCGAAATGATGTGATAGGGATGTATAGTAGGATTGGATGCAGAAATGTGGTGGAAAAATGTCAGCACCAAACTAGCATCTCTTGGCAAAATAATGCACAAACATGATTTGGACGCCATTTTGGTGAAGTGTTCTTCCAAAAGGTGCAAATTTGGTGCTGAAATGTCTGCAACAGATTTCATCACCAAATTTTATTTACTTTCACTTACAGATTAGTAATGGAAGGTCTCCCATTACTAGGACTTAGTGGCAGCTGTGAGCTGCCATTAACCCCTTATTACCACGTTTGCCACAGCACCATGGCAATCAGGAAGAGAAAGGTAAAGTGCTGGGATTGTCACATCCAATTGAGGAGAAAATTATCGGCAGCTGCAGGCTGCTATTTTTAGGCTGGGGGAGGCCAATAAGCATGGATCTCCCCAGTCTGAGAAAACAAGCCCCCAGTTGTAGGGCTTCTTCTTGACTGGGTATCAAAATTAGGGGGCCGCATACCATTTTTTAAAAATTATTTATTTCAATTTTTAAAAAAACCACATGCAGTTCCTCATATCTTGATACAAAGCGAAAATAAGTACATATCTGGGGGCTTCAGCCTGTAGCCATGGGCTTTATCTGTGCTGGGTATCAATAGATGGGGGACCCAAGACCAATTGTTTTATTTATTTGTTTTATACCATGTTAGGGACCTGCACACAGCGTATGTGATTCCAACCAATCAGAGACACTGTAAGGGGGCGTGGTCTGACAGCAGCCAATCAGAGATGCCAATGAACGGGCAATGCAGTGAATATGCATTAGGAATAATTATCGGTCCCATAAATAGAGCTGCAGCTTTGGGAGACTTGGCAAGTATGTCCTGCTTTAACCCTTTTGATTCCTTTTTTTACAGTGGCCAATCACAGCCATGCCAATACTTGACAGTTCTGTGATGGGCAGGGAGAGGTTGGATTTTGCCATCCAAATATTTACTAATCTTTGTCAAGATCATTGACTTTTGCGCTAAGTGATCGGATGTCCGATCTCGATCCAATCCAGCCAAAGATCGGAAAATTTTAACATTTGCCAATCTTTGCTCTTCAGCACCGCTCATCTCTAATAATGACAGATCAATTTTGGCAGAGAAAGAAGCAAATTTGTCTGATAATATATTTTAGAAAGTTTTTACTTTCATGTGAACTATTAATTCATTAAATAAAAAGTAAAATGATGGTTACGCTTTAGGTACTTGCAGATACAAAAAAAAGAGCATTGAAAAACTCAAAGGTTTCATCACTTCTATGAGACCAAGATCAATAACAACATTTGCATGAATTGGTCTGACAGAATAAATATTATATCATTATAGTTTTCACTAAGTGAAGGTTTATGCTAAAACAAGTTTGTAAGTTTTATAATGATGGCATAAACATTCTACTAATGAAGTTAATTAGAATTATTTTTGATGGTATTGGAAAGAGAAATAAGAGCTGCACAAAATGTTAATCTTTTAACCAATGCACATTCATTGCTAATAAATTAATCTCAGAAGTGTTTGCAGATGCAAAAGAATAACTTATATTTTCTTCAGTATATATTACACTAAAACAGGCTTAACACGCTACGATATCGTTAATGATTTAGGGTCACGTTGTTTGTGACGCACATCCGGCGTCATTAACAATATTGTAGTGTGTGACACTTATGTGCGACTTAAAACGATCGCAAAAGCGGCTAAAATTGTTTGCTGCGGAGAGGTCGTCCTAAAACAAAACATTGTTCTCTTCGAATTAGCGATGTTGTTCCTCGTTCCTGCGGCAGCACACATCGCTATGTGTGACACTGCAGGAGTGAGGATTATCTCCTTACCTACCTCCACCGCCAATGCGGAAGGAAGGAGGTGGGCAGGATGTTTACATCCCACTCGTCTCCGCCCCTCCGCTTCTATTGGACGGCTGCCATGTGACGTCGCTGTGATGCCGCACGACCCGCCCCCTTAGAAAGGAGGCGGATCGCCGGCAAGAGGGACGTCGCAGGACAGGTAAGTCTGTGTGACAGGGGTAAGCGAGGTTGTGCGCGACGGGCAGCGATTTGCCCGTGTCTAACAACCGACGGGGGTGGGTACGATCGCTTGCGATCTCACTAGTGACATCGCAGCGTGTAAAGCCCACTTAAGTAGTGTTATGTTGGAAGGAAATGTAGGGATACTCAACAAGTCTTTAATCAATGGTCATTACAAGACCTTTATTTTTAATACTTCCCTTGTTTCCAACTCACACAACTGTCTTTAACCCCTTCACGACCTTGGACGGATCTATCCGTCCAGGATCGTGTCCCGTTAAGCCCCGCCCCCTGCCGCGGGCAGGCGGCGTGGATCGGCACACATATCAGCTTTTGTCAACAGCTGACATGTGTGCCTGCTAGCCGCGGGTGGAATCGCTTCCACCCGCGGCCATTAACCCCTTAAATCTTGCTGCCAAAGTCTGGCAGCAAGATTTAAATGCGCGTGGCCATGTTTCTTATTACCGCCGCCCCCACCGGAAGTCACGTGTGTTATCACGTGACTATCGGTGGTTGCCATCGTAGCACAGGGTCATGTGATGACGCCTGCTGCTATGATCTTTCACTTTCGTTTTCCCTCGGCCGAGAGCTGTTTACAGCTGTATTGCTGTGATCAGCAGATAGATAATAGCGATCGGATTGCTGATCACTATAGCCCCCTAGGGGGACTAGTAAAATAAAAAAAAAAGTAAAAAAAAAGTTTTAAAAAATAAAAAATAAAAAAAAAACCCTAAAAATTCAAATCACCCCCCTTTCCCCCCATTGAAAATTAAAGGGTTAAAAAATAAATAAATATACACAGATTTGGTATCGCCACGTTCAGAAATGCCCGATCTATCAAAATATAAAATCAATTAATCTGATTGGTAAACCGCGTAGTGGCAAAAAAATTACAAACGCCAAAATTATGTTTTTTGGTCGCCGCAAGTTTTACGCAAAATGCAATAACAGGCGATCACAACGTAGCATCTGCGCAAAAACGGTACCATTATAAACGTCAGCTTGAGATGCAAAAAATAAGCCATCACTGAGCCATAGATCCCAAAAAATAAGAACGCTACGTGTTTCGGAAAATAGCGCAAAATGTGCGCCACTTTTATTGGACAAACTTGTGAATATTTTTTAACCCCTTAGATACAAGTAAACCTATACATCTTTGGTGTCTACAAACTCGCACCGACCTGAGGCATCACATAGATACATCCGTTTTATCATATAGTGAACACGGTGAATAAAAAATCCCAAAAACTATTGTGCGATCACACTTTTTTTGCAGTTTTTCCACACTTGGAATTTTTTTGCTGTTTTCCAGTACAATATATGGTAAAACCTATGGTTTCATTTAAAAGTACAACTCGTCCCGCAAAAAACAAGCCCTGATATGGCAAGATTGACGGAATAATAAAAAAGTTACGGCTCTCGGAAGAAAAGGAGCAAAAAACAAAAACGGAAAGTCCCCGGGGGCTGAAGGGGTTAATATATTACCCAAGTAACGTCCATAGTGTCTTCACCAAACAAGCATTCCTTCTTCTTCAATAATACTAAACACAACCTTGAAAACACACTTTAAAAAAAATGTACTACTGTCATGACTGTAGCGGGACTCCAATGGGGTTAAGTATTGTGGGAGGGGTTGGTTCGGTGGTGCCTTGTTCCAGCACTCACACCATTCTATTCTGGTATGGACTCCGCCAGAACGCCGCCAGTAATATTTCCAGCTCCGCTGCGTGCAAATGTTCCTGTGAAAGTTCTCTGTTCTAGTCCTGTTATCCAGTACCGTTCCTCCTTCCCGTTCTGACCTCCATTCCTCCTGCCCGACCTGACATCCAGTCCTCCTGCCCGACCTGACCTCCATTTCTCAACTGGAACCTTTTTTTTAACATTGAAGTCTATAGAAAATGGAGCAGTGAATTAGCCATTCATTTTTCTTTCGTTTGAAAAGAGTCCTTTTTTGCTTACTGGATTTGTTTAAAATGGAAGAAAACAGTTGGCTAATCAACCGATCAATTTTAATAGTCTTATATGTTAAAAAGACAGATCAGGTTGAAATCAGTTCTTTTTAAATCGGAGATTCACGCCGTGTTTGCACAACTTTTTTGTCAATGTCTTGTTGTTGAATTTGTACCAACAGACTATTACCGAACATGTGAAGATAATCTTAGGTTTTCACATGTTCAGCCTGTAATCCGTTTGAAACAAACCTTATAGATAAAAATGGTAGATCAGTTTAAAAGTGATTAAACACTGGATTCTCCTAAGGGATCACTCAGACTGGAGATGATTCTCTCATGCGAGAGAATAGGATGCATTATGGAAATGACATGACTCAAACTCTGCTCTGAGTATGAGCTGAGTGTAATTCACTGTGCTCCAATTCTCTCATATGTGAAAATTGGATCACAGTTGAGGAAAAAAGGAAAATGTAAATCACACTTCACTAAGATGGCATCCGAGTGCTGTACGATGATTTGTGCACCCATAGGCTTGAGTGGGTATGTGCCATCCTATATACGCTGCCAGTTCAAGAATGCAGCAATTTTTTCAGCACAAGAAATAAAGCACTGAAAAAAACACTCGACTGTGTTATATGCCAGTGTGATATGCAATAACTGTATAAAAAACATGAACCACACATCAAAAATCATACTTTGATCTAATGTCAGGCAAAAATGTATATACCAAAACATGAGGTTCTTGGTTTAACATTTTAAACAGACTGTATTAAGCCCACTGCCGTGTCACGGGGAACCTCTGAGTGGGTCCCTAACTTATTTATAGCCTTAAAGGTGTGGCGCCACTCCAATCACTGTCATAGCGATAGTGAACCAGCAGGGCAGGTGACCTGGCACCTTACAACACCATGCTGCAAAGCAAAGACCCATGATTTTAGGCCCCACAACTCCACCAACACAAAAATACCACAGCAATGGTCGCCTCACAGCACAACCACCCTATGAAATGAGCTAAACAACTCCTTTCCACGAGCTCCCAGTATGTGAACTGAGAGCATAAAGCCAGAACCCCGCCTTGCAGTCTCCTGCTAATTAAAAATTATTGTGCCAAATGGGAGAATTATGGTTCAAGTAAAAAAAACAGAGGGGCACAGACAATGACATTTTGTGAAGCACCAGCTCACCTTCACTGCTGGTGCACTGCAGCGGTGGTTGGCACATAGCTCCACACCTTTAAGGCTTCAGATAAGTTAGGGACCCACTCAGAGGTTCGCCGTGACATGGCAGTGGCTTCATACAGTCTGATCAGAATGTTATACCAAGAACCTCATGTTCAGGTATATAAATATGCAGAAGTAAATTTTGTATTTTTTAATAGGTTGCATTGTTAAAGAGGTTGTCCAGAACTTTAACACTGATGACCTATCCTTAGCATGGGTCATCAATGCCTGATTGGTGGGGGTATGACACTGAGGACCTCCGCTGAGACCTTAACACTGATGACCTATCCTTAGCATAGGTCATCAATGTCTGATTGGTGGGGGTATGACATTGAGGAACTCTGCCGTTAAGTTGTTCCCGGTGCCACCGCCAGTTGGAAATACTCAGTTGCAGAGCTGTACAGCACAGGTCCATCAACAGAATAGTTGACACAGCCAGTTACTGCACATCTGCTCCCTATTGATTCAAATTAGTGGAGGTTATGCAGTACCCACCTATGGTCACTAAACAGTTGATGGAGCTGTTGTTGTGCAACTTTGCAACTAAAGCCCACTTTACACGTTGCAATTAGTTGTACAATCGCATTTGCGATGTGACACGCCCAGGTTGCATATGGGATCTTATGAGATCGCACGTAGGTTGTTCATTTGCTGTCACACGTGCGTTAGTAGTCTATGTTAAATTGATCAATTTTGTGTGCGATTCTTTAGATCATGTGTTCCGTGACGTATGCATTGGGCACCTTTTTTTTTTTTTATTTATTGACTTGTCAAGCGTGTGTAATGTGTAGGGATGCATTTTTACTATGTCATCTGCCGTTCAGCTCTGCTACATGGCCGCTGACAGCAGACACAGACAGCCATGCAGCAGAGCTTAATGGCAGATGACAGCAGACACAGACAGAGCCGCACTGTCAGAATGAACTCGAGTGAACTTCACCCGACTTCACGGTCATGCTGCGGCTCTGTCTGTGTCGCGCCCTGATTAGCGGTCACCTGTGAAGGATTCACCGGTGACCGCTAATCTCCTAAGTGACTGAAGTTAGCAGCCCTCTCTCATACTCACCGATCCCCGAGCTCCGGCGCTGCACGGCATTCACACTGCTCCGGCGGCTTTTACTGTTTTGAAAAAGCCAGCCGCCCATTAAACAATCTCGTATTCCCTGCTTTCCCCGCCCACCGGCGCCTATGATTGGTTACAGTGAGACACGCCCCCACGCTGAGTGACAGGTGTCACACTGCACCCAATCACACCAGCCGGTGGGCGTGTCTATACTGTGTAGTGAAATAAATAATTAAATAATTAAAAAAAACGGCGTGCGGTCCCCCCCAATTTTAAAACCAGCCAGATAAAGCCATACGGCTGAAGGCTGGTATTCTCAGGATGGGGAGCTCCACGTTATGGGGAGCCCCCCAGCCTAACAATATCAGCCAACAGCCGCCCAGAATTGTCGCATACATTAGATGCGACAGTTCTGGGACTGTACCCGGCTCTTCCCGATTTGCCCTGGTGCGTTGGCAAATCGGGGTAATAAGGAGTTATTGGCAGCCCATAGCTGCCAATAAGTCCTAGATTAATCATGTCAGGCGTCTATGAGACACCTTCCATGATTAATCTGTAAATTACAGTAAATAAACACACACACCCGAAAAAATCCTTTATTAGAAATAAAAAACACAAACATATACCCTGGTTCACCACTTTAATCAGCCCCAAAAAGCCCTCCATGTCCGGCGTAATCAAGGATGCTACAGCGTCGCTTCCAGCGCTGCTGCATGGAGGTGACCGGAGCTGCAGCAGACACAGCCGCTCCAGTCACCTCCAAGAAAGCTAATGAAGACAGCCGTGCGATCAGCTGAGCTGTCACTGAGGTTACCCGCTGTCACTGGATCCAGCGGTGGCCGTGGGTAACCTCAGTGACAGCTCAACTGATCGCGCTACTCACCGCTGCTCCTATCACCCCCATGCAGCAACTGAGGTGAGTAGCTAAGTGTTTACTAAGTACCCTATGTTTATATGCACTATGCTTTTATTTAGTTACAGCAGGGAATGTTTTCACAATTTTTTCCTTGGTTTCTCTTTGTCTCATGGCCAGTGTGAACATGGTCTCACAAGTTCCATGTATATCATCTCATACTTCGGCTCACTTTTTTGTTTTTATGTAGTTTTTTTGTATTCAGTACAAACAGGGAGTAGCCCCCTTCTCAGTGAGCTGGACATCTAGGCTAGTTTCACACTTGCGCTATTTTGACGCAAACGGAATCCGTCACTAATGTAGTACAGTTCATTTATTTACAGTGGAAGCGCGACATCATGTGGACACAAGCGGGTACTGCATGACACACACACGTGCCATAGTAACGCGCTTCCACTGTAAATAAATTAACTGTACTAAACTAGTGACGGATTCCGTTTGCGTCAAAATAGCGCAAGTGTGAAACTAGCCTTAATTCTGTGAATCCCCCTGACTGTGTGTGTCCTGTTGGGACCCGGTCGCTCTCAGCCCTTAGCCACATTGAGGTCTATTTTAGACCCATGGTTAGGTTTTAATATTAGAAAGTGTAGGTACTATCCCAACTGGGTACACCTTGAAGTTTGGTGGGATAGCTTTATGCTTTTTTTGATCAAAAACAGTGTTTATTAAGTACCCTATGTTTATATGCACTATGCTTTTATTTAGTTACAGCAGGGTATGTTTTCACAATTTTTTCCTTGGTTTCTCTTTGTCTCATGACCAGTGTGAACATGGTCTCACAAGTTCCATGTATCTCATACTCCGGCTCACTTTTTTGTTTTTATGTAGTTTTTTTGTATTTAGTACAAACAGGGAGTGGCCCCCTTCTCAGCGAGCTGGACATTTAATTCTGTGAATCCCCCTGACTGTGTGTCCTGTTGGGACCCGGTTGCTCTCAGCCCTTAGCCACATTGAGGCCTATTTTAGACCCATGGTTAGGTTTTAATATTAGAGAGTGTAGGTACTTTCCCAACTGGGTACACCTTGACGTTTGTTGGGATAGCTTTATGCTTTTTTTGATCAAAAACAGTGTTTACTAAGTACCCTATGTTTATATGCACTATGCTTTAATTAGTTACAGCAGGGTATGTTTTCACAATTTTTTCCTTGGTTTCTCTTTCTCTTAGAACTTTACCAGTCACACTCTCTGGTTCTATAGTTGTGCTGTTGGGCTGTGTTCATGTATGTGTTCTGATCTTTGTGTCTTGACCGTGGACTGTTGTTTGACTCTTCTCTGTGCGCTCGTTGTTACTTTCGCGACCGTCTGGCTTTTGACCTTGGACCATTACCTGACCATGTCTCAGCTTACTCCCTGAATCTTTAAGTGCCTTCTAGGAATTGTGACCCTCGGATCATGACCAGAATATGACTGTATACTCCCTGTGTCCATACGAGTCCTCCTGTTACCAGACCCCGGTTTTCCTGACTACTCTACTGTTTGTTACCCATAAGTAGTGACTAGCATCAAACCAGCTCTATTTAAATCATGACACATCAAACAGAGACAAAAACACAATAAAAGCTCAGTGTAAAAAAACCGCACATAAAAACGCAATGGAAAAAATGCAAATGAACTAAGGTGTACAAAGTGAGCCAACACTGATCTTGAGAATGTAGCCTTCAATGCCAGGACAACCCGTCTTAGGCCCTGTGCACACACTGCGCTTTTGCTGTGGATTTGCCGCTGTTTTGCTGAAGAAAATGTGTGATTTTTGTTCATAACCTTTCTGCAGTCCTTCCCCAGCAAAATCTATGATAAATCCATTATCCTGTGCACACACTGCGTTTTTTTTTTTTCCTACAGGTTTTGCTGCAGCTTTTCTGCAGGTACCTGCGTTTTTGCCATAGATAATTGTAAAAAACCGCAGGGACCAAACAGCGGAAAAATCGTGGCAAATCTGCGGCAAAAACGCAACAAACCGCGGCAAAATCGCATACGGATTTGGGTGCTTTTATTTGCGGTTTTTGCTGCTGGTGTGGAATTTTGACAGAAGGTGCAGATTTTTCTTTAGAAAAGCAAAGTTACCAGTGCACACAGACACTTAAGGGTGCTTTACTAGCTGCGACATCGCTAGCGATTGCTAGAAATGTCGCGAGCGATAGCATTCGCCCCGGTCGTTCGTGCGACATGTGGTGTTCGCTGCCGTAGCAAACAATATCGCTACGGCAGCGTCACACGCACATACCTGTTCAGCAACATCGCTGTTGCTGCCGAACAATCCCTCCTTCAAGGGGGAGGTGCGTTCAGCGTCACAGCGTCGTCACTAAGTGGCTGCCTAATAGCAGAGGAGGGGAAGAGATGAGCGGCCGGAACATGCCGCCCACCTCCTTCCTTCCTCATTGCCGATGGACGCAGGTAAGGAGATGTTCGTCGCTCCTGCGGTGTCACACATAGCGATGTGTGATGCCGCAGGAACGGTGAACAACCAGCGGCATGCCCCATCACCGATATTATGAAAAGGAGAGAGGTGTCAACGATCAACGATTTTGACAGTTTTTGCGATCGTTGATCGTCGCTCCTAGCTGTCACATGCTGAGATGACGCTAACGACGCCGGATGTGGGTCACAAACACCGTGACCCTAACGATATATCGTTAGCGATGTCTCAGCGTGTAAACCACCCTTTAGGGTTAGCTGAGATGTTACTCAAATCAGAAATGCTTCAATCGAAAAAACTGTTTTAAATATCTTACATAGCCACAAATTCTACATTTATACTGTGTTTCCTACTATAAATATATATGCCTGCGCGTGGGTGTGTATGTTGATATATATTTTATATTTCTCTCTTTCTAAATATATGAACAGTATATGTATTCTTTATTCCAAACCTACTAACCCCTGCTACCCAAGTTGTACTATAATAGTTTTTGTGGTGTGGTATTTATTTTTCATGATCCATCCGTACCATTGAGTGATCCCCTCTGTTCACATTTTGCGAGAGCTGCATCCCATAGCCTACAGAGTTCATTCGGAGCAGCGCTGTGCTTCCATAGCAACAGTTAGTGCTGAAATGATGTACGCACACAATGATGATTCATGTGAGAGACATAAAATGAGTCCTGTTCTTAATGAACATTCATTTTTCTCTTTGTAACAAAGTTAAAAATAAAACCAAAAACACTTTAAATTTTAAAGGGGAACTGTAAATCTCACATATGTAATTAGAAATGTCCAAGAGTCAATTATTGAAGATTAAAATGTTTTTTTTTTGTTTTGATCAAAACAATGGCCCTTTACTGTAATTGTCACATTATGTATGGTAACTGCTGTTTCTTTATAATGTTTTCAAATAATAGTCGAAATATAAAGTTTAACATGTAGGGGAAAAAATAGCAACACAATATTACTGCAATAAACTAAAACTGTTGTATACTGAAAAATGTAATTACAGTAATTTAGGTTATTCTATAAAAGGTAGCTGTCAACTAAACCAAAGAATAACAAGACCTATAGTTTAATTTTAACACAGCATTCTCCAGCAGAAAAGAACTGTGAAAAAAAATCTGCTGATCATTTAGCACTTCTAATAATTAAAATTCTCACTATTTGCAACCCCCCCCAAAAAAACATAATCCCTCTAGTTTTAAATGGCACAGAATTTAGAATCATAGAATGGTAGAGTTGGAAGGGACCTCAAGGGCCTTTGGGTCCAACCCCTTGTGAGTCCAGGTTTTCCTAAATCATCCCAGCTATATGTTTATCCAGCTTCTGCTTGAAGATTTTGATTGATGGAGAGCTCACTACATCCCGTGGTAGCCCGTTCCACTCTCTGACTGCCCTCACTACCTCCCATGGTAGCCTGTTCCACTCTCTGACTGCCCTCACTACCTCCCATGGTAGCCTGTTCCACTTTCTGACTGCCCTCACTACCTTCCATGGAAGCCTATTCCACTCTGTGACTGCCCTCACTACCTCCCATGGTAGCCTATTCCACTCTGTGACTGCCCTCACTACCTCCCATGGTTGCCTTTTCTACTCTCTGACTGCCCTCACTACCTCCCATGGTTGCCTGTTCCACTCTTTGAATGCCCTCACTACCTCTCGTGGTTGCCTGTTCCACTCTCTGACTGTCCTCACTACCTCCCATGGTTGCCTGTTCCACTCTCTGACTGCCCTCACTGTCAGAAGCTTTTTCCTAATGTCTCATTTGTATTGTCTTCCTTTTATCCCATTGCTTCTTTTACTTCATCGTGCTAATAAGAACAGGGTAATTACTTTTGCATTGTGACTACCTTTCAGATATTTGTAGACCGCTATTAAATCTCCTCTCAGCCTTCTCTTTTGCAATCTAAACATTCCTAGTTCTTTAACCTAGAACGCGCAACCATAGAAATGTACAATAGAAAACAAGTAACCTAGCAGGCCTGCGAGGCCCTAGGTATGCGTTCTAGGGTTAAGCCGGTCTTCATATGACATGATTTTCAGACCTTCTATCACCTTGGTTGCTCTTCTCTGCACTTGCTCCAATATATCAATGTTTTTCTTGAGTTGGGTAGTCCAGAACTGTACATAGTATTTCGGGTTGGGTCTGACCAGGGCAGAGTATAGGAGAATAATTACCTCTCTGGATCTAGATTCAATGCTTGTCTTGATACATCCCAGAATTTTGTAGCCTTTTTAGCTGCAGCATCACACTGTTGGTTCATGTTGAATCTAGGATCTATTATTTTGACCAAGTCCTTTTTCCAGATGAAATTTAGAAATTGGCATCTTATCAGAACTGGAAAAATTTTAGAGTACAGCATCATGTCAGTGGTGGGCACAGACAGAAAAGGAGCCCCCATGCATGAACAATATATGGGCCCTTTGCAGTCCAATAGTTCTGTCTGGAAATGGCCCTCCTCATGTCTTGGTCCCTATGTTCTTGCACAGGTTGCACCAATGATATCTCCGCCCCTGCCTCATGGACACAGCATGATACAAGGACCATGATTAGAGATGAGTGAAATGATTTAAGGCTAATAAAATTAGCTTTTGTATTTTACCAAAATATCAGATTGGCTATCAGACCACTATTTTGCTGACTTTTTTAATGTAAATCTGAAAATGGGTTAAAACATTATATTCACACTCCTCTCAACTGTCTTTGCACTATTGCTTTTTGTTGGTTTTTCACTTGCATGCATCCTCTTTCCCATTCTATCTTTCATCTTTTAACCCCTCCACTCCACTGATGTTGACTATGTCTCAAGTGACATAATGACATTGAGGGCAACATTTGTAATGCGGTTGCGTGAGGCCTCGTGAGTTCCGGAGGCACCAAAGAGAGAGGAAAGACTGAAGACAGAAACAAAGACTGAATTTCAAAGGAAGAAGTGAGGACAAGGCTGGAATCTTAAGCTATTGGACAGGTGAGGGGCTGTCCCATGACAGGTGCTTATTCTGCTCTGTTATCTGGGGAGACCTTAGAGAATAATAAATATTTTTTTACTAGCAATCACACGTGTGTTTAAAAAATATAATGCATATTTCATTTTTTTGCTTGGTTCAAGATATTATGGTTTTTTACATTTTTTTCTGTTTCCCTATTTTTAGCTGTAAATGCAATTTTTGACCCAAATTTAGCTGAAGGGAATGTGGAGCAGGGAGGCACAGGCTACATGTAACACAATAGCTATACAGACCACTGGCAGGCAATGCATGTCTATCATGGGCAGTGCATGGCATCACTGCCATGTGCTGTACAGCCACCTTATGCCAGCTATTAAACAGAGTACGCTGCTCACCTCAGGAGCATGAAGAGGTAAGAAGAATCTTCTTTTTCTTAATGATTAAGTGACGAGTGACAGGATGAGGGACATGACTGCAAGACAAGAGACATTATTAGAGGATGGGGGACATTATTACAAGTTTGGGGCTTATTATCATTTATTAATAAAAATAACATCTAAGACCTACTTTTAACATTAAGGAAGAAAGGGTGGGTCCAGCATCAAGGTACACAGGAAAATATCCAAGTAAAATCAAAGACTTCTGAGCATGAGTAAGGACAGCAGTGTCTGAAACGTGTAGTTTCTACTTGTTTCATTCGCCATGTATTTTTTCACACATTGATTTTTTGGGAGTTTTAATGGAATTAATAAAAGTCTTTGATTTTACTTGGATATTTTCCTGTGGACCTTGATGCTGGACCCACTCTTTTTTTCTTATCTGGATTGCTTCCATTGAGCTTGTGCATTGCCCCAGGATGTTGCTTCCAGGAAAGTTGTGGTGGGCTGGATTACTATTGTTTTTCTATATTTTAACATTAAGGCTATGTGCCCAGGGGAGATCGTACCTGCGGACGTTTCTGCAGGTATTTCCGCAGGTTCAAGTAGCAACTCCCTGGAATCTTCAGCTATCCATTGCTGCGGTATATCTGCGGAGTTGTTGCGGTAAACCTGCGGAAACAGTGCTGATTTTGTGCAGAATTCATGCGGAATTCTCTCCCTGTGTCTCCATAGTGGAGGGGTGGGAATTCTGCAGATAATTCCGCATGAATAATGGACATGCAGTTACGTGCAGCTGTGGGAAATGAGCAGCATTTTCCGCAGCCAAAAATACCGCAGCATTGACAGAGGACTCCACAAATCCCATAGGATAACATGGGGAGTGTCACTCTCTACCCCAAGAAGTTAGGACAAATCACAACTTACTCAGCTTCAGACGCACCCTAAAAACACATCTTTTTATAGCGGCCTATTACACTCCCTAGCTGAACTAAATTCACATAGTCCCTCCACAACTTCAACCCACGTCAAACTCCATGGCACTCAAATGCATCTCAACAGTGGCGTAACTAGAGTGCGATGGGCCCCGGTGCGAAAGTTGGACCTGGGCCCCCCTCCGGACGTTGGTCAGATGAATGGGCACCTGTAGCGTTCTAAATCCTATAAAGGCATATTAATTGCCCCTTCCCCCCCTTCATTATGCAGTAATGTTCCCAATCCTGGTACATATGTCCCCCATACTGGTATATATGTCCCCATCCTGGTATACATGTTCCCCATCCTGGTATACATGGTATATAACGTCCCCATGCTGGTATATATTTATCCAATCCTGGGCCGATCCTAGTAAAAATGTTGCACATCCTGGGCCCATCCTAATATGTCTCCCATCCTGATATATAGTATATGTTCCTCATCCTGGTATATATGTCCCCCATCCTGGTATATATGGTCTGGGACTGTCTCTAATGAATAATTAAAAAAATATAAATAATTTAAAAAAAATTCTACTCATCTTGCCTCTACTCCCACATCACCAAGTGTCCTCTGTAGCGAGTGCGGAGTGGCCTGCAGCTGACATCAGAGTGCATGCTATAGAGCATGACCATACTACCATGCGCTGCCCCCAGTTATGGTATGAACGTCAGCTGCCAGCCACTGTGTGCCCTGTACCTTTGGGCCTGGTAACAATCTCTACGTTTGTGATTGTTACTCCCCTACCTGCTTTCCTCACTCCATCCACCAACTATTGATTGCTGAAGTCAGCTCACGTATTGTAAAGATAAAGCACCCTCCCAGGACATACTGCATCAAATCTACTTCAGGCTATGTGCCCACTTTGCGTTTTTATGTGCAGAAAATCTACACATAAAAACGCATGTTTGGAACGAAAAAAAGCAACTGAAAAAAACCGAGCATTTTTTATTGTGTGTTTTTTCACCTACCTCTTTTTGAGCGTTTTTTAGTCATGGCGATCATAGGGGTTCAAGCGCTGTACCCCCGCGGTCGCCAGGTCCTGGCTCTCGCTGCCAGGAGCAGTACCTGCGCCGCTCTCGGCAGTTGAACCCTCTAAATGCTGCAATCAATGCAATTGCTGCATTCAGAAGGCAGGGAGAGGCATCGCTTACCCTCCCTGGCAATCAGGTCCCTGTAGTGCAATCACAGGGACCCGATCACTGCCATGGCAACCCTGGGTCATCACCCTGATGACCCCGGTTTACTGAGGCATGGATCGCCCCCCAAACCAGGGCACCTACGTCACCAGAGTTCCCTGCAACAAGGTCCCGTGGTAAAGACCACAAGGCCTAGGTGCAGGAAACCCTGGTGACATCACAAGGTGAACTGAGTTCATGGCGGTGGATCTGCAGGAAACCTCGGTGATCCGCAGGCATGAACTCGATTCACCGTGTGATATCACCGGACTTCCCAGAAGCAATGTCCTGCAGTAAAGACTGAGATGAGGAAATGGCTGCAGGGAGCCCCAGTGACGTCAACACACGCAAATTCAATGTGGGAAATACACATGCGTTTTTTCCTGCATTTTTCACTGACTCCATTGAAGTCAATTGGTGAAAAAGCAGGAAAAATACAGAAACAACTGACACGCTGCTTCTTTTTTTCAGCAACAAAAACTGCAAGAAACAGCGTGGGCACAGCAAGTCAGGATTCTCAGACTTTGCTGAGATCATTTTTCCTTGCTTTTATCAATTAAAAAAAGCAAGGAAAAACGCATGAAAAAAGCCACGTGTGCACAAGGTCTTCTGTGTATGTAGCTGAGCAGTGCACAGTAATTTAGCTGGATTTAGATACAGGACCTGGCTGTGCTGCTTTCATCAAACTGCTGCACACTTCCCCCCTCTGCTCACATTGTGACTGATTCTGTGGGCTGGCCCCCATCACCTGATCAGCCTCATCCCCCCTCCCTCCCGCCACCACCAAATCTCAAAGTGTCCAAAGCAGCACCTGAACGGTTTACAGTAAGATAACAGAATGTAAAGAAGGTCAGATGCACTTTCCTGCCATATATACAGCTCACCCCTCTCCACATGGTCGCACATCAGTACATAAACGATCGGACGCTGTCAGTGACTGCTCAGAGCGATGGAAGGGAGGCAGAGTATATATTATACTGCCATGCCTGAGCTGCTGGGACTGAGAAGTACGGAGTGCTGCCTCACAAACATGCCGGTCAGACCGCACTGCTGCCCTCACCTGATATGTCTCCTGCAGAGGCCGGCACCACAGTGTAATCACATGCAGAGACAGGAGGGGGCAGAGCTCACGCTGCCCGGCCGCTTCTACTGAAAATGCACGAACAGCGCAGCTCCTCTCACTGACAGGCTGCTGCTGATCTGCAGCGCGGGCCCCTAACCTGCGGGCCCGGTCGCAATCGCGACCCCTGCGACCGCGGTAGTTACGCCCCTGCATCTCAAGGTTCTGGCCAACTGGTTTCAGGAAGCCATTATCTATCCCCCTTTACTTGAGATGGCTGGATTGTCATTGTAAATAAGCACTTGTACCTTGTTCCCCCCCATCTCATTGTAGATTGTAAGCTCTCACGAGCAGGGTTGTCTTTTTTCCTCTCTAAATATTGTATTTTCTATAACTGTTACTTGTTTGTATATGATCCTCCTGAATTGTAAAGCGCTGCAGAATACATTGGCGCTATAGAAATAAAGATTATTATTATTATTATTACTATTATTATTATTATTATTATTGCGTAAACCCACGCATTTTTCTGGAAAATCTAGAAAATCTGTGGGTTTTTCGCAGCAAAATCCACAGTTACTTTCTGCCATGGGCACATAGCTCTAGGGTATGTGCACACACTATACATTTTCTGCACCAAAAAGCACCAAAAACACAAGTGTTTTGGTGTATTTTTGGTGTGGTTTTTGGTACATTTTCTTTAGTGAATTCGATGGCGGGAAGGGCAAAACAAAAGCAGGAAAAAAGGACCAACAGTTGACATGCTGCTTCTTTTTTCTGCACCAAAACCTGCAAGGAGAAAAGAAGCAACGTGTGCACAGCCTTTCTGATTTCTCATAGACTTTGCTGTCATAAGGATAGACATACATATTTGGGCAACAAACTCCACCAAACTGCATCAAATACTGCCCCGTGTGCACAGGGCCTAACTAAAACAAGCAAGATTGTGTGCAGTATATCTACATGCATAATATAATGCTGCAAACAAAAATAAATACATTTCATAGTTAAAATTTCTCCTGTGTTTCCCATACCACTCCATATCAGTTTAGATAATGAAAGCAGAAAGTGGCCTTTTTTCTTAATTATGACCTTGTTTAAATAATTGGCTAAATAATGAGCGATAAGCTTGGTTTACCTTAGTTAGGGAAGCAAAGTCTTGTCCATTAAGGTTGCAGACTGTCGAAGACTGCATCACTATTACTAGCAGCGAGAGTAACAGTGGTCCTATATTTTATCTACAGTTTTAATGTAATTTTCACCTTAACATACAGCAGATTATATTCTTAGGTGACAAGGTTTTATCAGTGGGAGAAGAATGGATAGTAAGGGTACCTTCACACTTAGCGATGCAGCAGCGATCCGACCAGCGATCTGACCTGGTCAGGATCGCTGCTGCATCGCTACATGGTCGCTGGTGAGCTGTCAAACAGGCAGATCTCACCAGCGACCAGTGACCAGCCCCCAGCCAGCAGCGACGTGCAAGCGACGTTGCGCTTGCACGGAGCCGCCGTCTGGAAGCTGCGGAGACTGGTAACTAAGGTAAACATCGGGTATGGTTACCCGATGTTTACATTAGTTACCAGTGTGAGCAGGGAGCAGGGAGCCGCGCACACTAAGCGCTGGCTCCTTGCTCTCCTAGCTACAGTACACATCGGGTTAATTAACCCGATGTGTAATGCAGCTACATGTGCAGAGAGCAGGGAGCCGCGCACACTGAGCGCTGGCTCCTTGCTCTCCTAGCTGCTGTACACATCGGGTTAATTAACCCGATGTGTACAGCAGCTACATGTGCAGAGAGCCGGAGCCGGCAGCACAGGCAGCGTGAGAGCTGCTGGTAACTAAGGTAAATATCGGGTAACCACCTTGGTTACCCGATGTTTATCTTGGATACAGCTTACCTCAGCTGTCAGATGCCGGCTCCTGCTCCCTGCTCGCTTCATTTGTCGCTCTCTTGCTGTCACACACAGCGATCTGTGTGTCACAGCAGGAGAGCGGCTTTGAAGAAAACGAACCAGGGCTGTGTGTAACGAGCAGCGATCTCGCAGCAGGTGCCAGATCGCTGCTCAGTGTCACACACAGCGAGATCGCTAATGAGGTCACTGCTGCGTCACAAAAAGCGTGACTCAGCAGCGATCTCGGCAGCGAGCTCGCTGTGTGTGAAGCACCCCTAAGAGTCACAGATCAATCACTATAAAATGTGATAAATGTCATCCATAGCTATCTTTTTTTATCTCTATCTTTATTTAATTATGTTGCTGTAGCTCCCTCTTGGTGAAGCAGTTTCAAAGAATTAAGTATAGTCACACTAATTGCATCGTAGCTTGCCTCAAATAGAATGTAAAGGTAACCGTTATCTTTACTTAATCGCATCAGGAATATTCCTCTAGGTAAGGAAAGTGAATTCATTAAAATTTTGCCTTTAAGCCAAGTTGAGAGATACGTTATAGCCCTTCTATAAGTGCTCTTATTGCAAACGATGAGCTTTTGTATCAAATATTTATGTATATATAATCTAAAAAATATCATTGCGGCCATAAAAAATTTATCAACCGTCCCTTCTAGTTGAAGCCACTTTTTAATGGATGGATGGATGCAAATCATTTCTTTTCACCCCAGTAGGCAACCTTGCTGCTGGAACTGATGGGTCCTCCTATATCTTTCTACAAATTTCATTACTGGAATTGTTGACCCTTATAATAAATAAATGCATAAATATAAAAAAAGTATTATATATTGCAAAATTATGCATACTTACCATATAAGCATCCAAGTCATTCTCTGTTTAAGATTAAAATGTGATTTGGATGAAAAGTTGCTAACTATGTCCTTGTATCTTGAAAGACTAATAAACTTAGGGAGTTAAAAAAAAATGATACTTTTTGACCCACCGTATACCCATGTCTATGCTTTGCTCCACCTTGGCTCTTCTTTACTTTGGCACATGACATCCTATTCGAGAATCTTTACTCTGCTTAGAGGTCAAGGTATTGACTAAGCTTTGGATGATGCATGTCATAACGTTGTGGTTTGGGATGTCAGAGGCGTCCTTGGTGGCATAATCCCTATGATGAAGATACTCAAATAATACACCTCAGACTGAAGGAAACTATGCTAACTATGTCCTTGTATCTTGAAAGACCCATAAACTTAGTGAGTTAAAAAAATGTGATATTTGTTGTCCCACCGCATATCCATGTCTGCCCTTTGCTCCGCCTTGGCTCTTTTGTACTTTGGCACATGACATCCTGCTTGTGCATCTTTACTCTGTCCAGAAGTCATGATATTGACTAAGCTTTGTATGATGCATGTCATAACGTTGTGGTTTGGGATGTCAGAGGCGTCCTCGGTGGCATAAGCCCTATGATGAAGATGCTCAAATAATACACCTCGGACTGAAGGAAACTATGCTAACTATGTCCTTGTATCTTGAAAGACCCATAAACTTAGTGAGTTAAAAAAAATTGATATTTGTTGTCCCACTGTATACCCATGTCTGCCCTTTGCTCCTCCTTGGCTCTTTTGTACTTTGGCACATGACATCCTATTTGAACATCTTTACTCTGTCCAGAAGTCAATATATTGACTAAGCTTTGGATGATGCCTGTCATAACGTTGTGGTTTGGGATGTCAGGGGAGTCCTCGGTGACCGAAGCCCCACTGTGAAGATGTCCAAAAAAACGCTGCAAATTGAAGGAAGTTTCTGAATTAAACAGATGCCATTGTGCTTTATTTAGACAAAGCAAATAAAAAAATTGGAGTCAATTTAATTTGATCAGCTTTCCTCATCCCTAATTTCCATGAAGTAGACTGGAGTAAGTAACTAATGGTGTGCTTGAAACATGAACGTAAGAACTGTGGTTTGAGTGATGACAGCACCATTTGTTCCATTTTATTTTACCTTCATAAATTTTAAACTTACATACAATTGTTTTTGCATTTTTTACCTAATTTTTGCCATACACCCATAAAGTCAATCATCTGACCTTTAATTTGTGTTATGTTTACTAGAGGAGATTAGTTGATTTAGGCTAAGAAGCTTTTTTAATGGCTAAAGCTTTGAGTTTTCCATCCAATTTATCCACCAAATTTGGTCCAAAGACTTCCATATTTTCTTGATCATCTTCACTGGCCTTTTCATTGTGCCTAATGGCAGAGGTTGCAAAAGTCCGAACCCCAGCAATTAACCCCTTCACGATTGAGGACATACCCGTATGTCTTAAATCATGAAGAAAATAACCGATGAATCCGGCGCTGAGGAAATTGAGGTTCAGCCAGGTAAATTTCAATGTTTTATTCCACGCTTGGTAAATCAGATATAAAATACAAAGGTCCAAATGAACACTTGACAAAGGCTACAATATGTAGCTGAAATGCGTCGCTGTGTCAATATTTTTCTTCTACTTATGGAGTGTTCATTTCGACCTTTGTATTTTATATCTGAATTACCATGAGGGGAATAAAACATTGAAACTTACCTGGATGAACCTCATTTTCCTCAGCGCCGGATTCATCGGTTATTTTCTTCAATGCATGCAGGTACAGCTCCTGCAGGTCTGTGCTGCAGTGGAATCTGATATATAGGGCTACTGAAGGTGAGCTGAATTATATTCTTTTTATTCCTAAACCATGAAGGAGTGACAATCGCAGGATGCTGCAATCCATGCACATGTCAGCTGATTTGAACAGCTGACACGTGTTCTTCTCAGGCGCAGGGGGATCAACGATTCACCCATGCCTGCTAACCCATTAAATTGCTCTGTCAAAATGTAACAGCATTATTTCAATGCCAGGACCAGGTAACATGCACTTACTCGCTGCCATCAGAAGCCCCAGGACATGATGGTTGCCATGGTAGCACAGGGTCATGTGATGACTCCTGTGTTAATATGACTCACTTCCTGTTTCAGCCGGCAGAGAACTGGCTGTTACAAGACATGAGAATTTCTACTGTTCTGAGCTGTGCAGCTCTGATCAAGAGAAATGAATGAGCGATCAGACTGCTGATACTTACTAGCAAAATAAAAAAGCAACAAAAAGTTTTACAAAATTAAAAAAAATAAAAAAAACCTAAAAGTTCAAATCATTGTCCATTCGCCACATTGAAAAATAAAGGGTTAAAAAATAAAAGCTATACACACGTTTGGTGTCGACATATTCAGAAACCCTCGATCTATCAAAATCTAAAATAATTAATCTGATCGGTAAACAATGTAGTGGCAAAAAAAATGCCATTGCCAAAATTACATTTTTTGGTCATCACAAATTTTGCGCAATAACAGGCGATCAAACCATAGCATCTGCGCAAAAATTATACCATTAAAAATGTCAGCTTGAGTTGCAAAAAATAAGCTGTCATTAACCTATGGGAACGCTATGGGTCGTGGAAAAAGGCCCAAAAGTGCACCACTTTTTCTTGGACAAATTTCAGAATTTTTTTAACCCCTTAGATAAAAGTAAACCTGAACATGTTTGGTATCTAAAAACTCACAGCAACCTGAGGCATCACACCAATACATCAGTTTTACCAAATGGTGAACACGATTAATATAATATTCCAAAAACTATCAAGCAATCGCACTTTTTTTGCAAATTATCCACTGGGAATTTTGTTTGTACGCTATATGGTAAAACTGATGGTTTCACTTAAAAGTACTACTCGTTTCGCAAAAAACAAGTCCTCGTATGGCATGATTGATGGAAAAGTAAAAAAGATACGGCTCTCGGAAGAAGGGGAGCAAATCCTTCCCCCAAAAAATGAGATATGGGAAATCACCTGGAGGTGAAAGGGTTAAATTGCTGTGACTAATACAGTTATAGATGGATAACTCACGCAAAATAGTGTGGACTACAACAGGTTAGGATAAGGGATGAGCGAATGTATTCGCCACTCTTCGGTATCCACCGGATAACAGGCTATTCGCACCATTCGGTATACGGCGAATAAAACAGTATCCGCTCCGATACTACAGTTTCATTTCTGACTTCCTGCCTCCTGTTTTCCAGCGACTTGCCTCCCGGTATGGAGTAATCCGAGAGAGAGAGAGACCAGGCATGATTTCCAATCTTCTACAGGCTGTGCCCGCACTGTTTCTGCCTTTTCCCAGTCACCACAGGTCGCCGTTAGGTCCAACGTGAAATTATTTGGGTTTCCCATAGACTTACATTGCGCATCGAATATTCGCGAATAGTGAAATAGGTTTGACCTATTCGGCGAATATTCGCCAAGTCGGATATTTTGGTATTTGATCATCCCTAGTTAGGATATATTAGGTGCCTGCATTTCAACCCTTCTTTACTCAACTATTGCAGAATTCAGCACAGGGTAGCCTGAGTGCACCACATTGAAAATATTCTTATGAGAAGACGCCTGACCCCTAATAGATCTGTAACTGCCTGAAAATCTTAATAATAGCAGAACTTCCAACGAATCGACAGTTGTACAGAAATTACAGTTTTTACATGTAAATCATTTTACAGAAAGTCAGAGCAATTCCAGAACAAAATGACACATCTTTGAAGCCAACAAAATACCATTCCGTACAATTACAGCTTGCAAGTTCTATTCAACAGTTTCTTTACACAATTGCCTGGTTCACCTTGTTTTCTTACTGAGGAAAATATAAATTCATTTGCCCTTGGCCATCAATGGCTGCAACACATTAGTGTGATGAATGGCTTTAATTTCAATAAGTTTATTCAGACACAAAATAATGTAGTTCTCATTTATTAGCTCATTGGAAAAAAAAACAAAACAGAAGAATGAAAAAAATGCAATGCAAAAAAATAATAATGTCAATTAGATATCCGGTCTGTTACAAGATCCTGATGAACAAATTATCAAAAATAATTAGTAAGGAAACTGGAATGAGTTGTGTTGGTAACAGATTGCAAAACAGAGTTACAGTTTTATCTGAGTCAGAAGGAAAAGTTGTTAAATATTACATTTCTGAATATTTCATTAGATTATTTAATTATAGAAAAGGTCTTGTCTTGTAGCAATAAAATTATTTACATATTTCCTTGAGTTTCGCGAACTTCAGGTCCTCAGTGCAGACGTGACTGCATGGATACAGTAGCTGCAGTTTTAATGAGACAGAAGAGATGTTTGCAGCTTTCAGGAGGTGGAAAGTTGATTTTCAATGGCTGGATAGAAAATTTAGTCATTCATGTAGTCTTCATGGAAACATTTAAGAATATAATGTGGAGAGGCAGATAAATTCTTCTATCACAATAAAACTAAAAGGGGTTTTCCACCTTTAGGGACATTTTTTTTCTTACTTGAAAGGAATCTATCAGCAGGTGTTTGCTATGTAATCTGAAGAAAGCACAAGATAGGGACTGAGACACAGATTGCAGAATGGTGTCACTTATTAGGATTTGAGATGAGCAGTTTCGTTGAGGCTCTGTTCACCGGCAGCAAAAGAGCCTACCGCCACAGGCTCGAGCTTGACCCGAACCCCAAATCCAGTCACTGCTTGCCAGTTGGAGTCTCTGCCCACAAACAGCCAGCCATAAGCAGATCACTTGGGCAGGTGGGCAGGCTTTTCAAACTTTTTTTTGTTGCACACTACATCCGATCACGTTTTTGTTACCCCTAGTGTGAGCTGTTCAAACACTGGATGTGGCTCAAACAGGGCGGAGCACCGAGCGAACCTGAGCACAGCGTTTCTCCCACGAGTTTTGTTTGCACATACAGCATCCAGTCTATGAACCCGAACCTTGATTTTTAAATGTTGTGCTCAGATCGAAAACCGAACCTCAGGTTTGCTCTTCTCTAATTAGGATGTGTGCTGTTGCTTCAATACATTGAATGTTTTATCAACAAGAGTTTATCACTATCTGGACTACACCTTGTGTGAGTCCTGGTATGACCACTCTGTTCTTATGATAAGCAGCTCACTGTCAATAGACAATGTACATAGAAAGCTTTGGTGTGGGTGGGGTTAAACTTTTTACATGCTACAATAAAAAATTATGATTTTATTCACAACTATTTCATGCAGAATACATTGGAATCACAGTTTCTTTTCTTACATTATGCTGCTATCAGATGTCAAAACCTGGTTACAGATTCTCTTTAAATGCATGAAATTGAGGCTAAAAAATATTTAACAAAATGAATTATAATGAATAATGTTTGCACCATTTGCTTCCTATAGCCTTTGTGTTATAGTATCAATTGCTGGATACAAATAAATTCATGGGGTGGGCCACATTATCTTTATTTTAACAGAGAACATGATTTTCTGGCACTTACTATAATATAAATATGACAGATTGTTATCCTGCTCTTGTTAGAGCAGCTTTGCTCATAGATTGCACAGCTCTCCGGTCAATAAAATGGCTGTTAGTGGTGGAATAAGTGATCAAACTGGTCCAAAAGCCTCCTAGAATAGAAAATCATTTGTCAAGCATGTGGCTCCTGGTGGAGAAACATATGACCAGACTGGTCTACCAGCCTTGTCCAATTGAAAACCTCATATGACAAATGGTCATATATTTCTCCACTAGGAGCCACTTTATGGACTGGATAGCTATGCAGCTTTTGCAGAAAACTGCACTAAAAAGTGCAGGAGGAGAATCAGTCATACATATCTAAAAGTGCCACAAAATCATGTCCTCAACATATCTGTTAGAATAAAGACAATGTGACTCCCCCTTAAACTTTTGTAGCCAAGAAAGCGGCTATGGGAGGCAAACAATGCAACATTTTCAATTAAACAAAAATACAAAAGTGAGTTTTAGTGCCAATTGCATGCATAAAAAAATTGTCTCCAAAAGTCCCTTTAAGAGCTCATGAAAACTCCCATATAGGAAAAATAAGTTGTACAGATCAATAATTTCGCAATTTTAGAAATGAATAGGACAATCATTCAGTTCTCTGTTTTTGGATTTGATAATTAGAGTTGAGCGCGGTTCGAGGTTCGAGGTTCTCCAGTTCTAGGCTCGAGTGATTTTGGGGGCTGTTCGAGATCGAACTAGAACTCGAGCTTTTTGCAAAAGCTCGATAGTTCTAGATACGTTCGAGAGCGGTTCTAGCAGCAAAAAGCAGGGCTTTTTACAGCTACAGTGTGCAGGAGCCATCGCTGGCAGCCTGCCAGAAGCTGGTAACCAAGATGAACATTGGGTATCCAACCAAAGCGCTTTGGTTAGTAACCCGATGTTTATCCTAGTTACGTGCAGGAAGCCCACACTTCCCCACTCAGCTCACTCCGCCCCCTCCTGCTCGCAGCATGTACACACACACACACACACACACACACACACACACACATGGTCCCGCTCGGCTTACCTGCGGTCGGCCCGGGGGCAGCAGTCCTTGGCACTGGAAACTGTGGCTGCCGGCCCTTTAAGGCTCACTGTGTTCTCCTGCATTGAGCATCATCTGTGGGTGGAGCTACCGCCCGGCGTCCTGCTCGGTTGCACAGATGAAGGAGTCACAGTGCCAGCCAGCCACCCCCAGCAAATCGCTTTCCTCCGGCGCTGTGTGGGCCCCATCTGCACCGTGACCTGATCAGTATGTGGGACATCACTCCCTCCCCGCCCCCCCCTGTCCCCCCGTGCGTGTGTGGGCCCCGCAGAGCCGTGTGTGTGGCCCCCGGAGCCGCGTGTGTGGGCCCCGCAGAGCAAGGTGTGTGTTTGTATGTATGCATGCAGCAGAGCAGTATGCGTGTCTATATGTATGTATATATGCAGCAGAGCAGTATGCGTGTCTGTATGTATGTATGTATATATGCAGCAGAGCAGTATGCGTGTCTGTATGTATGTATATATGCAGCAGAGCAGTATGCGTGTCTGTATGTATGTATATATGTAGCAGAGTAGTATGCGTGTCTGTATGTATGTATATATATATGCAGCAGAGCAATATGCGTGTCTGTCTGTATGTATGCATGTATGTATGCAGCAGAGCAGTATACGTGTCTGTATGTATGTATATATGTAGCAGAGTAGTATGCGTGTCTGTATGTATATATATATATGCAGCAGAGCAATATGCGTGTCTGTCTGTATGTATGCATGTATGTATGCAGCAGAGCAGTATACGTGTATGTATGTATATATGCAGCAGAGCAGTATGCGTGTCTGTATGTATGTATGTACATATGCAGCAGAGCAGTATGCGTGTCTGTATGTATGTATGTATATATGCAGCAGAGCAGTATGCGTGTATGTATGTATATATAAAGCAGAGCAGTATGCTTGTCTGTATGTATGTATGTATGCAGCAGAGCAATATGCGTGTCTGTCTGTATGTATGCATGTATGTATGCAGCAGAGCAGTATGCGTGTCTGTATGTATGCATGTATGTATGCAGCAGAGCAGTATACGTGTCTGTTTGTATGTATGTATATATGCAGCAGAGCAGTATGCGTGTCTGTATGTATGTATGTATGTATATATGCAGCAGAGCAGTATGCGTGTATGTATGTATATATGCAGCAGAGCAGTATGCGTGTCTGTATGTATGTATGTATATATGTAGCAGAGTAGTATGCGTGTATGTATGTATATATATATGCAGCAGAGCAATATGCGTGTCTGTCTGTATGTATGTATGTATGCAGCAGAGCAGTATACGTGTCTGTATGTATGTATATATGTAGCAGAGTAGTATGTGTGTCTGTATGTATATATATATATGCAGCAGAGCAATATGTGTGTCTGTCTGTATGTATGCATGTATGTATGCAGCAGAGCAGTATGCGTGTCTGTATGTATGCATGTATGTATGCAGCAGAGCAGTATGCGTGTCTGTATGTATGCATGTATGTATGCAGCAGAGCACTGTACGTGTCTGTATGTATGTATGTATATATGCAGCAGAGCAGTATGCGTGTCTGTATGTATGTATGTATATATGCAGCAGAGCAGTAAGTGTGTCTGTCTGTATGTATGCATGTATGTATGCAGCAGAGCAGTATGCGTGTCTGTATGTATGCATGTATGTATGCAGCAGAGCAGTATACGTGTCTGTTTGTATGTATGTATATATGCAGCAGAGCAGTATGCGTGTCTGTATGTATGTATGTATGTATATATGCAGCAGAGCAGTATGCGTGTCTGTATGTATGTATATATGTAGCAGAGTAGTATGCGTGTCTGTATGTATGTATATATATATGCAGCAGAGCAATATGCGTGTCTGTCTGTATGTATGCATGTATGTATGCAGCAGAGCAGTATACGTGTCTGTATGTATGTATATATGTAGCAGAGTAGTATGCGTGTCTGTATGTATATATATATATGCAGCAGAGCAATATGCGTGTCTGTCTGTATGTATGCATGTATGTATGCAGCAGAGCAGTATACGTGTATGTATGTATATATGCAGCAGAGCAGTATGCGTGTCTGTATGTATGTATGTACATATGCAGCAGAGCAGTATGCGTGTCTGTATGTATGTATGTATATATGCAGCAGAGCAGTATGCGTGTATGTATGTATATATAAAGCAGAGCAGTATGCTTGTCTGTATGTATGTATGTATGCAGCAGAGCAATATGCGTGTCTGTCTGTATGTATGCATGTATGTATGCAGCAGAGCAGTATGCGTGTCTGTATGTATGCATGTATGTATGCAGCAGAGCAGTATACGTGTCTGTTTGTATGTATGTATATATGCAGCAGAGCAGTATGCGTGTCTGTATGTATGTATGTATGTATATATGCAGCAGAGCAGTATGCGTGTATGTATGTATATATGCAGCAGAGCAGTATGCGTGTCTGTATGTATGTATGTATATATGTAGCAGAGTAGTATGCGTGTATGTATGTATATATATATGCAGCAGAGCAATATGCGTGTCTGTCTGTATGTATGTATGTATGCAGCAGAGCAGTATACGTGTCTGTATGTATGTATATATGTAGCAGAGTAGTATGTGTGTCTGTATGTATATATATATATGCAGCAGAGCAATATGTGTGTCTGTCTGTATGTATGCATGTATGTATGCAGCAGAGCAGTATGCGTGTCTGTATGTATGCATGTATGTATGCAGCAGAGCAGTATGCGTGTCTGTATGTATGCATGTATGTATGCAGCAGAGCACTGTACGTGTCTGTATGTATGTATGTATATATGCAGCAGAGCAGTATGCGTGTCTGTATGTATGTATGTATATATGCAGCAGAGCAGTAAGTGTGTCTGTCTGTATGTATGCATGTATGTATGCAGCAGAGCAGTATGCGTGTCTGTATGTATGCATGTATGTATGCAGCAGAGCAGTATACGTGTCTGTTTGTATGTATGTATATATGCAGCAGAGCAGTATGCGTGTCTGTATGTATGTATGTATGTATATATGCAGCAGAGCAGTATGCGTGTCTGTCTGTATGTATGTATGCAGAAGAGCAGTATGCGTGTCTGTCTGTATGTATGTATGCATGTATGTATGCAGCAGAGCAGTATGCGTGTCTGTCTGTATGCATGCAGAGCAGTATGCGTGTCTGTATGTATGCAGCAGAGCAGTATGCGTGTCTGTATGTATGCATGCAGAGCAGTATGCGTGTCTGTATGTATGCAGCAGAGCAGTATGCGTGTCTGTATGTATGCATGCAGAGCAGTATGCGTGTCTGTATGTATGCAGCAGAGCAGTATGCTGTCTGTATGTATGCAGCAGAGCAGTATGCGTGTCTGTATGTATGCATGCAGAGCAGTATGCGTGTCTGTCTGTATGTATGTATGTATGCAGAAGAGCAGTATGCGTGTCTGTCTGTATGTATGTATGCATGTATGTATGCAGCAGAGCAGTATGCGTGTCTGTCTGTATGTATGTATGCAGCAGAGCAGTGTGTGTGTGTGTGTCTGTATGTATGTATGCAGCAGAGCAGTATGTGTGTGTCTGTCTATATGTATGTATGTAGCAGAGCAGTGTGTGTGTGTCTGTCTATATGTATGTATGCATGCAGAGCAGTATGTGTGTGTCTGTATGTATGTATGTATGTATGCAGCATAGCAGTGTGTGTCTCTGTATGTATGCATGTATGATGTGTATCTATGTATGTCAGTGTATATGACTGTATAGATTTGTCTGTTTATATGTATTTTTGTGAGTTTGTCTTTAAATATGTATATGTACGTGTATGTATCTGTGTATGTGTGTGTGTCTGCGTGTTTATGGGGCCCACTGGGACTCTTCCGCCCGGGGCCCACAAAAACCTGGAGCCGGCCCTGCCTGCGGTGATGAAGTCCCGCCATCCCGACCTCAGCGCTGTCACTGTCCTCCATGGCCACCGCTTGTCACATCACCTTCTCTCGCTTCCGACCCGAGACTGACTAGCGGTGACTGAATAGGATAACTGAAGTGAGCACTAATATATATATATATATATATATGAGTGCAAGCCAAAAATACATACTATATATAAGAATAAGGCTGCACATCAAACTTAGATAATGGTATAATGCCTCAAGCATATGGAAAAATATTGGAATATACAATGAAAAATGCTACTTGCTAATTTGAACATGTGAATAATGAATTGCATACCTGCCATGAATATTAGGAAAAAGGAGATATTTAGCAATCGCATTGATCAATGTAACTGAGCCCCAAGGCCTCGTCAAGGCATATCTCTATATTGGGGTCCCTAGCTCTGTGACCCTAACTGTGTGTCATCTCATTGCAATTAAAAACTGCTATGGGTGGAGAGGGGTAACTAAGGACTTTCTTATATAGGAGATGGAAAAAACATGGCCGAAAGGGGCGGAGCTGTGTTCACATTCAGAAAAAAACTACATATAACTGAATAGGATAACTGAAGTGAGCACTAATATATATATATATATATATGAGTGCAAGCCAAAAATACATACTATATATAAGAATAAGGCTGCACATCAAACTTAGATAATGGTATAATGCCTCAAGCATATGGAAAAATATTGGAATATACAATGAAAAATGCTACTTGCTAATTTGAACATGTGAATAATGAATTGCATACCTGCCATGAATATTAGGAAAAAGGAGATATTTAGCAATCGCATTGATCAATGTAACTGAGCCCCAAGGCCTCGTCAAGGCATATCTCTATATTGGGGTCCCTAGCTCTGTGACCCTAACTGTGTGTCATCTCATTGCAATTAAAAACTGCTATGGGTGGAGAGGGGTAACTAAGGACTTTCTTATATAGGAGATGGAAAAAACATGGCCGAAAGGGGCGGAGCTGTGTTCACATTCAGAAAAAAACTACATATAACTGAATAGGATAACTGAAGTGAGCACTAATATATATATATATATATATGAGTGCAAGCCAAAAATACATACTATATATAAGAATAAGGCTGCACATCAAACTTAGATAATGGTATAATGCCTCAAGCATATGGAAAAATATTGGAATATACAATGAAAAATGCTACTTGCTAATTTGAACATGTGAATAATGAATTGCATACCTGCCATGAATATTAGGAAAAAGGAGATATTTAGCAATCGCATTGATCAATGTAACTGAGCCCCAAGGCCTCGTCAAGGCATATCTCTATATTGGGGTCCCTAGCTCTGTGACCCTAACTGTGTGTCATCTCATTGCAATTAAAAACTGCTATGGGTGGAGAGGGGTAACTAAGGACTTTCTTATATAGGAGATGGAAAAAACATGGCCGAAAGGGGCGGAGCTGTGTTCACATTCAGAAAAAAACTACATATAACTGAATAGGATAACTGAAGTGAGCACTAATATATATATATATATATGAGTGCAAGCCAAAAATACATACTATATATAAGAATAAGGCTGCACATCAAACTTAGATAATGGTATAATGCCTCAAGCATATGGAAAAATATTGGAATATACAATGAAAAATGCTACTTGCTAATTTGAACATGTGAATAATGAATTGCATACCTGCCATGAATATTAGGAAAAAGGAGATATTTAGCAATCGCATTGATCAATGTAACTGAGCCCCAAGGCCTCGTCAAGGCATATCTCTATATTGGGGTCCCTAGCTCTGTGACCCTAACTGTGTGTCATCTCATTGCAATTAAAAACTGCTATGGGTGGAGAGGGGTAACTAAGGACTTTCTTATATAGGAGATGGAAAAAACATGGCCGAAAGGGGCGGAGCTGTGTTCACATTCAGAAAAAAACTACATATAACTGAATAGGATAACTGAAGTGAGCACTAATATATATATATATATATATGAGTGCAAGCCAAAAATACATACTATATATAAGAATAAGGCTGCACATCAAACTTAGATAATGGTATAATGCCTCAAGCATATGGAAAAATATTGGAATATACAATGAAAAATGCTACTTGCTAATTTGAACATGTGAATAATGAATTGCATACCTGCCATGAATATTAGGAAAAAGGAGATATTTAGCAATCGCATTGATCAATGTAACTGAGCCCCAAGGCCTCGTCAAGGCATATCTCTATATTGGGGTCCCTAGCTCTGTGACCCTAACTGTGTGTCATCTCATTGCAATTAAAAACTGCTATGGGTGGAGAGGGGTAACTAAGGACTTTCTTATATAGGAGATGGAAAAAACATGGCCGAAAGGGGCGGAGCTGTGTTCACATTCAGAAAAAAACTACATATAACTAAATAGGATAACTGAAGTGAGCACTAATATATATATATATATATGAGTGCAAGCCAAAAATACATACTATATATAAGAATAAGGCTGCACATCAAACTTAGATAATGGTATAATGCCTCAAGCATATGGAAAAATATTGGAATATACAATGAAAAATGCTACTTGCTAATTTGAACATGTGAATAATGAATTGCATACCTGCCATGAATATTAGGAAAAAGGAGATATTTAGCAATCGCATTGATCAATGTAACTGAGCCCCAAGGCCTCGTCAAGGCATATCTCTATATTGGGGTCCCTAGCTCTGTGACCCTAACTGTGTGTCATCTCATTGCAATTAAAAACTGCTATGGGTGGAGAGGGGTAACTAAGGACTTTCTTATATAGGAGATGGAAAAAACATGGCCGAAAGGGGCGGAGCTGTGTTCACATTCAGAAAAAAACTACATATAACTGAATAGGATAACTGAAGTGAGCACTAATATATATATATATATGAGTGCAAGCCAAAAATACATACTATATATAAGAATAAGGCTGCACATCAAACTTAGATAATGGTATAATGCCTCAAGCATATGGAAAAATATTGGAATATACAATGAAAAATGCTACTTGCTAATTTGAACATGTGAATAATGAATTGCATACCTGCCATGAATATTAGGAAAAAGGAGATATTTAGCAATCGCATTGATCAATGTAACTGAGCCCCAAGGCCTCGTCAAGGCATATCTCTATATTGGGGTCCCTAGCTCTGTGACCCTAACTGTGTGTCATCTCATTGCAATTAAAAACTGCTATGGGTGGAGAGGGGTAACTAAGGACTTTCTTATATAGGAGATGGAAAAAACATGGCCGAAAAGGGCGGGGCTGTGTTCACATTCATACATTTTTTTCTGAATGTGAACACAGCTCCGCCCCTTTCGGCCATGTTTTTTCCATCTCCTATATAAGAAAGTCCTTAGTTACCCCTCTCCACCCATAGCAGTTTTTAATTGCAATGAGATGACACACAGTTAGGGTCACAGAGCTAGGGACCCCAATATAGAGATATGCCTTGACGAGGCCTTGGGGCTCAGTTACATTGATCAATGCGATTGCTAAATATCTCCTTTTTCCTAATATTCATGGCAGGTATGCAATTCATTATTCACATGTTCAAATTAGCAAGTAGCATTTTTCATTGTATATTCCAATATTTTTCCATATGCTTGAGGCATTATACCATTATCTAAGTTTGATGTGCAGCCTTATTCTTATATATAGTATGTATTTTTGGCTTGCACTCATATATATATATATATATATATTAGTGCTCACTTCAGTTATCCTATTCAGTTATATGTATTTTTTTTTCTGAATGTGAACACAGCTCCGCCCCTTTTGGCCATGTTTTTTCCATCTCCTATATAAGAAAGTCCTTAGTTACCCCTCTCCACCCATAGCAGTTTTTTATTGCAATGAGATGACACACAGTTAGGGTCACAGAGCTAGGGACCCCAATATAGAGATATGCCTTGACGAGGCCTTGGGGCTCAGTTACATTGATCAATGCGATTGCTAAATATCTCCTTTTTCCTAATATTCATGGCAGGTATGCAATTCATTATTCACATGTTCAAATTAGCAAGTAGCATTTTTCATTGTATATTCCAATATTTTTCCATATGCTTGAGGCATTATACCATTATCTAAGTTTGATGTGCAGCCTTATTCTTATATATAGTATGTATTTTTGGCTTGCACTCATATATATATATATATATTAGTGCTCACTTCAGTTATCCTATTCAGTTATATGTAGTTTTTTTCTGAATGTGAACACAGCTCCGCCCCTTTCGGCCATGTTTTTTCCATCTCCTATATAAGAAAGTCCTTAGTTACCCCTCTCCACCCATAGCAGTTTTTAATTGCAATGAGATGACACACAGTTAGGGTCACAGAGCTAGGGACCCCAATATAGAGATATGCCTTGACGAGGCCTTGGGGCTCAGTTACATTGATCAATGCGATTGCTAAATATCTCCTTTTTCCTAATATTCATGGCAGGTATGCAATTCATTATTCACATGTTCAAATTAGCAAGTAGCATTTTTCATTGTATATTCCAATATTTTTCCATATGCTTGAGGCATTATACCATTATCTAAGTTTGATGTGCAGCCTTATTCTTATATATAGTATGTATTTTTGGCTTGCACTCATATATATATATATATATATATATATTAGTGCTCACTTCAGTTATCCTATTCAGTTATATGTATTTTTTTTCTGAATGTGAACACAGCTCCGCCCCTTTTGGCCATGTTTTTTCCATCTCCTATATAAGAAACTCCTTAGTTACCCCTCTCCACCCATAGCAGTTTTTTATTGCAATGAGATGACACACAGTTAGGGTCACAGAGCTAGGGACCCCAATATAGAGATATGCCTTGACGAGGCCTTGGGGCTCAGTTACATTGATCAATGCGATTGCTAAATATCTCCTTTTTCCTAATATTCATGGCAGGTATGCAATTCATTATTCACATGTTCAAATTAGCAAGTAGCATTTTTCATTGTATATTCCAATATTTTTCCATATGCTTGAGGCATTATACCATTATCTAAGTTTGATGTGCAGCCTTATTCTTATATATAGTATGTATTTTTGGCTTGCACTCATATATATATATATATATTAGTGCTCACTTCAGTTATCCTATTCAGTTATATGTAGTTTTTTTCTGAATGTGAACACAGCTCCGCCCCTTTCGGCCATGTTTTTTCCATCTCCTATATAAGAAAGTCCTTAGTTACCCCTCTCCACCCATAGCAGTTTTTAATTGCAATGAGATGACACACAGTTAGGGTCACAGAGCTAGGGACCCCAATATAGAGATATGCCTTGACGAGGCCTTGGGGCTCAGTTACATTGATCAATGCGATTGCTAAATATCTCCTTTTTCCTAATATTCATGGCAGGTATGCAATTCATTATTCACATGTTCAAATTAGCAAGTAGCATTTTTCATTGTATATTCCAATATTTTTCCATATGCTTGAGGCATTATACCATTATCTAAGTTTGATGTGCAGCCTTATTCTTATATATAGTATGTATTTTTGGCTTGCACTCATATATATATATATATATTAGTGCTCACTTCAGTTATCCTATTCAGTTATATGTAGTTTTTTTCTGAATGTGAACACAGCTCCGCCCCTTTCGGCCATGTTTTTTCCATCTCCTATATAAGAAAGTCCTTAGTTACCCCTCTCCACCCATAGCAGTTTTTAATTGCAATGAGATGACACACAGTTAGGGTCACAGAGCTAGGGACCCCAATATAGAGATATGCCTTGACGAGGCCTTGGGGCTCAGTTACATTGATCAATGCGATTGCTAAATATCTCCTTTTTCCTAATATTCATGGCAGGTATGCAATTCATTATTCACATGTTCAAATTAGCAAGTAGCATTTTTCATTGTATATTCCAATATTTTTCCATATGCTTGAGGCATTATACCATTATCTAAGTTTGATGTGCAGCCTTATTCTTATATATAGTATGTATTTTTGGCTTGCACTCATATATATATATATATATATATTAGTGCTCACTTCAGTTATCCTATTCAGTTATATGTATTTTTTTTCTGAATGTGAACACAGCTCCGCCCCTTTTGGCCATGTTTTTTCCATCTCCTATATAAGAAAGTCCTTAGTTACCCCTCTCCACCCATAGCAGTTTTTTATTGCAATGAGATGACACACAGTTAGGGTCACAGAGCTAGGGACCCCAATATAGAGATATGCCTTGACGAGGCCTTGGGGCTCAGTTACATTGATCAATGCGATTGCTAAATATCTCCTTTTTCCTAATATTCATGGCAGGTATGCAATTCATTATTCACATGTTCAAATTAGCAAGTAGCATTTTTCATTGTATATTCCAATATTTTTCCATATGCTTGAGGCATTATACCATTATCTAAGTTTGATGTGCAGCCTTATTCTTATATATAGTATGTATTTTTGGCTTGCACTCATATATATATATATATATTAGTGCTCACTTCAGTTATCCTATTCAGTTATATGTAGTTTTTTTCTGAATGTGAACACAGCTCCGCCCCTTTCGGCCATGTTTTTTCCATCTCCTATATAAGAAAGTCCTTAGTTACCCCTCTCCACCCATAGCAGTTTTTAATTGCAATGAGATGACACACAGTTAGGGTCACAGAGCTAGGGACCCCAATATAGAGATATGCCTTGACGAGGCCTTGGGGCTCAGTTACATTGATCAATGCGATTGCTAAATATCTCCTTTTTCCTAATATTCATGGCAGGTATGCAATTCATTATTCACATGTTCAAATTAGCAAGTAGCATTTTTCATTGTATATTCCAATATTTTTCCATATGCTTGAGGCATTATACCATTATCTAAGTTTGATGTGCAGCCTTATTCTTATATATAGTATGTATTTTTGGCTTGCACTCATATATATATATATATATTAGTGCTCACTTCAGTTATCCTATTCAGTTATATGTAGTTTTTTTCTGAATGTGAACACAGCTCCGCCCCTTTCGGCCATGTTTTTTCCATCTCCTATATAAGAAAGTCCTTAGTTACCCCTCTCCACCCATAGCAGTTTTTAATTGCAATGAGATGACACACAGTTAGGGTCACAGAGCTAGGGACCCCAATATAGAGATATGCCTTGACGAGGCCTTGGGGCTCAGTTACATTGATCAATGCGATTGCTAAATATCTCCTTTTTCCTAATATTCATGGCAGGTATGCAATTCATTATTCACATGTTCAAATTAGCAAGTAGCATTTTTCATTGTATATTCCAATATTTTTCCATATGCTTGAGGCATTATACCATTATCTAAGTTTGATGTGCAGCCTTATTCTTATATATAGTATGTATTTTTGGCTTGCACTCATATATATATATATATATATATTAGTGCTCACTTCAGTTATCCTATTCAGTTATATGTATTTTTTTTCTGAATGTGAACACAGCTCCGCCCCTTTTGGCCATGTTTTTTCCATCTCCTATATAAGAAAGTCCTTAGTTACCCCTCTCCACCCATAGCAGTTTTTTATTGCAATGAGATGACACACAGTTAGGGTCACAGAGCTAGGGACCCCAATATAGAGATATGCCTTGACGAGGCCTTGGGGCTCAGTTACATTGATCAATGCGATTGCTAAATATCTCCTTTTTCCTAATATTCATGGCAGGTATGCAATTCCTTATTCACATGTTCAAATTAGCAAGTAGCATTTTTCATTGTATATTCCAATATTTTTCCATATGCTTGAGGCATTATACCATTATCTAAGTTTGATGTGCAGCCTTATTCTTATATATAGTATGTATTTTTGGCTTGCACTCATATATATATATATATATTAGTGCTCACTTCAGTTATCCTATTCAGTTATATGTAGTTTTTTTCTGAATGTGAACACAGCTCCGCCCCTTTCGGCCATGTTTTTTCCATCTCCTATATAAGAAAGTCCTTAGTTACCCCTCTCCACCCATAGCAGTTTTTAATTGCAATGAGATGACACACAGTTAGGGTCACAGAGCTAGGGACCCCAATATAGAGATATGCCTTGACGAGGCCTTGGGGCTCAGTTACATTGATCAATGCGATTGCTAAATATCTCCTTTTTCCTAATATTCATGGCAGGTATGCAATTCATTATTCACATGTTCAAATTAGCAAGTAGCATTTTTCATTGTATATTCCAATATTTTTCCATATGCTTGAGGCATTATACCATTATCTAAGTTTGATGTGCAGCCTTATTCTTATATATAGTATGTATTTTTGGCTTGCACTCATATATATATATATATATTAGTGCTCACTTCAGTTATCCTATTCAGTTATATGTAGTTTTTTTCTGAATGTGAACACAGCTCCGCCCCTTTCGGCCATGTTTTTTCCATCTCCTATATAAGAAAGTCCTTAGTTACCCCTCTCCACCCATAGCAGTTTTTAATTGCAATGAGATGACACACAGTTAGGGTCACAGAGCTAGGGACCCCAATATAGAGATATGCCTTGACGAGGCCTTGGGGCTCAGTTACATTGATCAATGCGATTGCTAAATATCTCCTTTTTCCTAATATTCATGGCAGGTATGCAATTCATTATTCACATGTTCAAATTAGCAAGTAGCATTTTTCATTGTATATTCCAATATTTTTCCATATGCTTGAGGCATTATACCATTATCTAAGTTTGATGTGCAGCCTTATTCTTATATATAGTATGTATTTTTGGCTTGCACTCATATATATATATATATATATTAGTGCTCACTTCAGTTATCCTATTCAGTTATATGTAGTTTTTTTCTGAATGTGAACACAGCTCCGCCCCTTTCGGCCATGTTTTTTCCATCTCCTATATAAGAAAGTCCTTAGTTACCCCTCTCCACCCATAGCAGTTTTTAATTGCAATGAGATGACACACAGTTAGGGTCACAGAGCTAGGGACCCCAATATAGAGATATGCCTTGACGAGGCCTTGGGGCTCAGTTACATTGATCAATGCGATTGCTAAATATCTCCTTTTTCCTAATATTCATGGCAGGTATGCAATTCATTATTCACATGTTCAAATTAGCAAGTAGCATTTTTCATTGTATATTCCAATATTTTTCCATATGCTTGAGGCATTATACCATTATCTAAGTTTGATGTGCAGCCTTATTCTTATATATAGTATGTATTTTTGGCTTGCACTCATATATATATATATATATTAGTGCTCACTTCAGTTATCCTATTCAGTTATATGTAGTTTTTTTCTGAATGTGAACACAGCTCCGCCCCTTTCGGCCATGTTTTTTCCATCTCCTATATAAGAAAGTCCTTAGTTACCCCTCTCCACCCATAGCAGTTTTTAATTGCAATGAGATGACACACAGTTAGGGTCACAGAGCTAGGGACCCCAATATAGAGATATGCCTTGACGAGGCCTTGGGGCTCAGTTACATTGATCAATGCGATTGCTAAATATCTCCTTTTTCCTAATATTCATGGCAGGTATGCAATTCATTATTCACATGTTCAAATTAGCAAGTAGCATTTTTCATTGTATATTCCAATATTTTTCCATATGCTTGAGGCATTATACCATTATCTAAGTTTGATGTGCAGCCTTATTCTTATATATAGTATGTATTTTTGGCTTGCACTCATATATATATATATATATATATATTAGTGCTCACTTCAGTTATCCTATTCAGTTATATGTAGTTTTTTTCTGAATGTGAACACAGCTCCGCCCCTTTCGGCCATGTTTTTTCCATCTCCTATATAAGAAAGTCCTTAGTTACCCCTCTCCACCCATAGCAGTTTTTAATTGCAATGAGATGACACACAGTTAGGGTCACAGAGCTAGGGACCCCAATATAGAGATATGCCTTGACGAGGCCTTGGGGCTCAGTTACATTGATCAATGCGATTGCTAAATATCTCCTTTTTCCTAATATTCATGGCAGGTATGCAATTCATTATTCACATGTTCAAATTAGCAAGTAGCATTTTTCATTGTATATTCCAATATTTTTCCATATGCTTGAGGCATTATACCATTATCTAAGTTTGATGTGCAGCCTTATTCTTATATATTGACTAGCGGTGACGTCACGGGCCTCTCGCGATACTTGGTGTGAAGACGCCGGTCATTGACCTCAGTGACAGGGGCTGTCAGTGTGCTGGAGATCAGCGCAGGTAATGTACCTCGCTGACAGCAGCACTTGTCATGCCCTGCAGTGACCTGGGCTGACCCATTGATGTTAGCTCAGGTCACTGCATTACTCTCCCAGCCAATGGGGAACATCCTGCTCTTCATTGACTGGGACAGTGTGGATCGTCATGGCAACCCCTTGGATTACACCAGACCTGGATTTGTTTTTCATTCTAATAAATTGGTTAAAGAGGGAATGTTTTGGGGAGTGTTTTTTCAAATAAAAATGTGTTTGTCGTCTATTTTTTTTTATTACTGACTGGGTTGGTGATGTCGGGTAGCTGATAGACGCCTGACCTCACCAACCCCAGGGCTTGATGCCAGGTGACATTACACATCTGGTATTAACCCCATATATTACCCCGTTTGCCACCGCACCAGGCCGCGGGATGAGCTGGGGCGAAGCACCAGGATTGGCGCATCTAATGGATGCGCCACTTCTGGGGCGGCTGCGGCCTGCTATTTTTAGGCTGGGGAGAGTCCAATAACCATGGACCTCCCTAGTCTGAGAATATCAGGCCTCAGCTGTCTGCTTTACCTTGGCTGGTAATCCAATTTTGGGGGACCCCTACGTTTTTTTTTTTTAATTATTTATTTAATTTAAAATAACAGCGTGGGGTGCCCTCAGTTTTGGATTACCAGCCAAGGTGAGGTTGCCAGCTGTGGCCTGCAGGCTGCAGCCGTCTGCTTTACCCTAGCTGGCTACAAAACTAGGGGGAACCCTACGTCATTTTTTTTCATTTTTTTGGCTAACTACAAAGCTAAGCACCCCTTAGTGCCACATGAAAGGCACCAAAGGGTGCTCCACTTTTTCTCCACTTTTTCTCCACTTCTTCTCCACTTCTTCACTTCTCCACTTTTTCTCCACTTTTTCTCCACTTTTTCTCCATTTTTTTCTCCACTTTTTCTCCACTTTTTCTCCACTTTTTCTCCACTTTTTCTCCACTTTTTCTTCACTTTTTCTCCACTGTTTATCCATTTTTTCTCCACTTTTTCTCCGTTCTTTTTCTATGGTCGGTCTACCTATTAGCTCTGCCATGCATAGTGTAGCTCTACACCTACTGCACATGTTACTTTATGATTGACATCTCTTTCGTACCAGAGCTGTCTAAGCCTACTCTGACCCCATATTTGTCATTACTATATTGTCCTTGTACTGTATTATGACATTTGTATCATGTGTTTCATTTCTTGCTGTGCTGCAATTTTTTTGCTGCATCCCAATTGTACCTCTACATTGTTCGAGTTTATGTTATTGTTCTCTCACTCTTATGTGATACTGATTATTGTCATTTTTCATGATTACATGCAGATAAGTCCAATCTGACGAAGGCTCAGGCCGAAACGTCATTTGTAATTTGTTTTGGACAAAAACATATATGCTTATGAAAAAATTTTTTTCTTAATACGGACCAATAAAGAGTGATTTTGCATTACTATCCGTTGTGACTTACTGACTTAGTCTGGGAGATTTAGAGTGCCGAGGCTACTCACTAATTTTATCTATCATTACCTCTGAGCACCTATATACTAGTGAGCAGAGCTTCCTCTACAGTAGTTCTCCTGATTAGGCATGCCCTTACCTCATGAGCAGGGCATTGCAGCTTTGGTAGCAACCATTACGACATGGACTCTGCTGCTGTGGACCCGGGGAGAGTGAGTGCAGATTCATTGCACCCACACTCCTCACATGAAGGGTCCGCACTCCTAGAAAATGGGGGATACGTTCCCTGAGTGTCTCCCCCCCATATTCTAGACGGTCCAGTGTCGTCGTGGGACCCCTTTATTTTTTTTCTTACAATAAATTGGTGAAACAGGAAATGTTTTGGGGACTGTTTTTTCAAATAAATTTCTTTTGTCGATTTTTTTTTTTTGTTAGTACTGACAGTTTATGATGTTGGGTATCTAATAGACGCCATGACATCACAAACTGCTGGGCTTGATCTCAGGTGACTTTACAGCTAGTATCAACCCGATTTATTACCCCGTTTGCCACTGCACCAGGTCACAGGATGAGCTGGGGTGAAGCGCCAGGATTGGCGCATCTAGTGGATGCGCCACGTCTGGGGTGCCTGCGGCCTGCTATTTTTAGGCTGTGAAGGCCCAATAACTATGGACCTTCCCACCCTGAGAATACCAGACCACAGCTGTCCGCTTTACCTTGGCTGGTGATCCAATTTGGGGGGGACCCTACTTTTATTGTGTAATTATTAATATTTATAAAATAATTATAAAAAAGAGCCTGAGGGGACCTCCACATTGGATCCCCAACCACGGTAAAGCTGCCAGCTGTGGTTTTCAGGCTACAGCCGTCTGCTTTACCCTAGCTGGCTATCAAAAATGGGGGGACCCAACGTCATTTTTTTTTAACTATTTTTTAAATAGAAAAAATTAATGGGCTTCCCTGTATTTTGATTGCCAACCAAGGTAACGGCAGACAGACTGGGGTGGCAACCCATAGCTGTCTGCTTTATCTGTGCTGAGAATCAAAAATACCGCAGACCGCTACGTCATTTTTTTAAAGATTTATTTTTACAGCACTGTGATGTCCAGCAATCAAAATACAGGGAAGCCCATTTTGTTTTTAGTTATTTAAATAAATAATTAAAAAAAATATATATAGCCTCCCGCTGCATTTTTTGTATTGCTAGGTAAGGGTAATCCAAGCAGCTACTGGCTGCTAACCCCCACTGCTTGGTGTTACCTTCACTGGCAATGGAAAATCCAGGGAAGCATTTTTTATTTTTTTTGCCAAAAAACTATAAAAAAAGGACGTGAGCTTCGCCATATTTTTGTATGCTAGCCAGGTATAGCAGGCAGGTGCTGGAAGAGTTGGATACAGCGCCAGAAGATGGCGTTTCTATGAAAATGCCATTTTCTGAGGCGGCTGCAGACTGCAATTCGTAGCAGTGGGGCCCAGAAAGCTCAGGCCAACCTGTGCTGCGGATTCCAATCCCCAGCTGCCTAGTTGTACCTGGCTGGACACAAAAATGGGGCGAAGCCTACGTCATTTGTTTTCTAATTATTTCATGAAATTCATGAAATAATAAAAAAAGGGCTTCCCTTTATTTTTGGTTCCCAGCCGGGTACAAATAGGCAACTGGGGGTTGGGGGCAGCCGTACCTGCCTGCTGTACCTGGCTAGCATACAAAAATATGGCGAAGCCCACATAATTTTTTCAGGGGGCAAAAAACTTCTGCATACAGTCCTGGATGGAGTATGCTGAGCCTTGTAGTTCTGCAGCTGCTGTCTGTCTGTATGAAGAAGAGCAGACAGCAGCTGCAGAACTACAAGGCTCAGCATACTCCATCCAGGACTGTATGCAGAATTTTTTTGCCCACCAAAAAAATGACGTGGGCTTCGCCATATTTTTGTATGCTAGCCAGGTACAGCAGGCAGCCACGGGCTGCCTCCAACCCCCAGTTGCCTATTTGTACCCGGCTGGGAACCAAAAATATAGGGAAGCCCATTTTTTTTAATTATTTCACTTATTTCATGAAATAATTAAAAAACAAATGACGTGGGCTTCGCCCCATTTTTGTGTCCAGCCGGGTACAACTAGGCAGCTGGGGATTGGAATCCGCAGCACAGGTTAGCCCGAGGTTTCTGGCCGCCTCTGCTGCGAATTTCAGTCCGCAGCCGTCCCAGAAAATGGCGCTCTCATAGAAGCGCCATCATCTGGCGCTGTATCCAACTCTTCCAACAGCCCTGGAGCCGGGTGGCTTGTTGGGTAATCATGAGTTAATACTGGCTTTGTTTTACTAGCCAGTATTAAGCCAGAGATTCTTAATGTCAGGCACGTTTGACCCGGCCATTAAGAATCCCCAATAAAGGGTTAAAAAAAAACACCACACAGAGAAAAAATACTTTAATAGAAATAAATACACAGACACATTAGAGACTCCATCTTTATTACCCCTTGTCAGCCCTCCACGATCCTGCTCTTCTGTCTTCTTTCTTTCTAGTGTAGTAGTAGTGACGATTGTAGTGAGGATGAGTTTACCCAGCTCATCACTTGGGGCTGGGGAACCTCATCCTCACTACAATCCTCACTAGTGTAGTAGTAGTGACGATTGTAGTGAGGATGAGTTTACCCAGCTCATCACTTGGGGCTGGGGAACCTCCATCCTCACTAAAATCCTCACTAGTGTAGTAGTAGTGACGATTGTAGTGAGGATGAGTTTACCCAGCTCATCACTTGGGGCTGAGGAACCTCATCCTCACTACAATCCTCACTAGTGTAGTAGTAGTGACGATTGTAGTGAGGATGAGTTTACCCAGCTCATCACTTGGGGCTGAGGAACCTCCATCCTCACTATATTCCTCACTAGTGTAGTAGTAGTGTCGATTGTAGTGAGGATGAGTTTACCCAGCTCATCACTTGGGGCTGAGGAACCTCATCCTCACTACAATCCTCACTAGTGTAGTAGTAGTGACGATTGTAGTGAGGATGAGTTTACCCAGCTCATCACTTGGGGCTGAGGAACCTCCATCCTCACTATATTCCTCACTAGTGTAGTAGTAGTGTCGATTGTAGTGAGGATGAGTTTACCCAGCTCATCACTTGGGGCTGAGGAACCTCATCCTCACTACAATCCTCACTAGTGTAGTAGTAGTGACGATTGTAGTGAGGATGAGTTTACCCAGCTCATCACTTGGGGCTGGGGAACCTCCATCCTCCCTACAATCCTCACTAGTGTAGTAGTAGTGACGATTGTAGTGAGGATGAGTTTACCCAGCTCATCTCTTGGGGCTGAGGAACCTCATCCTCACTACAATCCTCACTAGTGTAGTAGTAGTGACGATTGTAGTGAGGATGAGTTTACCCAGCTCATCATTCGGGGCTGAGGAACCTCATCCTCACTACAATCCTCACTAGTGTAGTAGTAGTGACGATTGTAGTGAGGATGAATTTACCCAGCTCATCACTTGGGGCTGAGGAACCTCCATCCTCACTACAATCCTCACTACAATCGGGAAGCAGCGTGCAGCCTTCACTCCGTGAGTGATCAGTGCTGCTAGCGGTAACGCTGATAGATGCGTTACCATAGCAACGGTGCTCTCGGAGCCGCGGTTAGCGGTGACGTCACCGCTAACTGCGTTGCTATGGCAACCTCCGTTAATGACCGGCTGTGTCAGCCGGTCCCTAACGGAATGGGGAGTCGACCGTGTGCTAGAGCATGTCACCGGTACACGGCGATACACATATGTGCACCGTGTACCGGAGAGATGCACTCGCAGGTCCTACATGACGCGTCATAGTCATGTGACCAGTCTGTAGCCAATGAGATAATAGCCACGTGACTGGTCACATGGCTATTTTGACGTCACGATAGGTCCTGCTTCACTGCTGCAGTGCCGGTCACCGGGAGCATTCAGCGATCATCGGATGGAATAGCGGCAGGAGACAGAGTGCAGAAGGGATCGCGGGGACCGGTAAGTGTTATGGCAATGTTTATTAACTGTTTGTGTACATTTATAATGCATTTTTATGTGTTTGTGATTGCCTCCCATTATAGCCTATACGTTCGAGTTCGGTTCGTCGAACGTTCGACGAACCGAACTCGAACGGGACCCCCGTTCGGCGAACCGAACTCGAGCCGAACCGCGACCGGTTCGCTCATCTCTATTGATAATATTCTATTTCACTTTTCCAAGGTGGTATGGCCTATCTCAATAAGTTCACATTCTTAGGGGCAACTTCCAATGGTAACCTTTATTAGGCACAAGCGTTCTATAACTTAGTGTTCTGTTTATAAATGGTAGATCCATATGAATTCTTTTACATAGCTCTGAATGAATACTATCTAATATTTTGCTGGAACTAGGGAAAAAATAATGATTTTTTTAATTCCCTTTTTGCACCTTTGGAATATAGTATTTTTACATCCATCTTTTTTTTAAAATCATATACTATGAAAACGATGGTACTTATTGTTCCCTGTTAGTAATTAGATAAGAGTGTGATGAGAACATCGGATTTGTCAACAGCTTTTTGATTATAGATACCGTGTTTCCCCAAAAATAAACCCATAAGGCCTAGCAGGAATTTTCAGCATTATCAGCAAGGCTTAAATATAAGCCCTATTCTGCAAATAAGCCCTAGTCTAAGGTTTAATAATGAAGTTTCCATGCAGCTAAAAAAGTTTAAGAATACTGCAGGTCACTTCATTAAAGAAAGCAGACACCCCAAAAGAAAGAAAAAAGAAGACAAAAAACTGTGCAATCATATTCACCAGATGCCGAATGGGAGGACCTGCAGTGGAACGAATCAAGAACCTGCGGTGGAAAGCACACCCACATAAATCAGATCATGCACACATCAGATTGCACACCCACACACATCAGATCTCGAGCACACATCAGATTGCAAACACATCAGATCACACACCCACACACATAAGATCTCACACACATTCACATATCAGATTGCACACACACATTCACCCCATTCGGCGTTACCGATTGCTTCCTGACAGCAGAAGATACTGGGATGCAATGCGGTGGAGCGTGAAAACCTGAAGTGAAACACATGGAGGATCCGGCAGTGGAATTAATCAATGTTTTCCGCTGCAGGTCCTCTATGTATTCCACCACAGGTCCTCGTGCTCCACTGCACTGCATCTCAGGATCCTCTGCTGGCCGGAAGCAATTGGTATTGCCGGATGTGGTGAGTGTGTGTGTGATCTGATGTGTGTGCATGATGTGTGCGCGATATTATCAGTACGAGTGTCAGCCAGGAGCAGGGAAGGACCACGGGGAGCATACCTGCTGGGAGCACCCACCGAAGATCGAAAAGAGGACCTGGGAGCAATGCAGATGACCGGGATCTGGTAAGTATGATTCTCATGGGAAGGGGAACTCCTTTTTTTGGGGGGTAAACTTCCCCCAACTGTGTTTCCCCAAGAATAAGACCTACCCCAAAAATAAGCCCTAGTGCATTTTTGGGGCTCTCAAAATAGTAAGACAGTGTCTTATTTTTGGGGAAACACGATAGTAGAAAATCAACTCCTGCAATCACTGCTTATCTTTCGTATCACAAAGATGCATTCTGGTCTTATACTCACCGCTGCTGTTTTGACCTTTTACCAATGTCACTCCGCTCCCTTGGCACCATCTTATGACTGCATCTTCTAACTTCCAGCCAGTCACAAGCTGCAATCACAAGATAGTGCGTGGGACCGAAGTGGTGTCTGTAGAAGGTGAAGACAGAGGAGGGTAAGTAGAAGACCGAAAGTAGGGACTTTATGTTAAAAACACCACTCCAGCTCTGAAAATAAATGCTATAGTGATTCTTTATTTTTTTTTATTTTTGTAATTTACAGAGCTTCGAAACGAATCATATCTCACTGTCCTGCACAGGAACAGTACAAATATAATATAGGGGTTTATCAGAAGTTATATGCAAGATCTGGGATTGCCAGCACTGTCAATTAACATAGAAGAGGCAATAATTTAAATAAGTGGGTGCAACGGTGCACTGATGCATTTAGCCATGCTAAGATAGATGTGCTGAGCATCCTGATTTGCATATTACAATAAAGATATTATTTTGAGCAGTTGCACGATCTGCTGCAAGGCCATTTTGATAGTATGAAGTGAACATTGGGGGGAGACACACTCCTTTTACAGGGAAGCAGTCATGCTGAAAATGCATTCAGAATGTTTTTTGAGCAGGAGAAGCTGATCAGATTAATCTAAATTTTTGTTGGAAAAATTTAAGTAAAACTTGTATTTTATTGATTGAAATCCCTATTTAGTTACTTACAGTATTTCCCTACATAACTGATCATACATAAATAGAAATCACTGAGGAGGACCGCTGGACCAATGGATTCATGTATACAAATATCATTGATTTCAATGAATAAAATGCAAATTGTACTGAATATTTTCTAGCAAACCAATAAATCCGGGAACTGGGGAGGATCTGACCCTTAGGAGCTCAAGAAATACTGCAGCTTCTTCTACGTTTACACAAGTACAGCGCTATACAACTGTGTCTGTGCCTGGTACTACAACTCAGATTCATTACTTGATTGACTTTAGGGGGCTTTACACGCTACGATATCGTTAATGTTTGGTCGTCGGGGTCAAGTTGTTAGTGACGCACATCCGGCGTCATTAACGATATCGCAGCGTGTGACACTGACCAGCGACCTTAAGCGACCTCAAAAATGGTGAAAATCGTTCACCATGGAGAGGACGTCCCAAACTCAAAAATCGGTAAGGGTTGTTTATCCAGGTGGTTCATCATTCATGCGGCAGCACACATCGCTGTGTGTGACACCGCAGGAGCGAGGAACGTCTCCTTACCTGCCGCCGGCCCCAATGCGGAAGGAAGGAGGTGGGCGGGATTTTACGTCCTGCTCATCTCCGCCCCTCTGCTTTGATTGGCCGGCCACTTAGTGACGTTGCGGTGACGTCGCTGTGATGCTGAACGTCCCTCCCCCTTGAAGGAGGGATTGTTCGGCAGTCACAGCGACGACGCCGACCAGGTAAGTATGTGTTATGCTGCCGTAGCAATAATGTTCGCTAAGGCAGCGATCACAAACAATCGCATGCACGACGGGGGTGGGTACTTACACGCTCGCTATTGCTACAAATTGCTAGCGATATCGCTAACGTGTAAAGCCCCATTTTGAGCTACAATACTAGGTATACCAGGTTGTATTCTTAGGGAAACATGGTTGGGGGTAAGTTTACCCCCCCCAAAAATCAGAGACCCCGTACGTCTGCATGGCTCTCAGATCCTCCTACGATCTTTGGCGGACATTTCCAGCAGGTATGCTCCACACGGTCCTCCCCTGCTTCTGGCCAACACACTCACACATCAGATCGCACACATGCACTCATAGTCATACACACACATACACACATAAGATTACACACTTATTCACACATCAGATCGCACACTCTCACTCACCACATCAGGCGAACAGGATTGCTTCCAGCCAGCAGAGAAAGATGAAACGCAGTGCAGTGGAATGCATGGAGGACTTAGCGGGGAAATGTATTTATATATTCCACCACAGATGCTCTATGCATTCTACCGCACTGCCTCCCAGGATTCTACGCCAGCCAGAGGCAATCGGTATCACCCGATGTGTGTGATCTGATATGTGATTGTGTGTGCGATCTGATGTGTGATCCAATGTGTGTGGGATCTGATGTTTTTGTGTGTGGGTGTGCGATCTGTTGTGGGTGTGTGATCTGATGTGTGTGGCTGTGCGTTCCACTGCAGGTACACCCGTTTGGCATCGGTTGAATATGATTGGGGGGTCTTTGTTCTTCTTTCTTCTTTCTTTTGAGGGTGTCTGCTTTCTATAAGGAAATGTCCTGCAGTATTCTTTAACTTATTTTATTGCCATGGACACTTCATTATTAAACCATGACTAGGGCTTATTTTTGGGATTGGGCTTACATTTAATCCTTATACCAAAAATGCTAAAAATTCCTGCTAGGTCTTAGTTTTGGTAGAGGGCTTATTTTTGGAAAACCATGATATGTTCTCTTCAATCTACTTACCAGAAGGGGATTCAGGGATAAGACACCTTACATTCAAATACTGAAAGTTTAATTCAAACAAATTTTCACTTTGATATTGATGATGTATTTTTATAATAGAACATCAATATTAAATTAGTTGAGGGTTGGACGGACATCTGTCTGGGATGATTTAGTGAATCCTGCTTTGAGCAGGGGGTTGGACTACATGACCCAGGAGGTCCATTCCAACTCTAATATTCTATGATTCTATGATTCTATAATTCTGCACCCCCATTATATGATCATTTGATGATCCTTCCTATAATTGTGAAGCAGAAGTCACTGGATTAATCACCATCTAATATAGAACGTGAGTTAGGTTTAGACCATTGCAATACAGGTTAGTTTAACTCTACTGACTATGTGTTGTTGCAAAGGATGTGTTCTCATAGGTTATACAGAGGTTAAACACTTAACAATCAATCATTGATATTTGATAGATTATCTTAAAGGAATATTCCAATAATTTAATTTTAAACCCTTCCTGAATTTGCAATTTTCCATTTTTTTGTGGTTTTAGTTTTTACCTCGTCTCATTCTAAAATCCATATTTTTTTCACATTTTTTCATCAATATAACCATATGAGGGCTTGCTTGTTGAAAAACAAATTGTACATTTGATTGACACCATCCATTTTATCATGTCAGGTACTAAAAAGTGGGAAAAAAATTCCAAGTGCGGCATAATTGCAAAAAAAAAGCACATTTTCACATTATTTAAAATTTATAGCTTTAATTTTATGGTATAATGGATCTAGAAATATGACTCTTCAGGTCAGTACAATTACATCGAAAAACAAACGTGTTTAGTTTTCACTTTATTTAAATGGTAAAAAAAATATTCAAAAATTTGTATATTAAAAATATTTTTTACTTTTGACGCCAGTTTCTGAAATCGTAACATTTTCAGATTTCAGGATATTTCACTTTGAGGTAGATACAATGTTTTGTTTGCCTCTTACTACATTTATTTGTGTTTTTACGGCTGACGAATAAACACAATTCTGATGTTCAGCTTTATTTCTCATTATGCTATTTACTAATTGGATTAATTTATTTAACATTTTGATAGATCAGACTTTTACAAACTGCAATACCAAATATGTGTATTTTTTATTTCTTATTTTTTAATGGGGGAACAGAGGGGTGATTTGTACTTTAATTTATTTATTTATTTTCAAAACATATTTTTAACTTTTCACTGTATTTGTTAGTCCCCTTAGGGGGCTTGAACCTGTGATCATCTAATCACTTTTGCTATATAAAGCAATACAACAGCATTGCAGTATATAGCAGAAACCATGGTTTCCTATGCACAGCAGCCACAGACTTGTTATAACAGGATACCATCATTCCAGCACTGAGGTCTTCATCAGACCCGTGGCCATCATGGAACCCCATTGGTATGCCGCAAACACATCACAGGTGCGCTGATGGGCACGTTGGGTGACACTCCCCTCTGCCAGAGCACTGTAGATACTGCTGTCAGAGATTGACAGCGGCATTTACCAGGTCAACAGCAGCTCCACTTGCAGCGTTTAGAGGCAGATAATGGCTGAATAACACAGCCATCCATCTGCTGGGCTTGCAAGCTAAGCTGCTTCAAAGTGTAACAGCAATCTGAGACCACAGACACAAAATGATTAACCCAAAACGACAAGGAAAAGCCAACCAGTAAGCAGGATTCTGAGGTATTCTGAAACTCTTGAACCCCTATAAAGGAATCTGGATTTACTGCAAGGTCCAGGAGTTCACTGCCTATGGAAAGGTTGAAGTCAAGAGATGGATATAGTCACCAGGCAGGGTCAAAACCAGGAAGGTAGCAAGGTACAAAATTGGAAGGCAGGAGGAATGTCTAGAAAACAGGCTGAGGTCAAAACCAAGATGTCAGGCAAGGTACAGAATTGGCAGGCATGAGTAACATCAGGAAAACATGCCAAGGTTAAACAGGGGACAAAACAGCAAGGTGTGCACAGTACCAGTAAAGGGTGTAGCTTTAGCGAAACACAGGACTTTATCTGGCAAAGAACAGCAGACCATTGAAGATATAAAAATGGCTAGTGCCTTCCAATTGACTGGAGTAGAGTTAATATCTTCAGCTAGAAGGCACACACCCCTACAGTCAGCCAGTGCTACTTCAAGTCTCAGCCAGACCAAGCTTGGTGGATGGGTGATGACTGTGCCCACCAGAACTACTGGTACTGACTCCTCCTTTATTACCAGCAGCACCTGCAGTAGAAATATGCCAGCGTCTGGTGACTGGGGCAGAAATAATAGGATCCGACTCTGGTGGAGATGTGACACAAAGTCAAGAAGCTGCAATCTGACAAACCAGTACATCATCTGTTGGTAACGGATTAAAGGGAACCTATCACCAGATTTGGGGCCTATAAGCTGCCGCCAACACCAGTGGGCTCTTACATACAGCATTCTATCATGTAAAGTACGATAGCATTCTATCATGCAAAAAACAGGGCAGAGCAAACTATTGTAGTGCACCTGCGAACAGGCTTCAGAAGGAGGACAAAGATGGCCGAAAGAGGAGATGCTGGCACCGGAGAATGGAGATGCCCAAATGACCCAACTTTACTGCAGTAACCGTTTAGGTAAGTATATAAAGTCATTTTTATGCTCTACACAGCGGCCTGGGCTCTTATATACAGCATGTTAGAATGCTGTATATAAGAGCCCACTGGTGGTGGCCGCAGCTTATAGGCCCCAAATCTGCTGACAGGTTCCTTTTAATTACTTATTTCTAGGGTAGGTCATCATTATTAAATCATTAGGGGTCCATCACCCAACACCCCCTTTGGGTAGAACAGCACATCTCCATACATCGTTCAGTGGCTGTTGACTGGAACTGCAGCTCTAATCCTATTCAATTGAAACCACGCTAATGACAGCTGAAATAGCCTTACTTTAGAAAATTTCACACTAAGTATATTAGCCATTAACATTAAGAATTTCAGCTATTATCATGACTTAAATAACTAAAATTGATTCAAATGATTTTCATTAAAAACCTCTAGTCTTCTATTTGAAGAGAACATTACATCCAGGATTGCAGGTTCCCATGTGACATCTAATAGCAGAATAAATGGGATATGGTTAAATTAGGAATGGCTGCAATGCTGCACAATTCAATAACCACATTCCCTCTATTAATGACATAATCTAACTGTGAAAATGTAATGACATCTGTCAGGATCCCTTAAGTGAGGAGTTCTATCCGTGTAGCTGCAGTACATTTATGAAGCTGAATGACACATTGCAATGGAAAGAACTACAGTAATCACTTTTCTCCAGAGGTAACAACAACATAAGGAAATATGCACCTTTCTTCTGGTCATAGTCAGGAAATAACATCCCATATGTCACAAAAAGTCAGTGGCAGACATCTAGAATTACTTCAATGATTCTGTGTGACAGTTAACCAGATCTTCAGCGGTGAGCGGCATTTATATAATGTATCAACATGGTTAAATGTACTTCATACATCCAGTTTGATGTTAGTAATGCAGTAGCTGTCAATGTAAGTTTAATTTTCCAAGGAAAGAAATACTGCAACGATTACGGCCACAGATGTAACATTACTTATGGGTTCTGTCTCGTGAACAGTGTTTTTCCTTACAGAGATCACATAGCTTGCATAGGCATCAGAGTCATAGATAGCGGTTCAGCTTAGGGGGGTAAAGCAACTGGGTGAACCCCTAACCGTTAACCTGATTACAAATACGATGGCAGACCCTAATCATGGGAAATTTGAACCTCAACAGATAAGCAACCTCACTGTTCCTGAAAATAATGTCTACACAAAGTCCAACACTGATATTATAATTGCAATACTATTTACATTTTCCTACGTTAAAGGAAACCTGTCAGGTGCAATATGCACCCAGAACCACGGGTAGTTCTGGGTGCATATTGCAAATCCCTGCCTAACTGTCCCTGTATTGAGTATCAAAGAGAAAGAGATGTTTAGAAAAAGTATTTCTAAAGATCCTTTATGATATGCTAATGAGGCCAGTGACTAGTCACAAGGGCATTAGTTCCTGTGCTCATTCTGCCCTCTTAGCACATTAGCTAAGGCCTAGCATCATTAGCAGTGACTAGAGTTGAGCGCGGTTCGTGGTTCGTGGTTCTCCAGTTCTAGGCTCGAGTGATTTTGGGGCATGTTCTAGATCGAACTAGAACTCGAGCTTTTTGCAAAAGCTCGATAGTTCTAGAAACGTTCGAGAACGGTTCTAGCAGCAAAAAAACAGCTAAATCATAGCTTGGTTTCTGCTGTAATAGTGTAAGTCACTCTGTGAATCAAACTATTATCACATTTCAGTGTATAGTGTGCGTGAACAGCGCCTTCAGATCACTGCTGTTTCTATAATGGCCATTTTTTTTTTTTTTTTTTTCTTGTCTTCCTTCCCTAAGCGCGCGCGTCTTGTGGGGCGGGCCAGCATGTCAGCCAATCACAGACACACACACAGCTAAGTGGACTTTGAGCCAGAGAAGCAACGGCATGTGTGATAGGATCTGCATGTCACATGTCCCTGCATTATAAAACCGGACATTTTCTTCACGAACGCCATTATCTGCCTTCTGCGTCTTTGGTGTCAGACATCAGTGTCGCAGCTCCGTCCTCCTGAGTCCTATAGCCGATACAGCTGTATGCGCTGCATACACAGCGTTAGACAGCTTAGGGAGAGCACTTTCTAGCAGTCCTTTTAAGGGCTCAAAGCGGCAGGGTCAGAGAGCCATAAGTGACAGGTCCTGCAAACAGCAACAGCGTCTGTGTAGCCCAGGTCAGGGATTTCCTCCCTGCATTTCACCATTAGGAGGGAAAAGAAAGGCAGGCTTCCATTCCTCTACCCAGAGCACCACAATCCTGCCACTGTACCCTCTTGTCCTCTGCACACTCCAACTCATTCTAAGTAAGCCATTATACTAGCAAACACTCAGTGTACCTAGTGGCATCCTAAACGTGGCTATTGGACTTTGCTATAGTCCCACTAGTGCAAAGACATTTGCAGAGCACGTCTGCCTGCATTGCACACTACAACTTTTTTAAACTAAGCAATTTTACTAGCAAACACTCAGTGTACCTAGTGGCATCCTAAAGGTGGCTATTGGACTTTGCTATAGTCCCACTAGTGCAAAGACATTTGCAGAGCACATCTGCCTGCATTGCACACTCCAACTTTTTTAAACTAGGCAATTTTACTAGCAAACACTCAGTGTACCTAGTGGCATCCTAAACGTGGCTATTGGACTTTGCTATAGGCCACACTAGTGCAAAGACATTTGCAGAGCACGTCTGCCTGCATTGCACACTACAACTCATTGTTACTAAGCCATTATACTAGCAAACACTCAGTGTACCTAGTGGCATCCTATACGTGGCTATTGGACTTTGCTATAGTCCCACTAGTGCAAAGACATTTGCAGAGCACATCTGCCTGCATTGCACACTCCAACTTTTTTAAACTAAGCAATTTTACTAGCAAACACTCAGTGTACCTAGTGGCATCCTAAAAGTGGCTATTGGACTTTGCTATAGTCCCACTAGTGCAAAGACATTAGCAGAGCACATCTGCCTGCATTGCACACTCCAACTTTTTTAAACTAAGCAATTTTACTAGCAAACACTCAGTGTACCTAGTGGCATCCTATACGTGGCTATTGGACTTTGCTATAGTCCCACTAGTGCAAAGACATTTGCAGAGCACGTCTGCCTGCATTGCACACTACAACTTTTTTAAACTAAGCAATTTTACTAGCAAACACTCAGTGTACCTAGTGGCATCCTAAACGTGGCTATTGGACTTTGCTATAGGCCACACTAGTGCAAAGACATTTGCAGAGCACGTCTGCCTGCATTGCACACTACAACTCATTGTTACTAAGCCATTATACTAGCAAACACTCAGTGTACCTAGTGGCATCCTATACGTGGCTATTGGACTTTGCTATAGTCCCACTAGTGCAAAGACATTTGCAGAGCACGTCTGCCTGCATTGCACACTACAACTCATTGTTACTAAGCCATTATACTAGCAAACACTCTGTGTACCTAGTGGCATCCTATACGTGGCTATTGTACTTTTGTCAATTCACAGTATTGGAACGTTATTTGCAGCACGTCTGCCTGCATTGCACACTCTAACTTTTTTAAACTCAGCCATTATACTAGCAAACACTCACTGTACCAAGTTGTATCCTAAACGTGGCTATTGTACTTTTGTCAATTCACAGTATTGGAACGTTATTTGCAGCACGTCTGCCTGCATTGCACACTCTAACTTTTTTAAACTCAGCCATTATACTAGCAAACACACAGTGTACCTAGTTGTATCCTAAACGTGGCTTTTGTACTTTTGTCTATTCACAGTATTGGAACGTTATTTGCAGCACGTCTGCCTGCATTGCACACTCTAACTTTTTTAAACTCAGCCATTATACTAGCAAACACACAGTGTACCTAGTTGTATCGTAAACGTGGCTTTTGTACTTTTGTCTATTCACAGTATTGGAACGTTATTTGCAGCACGTCTGCCTGCATTGCACACTCTAACTTTTTTAAACTCAGCCATTATACTAGCAAACACACAGTGTACCTAGTTGTATCCTAAACGTGGCTTTTGTACTTTTGTCTATTCACAGTATTGGAACGTTATTTGCAGCACGTCTGCCTGCATTGCACACTCTAACTTTTTTAAACTCAGCCATTATACTAGCAAACACACAGTGTACCTAGTTGTATCGTAAACGTGGCTTTTGTACTTTTGTCTATTCACAGTATTGAAACGTTATTTGCAGCACGTCTGCCTGCATTGCACACTCTAACTTTTTTAAACTCAGCCATTATACTAGCAAACACACAGTGTACCTAGTTGTATCCTAAACGTGGCTTTTGTACTTTTGTCTATTCACAGTATTGGAACGTTATTTGCAGCACGTCTGCCTGCATTGCACACTCTAACTTTTTTAAACTCAGCCATTATACTAGCAAACACTCACTGTACCAAGTTGTATCCTAAACGTGGCTATTGTACTTTTGTCAATTCACAGTATTGGAACGTTATTTGCAGCACGTCTGCCTGCATTGCACACTCTAACTTTTTTAAACTCAGCCATTATACTAGCAAACACTCACTGTACCTAGTTGTATCCTAAACGTGGCTATTGTACTTTTGTCAATTCACAGTATTGGAATGTTATTTGCAGCACGTCTGCCTGCATTGCACACTCTAACTTTTTTAAACTCAGCCATTATACTAGCAAACACTCAGTGTACCTAGTGGCATCCTATACGTGGCTATTGTACTTTTGTCTATTCACACTACTGCAAATCTATGTGCAGCACCTCTGCATGACAACCTCGTGCTCTGTTTTTAATAAGCTATAATGATAGCACAAAATACTGCCATTTTGTGGCATCATAGAACTGGCTGTTGTATTCCATTAGTGCCCCACAGGTGACAAGCTATTTCTAGCACCTCTACATCACACCCTCATGCACATTTTGCTACGCTAATGTTATAGCAAACTCATGGAATTCATTGCTGCATTTCATAATTCGGAGGGATAGAAAGTCAGGCTTCCTTTAGCTTTTCCTTCTCTTCATAGACAGCATCTCCAAGACAAATTTCCCCTCCACGTCTAAGTGTAGAGAGGCAGCAAGTGCGCATGCGTGTGCCGATGTACCCCAGCTGCAGCATAATTACAGTGTTTCGCCTAGTGAGTATGCTCAGCCTGACTGTGCCATTCCTGACGCTAAGTCTTCATTTCGGGATACAGCGCATGCTCCCACACTAAGTGTGAAAAGCCTCTTTGCACAGGTGCTTGCATTCCGTGCCGGGTCTAAGTCCTGTTTTGTGCCTAGACACCATGCTAAAGCTGATAGTCTTTTTTCAGAGACTGTATTTCATGCTACTGAGCATGCTCAGGCACTTCCTGCATCAGAGACTAGGTCCGGTAATGAACTCTTTGGCCCTGGCCCTGATGTGGGGGTCCCATATAGACCACAGGGCATCAGGTGTCCTCCCAAATGGCTTGCAGAGGCCCACACCTATGACTTGTCATCGCATTATTGATGGTCAGACGATGACTGGTGAGGTGTTTGGGTCATGGCAGCCATGAGGTCATCATTGAAGTTGCGTTTCCAAATAGGACGCTAGTTATGCCACTCATGACGTGTCACTCTACTTTTGTCTATAGGAGGTGCATTGTGGTTCACCATGGTTTGGGGCGGACCCAGGTTATCAAAGGGGCTGGAGCCAACAAGGAGGTGCACAGTCTTCTATTATGCTCCGAAAGAGCACACCTCCATGTGTTGAACCCATTGCGGCTTTAGGCCAGAGGTAGGCAGGGATAGGGTGGTGGATGCAGGCCACCACCACAGTTGGTAACGCAGAACGGTTAAGACCAGCTCCTGTCCTAACAGTCCTGCTTGTGCAGCCCAGTGGCATTAACAGGCCTGCTGCTGCTGATGCGCCTGCTGTCCACAGGTGTGGCCCCTACGCACACGGTCAGCGTACTCAATGGCCCCTGTGTTGTTAACAGGGAGTTCCTGGGCTGGGTGGGCATGTGGACCCTGTGACGCTAACAGGGCTCACAGTCTCCAGATCCGAATGGCGTCTAACTCGGTTCAGGCTACTATTAGTTTCATAGCCACACAGCTCTGTATCCTCCACCAAACCTTCCAGTTGCCAACCTCTCCTTTTCCAACTGGGAGCACGGTGGACACTGACTGCTGATGGGGATATATACCTTTCTCTTTCTTTTCTTATTAATTTTCGTTATATAGCGGTCACAGATTATATACCACTTTATCCAAATCTGCCAGTCCCACTGTAACAGATGTTGTTTCTTCAGCAAATGTTACAGTTGCTTAACCACCAAATCCACGGACCAAAATTTTTTTCCCCTTTCCAACACACCTGTTCCCCTTTCCAACAGCATCTGTCCTTTTCCAACTCATTTTGGGATATGACCAAAAGTGCAACTGTGCAGGGACACCATACTCAACGCCATCTCAGCACAGCAGCCAGCCCTCGGTCCCTCCGATGTGGACAAGTAAAAGACCATTTCCTCCTATCCATGACAAAGCGTTGAGATTCACTCTGTGCAGCACTGGTTTTTAGTGGAAAAGTAGATCTAAGATTGCGTACCACATTCTGCAGATACTCCTGTATACGTGCGTCTATTTCTATGGCAGGAATTAGTTCGGCAAATTTTGTCTTGTACCGGGGATCTAACAGTGTGGCAACCCAGTATTCTGGATTACTTTGAATTCGTACAATCCGAGGGTCATGTTGTAGGTAGTGCAGCAAGAATCCGCTCATGTGTCTTGTGCATCCAGGAGGACCAAGTCCTTGGTGTGTTGGTGGCAGAGAGGTGAGAATCGTGCATACTTCCTCTGTCCTCTACCCACAACCTCGCACAACCGAAATGTGAGCAAGCTCTCACTCATCTGCTGAGTCTTCCATGCCGATCGCCAGTTCGTCCTCCATTTCTTCATGGGCTCCTGCACTTTCATCAACACTTTTTGCTGATACTATGCGCCCTTGTTAATCCCTCTCCCTCACCATGACTGCCGCATAGGTGCCGCTGACCATCTGGACCTCGTAGATCTTGTTATCCCTTCCGCATATGACTCCTCCTGTACTTCCTCCCCTTCCTCTTGTCCCAACACCTGACTCTGAATAATAATTACAGTGTGCTCCATCATGTAGATGACCAGAATTGTCACGCTGAGAATGACATTGCCAGTGCTAAACATCTTCGTCGACATTTCAAAACTGTGTAGCAGGGTGCATAGGTCCTTGATCTGACACCACTCCAGCAGCGTGATCTGCACCACCTCTGGATCAAGTTATCCCAGGCTATATGTCTTACCGTATTTCAGCAGGGCTCTGCGGTGCTGCCACACACGCTGCAACATGTGCAGATTCCAATTCCTGCGTGTCGGAACATCGCATTTCCTGCGTTTAACTGCCAGACCCTAAGACTTCCGGAGTGATGAAAGTTGTTGAGCTGCTGTGTGCGAACGATGGAAGTGAGCACATAGCGAGCGTGCCCGCTGCACAAGGCCATGTAGGCCGTGATGGTGTTTTAAAAATTGCTGGAGAATTCGGTTCAACACGTGAGCCATAAAAGGCACGTGTGTCACATTGCCCTGAGGATGGCCCACAGCCAGGTTTGCATCATTGCCGCACACGGCTGTTAAGTCACCAACGTAGTCCGCTCCGTCAATTTGTACTCCGGTCGCCAGGTGACAACGTGTTCCTTTCATGAATAGTGCTGATGATGGGAGAGTAGTCGATGCCAGCGGCGCAGGTGGACGCAGGTTATGCTCACCCACTGGGCTGCATTACCTTGACAGATGCAGAATCTCTGGCTGAATGTAGCTGGTGGGTATCTCACAGATGAAATACCATCATTCAGCTACAACCAATGGGAAGACACCACACCCTTTTTTATGCCCATCCTGTCTGCAGACCACTGGCAGACATAGCTATGAACCTCTGGTTCATTTTACCCCCAGTTCAGTTTTATGATTTTGTGTGCTTGTTACCTGACTACTTTTCCTGCTTGCTGTTTATGTACCTTGTTGGCCGATACGCATTTCACCTCTGCTTGTTTTCTGATTAAGTCCTGGCCGTCCCATTCTGTTCCTGTTCCTCAATTAATGTTTTGACCCTGCCTGACTACTATTCTCTGGAATAGCGGTGTGACTCACATTTCCCATACATTTCAAAGTAAAACTTTGACCGCCTGATGGCATTGAGCTCTGATGCCAGCATAGTAAGGAGTTGTGTGGTAGTCCTTGTGCGCAGTTGCAAGGAAGGGTGGCCTGACCACACAGGGTTTGCGCCAAGGTAGAGGACCCACACGAGGTTGAAGAGGCAGAAGCAGTGTATTAACTTCTACATACAGAACAAGGATTGAAACAACTCGTGGGGACGGCAAGACTTGAACAGCAGACCCTTCTCCATCTCTCACCATAGTTTGCCAGTGCCCAGTCAGTGACATGTAATGACCCTGTCTATGCTTACTGGTCCAAGTATCTGTGTTGAAATGCACCCTGTCGCACACAGATTTTCTCAAGGAAGTGGTGATGTTGTGTGCGACATGCTGGTGTAGCGCGGGCATGCTTTTCTTGGAGAAGCAGTGGTGATTGGGCATCTGGTACTGGGGCACAGCGACAGACATAAGGTCTGTAAAATCCTGTGTGTCCACTACGCGTAAAGGCAGCATTTCGGTAGCCAACAGCTTACAGAGGGATAGAGTCAACCACTTAGCTTTGTCATGGGTCGCAGTAAGTGGCCTTTTATTTGACCACATCTGAGGGACAGAGATCTGGCTGCTGTCTGTAGACGGTGTTGAGTAGGGTGTCCCTGGAAAAATGCGGGTTTGTGAGAAAAGTGCAGGCGGAGACATGATGTTGCCTTCATCTTGCCTTCAGATCTGTTCATCTTGTATCATTTTTAAAAAACACAGCAAGCAAGGGCTACTCCAAGCGGAGTCTACCTTTTTTCCCAAAATTGGGCACACAGACACCCCATCAGTGGCAGCACTTGTGCCCTAGTTGCAAACAGGATGTTTTGATTTGCATCAAGCACATTCCAAATCCACAAGCATTTACTCTCCCCAGGATGACACAGGGGTAGTAAATTCCTTCTGGATCCATGACTTGTTCATTTTGATGAACGTCAGTCTGTCCACATTGTCACTGGACAGACGCGTGCGCTTATCTGTCAGCACACACCCAGCAGCACTGAAGACACGTTCAGAGACAACGCTGGCAGCTGGACACGACAAAATCTCCAAGGCGTAACTGGAGAGCTCTGGCCATTTTTCTAGATTTGAAGCCAAAAAGGAGCAAGGCTCCATTTGCAAAGTCATTGCATCGATGTTCATTTGGAGATACTCCTGTATCATCCTCTCCATCCGTTGACTATGTGTCAGACTTGTTGTCTCTGGTGGCCTTGCAAAGGAGGGTCTAAAAAAATTATGAAAAGATTCCATAAAATTGCTGTTACCAGCACCAGATACGGTCCTACTGGTACGGGTAGACTGTTGAAGATGACGAGGCCGTCCCATGTTTGTCAAGTTACAACTGGGAGAATCACTCCCTTCACCTGCACGGTTGTTTGGTGGAAAAGCCGAGCTATGATCGAGTAACAGCTTATGCTGATACTCCTGCATACGTGCGTCCCTTTCTATGGGTGTAATTATGTCACAAAATTTGGACTTGTCCCGGGGATCTAATAGTGTGGCAAGCCAGTAGTCATCATCACTTCTAATTTTGACAATACGAGGGTCATGTTGGAGGTAGTGCAACAAGAAGGCACTCATGTGTCTTGCGCAGCCATGCGGACCAAGTCCACGCTGTGTTTGTGGCATAGAGGTGCTAACCGTTCTTTCTTCCTCTGTCATCTCCCCCCAACCTCTTTCAACTGAAATTTGACCAAGGTCCCCCTCATCTGCTGAGTCTTCCATGTCCATGGACAGTTCGTCCTCCATATCTTCATGTCCTCCTGCACCTTCCTCAACATCTCGCCTGCTGCCATGCGCCCTTGTTGATCCCTGTCCCCCATGGTCCCATGCCGGCCGCGTTGGTGATGATGAACGTCTGGACCTTGGTGATGTTGTTGTGTCTTGCGCATATGAATCCTCCTGTAGTTCCTCCCCTTCCTGTTGTCCCACCACCTGACTACGAATAGTGTTTAGCATGTGCTCCAGCATGTAAATGACTGTAATCGTCATGCTGATAATGGCATTGTCAGCGCTAAACATATTCGTCGCCATGTCGAAACTGTGCAGAAGGGTGCATAGGTCCTTGATCTGAGATCACTCCATCAGGGTGATCTGCCCCACTTCTGCATCTCGTTGGCCCAGGCTATACATCATGACGTATTGCACCAGGGCTCGCCGGTGCTGCCACAGTCGCTGTAACATGTGGAGAGTTGAATTCCAGCGTGTCGCCACATCGCATTTCAGGCGATGAACCGGCAGGCCGAAAGACTTCTGGAGCGATGCAAGTCGCTCAGCTGCGGCGGTTGAACGGCGGAAGTGAGCACTGCAGACAGTTTCCGTGCCCTGGTCAGAAGAAAATCTAGGCCGGGATAGTGTGTTAAAAATTGCTGGACAACAAGGTTCAACACGTGAGCCATACAAGGCACGTGTGTCACCTTGCCCAGGCGAAGGGCCGCACCCAGGTTTGCAGCATTGTCGCACACGGCCTTACCTGGCTGCAGGTTGAGTGGAGACAACCATTTATCAAAATCAGTCTCCAGAGCTGCCCACAACTCAGTCGCTGTGTGACTCCTATTTCAAATACATGTCAAGCTAAAGACCGCCTGATGCCGTTGCGCTCTGCTGCCAGCATAGTAATGAGGGGTGCGTGATTCCTTCTGCGCAGTGAGAACGCTGGTGGCCTGACCAGGCAGGCTTGGGGCGGAGGTGGAGGACCCAGATGAGGTGGAGGATGCAGAAGCAGTGGCGGAACTTGGACAGACAGAGGATTGACACACAAGTCGTGGGGACGGCAAGACTTGTGCAGCAGACCCTTCACCATCTATCACCATAGTTACCCAGTGCCCAGTCAGCGACATGTAACGTCCCTGTCCATGCTTACTGGTCCAAGTATCGGTGGTGAAATGCACCCGTTCACACACAGAGTTTCTCAAGGAAGCGGAGATGTTGTGTGCGACATGCTGGTGTAGCGCGGGCACACCTTTCTTAGAGAAGTAGTGGCGACTAGGCATCTGGTACTGGGGCACAGCGACAGATATAAGGTCTCTAAAATCCTGTGTGTCCACTAGGCGGAAAGGCAGCATTTCTGTAGCCAACAGCTTACAGAGGGATAGAGTCAACCTCTTCGCTTTGTCATGGGTCGCAGGAAGTGGCCTTTTATTTGACCACATCTGAGGGACAGAGATCTGGCAGCTGTGTGTAGACGGTGTTGAGTAGGGTGTCCCTGGAAAAATGCAGCTTTGTGAGGAAAGTGCAGGCGGAGACATGATGTTGCCTTCATCCAAAGTTGGTGCTATCGATGTCTGAGAGAGCTGTACACACTCACTTGTTTCCCCTTCCAAACCAACTGACGACCTACCAAGCAAACTGCCTGTTGCGGTTACAGTGGTGGAAGTTGTGGGTGGAAAAACAGGTGTGACAGCTGTCCCCACAGTCCTAGAAGATGACGAGCGCGCGGATGCCCTGGAAGGGGCAGGCGGTGGATGGTTGGCTCCACTAGGCCGCATTGCAGCACGGTGAGCTTCCCACCAGGCCATATGATATTTATTCATGTGACGATTCATGGAAGAAGTTGTCAAACTGCTGAGGTTTTGACCTCTACTAAGATAACCATGCCAAATGTTACAGATCACATAATTTGGCCGATCTTTTTTTATGTCAAAAAAGGACCAGGCTAGGCAAGGCTTAGAGGCCATGCGACCTGTTGATCCACCCCGAATAATGCTCAGAGGCAGAGTGGTGGCTGAGGATGCAGTTGTAGACGTGCTACCAGTGCTCCGACTGTGTCCAGGAAGGCGCCAGGTTACTTCGACGTCGGTTGCATCCTCCTCCACCGCCTCTGTTGACCTCCTCGAGTGTCTGACTGTGGGTTGACAGTAGGTGGGATCTAGAACTTCATCATCAATTGTTGTGTTTGCACTCCCCTCCCCCTCAGACCGAGTTTCTTCTTGCCCTGACCGAATATTTAAGTTGTCATCCCAATCAGGTATCTGCGTCTCATCTTCATCAGTATGTTCCTCATTGCCTATAACCACAGTTGTTGGAAAGGCAGCATTTTGGTAGCCAACAGTTTGCATATGATGAAAGTCAACCTCCAAGCCATGTCATGCCCTTTTAAAAGCAAGTAAAACACAGCGAGGGGACTCCAACCACAGTCTCCCTCGTTGCCACTAACTGGGCTACACACACCCCACTTGACTGGCATCGGTTGAGCCCCCTTTTGAAAAAGAAAAAGATGCTTTGCATGAAGCACTCTCAAAAATACGCGTGCCTTTCCCGTCCCCTGGCTGACCCAGGGGAAGAAAAGTCCTCTGAGAGCCATGACTTGTTCATCTTGGTTCTTTTAGAGACACAGCGAGGGGACTCCAACCACAGTCTCCCTCGTTGCCACTAACTGGGCCACACACACCCCACTTGACTGGCATCGGTTGACCCCCCCTTTTGAAAAAGAAAAAGATGCTTTGCATGAAGCACTCTCAAAAATACGCGTGCCTTTCCCGTCCCCTGGCTGACCCAGGGGAAGAAAAGTCCTCTGAGAGCCATGACTTGTTCATCTTGGTTCTTTTAGAAACACAGCGAGGGGACTCCAACCACAGTCTCCCTCGTTGCCACTAACTGGGCCACACACACCCCACTTGACTGGCATCGGTTGAGCCCCCTTTTGAAAAAGAAAAAGATGCTTTGCATGAAGCACTCTCAAAAATACGCGTGCCTTTCCCGTCCCCTGGCTGACCCAGGGGAAGAAAAGTCCTCTGAGAGCCATGACTTGTTCATCTTGGTTCTTTTAGAAACACAGCGAGGGGACTCCAACCACAGTCTCCCTCGTTGCCACTAACTGGGCCACACACACCCCACTTGACTGGCATCGGTTGAGCCCCCTTTTGAAAAAGAAAAAGATGCTTTGCATGAAGCACTCTCAAAAATACGCGTGCCTTTCCCGTCCCCTGGCTGACCCAGGGGAAGAAAAGTCCTCTGAGAGCCATGACTTGTTCATCTTGGTTCTTTTAGAAACACAGCGAGGGGACTCCAACCACAGTCTCCCTCGTTGCCACTAACTGGGCCACACACACCCCACTTGACTGGCATCGGTTGAGCCCCCTTTTGAAAAAGAAAAAGATGCTTTGCATGAAGCACTCTCAAAAATACGCGTGCCTTTCCCGTCCCCTGGCTGACCCAGGGGAAGAAAAGTCCTCTGAGAGCCATGACTTGTTCATCTTGGTTCTTTTAGAGACACAGCGAGGGGACTCCAACCACAGTCTCCCTCGTTGCCACTAACTGGGCCACACACACCCCACTTGACTGGCATCGGTTGACCCCCCCTTTTGAAAAAGAAAAAGATGCTTTGCATGAAGCACTCTCAAAAATGCGCGTGCCTTTCCCGTCCCCTGGCTGACCCAGGGGAAGAAAAGTCCTCTGAGAGCCATGACTTGTTCATCTTGGTTCTTTTAGAAACACAGCGAGGGGACTCCAACCACAGTCTCCCTCGTTGCCACTAACTGGGCCACACACACCCCACTTGACTGGCATCGGTTGAGCCCCCTTTTGAAAAAGAAAAAGATGCTTTGCATGAAGCACTCTCAAAAATACGCGTGCCTTTCCCGTCCCCTGGCTGACCCAGGGGAAGAAAAGTCCTCTGAGAGCCATGACTTGTTCATCTTGGTTCTTTTAGAAACACAGCGAGGGGACTCCAACCACAGTCTCCCTCGTTGCCACTAACTGGGCCACACACACCCCACTTGACTGGCATCAGTTGACCCAATTTTCAAGATGAAAAAGATGCTTTGCATGAAGCACTCTCAAAAATACGCGTGCCTTTCACCTCCCCTGGCTGACCCAGGGGAAGAAAAGTCCTCTGAGAGACATGTCCACATTGTCAGTGGACAGACACGTGTGCTTATCTGCCAGCAGACCCCCAGCAGCACTGAAGACAGGTTCCGAGAGAACGCTGGCTGCAGGACACGACAAGATCCCCAAGACGTACGTGGCGAGCTCAGGCAATTTATCAAGATTGGAAGCCTAAAATGAGCAGGGCTCAAGTTGCACAATAATGGAATCGATGTTTCCTTGCATATACTCATATATCTGTGTGTCCTACTCTTTTTCCTTGTCCAGCTCTTTTGTTTTCGCATGAGTATATGTCCTTGTCACTTTCCAATGTGTTTGAGTTGTTTGTCACCTTTAGGACACCTTTGAGGGTGTTTTCTAGTTGTTTTTCTGTGTTTGTGATTGCCTGCCATTGTTTCCTATGCAGTTCGAGTTCGGTTCGTCGAACGTTCGACGAACCGAACTCGAACGGGAGGCCCGTTCGGCGAACCAACCTCGAGCCGAACCGCGACCGGTTCGCTCATCTCTAGCAGTGACATGTGTACCTGTGTCCATTGTCACCGCATCAGAACTCCGGGCAGTGCACATGACCAGACCACACTTCCGGTCATGCGCAGTGCACACTATAAAGCCAGGTGTATGCGTCCCAGCTTTAGTGATGCGAAGTGTTGAGACTTCTGTTCCATTTGCACTGACCCTAAACCCAGTGTTCTGAGGCAGTGTAACGGACATGGTGAGTTTCACTGCTGATGATAATGCTTGACAATGGGCATTGAATAGCATGTTAGCATGTCACTGTGGATGTGCTAATATTCTAAGAGGGCTGAATGAGCACAAGAACTAACGTCCTTGCGACTAGTCCTTGCGTTCATTAGCATATCATAAAGGATCTTTAGAAATACTTTTAGCATACGACATAAAATCTTTAGAATGACTTTTTCTAAAGATCTCTTTATCTATGCTACCAGATACAGGGACAGTTAAGCAGGGATTAGCAATATGCACCCAGAACTGATCGTGGTCCTGTGTGCATACTGGACCTGACAGGTTCCCTTTAAGGTCAAAAAATACCACAAATTTGGAGCAAAGTACATTTGCTCATAGCAGGCATAAATTTAATTTCCTGAGTTTAGGACATTCCAAAAATTAATCAAACAGATTGAGTCATGTACCGTTTAATAATTTTGGTAACTTTTTCTCCAAACTCTTTTTTTTTTCCATTTGGAATAGAAAACTATATTTCCAATAAATCGACTTTACACACACATATATATATATATATATATATATATATATATATATATATATATATATTTATATATATATATATATATATATATATATATACATATATATAGATAGATATATATATCTATCTATATATATATATATATATATTCTCTTTCTCACTCAAGTATGAGGGTTTATCCACTAAAGAGTATTACACGTGTTTTCTGCTCTTAAAATCATGTTATTTAAACTATTGTTTCCGATGACCGATATGATCCAGTTCATTGACTTTAATTGAACTGTACTGTTTGATTTATTGTCAGCCGAAATCTATGTTGACGTTGAGATACTTTGATTTTGCCAGTCTGTCAGTAAAATTATTTTATGTAAAAATGTGGATCATATATTGAAGTGATAAAACCAACTGCATGAAATTCAAGCTGTCTAACCTGTCAAGGGCTACAAGCAGCAGTGGCCTACAGCACTGCTTCTATACAGTTGCTAACATTGCTTTGTTCTTGTCCTTCCCTTCATGACATTCTTCCTGAAGATAGTATTTTCTCCAGTGAAATCTCCTTTATAAATAGATTTATATTGGTTATTTTAACAATTCACATTTTGTAGGTTAGCATGCAATAGGAATAACTGAGAGCATTGTCAACTTGTGAGACATTTCACAACTTCAAATTACTATAAATATTGGAAAGTACATTATCTATATTTGAAATTGTTAGATATATAAATAATGCCATAAAAATGCCATAAAATAATGCCATAAAAATAGATTTATTGACTTTTCACAAAAAAAAATTCTTAAACAAACTACTTAGCTTTAACTCTGCACTTTTACACTGTTGGTGCATTGTAATTATTGCCTAACCCAATAAATATACAATGCAAGGATGGTACAGGCTCCATCTGCAGTTGTTTTCAGGTTTTAACCCCTTCATATGACGTGTTAAATTGTAATTGTGGCATCTAAGTAGTTATAGGGAGAAGGCCTCCTCCGTATGCCTATTTGTGACTAAGGGGACGGTTCCACTTGCGCATACCTTCCAAAGCAAGAGCATCGGAAGTGATATGCTAATGACCTGCTGCAAGCGTTAAGGCTGCTTTACACGGTACGACCGATTGTGCAATTTCACAATCGATCGTACCCGCCCCCGTCCTTTTTGCGTCACGGGCAAATCGCTGCCCGTGTCGCACAATGTCAGTAACCCCCATCACACCTCTCGTGCGACCACGCTGTGGGCGGCGAACGTCCACTTCCTGGAGTGGGAGGGACGTTTTGCATCACAGCGACGACACACGGCCGCCGGCCAATAGAAGCGGAGGGGCGGAGATGAGCGGGATGTAAACATCCCGTCCACCTCCTTCCTTCCACATAGCCGGCGGCGGCCGCGTGACGCAGGTGAGCTGTTGTTCATCGTTCCCGGGGTGTCACACGGAGTGGCGTGTGCTACCCCGGGAACGATGAACAATTAAATTAAACGATATTATGAAACCTAATGAGCAGTACACGACTCACGATTTGTGAGCGATACTGTGTCGCTAGGAGGTGTCACACAGGCCGGCATCGCAAGCGATGCCGGATGTGCGTCACAAAAACCGTGACCCCGATGATCCATCGTACGATAGATCTTCTGGTGTAAAGCAGCCTTTAGACGAGGGTCATGCGATTGAGATGCGATCTTGCGATTGTATCACAGCTGCAGAGAAGAAGGAGAGAGCACTTTCTCCCCATCTCCTCCCTGGCCTTTCTCTGCATATATCACAATGCACTCGGATGACATGCGCGTGCAGTGCGATGCTTCACACGCTCCCATAGATTTGTATGTGGGTGGAATTGCTGCCAAACGCAGTGTGCTGCAAATCATTTCTCAGGTCGATATGGCATGAGAAACCATTTGCAAATAGACACTGCTCCATAGTTTTGCACTGATGTGAGTGCAGTCCGATGTTTTATCGGATTGCACTCGTCCGTGCAAAACGCAAGTGAAACCGTACCCTAAAGATGAGCAAAACCATAGAAGTTCGGATTGACAGCTGCAATTGAACCAAACCTCTACTGGTTCGGACCTGGCCCGAACCCCAATGGAAGTCATTGATTGGCAATTAGAGTCTCTGCTCACATACAGCTAGCCATTAGCAGTATACTTCCAGAGGAGGTTGGGCAGGGTTTTTCCATTTTTGGGGTGCTGCACACTACATCTTATCATACTGTTGTTACCTGGGCTGAACATCGAGCGTACCTGAGCACAGTGATGCTCGCGCAAGTGGTCACCATACATAAAGCATTTGAACTTCAAGCTCCAACTCTGTTTTTTTTTTTTTAAAAAAAAAAAGTCGGCATTTGGTTCAGACAAGGAACACTGAATATTGGGTTATCTCATCTCTATTTGTGACCTTTCGACACATTCATATGGTATAAAACTGATGTTTTAGTACCCAACAACCTAAATACTTTCAGATGTGAAAATTCCTCTTAGGTTCTGATGCACAGAGAGACAAGAATGTTGGTTTAGCTATTGATAAGATTTAGGCAGTCAGCTACCTCCATCAACACAGAATGTGGGAAAGTAATATGTCTTCTTGTTGAAGCAAAGCCAAAAGTGAGATTTTGTACTGTAAGTTGAATCTGGATTCAAGATATTAAGGCCACATTCAAAATGAGCATATTTACTTAATTTTATTAATTTTCAATTGGGCAACAATATAACTTTTTAGTTCTTCGGACATCCTCTTTAGATTTTTCATTACCATTTGATATGATTATTGAGGATGTGAGCTGTCATTGTGGTTTATGTGTACCCAAAGGCATTGAATGTTTAGATTATTGAGGCTTTGGCTGTATTACTCCATGCTTCAATAATTTTCATGCACTGACTTCTAATAATATGTCATGGGTTTAATGTCATTAGAAAGTTTTAATTATGCTCAATAAAGAAGAATGTATTTATATTGGGTCAGAGTCTTCTTTAGCTCCCTGTTAAAGGGGGAAAAAAAGGCCTTCGTAGTGATGAACAAAAGCAATATGTTAACTAACCAGAGAAATATTTTATATAAACCAACTCAAGTCCATAACCTTACACATAAAAAGATTTAAAGCGAATCTTTCAGGATGTTTTCGCTGTCTGAGCGCATCATAATTTTCATATTAAACAGAATATAACAAGTTTCAAAATACCAATAGTGTTACTTTATAAGAAATAATAGTATTTTGCAACTTTCGACTGGATCCCGCCTGAATATTAGCCCCTTAATCAATGATTAGAAGCATGACCTTGATATGATGTAGAGCCCTAGGTATCTAAAACATCAATTATTTACAGCTTAATGGATGCCTTTTCCTCTAATCCCTGTAAAGGGTGAGATAAATATAATGTTTTCAAAAAGATTTTGCATAATTATTTTAGTTTAACAATATGCTATATTATTATCAACAGTTTCCACAACTGGTAAGCAAAATTATATCCTGCAGTCCTTCAAGTTTGTACATTTGATTTGAGTTTGCATTAAGTTCCAACATTATTCAATGTACTAATATCATTAAATTATATAGAAAACAGTCAATGCAAAATATCAGAAAATGCTGATGTGTTGTTTCGTTTGCAGACTTCATAAAATAAAAAAATAACAATAAGTGAGTACCATTACTGTGAATTGAAATGGCTCAAAGTGAGAGTATATAAAATAACTTTCATGTAACAGTGCTAGGGACCTAAGAAATGGCCTGCATACTGCTTACTGCTTGCATGTGGAGCTATGGACATAGAACTTTGACTATCGATTATCACATTTACATAAATTACCATGATCTGAGCTTTGGTCTAAATGGGTATTATACACTTAGTAGTTCCATTTTTTGTGAAGATCTTCTATTACAGATCTATGATATCCTCTCATCATCAGCCCACACCATTGATTTCATATTTGTAGGGCGTACATTTATATGTACAGACGAGAGCATCATGCAAAATTCAAATTTACATGTTTTTGTGGAATTTCCTGAGAAATTCGATTAGCATAGGAGTTATTCTCCACAAATTAAATGTCTCTTACTTTTCTCTATGGTCTCCCCAGATCCCAGAGCATAATAAATGTAGGTTGTAAAAAGAATGATTAAATCCTTGGAAGGGGATAGTAGACGGAACTGGGACTACCCGGCTGACTCTCCGTCTGTGAGGCCTGCATTGTCCCTTATTCCAATGGTAGACTTAGAAGTAATCAAGGTCGAGCCACCAGTGTAGCCCTTTCTCCTGTCCAGCCCCTGAAAACAAAGACCTCGCCACCCAGGGAATTGACCTGGATGGAGCCCAACAACCCACGAACACAGAAACAAACGAGGGTAACAAAAACCAATGCACACCAATAACGTGCACCAGGGAATGACCACAGAGTAAAAGTTAGGATAGGGTATAACAAAAGGAGGTAGAAGAAATTACTTAACTTTCACTAATCACAGCAGACAGCACAGCAGCAACCACACGTCCTCTCTGCTCCAGGTTAGCTCCCAAAATGAATTGAATAACCAGCAAGGTCTCCAGGAAACCAAGGGGTTAAATACAGCCCCAAAATGCTCAAATGAAGGCTGCTCAGCAAGTCTGCTTCTGAACCAGGGAAGAGATTAACCCTTAATTGCCCAAAGGCAAAAAAACAACATTTAATTGTACATGGTCTAATATGGTAATTGACAAATCTGAACCTGAGACTGCCCTTATACATGTGACAATACTTATGCTCACTTTACCACTTGCCTCTCTGATCCCTCCTCTCTTTACCATCATCCATTTCCATCTGCCCCTTACTAAATTTTATCAACAATACAAGTGGTAACCTGAGGGAAGAAAGGGTTAATCGTGCTGCCGTGGATATAAGAAGCAGGTGACTCCAAGGGTTAAACTTTGTGATTTTTATTATTTAATGTGTTTCAAAAACCACTGATGTACCTCAGGTACATCAGTGGTTTTTGATTCCTGATGAAAGAGTCAATTAGGACTCTGAAACACGTTGAATAATGAAAATCAAGAAGTTTAACCCTTGGATTCATCTCCTGCTTATATCCACAGCAGCGCAATTAAACCCTTTCTTCCCTCCGGTTGCCATTTGAATTTACTGAGTACGCGGCAGCCGATGTGGTTTGAAAATTATGCTCTAATGGTAGTTGTGACTCTCACAACTCCCAAAGTTGAGTTTTTCCAAATCTCCTTCATTCCGGTTTACTAGGATAATACACCTTTTGCGCCATTTAGTCTCCTCCAAATTCTATTCTACATCAACAATGCAACAGCTTAACCATCTGACGTCCTTAGGCTAGGCTACAACTTTTGGCTATGATGAAGGCAGGCAGGCTCTGCACAAGCACACATAAGGTCACGATACCATGAGATCACAATGTCCACCATGACCTTGTCAGCATTGGGATTTCAACACTTGTGGTAATGATAAGAAGATATGATGAGAACCGAACAGTTGATGGTAAGGAGCGCATGCAAGAGCCAAAGAGGTGAGCAGTAAGTTGGAGTTTTTATGGTCTTTTATAATTAAGAAAAAGTTACTAGGGGCCACCATTCTTCCAAATCTGCACAGAAGTGAATTACAAAACATTCACGTATTGGAAAATGATGATTTTAGTAATATTCAAGTAGAATTCAATTCTACTGAAACATATTCTCTCATCTCTAATCATATGCAAATTTTTATTTCTTTTATTACCCTTTATTTTTATTTTAACCTGCTCTGAGAAATCTAATTTTCTGCTTGGAAATATAAATGGTATGTCAAAATTAATGAAAATCCTCAATGCTGGATTAATGTCTTCCATCATTAAAAAATTAAGGTTAATGGTGGTTGTCCAATGGTCTAAATTCTTCTTAACACATTTTAAAAGGTTACTCTAATTTTAGCAAATTAAAATTTTTCTTTAACTCTTAAAGGAATGCAGCTTTTTTTTTTTGCATTTTACGTCTCATAGGTTTTTACTATTACTTATCTGTCACCTTAGCTACATGAGGGATTATTTTTACTGACCCAATAGACAAATGTAGCAAGACATACTTGCTAATAATCTATTGCCATCTAACAGGATGATGAAGATGAAATGAGGGTGGACATTTCAGCAAGACAATGAACCCAAACAGACGGACAAGGAAACTCTTAATTGAAAATAATTGAAACTCTTAATTGAAAATAAAGTAGTGGCTCTAAAGTATGTATGACTCTATACCAATTGAGGTATATTCATGTTTCATGACCTAAACAATCTGAACAGTGTCCATAAGCTCTTGGGATAGGTCAAGTCAAAGCAAAAAAATTCCACCAAAGATTTAGCCCCAAATCAATCACAAATCTTTAATCAACTGACAACCAAAATATTCATGTTACAGATTTTGTTGTGCATTTTGCTGTGGATTTCACTCTTTGCTGTACAAATTTGATTATCGCAATGGAAATACATTGCATCTCACCTAACAGAATACACATAGAGTTAAAATCCACACCATGTTATGATTTTAATGAAAAAAATTCCAGTGCAAGTAAATAGGATTTTGAAAGCCCTATAAACTTATATTTGGTGTACATTGCCACAGAATTCCTACCACAAATTGACCACATTTTGGATAAACCCTGAATATAAAAACTTAAAGTTGAACTCATTCTACCTTAAATATAGTTCGTTTAGCTTAAAAAACTGAACTACTGATACCTGAAATAAACTGCATTTGCAGAATACAACATTTCCTCAATGCTTGATAGACCATGAATGCAGCTTTTAACTTCATGGCCCATGAACTGCCCAGAATCGTATCTCCTGACATTTTCTGTGAAGGGATCAGTGACCAATGATTGCTATTTTACCAGCTGTGTCTGCAGCTTGAATTACATAAACTACAGCTGGAAGACAAGTTGGTTTACACTCCACAAAAGAAGGGTAACAGTCAATGTTATATCCAGATTCTAAAATAATGGTGAAGCATATGTTGCTGTTCTTAATTTTTTTTGAATACTTATTTTTTTAAGAGCTAAATTAAATGCACCCAAGCTAACGTGATTGACTCAGTTAGACTCAGAGGGACACAAATTAGATATATTAGTAAAGGTTCTTCAAACTAGAAAATCCTTAGTCACATTCAGATAAAGGCTACAATAAATTTTGACATTACTACCTGTGAAGAGAATAAAGAATCCCATTATGACTGCCTCTGTCCTCTTTTTTCCAAAGTACGCAGAAGTGGTTGTATGTCTAACATTGTAGAAGTAAATAAATATATACACAATATAAGAAGACCCCAGACAGGTACTCAAGGGGAGATACACAGAGAGGGTAATCCTCTGTGATGTAGGCCTGGAAGCAAGCTCCAGTTCGAAATAGGACTGAGAGGTCTAATAGGGCTAACAAGGGCCAGGTTTACGAGCAGTAAGAGAGAAGGGTGGGATTGACTGCTACGTATCCCCACCCTGGGGAGTGGTATTTCAAATGAATTAGATACCTGTAGTCTCAGAGTCCATTTGTATGTGAAGGTATGAAGAAATTCTGTCATGTTCCTCTTGTTAAAGAGCTGAGCGGGTGAACTCCGCAGTATCCTATGAACTTGTTATTTTTTTGTTTCTGTTCATTACTTTGTATCTGTAAAAGGCTGTTTATGTTCATTATATGGAGCAGTTTATGAAAGTTGAATAAACCAACTGACATTTAAAAAGAAACGGCTCCTGTTTCTACCTCAATGAGTAGCCATGTGAGTCGCATTATTGCATTTGGTGAAGGATGCAAGCAAGAATCCCAGGAAGCTTGTGTGACTGCTGCAGGCAATCTGCATGTCCTCAGTGAAGGCCACCATAAGCTTTCAACCATTGCGAAACAGCATGGAGGATATAATAAAACAGGTGGTGCAGGCCAATGTAGAGCAGCAGCAGCAAGCTCAGCAAGAGACTAGTACTCAGCTGATACAGGAAAATATACAGCAGCAAACTCAGCAGGAAACAAATAAACTGTTGCTCCAACCACAGTAGCAGCAACAGAAGGTGCATAAGCAGCTGATGAAATTCCTAGCAGAGGCAATCCGTGGCATGGTGACCTCCACACCCCCAAGTTAAGGTGATTACTTAAACACCTGTAAGGCGTTAAGGAGAGCCATGCAAGAGATGTCCCCAGGGGACAACAATGAGGCATTTTCACTTGTGTTTAAAATGTTCGTCAAAAAGAAGAAAGTGTCTTCGGAGCAGTGTGCGGAAGTACTGGTGCCATAGCTGACCGGAGAGCCGATAAAGAGTTATTATGACTTGAAATGCAGAACACAAAATAATATGTTACATTAAAAATGGATATACTGGCACATTTAGGAGGGATACTGACTGGTAAGGAGCAATGGTTGCACCATTGAATGTATTGGGATGACAAACCTCCGTGCAGTCAAATGTTTGACTTGTTGTATTTAGTTCAAAAGTGATTACAGCCGTTATCCTCCACCCCAAGCACAGATGGTGGAGTGAGTTATCATGGACCAATTCATTCACTTCCTTCTAAAGTCGATGCAGGCCTGAGTTGCCCAGGGAAAGCCTCGTAATGCGTATTACCCACTTTTCTTGGTAGAAACATATCAGGCAGTCAAGAAGTCCAAAGGGAAACCAGGAGTTATAGCATCCTTATAATTGGGTACCAAAAGAAAGGCCGACACCCTCAAGAAGAGTACTCAAGTGACAAGTTGGGGGTGTCCAAGGTCTCCAGGGGCAGCTAAGCTGTTGTCAAAGGCCTCAATGAATGATGAAATTTGTTGGAGGTATCATGACCCAGGTCACATGGCCACCTGTTGCCCTATTAATACTGAGCTGATGGATTGAAGCATGGGTCGGTGATCTTCAAATTCTGCCTATCCTTCCTGCAGTGGGAACTCAATCTGGCAAAGGGCCGCGGCCTGTCCTGTGTCAATAATGGAGTGCCAATGATAGGAATGTTAGACTCGGGGAGTTTGGTGACCCTAAGAAGGGCTAAACTTGTTCACTGGCTGATTCCAGGAAGAAAGGTGGGCATCTGCTGTATCCACGGGGACGTTAAGGACTACTCTGTGGCAAGAGTGATCATTCAGACAAACTGTTGCACTAAATTCCATGATTTCAACTTGGTTATGGATCTATTACACCATGTTGGGCGGTACGGTGGCTCAGTGGTTAGCACTGCAGTCTTGCAGCGCTGGGGTCCTGGGTTTGAATCCCACCAAGAACAACATCTGCAAGGAGTTTGTATGTTCTCCCCGTGTTTGCGTGGGTTTTCTCCTACACTCCAAAGACATACAGATAAGGAATTTAGATTGTGAGCCTCGATGGGGACAGTGTTCCTGATGTATGTAAAGCGCTGCGGAATATGTTAGCGCTATATAAAAATAAAGATTTTTTTATTTTATAATAGGGTAGAGCTTTGACATATTCTGGGACATGTGGGGGTGCCTGGTTTTTATGGTAAGAGCTAGGTTATCCTGAAAGAAATCTCATAACAGCCGGAGTATGATGGGTTACCCTTTTGTGTATTTGGGCAATTAGGAGGAGGTAACATCCCCAAAAGCCAACATTCCAGGGCTGGGGGTGTGTGGACAGAAGTTTGGGACTGCCCAACTCAGGGACCTGATGCTTAAAGGGGCATTTGATAATGTTACTGTTCTAAACGGGATTGCTCAGGAGTCGGGAGCCTACAACACACACCCATTCTTTGCTGTAACTAGGCACTTGTTATAAAGGGTTACAAAGTAGAGAGGTGAAGTAATGGAGCAAGTGTTAGTACCAGGCCTCTACAAATGTATATTTATAGACATGACTCATTCTCATGTCTTAGGTGGTCATCTGGGTGTGACAAAACCCAGGAGTAGATCCTTCAGAGGCTGTACTGGCCTGGATGTCACCAAGAGATTTTTAACTATTGCAGGTTTTGCCCCATCTGCCATTTAATCGCTCCTGTGACTCACTTCTGTAGTCCCTTAGTGAAGTTTCCCAAAATACTATGGCATTATTGGTGTAATATACATAAATATTATTATATACAGGTCCCATGTGACCAAATTGCTATAAATTTAGTGGGACCCTTGGTCATGTCTGCAAGAGGGCATATTGCAGACATCCAAAACTTGTGACACGATACAAAAAAGCTGGTACTACTATGGAACTTTTCCTCTAAGGTTAAATCTTCACCCAAACAGGACTGCCAAAAGAGATTCTGACAGACCAAAGGACAACCTTTATGTCCAGGTTACACAAGACATTCACTGATGGAAGGTCTCATACAGAGTTTCAACAAAACCTTGAAGGACATGCTCTGGAAGATTGTAGAAAAAGATAGTTGTAACTGGCATTGTCTTCTGCCATATCTGATGTTCTGCATTAGAATACTTTACCGGACCTCTAAGGGATTTTCTTCTTTTAAACTCGTTATGGGCAACATCCTCAGGGACTTCCAGATATAGTGAAGAAGACCTAAAAAGCCAAAGATAAACCCTATAGGAGCATCATAAAACATGTGGTGCAGATGCAGAAGAGGATTGTGGAAGTGAACTATATGGTCCACCAGCAGGGAAGATAAAAGCCCTATCAAGTATCCACCACGTCAACCTGATCAAGAAATAGCGAGACAGGGAGCTGGTTGAAACTTCCTATCTAGAGGCCAATCCTGAAGCCAATATCAAGGATATCACAGTAGCAGACACACTGTCACTGGCCCAGAAACAGCAATGCCTGGAATTGCTCCAGAAAAACTGAAACTTGTTTTCAGATTTCCAGGGATGTATACTGATCATGGAGCATAAGATTTTTATGGAACCTAATGTGCAGGTGAACTTATCGCCATACTGGATCCCAAAGGCACATTGACAGCTGAACTCAGAAGAGGTGAAGCAATGTTGAGCTTGGGTGTCAATGAAAAGTCTAAGAGCTGCTGGTTCAGCCCCATTGTCTTACTGATGAAACCAAATGGTGATTTTAGATTCTGCAATGACTATTAAAAGTTGAATCAAATCTCCAAATGCAATGCGTATCCAATGCCCTGTGTTGATGAATTAATTGAAAGGCTAGGGTTGGCACACTATATTACCACTGATGATATAATGAAAGGGTATTAGCCAATCTCCCTGTCCCAAGAAGCTAAGGAGAAGATGGCCTTCTCTATGCTTGAAGGGGGGTTTCAGTATGCAAGGATGCTTTTTGGGCTGCAAGGAGCTCTAGCTACCTTCCAGAAGGCCATGGACAAGATATTAGCTCCCTGCAAGATGAACCAAGCAGCATACCTAAAACACATTGTGATTTTCAGTTCAGAGTGGAGAAGTCATCTAAGAAAGGGCCAGGCAGTGTTTGATGCTCTAAGGAATGCGGGGTTTACTATGTAAGCAAAGAAATGTGACATGGGGAAGCAGGAAGCTACATACCTAGGCTATGTAGTAGGCAGGGGCAAAACCAAGCCCCAAATAAACAACATGAACACAATCAAAAATTGGCCAAAACTACTCTCAAAGAAGTTAGGGCATTTATTGGGATTTTGGGATACCACAGATGGTTTGTCCTGAACTTCGCTATGATTGCCGCACCCCTGACGAATCTCATTAAGGATCCATTGCTTAACGCCTTCACAACCTTGGACCCACCGGTATGTTCAAGGTCATAACCCTGCTTTTGATGCGAGCTTGCACACCAAGCCCACATCTTTTTCCGTACATATTGGCTGATCTGATCAGCTGACATGTGTCTCTAACAGCCATGGGTGTAAAATTAATCTGATTGGTAAAAAAATGTAATGAAATCGGTAAAAACCAACAGTTGTCTGTTTGACCTACATTGGTTATTAAAAATAAGCAGGAGTTTTCGCTGTTTAAAAAAAAAAATAAAATTCCATATTCCCATTTGCAGGGCAATTGCCCCTACTTTGCTTCCTTTTGCAACCTCCTAGCATTTACTAGGACCTTTTACAGCCATTTTACAGCACAGAAGTTGGATACCCATTGACTTACATGCGATTTGGTGTCTGGAGTCAAGTTTGGGTCAAATCAGAGTCCCAAACACTGAACGTTTAATTAAAGTTCCGCTGAACCTGGCAAACCAGAACTTACACAGGTCCATTTATCCCTATTTATATTGTTTTTATCTTGATTTTACTCATAAATTGAATATAAAGGGCAATGAACTTCAAGGCTTATTGAGATAGACATTCATTTATTCCCATTTTTCTGACTACCTTTGTCATAATCGGCAGTTTTCTTTTTTTATATGTCTCTATAAGTATACTTTATCTTTTTAAATACTTAATTTCCTTTTCAACACCAGTTTTAAGCTGGGCATCTCATTGTACGAAGGTTTAGGGCACCCCTTGCTGTTTATAAAATACAATTGTTGTAGAATAGGCTGAGACTTGCTGAGGTATTATAATTTTTGTTAAGAATAGAACCTCATTTTCCAAAACATCTTACTTGAGTTTTCTCTTTTCAAGGGGTTTATGAGCACACATGCTGTGTTACAAATTGTTCTTTTTTGTAAAGTTTGAAGAATGAAAAAAAGATATGTAACTCATTTGTGTTAATTTAATTGTCTTGTACTTTAGAATTAACAGCAATCAAGCACCGTACCTGTAATAGCTCAGCAGTATTTCATCCAAATAACAATATACAGAACGGCAGTTGAATGTATCCATTCCTTTAGTTAATGTATTTGACTGCACTCAATCCCTATTAACCTTTACATGGTGACAATGTGTCTCCAGAATTTCCATTGTGAACTCATAGAAATTCATAGGTTGTCCTACTTCTGTTGCCATCCAAACAGAATTACAGTACATTAATTCAGCGCTTTGCACAAAGCAAATGTTCTATCCCTTTTTCAGTGTATTCAATCATAAAACAAGATACAGGGTTTAATAACATTCTCTAACAACATTGTGTCTTTGCCGACTTCATTACTAAACCACATGTACTCGGAGCGGGATGCTGTAAAAACCGTTATGACTTAATATGTTTCGTAATATGGTTTGTAGTGCTTAACATACAACTTAACAGGACTGGTTGTTTATATTAAGTACTGATTGTTAACAATGGCACTTATTAAAAATTAAATTATGCAAATAATGTACTTGGTTCACTTTAACTATTCGGAAGCAGTCCTGTTTTATTTTTAACTAGCTTTTATGTTATTAGAATTTTTTGCAATGTAGGAAAATTAAATATTTGATGTTTTTATAATTCATTTTTATTGAAGAATAGCAATGGCACAATTAATTTAACATGCATCTATACAAATTTAAACCACTTTTAGATTTACAGTATAAACAATACATTTCTGCACTGTGGCATAACATTTTTAAAGATTTTAGCCAGCTGGTGGATTGAATAAGAAAATTCAACAAGACAAAGATACTGTAATAAATCTTGGTTTCATGAACAAAATAGAGTACTAAATTATATTATACACTGCTTATAAAGAGCCATCATGTTCAGAAATGCTATACAGCATGTGCTGAATTATTAGGAAAATGAGAATTTTGATCACATGATATTTTTTATACATGTTGTCCTACTCCAAGCTGTATAGACTTGAGAGCCAACTACCAATTAAGTAAATCAGGTGATGTGCATCTCTGTAATGAGGAGACGTGTGGTGTAATGACATCAACACCCTATATAAAGTGTGCTTCATTATTAGGCAACTTCCTTTCCTTTGGTAAAATGGGTCAGAAGAGAGATTTAACAGGCTCTGAAAAGTCCAAAATTGTGAGATGGCTTGCAGAGGGATGCAGCAGTTTTGAAATTGCCAAACTTTTGATGCATGATCATCAAACAATTAAGCGTTTCATGGCAAATAGCCAACAAGGTCGCAAGAAGCGTGTTGGGCAAAAAAGGCGCAAAACAACTGCCTATGAATTGAGGAAAATCAAGTGTGAAGCTGCAAAGATGCCATTTGCCATCAGTTTGGCCATATTTCAGAGCTGCAACGTTACTGGAGTATCAAAAAGCACAAGGTGTGCCATACTCAGGGACATGAAAGAATCTGTAGTAGGGAAAGTAAGGCGCAATAGGGTCTTACCCGGTATTAGGGTTTGAAGGGTAGAGAGAATGGATGCACTCACCTGGTCAGGTTGTGCCAGTCACAACCCCTGTGCAGACGTATGTGAGTGCTAGGATGGTTCAGCAGCGGCCCCGTCAAAGGTAAGGTTAGAAGAAGGCGGATATGCCTTTGAAACCTGTTGGAATGGCTCAATAAAAGAATACTTTTTAAAAAACTCCAGCTTTGTGGTTCATAGCGCGCCAAAAAACCCGTCTTTCATTTTCTGCTTATATACAGTATACTCAGGGACATGGCCAAGGTAAGGAAGGCTGAAAAACGACCACTTTTGAACAAGAAACATAAGACAAAACGTCAAGACTGGGCCAAGAAATATCTTAAGACTGATTTTTCAAAAGTTTTATGGACTGATAAAATGAGAGTGACTCTTCAGGGGCCAGATGGATGGGCCAGAGGCTGGATCAGTAAAGGGCAGAGAGCTCCACTCCGACACCAGCAAGGTGGAGGTGGGGTACTGGTATGGGCTGGTATCATAAAAAATGAACTTGTGGGACCTTTTCGGGTTGAGGATGGAGAGAAGCTCAACTCCCAGACCTACTGCCAGATTCTGGAAGACAACTTCTTCAAGCAGTGGTACAGGAAGAACTCGGTATCATTCAAGAAAAACATGATTTTCATGCAGGACAATGCTCCATCACATGCATCCAACTACTCCACAGCGTGGCTGGCCAATTAAGGTCTAAAAGATGAAAAAATAATGACATGGCCCCCTTGTTCACCTGATCTGAACCCCATAGAGAACCTGTGGTCCCTCATAAAATGTGAGATCTACAAGGAGGGAAAACAGTACACCTCTCGGAACAGTGTCTGGGAGGCCGTGGTGGCTGCTGCATGCAATGTTGATCATAAACAGATCAAACAACTGACAGAATCTATGGATTGTAGGCTTTTGAGTGTCATCTTAAAGAAAGATGGCTATATTAATCACTAATTTTTTGGGGTTTTGTTTTTGCATGTCAGAAATGTTTATTTCTAAATTTTGTGCAGTTATATTGGTTTACTTGGTGAAAATAAACAAGTGAGATTGGAATATATTTGGTTTTTATCAAGTTGCCTAATAATTCTGCACAGTAATAGTTACCTGCAAAACAGCTATCCTCCTAAGATTGCCAAATCTAAAAAAAACACTCCAACTTCCCAAAATATTAAGCTTTGATATTTATGAGTCTTTTGGGTTGATTGAGAACATAGTTGTTGTTCAATAATAAAAAAGAAAAACTTTAAATACAACTTGCCTAATAATTATGCACACGGTGTACAGATATTATCACTGTTTTGCCCATAGGGTGTGAGAGGAAACTGGAGAAATCCCACTCAAATGTAGGGAGAACATACAAACATCTTGCAGATGTTGTCCTTGGTGGGATTTGAACCCATGACTCCAGAGCTGAAATCAACAATGTTAACCACTGTGCCACTCTACTTAAGTTAAATTAGTATTGAAGAATGCTTTTCAGCTCTTTAAATGGACGTGAGTATTTCAAAATACACATATTAAATTAGTTACATGGCTCTTGTAAAAAAATGCTACTAACATCCAGATAAGAGGTCAAGTGGTTGCCACACTAAGAGCCCCACTGCCAGTAGGAAATTAACTTTTTCATTCACAGCTCTCTGCTTTGAGATCTGCAGCTATATCCACACAATCAGAACTTACTGACAGCCGACTCAGCATTGCACCAGTAGAGTGCTGACTGTCAGTCAGTGTGGGGTGTGGTTACAACCAATGCTCTCTGGACACAGGGCAGTGATGGAAAGTATGCCAGCAGCACTCTTACTGTGTTTCCCGAAAATAAGATCTCCCCCGAAAATGAGACCTAGCAGGAGTTTTCAGGGATGCCTAAATATAAGACATCCCCTGAAAATATGACCTAGCCGTGGTCAATAATGAAGTGTCATGCAGCGGTAAAAAAGTTAAAGACACTGCAGGACACTTCCTTATAGAAAGCGGACAACCCTTAAAGAAAAATAAAGCAGAGAGAAAACTCCCTTATTATACTCACCAGACGCCAACACCGAGCATGTGAGCGCATCAAGGTCCTGTGGCGGAACACACACCAACACACACATAAAAAGAAGCAAGAGAAAAGAAATACCTAATTTCTCATTATGCTGCGAACAGCAGACATCAAAGCAGCCAACTAGTTCAGAGACAGATAAAATAAGGGATAAATCCTACAAAGGGTAAAAAAATGTTGAAGTTGCACAATATGAAGGATATGTAATGGCTAGAAACAGTATTATTCCCCATAGTGAAAATGGTCAGCTCATTCTAAAATATCCGTTGTAAAGGCAATTGTTCTTTAAATTAACAACAAATGTAATCACACGAAGAAAAAACATACATCAACTATGTAAGAACATCAAATTCCTTCAAGAAGTAAAGCCTGGTTGGCTTCATACACAAGATTCTACTGCCACAAAACAATTGTGCAAACCACTGCAATGCATCATTTACGTTTTGTGGTATGAATCAAAAATTACTACTATTTTTTTTACTTTATCCAAAATTTCATCCAGTAGTCACTTTGGTTTTCCATGGCTGCAAGAATAGATTACTGTGAATTTCCACTTGCCTGCCAGCAGCCCCGGATCACATGATTAGTTGGCGTCATGCATACATCGTGGCACAATAATGACATTTTATCTATACAAGGTTATAACAAGTGTTTTGTTCAACTTTAAAAATTAATTCAAGAAACTTTGCAATTATTGATATTGATTTTGGCCTGTTTCCGTTAAACATTTGCAAATTCTTAATGTATTATCATCATCAGCAACAATTCTGTTTTGTAAATGCAGGCACTTAAGTAAGTCAATAAATCATACGGACAAATGAAATATAATCCAGTCATTTTTGTATCAAATCAAGAATCTTGGCTGTATTAAAATATATATGTATATATATATATATATATATATATATATATATATATGTTGATGACACATGGTTGGAGATTTCATTAGTCTTGGCTAGATTAACTTTTTTCCTCTTATTGACCGGTTATACCTTAATAACCAATGTGTAGACATGATAAAAATAAAAGAAAAAGTGTGTGCAACACTGCAGTCATATTTAACCTTGTAAGGACAAAGATACTTAGTTCTTTAAAGTCTAAAGCGGGCTTTACACGCTACGATATCACTAACGTATTATCGTCGGGGTCACGATTAGAGATGAGTGAACCGGTCGCGGTTCGGCTCGAGTTCGGTTCTCCGAACGGAGGTCTCGTTCGAGTTCGGTTCGGCGAACGTTCGACAAACCACTCGAACCGCATAGGAAACAATGGCAGGCAATCACAAACACATAAAAACACCTAGAAAACACTCTCAAAGGTGTTCAAAAGGTGACAAGCAACTCACAACACAACACAAACACATGGGAAAGTGACAAGGACATATACTCAAGTGAAAACAAAAGAGCAGGACAAGGAAAAAGAGAAGGAGACACAGATATAGGCATGGCACGCTCTTCTAAAATCATGTAAAACACCGCAAGGTGACTCCAAGCGGAGCCTCCCTTTTTTCCAAAAATTGGGCCCCACACACACCCACCCTTTCAGTGGCAGCACTTGTGCCCCAGTTGTACACTTCACAGCTAGATTTGCATCAAGCACATTCAAAAATATGCCATAATTAACTGTCCCCAGGATGACACCGGGGTAGGTAGCAAAGTCTTTCCTGATCCCAGCTCTGTGCATCTTGGATCATTTTTAAAAACAATGTAAGCAAGGGTTACTCCAAGCGGAGTCTCCCTTTTTTCCAAAAATTGGGCCACACACACACCCACCCCTTCAGTGGCAGCACTTGTGCCCCAGTTGTACCCATCACAGCTAGATTTGCATCAAGCACATTCAAAAATACGCCATACTTAACAGTCCCCAGGATGACACCGGGGTAGGTAGCAAAGTCTTTCCTGATCCCAGCTCTGTGCATCTTGGATCATTTTTAAAAACAATGTAAGCAATGGTTACTCCAAGCGGAGTCTCCCTTTTTCCAAAACTTGGGCCACACACACACCCACACCTTCAGTGGAAGAACTTGTGCCCCAGTTGTACACTTCACAGCTAGGTTTGCATCAAGCACATTCAAAAAATACGCCATACTTAACTGTCCCCAGGATGACACCGGGATAGGTAGTAAAGTCTTTCCTGATCCCAGCGCTGTGCATCTTGGATCATTTTTAAAAACACAGCAAGGGTTACTCCAAGAAGAGTCTCCCTTTTTTCCAAAAATTGGGCCACACAGACACCCCATCAGTGGCAGCACTTGTGCCCGATTTGTACACTTCACAGCTAGATTTGCATCAAGCACATTCAAAATACACAAGCATTTACTCTCCCCAGGATGACACATGGGTAGTAAATTCCTTGTGGATCCATGACATGTTCATTTTGATGAACGTTAGTCTGTCCACATTGTCACTGGACAGACGCGTGCGCTTATCTGTCAGCACACACCCAGCAGCACTGAAGACACGTTCAGAGACAACGCTGGCAGCTGGACACGACAAAATCTCCAAGGCATAAGTGGAGAGCTCTGGCCATTTTTCAAGATTTGAAGCCCAAAATGAGCAAGGCTCCATTTGCAAAGTCATGGCATCGATGTTCATTTGGAGATACTCCTGTATCATCCTCTCCAGCCGTTGACTATGTGTCAGACTTGTTGTCTCTGGTGGCCTTGCAAAGGAGGGTCTAAAAAAATTATGAAAAGATTCAATAAAATTGCTGTTACCAGCACCAGATACGGTGCTACTGGTACGGGTAGACTGTTGAAGATGACGAGACTGTCCCATGTTTGTCAAGTTACAACCTGGAGATTCACTCCCTGCACCTGCATGGTTGTTTGGTGGAAAAGCTGAGCTAAGATCGAGTAACAGCTTCTGCTGATACTCCTGCATACGTGCGTCCCTTTCTATGGCTGGAATTATGTCACAAAATTTGGACTTGTACCGGGGTTCTAATAGTGTGGCAAGCCAGTAGTCATCATCACTTCTAATTTTGAAAATACGAGGGTCATGTTGGAGGTAGTGCAGCAAGAAGGCACTCATGTGTCTTGCGCAGCCATGCGGACCAAGTCCATGCTGTGTTTGTGGCATAGAGGTGCTAACCGTTCTTTCTTCCTCTGACATATCCCCCCAACCTCTTTCAACTGAAATTTGACCAAGGTCTCCCTCATCCACTGAGTCTTCCATGTCCATGGACAGTTCGTCCTCCATTTCTTCATTTTCTTCTGCACCTTCCTCAACATTTCGCCTGCTACCATGCGCCCTTGTTGATCCCTGTCCCCCATGGTCCCATGCCTGCCGCGTTGGTGATGATGAACGTCTGGACCTTGGTGATGTTGTTGTGTCTTGCACATATGAATCCTCCTGTAGTTCCTCCCCTTCCTGTTGTCCCACCCCCTGACTCCGAATAGTGTTTAGCGTGTGCTTCAGCATGTAAATGACTGGAATTGTCATGCTGATAATGGCATTGTCAGCGCTAAACATATTCGTCTCCATGTCGAAACTGTGCAGAAGGGTGCATAGGTCCTTGATCTGAGACCACTCCATCAGGGTGATCTGACCCACCTCTGCATCTCGTTGGCCCAGGCTATACGTCATGACGTATTGCACCAGGGCTCGGCTGTGCTGCCACATTCGCTGTAACATGTGGAGAGTCGAATTCCAGCGTGTCGCCACATCGCATTTCAGGCGATGAACCGGCAGGCCGAAAGACATCTGGAGCAAAGCAAGTCGCTCAGCAGCGGTGGTTGAACGGCGGAAGTGAGCAGACAGTTTTCGTGCCCTGTTTAGAAGGCCATCTCGGCCAAGTTAGTGTGTTAAAAATTGCTGGACAACAAAGTTCAACACGAAGGGCCGCACCCAGGTTTGCAGCATTGTCGCACACGGCCTTACTAGGCTGCAGGTTGAGTGGAGAAAACTATTTATTAAACTCAGTCTCCAGAGCTGCCCACAACTCATCCACTGTGTGACTCCTATTTCAAAGTCATGTCAAGCTAAAGACCGCCTGATGCCGTTGCGCTCGGCTGCCAGCATAGTAATGAGGGGTGCGTGATTCCTTCTGCGCAGTGAGAACGCTGGTGGCCTGACCAGGCAGGCTTGGGGCGGAGGTGGAGGACCCAGATGAGGTGGAGGAGGCAGAAGCAGTGGCGGAACTTGGACAGACAGAGGATTTACACACAAGTCGTGGGGACGGCAAGATTTGTGCAGCAGACCCTTCACCATCTATCACCATAGTTACCCAGTGCCCAGTCAGCGACATGTGACGTCCCTGCCCATGCTTACTGGTCCAAGTATCGGTGGTAAAATGCACCCGTTCACACACAGAGTTTCTCAAGGAAGCGGTGATGTTGTGTGCGACATGCTGGTGTAGCGCGGGCACACCTTTCTTAGAGAAGTAGTGGCGTCTGGGCATCTGGTACTGGGGCACAGCGACAGACATAAGGTCTCTAAAATCCTGTGTGTCCACCAGGCGGAAAGGCAGCATTTCGGTAGCCAAGAGCTTACAGAGGGATAAAGTGAACCTCTTAGCTTTGTCATGGGTCGCAGGAAATGGCCTTTTATTTGGCCACATCTGAGGGACAGAGATCTGGCTGCTGTGTGTAGACGGTGTTGAGTAGGGTGTCCCTGGAAAAATGCAGCTTTGTGCGGAAAGTGCAGGCATAGACATGATGTCGCCTTCATCCAACGTTGGTGCTATCGATGTCTGAGAGAGCTGTACACACGTACTTGTTTCCCCTTCCAAACCAACTGACGACCTACCAAGAAAACTGCCTGTTGCGGTTACAGTGGTGGAAGTTTTGCGTGGAAAACCAGGTGTGACAGCTGTCCCCACAGTCCTAGAAGATGAAGAGCGCGCGGATGCAGTAGAAGGGGCAGGCAGTGGATGGTTCGCTCCGCTAGGCCGCATTGCAGCACGGTGAGCTTCCCACCGGGACATATAATATTTATTCATGTGACGATTCATGGAAGAAGTTGTCAAACTGCTGAGGTTTTGCCCTCTACTAACAGAATCATGACAAATTTTACAGATCACATAATTTAGGCGATCTTTTGCTATATCAAAAAAGGACCAGGCTAGGCAAGGCTAAGAGGGCATGCGACCTGCTGATCCACCCCGACTAGTGCTCAGAGGCACAGTGGTGGCTAAGGATGCAGTTGTAGACGTGCTACCAGTACTCCGACTCTATCCAGGAAGGCGCAAGGTAACTTCGTCGTCAGTTGCATCCTCCTCCACCGTCTCTGTTTACCTCCTCGAGGGCCTGACTGTCGGTTGACAGTAGGTGGGATCTAGAACTTCCTCATCAATTGTTGTGTTTGCACTCCCCTCACCCTCAGACCGAGCCTCTTCTTGCCCTGACCGAATATTTAAGTTGTCATCCCAATCTGGTATCTGCGTCTCATCGTCATCAGTATGTTCCTCATTGTCTATTACAACAGGTGTTTCAGTTTGTGAATAAGGGTCAACATTATGCTCAGAAACTTGGTCATCACGGCCTGAATCTGAGTCACAAAGGTTCTGGGCATCACTGCCGACCATTTCCTGGTCTGTACTCACTGTAGCTTGGGAGCAGACCTCTGATTCCCAGGCTATAGTGTGACTGAACAGTTCTGCAGACTCAGCCATCTCAGTTCCACCATACTGTGCAGGGCGGATGGAGACTTCAGAGCTGGGAGAAAGCAAGTTTGATTGGGATGACAACTCAGAGGACTGGTGTTTTTTGGATGCGGTAGTTGAGGTGGAGGAGAGGGCACTTGTTGGACCACTTGAGATCCATTCAAGCATTTTCTTTTTTTGGCCATCATCTACCTTTGTTCCAGTTGTTCGTGTCCGTAAAAAAGAGAGAACATCGGATTCTCCACGGTAAGTAGTAGATATCTTACTTTTGCTGGAAGATGGTCTATCTTCAGCAGATGTTAATAGAGCTTTGCCACGTTCCCCACGGACAAACCCTTATTTTCCTTTTCCAACACGCCTCTTCCCCTTCCACCAGCATCTGTCATTTTTCCACTCATTTTGATTGCGACAAGATTGTGCACTTAAAATGTGGTAGTAAAAATAGAGAGGTGGTGTAGATTGCAGCGGTGGTCTATCTTTATTAACAGCAGAATAAACAACAATAACTATCCCTGACAATGCAACTACGGACCTTAAACTGGCAGCATAGTTTGCTAGTATAATCGCTTAGTAACACTGAGTTTGAGTGTGCAATGCAGAGGTGCTGCACATAGGTTTGCACCAGTGGGACACTACTGGAAGTTCAACAGCCACTTTTAGGATGCCACTAAGTTTTCTCAGTGTTTGCTAGTATAATGGCTTAGTAACAATGAGTTTGAGTGTAACAAGGCAGAGGTGCTGCACATATGTTTGCACCAGTGGGACACTAATGGATGTCCAACAGCCACTTTTAGGATGCCACTAAGTTTACTCAGTGTTTGCTAGTATAATGGCTTAGTAACAATGGCTTTGAGTGTGCAATGCAGAGGTGCTGCACATAGGTTTGCACCAGTGGCACACCAATGGAAGTCCAACAGCCACTTTTAGGATGCCACTAAGTTTACTCAGTGTTTGCTGGTATAATAGCTTAGTAACAATGAGTTTGAATGTGCAATGCAGAGGTGCTGCACATAGGTTTGCACGAGTCAGACACTAATGGAAGTCCAACAGCCACTTTTAGAATGCCACTAAGTTTACTCAGTGTTTGCTAGTATAATGGCTTAGTAACAATGACTTTGAGTGTGCAATGCAGAGGTGCTGCACATAGGTTTGCACCAGTGGGACACTAATGGAAGTCCAACAGCCACTTTTAGGATGTCACTAAGTTTCCTCAGTGTTTGCTAGTATAATGGCTTAGTAACAATGAGTTTGAGTGTGCAAAGGGCAGGAGGGTACAGTGGCAGGGTTGTGGGTCTGGGTAGAGGAAACGAAGCCTCCCTTTCTATCCCTCCTAATGGGGAAATGCAGCGAGGAAATCCCTGACCTTAGCTACACAGACGCTGTCATCTTGTGTAGCTGTTAAAATCTGTTTTCACGGACCTGACTGTCACCTATGGCTCTGACCCTGCCGGTATTAGCCCTTACAAGGACTAATAGAAACTTCGATCCCTATTCTGTATAGCGCTGTGTATAGAGCGTACACAGCAGTATTGGAGACAGGAGCTACGCCAGCGGTGACTGTCACCAAGACGCAGAAGGCAGATAATGGCGTGCTGGAGGAAAATGTCCATTTTTATAATGCATGGACATGTGACATGAACATCCTATCACACATGCCGTTGCTTCTCTGGCTAAAAGTCCACTTAGCTGTGTGTGTGTCTGGGATTGGCTGACATGCTGGCCCGCCACACTACACGCGTGCGCTTAGGGAAGGAAGACAAGGAAAAAAAAAAAATGGCGATCGCCATTATCCAAACAGCAGTGATCTGAATGCGCTGTTCCCGCACACTATACGCTGAAATTTCATAATAGTGTGAGTCACAGAGTGACTCACACTATTATAGCTGAAAGCCAGCTAGTAATTAGCTTGTCTTTTTGCAGCTAGAACCGTTCTCGAGCGTATATAGAACTATCGAGCTTTAGCAGAAAGCTCGAGTTCTAGTTTGATCTAGAACAGCCCCCAAAATCACTCGAGTCACGAACTGGAGAACCTTGAACCGCGCTCAACTCTAGTCACGATGTTTGTGACGCACATCCGGCGCCGTTAGCGACATCGCAGAGTGTGACACCTTTTAGCAACCTTAAATGATCGCAAAAGTGGTCCAAATCGTTTGCCATGGAGAGATCGTCCTGAATCAAAAAATTGATTTTTGATGTTGTTCGTCGTTCCTGCGGCAGCACACATCGCTATGTGTGACACCGCAGGAACAAGGAACATCTCCTTTCTTGCATCCACCGGCAATGCGGAAGGAAGGAGGTGGGCGGGATGTTACGTCCCGCTCATCTCCGCCCCTTCGCTTCTATTGGCCAGCCGCTTTGTGACACCACAGTGACGTTACTATGATGCCGAACGCACCTTCCCCTTGAAGGAGGGATTGTTCGGTGGTCACAGCGACATCGCTGCATAGGTGTGTGCGTGTGATGCTGCCGTAGCGAACATTATCACTATGGCAGCGATCACACAATATCGCACACACGACAGGGGCGAGTGCTATCGCGCTTGACATCGCTAGCAATTGCTAGTGATATCGCAGCGTGTAAAGCACCCTTAAGCCTCATTTTCCAAATGTGACCAGTATAAATTTAAGTGTTAATAACTCTGGAACTCTTCAACATATCCTAGAGATTCTACAACAGTTTTTTTCTGACACATTTTACTTCATGATAGAGGTTATTTTTGGTTAAAACCATTTTTGTTTATTTATGAAAATATAAAAAATTCTGCGTAAATGTATAAAATTTAGCAATTTTAATAATTTGAATTTTTATGCCCTTAAACTAGATAGTATGTTAAGAAGTTAGAAAGATTAAAAATTTATCAGCAATTTCTAATTTTTTCTAACAAAATTTACCAAACCAATTTTTTTACGGACCACATCACACTTGGAGTGATTTTGAGGGGCCTATGTGACAAAAAATACAAAAAGTGACTCGATATTAAAAATTGCACCCCTCAAAGTGTTCAAAATTACATTTAAGAGGTTACTTAACTTTTCAGGTGCTTTACAGGAATTAAAGCAATGTGGGAGGAAAAAATGAACATTTTACTTCTTCCACACAAAAATTATTTCTTTTTGATTGCTCTTTATTCTACCTTGATGTCAGAGGTATGATACAAAAGCACTGTTTCTTGCCACATTTTTTTTATCTTAATTTTTTTATGGTGTTCATTGTACAGGTTAAGTAGTATGGTAGTTTTATAGATTGTGTCATTCTTGAAATGGCAATACCAAATATGTGTACATTATTAGCTTATTTTTGCTTTGTCATAAATATTCACATTGATTGGTGTAATATTTTTTGTTCCTTATTTTGTGATTTATTTTTCTCTATTTTTTCTTAATATTGTTTTGCTATTTTCCAAGACTTTCTATGGGACTTTCACTCTTTATATTCCGATCATTGGATTTATGCATTGTAATATACTTGCTTTGCTATATATGAGACTGATTACACTGACAGAATGCCGGTTAGACCCTAGCTAGATCTAACAGGCCACAATACCTGGCATACAAGGAGGTAATTGTTTAAGCTCTTGGAGTCATGACAACCATCAGCTCCCCATGTCTTTGTCATGGGGGTGCCGATGGGGGTGAGAAAGGGAGCACCCTTCTTTGCACAAGCTTCTAAAGGCCATGATTGCTCTCAGTCATGGCATCTAGAGGATTAATCAGTCAAGGGCTGTATGCAACTCGGTACTGGCTGTTATTGCTGGAGCTCAGTTGTCAGGTAAACCCACCTCCTGTTGTGATCATGTAATAACCCCGAATCTCTGGCCGTGCTGGCCAGCTTTCAGTTACTGCTGTTGTCGCGGGCGGAGAAGACGCGCTCACCACGCTCGGGTCCGGGGCTTCTGCTGCTGCTGCTCGGTAGCTCGAGCGGTGGGCCGGACCCGGGGACTCGAGCAGCACTTCTCACCCGTGAGTGAAAAGGGATGGTTTGTTTGGGGAGAGAGTTCGTGACGCTACCCACGGGACGTGGTGATGATGGCACCACCGCTGCTGGTGACGGGGATCCCGGGACAGATGATAGGGAGCAGCGAGGATGTTGTCCCCTCTGTGGGTAGGGGGTTGGTGATCCCGGGGCCCGGTGGTGTAACGGGGAGGCTGGATGGCTGAGGTGCAGGGTTGCAGGGACAGCGCGGCATGGTGCCGGATGGCACTGGTGTACTCACTCAGACAATCAATGACAGAGTCTCTGGTAAACCAAACGGCCGGATGGACAGGTCCCGCAACCAGCTGCAGTGTTGTTGTGCTCTCCCCGGACGGTGTGATGGTGGCTGTCTTTCCCTGCACCTTTTAGAATGTTCTGACTCCTGTGGTTGCCCACCTGTAGTCCGCTCCCCGGCGTATAGGTGCCGTAGGAGCTCGTTTTGCCCGCAGGCGCTGGCCCTTGGATCTCTAGCCTGTGGCGGTGGCTGTATATCCTCTCGGTGTGGACTGTTGCCTTCTCTCGGGTCTTGGTTGTTGGGAAACCCCTGGGGTTCCTGTCACACTCGGATTTGACTATTGTCGGCGGCTCCAAGCCTGGTCGGGGTTCGATGGCCCTGCCTGCGTGCTTAGCTTCACTCCGCTCCCCAGTTCGGTACCGGTGGGCCAACACCTGACCCCGGTCCCTACGGCTCTGCAGAGTTCCACTAACTCCTGCAGACGGCCACCACCGTCTGCCAACCTTGCTGTCAGTGCCTGGGCTCCTACCCAGGCACACGCAGATGTTTCACTCCTCTCACTTTTACCTCCTAAACTCCACTGTCTGTTTTCCCGCCTCCAGGCCTGTGAACTCCTCGGTGGGTGGGGCCAACCACCTGGCTCCGCCCCACCTGGTGTGGACATGAGACCCTGGAGGGAGGCAACAAGGGTTTTGTGTCTGACTGGTGTAACTGTCTAGGGAAGGGGATGTTTATGTTGTTATGTCTGTGACTACCTGGCTAGTCCAGGGCGTCACACTGTCGGCACGGAGCTGTCACTGTGTGTTTTCACACAGTAACAGTATAAAACCATGTGATATGAAGGATGTTATGATGCTCGAAATGACACCTGCTCATGACGTGTTATGCATGACAATGGTCGTAGAGTGATTAAAGTCACAAAGTCTATAACGGATCATGTTAAAGAGGTAATATTTGCTAAAACAATAATACTAAAGGAAAAGACTTTTCTGTGGTAGCGATTGAAGCTTTGCACACTAAGTTAAAGTGGGTATTTCTGCATTATAAGTTGCAAATTATATCATCACTACCTGAGGCAAATAAAGTACTTATGTTCATAATCTATGTCAAATTGGCAGTATAATCCTTTTTAAATTTCTTTAATATTAAGATGAGCTTCAAATGAGTTATAACTTTGCCTGGATAATATGGCTTCTAATATGGATTTCAAAGTAAATAAATTTGCCTCATTAGGTCTAAGAGATTTATTTAATCCCTTTCAGACCAATTTTCTGTTTTTGAGCATATATTTTCCCCCCATTCTTTCGAGAGCAATATTTTTTTTTATTTTTCTGTTGACATATTCATATGAGGGCTTTTATTTAGAAGAAAAGTTGTACTTTTGAATTAAATAATGAATTTTATTAAGTGATTTATTGGAATGTAATAAAAAAAAATTCAAGTACATTGAAAGTGAGTAATAGTTTTTTTATTTTTTTGAGTGGGGTTTCCTTTATTATGTTCATTATAAAGTAGAAAAGACTTGGTAATATGATTGTTTAGATCTGTACAATTGTGGTGATACCAAACACACATAATTTATTTAACTAATTGAAGGGAATGAACTAGGGCCCATAGTTATAGTCTAAGGAAACCTTTATGCATCAGCATACCAAGATATTTTAGATAACTCTATGTTTCCAAATTTGGAGGAACACTTTTTGGGAAAGCTTTTTTTTTTGCTTGACTATTTTTTACATGACAGCGCATAATGCAAAATCCATAAAGGCGTAGTTGGGTGAGTTTGGTGTGCAGAACATGATGGCCCTGACCTTATGTCAATTGAACACCTTTAGAATGAACTAAAAAAAGATATAGAGCCAGTCCATTTTGGCCAAAATCAAGGTCTAACCTTGCAAATGCTCCTCCTGATGTATGAATAAATATTGCTTCAGAGATACTCCAGAACAGAATCTTGTAGAAAGGGCTGTCAGTAGAGTGGAAGGAGTTATAGTTTCAAAGGTCAGATCAAATCAGTATTAATGTGTATGGAAGATATATATATATATATATATATATATATATATGTATATATATATATACACACACTGTATATATAAAGTGGGGTAAATAAGCATTTGATTTACTGCCGATTTTGAAAATTACCCCACTTATGAAGTATGGCGAGGTCTATAATATTTTATGGTAGGCGCTCTTCAACTGTGACAAACAGAATAAAGAAAATGAAATCTACTTTGTATAATTTTTAAATAATTGATTTACATTTTATTGCATGAAATAAGTGTTTTGTGCAATACAAGAAAAGAACTTAATATGTTGTACAGAAAGTTTTGAGTTTCAATCATTTTAATTGTATTTTAAGTTTGATCAAATAAAACAGAATTAATTTCAATAATAAACTTGTTTGACTACATTATGAATAAGTATACTTACATTAACCATTTAGTATATATAGGGGTAAGGAAGGAGAGGTTAGTTAGGATAAATTAGGGAGAACAACTTTATTGGGGCAAACCTGGGAAAGATCAAGGAAAAAAGGTGGGAAAGGTAAGTAGTAAAATTGAGAATTAACCTTAAGTAAAGAAGGAGGGAAAAAAATATAGGAGTAAAGGAAAGAAGGAAATGGAGAAAAGATAGAGAAAGAGAGAGAGAGAGAGAGAGAGAGGGTTGGGTAGGGAGCAACAGAGGTTTTTGTATCTTGGGAGTAGAGTGTCTGTGAGAAAATCTATAAATTTATAAAGTTGTCAGAGAGTAGTAGAAGTCAACCTATATATTTGTGATTCGATAATCCTCTAGTATCTATTAAATTGTCTATACATACTCCCCATCTTTTATGGTAAGAGCCAAATTAATTATTAAATATAGCATGTTTCCTTTCAAATTTGTAATGTAATATGAGCTTGTTGTTAATTTCCATTATATTTGGTATATTGTCACTATTCCAATTTGCTGCAATGGAATTTTTTATTATGAGGAGAATATGTATAATAATTGGAGTATGACATGGGTTAATGGATTCTAGGTCCCTTGAGAGTAGAGCCATTTGTGGTGTAATTTTAATTTTAGAATGTGTAATTTTATTTATCAAATTCGTAGCTTCTTTCCAAATGTTTCGTATTTTTGGTCATTCCCAGAATATGACTATGAGTTTGCCTTTATTTTTACATCTTCCCCAGCAAAGGGGGGACATTTTATTATTAATTTTATTAAGTTTTGCCGGTAATACCAGCGAGTCAGTAGCTTATAATACGATTCGTGCAATAAGGAACAAATGTTAGAAGAATATGTCACTTTTAGGCGGGCTTTACACGCTGCGACATCGCTAGTGATTGCTAGCGATGTCTAGCACGATAGCACCTGCCCCCGTCGTACATGCGATATCGGCTGCTTACTGCCGTAGCGAACATAATCACTATGGCAGCTTCACACGCACATACCTGGTCGGCGACGTCGCTATGACCGGCGAACCGCCTCCTTTCTAAGGGGGAGGTTCGTTCAGCGTCACAGCGATGTCACAGCAGCGTCACTTAACCACCACCCAATAGAAAAGGAGGGGCAGAGATGAGCGGGACATAACATCCCGCCCACCTCCTTCCTTCCGCATTGCTGGGGGACGCAGGTAAGGAGATGTTTGTCGTTCCTGCGGCTTCACACACAGCGATGTGTGGTGCTGCAGGAATGACAAACAACATCATATCTGCAGCAGGAGCGACATTATGGAAATGAACGACGTGTCATAGATCAGCGATTTTTGACACCTTTGTGGTCGTTCATCGTCGCACCTAGGATTTACACATTGCGATGTCGCTACCGGCGCCGGATGTGCGTCACTAACGACGTGACCCCGACAATATATCGGTAGCGATGTCACAATGTGTAAAGCCCGCCTTAAAGAGCAGATCCATTTTTCCTCAGGAATTTCTATATTTAAGTTCTCCCATTTTACCATATAATGTTGCTTTTCAAATTTTAGATGATTATTGCAAAAATTATAAAGTTGCCTGGTGTTCCAAATGTCATTTAGAATACAAAAAAGATTAACTATTTCTGGCATGTGAGAATTGTTCTTTAAAAGTTAGAAGAGGGAATATCTCAAAGTTATCAGAAGTTTAAAGTCTGGGTCAAGTAGTTTATATTTAATTTTTAGGTCCAGAAATGAAACAAAGTCTGAACCATCATGTATATCCTGAATATATTTTATACCTTGTTGTGTCCATTGTTTTGGAATTTCTGTTGTTGATAAATATGCCAAAAATTGTATAAAATTGGTGTATAGAAAGTTTTGTAATCACAGAGCTCAGACGTTTTCTGTAGTTTTTAACCAAGTAGGCACACACTGCAGCGGGGATTTTTGCCCACTCTTTATACAAATCTTCTCCACTCCAGATCGTTCAGGTTTTTGGGCTATCATTTGGCAACAATGAGTTGCAGCTTCCTCCAAAGATTTTTTTCATCGGGGTCAGGTCTGGAGACTGTCTAAGCAACTCAAGGACCTTGAAATGCTCCTTATGGAGCCACTCCTTATTTGCCAGGACCATGTGTTTTGGGTCATTGTCATGCTGGAAGACCCAGCCATGACCAATCTTCAATGCTTTTACTGAGGGAAAGAGGCTTTTTGCCAAAATCTTGAGATACATGACACCATCCATCCTCCCTTTTATACGGTACAATCATTCTGTCTCCACAAAAAAACACACCCAAAGAATGATGTTTTCACCACCATGATTCAGGGTTGGGACAGTGTTCTTGAGGATGTACTCATCCTTCTTTTTCCAAACACGGCAAGTGCAGTTGATACCAAAAATTTCTATTTTTGTCTCACCTGGCCATAAAACCTCCTGCTATGCCTCCAAATGGCATGGATATGTGCTCCTGTGAGAATGGGGGTTTTGCATCCACTGCAGGATTTTAATCCCTGAAGGCGTGTGTTACTGACTATTGATTGTAACACATTGACCAGGTCCTACAACATAGTTCTGGGTTAAATCTTGACATTTCTCACAATCATCTTTACCATATGAGGCAAGATCTTGTGTAGAGCCAGAGACAGAGTAAGATTGAGAGTCAGCTTGTGTTTCTTCCATTTTCTAATATTTGTGCCAACAGTTGTTGCCTCCTCATTCTAGCTGCTGGCCTATCCCAGCCTTGTGCAGGTCTACAGTTTTGTCCCTGGTGTCCTTAGACAGCTGTTTTTCTTGGCCATGGCAGAGAGGTTGGAGTGTGATTGATTGAGTGTGTGGACTCATGTCATTTATACTACTAACTTGTTCAAACAGGTACTGAGAGCAGAGTAGGAGAACTTCCTAAAGAAAATATAACAGGTCTGTGAGAGTGAGAATTCTTGCTGGTTGGTAGGTTGTCAAATACTGATTTCCTGCAATAAATGCAAATTAATTATTTACAAAATAATTCTACGTTAATTTCTGTTTTTTTTTTAATCTGTTTGTCACAATTGAAGTGTACCTATTATAAAAATTGCTGATCTCTTCATTTTTTGTAGGTGGGAAAACTTGCAAAATGGGAACTGTATCAAATACGTATTTTCCCCACTATATATATGAGATATCTAAACTAGAAATAGAAATATGGTGACATTGATTCAATTAAAAGACAGATACATAGCTGGGAGAATGCAGGATTCATGCCCATAATCCTAAGTGCCATACAAGAGGTTAAATGGTAGAGTAACAAGAAAAGGATTCCATCACGAAACTATGGATTATTTCTCGTATGCATAGCAGTGAATACAATGGTAAGGGACAGGTAATATGAGGCTTTAAAGAGAAAGTTAGTGAAATAAGGATTACAATCCTAATCACTTAGTTTAAGTTGATATAAAAATGCAAAGTTATTACAAATTTGAAAATATCTCATTCCTTCAATTGAGCAAATTTGTTCTAGTAAATGTTGTTAAGTATATAGAGAAATGTTATCTTCACTGTCCAGATGGTGCGGATTGCGCTATAGCTATATTGTCTCATATGAAACTTACACAACTTATGTGATGCTTTAGTAAATGAGGAAGGAAAACCTTAGGTTCCTGACAGCCGACAAATATTTGTAAGACTTTTAAAGAATTTCTGATCAAGTAAAAAATAAGGACTTGTGTATAAAATTGATAACTCAACTTCAATCCTGAATGTGACCTTTACTCTCATAGTAGTTTATGCATTTTATTTGGCTGAGTTGTTTTTCTTGTTATAATGAAATCCCCTAACCTTTGGGTTTTATCAGTGTATTCTGACACCTTATGCATGGGCTTCTGCTGTATTTTAATCGTCAGTAAAGAGCCCATTACACACGTCGATTTACCGTGCATTCGCATGTGCGATCGCACCTGCCCCCATCGTTTGTGCGTTACGGGCAATTTCTTGCCCGTGTTGCACAAAGTCGGTGACCCCCGTCACACGTACTTACCTCCCGAACAACCTCGCTGTGGGCAGCGAACATACTCTTCCTAAAGGGGAGGGACGTTCGGTGTCACAGTGACGTCACACAGCCGCCGGCCAATAGAAGCGGAGGGGTGAAGATGAGAGGGACGTAACATCCTGCCCCCCTCCTTCCTTCTGCATTGTCGGCGGCCGCAGGTAAGCTGCAGTTCATCGTTCCTGAGGTGTCACACGGAGCGATGTGTGCTGCCTCGGGAACAATATACAACTGGCGTGCAGAAGAACTTTTGATTTTTTGAAAATGAGCGACGTGTCAACGAGCAATGATAAGGTGAGTATTTTTTGCTCATTCACAGTCGCTTGTAGCTGTTACACGCAACGATATGTCAAACGATGCCGGATGAGCGTCACTAACGACGTGACCCCGACGACATATCGCCCGATATATAGTAGCGTGTAACGGGCCCTTAAGGTAAAACCAGGCAGCTGGGGGCTTGGTTCTCCGCAGCCCGCAGCCACCCATGGAAATAGCGCATTGTTTCCTAATGCCATTTCCAGGCACTTTAACTGGCTCATCTAGCAGCCCTGATGGCGGTGGCAAGCTGGGTAATAAAGGGGTTAATACCAGCTTTGTATTCTCAGCTGGTACTAAGCACGAAAATTCATGGTGTCATGCCACATTAGACCATGAATTTTTAATAAACAGCAAAAAAAAAAGAGAAAAACATTTTTTTATTAGAAAAAAAAAAAAAAAATGTAGAGACTACATCTTTACTATAAAACAAATCCTTAGTCCGACGTAGTCCACAGCTATAGCATTGTTAGCTCTCCTTCATTACTCTGTACAGACTTAGTCTATACAGAAAGAGAAGCAGGCTGACACTGAGGCTGGAGTTCCACTTGCTCGTACAGTCTCACATCAGCATCACCTTGTACAGACTGACACTCTCCAGACACGAGCGCCTTGGCTGCATGGAAATACGTGCAGCCGACCGCTACTGTCAGGAGAGTGTGCAGATGTGACACTCGCACAGTGACAGTCAAAGTTCGGTTAACAGGACCTTTGATGATGTCATAGCCATGTTAAAAATCTGTAAGCCAATGTCTGTACAACATTCACACCAAACTGGTCACATGGTTATGATGTCATGGCAGGTCCTGTAAGTCAGTGGTGGTTACCGGCGGCACAGCAATGATTATACACGGAAGCAGAAGCAGCTGGGAAACAGACTATACAGGACACGTCACGGGACCTGGAGGTATAATCATAATGTTTTTTAATAATGTGCCTTTTTTTATAGCTCCTGGACCAGAACTTGACCTGAACTGTAACATGAGCTTCCCAGGAAAGCTTGTGTTTGGGATCGAGTACACGATCACTATGTATTCGGTACGAACCCCGAACTTTACAGTTTGGGATCACCCATCACTATTCATGAGGTATTCTGCCTATAATTGATTTATGACTGTATATCCAAAGGGCTTAACTAGGACCTTCCAGGGCAAGCCTTCTTGGAGTGGGGCACCACAAAAGTTTAAGATTGAAAATCCTCCACTGTCAGGTAGGGTACAAGTATGTAGGTATCATAATAGGGAGAGTTAGTCTGTGACAGGATATGGTGTGAGTAATCAAGCAGTTTATAGTATAGTATTTGACTCCATCTTCTCACAAGTACTCTACTACATATTTATTACAATTGAATTAACAGTGTATTAGTACATTTCATCCACAAGGCTGGTCTAGGATCTTTTAAGCCAAGCCATCGTGAAGCGGGGGCACCATAAAACGTTAAGATCAAAATCCTACTCTTTTAGGTAGGGTACTGATACATAGGTGTGAGTATAGGGAGAGAGAATCTATACACATTTGTTTCTGTCTTTTTTTATCACATGTTTACATTATTTGTGTTGTTTGTCCCCTTTCTTTTAATGCATACCAATACATTTTGTATTACATTAGGGAGCAGTTTTTATGTGAGGCTATGATGGGCTTACAGCACATAAATGTAGACAGCATGATGTAAAGGATAATGAAAAATAAATTTAATTGCAGTTGACTATTGGTTAATACCATAATGGAACACTGTGATTACAGTTGCTAGTAATTACTCTAGCCATGAATTGTTAATGAAAGATTAATTCATCATTATTCACGATAATAGCACAACTAAATATTTCCGAATACTATCGATGTCACCCTGCACTGGTTGTGTACTGTTAAATATACTGATTTAAGCAATAATTGGTATATTGTGCTTATACATTTGTGTGCATACATGGTTCACCAGCTACCAACTGACCAAGTTATAAAATAAAGCATTAATGGCTTGCATAACGTACCTGGCTGTATAGAAAAATAGAAGCCACACATCCATTAATCTAAGGTGGGATGGTTTTGAGTATACTTTGGCTATCCCTGCTATTGGGAGTACCAGTGATGGGCTTATTTTTAGATATGTGACCACCACTTCAGAACTCTGTGGCAACAGAAAAAGTGCAGTGCAATGTCAAGGAGAAATTCCATAGTTTCAGAAACCTCCTTCATAACGGCGAATGTCTGCTGAAATCTCAAATCAAGCTTACTGAATGCTAGCCAGGAGGAAAGTAGACCAAACAAAATGTCTCTGGTATAAGCTCCTCGTTCAGTAGTATAAAGAGGTGCACACCCGAGTGCTTTATTATGATTATTATGCAAGCTTTTGTATATCTCAATCGTGGGATAATCTCTTAGAAAAATTCCCAACAGTATGCCATTGGCTATATTAAAAGCATATGCAAAGAGTCTGTGACGTTTATCTATTTTTGGAGTTTCCCCTCTCTGTCCCTTCCATTGCTCGTGGCGCCATTGTCATGTAATTCACAGAGGCCATACATTCGGACTTGCACAGATAGTCAGTCTTTCTAATCACATCTGCATTCCATTGCTTTGTATCAGTCCAGCTTGTGATCTTGATGTACACATAGTTTTCTTGATATGCTGCCGTAACCAGAAAACAGACTGAAATATACTGTATATTTGACATCAGCTGCAGACTTTAATACTCCCTCTTGCTCCTCATATACAATAGAAAACTTAGTTATAGAAAGGTATATAGTGGTTATATAAAAAAAAAATAGAAATAAAGATATATATTGTACTCTCACAGTAGAAAAGCAGATAGAAAAAAATTTTGTATTCTCACATGCAACAGCAGGCAATTGAATGTTGGCATTATGGGCACTTTTTGGGATTATGCCTTATTAGTTGTATGATGCTGTTTTGTCTTTATGCCAATAATCACTGTATTGTATGATTATTTCTATACTGTATGAGAGTTCCCATATTGAGGCTGTCAATTGCAGAAGGCATAGAACAGGCATAATAAAAAAAATATTTTTACATATGTAAAATATTAAATTGGTTTTTCGCTACTGGGGCAACCACTTTTTAATGGATCCAAGAAGGGTAAATAAAAATACCTTCCATTACAGTTTTTTTCCTGTACTCTTTAAAAACTCTGTCGTGGGATCATGGTTCAGTTGAAAAACCTTTTATTTGGAAAACAACGTGCTTCAAGGAACTTCCATTCTCTTTATCAGTTATCCAATGAGGAGGATGGAATGGCTTTGAAATGCATTGTATTCCAAATAAAATGTCTTTCAACCCCTTAGATACCCTGTCAGTGGCCTCTCACTCAGCCAAAACAACTCATTTTCTTTGCACTAATGAGGGGCATAAATTGTCAAACCAATTTCAGTAAATGGAAAGTTGGATTTGGCTTCTTATGTAAAGTCATGTAGCAATGCTATTTTAAAGGTCATTGTTTAACTTTAGAATAGCTACATCCCATAGTTGGCAGTAGAGTTTCTGACTAGGATGAGCGGACTTGTGGAAGTCCGGTTCGGCGGGTTCAGCCGGTCTTTAGATCAAGTTCGGTTTGTGAGAAAGACTTGACCTGAACCCCAATGGAACTTTCTAATTGGACAGCTTGGGTCTCCGCCCACATGCAGCCATCCATAAATTGATCACTTACACTAGATTGTGAGCAGGGTTTTTTTTTATATTTTTTTGGTTGCACACTACACCTGATCACACTGTTGTCAACCCCAGTGTGTGCCGTTCAAACACTGCAAGTGGATCATACTGGACTGAGCACTGAGCGTACCCGAGCACAGCGATGCTCATGCGAGGTTTGCATACATAAAACATCCGAACTCTGAACCTGAAGTTAGAGTTGAGCGAGTACCTAACTATTCGTACTTGCTATACTCATAACGAGTACTGTCTAATGCTTGCATATTTACTAAGAATGGCATGTGCAATGCAAGACAATGGGGAAAAACTCACAATGTAAGGAGTAACCTGAATCCCGTACTTTCTGTGCAAGTAGCGAATATTGCGACATTCGGGTTACTCATTACATTGCGAGTTTTTCTCCATTGACTTGAATTGCACACGCTATTCAGAATGAATACGCGAGTGTCAAACAGTACTCGTTATGAGTATAGCGCGTACGAATAGCTAGGTACTTGATCATCTCTACCTGAAGTCTGTTTTATGGTAAAATTTGTGTTTAGTACCAACACCAAACACCAAACCTTGACTCCACTCATCGCTATTCCTAACCTCTTCCTCTCCCAATAGGCTTCAATTGCACAAGGAAGACAGTGAAAAAAATAGCGCAATGGGGTCTTAACTGATAAATAATAATAGGAAAGAATGTATGAACACTCACCTATAGGGGTTATGACAGTCACAACTCCTATAACAGCGTAGTCACAAGGTGAAGACAGCTTCAGCTCTGAAGGATTGTGCTGAGCACAGCATGACACCCGTTTTTTCTTGATGGTGATGAGCGCGTCATGACACTCGTTTTTTCCTGGACAATTTCGTTTCATCTACCAATAGGGTGTTTGCCACAAGAACACAAAAAAATAGTGGATTTGGAGAAACCTCTATTACTTAACACTAGAAGTCCCAGAAATTTCGAGCTCTCTGGGTTCCAAAGGTAGAAATATTAAATGACCCCTCTCTGGGACTTCTAGTGTTAATGCTAACAAAAAAACTAAACACTCTTCTGCTGAATAGTAAAATGACTACCCAGCAATAAACTCTGAATTGATTTGGCCTCTAATTATTTATGCCTTGAAAAAAAGACTCTGAGCCATTTGCTCTTTTGCCTTCCTCAGTACTGTATGTCAGTAAGGAGTTCCCATAGAAACATGCACATGAGTAATGTAATTGATTAAAAGACGTAACCTATCTGCTAATGAACCTGGGATAAGTAGAGATATTCTTGAAAACTTAGCAGCAAATTTTATACAACTTTACGCTTCCTGTAATGAGCTTGTTTTTCAGTCTTTTTTTTCCCAGTCAACAGCTAATAATTGGATTGGGGTAATTATTGTGCTGTTTCTCTTCTTCCTCAGCATTCCACTGATGTTACATTTTAATGTGTTTCTGCTGAAGTCAATTCAATTTATCAGCAAGAAAAAGGCACGAAGCCCGATTCGTGAATTCCTGATATGCTTTGGAACTTAAAAAAAAAAGTAAACTAAAAAACTCAATTTTCAAGTCTGATCTTTAATCAGAGCAGCATGAGAGAAACAATAAGCGAGTTTTGGATTTCCATTATTTACAAATATAAAAACATATAATAACATAAAGCAAATAAAAAGACCAGTGCAATAGTACCCCTCCGGTAAATTTGCTGACACTTTATTGTAAGGGTTTTATTGCTACATGGATAAAATAATTGTGCAGGTACGAATATTGAAAAGTATAGATTTTTTTGTGTTATGTTTGCTCCAAGCTTCCGACTGTTTTATGTAGCATCATATATCACCAAATCCATTTTACAGCCTTATAAATCTATGTTATAAAATGTGCATGAAGGACTATGCTTGATTTATAATAAAAAGAATAACCTTCTTGAAAAATTGGAACAAGCACTAAACCCTTCAAAAGTTCAGGATGTTCTGAAATTCTAAAACTGTAAACTCAGATACTTTAGAAAACATACAGTATTCTCAATTTCTTCACATTTGGGGAGCCTGTTACTATATTACCATGTGAATATTAATAATTAAGAAAAGAAGAGATATAAACTGTTTCATTTTAAATGTAATTGACTATTATGTCTTCATTAAGTAAAATTTCATTAGCAGATTGTATCATGCTTACAACAGTCTGCAATACTGATTGTGTATAAGTGAAAATAGGGAACAAATTAAACCATATAGAGGTCAGTTAATTGAGAACCTTAGACTAAATTAAAGTCTCATATTTGTGTGATTCTGTACAGAAGTTCTTTTTTTAATTAACATTGTGAATTATTTATTACAAAAGATATTAAAATTCCAGTTGTGTCTTTCTCGGTAACACACATATTGAACTAAATACCGTGCTAAAGTGCAGGATGGGGTATATGAAAAAAATAAAAAAGTAAAACACCAATACCTATGTGACTTTATTGTCCAGAACTCACAAACTGTAATATGCCTATTGGAGAATATAAAGGGACGGTCATGACAAATGAAAGTAAAGCACAGAAACCCCATCCCCCCCCCAAAAAAAAAAACTCCACCAAAACTATTAATTTAAAATGTTTTACTGTGCTGAGACCAGATATTTGGAGTGTAGCTGATGTTGGAGTGCTGGCATGGATGGCATGGGCCGCCTTGGTTTTGGAAGAAAGGATGGGGACATAACTACATTATGGGGACCAGGACAGGAACATAACTGCATGAAGTGGATCAGAATGGGGACATTATTACATGATGGGGGTCAGAGTGAAGACATTACTAAAAGATGGAAACCAGGATGATGGGGACATTACTACAGGACAGGAACAAGGATGGAGACATTACTACAAGACGAGGATCAGGATTCGTATGTTACTACTCTTATTACAAAATGTGGACCATTATGGGGACATTACTAAAAGATTGGTACCAGTATGGGGACATTGCTACATGATAAAGACCCGGATAAGGGAAATAATGTGGCATCTGCTCAGGACCTCAGACTCAGGATGGCTGCCACAGACAGACTAGAAGTAAGCCGTTCACTTAGCAGGATCCCGAGAACCCTAAAACTCTTTAACCCCTATGCAGGGATCTGGAATTACAGCAAGGTCTGGGAGATTGTTTCCTATGGAAGGATAAAATCCAGAGAAGAGTAGTCATCAGTAATGGTTAAAACCAGAAAGTACAAAAAGGGACAAAATTAGCAGACAAGAGCGTAGTCAGGAAATAAGGCACGGGTCAAACCGGAGATGGCAGCAAAGTACAAAACACGGCAGGCAGGAGAGTAGTAAGTGAACAGGCAGAGATCAAAAGCACAGAGATAAAATTTCAGGAGCAGGGTGTGAACCAGAGGCACAGCAGTATACTGAAAGACTATATCTGGCAGCAGCCAGCAGACTGGAGGAGGAACAAGTAGGGTATGGTGCCTTTCCATTGGCCATGACTGAAAGGTGGTAAATTTAGCTGGAAGGCACATGCCACCACAGTCAGCCAGGGATACTGAAAACCAGCCTAGTTTATAGATGGAACCTGCACCCACCAGAGCCACTGGTACTGACTCCTCTACTGTCACCAGCACTGTCCACAGTGGGAATATGGCGGCATCTGGTGATTGAAGCAGAAGTAGCAGGTGTGGACTCTGGTGGAGACATGACACATTACTACAAGATGAAGACCAGGATAGAAACATTACTTCAAGATTCTGACCTGGATGGCAAACATTGCTATATAGGTACTAGAATGGAGGGCATTGCTACAAGATGTGGGCCAGAATTGCTTCATGGTAAAAATTGTAAGTCAATCTTACTGTTTGGGACCAATTGGGGGACAAAAAATAAAAGTTAAAAAATGTCAAAATAAACTAGGAAAAAATAATTAAAAATATTTTGTCACTAAAAATGCTGTTTATGTACAAACTATAGTATTCAGAACAGGTACACATTTGTTTTTGCCGCATCCTTATGGAAATAAGCTATAAAATGGTGCCATAACAGTGTATGGGTACATTGAGGCTTGAAGTTTTACCATCATTATGAAAGTTATCTACAATCCTATCTTTCACAGATACTTTTATATTGCTTCTAATAGCTCTAGAAAGTCCACTCTACTTTTATATATTCTTTGTAAAGATTGTGTAGCTATAATATTAGAACTATTCACAGCAACAAAATGACACCAGTGTTTACCTGCCCAGGCTACAAAATCTAATGCACTCACCGGATGCAGCAAAACCCCTTAATAAAGATGGAGGCAACATGTGCAAACACTGATGGAGAAGGCACTCACACTCTGCCAATGCATGGAGGGGGTGATTGCTTAGTGTATAAGTATATAAAATTGCACACAAATGTCCTGTAGAGGGCACCATTCACACATGTAGGTGCACAGTGTCTGGCTAACAGCCTATTAATGACCCTCATACTATTAGACTGGGTGGGCTACCCAGCACTATTTATAAGTGCACCACACAGGAACAGAGACCCTAGTTTAGAAGGCCTACATTAATGGGCCTGGCTGCATCTTGTATAGAAATATATATAACGTGCAGAAAAATATATATCAAATATTTATGAGGAATTAGTTAATATTTTGACCAAATATGTTATTGGATAACGAGATGGCCATACATATACATATGCTCTCCATCAACAGGAGCGGGATTATCAGAAACAGTTGCGCTCTTTTGTACAGTGCATTGCTCTTGAATGTTGGGACATTGCTGAGACTCATCCATTACACTTTTATTATTTCTATTTACAGTAGAACTTTGGATTAAGAGTAACTTGGTTTGAGAGCGTTTTGCAAGACAAGCAAAGCTTTTTGCAAATTTGTAACTTGGTTTAAGAGCAATGCTTTGCAATAAGAGCAAATACTCACAGTGCACACTTCCGGTTCTGTCCTTTCACCATGCTCTGACCTGCTCTAGAGGTAAATTTCTGTACATATATACTGCATACTGTATACCATTGTACAGTATAGTATATACTATATAGCATGTCTATCAATTTGTATTTATGGATGCAGTATTGTACTTTTTCTGCTATAAAGCACAGAACATTGCTTGTATTGTAATCTAATCTGCCTGGGCAGTATTCCTACCCCACATTAGTTTAGTTTTGTCCTTATTTTGGGGAGAAAAGATTTGAGGTCTGTTTTTTTGTGTATTGTACTAGACTAAAGAATGTCATATTTATACATCATTTTTTCTCTCTATAGTACATCTCACACACCAGCAATTCTATTGTAAACGAACGTGCAGTTTAATTTGTTTTATATGTTTTTTACTGTACAGTAATAATTTTATATGAATACAGTACATTGTTTTGTATTGCTGTAATAAGTTTGTATAAATACAGTAAATATTTTTGGGTTGTGGATGTCTGTGTTTCGATTATTTCCTCTGGGAAAATTTGCTTTGATATAAGAGTAACTTGGTTTAAGAGCACACTCCCGGAACCAATTATGCTCGTAACCCAAGGTCCCACTGCACTTTCATTTTGGCCTACACCGTATTATTTTCTAACTTTTGAGACTAATATGGTTTGGTTGCAAAATGCTTGCAATAAGGAAAGTAAAGACATGTCTATAAAGGTGTTTAGTGCCATTGGCCACTATAAAAAGGCTGCTTTGCAGTTGCCTGGCTAATAATTAATTTAATCTTAACTGAGACTAATGTCCGTTCACACAGTGGCTGATATTGATTAATATAAATGGGAAATCAAAGCAAAATTAAACATTTTAGATTCCCACGGTTTTATAAAACAACCATTATTTTTATTTTTAATTTTAGCTTTATGGGTACTAAATTTCATTAATTTCTTGCTGTATAGTATCTTAAAAAACAAGTTTGTTCACTAATTATTTGATTTATTTCACCAATTCACAAAAGGAAAAGGCTATTTTCTTTCTCAAATTAGACACCTAACTGAGCAAAATAAATTGTTCACAGTTAAATGCACAGAATAGTCTTTTCTTGCTTATTCTTTCCACTTACAGCCAAGAGCCCTATACTGTCTGTCTGTCTGTCTGTCTGTCTGTCTGCCTGCCTGTCTGTCTGCCTGCCTGTCTGCCTGCCTGTCTGTCTGTCTGTCTGTCTATCTATCTATCTATCTATCCATCAATCTTTCTATCTATCTATCTATCTGTATATCTATTCATTATCTATCTATCTATCTCTCTATCTATCTGTATATCTATCCATTATCTATCTACAGTATCTATCCATCTATCCTTTATCTATCTGTATATCTATCCCTCTATCTATCTATCTATCTATCTATCTAGTGAAAAAAATTGGAACAGCACAGGGCCGCCAGAAAACCTTAAGTCCACTTGAAATAATATATATAGAATAAAATGCAGGCATCACTCCCCCAATTTTTTTTTTTTTTTTTTTTTTTTAAGAAAAGGGGTCTCTAATTGCCAATGTGGCGTGGAGACGTTTCAGTTGTTTCCAACCTTTATCAAAATTTAAAGAATCTATTTTTGTAATGTGTTTAGGAACTTTGCTGATCCACAGACAATGTTACTCAGCATTTGGATACTTCATCAACTTATTAGTACAGCCTTAAAGGTTCCCGGTAAATTAAAAGTTTGTCATCAAGGCAAAGAAGGACATGTTTTGGAGATAGAACTGTTGTTAATCACTTTTAATGCCTTCATAACCAATGATATATATATATTTACGTCATTGGTCATGCCCCCGACTTTGATGAAGGCTCTAATGCTGAGCCCACATCTTTCCCTGTGATTTAATCAGCTATCAAGTGTCTTCAGCAGCCAAGGGTGCATCTGTGATGCACTTGCTGCTTTTAACCAGTTAATCCATTGTCAATCACTAACAGCGGTATTTAACATGTGCAGACAGGCAGCGCGTCATTGAGCCCACCCATTGGCGCCACTGTCATGTGATTGCAGGATGCCGGTGAATTGTCATAATAGCTGGGGCTGGTGTTCAAAGGTCTTTTTGATTTTTGCTATACAGAGCAGTGCTGATGCACTGGTCTGTGTAGCAGAGGTGAATGACCGATCACAGTTTCATGTCCCCTACGAGGACTACTATTTTTGGTTCCCAGCCAGGTATAAATGGGCAGCTGGGGGTTGAGGGCAGCCCGTAGGTGCCTGCTGTACCTGGCTAGCATACAAAAATATGGTGAAGCCCACGTCATTTGTTTTTTAATTATTTCATGAAATTTGTGAAATAATTAAAAAAAACGGGCTTCCCTATATTTTTGTTTCCCAGCCGGGTACAAATAGGCAGCTGGGGGCAGCCCGTAGCTGCCTGCTGTACCTGGCTAGCATACAAAAATATGGCGAAGCCCACGTCATTTGTTTTTTAATTATTTCATGAAATTTGTGAAATAATTAAAAAAAACGGGCTTTCCTATATTTTTGGTTCCCAGCCGGGTACAAATAGGCTTCTGGGGGTTGGGGGCAGCCCGTAGCTGCCTGCTGTACCTGGCTAGCATACAAAAATATGGCGATGCCCACGTCATTTTTTTGGTGGGCAAAAAACTCCTGCATACAGTCCTGTATGGAGTATGCTGAGCCTTGTAGTTCTGCAGCTGCTGTCTGCTCTCCTGCATACACTAGTGAATGGAGCATGCTGAGACTTGTTGTTCTGCAGCTGCTGTCTGCTCTCCTCCATACAGACAGACAGCAGACAGCAGCTGCGGAACTACAAGGCTCAGCATACTCCATCCAGGACGGTATGCAGGAGTTTTTTGCCCCGCAAAAATATTACGTAGGCTTTGCCATGTTTTTGTATGCTAACCAGTTACAGCAGGCACCTAGGGGCTGCCCCCAACCCCAGCTGCCTATTTGTACCCGGCTGGGAACTAAAAATATAGGGAAGCCCTTTTTTTTATTAATTATTTTATGAATTTCATGAAATAATTAAAAAACAAATGACGTGGGCTTCGCCATATTTTTTTATGCTAGCCAGGTACAGCAGGCACCTACGGGCTTCCCCGAAGCCCCAGCTGCCTATTTGTATCTGGCTGGGAAACAAAAATATAGGGAAGCCCGTTTGTTTTAATTATTTCACTTATTTCATGAAATAATTAAAAAACAAATGACGTGGGCTTTGCCATATTTTTGTGTCCAGCCAGGTACAACTAGGCAGCTGGGGATTGGAATCCACAGCACAGGTTGGCTTGAGCTTTCTGGGCCCCTCTGCTGCGAATTGCAGTCCACAGCCGCCCCAGAAAATGGTGCTTTCATAGAAGCGCCATCTTCTGGCGCTGTATCGAACTCTTTCAGCTGCCCTGGTGACGGGTGGCTTGCTGGGTAATAAGGGGGTTGGGGCTAGCTGTATATTATCAACTGGCCCTAAGCCCGAAATTCATGGTGTCACGCCAATATTAGACATGGCCACCATGAATTTCTAGTACCCATAATAAAAAACACAACACACAGAAAAATATTTTTATTATAAATAAAACCCAACACAATTAGTGACTCCATCTTTATTAAAATAACGAACCCCCCTCCGCAGTAATCCTGGGTAAAGGGTCCCGCGCCGTCCAATCTGGATCCAATATCATGTGATCGGTTTGCTGGAAGGCAAAGCGATCAGATGATGTGTCAGGTTCAAGGGCCTGAATCACATGACACAGCAGCTGATTGTATAAACGGCTTGTATACAATCAGCTGATGCATCAGTGCAAAAAAAACCCCCAAAAAACTACACACTTCAGTGCAGACTCCTGTCCGACGGCATCAGCTGATAGTTTAGCCGGCCGGGGGGTAAAAAGCCGGCCACACCGCTCGACAGTGTCAGCTGATTCCTTCAGGTGACAGCATCAGCTGATCATCGCCAGGTCTCAGAAAGAGAGAGAGAGAAAGAAGAGAGAGAGAGAGAGGAGAGAGAGAGAAAAGAGAGAGAAAGAAGAGAGAAAGAAGAGAGAGCGAGAAAGAGAGAAAGAAGAGAGAGAAAGAGAGAAAGAAGAGAGAGACAGAGAGAAAGAAGAGAGAGAGAAAGAAGAGAGAGAGAAAGAGAGAAAGAAGAGAAAGAAGATAAAGAAGAGAAAGAAAGGAGAGAGAGAGAGAAAGGAGAGAGAAAAGAGAGAAGAGAGAGAAAAAGAGAGAAAGGAGAGAGAAAGGAGAGAGAGAGAAAGGAGAGAGACAGAAAGAGAGAGAGAGAGAAAGAGAGAGAGAAAGAGATAGAGAAAGAGAGAGAGAAAGAGAGAGAGAGAAAGAGAAAGAGAGATAGAGAGAGAGAAAGAGAGAGAGAGAGAGAGAGAGAGAGGAGAGAGCAATGCGGCCTCATTCTGTGAACTGCTTTGATTTTAGAGGTGTATCCCGCGGCTCACAGCTGATGTCCGGCTCCTCCCCTCAGTGCATAATTAAATTATAATTATAAAAATATTATAAATATAATTTAAAAAAAGCTCTTTACTGGGACTAGAACTCGCAACCTAATGCTTCTTAGGGGAGCGCTCTACCCACTCAGCTACTGACTCTATTGATAAAGATAGGCAGTAATTTGGTAATCAAGAAGTCTGCATTGCTGAAGTCTCTGCCGACCGCGCGATTCACTTCATTGCTATGTGGAGCTGATACAGAGCACTCATGTTCTGTAGCAGAACTGACAGTGTCATGTGGATTACGTCGGACCTGGAGGGGTATTTCTGTATTTTAATAAAATAGTGAAACAGGGGCTTTTTTTGTCTTTTGTTCCAAATAACGGATTTTTCGGTGTGTGTGTTTATTTATTTCCATTTTCAGGTTGATCATGGAAGGTGTCTCGGGGAGACACCTGGCATGATTAACTCTTTATTACCTTGATTGCCACCGCACCAGGGCAATTCGGGATGAGCTGAGTAGAGTCCCGGGACTGTCGTATGTAATGGATGCGGCTATTCCGGGCGGCTGCTGGGTGATATTGTTAGGCTCGAGGGCTCCCCATTACGTGGTGCTACCCATCCTGACAATACCAGCCTCCAGCCGTGTGGCTTTATCCTGGCTGGTATCAAATATGGGGGGAACCGCATTTGTTTTATTTATTTATTTATTTTACTTCACAATATAATTAAAAATAAAAAAATAAAAAAATAAATAAAATTAAGTTCTTTGCTGGGACGGCCAAGACTAGAACTCGCGCCCTAATGCTTTATAGGCGAGCTCTCTATCCACTGAGCTATTGCCTCTATTGATGAAGATAGGCAGATTTTGTAATCTTGAAGCCTGCAGTGCTGACTGAAGTCTCTGCTGACAGTGCGATTCACTTCATTGCTACGTGAATCTGATACAGCGTGATGGCGTTCTACGGTGCTGCTACATCTTCAGGGAGAAGAGCTTACAGTGTCGTGTGGATTACGTCGGACCTGGAGGGGTATTTGGGGATTAATAAAGGGGTGAAACAGGGTGTTTTTTTGTCTTTTATTTCAAATAAAGGATTTTTCGGTGTGTATGTTTATTTACTTTTACTTTCAGGTTGATCATAGAAGGTGTCTCGGGGAGACACCTGGCATGATTAACTCTTTATTACCCCGATTGCCACTGCACCAGGGCAATTCGGGATGAGCTGGGTGGAGTCCCCCGGGACTGTCACACCTAATGGATGTGGCTATTCCGGGCGGCTGCTGGGTGATATTGTTAGGGTAGTGGGCTCCCGATAACGTGGAGCTCTCCACCCTGACAATATCAGCCTCTAGCCATGTGGCTTTATCCTGGCTGGTATCAAATATGGGGGAAACCGCATTTTTTTTTTTAATTTATTAATTTATTTATTTTACTGCACGATATAGACCTGCCCGCCGGCGGCTGTGATTGGTTGCAGTGAGACAGCTGTCACTCAGCTTGGGGACGTGTCTGACTGCAACCAATCATAGGCGTTGGTGAGAGGGGAAAGCACAGAATAACTAATTGAATAATGAAGCGGCAGCCATTTTCTAAAGAGAAAAAGACACCGCAGATTTGTGACAGACATGGAGCGAGACGCCCGTGATCAGTGAGTAGGAAAGGGAGAGGGATTGTGCTGGGGACGCAGGATGCATGCAGATAGCAACATGTGCACATAGCCTTACTGTGAAAAGCCACGTTTATGGTGATTGAACCGTTCTCGAACCTAACTCGAACTGTCGAGCTTTTAGCAAAAAGCTCGAGTTCGAGTTTGAGCACCCCCCAAAATCACTCGAACATGAAATTGGTGAACCTCGAACATCGCTTAACTCTAGTCCTAATGTGATGTTAACCACTACTTACGGGGAGTGTGGACAGGAGTGTAGTCAGGTAAGCCGGGGACTGTTAACAGAATGATATATATAAGCACAAGGAGAAAAAAAAGGCATAGTCAGGACAAAATCCGAGAGTCTGAAGTCCAGGAGAACATATAATAAGTTCAGGTGGAAAGCAGAGACGTAGTCAGTAAATGGTTTTACGTCAAACAGGCAGAATGTCAAAATACAAACAGGGAGCGGACAGAGAAGTAGTCAAATAATGGTCCAGGGTCAGAGAACAAAAATCAGAATAGAGACACAAACCAACAGCACAACTGCAGAACCAGAAAATACAACTGGCGATGTCCTAGGCGAGCATGCTCAGTAAAGAAGCCTGAGCAATTACCAGGAAGATGGGACACCTGAGTAATCAGCACCAACATGGAATCCTGTGCTGTCAAACACACTGCTAGCTCAGTAACACAGGAAAATGCAGCAGACCATCTCCAAAGGCAAGATGCTCTGCACAGAGGAATGGTAACAGGTGGGAAACCTGAGTAATTAGAACCAACATGAAATCCTGTGCTATTAAACATACTGCTAGCTCAGTAACACAGGAAAGTGCAGCAGAGCATCTCCAGAGGCAAGATGTTCTGCACAGAGGAATAGTGACACCTTTCTGGAATATTGTAGATATGCTGAACTTTGCTGCTATCTGAGATGGGACAGTACTAGTGTTGAGCGAATAGTTAGCTATTCATACTCACTATGCTGTTAGCGAGTACTGTCCGTTACTTGCATATTTGTTACGAATAATGAGCGCAATATAAGTCAATGGTAAATACTCTCTATGTAGCGAGTAACCAAAAAGCCGTACTATTCGCTACTCGTGCGAAAAGTACGGCTTTCTGGTTACTTGCTACTTAGCGAGTATTTTCCATTGACTTACCTTGTGCCCGCTACTCGTAACAAATATGTGATTAGCGGACAGTACTTGTTAAAAGCATAACGTGTACAAATAGCTAACTACTCGCTCAACACTGGACAGAACAAATTTAATATTAGATCTGCCCCTTTGGCAAACGGAGGGATAAAATAGGTCAGGTTAAACCATTTCCTAAGACACCATTAATGTGATAACCTTGTTCTTCATTTACCAGACTTTGTGAGTGACTGCCACTAAAAAAAGCATTTATGTTCTATCCGTGAGAGCCACAAGAGTGTGACTTTGTACACAAAGAATAAACGTTTTCATCACCGCAGTGCATTGTATTTCACTATTTCACCACCTCACCTTATGCCGCACAATTTATCATATCTACTCATCATCTCGTGACATCCTCCGGATAGGTTTGTATTGGTAATTTATTCTGCAGTATGTTATGTAATTACTGAACATCCTATGAATTACATTTATACAAACACGTACCAAACGCAGAACTGTACATTCTAGCACTTAAGCCATATGCTACTTTTTAAAATTAAATTCCCTCTATAATGTCAGCTAATTGATGATCATATATTTCAGGCGGTGAATCATCCTGTGGTATTTTCATATTTAATAATAATTACTGTTGACTTCTATGACAGATCTTGCTGAAAGTGGGAGTTAATCAGCTCCAGGCTTAAAAGCTATTTAGATTTGCTCTGTAGCATTCTTGACTTACGGCATGATTTTTTTTAATCAAATATATATTTAATAGGCCTGAATCTCCTTTCTTTTTCCTAGAGAAAATGTCAACTTGACTTTATTTTCAGATGTGAAAACCTTTTCCTCTCCATATTGGACACCTCAAGCAGAGAGAAGAAAGTATCTTATTCAGGTCAAAGAATTTACAGCAATAAGACTTTATCCATTGAACTTCCACAATGCCTTTTATTCTTTGACTCACTGAAGCATTTTCAGCCAAGTGCTGAGTCAAATCACTGAATGTAATGAAAGATTCCTATATCCAGTAAAGCTTAGTTTTGAGGAGTTTATCAAATCTATTGCATGAATTGCGGAGGTAAATAACAATCAACTTTATTTAATTAAATCACCGGCTGGATAATGGATGCTCTCCTAGCTTCACAGATGTTTTATGAAGTGAAGAATAGGAAAAATACATTATCTTCACACATTTACATTTAAGGACTCCATTATATTGGAAAATCCTATTTGCTAACAAACATTCTTGCATTATACAATACTCCGCTGTCTGTAAGAGTGTGACTTTTTACTGTACGCTGAAGTATTTTTCGAGACATAACATGAAAAAGATAAACTGCTTTTGGCGTGAACAAAAACAGCCCTGGATGGTGGGAATGTTGCACTGCACAAGACCCACTAGGGTGCACATAACACATGGAAGTCCATTGGCTACAAAGGAAGCACATTTCTTGATTATTAGCAAAAGCAGAATTATCTCCTAATTACATTGAAGATTCTTGCTCTTATCCTGCCTTCATGCCCTTTCTGAGTATATGCATATCTGTGCGCCACAGTGGGGCAGAGCTGCAAACAAGATACCGTATTTTTCGTTTTATAAGATGCGCTAGATTATAAGATGCACCCCAAGTTTAGAGATATAAAAGGTAAAAGGGGTTGGTCTTATACTCTGGTGTTGTCTTACCAGAGGGAGGTGGCAGCAGTGGTAGAGTGGGGTCAAAGTAGGCAGGAGCGATACTGGAGTAGAGCGATGCTGCAGGTACTGCAGTGGGGGCTGTGCTGGCTGCAGGCACCATGCTGGCTGTGTGGAGTTTGGCAATGTGGCAGGTGTCACAGATGCTCTGTCAGCACTGCGGGCTTCAAAGAAATGGCACCCAGAGTTGACGCGTGTGCAGATTGAGCTCTCGGCTCAATGACAAGTCGAGATATCATCTAAGCACTCACCACCTCCGGCACCAGTTTCCTTAAGTCCGCTGCTGGGAGATCAATGGGCCAGAGGTGGCACGTGCATAGATGAGATCTTGAGCTGAGAGCTCCATCTGTTCATAGGTCGACTCCGGGTGCCATTATCTGAAGTCTGCACCGCTGACAGAGCATCTCACCTGCTGCACCACCCTGTGTTACATGGTCCCCACTGTAGCCAGCACAGCTCACACCACTGCCAGCACAACGCCCATTCTTCATCTCCCAGTAAGCAACATTGCTATTATGATGCACACCTCATTTTGTTCCCAAATTTTTGGGAGGCAAAGTGCATCTTATAATCCAAAAAATTAGGTACATGCTATGGTGCAGTCACTATTAAATGGATAGGAATTTCCTGCCAGTGCAAGGAAATATTTGGCTGTTTGCAGCTTCTCCTGGCTATATAAGTTGAGCTTTGTCTCAAGTTCAGCACAATGGAGGACACTGTGTAGATAATAACTATAAATGCATACAGTCGCACACTGAAAAAGCCAAAAATGTACAAGTCCAACTAGTGGCATTTTGCCCAGATACGGATGTGTTTAACCTAGAAAGTGGCATTTAAATTAGGTTCCCGGATTACAGAGATTACCTTGCCGTTGGTTTCCGGGCTTACATGCATTGGCCAATACATAAACTAAATATCTCTCTTTTGCAGTAATGCAGAGCCATATTTTCCCTTGTACATTTTTGGCATTTTCAGTGTGCGACTGTATGCATTTATAGTTACTATGTTTTTTCAGTTAGCTCCTGTTCACATTTGTTGGATGTGCGGGTCAGTTTTTTGATATTTCTACTGTGTAGATGGGGTCATCCACACAAACAGGGAAAGAGAATATTCGCAGGATCAAGACTGGATCAAGAGATTAGGCACTGGATAACAACGCTGTATGCACCCATAGACTTACTATTGACGCCATACACCTCTCTTTTGTTTGGATATGCTGAGTCCTTTTGCCCTGTGCTTTGAAGGATCCGCATGGGTGTCAGAGATGCACCGATCATCAGGATTTTCAAGGGGCTATAACATATTAAGAAATAATGAAAGGAGTAATCCAGCTGGGTGCAACAATGGTGTTTCTTTTTTCGTGCATGAACAGACAGTGCACAACGAACATTAACGTTGGTTGTGCACTGTCTGTTCATGCACAAATAAAGCAACACCATTGTTGCACCCAGCTGGATTACTCCTTTCATTCTTTGCTTCGCGGCCAGGGCAGGGCCGACATCCGGGTCTGGGCAATGGTGAGGTCAGGTGGCGGCGAGCTGGATCTTCAAGTATTATATTAAGAAATATTAAGAAATAGTTATATATTTAGATCCACTATAAACCAAGCCTTTAGCTGACCACTGCTAAAACCAGCCAACTGACTTACTTCTAGCTAGGAAGAGATAAGAAAATAAAAAAAGATGACTTTATACAAAAGATTTAATGATGTATAAGTATTCCATATTAGCAAACCCATAAGATATCAAGTGGTGCATCTATAAATTGTTTCCTGGGTTGTTTTGCTATTATCTTTCAGATTATGAGTTCTTAAATAACTTCCATTACTGCAAGAAGTAGTGTAAAATTGGCTTATCTGTGAAAATTATTGAGAGACTGTACAAGATATTGAAATTCAAAATGCATCTCAACCCCTTATAAATAAAACCTCCAGAGCATACATAATAATTACTCCTATACACAAGCAGTTCTAACTGCTTTATAAACAAAATGTATAAGAACATAAGATTTTAGATTAGAACTGGTGAAAATCTGCAGATCATTAAATGAATATTGTATTTCACCTTTGGCTAATAAAGTAGATATGAAAGCTTATTAGCAGATGAGCTCAGATCAATGTTCAATTCAGCCAAACACATTTTAGATCATTTAAACCTGAAGTGTTTAAAATACAAATACATAAATATAGCACCAAAAGAAAAGAAGCCGGTTGTACTTATTAAATAATACATTGAGCAGAGGTACATAGTAAAATGTAGCCATTTGGGGATGTTTTCAATCTTTCTGCAAGTTCAACTTTATAAAACTTTTGATTTGTTATTAAATAAACTACAATGCACACAGAAACTTTTAGCATTTGTCAACACTACTAATTCAAATTGTCTTTCCAGGAAAGGAGACAAACTCTAGCGCAGCGCCACCTATTGGAAGTAGCGATCCTAAAGGTCAGAAGTAGAGTTGAGCGCGGTTCGTGGTTCGTGGTTCTCCAGTTCGCGGCTCGAGTGATTTTGGGGCATGTTCTAGATCGAACTAGAACTCGAGCTTTTTGCAAAAGCTCGATAGTTCTAGAAACGTTCGAGAACGGTTCTAGCAGCCAAAAAACAGCTAAATCCTAGCTTGGTTTTTCTGCTGTAATAGTGTAAGTCACTCTGTGAATCAAACTATTATCACATTTCAGTGTATAGTGTGCGTGAACAGCGCCTTCAGATCACTGCTGTTTCTATAATGGCGATCGCCATTTTTTTTTTTTTTTTTCTTGTCTTCCTTCCCTAAGCGCGCGCGTCTTGTGGGGCGGGCCAGCATGTCAGCCAATCACAGACACACACACACCTAAGTGGACTTTGAGCCAGAGAAGCAACGGCTTCTGTGATAGGATCTGCATGTCACATGTCCCTGCATTATAAAACCGGACATTTTCTTCACGAAAGCCATTATCTGCCTTCTGCGTCTTTGGTGTCAGACATCAGTGTCGCAGCTCCGTCCTCCTGAGTCCTATAGCCGATACAGCTGTATGCGCTGCATACACAGCGTTAGACAGCTTAGGGAGAGCACATTCTAGCAATCCTTTTAAGGGCTCAAAGCGGCAGGGTCAGAGAGCCATAAGTGACAGGTCCTGCAAACAGCAACAGCGTCTGTGTAGCCCAGGTCAGGGATTTCCTCCCTGCATTTCACCATTAGGAGGGAATAGAAAGGCAGGCTTCCATTCCTCTACCCAGAGCACCACAATCCTGCCACTGTACCCTCTTGTCCTCTGCACACTCCCACTCATTCTAAGTAAGCCATTATACTAGCAAACATTCAGTGTACCTAGTGGCATCCTATACGTGGCTATTGGACTTTGCTATAGTCCCACTAGTGCAAAGACATTTGCAGAGCACATCTGCCTGCATTGCACACTACAACTTTTTTAAACTAAGCAATTTTACTAGCAAACACTCAGTGTACCTAGTGGCATCCTATACGTGGCTATTGGACTTTGCTATAGTCCCACTAGTGCCAAGACATTTGCAGAGCGCATCTGCCTGCGTTGCACACTCCAACGAATTATAACTAAGCTATTATACTAGCACACACTCAGTGTACCTAGTGGCATCCTATACGTGGCTATTGGACTTTGCTATAGTCCCACTAGTGCAAAGACATTAGCAGAGCACATCTGCCTGCATTGCACACTCCAAGTTTTTTAAACTAAGCAATTTTACTAGCAAACACTCAGTGTACCTAGTGGCATCCTATACGTGGCTATTGGACTTTGCTATAGTCCCACTAGTGCAAAGACATTTGCAGAGCACGTCTGCCTGCATTGCACACTACAACTTTTTTAAACTAAGCAATTTTACTAGCAAACACTCAGTGTACCTAGTGGCATCCTATACGTGGCTATTGGACTTTGCTATAGTCCCACTAGTGCCAAGACATTTGCAGAGCGCATCTGCCTGCGTTGCACACTCCAACTAATTATAACTAAGCCATTATACTTGCACACACTAAGTGTTTTTTAGTGGCATCCTATACGTGGCTATTGGACTTTGCTAGAGTCCTACTAGTGCCAAGACATTTGCAGAGCGCATCTGCCTGCGTTGCACACTCCAACTAATTATAACTAAGCCATTATACTAGCACACACTCAGTGAACCTAGTGGCATCCTATACGTGGCTATTGGACTTTGCTATAGTCCCACTAGTGCCAAGACATTTGCAGCACGTCTGCCTGCGTTGCACACTTCAACTAATTATAACTAAGCCATTATACTAGCACACACTCAGTGTACCTAGTGGCATCCTATACGTGGCTATTGGACTTTGCTATAGTCCCACTAGTGCCAAGACATTTGCAGCACGTCTGCCTGCGTTGCACACTCCAACTAATTATAACTAAGCCATTATACTAGCACACACTCAGTGTACCTAGTGGCATCCTATACGTGGCTATTGGACTTTGCTATAGTCCCACTAGTGCCAAGACATTTGCAGCACGTCTGCCTGCGTTGCACACTCCAACTAATTATAACTAAGCCATTATACTAGCACACACTCAGTGTACCTAGTGGCATCCTATACGTGGCTATTGGACTTTGCTATAGTCCCACTAGTGCCAAGACATTTGCAGCACGTCTGCCTGCATTGCACACTCCAACTAATTATAACTAAGCCATTATACTAGCACACACTCAGTGTACCTAGTGGCATCCTATACGTGGCTATTGGACTTTGCTATAGTCCCACTAGTGCCAAGACATTTGCAGCACGTCTGCCTGCGTTGCACACTCCAACTAATTATAACTAAGCCATTATACTAGCACACACTCAGTGTACCTAGTGGCATGCTATACGTGGCTATTGGACTTTGCTATAGTCCCACTAGTGCCAAGACATTTGCAGCACGTCTGCCTGCGTTGCACACTCCAACTAATTATAACTAAGCCATTATACTAGCACACACTCAGTGTACCTAGTGGCATCCTATACGTGGCTATTGGACTTTGCTATAGTCCCACTAGTGCCAAGACATTTGCAGCACGTCTGCCTGCGTTGCACACTCCAACTAATTATAACTAAGCCATTATACTAGCACACACTCAGTGTACCTAGTGGCATTCTATACGTGGCTATTGGACTTTGCTATAGTCCCACTAGTGCCAAGACATTTGCAGCACGTCTGCCTGCGTTGCACACTCCAACTAATTATAACTAAGCCATTATACTAGCACACACTCAGTGTACCTAGTGGCATCCTATACGTGGCTATTGGACTTTGCTATAGTCCCACTAGTGCCAAGACATTTGCAGCACGTCTGCCTGCGTTGCACACTCCAACTAATTATAACTAAGCCATTATACTAGCACACACTCAGTGTACCTAGTGGCATCCTATACGTGGCTATTGGACTTTGCTATAGTCCCACTAGTGCCAAGACATTTACAGCACGTCTGCCTGCGTTGCACACTCCAACTAATTATAACTAAGCCATTATACTAGCACACACTCAGTGTACCTAGTGGCATCCTATACGTGGCTATTGGACTTTGCTATAGTCCCACTAGTGCCAAGACATTTGCAGCACGTCTGCCTGCGTTGCACACTCCAACTAATTATAACTAAGCCATTATACTAGCACACACTCAGTGTACCTAGTGGCATCCTATACGTGGCTATTGGACTTTGCTATAGTCCTACTAGTGCCAAGACATTTGCAGAGCGCATCTGCCTGCGTTGCACACTCCAACTAATTATAACTAAGCCATTATACTAGCACACACTCAGTGAACCTAGTGGCATCCTATACGTGGATATTGGACTTTGCTATAGTCCCACTAGTGCCAAGACATTTGCAGCACGTCTGCCTGCGTTGCACACTCCAACTAATTATAACTAAGCCATTATACTAGCACACACTCAGTGTACCTAGTGGCATCCTATACGTGGCTATTGGACTTTGCTATAGTCCTACTAGTGCCAAGACATTTGCAGAGCGCATCTGCCTGCGTTGCACACTCCAACTAATTATAACTAAGCCATTATACTAGTGTGGCGCCCCTGACCTGGTCAGGCACCACTGAGTACTGCACCCATGCTGGGGACAGTACAACACAGGTAATCCAGAAGGCTGACCGGGGTGTGGAACACAGGCGCATAGTGATCAGGTCTCACACATGTACCCATGAAAGGACCCCTGGGGATCCCAGGAGGGGGAAAAGCCTTCACCTTCACTGGAATAGTGGAGGGGGCCAAAAGCCTCCATCTCCTCTCAAGGGGTGTGGTAAGAGAGTCTGGTTGCTAGGTGGCGTAGGCAGGCACAAAAGGGAAAAGAGAAGGAGGAGTAAAGAGTCTAGAGTCTGCAGCAGAGTGTGGAGGAGTGAGGAGCAGGAAAGTGAAGCTCAGACAGGAGCAGCAGTGAAGGTCCCAGATGTGAGCCGGTGCAGTGCAGAGTCCAGGGAGCTCGAGTGAGGAGCAGATCCCGTGGGCTGCTGTAGTCTGACAGCGTCCGCGCAGTGGCTACTGACGGGGGAGAACGGTCAACTAGGAGTGCTACCCGAAATCCATCTTCAGCTAAAGAGAGAGCACGGAGTGGGAAGTAAGGAGACTGCTAGAGAGTACCAGGCCCAAACGGGCGGCAGATCCCGAAGCGGAGATAGATCCAGCTTTCTTTTGCTAAACCTGCCGGTGTGGGGCTCTCAAAGCCCACGCCACAACACCACAAAAGCCGCAGCCACGTAGCCACAGTTAGGGCCCATAGGTCACAGGAGGCAAGCAGCTGGAGTGGCCTGGTCCAGGCGACAAGCAAACGGCAAACGAAGGGGAGAGAGGCTGCAGCATCTTCCCTGGGTGACCCCCATAGGGACTCAAAGTCGGGGTTACCCCAAACCACCAAGGGCTAAGGAAGGCGAGTTAGTAGTCACCCTCACAAGTCAGCCTGAAGGACACCTGGTTCCCACTTGGTTCATCCCAGCTACGCCCGGGTCACTCACCCTGCCATCAACTGTGAGTAAAAACCCTGAAAGACATCCTGCCTGTGTTGAGTCATTCTGCGCCTTGTAGTTCTACACATCTACACAGGGCCCTGGGGCTTGCCTCACTCTCAGGGGGCTATTCCAACTAACTGCACTCACCATCAGCCCCAGGCGTCCCTCAACCTGCAGTGGCGGTCCCCCCCCACTGACCGCAATACTGAGAGTGGCGTCACGACAAGAAGAAGATCTCCTACCTGTGACAGATCCATCTACGTGGAGTCCCTGAAGGTAATGCACCGACACAGCGTTTGCGGGGCCCCACACTAGCACACACTCAGTGAACCTAGTGGCATCCTATACGTGGATATTGGACTTTGCTATAGTCCCACTAGTGCCAAGACATTTGCAGCACGTCTGCCTGCGTTGCACACTCCAACTAATTATAACTAAGCCATTATACTAGCACACACTCAGTGTACCTAGTGGCATCCTATACGTGGCTATTGGACTTTGCTATAGTCCCACTAGTGCCAAGACATTTGCAGCACGTCTGCCTGCGTTGCACACTCCAACTAATTATAACTAAGCCATTATACTAGCACACACTCAGTGTACCTAGTGGCATCCTATACATGGCTATTGGACTTTGCTATAGTCCCACTAGTGCCAAGACATTTGCAGCACGTCTGCCTGCGTTGCACACTCCAACTAATTATAACTAAGCCATTATACTAGCACACACTCAGTGTACCTAGTGGCATCCTATACGTGGCTATTGGACTTTGCTATAGTCCTACTAGTGCCAAGACATTTGCAGAGCGCATCTGCCTGCGTTGCACACTCCAACTAATTATAACTAAGCCATTATACTAGCACACACTCAGTGAACCTAGTGGCATCCTATACGTGGATATTGGACTTTGCTATAGTCCCACTAGTGCCAAGACATTTGCAGCACGTCTGCCTGCGTTGCACACTCCAACTAATTATAACTAAGCCATTATACTAGCACACACTCAGTGTACCTAGTGGCATCCTATACGTGGCTATTGGACTTTGCTATAGTCCCACTAGTGCCAAGACATTTGCAGCACGTCTGCCTGCGTTGCACACTCCAACTAATTATAACTAAGCCATTATACTAGCACACACTCAGTGTACCTAGTGGCATCCTATACGTGGCTATTGGACTTTGCTATAGTCCCACTAGTGCCAAGACATTTGCAGCACGTCTGCCTGCGTTGCACACTCCAACTAATTATAACTAAGCCATTATACTAGCACACACTCAGTGTACCTAGTGGCATCCTATACGTGGCTATTGGACTTTGCTATAGTCCCACTAGTGCCAAGACATTTGCAGCACGTCTGCCTGCGTTGCACACTCCAACTAATTATAACTAAGCCATTATACTAGCACACACTCAGTGTACCTAGTGGCATCCTATACGTGGCTATTGGACTTTGCTATAGTCCTACTAGTGCCAAGACATTTGCAGAGCGCATCTGCCTGTGTTGCACACTCCAACTAATTATAACTAAGCCATTATACTAGCACACACTCAGTGAACCTAGTGGCATCCTATACGTGGATATTGGACTTTGCTATAGTCCCACTAGTGCCAAGACATTTGCAGCACGTCTGCCTGCGTTGCACACTCCAACTAATTATAACTAAGCCATTATACTAGCACACACTCAGTGTACCTAGTGGCATCCTATACGTGGCTATTGGACTTTGCTATAGTCCCACTAGTGCCAAGACATTTGCAGCACGTCTGCCTGCGTTGCACACTCCAACTAATTATAACTAAGCCATTATACTAGCACACACTCAGTGTACCTAGTGGCATCCTATACGTGGCTATTGGACTTTGCTATAGTCCCACTAGTGCCAAGACATTTGCAGCACGTCTGCCTGCGTTGCACACTCCAACTAATTATAACTAAGCCATTATACTAGCACACACTCAGTGTACCTAGTGGCATCCTATACGTGGCTATTGGACTTTGCTATAGTCCTACTAGTGCCAAGACATTTGCAGAGCGCATCTACCTGCGTTGCACACTCCAACTAATTATAACTAAGCCATTATACTAGCACACACTCAGTGAACCTAGTGGCATCCTATACGTGGATATTGGACTTTGCTATAGTCCCACTAGTGCCAAGACATTTGCAGCACGTCTGCCTGCGTTGCACACTCCAACTAATTATAACTAAGCCATTATACTAGCACACACTCAGTGTACCTAGTGGCATCCTATACGTGGCTATTGGACTTTGCTATAGTCCCACTAGTGCCAAGACATTTGCAGCACGTCTGCCTGCGTTGCACACTCCAACTAATTATAACTAAGCCATTATACTAGCACACACTCAGTGTACCTAGTGGCATCCTATACGTGGCTATTGGACTTTGCTATAGTCCCACTAGTGCCAAGACATTTGCAGCACGTCTGCCTGCGTTGCACACTCCAACTAATTATAACTAAGCCATTATACTAGCACACACTCAGTGTACCTAGTGGCATCCTATACGTGGCTATTGGACTTTGCTATAGTCCTACTAGTGCCAAGACATTTGCAGAGCGCATCTGCCTGCGTTGCACACTCCAACTAATTATAACTAAGCCATTATACTAGCACACACTCAGTGAACTTAGTGGCATCCTATACGTGGATATTGGACTTTGCTATAGTCCCACTAGTGCCAAGACATTTGCAGCACGTCTGCCTGCGTTGCACACTCCAACTAATTATAACTAAGCCATTATACTAGCACACACTCAGTGTACCTAGTGGCATCCTATACGTGGCTATTGGACTTTGCTATAGTCCCACTAGTGCCAAGACATTTGCAGCACGTCTGCCTGCGTTGCACACTCCAACTAATTATAACTAAGCCATTATACTAGCACACACTCAGTGTACCTAGTGGCATCCTATACGTGGCTATTGGACTTTGCTATAGTCCCACTAGTGCCAAGACATTTGCAGCACGTCTGCCTGCGTTGCACACTCCAACTAATTATAACTAAGCCATTATACTAGCACACACTCAGTGTACCTAGTGGCATCCTATACGTGGCTATTGGACTTTGCTATAGTCCCACTAGTGCCAAGACATTTGCAGCACGTCTGCCTGCGTTGCACACTCCAACTAATTATAACTAAGCCATTATACTAGCACACACTCAGTGTACCTAGTGGCATCCTATACGTGGCTATTGGACTTTGCTATAGTCCCACTAGTGCCAAGACATTTGCAGCACGTCTGCCTGCGTTGCACACTCCAACTAATTATAACTAAGCCATTATACTAGCACACACTCAGTGTACCTAGTGGCATCCTATACGTGGCTATTGGACTTTGCTATAGTCCCACTAGTGCCAAGACATTTGCAGCACGTCTGCCTGCGTTGCACACTCCAACTAATTATAACTAAGCCATTATACTAGCACACACTCAGTGTACCTAGTGGCATCCTATACGTGGCTATTGGACTTTGCTATAGTCCTACTAGTGCCAAGACATTTGCAGAGCGCATCTGCCTGCGTTGCACACTCCAACTAATTATAACTAAGCCATTATACTAGCACACACTCAGTGAACCTAGTGGCATCCTATACGTGGATATTGGACTTTGCTATAGTCCCACTAGTGCCAAGACATTTGCAGCACGTCTGCCTGCGTTGCACACTCCAACTAATTATAACTAAGCCATTATACTAGCACACACTCAGTGTACCTAGTGGCATCCTATACGTGGCTATTGGACTTTGCTATAGTCCCACTAGTGCCAAGACATTTGCAGCACGTCTGCCTGCGTTGCACACTCCAACTAATTATAACTAAGCCATTATACTAGCACACACTCAGTGTACCTAGTGGCATCCTATACGTGGCTATTGGACTTTGCTATAGTCCTACTAGTGCCAAGACATTTGCAGAGCGCATCTGCCTGCGTTGCACACTCCAACTAATTATAACTAAGCCATTATACTAGCACACACTCAGTGAACCTAGTGGCATCCTATACGTGGATATTGGACTTTGCTATAGTCCCACTAGTGCCAAGACATTTGCAGCACGTCTGCCTGCGTTGCACACTCCAACTAATTATAACTAAGCCATTATACTAGCACACACTCAGTGTACCTAGTGGCATCCTATACGTGGCTATTGGACTTTGCTATAGTCCCACTAGTGCCAAGACATTTGCAGCACGTCTGCCTGCGTTGCACACTCCAACTAATTATAACTAAGCCATTATACTAGCACACACTCAGTGTACCTAGTGGCATCCTATACGTGGCTATTGGACTTTGCTATAGTCCCACTAGTGCCAAGACATTTGCAGCACGTCTGCCTGCGTTGCACACTCCAACTAATTATAACTAAGCCATTATACTAGCACACACTCAGTGTACCTAGTGGCATCCTATACGTGGCTATTGGACTTTGCTATAGTCCCACTAGTGCCAAGACATTTGCAGCACGTCTGCCTGCGTTGCACACTCCAACTAATTATAACTAAGCCATTATACTAGCACACACTCAGTGTACCTAGTGGCATCCTATACGTGGCTATTGGACTTTGCTATAGTCCTACTAGTGCCAAGACATTTGCAGAGCGCATCTGCCTGCGTTGCACACTCCAACTAATTATAACTAAGCCATTATACTAGCACACACTCAGTGAACCTAGTGGCATCCTATACGTGGATATTGGACTTTGCTATAGTCCCACTAGTGCCAAGACATTTGCAGCACGTCTGCCTGCGTTGCACACTCCAACTAATTATAACTAAGCCATTATACTAGCACACACTCAGTGTACCTAGTGGCATCCTATACGTGGCTATTGGACTTTGCTATAGTCCCAGTAGTGCCAAGACATTTGCAGCACGTCTGCCTGCGTTGCACACTCCAACTAATTATAACTAAGCCATTATACTAGCACACACTCAGTGTACCTAGTGGCATCCTATACGTGGCTATTGGACTTTGCTATAGTCCCACTAGTGCCAAGACATTTGCAGCACGTCTGCCTGCGTTGCACACTCCAACTAATTATAACTAAGCCATTATACTAGCACACACTCAGTGTACCTAGTGGCATCCTATACGTGGCTATTGGACTTTGCTATAGTCCTACTAGTGCCAAGACATTTGCAGAGCGCATCTGCCTGCGTTGCACACTCCAACTAATTATAACTAAGCCATTATACTAGCACACACTCAGTGAACCTAGTGGCATCCTATACGTGGATATTGGACTTTGCTATAGTCCCACTAGTGCCAAGACATTTGCAGCACGTCTGCCTGCGTTGCACACTCCAACTAATTATAACTAAGCCATTATACTAGCACACACTCAGTGTACCTAGTGGCATCCTATACGTGGCTATTGGACTTTGCTATAGTCCCACTAGTGCCAAGACATTTGCAGCACGTCTGCCTGCGTTGCACACTCCAACTAATTATAACTAAGCCATTATACTAGCACACACTCAGTGTACCTAGTGGCATCCTATACGTGGCTATTGGACTTTGCTACAGTCCCACTAGTGCCAAGACATTTGCAGCACGTCTGCCTGCGTTGCACACTCCAACTAATTATAACTAAGCCATTATACTAGCACACACTCAGTGTACCTAGTGGCATCCTATACGTGGCTATTGGACTTTGCTATAGTCCCACTAGTGCCAAGACATTTGCAGCACGTCTGCCTGCGTTGCACACTCCAACTAATTATAACTAAGCCATTATACTAGCACACACTCAGTGTACCTAGTGGCATCCTATACGTGGCTATTGGACTTTGCTATAGTCCCACTAGTGCCAAGACATTTGCAGCACGTCTGCCTGCGTTGCACACTCCAACTAATTATAACTAAGCCATTATACTAGCACACACTCAGTGTACCTAGTGGCATCCTATACGTGGCTATTGGACTTTGCTACAGTCCCACTAGTGCCAAGACATTTGCAGCACGTCTGCCTGCGTTGCACACTCCAACTAATTATAACTAAGCCATTATACTAGCACACACTCAGTGTACCTAGTGGCATCCTATACGTGGCTATTGGACTTTGCTATAGTCCTACTAGTGCCAAGACATTTGCAGAGCGCATCTGCCTGCGTTGCACACTCCAACTAATTATAACTAAGCCATTATACTAGCACACACTCAGTGAGCCTAGTGGCATCCTATACGTGGATATTGGACTTTGCTATAGTCCCACTAGTGCCAAGACATTTGCAGCACGTCTGCCTGCGTTGCACACTCCAACTAATTATAACTAAGCCATTATACTAGCACACACTCAGTGTACCTAGTGGCATCCTATACGTGGCTATTGGACTTTGCTATAGTCCCACTAGTGCCAAGACATTTGCAGCACGTCTGCCTGCGTTTCACACTCCAACTAATTATAACTAAGCCATTATACTAGCACACACTCAGTGTACCTAGTGGCATCCTATACGTGGCTATTGGACTTTGCTATAGTCCCACTAGTGCCAAGACATTTGCAGCACGTCTGCCTGCGTTGCACACTCCAACTAATTATAACTAAGCCATTATACTAGCACACACTCAGTGTACCTAGTGGCATCCTATACGTGGCTATTGGACTTTGCTATAGTCCTACTAGTGCCAAGACATTTGCAGAGCGCATCTGCCTGCGTTGCACACTCCAACTAATTATAACTAAGCCATTATACTAGCACACACTCAGTGTACCTAGTGGCATCCTATACGTGGCTATTGGACTTTGCTATAGTCCTACTAGTGCCAAGACATTTGCAGAGCGCATCTGCCTGCGTTGCACACTCCAACTAATTATAACTAAGCCATTATACTAGCACACACTCAGTGTACCTAGTGGCATCCTATACGTGGCTATTGGACTTTGCTATAGTCCCACTAGTGCCAAGACATTTGCAGCACGTCTGCCTGCGTTGCACACTCCAACGAATTATAACTAAGTTACATTGTCAGGGATATTTATTCTTTATTATTCTGCTGTTAATAAAGCTAGACCACCACTGCAATCTTCACCACCTCTCAATTTTTACTACCACATTTTCAGTCCACAATCTTGTCGCAATCAACATGAGTGGCAAAATGACAGATGCTGGTGGAAAGGGGAAGAGGCGTGGTGGAAAAGGCAAAAAAGGTTTTGTCAGTGGGGAAGGTGCCAAAGCTCCATTATCATCTGCTGAAGATAGACCATCTACTAGCAAAAGTAAGATGTCTACTACTTATTGTGGACAATCCGATGTGCTCCCTTTTTTACGGACACGAACAAGAGGAACAAAGGTAGATGATGGGCAAAAAAGGAAAATGCTTGAATGGATCTCAAGTGGTCCAACAAGTGCCCTCTCAGCCACTTCAAGTACCGCATCCAAAAAACACCATTCCTCTGAGTTGTCATCCCAATCACACTTGATTTCTCCCAGCTCTGAAGTCTCCATCAGCCCTGCACAGTATGGTGGAACTGAGATGGCTGAGTCTGCAGAGCTGTTCAGTCACACTATAGCCTGGGAATCAGAGGTCTGCTCCCAAGCTACAGTGAGTACAGAACAGGAAATGGTCTGCAGTGATGCCCAGAACCTTTGTGACTCAGATTCAGGCCGTGAGGACCAAGTTTCTGAGCATAATGTTGACCCTTTGTCACAAACTGTAACACCTGTGGTTATAGACAATGAGGAACATACTGATGAAGATGAGACGCAGATACCCGATTGGGATGACAACTTAAATATTCGGTCAGGGCAAGAAGAGGCTCGGTCTGAGGGGGAGGGGAGTGCGAACACAACAATTGATGATGACGTTCTAGATCCCACCTACTGTCAACCCCCAGTCAGGCACTCGAGGAGGTCAACAGAGGCGGTGGAGGAGGATGCAACCGACGACGAAGTTACCTTGCGCCTTCCTGGACAGAGTCGGAGCACTGGTAGCACGTCTACAACTGCATCCTCAGCCACCACTCTGCCTATGAGCATTATTCGGGGTGGATCAACAGGTCGCATGGCCTCTAAGCCTTGCCTAGCCTGGGCCTTTTTTCACATCGAAAAAGATCGCCCAACTCATGTGATATGTAACATTTGTCATGATTCTGTTAGTAGAGGTCAAAACCTCAGCAGTTTGACAACTTCTTCCATGAATCGTCACATGAATAAATATCATAAGTCCCGGTGGGAAGCTCACCGTGCTGCAATGCCGGCTAGCGGAGCGAACCATCCACCGCCCGCCCCTTCCAGTGCATCCGCGCGCTCTTCATCTTCTAGGACTGTGGGGACAGCTGTCACACCTGTTTTTCCACGCAAAACTTCCACCACTGTAACCGCAACAGGCAGTTTGCTTGTAAGGTCGTCAGTTGGTTTGGAAGGGGAAACAAGTGAGTGTGTACAGCTCTCTCAGACATCGATAGCACCAACGTTGGATGAAGGCAACATCATGTCTCCGCCTGCACTTTCCTCACAAACCTGCATTTTTCCAGGGACACCCTACTCAACACCATCTACACACAGCAGCCAGATCTCTGTCCCTCAGATGTGGTCAAATAAAAGGCCACTTCCTCCGACCCATGACAAAGCTAAGAGGTTGACTCTATCCCTCTGTAAGCTGTTGGCTACCGAAATGCTGCCTTTCCGCCTAGTGGACACACAGGATTTTAGAGACCTTATGTCTGTCGCTGTGCCCCAGTACCAGATGCCTAGTCGCCACTACTTCTCTAAGAAAGGTGTGCCCGCGCTACACCAGCATGTCGCACACAACATCACCGCTTCCTTGAGAAACTCTGTGTGTGAACGGGTGCATTTCACCACCGATACTTGGACCAGTAAGCATGGACAGGGACGTTACATGTCGCTGACTGGGCACTGGGTAACTATGGTGATAGATGGTGAAGGGTCTGCTGCACAAGTCTTGCCGTCCCCACGACTTGTGTGTCAATCCTCTGTCTGTCCAAGTTCCGCCACAGCTTCTGCATCCTCCACCTCATCTGGGTCCTCCACCTCCGCCCCAAGCCTGCCTGGTCAGGCCACCAGCGTTCTCACTGCGCAGAAGGAATCACGCACGCCTCATTACTATGCTGGCAGCCGAGCGCAACGGCATCAGGCGGTCTTTAGCTTGACATGTCTTGGTAATAAGAGTCACACAGCTGAGGAGTTGTGGTCAGCTCTGCGGTCCGAGTTTAATAAATGGTTGTCTCCACTCAACCTGCAGCCTGGTAAGGCTGTGTGCGACAATGCTGCAAACCTGGGTGCGGCCCTTCGCCTGGGCAAGGTGACACACGTACCTTGTATGGCTCACGTGTTGAACCTTGTCGTGCAGCAATTTTTAACACACTATCCCGGCCTAGATGGCCTTCTGAACAGGGCACGAAAACTGTCTGCTCACTTCCGGCGTTCAAGCGCCGCAGCTGAGCGACTTGCATCGCTACAGAAGTCTTTCGGCCTGCCGGTTCATCGCCTGAAATGCGATGTGGCGACACGCTGGAATTCAACTCTCCACATGTTACAGCGACTGTGGCAGCACCGCAGAGCCCTGGTGCAATACGTCATGACGTATAGCCTGGGCCAACGAGATGCAGAGGTGGGGCAGATCACCCTGATGGAGTGGTCTCAGATCAAGGACCTATGCACCCTTCTGCACAGTTTCGACATGGCGACGAATATGTTTAGCTCTGACAATGCCATTATCAGCATGACGATTCCAGTCATTTACATGCTGGAGCACACGCTAAACACTATTCGGAGTCAGGGGGTGGGACAACATGAAGGGGAGGAACTACAGGAGGATTCATATGTGCAAGGGACAACAACATCACCAAGGTCCAGACGTTCATCATCACCAACGCAGCAGGCATGGGACCATGGGGAACAGGGATCGACAAGGGCGCATAGTAGCAGGCGAAATGTTGAGCAAGGTGCAGGAGAACATGAAGAAATGGAGGACGAACTGTCCATGGACATGGAAGACTCAGCGGATGAGGGAGACCTTGGTCAAATTTCAGTTGAAAGAGGTTGGGGGGAGATGTCAGAGGAAGAAAGAACGGGTAGCACCTCTATGCCACAAACACAGCGTGGACTTGGTCCGCATGGCTGCGCAAGACACATGAGTGCCTTTTTGTTGCACTACCTCCAACATGACAGTCGTATTGTCAAAATTAGAAGTGATGATGACTACTGGATTGCCACACTATTAGATCCCCGGTACAAGTCCAAATTTTGTGACATAATTCCAGCCATAGAAAGGGACGCACGTATGCAGGAGTATCAGCAGAAGCTGTTACTCGATCTTAGCTCGGCTTTTCCACCAAACAACCGTGCAGGTGCAGGGAGGGAATCTCCCAGTTGTAACTTGACAAACATGGGACGGTCTCGTCATCTTCACCAGTCTACCCGTACCAGTAGGACCGTATCTGGTGCCGGTAACAGCAATTTTATGGAATCTTTTCATAATTTTTTTAGACCCTCTTTTGCAAGGCCACCAGAGACAACAAGTCTGACACATACTCAACGGCTGGAGAGGATGATACAGGAGTATCTCCAAATGAACATCGATGCCATGACTGTGCAACTGGAGCCTTGCTCCTTTTGGGCTTCAAACATAGAAAAATGGCCAGAGCTCTCCAGTTACGCCTTGGAGATTTTGTCGTGTCCAGCTGCCAGCGTTGTCTCTGAACGTGTCTTCAGTGCTGCTGGGTGTGTGCTGACAGATAAGCGCACGCGTCTGTCCAGTGACAATGTGGACAGACTGACGTTCATCAAAATGAACAAGTCATGGATCCAGAAGGAATTTACTACCCCTGTGTCATCCTGGGGAGAGTAAATGCTTGTGGATTTGGAATGTGCTTGATGCAAATCAAAACATCCTGTTTGCAACTAGGGCCCAAGTGCTGCCACTGATGGGGTGGGTGTCTGTGTGGCCCAATTTTTGGAAAAAAGGGAGACTCCGCTTGGAGTAACCCTTGCTTACATTGTTTTTAAAAGAAGCCAAGATGAACAAGTCATGGGTCAGCAAAGACTTTGCTACCTACCCCGGTATCATCCTGGGGACGGTTAATTATGGGGTATTTTTGAATGTGATTGATGCAAATCAAAACATCCTGTTTGCAACTAGGGCCCAAGTGCTGCCACTGATGGGGTGGGTGTCTGTGTGGCCCAATTTTTGGAAAAAAAGGGAGACTCCGCTTGGAGTAACCCTTGCTTGATGTGTTTTTAAAAGAAGCCAAGATGAACAGAGCTGGGATCAGCAAAGACTTTGCTACCTACCCCGGTGTCATCCTGGGGACGGTTAATTATGGGGTATTTTTGAATGTGATTGATGCAAATCAAAACATCCTGTTTGCAACTAGGGCCCAAGTGCTGCCACTGATGGGGTGGGTGTCTGTGTGGCCCAATTTTTGGAAAAAAAGGGAGACTCCGCTTGGAGTAACCCTTGCTTGATGTGTTTTTAAAAGAAGCCAAGATGAACAGAGCTGGGATCAGCAAAGACTTTGCTACCTACCCCGGTGTCATCCTGGGGACGGATAAGAATGGCGTATTTTTGAATGTGCTTGATGCAAATCAAAACATCCTGTTTGCAACTAGGGCCCAAGTGCTGCCACTGATGGGGTGGGTGTCTGTGTGGCCCAATTTTTGGAAAAAAAGGGAGACTCCGCTTGGAGTAACCCTTGCTTGATGTGTTTTTAAAAGAAGCCAAGATGAACAGAGCTGGGATCAGGAAAGACTTTGCTACCTACCCCGGTGTCATCCTGGGGACGGATAAGAATGGCGTATTTTTGAATGTGCTTGATGCAAATCAAAACATCCTGTTTGCAACTAGGGCCCAAGTGCTGCCACTGATGGGGTGGGTGTCTGTGTGGCCCAATTTTTGGAAAAAAAGGGAGACTCCGCTTGGAGTAACCCTTGCTTGATGTGTTTTTAAAAGAAGCCAAGATGAACAGAGCTGGGATCAGCAAAGACTTTGCTACCTACCCCGGTGTCATCCTGGGGACGGATAAGAATGGCGTATTTTTGAATGTGCTTGATGCAAATCAAAACATCCTGTTTGCAACTAGGGCCCAAGTGCTGCCACTGATGGGGTGGGTGTCTGTGTGGCCCAATTTTTGGAAAAAAAGGGAGACTCCGCTTGGAGTAACCCTTGCTTACATTGTTTTTAAAAGAAGCCAAGATGAACAAGTCATGGGTCAGCAAAGACTTTGCTACCTACCCCGGTGTCATCCTGGGGACGGTTAATTATGGGGTATTTTTGAATGTGATTGATGCAAATCAAAACATCCTGTTTGCAACTAGGGCCCAAGTGCTGCCACTGATGGGGTGGGTGTCTGTGTGGCCCAATTTTTGGAAAAAAAGGGAGACTCCGCTTGGAGTAACCCTTGCTTGATGTGTTTTTAAAAGAAGCCAAGATGAACAGAGCTGGGATCAGGAAAGACTTTGCTACCTACCCCGTTGTCATCCTGGGGACGGATAAGAATGGCGTATTTTTGAATGTGCTTGATGCAAATCAAAACATCCTGTTTGCAACTAGGGCCCAAGTGCTGCCACTGATGGGGTGGGTATCTGTGTGGCCCAATTTTTGGAAAAAAAGGGAGACTCCGCTTGGAGTAACCCTTGCTTGATGTGTTTTTAAAAGAAGCCAAGATGAACAGAGCTGGGATCAGCAAAGACTTTGCTACCTACCCCGGTGTCATCCTGGGGACGGATAAGAATGGCGTATTTTTGAATGTGCTTGATGCAAATCAAAACATCCTGTTTGCAACTAGGGCCCAAGTGCTGCCACTGATGGGGTGGGTGTCTGTGTGGCCCAATTTTTGGAAAAAAAGGGAGACTCCGCTTGGTGTAACCCTTGCTTGATGTGTTTTTAAAAGAAGCCAAGATGAACAGAGCTGGGATCAGCAAAGACTTTGCTACCTACCCCGGTGTCATCCTGGGGACGGATAAGAATGGCGTATTTTTGAATGTGCTTGATGCAAATCAAAACATCCTGTTTGCAACTAGGGCCCAAGTGCTGCCACTGATGGGGTGGGTGTCTGTGTGGCCCAATTTTTGGAAAAAAAGGGAGACTCCGCTTGGAGTAACCCTTGCTTGATGTGTTTTTAAAAGAAGCCAAGATGAACAGAGCTGGGATCAGGAAAGACTTTGCTACCTACCCCGGTGTCATCCTGGGGACGGATAAGAATGGCGTATTTTTGAATGTGCTTGATGCAAATCAAAACATCCTGTTTGCAACTAGGGCCCAAGTGCTGCCACTGATGGGGTGGGTGTCTGTGTGGCCCAATTTTTGGAAAAAAAGGGAGACTCCGCTTGGAGTAACCCTTGCTTGATGTGTTTTTAAAAGAAGCCAAGATGAACAGAGCTGGGATCAGCAAAGACTTTGCTACCTACCCCGGTGTCATCCTGGGGACGGATAAGAATGGCGTATTTTTGAATGTGCTTGATGCAAATCAAAACATCCTGTTTGCAACTAGGGCCCAAGTGCTGCCACTGATGGGGTGGGTGTCTGTGTGGCCCAATTTTTGGAAAAAAAGGGAGACTCCGCTTGGAGTAACCCTTGCTTGATGTGTTTTTAAAAGAAGCCAAGATGAACAGAGCTGGGATCAGCAAAGACTTTGCTACCTACCCCGGTGTCATCCTGGGGACGGATAAGAATGGCGTATTTTTGAATGTGCTTGATGCAAATCAAAACATCCTGTTTGCAAATAGGGCCCAAGTGCTGCCACTGATGGGGTGGGTGTCTGTGTGGCCCAATTTTTGGAAAAAAGGGAGACTCCGCTTGGAGTAACCCTTGCTTACATTGTTTTTAAAAGAAGCCAAGATGAACAAGTCATGGGTCAGCAAAGACTTTGCTACCTACCCCGGTGTCATCCTGGGGACGGTTAATTATGGGGTATTTTTGAATGTGATTGATGCAAATCAAAACATCCTGTTTGCAACTAGGGCCCAAGTGCTGCCACTGATGGGGTGGGTGTCTGTGTGGCCCAATTTTTGGAAAAAAAGGGAGACTCCGCTTGGAGTAACCCTTGCTTGATGTGTTTTTAAAAGAAGCCAAGATGAACAGAGCTGGGATCAGGAAAGACTTTGCTACCTACCCCGGTGTCATCCTGGGGACGGATAAGAATGGCGTATTTTTGAATGTGCTTGATGCAAATCAAAACATCCTGTTTGCAACTAGGGCCCAAGTGCTGCCACTGATGGGGTGGGTGTCTGTGTGGCCCAATTTTTGGAAAAAAGGGAGACTCCGCTTGGAGTAACCCTTGCTTACATTGTTTTTAAAAGAAGCCAAGATGAACAAGTCATGGGTCAGCAAAGACTTTGCTACCTACCCCGGTGTCATCCTGGGGATGGATAAGAATGGCGTATTTTTGAATGTGCTTGATGCAAATGTAGCTGTGAAGTGTACAACTGGGGCACAACTGCTGCCACTGAAGGGGTGGGTGTGTGTGTGGCCCAATTTTTGGAAAAAATGGAGACTCCGCTTGGAGTCACCTTGCGGTGTTTTACATGATTTTAGAAGGGCGTGCCATGCCAATATCTGTGTGTCCTCCTCTTTTTCCTTGTCCAGCTGTTTTGTTTTCGCATGAGTATATGTCCTTGTCACTTTCCAATGTGTTTGAGTTGTTTGTCACCTTTAGGACACCTTTGAGGGTGTTTTCTAGGTGTTTTTCTGTGTTTGTGATTGCCTGCCATTGTTTCCTATGCAGTTCGAGTTCGGTTCGTCGAACGTTCGACGAACCGAACTCGAACGGGAGGTCCGTTCGGCGAACCAACCTCGAGCCGAACCGCGACCGGTTCGCTCATCTCTAGTCAGAAGTGGATTTTTAACAATCCTTTTCATATGACTTAGGGGTACTTTGCACGTTGTGACATTGCTAGCGCGATAGTACCCACCCCCGTCGCACATGTGATATCTTGTGATAGCTGCCGTAGCGAACATTATCGCTGCGGCAGCTTCACACGCACTTACCTGCCCTGCGACGTTGCTCTGGCCGGCGACCCGCCTCCTTCCTAAGGGGGCGGGTCGTGCGGCATCACTGCGACGTCACACGGCAGGTGGCCAATAGAAGCGGAGGGGCGGAGATGAGCGGGATGTAAACATCCCGCCCACCTCCTTCCTTCTGCATAACCGGTGGAGGCAGGTAAGGAGATGTTCCTCGCTCCTGGGGTGTCACACACAGCGATGTGTGCTGCCGCAGGAACGAGGAACAACATCGTATCTCCTATTGGTGTGACATTATGAAAAACACTGACGCTACACAGATCACTGATTTTCAACGCTTTTGCGATCGTTTATCGGCACACCTAGGCTTTACACGTTGCGATGTTGTTACCGGCGCCGGATGTGCGTCACTTTCGATTTGACCCCTACAATATTGCAGTAGCGATGTTGCAATGTGCAAAGTACCCCTTAGGATTTTATGCCAGATCAGAATCCCAAATTGCAGACACGGTGTTTCGGGGTGCTTGCCCCTCGTCAGTGCAAAGTATGGGGTGTCTGACGAAGGCCAAGCACCCCAAAACACCGTATTTGCAAATTGGGATTCTGATCTGGCATAAAATCCTAAGTCATATGCAAAGGATTGTTATAAATCCACTTCTGACTTTTAGGATCGCTACTTTCAATAGGTGGCGCTGCGCTAGTTTGTCTCCTTTCCTGGAGAGACAATTTGAATATTTCCTATAGGGGCATGGCAGCTATAACTCCCCTCACTGGCAGCCAGACTGGCTTGCAAAGTCTACTTAAGGAGAATAGTGTTCCCCCGTGGTTCCCTCAACACTACTTATAAATTCTGCCGATGTTGCAGGCATATCCCTTGAATTGGAATATGGTAAACAAGTCAATGTTTTCCGTTAGGTTCCAGTGATGTAGGCCTAATCTGTGGGTCATAAATTAAACTCAGTCTCAAAATGACTGATACCATGGTCTCAAGCTACTGCTCTAACTTTCTTGGTGGTGCTAACAGCTATCGTGGTGGCAGTAATGTCTTCACTGATCAGTATGCCCACTTGTCTGTTCACTCCTATCTGGGCTGGAATTCTCCTATCCAGGTATGCAAATTAAAGACAACCATGTAAATGAAGATCCTACTTGGGCCAGTTATTTGACAAATGGCTGGGTAGTCTTGATTGCAAATGGGGGCATATGGTGCCGTATTTAAAACTCCTGATTACATTTTGCACTTTATTGTACTGTCATCTCTTCGTGTGAGCTTATTTATGATTTTGTTTTCTGATCCAGCTTCTGAATGTTGATTTGGGTGAAGTTTAATTCCTTGGCTACATATCGGGACTTTAACCTAAACAGGTATCCTATGCCTCACATCTCTGCCTACAAAAATACATACAGATGCACTCTAAAATACTAACAATGAATAAGGGAACTCTGGCATTGAATTACTGCTATAGGGTTATTTGGGAAAAAAAAGATACTTAGCTTATGTATTGGCCAATGCATGTGAGCCCGGTTACCACGACAAGGTGATTACTTATATACCAGGACCCTAACTTGAAATGCCTCTACCTGAGTTAAAAACCTACGTGTCTGAGCAGAAAGGAATCTGCTATCAAAGGGAGTGGACACAACCTGGTTACAGGGCAGGATGCTAAATCAGAAAGAAATGCACTACCAATATATCTAAAAATGAATATAAAAATGTCCATAAAAGATCCCATTTATCATAGACCACACTTGATAAATCAACCATATACCACATATGATCAACCATTCATCATGGTTGAAAAAAGTGACAAGGTCTAGTTATAAAAAATACATATTTTTTCAATCCTGATGTATGGTTGATCATATGGGGTATATGGAAAATATATCAAAAAGACTAACCTGCACGTCTGTGCCTGACACTCTAGACTCTGGAAATCCTATATCTTTTGAATTCTATGATGTGTGATCTTATTACTGTACCTACCTTATTGGTGCTCAACCAGGTAGCTAACAATTCTACCATTAACCTGCTCATTAGCCAGCAGTCATTCCATGGGCACAACTCAAGGGACAGATCTCTGCCCATGGGTGAAAAAGGGAAATTAAAATGTCATTGGGACCTGCTAAGCAGAGTGGCATAATTACATAGTTACATAGGTTGAAAAAAAGACCTAGATCCATCTAGTTCAACCTTCCTCCACCAATTATACTGTACATTTTGTTATGAAGTCATTTCTAGCTGACAATGTTGTGTGTAGTGAGGAAATCATCCAGCCCTTTTTTAAAAGTTGTTATAGTATCTTCCATTATTATCTCTTGTGGTAGGGCATTGCACAGTCCAGCTGCTCTAACTGTAAAGAACACTTTCCTATTCTGCTGCCGGAATCACTTTTCTTCCACTTGCAGTGTATGCCCCGTGGTCCGTAGTACAGTGGAACCTTGGTTAACGAGAACAATCCGTTCTGGGAGTGTGCTTGTTAAACAAGTTACTCATTCAGCAAAGCAAGATTTCCCATAGGAAATCATTGCAATGCAGAAAATTAGTTCCACAACTTGTTAAATGTCCCATCCTGGTCCCCTATTGTGTCATTCCACACATGCACAAACACACACAAACACATACAACCACACACAAACTCACACAAACACACACAAGCACGCACGCACATGCATATATTTTGCTCACCTTACCTTCCATTCCATCGCCGATCTCCTGGGACTTGCTGTTCTCCGGTATGGGCTGTGTATCGGGTTACCATAACGACGAGGGAAGAACTTCCGCTGCCAGAGCGCTGACGTCAAAGGCAGGAGACGCTTGCCTCTGATTGGCCAGCGCGCTGCCTTTGAGTAGCGATGACAGAGGAAGTTCCTGCTTATTCGCTATGGTTGCCGATGCACAGCCTGGAGTGGAGCGGCGAACTACAGGACCCAGGAGACCGGCGATGGAACTGAAGGTACACATATTATGCTCACCTTACCTTCTGTTCCATCGCCGGCCTCCTGGGTCTTGTAGTTCGTCGCGAGGACGTCGCGATGTACCGGCGGACTACAAGAACCATGAGGCCGTCGGTAGAATGGAAGGTAAGGTGAGCATAATACTGTATGTGTGTGTTTGTGCGTGCTTGTGTGTGTTTGTGTGGACTGCAAGTGCGGGTCAGAGCACGGTGGATTTATGGAACCAGAAGTGTGTGTGGTGAGTATTTTGCTCGTACAGCAAAGCTTTCTCGTAAACCAAGTTACAAATTTACAGAAAGCTTTGCTTGTTAAGCGAAATTCTCGTTAAGTGGGTTACTCATTAAGCAAGGTTCCACTGTTTTGTCTTTGGAAGAAATAAGTCATGTGCCAGTCCTTTATATTGACCACACATGTATTTATACATATAAATGAGTTCTCCCCTGAGATGTCTTTTTTCTAAGCTATACAAATGTAACTTTTCCAACCTGTCATCATATGTGAGGCTTCCATTCCTTGTAGTAGTCTAGTTGCTGCTTTTGAACTGACTCTATTTTTTGAATGTCCTTTTTAAAATGTGGAGCCCAAAACTGGTTCCCATATTCCAGATGTGGTCTTACAAGTGATTTATAGAGGGGTAACAATATGTTAGGATAACAGGATCTAATCTCTCTTTTTATACACCCTAAAATCTTGTTTGCTTTAGCAGCTGCTGCTTGACATTGAGTGCTGCTGCTCAGCTTATTTGTAACCAGAATCCCCAAGTCCTTCTCCCGTTCTGTAGTCCCGAGTTTACTTCCATTTAATGTACACGCAGCTATAAGATTACTCTGCCATACTGTAGGTGCATTACTCTATATTTATCAACATTAACTCTCATTTGCCAAGTGTCTGCCCATTCTGGCATGTATATCTGTCCTCTAAAGCCCCTTTAAGTTTTGCAATAAGGCTAGCACTATTGCTTTCCAGTGCTTGGGTCCAGGGTTCAATCCCCACCGATGAAAACATCTTCAACTTTGTATTTTCTCTCTAAGTTTGTGGATTTCTTCTGAGTAAAGACATACTGGTAAAGAATTTAGATTGTGAACCCCAATGGAGACAAAAATGTTGTCTGTAAAGCACTGCGGAAATTAATGGCTCTATATAAGCAACTAAAATAAAGTAATCTTATCAAATAGTATTTTGTACAAGAGCATAACCACAATGGCAGATGATGGCTACATCTAGACTTTGTTATCTATATGGAGACCATTTTCTCCATAAGGCTGGAGTCACACTTACGAATGACTCACGTGAGCCTTGTATCGGCATCACTCGGCATGGCCTACCGCTCTCCGGACAGGAACATCTCAGCTGCATAGAAATACATGTAGCTGACCTGCTCCTGTCAGGAGAGTGTGCGACCATGCCAGGTCATGCCGATACGAGGATCGCGCAAGTGTGACTCCTAATGAGAAAGAAAACACCACATGTCAAAGTTGAATCCAATTGCAAGGATGCTGGGTCTTCATCCCTTATCTCATGTATTGGAACTACAGGCAAAAAATGTATTTCATTTATTAGACGTGCATACAGCAATCTCCTGTCAGTACATAGTTGATGGCAGAATATAATGTAGCTCTACACTTTTTTCTTTTTTTGTGAACCAACTATGGTTATCTACAAAGAAATGAATGCTTATGTGATGTACTAAAGAGATGAGTTAGTGACCACACCACTGAGAAAATAGGCCATTTATATGGGTCATTAAATCAATATCTGAGTGCTCTTGCTGTGCACATATGATATAGAATTGGCATTACCTTTAGAACTAAATGCGTGAACATTAGCCTTACTGTCCACCAAACAGGTTTTTACATTTTGCCTTTTAATCACTGCAAATACATGCAAACAAATGTATTTTAGTTATAAGAAAAATATATAGGATCAGTCAATTCGCAAAAAACATACTGCAAAAAAATGAAATACTGTTGTAGAAGTGCCAATCTCAAAAGGCTGTGTAGGAAAAGAAAATTCTTACAGTCTGTTCATCTTTAGAGCTTATGCAAATGACAGATTGTGTATAGAAGCTGTATCGCGGTGCGGAGAACCTTAGTACAAGAGCCGTGCGACCTCTGAGCTCGGCTTGACTCATTGTGTACTGGGACATGTTGCATTGCCCTTCATCTGCTTTATGTAAGACCAGTACAATTCTCAAAGAAATGTTACCAAAGAAAAAATTTGTCAAGTAAGGATAAGACGCTACTTTGCAGATCTATCATCCATCTGAATATTTTTGAGAAATGATTACAGAAGAATATTGCTATTTTGATGCAGTGTTATTTTTTTCCTTGCCCTCAAGCACAAAGCATATTCTTTTCCTGAAGACCTCACAGGCATGACACAAATCTTTCTTTGGAATAATATACTTGTTGTTTGCCATAAATCTGAATTTTTTGATACTTTGTGTTTCACTGTTATCCTGAATATGGCACTATTTTTCTTTATTTTCTGTTTCTTATCAATATGGTCCAACTATTTTTGTATATAAATCTAGACCTGTTATCAAAAAGGATACACTCTTCAAAAAAGTGGTCATAGAAAAGAGTTGAAAATTAGGTCATTTAGCAAAAATTCACAAGCTATACATAAAAGGAAGAAGGGGCCTTATTTTTGGAACAGAGAGACACAGAAAATATAAATGAATAATTCAAGATTCACAAGAACAGCAACATTTAAGCCTAGGACATACGGTAAGAAAAACGGTGCGAGTTGAATGCAATAAAAAAAATCGCATTCCATTCAGACTAATATTACTCTATGGGGCAGCATATATGAGTGATTATCTTCTCAGCCCTAATCTAACCGAGAAAATAGTCGCAGCATGCTGAAAGTGTATTGCGATCCTGTTTCACTCGCACCCATACAAGTCTATGGGGCGAGAGAAACATCGCACTGCACTCGCATTATACCGGTGCAATGCATAATGGAGCATGTCATAGATTTTGAAGTGAGCTCAGACACAAAGTTTCCTCTGGCTTTATTATATAGCTGGTATCTGCCTCTAACTGCATTAATTGGCATACAGATAAATAGATATAAATCCCAGCGATTCAGCCCAGATATTATTTTGAGTGACCATTGATCTCTCCCGGCTACCCAATTTTACAAAACTGTGGATCGCTATGACAGCCGGAGAATTGATAAATGCAAACATACCATAGAAAAAAAAAACCTTAAAACTAATTTCATTCAATATTGGTTAAAATAGAAAACTCACAACATACAAACACATAATTAATGACAAAAACTGATTGAGTCTGAGGGAGTGGCCAAGTCACCCTTAGAACGACCCTACCTTGCCGCGGAGGTTGGCACCCTAAAATGGCATAATAGCACCCCTGCTCACCGATAGCTATCCCTCAGTGACCCTGCACTAGGCTAGTTTGCAGCTAGTCTATATGAAAATAGGAAGTTCAGGGCAAACCTCAATCACAATATAAAAGATGACTTTAGACAAAAACAGGACCTCCTAAGTAGAGATGAGCGATGTTTGAATCGAACCGTTCGCCAATTTCAAATTCGAGTGGTTTTGGGCGGTGTTTGAGTCGTTCGACGAACTCGAACGATTTGCTTCATGTTCGACCATTTGAGTTACCATTCGATAACAGTTCGATCACCAAAAGTGTGGCTTTTCACAGTAAGGCTATGTGCACACATTGTGTATTTGCATGCGTCCTACGTCCCCAGCACAATCCCTCTCTCTTTCCTACTCACCGATCACTGGCGCGGCACTGCACGGCTGTCACAAAGCTCCGGCGGCTTTTCCTCTTTTATAATGGCTGCTACTCATTATTCAATCTGGTATTCCCTGCTTTCCCTGCCGACCGGCGCCCATGATTGGTTGCAGTCAGACACGCCCCCACGCTGAGTGACAGCTGTCTCACTGCAACCAATGACTGCCGCCGGTCGGCGGGTCTATATCGTGCAGTAAAATGAATAAATAAATAATTTAAAAAAAAAAAAACAAACTGCGGTTCCCCCCAATTTTGATACCAGCTAAGATAAAGCCACATGGCTGGAGGCTGGTATTGTCAGGATGGAGAGCACCACGTTATGGGGAGCTCACCACCCTAACAATATCAGCCAGCAGCCGCCCGGAATTGCTGCATCCATTAGATGCGACAGTCCCGGGACTTTACCCGACTCATCCCGAATGGCCCGACTGCGCTGGCAATCGGGGTAATAAGGTTAGGTTAATCATGACAGGTGTCTCCCCGAGATACCTTCCATGATTAACCTGTAAGTGAAAGTAAATAAACACACACAACAAAAAATCCTTTATTTGGAATAAAAGACAAAACCCCCCTCTTTTACCACTTTATTAATCCCCAAACAGACATCCAGGTCTGAAGTAATCCTAACGACGCTTTCAGCTCTGCTATATGAAGCTGACAGGGAGCGCCGTAGAACACGAGCGCTCTCTGTCAGTTCCACGCAGCAACTGAAGTGAGCCGCGCTGTCACAGGAGACTTCACTCAGGTAATGCCTGCATGTCTCTCTCTCTTTCTTCTCTCTCTTCTCTCTTTCCTGTCTCTCTTCTCTCTCCTCTCTCTCTCTTCTCTGTCTCTTCTTTGTCTCTTCTCTCTCTTCTCTCTCCTCTCTCTCTCTTCTCTCTCTCTCTCCTCTTTCTCTCTCTCTCCTTTCTCTCTCTCCTCTCTCTCCTCTCTCTTTTCTCTCTATCTTCTCTCTCCTCACTCCTCTCTTCTCTATCTTCTCTCTCTCTCCTCTTTCTCTTCTCTCTCCTCTCTCTCTCTCCTCTCTTTATTCTCTCTCCTCTCTCCCCTCTCTCTACTCTCTCTCTTCTCTCTCTCTTTTCTCTCTCTGTCTCTCTTCTTTCTCTTCCCTCCTCTCTTCTCTCCCTTCTTTCTCTCTCTCCTCACTCTCTCCTCTTTCTCTCCTCTCTCTCTCCTCTTTCTCTCCTCTCTCTTCTCTCTCTATTCTCAAATTCAATTTTTTTTCAAATTCAAATATGCTTTATTGGCAGGACCAAAATACAATTAGTGTTGCCAAAGCAAGAGAAATACAGTAAGTGTGGTGGGAGGGAATCAGGATTATGGGGAGTTGGGGACACAATTTGGGCTCTGAAAGTCCATTTAGGGGCCTTATGTTCCCCTCAACTTATGACATGTGGTGACATATTGGGCGGCGATCTCCACCATTGATTCATCTTCCCCCAGTAGGAAGCAGAGTTTCATGTCCTCATCCATGGATGGAAAGTCCGGTGTATGGGTGGTAAATTTCTGGAAGTGGGAGACCCTTACTGCTGAGTATTTGTCACAGTGCAGCAGGAAGTGTGCCTCGTCCTCCAGAGCCCACTGCTGGCAGTACTGGCACAGTCTGTTCTCTCGCGGCTTGTATGTCTGTCGGTGCCGCCCTGTTTCCACCTCTAGGCTGTGGGCACTCAGTCTGTACAGGCTCAGGGTCTGCCTGTCTTTGGGGTGGCATAACCTTTACAGATATGGGGCCAGAGTGTAGTCCCTCTGCAGTGACCGGTAGATGGTGAATTTCTGGGAGTTCTCTAATTCACACTTCCAGTCCTCTATGTATTGCATCTTGCAGCTCTCTGAAATCTCTTTTATTTGGGCTTTTGTCAGGGTGTGTTGCTGACTTTGGCTGGACTAGCTGTTGGGGTTCCTGGCTTGCTCTGGACTCTGGCTCAGCAGGGCTTTATGATGGTAGGAGCTGGGGTTGCTGTTCTGTATGTGCACCTGGTGTGATAGCGCCCTCTTGTGTATACTGAACCATAAGGGGAATCGGCCCAGCTCTGCCCGACAGGCTATGTTTGAGGTGCTGCGATGGACTTGGAGGAGATATTTACAGAACTCCATGTGGAAGACTTCGGTTGGCCTGGAATCCCACTTTGTGTGGTCTGAGTAGGTCACTGGGCCCCATACCTCACTGCCATATAGCAGTATAGGGGTGATGACGCTGTCAAATATCTTGAGCCAGACTCTCACAGGTGGCTTGAGGTGGTACAGTTGTCTTCTGATGGTGTAGAAGGTTCTGCATGCTTTTCCTTTCAGGGCTTCTGCTGCTTGCTTGAGGCTCCCGTTATTGCTTAGCTCCAGACCAAGGTAGGTATAGCTGCTGGTTTTCTCCAGCGTGGAGCCATTTAATGTGAAGGAGCGAGAGTTTATTTTATTCTAGTTCCTCTTCTGGTTCCTCTCTCTCTCTTCTCTCTTCTCTCTCTCCTATCTCTCTTCTCTCTCTCCTATCTCTCTCTGCTCTCTCTCCTCTCTCTCTCCTCTCTCTCTTTCCTCTCTCCTTTCTCTCTTCTTTCTCTCTCTCTCTACTCCCTCTCCTCCCTCTCTCCTTTCTCTTCTCTTTCTTCTCGCTCTCTCTCCTCTCTCTCTTTTCTCTCTCTTCTCTCTCTCCTCTCTTTCTCCTCTCTCTCTTCTCTCTTTTTCTTCTCTCTCTTTCTCTCTTTTCTCTCTTTTCTCTATCTTCTCTCTTTCTTCTCTCTGTCTCCTCTCTCTCCTCTCTTTCTTCTCCCTCTCTTCTCTCTCTCTTTTCTCTCTCTCTCCCTCGTTTCTCTCTCTTCTCTCTCTCTCCCCTCTCTCTCTTCTCTCCCCTCTCTCTCTCTCTCTCTCTCACTCATCTCACTTTCTCACTCATCTCTCTCTCTCATCTTTGTAGCTAAATAATCTACTTCTGGTTTCTCTATTGCAATACAGAAGTCAAGATTACCAAATCTTCCTATGCTTTTCATTACAGGTAGTGGCTCAATGGGTAGCGCTGCTGCCAAAGGAGAATTAGTTCACGAGTTCGAGTCCTGGCCGTCCCGTTAAAGAATTTAATTTAATTTATTTATAATTTTAAATTATAATTATTATTTATTTATAATTATAATTTAATTTAATTATGCACTGAGGGATGGAGCCGGACATCAGCTATGAGCCACGGGACACACCTCGTACATTGGAGCAGTTCACGGAATGAGGCTGCATTGCTCTCTCCACTCTCACTTCTCTCCCTGTCCTCTCTCTCTCTCCTCTCTCTCTTCTCTCTCTCCTCTCTCTCTCTTCTCTCTCTCTTCTCTCTCTCTGTCTCAGACCTGGCGATGATCAGCTAATGCGGTCAACTGACGGAATCAGCTGACACTATAAGTCGAGCGGTGAGTCCGGCTTTTTACCTCCCAGCCGGCTAAACTATCAGCTGATGCTGATGCTGTAGTTTTTGTTGTTTTTTTTTGCTCTGATGCATCAGCTGATTATATAAAAGCCGTTTATACAATCAGCTGCTGTGTCATGGAATTCAGGTCCTTGAACGTGACACATCATCTGATCGCTTTGCCTTCCAGCAAACCGATCAGATGATATTGGATCCGGATTTGACGGCGCAGGACCCCTGACCCAGGATCACTGCGGAGGGGGGTTCTTTATTTCAATAAAGATGGAGTCAATAATTGCGTTGTGTTTTAATTCTGATAAAAATATTTTTCTGTGTGTTGTGTTTTTTTATCTGTACTAGAAATTCATGGTGGCCATGTCTAATACAGTGGAACCTGGCTTAACGAGTAACCCAGTTAATGAGAATTTCACTTAACAAGCAAAGCTTTCTATAAATTTGTAACTCGGTTTACGAGAAAGCTTTGCTATATGAGCAAAATACTCACCGCACACACTTCCGGTTCTGTACATCCACCACGCTCTAACCCACTCTTGCAGTCCACACAAACACACACAAGCATGTCCAAACACACAGAAACACACATGCACGCACACACATACAGTATTATGCTCACCTTAACTTCCGTTCCATCGCCGGTCTCATGAATCTTGTAGTTCCCTGGTAGATCGCGACGAGGGAGGAATCCTCGCGGCGAACTACAAGATCCAGGAGGCCGGCGATGGAACGGAAGGTAAGGTGAGCATAATATCTGTTCCTTCTGTTCCATCGCCGGCCTACTGGGTCCTGTAGTTCACCGGTATAGGTTGTGCATCGGCAACCATAGCAACGAAGCAGGAACTTCTTCTGTCACTGCTACTCAAAGGCAGCGCGATGACCAATCAGAGGCAAGCGGCTCCTGCCTTTGATGTCAGTGCTCTGGCAGCGGAAGTTCCTCCCTCATCATGATGGTAACCCGATACACAGCCCGTACTAGTGAACAGCAAGTCCCAGGAGATCGGCGATTAAACGGAAGGTAAGGTGAGCATAATATGTGCATGTGCGTGCGTGCTTGTGTGTTTGTGTGAATTTGTGTGTGTTTGTACGTGTTTGTGCAGGTGTGGAATGATACAATAGGGGACCAGGATGGGACATTTAAGAAGTCATGGAACGAATTGTCTGCATTACACTGATTTGCTATGCGAAATCTTGCTTTGCTGAAGGAGTAACTTGGTTAACATGCCCACTCCCAAAACGGATTGTTCTCATTAACCAGGGTCCCACTGTATTGGCGTGATACCATGAATTTCCGGCTTAGGGCCAGTTGATAATATACAGCTAGCCCTAACCACATTATTACCCAGCAAGCCACCTGTCAGCAGGGCAGCTGGAAGAGTTGATACAGCGCCAGAAGATGGCGCTTCTATGAAAGCGCCATTTTATGGGGCGGTTGCAGACTGCAATTCGCAGCAGGGGTGCCAAGAAAGCTTGGGCATTTTGCGCTGCGGATTCCAATTCCTGCCTAGTTGTACCTAGCTGGACACAAAAAAATTGGGCGAAGCCCATGTCAGTCATTTTTTTTAATTATTTCATGAAATTCGTGAAATAATTAAAATAAAAAGGGCTTCCCTTTATTTTTGCTAGCCAGGTACAGCAGGCAGGTATGGCTGCCCCCAACCCCCAGGTGCCTATTTGTACCTGGCTGGGAACTAAAAATATAGGGAAGCCCTTTTTTAATTATTACATGAATTTCATGAAATAATTATAAAAACAAACTGACATGGACTTCGCCCCATTTTTGTGTTTAGCCAGGTACAACTAGGCAGCTGGGGATTGGAATCTGCAGTACAGGTTGGCCCGAGCTTTCTGGGCCCCTCTGCTGAAAATTGCAGTCCGCATCACACCAGAAAATGGCGCTTTCATATAAGTGCCATTTTCTGGCGCTGTATCCTACTCTCTCAGCAGCCCTGATGCCAGGTGGCTTGCTGGGTAATAAAGGGTTAATATTAGCTTTGTTTTACTAGCTAGTATTAAGTCAGAGATTCTTAATGTCAGGAAAGTTTGACCCGGCCATTAAGAATCTCCAATAAAGGGTTAAAAAAAAGACACCACACAGAGAAAAAATACTTTAATTGAAATAAATGCACAGACACACTTAGAGACTCCATGCTTATTACTCCCTCTCACCCCTCCACGATCCTGGTCTTCTGTCTTCTTTCTCCTTCAACCCATGCAGCTCTGCTACATCAGACAGCACTGCATGGGAGGAAGATGCTGCTGCTCCCGTGCAGTCTAATCACTCAGTAAGTGAGCAGAGGCTGCGGGTTGTAAGCAGTGATGTCACCGCTGCCACCATTGCAATAGTAATCTGACAAGTGGTTACTATAGCAATGGTGATCTCCGATCACCTGATTCCGGCTGCCGCTATTCACAGGCTGTGGCATCCAGTCCTTGCATGTGGGCTGGCTCTGTAAAGAGCGCCGCTATGCAGGAACGGGGAGCCAAGCATGTGCCCAAGCATCTCGCCGGTACACGGAGATGCTCAAATGAGCACTGCGTACCAGAGAGATGCACTTACAGGATCTAGCATGATGTCTAGCCATGTGACCAGTTTGTAGCCAATGAGATAATAGACATGTGACTGGTCACATGCTATGACAACGTCACGGAAGGTCCTATCATCAGTGCTGTTTACTGGGAGGGTGCAGCGATGATCGGAAGGAAAAGTGGCGGGAGACAGAGTCTGCAGGACGCATCACGGGGACCTGTAAGCATAATGGCAAAGTTTAATAACTGTATGTGTACATGTTTGTATGTGTTTGTGTTTGCCTGCCTTTGTTTTCAATGGGGTTCGAAGGTGTTGGTCGAACGTTCATCGAACGTTCGCGGAACACACCCGCCGTTCGACGAACCAAACCCGAACACTTAGGGGGTGGCTCATCTCTACCCCTAAGATACGCTGATAACCAAAGCCTGTTGTAAAACACATAAATACAGTGCAAATAACTGCAGAGTAGACTGTACACTGCGGACATAAACCAATGAGATGTGCATGATTTGTGAGGTTATCCGTAGCTGGGTGACCCAGCGTCGTCATGGTGATGACCCAGAGTTTGAATGGCAGCGATCAGGTCCCTGTAATTAGATTACAGAGGCCCAGACACCAGGGAAAGGTAAGCGATTCCTCTCCCTGCCTCCTGAATGTTGCAACCATATTGATCGCAGCATTTAGGGGGTTAAACTGCTGGAAGCGGCATGAGAGCCAGGTTCCAGCCACAAGATATGCTGGAGATCTGGCGGTGATGGGGGGGTACAATGCGATCCCCCTTGCGATCACCATGATGAACTGGGTACATCCTTGGTCAGAATAGCCCTGACTTTCATGACATACCTAGTATGTCAAATATCATTTAGAGGTTAAGCTTTCTTGAAGAGATGGATTTTCAAGTTTCAGCTAAAGAGTCCAAATGATAACACAGGTCTGCAAGGGTAAGGTTGTTTGAAAAGTAAAAGACGATTCTTACATAATTTTGATTAGTAAACTAATTAAAAGTATCAAAAAAATTCCAATGTGTACAGTTTATTCTCAGACACTGACTCCATAGGCTCTATGCTTCATTGCCCATAGGGCATTCTATGCACTTGTTGGAAAGCCATGAGAATTTAGACTTTATTCTTAAGAAACTTAACTACAAGGATAAAGGATGGTTGATAAGTGGAGATGTGAAAGTTCTCTCCTTGCTTCTTGGCAGTGAGGTGTAAGTACCTAAGCTTTTTGTGTGAATGGAACGGCTGGAATAGGATTCATCGCTGGAGCCAAAATTGTTGGCACAAACACTTTGCAACCTGGACTCAAATAAATAGTTGCAGAAAGTTTAGTTGACCCCACTAAAGTTCTCCTGCCACCATTGCACTTTAATTTTGGACTCATGAAGCAATTTGTGAATTTGTGAAATCTCTACGAAAAGAAAGAGAGACTTTAAAGTACCTGTGTTCAAAGTTTCTGGGACTTTCCAGAGCAAAATTAAAGGAAGGCTTTTTTGTGTGTCTGTGTTACGGTTGTTGTGGCACTGGAAACTATGTTTGGATTTCTTGCTACTGCACATGTGCGAGCACTGGAGACTATGTTCGGATTTCTTGCTACTGCACATGTGCAAGCGCTGGAGACTAAGTCCTATCTTGGAGCCATTGCACATGTGCGGGTGACATCATCCCTGACACGAGGTCACATGTCTCTGACACCTTCTATGCCGATTAGTCGCTGGTCTTGTGCTTGTGACGCTTTGCTCGGTGATAGGCCAGAGTGACGTCATTGCTGTCATTCTGGCAGCGGATTGGCTCCGGTTTCCTCCATCTTGGATGAGGCACAGAGTCTATATCAGTCCCTGACGCACGCCGCCCGGCGCTCAGTCCTCTTGGTTCATGCATGAGAGTAGACGCTCTGTGCACGTCCCTCTTGGCATCTCTCTGTCTATGCTAGGTGAGCGCTACCGGCAGGGTAGCATTCTTATACCTTACAGCTTTGGCTGCGGTCCGTATCCTTACATCTTAGTGGAGCAGACATAGGCAGGTGCCTGAGGCACATGGTCCAGCTGGGCCTTGTGATTCTACTCGTAGGTGGACGTTGCCGCTAGGGTAACGTTCCTTATACTGCGTCTGGCAGTTGTTCATATCCTCACACACTAGGGGAGCGAACATAGGTAGGAGCTTTGTGCAGCTTATGCTGCTGTCCATCTCTTTTGCACCACTAGTGGAGCGGACCTAGGCAGGTGCCATATCTAGTGGTTCGTGTCCTCGCACACTAGTGGAGCGAACACAGGTAGGAGCTTTGTGCGGCTTACGCTGCTGTCCATCTCCTGGCACCGCTAGAGGAACGGACCAAGGTAGGTGCCATTTCACACTCACTGCTTTTGTCTATGTGACCATTAACAGAGATGATACCACACACCCTCCAAGTAAGGGAGGAATTGCTTTATTTTCTAATTATATTCCTCTGTGAGTTTAACAGAGGTATTGCACTCTGCACTCGTGCTATTACTATTTACAGTGGCACACTTATATACCCCTTATCCTCTGCCATAGTCTGCAGCAGAGTCTTTGCACGGTGGACCCTGACTGTCTGATATTCCTTTGGGTTTTATTATCAGACAGCCCCCCGTAACAGTCTGAATATTCAGAAACTCATAAATGATTAAACAAAAAAATGAAAGCTCTTGAGAAAATGGCTTGAGATTCTTTTAAAAAAGTCATGAGAACATTTCTAGGTAACAATTAAGATCCAAATTTTTTGTCCATCATAGAGAACCTTCTGAAAGGTTTCAAGTAGAGATGGGTGAATAGTGAAATATCCTGGTTCCGATTATGCTATCTGAATACCGAGTACTATTCCAGTATACATCACGAATAAGGAATCTAATGCAAGTCCATGGGGAACACATACATTTTTCTGGGATAACTTCCACAAAAATTCTTGGGTTTCCCATTGACTTTCATTATTGCATTATTCGTGATTAATACTGGAATAGTACTCAACATTCAGATAGCATAATCCAAACCTGAACCTTTGAAACTATTCACCTAGCTCTAGTTTCAAAGACTTGGGTTGTCTAATGAATTTGAAGTTACATGTCTTACATACCCATTTGGACAACTTTCACGAAAATCTTGGTACTGCTAGCGAAGAGCAAGGAGAAAGATTTCATTAGGATATCAAGGGGATAATTCGATGATACCAACATGATGGGGGACGACTGCTGGATGTTTCACAGAGAAGATCTTTATGCCTTCAAGAAGAGAATAAGAGAAAAGTATCAAGAGAAGCTTTGTAGAGAAAAGGAAAAGGTGCATGTTTTAATTTCAAATAAAGTCACAGAATGAATGTTTAATATACTCTCTCTCTCTCTCATATATATAATATTGTGTACATTTTTGACTACAATAAAGATTTTTCTTGTTCATCTCACTTGTACATAATTCACGACGTTTGTTTTGTGCACAACTCATACTTGATGGTTAAAAGTAAAAGTGATTTTTTTAAATCAGGGCATAAGGAAACATAAAAATCAGTCATTATATTTGAGACAAGTTTCATAAACCCAAATTTGGAGGCCATTGAGTGACAAATGTATAAGGGCCATTTCACACATCTGGCTTTTCGCCGGATTGTCGGATCCAAAGCACTCCAGTAAAGTGTGATACAGTACAATGGCAGCGCGGCAACGTCCGGGTCACATGCTCCGTTCACATGACAGCATGTTACCGGAGCTTGTCACGCTGCCTTTGTACTGTATCAAACTGTACTGAAGTGCGCCGGATCCACCAATCCGGCAAAAAGCCGGATGTATGAAATGGCCCCAGTGTGGAGGAGAGAAGGAGCTCTTGGGAGAACTGAAAGTTATAAATGGTAACATTGAAAATTACATCTTATCCTTCAAAAAACAATTCCTCCTATGTCTTAATCAGTGCCAAAAAAAATATTGGTATTTAAAAAGAGATGAAAAAGTGAAAATGCAAAAATGATCATTGGCTGAGGATTGAAGGGGTTAAAAGTTCAGCGAGAGGAACTGAACATGAAGCTGGAAAATTACACCTCTTTTCTTTTTAATAAATTCCCCAACTTGTTGTCTCATTTGTGATTTAGCAGAGATTTTGCTTCCTCGTGTGAATTAACTATGATGACATTTTTGCATTACATTTTACATTCCATTGTCAAATATTTATACAGATCCGCAAGCACAAAGCGGTGAATTAACAATTATAATCCGCATAATATAAAGAAGAAAGAAAAGAGATGTAATACAAAGCTGAAACAACGTATATAGGGAAAATGTGCAACCTGCTCTCTGCTGACCAAGAAACATCTTGAGAAATTTACAAGCTCCACTGCTTAATCTTAGTTAAGAACCTCTCCTGTAGGGTTGTGAAGGAGTCATGCCTTCTGTCATTGTGATAGTATAGCCCTCGGAGGACAATTAACAAGTGACATTATTGTTACTTGTTAATTATTTATGTTAATCAGCAGGATCAGTCACAGACTACCGGCACCTATTGATTACACAATTCTACCACATTGAACGTATAGGTAATATGCTACAGGATATCTGTATGTGGAAACTGAGTCAGATAGTTGTCGCCAACCTCTGCCTATTACACTTGATCACTAATTTGCTTTCTGATCCAAAAAGGTCCTTAGCCATGCTGATAAAAGTGTTTAAAAAGTTAGAAACAAACCTCCTATGTCAATGTAACGGACGAGGGATAATATCTAAATATCAGAGTATTTTAATTTACTCTTTAGTGACTACCAATTTCCTTTTTGCTTTAATCTCATTTTTTTACAGCACTGCAGCAGGACCCCAGCATCAGGACCCCACCTGGCTGTCCTGTAACCACTGGACTCCTGCTTTTACCAGTATTGTAAAAACCATTATCTCCTTAGATGTAGCCTAATTGCACTTGCATGATGTGATCTTAAAGGGAACCTGTCAGGTCAAAAAAGCATTCTGACCTAAAAGCAGGAGCCTGTGTGAGCTTCTAACGCCTTCCTACCCATCCCTGTGTTGTTATATTCTGTAATATGAAAGTAATAAAATAACGTTTTATTACTTTCATATGTCCTATATAAATAACAGGGTCTCTAGCCCCATGGGCGTCTCATCACCCTGTGGGCGTCTACATGCTTTTCATGGCATCACGCCCCTGTGGGCGTGATACTATGGATTTACATCAGCGACGTGACCGTCACTACTTCAGAATCTCGCACGTGCGCACGCTTACTATTGTCGCCGCCTCATCCTTGTGTTTGCGTGTCGGCTTCTGATGCGCACTGCGCATGCTCAGAAGACGCCTGCGGTTCTGGTCATGTGCAGTGTACAGCAGAAGCTGGAAAGCAAGTGCCAGGATGAGAAGGCAATGAGAATGGTAAGCGCGCACGTGAGATTCTGAAGCTAAAGAACTGACGTCGCTTATGTAAATGCATGGTATCACGCCCACAAGGGCGTGATACCATGGAAAGCATGTAGATGCCCACAGGGCGATAGAACACCCATGAGGTTAGAGACCTATGCTATTTACATAGGACATATGAAAGTAATAAAACGTATTTTATTACTTTCATATTACACAATATAACAACACAAAAGATGAGTAGGAATGGGTTAATAGCTCACACAGGCTCCTGCTTGTAGGTCAGAACGCTTTTTTGACCTGACAGGTTCCCTTTAAGGTGCAGAACAGTTTGTAGGCATTTAAAAATGCCTACTAGGATGCCTGATAATTCTTGGCCACGTGCACACATTGAGTATTTAGTGAGTTTTTTACCTCAGTATTTGTAAGCCAAAACTGGGAGTGGAACAATCAAAGGAAAAGTACAATAGAAACATGTACACATGGTGCACAAATTTGTCTGCACCAGATTTGACACCAAATTTGCACCTCCCTGAAGGAAACCGCACCGACACGACATCAAACAGTTGTTGTGCATTTTTTTGCCAAGAGATGCAGATTTGGTGCTGACATTTTGACACTATATTCCTGCACCCAATCTACACCTTCTGGCAAAAAATTGTGTCACTATCTCATTATGCTGCATGCAGTAGTGATGTATTTTTGCCAGAAGGTGTAGATTGGGTGCAGGAATATAGTGTCAAATTTCAGCGTCAAATCTGCATCTCTTGGCAAAAAAATGCAGTTTTCTGCCAGGAGATTCAGGTCTGTGAACTCAGTGATAGTTCACTGAGGTCCCCTGAGGTTAAGGTACCTGTGATCACAGGCGGAGGGCCACTGTAACCTCCAGCTCTGACCGTAAATAACCTGATTGATGACACCACACATCACAGGTCAGTCTCCGCCTAAAGCTCACAGCAGGCAGTCATGTTCTATGGTGCTCACTGGGAATTCAGATGTAGCAGAGCATGAAACGTCATGGGACCTTGTAGTGTGCATTACATCAGACATGGGTGTTTTGGGGGTTAATAAATTGGTGAAAGAGGGTGTTTTGTTTATTTTTTCAAATAAGGAATTTTTTTCGGTCTTTGTGTTTATTTCTTTACTAATCCAGGGCTTAGTGGCAGCTGTGACCTGACATTAACCTCCTACATTACCCGAATTGCCACTGCACCTGGGCAATCGGGAAGAGTCGGGTAAAGCATCAAGACTTTTGCATCTAATGGAGGCAGCAATTCCAAGCGGCTTCAGGCTGATATTGTTAAGCTGGGGGCCAATGAGGACAGGTTTACCCAGCCTGAGAATATCAACCCCCATCTGTTGGGCTTTATCTTGGCTGGGTATCAAAATTGAGGGGGAACCACAAGCCAATTTTTTTAAATGATCTATTTATTTAAATAATTAAAAGAAAAAAAGCCACACATGGTTCCTCTTGTTTTGATACACAGCCAAGATAAGCGCATGGCTCGGGGCTGCAACCTGTAGCTGTGTGCTTTATCTGTGCTGGGTATCAATACAGGGGGGACTCTATGCTAAGTGTTTTATTTATTTATCATCATTATAAGGACACAGCAAGTGTGATTCTAACCAATCACAGACACTGTCTCAGAGGGTGAGGGTGTGGTCCAACAGCAGCCAATCACAGAGAACGGTGGAAGGGGAAAGCAGTGAATATGCATTAGTATTAATTGTCGGATCTAGAAGTTGTGCTACAGCTGTGGGGAGACTCGTTATGTACTGCTTTAACCTTTTTACTTCCTTTTCTTTACATTGGCCAATAACATCCATGCAATACATGTCATGGCTGTGATGGGCAGCAAGAGGATGTTTTTTGCCATCTAACCATTTACCTTGGCAAGATCACTGAGTTTTGTGGTAAATGCTCGGATGTCCGATCCTGATCTGAACTGGCTAAAGATAGTACAATTTTAACAGTTTTCAATCTTTGACAATTAGGCTATGTGCGCACTTTGCTTTTACCTGCTTTTTTGCTGCTTTTTCAACTGCAGCGTTTAATGCCAAAATGGTTGTGTTCTGCTTTTCAAGCATAGTCTATGGGAATTTGGATTTCTTGTCCGCACTATGCTGATCAAAATGCTGCCTTTTTGTGGCAGAACTTTGGGCAAAAACTCTGCTTTTCAAAGAAGCAACCTGTCAAGTGTTTTTGCCATTTGCGTTTTGAACTGCAAAGCAGCGTTTTTGCCCAGATTTCTGGCACAAAAAGGCAGCATTTTGAACAGCATAGTGCGGACAAGAAACCCAAATTCCCATAGACTATGCTTTAAAAGCAGAACACAACCATTTTGGCATTAAACGCAGTTGAAAAAGCAGCGAAAAAGCAGGTAAAAAGCAGGTAAAAAGCAACGTGTGGACATAGCCTTAGGATGACTCATCTACACTCATCTCTACCCAGAATATGTGTTGGGGCCATAAACATGCTGAAATGAATGAAAAAGTTCTAAATTTCAATGGGAATGCTTTGGGAAGATACCTGGATGCATCTCTGAAACACAGGTCGCTTCTGAAAACAATGTTGTCAGAGTATAACACATTGATTTGCGGATCCCCAACTATTTGTGAAAACCTGCACAAGTAAAGTAGACAGCTGTGGGCTTAAGCCCCAGCTATGTGCTTTATCTTTGCTGCTTATCAAAAATAGAGGCTGCCCCACAACATTTTTTTAAATGTATTTAAATTAATAATTTAAAAAATGACATATGCTCCTGCCCAATTTTGATAGCCATCACAGATAAAGCAGACAGCTGGGGACTGGTATTTTCAGGATGGGATTGCAGGGTTGGTAATGTGGGGGTCACATAGAAACCTCTCCATTACCAACTCAGGGTTTTTAGCAGCTGTGAATTTTGACAAATCACAGATGAGGTTAACCACATATATTACCCTTATTGCCACTGCACCAGGGTAATCAGGATCGGCATGGTAAAGTGCAACAATTGGCACATCTAATAGATGCACTAATTGTGGGAAGGCTGCAGGTTGCTATTTATAGGCTGGGGAGTGCCCAATAACCAAAGTGTTTCCAAGCCTGAGAATATCAGTACCCAGCTGTCTCCTTTACCTGCATTGGTTATCTCAAATAGGTGGGGGACTGCACTTCCATTTTTATTTTCACTGCTCCTGACAATCACAGTAATTCCAGTAGCAAAGTTGGCTACAGTGTTACTGTGATTGCCAAGCATTCCCTGCATATTTTGTGGCTGAAAATCAGGTGCCAAATATGTGGGCAGGGCACTCAAAACTCACGTGGCGAATACCAAAATTCTCGATGAGTAACTAAATATCCTTAATATTCATGTAAGGAACGAATAGTGGTGAATATATTCTCTCATCAGTAATCTGTAAATATAAGGTTGTATATATACAGCATTTCTATGTAATTGCTTCTTTAAAACATATACCGTTTTTCGGACTATAAGACGCACTTTTTTTTCCCCAAATGTTGGGGGAAAGTTGTGGGTGCGTCTTATGGTCTGAATATAGGGCTGTGGCCGGGAATCAGGGTGCTGCGGCCAGGAATGAGGGTGCTGCAGTGGAGCGGGCCATCGGGGGCATGAGCAGGCTGTAGCAGTGCCTGCTGTGACCACATGGGCTTACTCATTACATATGCACGCCCATCTTCCGCCCATCATGCCTCAGCGCTAAAGCCGGCGCTGAAAGGAGGGCGGGATGATGGTTGGGGGTGCGCGCATAATTAAGAGCCGGCCGTGATCACCCCTTGCAACTACAGCCTGGAGTGATCATGTGCAGCTGTATTCACTGCTCCCCATGCATCATTATCAGCGCGGGGAGCAGTGAATAAGTACGGTACACTCACCGGCCACTTCCCTGCAGCATCGCGATCTTCTCCAGTCTGCCGGTCAGCTGATCTGTGTAGAGAGCGGTGAGCACAGCGATGACGTCATCGCTGTGCGCGCTGCTAGTCTCCACACAGGTCAGCTGACCAGCAGACAGGAGGATGAGCAATGCTGCAGGGAAGTGACCGGTGACGGCTCCACACAGATCAGCGGCGCTGCTGCCGTCACAGACAGGAGGAGGAGCGATGCTGCATGGAGCAAGGAAAGGTGAGTATAAATGTTTATTGTTTTTTGTGTGATACAGGATACATGCCATATAGCAGGATGAGGGTCTATAGCAGGATGAGGGTATATAGAGCAGCATTGGGCCATATAGCAGGATGGGGGTATATAGCAGGATGGGGCCATATAGCAGGATGAGGGTATATAGCAGCATGGGGGTATATAGCAGGATGGGGCCATATAGCAGGATGAGGGTATATAGCAGCATGGGGGTATATAGCAGGATGGGGCCATAAAGCAGGAGGGCAGTATATAGCAGGATGGAGGTATATAGCAGGATGAAGGCATATTCCAGGATGGCAGTATATAGCAGCATGGGGGTATATAGCAGGATGGGGCCATAAAGCAGGAGGGCAGTATATAGCAGGATGGGGCTATATAGCAGGATGAGAGCATATTCCAGGATGGCAGTATATAGCAGGATGGGAGTATATAGCATGATGAGGGCATATACCAGGATGGGTTACCTTAGCAGAGAATTTGGGGACATTACCTCCATAACAGTGTCAGCAGCAGATCCTCGCCCCAAACAATGTGTCATGACTACATTTTTTTTCCCTTTTTTCCTGCTCTAAAACCAGGATGCGTCTTATTGTCCGGTGCTTCCGATAGTCCAAAATACGGTACTTTTGAGGGCCATACAAAAACAATCCTGCCTTTTCACAATATAAAAAATGGTAGTCCGGGTTATATTCATTTGTTAACAAACACACATAAAATACTACATATGCATCTGTCAAGGATTCTCTGGCAATGTATGATTAGCATTATAAGTAACATATGTCAAGTGAAATTCAATTATTTCCTTCCAATGATTGCAATAACAGTGGACAAATTTATAATTGAAATGGCATTATCCATATGTGAGCATGTTTTCCTTTCAATAAAAGAGATAATTATATCTGACAACTGATTTCTGATGTGCAAAGATTTATAAGTTCAAATATTAAGTTTGAAAAAAATGTAATCAGCATAAAAAAATGATGAAAATGTGTGTACAGCCGAGGAGGAGAGTTAATTAATGACCCTGTGTGTATCCATTATGCAGCAAAATAGTACAGCTCAAATGCTCCAAAGGGATACAAATGATGTCTTTGATAATCCTGTACCTTTTCGTAATTGTCCACAGGTTTATATGGGACCTACGTCTTCTCTGATTTCTTATTTTCATTTTGAATAAATATTTAATGTCTATTGTGTTTTAAGTATCAATTACTTTATATAGGAATGGATAATTCAAAAGAATTAGCAAGATAAAAAAAATAAAGGTAGCAAAATGTGTCCCAGATGAAACGGTTATGTTAACAGCAAGTATTTATTTCTGCTAGTGTTAGCTCAGGGAGTTTGCATATATACACAGGGTCCAAGAACTTAAAGTGATACAATAAAATAGCTCAATGAGTGCATCTTTAAAAAGTCTATATGATATGAATAGAAATAAAAGTACCATATTTTTCGGACTATAAGACGCACTGGACCATAAGACGCACCCTGGTTTTAGAGAAGGAAAATAGGAAAATAAAATTTTAAGCAAGAAATGTGATCATGACACACTGTTATGGGGCGAGGATCTGCTGCTGACACTATTATGGGGGTAATATCCCCAAATTCTCTACTAAGGTACCCCATCCTGGTAATGATCCTCCTGTCTTGTGTATATATTTATGTGCTCCCATCCTGCTATATACGCCATCATCCTGCTCATATACGCCGTCATCCTGCTCATATACCCCATCATCCTGCTATATGCAATAATCCTGTTCATATACCCCCATCATTCTGCTATATGCCATCATCCTGCTCATATTCCCCCATCATCCTGCTATATGCCATCATCCTGTTCATATACCCCCATGATCCTGCTCATATACCCCCATCCTGTGGCACACACAAAAAAATAAATAAACATTTACACACACCTTTCCTCGTTCCACGCAGCGTTGCTCCTCCTTCTGTCTGTACCGGCAGTGCTGTGTTGAGCCGGCCACGTTCCCTGCAGCACTGCGATGTATTGTCCTCCAGTCTGCCAGCGCGGCTGTTAAGACACACGTCATCGCTGTGAGCACCGCTAGTCTCCAGTCCACACAGCACAGCAGGCAGACTGGAGGAGATCGTGGTGCTGCAGGGGAACGGTGAGTAAATTGATTCACTGCACCCCGCGCTGATGATGATGCGCGGGGGACAGTGAATACAGCCGCACATGATCACTCCAGGCTGTAGTTGCCAGGGGTGATCACGGCCGGCTGTTAATTATGCGCGCATCCCCGCCCATCATCCCGCCCACCTATCAGCCCCGGCTTCAGCGCTGAGAGATGGGCGGGAGGATGGGCGTGCATATGTAATGAGTGGGCCCACGTTGTCACGGCAGGTGCTGCTGCTGCCTGCTCGTGCCCCCGATGACCCGTTCCACTGCAGCACCCTCATTCCCGGCAGCCATGCCCTACATTCAGACCATTAGACGCACCCCCCACTTTCCCCAAACATTTGGGGGGACAAAAGTGCGTCTTATGGTCCGAATCCGGGTTTGCTGATTCGGCTCGAGTGGTGACCGGACCCGGGCTCTCACGGCCGCCCGTACTCACAACCGTCAGAAAGGGGATATTTACAGGGGAGTTGTTGTGTCTGTGACGCCACCTGTGGGTTGAGGTAAGGGATGGTGAAACCGCCGCTGCCTGGTGATGGGGCGCTCGGGGCTGATGGAATGGGGCAACAAGATGGGATCCCCTCCACAGGTAGGGGGGGGGTGTAGTCCTGGGGCCCGAGGATTGAACATGGGAGTGATGGCTGCTGGAGGTGGCACGCCGGGCTGGATCGGGGGACAATGGTGTACTCATAGTTCAGTAATTTCACACAAGTCCAGTAGTAAACCAAGTTGCCAGCGGCCGGCTGCCTTAGGATGGTGCATTCGGGTCCCACACCCAAGTTAATGAACAGGTATCCCTTCCTCCTGCACTTTGTGTTTGTATTTTCTTCTGGATGAATTTGCATGGAATGGAGAAGTCCACTCCTGGTTCTTTATGTGTTGGGAGCTGTGGCCCGTGAAAGCTGACCCTTTGGATTTCAGTGGGTTCTGACGGACAGCCTATGCCCCGCGTTGGGCTTCCGTTTCGCTCTATTTGGGCAGTTAATGGGACAAAGTCACGAACCTTGTCCACGGCTGGTTAATTGGAGAGGGGCTTGCAACCTTCCTCGCTCTAGGGTCCAGGCACCACGACTGTGCACGGCCTCCGGACCGGATTCCCGCTGTCGGCACCGGTGGGCTACAACCCTGCCCCAGTCCACTTTAGGTCTCCCGCGACCGGATCTCAGTCGCCTGTGGCCCTATTCACTGTCTGCCATCTTGCCGGGTAGTCCAAAGGCTATTACCCCTAACTACACTTCTCAGTGTTTGCTCCATTTCCACTTGACTGTCTACACTTCAAAGCCTGAACTTGGTCTGCACTTGACTGTGGTGTAAACTAGACTGTTGTATTCCCGCCTCTGACACCTCAGGACTCCTAGGTGGGCGTTCTCATCCGCCTGATCCTGCCCATTGGTGTGCCCGTATTATCATGTGGGGGTGGCTAGGGTTTAATGGCTGTGTGTTATACCTAAGTGTGGGTTTTGATGTTGACAAGGAGGATGTACACATTTGTGACTACCTGGTTTTGCCAGGGCGTCACATCTACACTTACTTTTCACAAACGTTATTAAGGGGGATTTATGACACCCAATAGTGTTTATTTGCTTAACCTTTTTCCAGTATTTACTTCCCCTTGCTTGCTTGTTTAAACAACAGCTTTTGTCTACCTAGAATATTAGATTTTCAATTAGCCTTTTCAGAGAGAGATACTAGTACTACCTAATGGAGGTAGCAATCATAAAAGTCAATTTTGACCACTTAAAATTATATACCATAGGATATATGATAGGAAGCCAAGCCAGAAACTCTGAACACACATGTTTTGGGGTATTTTACACTTATCAGTGCAAAGACGAAGAAGCTTGGCTGAGTATTAGAATTACTACACCAATTACTACATCCAATAGATGGTACTAAAGTTTCAGTCCTCTTCAATTCTAAACAGTCTATTTGCATATTTAATTCTTGATGAGAACAAAGTACGACTGATAATTCTTCCTACACCAACTTGATGCTGTCCAGAAGAAGATCCTTTACCCCTTAAACACTCTTGACACTAGAAAAACATATTCATTGATTATTGCGTTGGCATCTCAGCCCCTTCAAGCTCCACCCCGTCAAACTGCTTTTTTTTTCTTTGGTTTTTGACTTGTTTCAGACCAATTTCTTGTTAAATTGTTCATGGGCAAACAATACCTCTCCTCTCATGGTCAATTATCTAGTTCTATAGAAGAGGAGAAGATAGTTCTGTTTTTGTGTGATGTCACAGGAAGGGAGGAAAATGCTTACAGGAGAGGTAACATGACTTAAGGCCCAGTCACACTAAACAACTTACCAGCGATCCCAACAACGATACAACCTGATAGGGATCGCTGGTAAGTTGCTAGGAGGTCGCTGGTGAGATGTCACACTAAGCGACGCTCCAGCGATCCCACCAGCAACCTGACCTGGCAGGGATCGCTGGAGCGTTGCTACACGTGGAAGCATGCTGCGCTTGGTAACTAAGGTAAATATCGGGTAACCAACCCGATATTTACCTTGGTTACCAGCGCACACCGCTTAGCGCTGGCTCCCTGCACACCTAGCCACAGTACACATGGGGTTAATTACCCGATGTGTACTGCAGCTACATGTGCAGAGAGCAGGGAGCCGCGCACACTTCTTAGTGCTGGCTCCCTGCTCTCCTGCCTACAGTACACATGGGGTTAATTACCCGATGTGTACTGCAGCTACATGTGCACAGAGCAGGAGCTGGCACTGACAGCTGAGAGTGGCGGAGGCTGGTAACGAAGGTAAATATCGGGTAACCAAGGGAAGGGCTTCTTGGTTAACCGATATTTACATTGGTTACCAGCGTCCGCAGATGCCGGCTCCTGCTGCCTGCACATTTAGTTGTTGCTCTGTCGCTGTCACACACAGCGATGTGTGCTTCACAGCAGGAGAGCAACAACTAAAAAATGGCCCAGGACATTCAGCAACAACCAACGACCTCACAGCAGGGGCCAGGTTGTTGCTGGATGTCACACTAAGCAACATCGCTAGCAAGTTGTGCATCAGCAGCGATGTTGCTTAGTGTGACAGTACCTTTATGCCCATAGTAATCTACACAAAATTAGTAGTAGAAAGCAACAGCACATATATCTTATACATTTATTAGGCTAGGTCCACACAAAATTTTTTGAAGAGTCTTTAGGAGTGGATCCACTAAAAAAGTATTGCAAAAATTATCTTAAAAAAACCCCATGTGAAACACTCTTCCTATTTATTTACATGGTAATCATCTTTGTTCATATATACAGTTTTGAGATGCAAAAAATACACGTTACTTCTTTGATATTCACTCACTTCTCTCAATTGCACATATAATGTCAAAAGGTGGAAAAAATGGTACAGAAAAATATTTTCAATTCCTTTCCAAAACTGCTTCAAGAAACCTCTTTCTGCATGAAAAAGTGGTCATTTTTGAAAACCTTAAAAATGGCACTTATAGCTTTAAGATAAAAGACACTCCCAGTGATATTTTAAGTCTTGCACAACTAAATTAAGGACTCTTTAGCTTCTAGAAAAATTCAATATATGATCCAAATATGCAAGAAAATTCATTGACAACCCACATTACTCAATTAAACCACATGTTGACACATTTAACACAAAAATCTCAGAATATCACAAACTATTAAATCTGATCATCTCTTGTCAGATACTCTTGGGAAATGTAGATACAAGAGGAAAAGTAAGGGATGACACGTTTGTAACTCAATGGCTATTTCAGTTGGACTGTTGCATCACATAATGCATTATATTATTTAAAAATATATATTAACCCCTTAATGACCATGGGCCATTCTGCTGCTACGTCCTAAGCCATTATAGTGTATTCACCTGTGGCTGCTGCGAGCAACCGGCGGTGATTCACCCACATGTCTGCTGATTTGTACAAATGACATGGGAGCCTTGCAGGCAAGGGTGGATCCGTGATCCATCTGCACCTCTTAACCCCTTAATTCGCGTTGTTAAAATGTGACAATGTGATTTAAATGCCTGTCATGCCTGCTGTGATGTGATCACTGTGTCAATGGTTGCCATGGTAGCACAGGGTCATGTGATGACTCCTGTAGCTCACTTGACTCACTTCCTATTCCAGCCAGCCAAGTGCTGCCTGTAACAAGAGATGAGAATTTCTGGTGATCTCAGCTGTGTAGCTGTGATCAACAGAAATGAATGAGTGATCAGACTGCTGATCCTTATAGTCCCCAAGGGGGATAGTAAAATAAAAAAAGTAAACATAGGTTTTAAAGTTTTTTAAAAAATAAAAGTTCAAATCACCCCCCTTTTGCCCCATTGAAAATTAAAGGGTTTAAAAAAATAAAATAAAAAACAGGAGGAATCCTGTATAATGAAGAACAGAGGTTGGCTTATCTTCCAGGCAGAGCATGCCCCATAGCCCAAATGATAGAAGATGTAAAAGAAGTTTTTTGACAAATGTTCCCTTATCCAGGAGGCATACAGGTATGGCAAGTTTCACGTTTATTCCACCTGAATGCCCATATTAACAACTAAAAAATGCAAAAGTGTGACACATTCCTTTAAAGAAATGGTAATTTTTATAGTGTCACACTCTGCTGGCACTGTTTATTTGGGACACCTTACTAGCAGTATTTTTTATTGCAGGTATTCTGCTGGCGCTTATTGTACTTTGGTGAGGTTTATCTCTACGATGACCCTCCAGAGATATTATGGGAAATAAAATGAAATCATGAACTGTGCTTGTATCTATGTTTTTCTGCCCTGCGTGAGATTTAAAGTGCAACTTATAGAGAATAATAAACTCTGCCATAAGATGTTATAGGAGCACAAAAACAGGTCAGTTCTTGGGTATGCAATGTATATCAAAGCACATATGACCTTTCATGATATTATAAGGATCTGTAAGAATCATGTATCTGAAGAAAGACTCGTAAGTGCATTCTTAAGAGTATGCTGCACATCTCATAAATGACCCTATCTGTGCTGGTTTTCTTGTAAACTTTTGCTTGTAGAGCAACTTATTTTCCCCATGCTTGCTTCAGAGTTGCAATCAAAGAACTGTGACTGTTTATAACTAGGGATGGACGAATACTTCGATTATTCGGCTTCGTGAATTTTTTCCAAATACCTCGCCGCTATTCGACTATTCGCGAATATTCGATGCGCAATGTAATTCTATGGGAAACCGGAATAACAACTATTCAGAACTATTTGGGTTTCCCATAAACTTAAGGGCACTTTACGTGATACACAAACGACGGGGGCGGGTACGCTTGCTAGCGATATCGCTAGCAATATTGTAGCGTGTAAAGCCCCCTATTCATTGCGCATCGAATATTCGAATAGCGGCAAGTTATTCGGAAAATATTTGCGAAGCCGAATAATCGAAGTATTCGAGCATCCCTCTTTCTAATATTAGGGGTGATAAAGTAGTCTGGCTATTATAATCATGATGATACGTCAATAATCTCTTATATATACACGTGTGTAAATAATAAATAGGGCTAAAGTTAATGTAAAGAACATACAAAGAAACTATGGAACTATATCATGCTTGTCCTTAATTTTACATCGCATGCTTATTAGGAATTTAAGATTTTAAAATATACATTATACTGTCAATAAGCTGTTGCTACATTGATTTTCTGAAAATATATAGGTTAAAGGACGATGTAAAGAACAGCACTATGTGCAAAGCATATAAAATGGCAATGGACGCAATAAGTATGGACTAGAATGACAGGACATTGTAGCTGGATCTGGCTTTTGATAGACACATAACAACGAAAGCTTATCAACTGGTTGCAGCAAGCATGTAGTCAGCATCTAATGCATGTGCTATTCATAGCCTTCATTCTAGGTCAGAAAAAGAAAAACAAACCAGTCCTGGATCCAGAGAGGTAATGTGTAAACAATCTTAATTTGCAGCCTTTGCATTTTGAAGCATATACCTGTTTTGTCTAGAAATTGGAAAAGGCTTCAATAGAATAAATATTTTTTCCCAAATCCTGCCACCGGGAAGGACCAGTTTAACATAAATACAGAATTGAAAATGTTATACACATTTTGTAAATAAAATAATACAAACACGTTGCCATCGTTGATAAAGATTATAATATGGACCATATATTGTATAACAAAAGTAACATGTTGAGATGTTAACTTAGAAGAAAATGCAGAAGAAGGAAAAAAGAGAAAAATAATTGCTGTAAATATCCAGATTTTATTATTTGTACTTAAGGCTATGTGCCCACGCTGCGGATTTACCGCGGATTTTGCCGCGGATTTGCCGCGGATTTACCGCGGATTTGCCGAAAATCTGCAGCAGCGGCACTTCCAAGCCATTTCAATGGCATTTTGGAAATGCTGTGCCCATGCTGCGGATTTTTCCGCGGCGGATTTGCCGCGGATTTTGATCCAGAAAAATTTGCAGCATGTCAATTGTTTGTTGCGGATTTTGGTGCGGATTTGGGTATAGAATGGGAAAAAAAAAAAAAAATCCGCATCAAAATCCGCGGCAAATCCGCGGTAAATCCGCGGCAAATCCGCGGGTGCGGATTTGCCGCGAAAGTCGCGGATTTTCAGGCAGAAAAGTCCGCAGGTACATTCTACCGTGGACACATAGCCTAAGAGGTTGTCCAGTGCTCTCATACTAATGACCTAAAGATTGTGGAGGGGGAGTGAAAAACCAGCATCTACCATGGATCAGCTGTCATCACCTGTAACACCGACATTTCTGCGGAGACGCCGACTTACTCATCGCCCCGGCAGGGTCGCGTCCTTCCACACTGCCACGCAGCCATCCACATGCTCTGCTGCCTTCTTTCCCTCTTGGGTCCTGTACATGCCGTACAGTGTTTACGGTAGTGCATGTGTGGTGCCCCTGAGGCTTCCGTGGCCACAGAAATATTGCACCTCATTCAGAGGTGTGCTATCCCATCCCGGGTAAGAATGGGGTCACCTACCGGTTCACAGATAAAACCTGCACACGCCAATTGGTAGGCATACACCGGGTCAGGGATAGTGGCAGTAAACCCCATAGATGATCTGGTCATGGGGCAATAAGTCCCATCTACAGGTTGCAATGGTGTGGGTGGGGCCTAGCCAGGGGTAGTGTGGGAGGAGTCATAGAGAATGAGTAGAGGAACAAGTCAGTCAGTTCCAGAAGGAAAGGAGTGAAGGAGGCTCCTGGTGGAGATCCTGGGGTCTTGCGGCATGAACTGGGTCACCTTACCGGTCTGCGACAGCGGGCTGGCCGCTCCACTACAGCCGGATATGACCGCGGTTTCCACCAGTCTGGTCTGCCAACGGCAATTGGCCCAGTTCCAGCTGGAGCGGGAGCGCCGGGAGGCGCAGCGTGCCAACAAAGACGCTGCTAACCTGGCAGCGAAGGAGAAGATGAGAAAGGCCAGGAAAGCCACCCATGGCCCAACCCGGATAGGCCACATCATTGACTTCTGCTTGAAGCGAGGATGGGGCTTCATCAGGGAACCCGGGCTGGGTAAAGATATTTTTGTGTCCTGACAGGACATAGAGGAGCACCTGCAGCGGTTCCACCCAGGGCGCGACGTCCGCATCGGAGATCGGGTGGAGTATACTCGTTTGATGGGTACCCGGGGGTGGTATGCCCTTGATGTCCATGTTCATTGGGAGGACGCAGCCCCGATTGCATCACCCCGCAGCAACCCTCCAGCAGCAGTATCCTAGGACCAGGGGACTCAAAGCAGTTTAAGCATGGCCTATTTGAATCCTGTGGCCATGCCTGAGCTCGATCCTAAAGTGTAAAGGACCACCTATCTGAATGTAAATAGCCCCTCTTCTGCCCCCATTTCTTTTTGAAGACGTCCCTTTCCTGAATTAGCCTACCCGTTGTTTTTTGTGAAGATGCCCCTAACCTACCCCTACTGTTTATGAACAACCGGTCCACCGAACTTTAGGTGGCCGGACAGTTAAATATTGTTTTAGTAAAGTGTAAGATTGAGTTGATGGACATGTGGGCCACTGGACTAGGTGTGGCCAGGACTCCAACATGTATATAGTTGAACCGGTTGTGCACCCTACCAGAATTATGGTGGGAAAGTATTCCACAAGACAAATGGTGCATCTGGACAGTAAAGTGCACCAAAGACTCTAAAGTTTATTAACATGTTCTGCAATGTTTAAGAGATGTGCCTCCCATAAAGGGAAGAAAAGTTTATTGTTAACCTGTTATTTTAGCATACAAAAATTTTGCAGTTAACACCACTGTATTTTTGTTTCAGCCCATGGACATGCTGGGATTTGCGGTGGGGGAGTGTGGCGCCCCTGAGGCTTCCGTCGCCACAGAGATATTGCACCTCATCCAGAGGTGTGGTATCCTATCCCGGGTAAGAATGAGGTCACCTACCGGTTCACAGATAAAACCTGCACACACCAATTGGTAGGCATACACCGGGTCAGGGATAGTGGCAGTAACCCCCATAGATGATCTGGTCATGGGGCCGTAAGTCCCATCTACTGGTCCCAATGGTGTGAGTGGGGTCTAGCCAGGGGGAGTGTGGGAGGAGTCAGAGAGAGTGAGTTGAGGAACAAGTCAGTCAGTTCCAGAAGGAAAGGAGTGAAGAAGGTTCCTGGTGGAGATACTGGGGTCTTGCTAGGCCCAGGTGACACCAAAGAAGGGATTCCAGGGTCACGGAAGGGCAATTGTCCTGTGACCTGTTTTACTAGAAGATCGGGTGGAGGGATCCGGCTGCAAAATCAGGAACGGTCCCTAGCCTGAGGGAAGAAAAGACATTTCCTTAAAGTAAAACCGAAGGCCTGGGAGATCGTTGCAGGCGCCCAGGGCTACAACCCGCCACAGATCCCCGGTAAAGGCGAGCAAGTTATGACTGAGGTCAGCCACCTTTGTACAGGCCCTGTGGTGGAGGCGCAAGACAGTCCAATATAGTTGAGCGCTGGGAGACAGCCAGAGAAACGACACATAAATGGGTGCACCGGTACTGACCCTTGACCTACCTGGGATTAGTGGAGGCCCACAACAGCGGATCCAGACATACTGCAGGTAACTGGTCCGCGCAACTGTGAGACTAACAGTGAGTAAACATCTTAACTGCAAGCCCTGTGTCATCTGCTCTATCCTGCACTGCATCACAAACACCATAGACTTTACCAAGCACCAAAGGTTGCCACAGGGCACCCGCTCTACCTGTGGAGAACAAGAAACACCTCAGCTGCCATAACATCAGCCCCGGAGGTCCCTTCCAGCAGCTGCGGCTCCAAAGCTACAAATTATCACAGGTGGCGTCACGACTCTTATATAAACATTATCACCGTCTCCCCCAATATTGCCACATTAAGTGACTCCACCAGGGTCACAGAGTCGGGCCCCGCCACCGCTGACTACCCCGGACTAGTCCGGCCCAACACCGAGTCACCCAAGGCCCTGGGGCGGGCGAATCACTTGTATGATGTACACATGCAAACCCTTCTCTTAAAGGGATGGTGTGCCATTTCTAGGAAATGTAGTTAAATGTATGTATTTAAGGCATTCTCCCATTAGGACAGGTGCCTGCACAATGCCTCTAGTTAGTCAGTCTTTCTCTAGTCTGCTAGCTAGGTGGTTGTCAGTTCCTGAGCTCCTGTTTTGCTATCCCTGTGTCTTCGGCACCTGTCTTCCCATACATGTGTACCCTTGCCATGTACACCATTCCTGTCTGCACCTGTCTGTCCAGCCTGCCTCAATCACTCCACATGTATCCGTCTATTCCTGAGTTTGTCACCTGTCCTGGGTTCAGCTTCCACAGTCCATGTCACTTCCCTGGGAGTAGTACCTGGTGTCCACCTCGTGGTAGGTGCTTAGTCAAGCCCCTCCCTCTAAGGCGTAATCCCAGGGTCCCCTTGTGGTCCAGGGGGTCCACTAATCTCACTCGCTGCCCCTACATTGCCATGAACGTTATTTCAGCTTTGGTGGTTGCCAGTTGCATACAATATGTGAATGACATGAAGAGTACATCAAATTTATGAGCCACATTAATTTTTTGCAATTCCATAATATGGAAAAGATACAGGCAATTTGAACAAGATTTATATTATAAAAATATTTTATATACAGTAGGTGAAGATTAGAATATCTCCATAATATGGAATCTGATATAGCTTGACCCAATTTGTGTGATTCTCTAATGTATTCTTCTTACTATAAGGCTGTTAAAGAGTATCCATCATTCTATATTTCATTTCATAAATCAATAATGAACGTGAACATAATACACTATGCAATATATAATATCAGAGAAATCTGCTTCTTTCTCCCCCAAGACTGATCAATTGATTTCAAAATTTTCATATCACCAGTGAAATCTATATTTGTTAAAGACAGATTTATTTCATTACTGAAAAAGGAGCAGACAGTTGCTGCTGCTAAAATTCTATGGAGAAAGGAGGGGAAGGTGTGAGTAGACAGACACAGCCCATCCCTCTACTCCCGATTCGATCTTCATAGAATCTCAACAGCAATTTCTATCTCCTATCTCAATAATGAATTAATCTGTCTTCACTGAATACAGATTTTACCCATGAATAGTGGCAAGTGAACCCGAACAGTAAAGTTCAGTGTTTTTGTACTGAACACAGACTTTACGAAAAAATCCATGTCCAAGTTTGGACAACGGGTGCTCTACGTATGTTGACCACTCGATCCAGCATTGCTGTGCTCTGGTAACCTTGGGGCTCAGCCCAGTGTGGGCCGCTTGCAATGCTTGAATGTCTCACACTGGGGGTAAAGTCAGCGTTATCGAATGTAGTGTGTACAAAAAAAAAAAAAAAACCCCTCCACCCCCTAAAAGTGTTCTGTTTATGGCAGGCTACATGTAAGTAGAGAGCCAAATTTCCCAATCAGTAACTTCCATTAAGGTTCTGGTCAAACATGAATCCAGAACAGAACTTTATCTAAAGTCCAGCTGAACCCATCACAACCGAACTTCCATGGGTCTTCTAATCTCTACCGATGAATTGAAAGCAAATAATCAGTCCCATAGGAGAGAAAAAAACAGATTTCTCTGCTATGATATTTTAAAAAGATTGTTATTTGCATATCATAGTATCATAGTTTTTAAGGTTGAAGGGAGACTCTAAGTCCATCTAGTTCAACCCATAGCCTAACATGTTGATCCAGAGGAAGGCAAAAAAAAACCCAATGTGGCAAACAAGTTCCAATGGGGAAAAAATTTCCTTCCTGACTCCACATCCGGCAATCAGACTAGTTCCCTGGATCAATACCCTGTCATAAAATCTAATATACATAACTGGTAATATTACATTTTTCAAGAAAGGCATCCAGGCTCTGCTTAAATGTTAGCAGTGAATCACTCATTACAACATCATGCGGCAGAGAGTTCCATAGTCTCACTGCTCGTACAGTAAAGAATCCTTGTCCGTGATTATGATTAAACCTTCTTTCCTCAAGACGTAGCGGATGCCCCCGTGTTCCAGTCGCAGGCCTAGGTGTAAAAAGATCTTTGGAAAGGTCTCTGTACTGTCCCCTCATATATTTATACATTGTGATTAGATCCCCCCTAAGCCTTCGTTTTTCCAAACTAAATAACCCCAAGTTTAATAACCTGTCTTGGTATTGCAGCCCACCCATTCCTCTAATAATCTTGGTGGCTCTTCTCTGCACCTTCTCCAGTTCAGCTATGTCCTTCTTATATATCGGTGACCAGAATTGTACACAGTATTCTAAGTGCGGTCGCACTAGTGACTTGTACAGAGGTAGAACTATATTTTTTTCATGAACACTTATACCTCTTTTAATACATCCCATTATTTTATTAGCCCTGGCAGCAGCTGCCTGACACTGTCCACTAAAGTGAAGTTTACCATCCACCCATACACCCAAGTCTTTTTCTGTGTCTGTTTTACCCAGTGTTCTACAATTAAGTACATAATCATAAATGTTATTTCCTCTACCCAAGTGCATGACCTTACATTTATCTACATTAAACTTCAATTGCCACTTCTCAGCCCAATCCTCCAATTTACATAAATCTCCCTGTAATATAAAATTATCCTCCTCTGTATTGATTACCCTGCAGAGTTTAGTATCATCTGCAAATATTGAAATTCTACTCCGCATGCCCCCAACAAGGTCATTTATAAATATGGTGAAAAGAAGCGGGCCCAATACTGACCCCTGTGGTACCCCACTATGAACTGAGACCCAGTCCGAGTACGTACCATTAATAACCACCCTTTGTTTCCTATCACTGAGCCAGTTTTTAACCCAGTTACACATATTTTCCCCTATCCCCATTATTCTCATTTTATGTACCAACCTTTTGTGTGGCACCGTATCAAAAGCTTTTGAAAAGTCCATATACACAACATCCACTGCATTTCCCTGGTCCAGACTTGAACTTACCTCTTCATAGAAGCTGATCAAATTAGTTTGACAGGATCGATCCCTCATAAACCCATGTTGATACTCTGTCATAAGGTTATTTTTCTTGAGATACTCCAGTATAGCATCTCTCAAGAAACCCTCAAGGATTTTACCAACCGTAGAGGTTAAACTTCCGGGCCTATAATTTCCCGGCTCAGTTTTTGTCCCCTTTTTGAATATTGTCCCCTTTTTGAATATTTGTCCCCTTTTTGAATATACAATATACACTGTTGATGTATGAAATTAATAATAAAAGGTGGGCTACTCTTTAATATCAAATATCATAGAATTTGGTGCAGCTGTAAAATTCAATAGTTATGATCCCAGCATCTCAATACCTCCTCTAATTGGTGCTGCTCCACTGATTAAAGAAGTGTTTTTCTTCTTCTTCTGTGTCCTTCTATTCTAAAGTTATATTTTCCCTCCAAACTAAAGGTAGACATTTTCCTTTCAATCAAATTGTTGTGTAAAGGCCGCTTTACACGCAGCGACATCGCTAATGAGATATCGTTGGGGACATGGAATTCGTGATGCACATCCGGCCTCATTAGCGACTTTGTGTGTATCACATACGAGCGTCTGCTAACGATGAAAAATACTCACCACATTGTTGATTGTTGACACGTCGTTCATTTCCCAAATATCGTTGCTCGTTCTGGACGCAGGTTGTTCATCGTTCCTGAGGCAGCAAACATCGCTACGTGTGACACCCCAGGAACGACGAACAACAACATACCTGCGTCCTCCGGTAACGAGGTGGGAGTGACGATCCTGCGGCTCCTCTCCATCCCTCCGCTTCAATGGGTCTTCTACTGGGTGACGTCGCTCTGACGCCGAACAAACCGCCCCCTTAAAGAAGAGCTTGTTCGGCGGGCACAGCGACGTCGTTTGTAAGGTAAGTTAGTGTGAGGCGCACCAGCGATTTTGTGCGCCATGGGCAGCGATTTGCCCATGACGCACAAACGACGGGGGCGGGTGCTTTCACTAGCGATATTGCTAGCGATGTCGCTATGTGTAAAGTGGCCTTGACACAGACCTTCCCTGTGGGCCCGGCAGCATTTTCATTGGCTAACGTGTAGAGGAGAAAAGGCAATGTGTCCAAATTCTTAGGTATATGTCCCGTTGATGTAAGGGAAAATTTGTGTCTTCTTTGTCGGGGAGGATAACTTTAGAACAAAGGTGGACAAAAGTTCCAGAATCAGTGAAGCAGCACCAATTAAAAGAGGTACTCAGATTAAATAAAAAAATTCAGTGAAAGGTTTTTTTAACCCCTTAAAGACACAGACAATAACAATTTTTGCACTTTCATTTTTTTCATTCCCTTTTTTAAATAGCAATTACTTTTCTATTTTCTTGCCAACACAGACTTATTAGGAATAATTGCAGAACAAATTGTAGTTTTGAAAGACACCATTCATTTTACCATACAGATTAAGGGTAAATGGCAACTAAATTTTGAAGCACAGTGAATTTGTGAAAACTTCCCAATTCTGACATTATTTTTTTAGGTTTACTTTTACAACATTAACTGTGTGGAAAAAATAACCTGACACTATCATTCTCTATTTTATAATAGATATATCAAATATGTTTGTTTTTTGTACGGTAATATTTTGGTGACTTAAAAAAAAATCTTGAACAGTGTAAAAAAGTATATATTTTTTTCACCTTTTTGTAAGACGCATGTATTTAATTTTTCATCAATTAAATAGTATGAGAACTTTGATATTGTGTTTTGAGCTGTGTTTTGGTTATATTATATTTTGATTGCATCTTATTGCATTTTTTTAAAATGTTGCGGCAACTGAAAAAACAAAATTATGTCATTTTGATTTTCTTCCTCTTTACAGCACTTACTAGGGCGCTGTATATTAAATTTTAGACTTTGATAAATTGCACTTTTAGGGGCACTAGGATAACTAATGTGTGTGTTTTTTTAAATTTCTTTATTTTTTACATAGAATAAGGGATGGGGTAATTAAAATGTTTATGTCTTTTTATTTTTTTAATTCAAATTGTTTTTTTCAAAAATTTTCAATTTATTTTTTAGCCTCCTTAAAGAACTTTAACATGATGATTTTATCTCTGTTACTATATATAGAAACACTACAGTATTGTTCTATGTTGCACAAATCATGATCTTCTATGTTTCACTGCCTATGGCTAGACATCACAGGAGGATTGCCATAACAGGCAAAGAGACTTTACATGGCCCCAAGCGGAAATAGCAACAAATTAGATCCTTGGGATGTCATTGTGTGGGGACCTTTGGATCACATTGTGCAGCTTAAATGCCACTTTCAGTGATTGACAGCAGCATTTAAGTTGTTGGGGGCATGCGGAGTAGAATTTCAATATTTGCAGATGATACTAAACTCTGCAGGGTAATCAATACAGAGGAGGATCATTTTATATTACAGGGAGATTTATGTAAATTGGAGGATTGGGCTGAGAAGTGGCAATTGAAGTTTAATGTAGATAAATGTAAGGTCATGCACTTGGGTAGAGGAAATAACATTTATGATTATGTACTTAATTGTAGAACACTGGGTAAAACAGACACAGAAAAAGACTTGGGTGTATGGGTGGATGGTAAACTTCACTTTAGTGGACAGTGTCAGGCAACTGCTGCCAGGGCTAATAAAATAATGGGATGTATTAAAAGAGGTATAAGTGTTCATGAAAAAAATATAGTTCTACCTCTGTACAAGTCACTAGTGCGACCGCACTTAGAATACTGTGTACAATTCTGGTCACCGATATATAAGAAGGACATAGCTGAACTGGAGAGGGTGCAGAGAAGAGCCACCAAGATTATTAGAGGAATGGGTGGGCTGCAATACCAAGACAGGTTATTAAACCTGGGGTTATTTAGTTTGGAAAAACGAAGGCTTAGGGGGGATCTAATCACAATGTATAAATATATGAGGGGACAGTACAGAGACCTTTCCAAAGATCTTTTTACACCTAGGCCTGCGACTGGAACACGGGGGCATCCGCTACGTCTTGAGGAAAGAAGGTTTAATCATAATCACAGACGAGGATTCTTTACTGTACGAGCAGTGAGACTATGGAACTCTCTGCCGCATGATGTTGTAATGAGTGATTCACTACTAACATTTAAGCAGAGCCTGGATGCCTTTCTTGAAAAATTTAATATTACCAGTTATGTATATTAGATTTTATGACAGGGTATTGATCCAGGGAACTAGTCTGATTGTTGGATGTGGAGTCAGGAAGGAAATTTTTTCCCCATTGGAACTTGTTTGCCACATTGGGGTTTTTTTTGCCTTCCTCTGTATCAACATGTTAGGCTACGGGTTGAACTAGATGGACTTAGAGTCTCCCTTCAACCTTAAAAACTATGATACTATGAAGTTAGTAATAGCAGTGGTCAGTGGTAGTGTTGATAACTATTATAAGGCTGAATAGCATCCGATGCGAGTGCTTTGGATGTGATATGATAATGACCTTTTGCTCCCGCTGTGCTGCCAGTATGAACCGAGTGTCATTACACTGTGATCTGATCCTACGATCGGATCACAGCTGCGGAGAAGAGGGAAAGATTAATCTCCCGTTCTCCTCCATTGTCAGCTGATGCGATTATCACACTGCACTCGGATGTCATCCGAGTGCAGTCCGATGTTTCACTTGCACCCATAGACTTGTATGGGTGTGAGTGACACACCTCTCGCTGACAATCGCAGCATGCTGCAAGTTTTTGCTAATCCAGAATCTGGATGAGAAAAAAGCATGATCATCTGTTCTACATCATTGAACAACATTTGTCCGAGTGCAATGCAAGATTTTCTTGCATTGCAATCGTTCAAGTCATACGCTTATGTAAGCGTATCCTTAAAGGCAGACTCTGGATGTGTAAAAGAGCCATCATCTGCTTGTGTAAATTGGTCTCTGCTGTTCAGCTGGGTCCAAATACCCTGACACACTCCATCACATAATAGAATGTCCTTCCTGATTGCTCACTATGCTGCATAGATTGAACATCTTGCTTACTATTCTCCAAGGGGTTACATAACATCAGTCACTTTACATTAGGCCGCAAAGGGGAATGCATAATTTAGCATGGAGTCAGTTAAATACCTATAGGGAGTACCAGCTTGTTTATATACATATAGATAAGTACCAGCTTATTTATATATATATATATATATATATATATATATATATATATATATATATATATATATATATATATATATATATATACTGTATATATTTTAGACAGTTTTACATTTTTAGAGCTACTCTGTTCTATGTGTCTAAGTTTTTTTTATTGTTAGCTACTATTGTATACAGCCATTACTTATCAGTGGCATCAGTTTGAAATTGTTATTATTGAAGATGAATGAATCAATTCTAATTAAAACAAACTTGTTCAGACTTTTTTTTAAATTCACTGAAGGGGGTGATTTTCAATACTCATTTCCAAAAAATGACTGTCATCATTTAACATACTGCAGAATATTGAGTCAAACAGGGAAGTATCATGTGACATAAGGCCCAGCTAGAGGGGCATTCCCATAATGCCTTGCAACTATCATATCATATGGTATAGTACATCCAATCAGGAAAGACAGAGCCAAAATAAAAAGAAAAGCAAGAAATGCAGCAGCCATAATGAGATGATGTCACCATTTACCCCTTAGTCATATAAATATGGAGATAAAGGTAGGAAAAACTGAATAGATTGTACAAATAGTTTGACAACAAAGCAGTGAAGAAAATTGTTGATAAAAGAAAACAGAATAATACAAATTTATTTGATAGATTAGGAAATAGGTGAGTCACCATCTCTGAGGTGAGGCCACGGAGGCATATATAGCAGGTATCTGCTGCTTTCTTGATCATTGTAGTTATAGTCCTTGCTTCAGCTAAATTACACTTTTATATATTTTTGCAAGCTACCAATATTGTGTAAGGAAAATAACCTTATTCTTTGCCTACCTTACAAAATCTATATGTCGCACATAGTTCTGAACTTTTGCTCTTTTTCGGCAAAGGAGTGATTGTGTTAAAATAAGAGTATTCAAATAAAAATAAAAATAAAAATAAAATGAAGAGTATATAACAGTAACAAGCTTATTGTAAACACCAGATGCTATCTACTTAATCAAAGCACTATCTGTTCAGATCAATTTTCACTAAGGCTGTTTTTACTTTAAGGAGCGTGAAAAAGTTGGGATACAATCAGTGTCATACACGTCGCTTCAGGCAAATAAAGCTTTGAAGTACTTTAAATATGCAGCTAATCGATTTGCTACAAATTCAATTTCCAACGTTTACTTTACCATACATTATTCTGAAAAATAGTCAAATAAATTAAAAATTGTAATTAAATTGGGTTGAAATTATAAAAAAATCCGCTATAATTTTTTAAGTTTTTATAGTGTTCAATGCGTCTTAAAAAGGACCAAACAATATACTGTATTTTTCGTTTTATAAGACGCACCGGATTATAAGACACACTCCAAATTTAGAGGCGGGAAATAGTAAAACATCATTTTTAATGTTAAAATGAGGGTCGATCTTATAATCATAGTGCGTCTTAATCCTAATGCTCAGTGAAGGAGGTGGAGTGGCTCAGGAAGGTCACAAGAGGCATGGTCAGTGATGCTGCGGGATCAGAAGTGGGGGTGTTGCAGCTCAGGAAGGTCACAGCTCGGGGGTGTCATGGCAGTGGAAGGCGCCATTGACCTGCCAGTGGGCTGCAGGGGTGTCACTGCATTGGAGTAACACAGGAGGGGTTTCTTGGCGGCAGGTGCCATTGATTTAACTTCAGGCTCTTTTGAATCTCTCACAGATGATGAGATGGACTTCAAGAAATTTGCCGTGGAGGTGGCACATACGCAGATAGGACTCTGTGGCCATAATCTTGAAGTCTATTGCATTAACCGTGGATGATTCAATGGAGCCCGCAGTCAGATCAATGCACCTGCCACCGAGACACTCCATCCTGTGACTCTCCTAAGCCATGTCACGGCTCCTCCGAGTCCTCAGTATCGCCGACCCTGCTTCCAATAACCTTGCTTCACCACCCCTGCCCTGGAAAGCCATATCCAGATTTTAATACACACCCCCATTTTACTCCCATTTTTTTTTTTAAATTGTATGTTATAGTCTGGAAAATATGGTAATTCTGCAGGACTGTACAATTAAAGGAATACAAAACTTGTAAGCCTTTTTTTACATCCTTGATATTAAAAAAAAACAAAACACTTTGTAAACAAAAAATGTATTTGAGTCTCCATTTTCTTAAATCTGTAATTTTTTTTTCTGTCAAAACATTGATATTAGGGTTTAATTTTGTGTTTTGAACTGTAATATTTTACTGATTTTACTTTGGCTAACATATAATGTTTTTATGACTTTTTATCGCATTTCACAATGAAAAAAGCATACCAGCAATTCAGGAGGATCATTTTTTTTCAACACTTCCTATTTAACCCCTTAAAGAGAACCTGTCAGTTGCAATATGCACTCAGAACCACGAGCAGTTCTTTCTGAGTATTGCTAATCCCTGCCTAACCAAACCTGTATCTAGTAGCATAGATAAAGAGATCTTTAAAAAGTATTTGTAAAGATCTTTCACTTTATGCTAATGAGCGCAGGGACTAGTCCCTTGGGCATTAGTTCCCCGGCCAGTCTCTCCCATTAGAATGTTTGTACACCCCTGTGGGCGTGCTAACATGCTAATTAATGCCCAGCATCAAAGATGATCTCACTCACCTCTCCGACGCTGAATTTTGGCTCAGTGCACATGACCCGTAGATTCGGTCATGTGCAATATGAAGCCGGGTGGACACGTCCTGGCTTCAAATTGAAGTAGCGTGCATGACTGAAACTCCGGAGTCATGCGCACTAAGCCGAAATTCAGCGTTGGACGCGATGGCAGCGGAGAGGTGAGTGAGATCATCCTGTAATGCTGCTTATTTATTAGCATGTTAGCACACCCACAGGAGCTCACAGGGGCACACAGGGGCGTATTAACATGCTAATGGGGACGGCTGGCCGGGGAATTAACGCCCAGGGGACTAATGCCCTCGCTTATTAGCATACGGTAAAAGATCTTTAGAAATACTTTTCTAAAAGATCTCTTTATCTATGCTAGTGTATACAGGGACGGTTAGGCAGGAAATAGCAATTTGTACCTTGAACTTTTCTTGGTTCTGGGTGCATATTGCACGTGACAGGTTCCCTTTAAGGACTGGCTATTTTTTTTGCATTTTTGTGCTTTAGATTTTCCACCCGTGCCATAACCTTTTTGTTTTCCATCGATACAACCATGTGAGAGCTGGTTTCTTGTGTGATGATTTATACTTTTGAATGACACCATTCATTGTATCATATTATGTAAAGGTAAACAGGAAAAACATTTCAAGTGTAATGAAATAGCAAAAAAACCTGCAATGATTTTTAATTTTTACAGCATTAACTTTACCATAAGACTGACTTAGCAATTTTCATTTTCCAGGTCAGTACGATTATCTAGCTACCAAAATATATAGTATTTTTTATTACTTAATTAATGAAAAAAGTTCTGCAATATTGAAAGAAAGAAAATCTTACTTGTTTCAGGACTTTCCGAGAGCTGTAAGGTTTTCAATTTTGAGGATCTGGAACTATATTAGTGCTTGTTTTTTGTTTTGTTTTTTTTTTTGTCTTTCCCTGTCTGCCTGTCTCTGTCTGTCTCTTTCCTTGTCTGTCTCTATTTCTCTGTCTCTTTCCGCATCTGTCTCTACCATGGTCTGTGTCTTTCCCCATCTATCTTTGTATGTCTCTCTTGCTGTATCCTCCTTCCCTGTCTGCCTGTCTCTGTCCCTGTCTGCATGTCTGTCTGTCTCTTTTCCCATCTGTCTCTTTCCCCATCTGTCTCTTTCCCCATCTGTCTCTTTCCAGGTCTGTCTCTTTCCAGGTCTGTCTGTGTCTGTCTCTTTCACTGTCTGTCTCTGTCTCTTTCACTGTCTGTCTCTGTCTGTCTCTTTCACCGTTTGTATTCTCCTTTCCTGTCTGCCTGTCTCTGTCCCTGTCTGCATGTCTGTCTGTCTCTTTTCCCATCTGTCTCTTTCCCCATCTGTCTCTTTCCCCATCTGTCTCTTTCCAGGTCTGTCTCTTTCCAGGTCTGTCTGTGTCTGTCTCTTTCACCGTCTGTCTCTGTCTCTTTCACCGTCTGTCTCTGTCTGTCTCTTTCCCTGTTTGTCTCTATCCCTCTGTCTCTTTCTCTGCCTGTCTCTCTGTCTGTCTCTCTGTCTGTCTCATATGAGAAAACGGGTTTTATGCCGCGCTAAAAGTCCACTGATGTCAAAAAGATGAAGTCATCTCTTTTATTTTAGTAAATCCAACGCGTTTCAGAGACAAGGACCGTCTCTCCTTCTTCAGGGAAAAAAAAAAAAGGAGACGGTCCTTGTTTCTGAAACGCGTTGGATTTACTAAAATAAAAAAGAGATTACTTCATCTTTTTGACATCAGTGGTCTTTTAGCGCGGCATAAAACCCGTTTTCCCATATGATATTTTCTACCACTATTTGCACGGGGCTGCTGCTTGGACCACGCGGACATTCACATGCTTGCTAAGGAGTTGTGACTGACACAAGCCGACCAGGTGAGTATAACTCTCTTTACTTCTAACGGTAAATACCAGGTAAGACCCTATTGCGCCTTCTGTCTCCCCATCTCTAGTATTCTCTGTCTGTCTGTCTGTCTCTCTCTATCCGTCTCCCCACTGACATCTTATTACCTCACATATAAGCTTCTTATACTATGAATGTCTTTTGTTCCTATAGCAACCACTCACAGCTCCTACTAATAACCTTGTAGCTCCAGGCTCCATTTACTTTAATGGAGGCATGTTTTTTAGAGAGTAACTGTAAAGTGCGGGGTTACATTTTCCTGTCAAAACATAGTCTACGGCGTTCCCTGGGTCACATGAGGTGTCTGTGAAAAATTTCGTGATTGTAAATGCGACGGTGCGGATACACTTTTCGTTTCACTTTTTCCCCATTATGTAGATGGGGCAAAATTGATTGGTAAATTGGAACGCGCGGGGTTAAAATTTTGCCTCACAACTTAGCCTATGACACTCTCGGGGTCCAGAGGTTGTGGCTGTAGCTGTGACGGTGCAGATGCCAATCCCGGACACACACACACACACGTGCATTCAGCTTTATATATATATTATATATATATATATATATATATATATATATATATATATATATACTTTGCTATATTAAATAGTCCCCTTAGGGGTCTTAAACCTGGAGTGATCTGATAACTTGTTTTATATTCAGTAATGCTACTTCATTGCTGTATATAAAATAATTCACTGTCTAATATAAATGCTAGCTTGGGATCCCCCTATTTTTGATAACCAGCCAAGGTAAAGCAGACAGCTGAGGGCTGCAGCCAAAAGTTGAATGCTTTGCCTGCACTGCTTAACAAAAATAGGGGAAAACCCAAGTCATTTTTTTAAATGTATTTATTTAATTTGTTCTTAGCAGCATACACACATCTTGCCCATGCTGAGAAGCCTGTTGATTGGCTGTGATGCAGCCTTTCAACAAACTTTATTAGTATACGAACAGCACCTGTACTCTGAGCTCAGACACAGACTTTTTTAAAAAGTCCATGTTTGAGTTGGAGTCCCGGACACCCCGTGTTTGGTACAAACTCTGAACTTTACTGTTCTGGTTTGCTCATCTCTAGTGAGTGGTGATTCACAAAACCAGGTGGACACTCCCAATCTGTCCTGCACGAATCTCAGCATGGACTCTAAAATCAATGTGAAGAAAAGATTGGCACTCAGTGAGTGGTGATATGATGTCATTATGACACTGCATCACTGAAGAAGAAACTATATATTAGGACTCCTCTGCTATGACTCTCAGATATTCACAATTGAATCCTGTGGCTCCTCAAGTTTGCTAACCCAACGTTTATAAATATCAGGATTGGGTGTACAGGGGGGATCCAGATGACTCCGACTAAAGGATCACTTCACTCATGTTTATAGAGCCCCTTCCTATAGTGCATCATTCCTCTCAACTCCTAAATGTTCAAACCCCTCATACAGCGTATCATCTCTCATGTATATACAGCCCCATGTTGAACTACCTAATTTCTCTCAGCCCCATGCTGCAGTACATTGCTCCTCGTTATACAGCCCATGTATGCAATATATCAGTAGCCTTAAGCCTCTATATATTGCCACACCCTGCATTACATCTCTCTTCTCCATCTCTCTATGTAACTTCCAATCATGTAGAATTTTAGCGCTCTCAGTCTGTAAATGTACAACCTCATCTTGCAGAGCATACCTCTTCTCAGCCCCTCTATATACAGTTCCATCATGCAGTGTTTCACACTACTCAGTCCCTCTATATTCAGTCTCATCCTGAAGAACACCACTATTTTCTGCCTTTCTATATACAACGCCATCCTTAAGCACATCACACTTCTCCACCCCTAGAGATATATTGTAATCATACATTGGATTGCTCTGTCCAGCCATTCTATATACAGCACGTTCATCTCTGGTACACAGAACCCGTCCTGAGCGGTATGAAGGCTGGACATTCCCATCTTGTTTGTACTTTTGTACAATTATTTGCTCAGATGAATGAGGCACTTTCAGGTATCTGGATATTGCACCCAAGGATGAACCAGACTTGTGAAAGACCACAATTCTCTCCATGAGATCTTGGCAGATCAACTTTCCTATGATTCTACGCGAAGAAGCAGTGCGTTTCAGGTGTGCATTAAAAAACATCCACAGATGTGTATTTATCTCAGATGTTGCCAATAAACCTATCAGAAGCTCTCAAAGGCATGACATCATCATATGGGCTGTCCCATATTGTTTAACCACTTCACGACCGGCCGATTTTTCGCTTTCGGTTTTTTTTTCGCCATTCTTTTTCTGAGAGACGTAACTTTTTTATTTTTCAGTCAATATGGTCATGTGAGGGCTCATTTTTTGCAGAACGAGCTGCACTTTTAAATGAAACCATCAGTTTTACCATATAGTGTACTAGAAAACGGCAACAAAATTCCAAATGCAGAAAAATTGCAAAAAAAGTGCGATAGCACTATGATTTTTGAGATATTTTATTCACTGTGTTCAATATATGGTAAAACTGATGTGTAGGTATGATGCCTCAGGTCAGTGCGAGTTTGTAGACACCAAACATGTATAGGTTTACCTTTATATAAGGGGTTAAAAAAATATCGGAAGTTTGTCCAAAAAAAGTGGCGCACGTTTTACGCCCTATTCCGTGACCCGTAGTGCTCTCATTTTTCGGGATCTATGGCTCAATGATAGCTTATTATTTGCGTCTCAAGCTGATGTTTTTAACGGTACCATTTTTGCGCAGATGCTACGTTTTGATCGCCTCTTATTGCATTTTGCGTAAAAGTTGTGGCAACAAAAAAACATCGTTTTGGTGTTTGGAATTTGTTTGCCGCTACGTCGTATACTGATCAGATTAATTGATTTTATATTTTGATAGATCGAGCGTTTCTGAACGCGGCGATACCAAATGTGTGTATATTTTTTTTATTTTTTTAACCCTTTAATTTTCAATGGGGCGAATGGGGGGTGATTTGAACTTTTAGGTTTTTTGTTTTTTTTTTAATTTTTTAAAACTTTTTTTTTTACTTTTCTTTTTATTTTATTAGTCCCCCTAGGGGGCTATTGCGATCAGCATTCCGATCGCTCTGCACTATCTGCTGATCACAGCTACAAGGCGGTAAACAGCAGATACGCTCTCTTTCTCTTTTGCTGTGCCGCTGGCACGGCGAAAGTGAAAGCAAGTCAGGTGTAGTACAGGAGTAATCACATGACCCTGTGCTACCATGACAACTATCGGGAGTCACGTGATCGCGTCACGTGACTTCCGGTATCGGGCGGTAAGTAAATGTTTACCGCGATCGCGCTTATAATGGCGCTGTCACATATTGACAGCGCCATATAAGGGGTTAAACGGCTTGAGCAGATAATGATTCTGCTTGTGCCTAGCAGGCACACATCTCAGCTGTGAAAATCAGCTGAGATTTGTGCCGATCGCAGCATGATGCTGCCGGCAGACCGCGGGCAATAACATTATGACCGCAAGGACGTAATTTTATGGCCCGCGGTCGTTAAGGGGTTAAAGACATATTACTCTTAATGTATATAAACTTTTGACTTTGCAGAAAGTAATAAGTGTGCAATACAGGGTAATATTGTGGTACCGTGTTAGCCAGAAAAATCAATTGAAATACTATGTCCCAAGAATGACGAAAGTATTTTAGGAGTGATACCTTTATAGGCTAACCAGAACAATTATATATAATTTTTCTGATTAGCCTATAAAGGTATCACTCCTAAAATACTTTTGTCATTCTTCGGACATAGTACTTTAACAGAAAGTAATAAAAATGCCTTAAAATATTCTCTCATTATTCTGGCATTTGGCAAATATAAACAATTTTGGTAATCCTAATTGAGCTAAAACGGGAAAGGTTTATTCTTATATCAGATGTATTTTTTTAGATAGTGTACGTAAACATGTGGTTTCAACGGTATGTCTTGTGTAAGGGGGCCTTTAAGCAATGAATTATAGAAAGGTAATTTACTAGCCCTAGATGATAATAAAGGCTAGAATTCAGTTTTGGTGCAATGGTAAAACTAGATATTAACTAGTTTGCCTGTCTTTTATGATGATATTATTCAAATAGAACCCGATAAATGATGTTCAAAGGCAAAATAGCTCTTTAATGGTATTCAGCTTTAACCTGATTACAGAGCCAGTATATTCTGAGAACAAACCCTTATGTACATGTTTATAAATCTCACTATGCTTGGCCACTTCTAAGGTTATACATTTGCACGGTGCAGCTGTTTATTATGCTGACATAGGTATTGTGGTAACAATGCTTAAGGTGCATTTCCACTGTAAGGTAATTGCATTTAGTAAGTGCGCTTTTGGCCACAGATATATAGTAATCCATCAGTATTTTAGAATGTAAAAGCTGCATTAAAAAGTAATGTAAATCTAATGTGCATCAGTTAGGATTCCAAAAAAACAATAATTAGGTGCCTTTAAAATGAAAATGTCAGAGGATAGTCACTTCCAGCGGCACGGAAGAGGATGACTTTAATACATTAGTTGTATGCGTTTAAATTGCCTAGAACAGGTGTATATAAAAAGTTATGATGTACTGTAAAACTTAAGAAACGGTCATAACAACCTTAGCTCTTTTTTATTTCCATAAGGCCATGTTAATCTGTCTTGACCAAGCCGAGAAGTACCAGAAAATAACTTCTGCTAGTTATCTGTAAGACATTGTGCTTGATAAAAGCGTTTGACATTTATTATCTTAAATAAATAAAATAATATTCTAACATATGTTTTGTTCTTTTTTTTTTTTTTTTATAAAACAACAGTTTATTCCTTGTATCGACATTACATTTCAAAGAAAACTCCAGACAAAAAATAAATATTATTTAAATGTAGACCTTTTTTCAACAATGTAATATACATATGTCATTAAAATATATATTTTTTGGGGTGCAATTATACACTCTTTTTAGACAGGTCATTAAACAGCTGTCTGTGAAATTTCTTTCTGTCTAAATATTCAATGTGAGTGGTATTATTGAAAAAATTGGAAGATTAAGGACTACCGCAGGTCAACCACAAAGTGCCAGATCATGTAAGGTGACAAAGCATGACTGTGGTGCATAATGCATATACTGTATGTAGCCATTACTCTGGTTACTCAATAACTGCAGAGATGTAAACCTCTTTTGGCATTAACATAAGCACAAAAACTGTGTATCAACCTTTATGCCATGGTTTTCCATGACCAACAGTTGCATGCAAACTTTACATCGCCGTGACCTAACACAACTGCCAAGTGTTGGATAGAGTGGCTTAAACTATGCTGCCACTGTACTGAGGAGCAGTAGAAACATGTGAAGTGATGAATCACGCTTCTCTCTTTGTGATACTAATGGACAAGTCAGTTTGATTTCGTGATTCCAGAAAGTTATCTTCCAAACTGCGTTGTGCCAACTGTAAATAATGGAGATAGATATAAGCAAACAAGTTCAAGTGCAACTGAATTCTACTTGAATTTTACAAAAATCCACATTTGCAAAAAAGTTTTTAGAATATCATATTCACTTTATCACTGACCTTTACAGTGTGAACAATATTCACTGCGACCATCTGCCTTTCATTGCATCTTCTGATGTCCCGCTACTCACAATGGAATCTTCAGACATCTCATATTGTGCTGGATTTTTGGGTGTCATGGCATCTGGAGGTCATGGTGTACATTGTGATTTCATGCTGCAGTTGACCTCCTGCTTGCCTGCATAAGCCCTCAAGGGTGCTATGACATGTTGAAGTCTGACTATGTTGATGCACTGGTCCTGAAGAAGAGGTATATCCTCGAAACGCGTAGACCGATGGAATAAAAGAATACGTTTATAACATCAATGTGCTACATCTTCATTTTGGCTGATGCGCGGCATTAACCCCCTTTTCACTCTGATTTGTATACTTTATTAAATTGTAAGGGGTTTACAATAACAGGGGAGGGGGTAATTGAAGTATTTAAAATGCATTCTTAAAAATATTGTTGAAATAACAAAGAAGAGGAAGAAGAAAGGAAGAAAGGGTAGGCTAAAAGTGGATGGGAAGGGGTATTGGAGGGGAAGTGGGAATGGAAGGAGTTAGGGAATATAAAGGGGGAGGAGAAAGGGAAGGAGGAAGACGTTGAGGTAATTCGTTAAGTTTCAAAGTCAAGCAAGATTATAAACTCATTCATTTAGCACAGTATATTAACACATTCGGAAATAACATATTTTCACTCTGATTTGTATGCACATCCACGTGGGGCTGCAGCAGACGCCATCATCCTATGCTCTATCAGTGGTTGTGACTATCACAACCATTTCAGGTGAGTGTATTTTTCCTGATCTACCTCACTGATCTGTTGGTATTACACTATCAGCGCTCCTTATTTTTCAGCTTATATATTTTGAAGTCTGACACAGTGTGAGAGGACTGAAGATTACAAAGTGAGTGGTTGGGGATCAGAAGATGTGGCGAGGATCGTACCAGCGGCTATGAGTAGCTGAGGTGGTAGAGAGGTAAAGCCAGAGCAGACAGTGACTATAACATATATATATATATATATATATATATATATATATATATATATATATATATATATATATATGTACAATATATATTATGTTTTTTTATTTTTCTGGATCTTAAGAGATCCCGCAGAATTTTAGATATAATATGCTTCTAGCTTTTCTGGCAGAATTTGGAGAAGGACCTATTCTGTTTCTGCATGACTGCTGGTCAGTGCAGAAGGCTAGTTCATATTTTAGTGAATGACAGAGGCATATTGAACCTAGCCTCAGAGGGTGTAATTCCCATTGAGTCCATTGAGGAAATGGGCCTATTTGCTAATGCCTTTTTTAGATGAATGTGCATCATTGATGTATATTCAGGTAAAATGTATTGTGGAGTAGAACACCACCAGCTTTTTGCACTGAAATTGCTATACAAGTCACCAGCTTATCAAAAACTGAAAGCTGATATCCGTATGCACGTGATGGGCGGACCCAGACTGTAAAAGTCCGGATTTGTTTTGTGCGGGTTCCCAAATATCCGTGCACTGATCCTGGGCTTAGAGTTCTTAGGGAACTCCAGGTAACTATAAGAATTTAGCCACCTGGGTAATTTAAAAAAAAATAAAAGAAAAAGAAAGAAAATACGGAAAAGCAGGCGCGTTATACTTTCCAGTCTCCAGTTTGTCTGTAACACAACTTCCGGGGCCACTCATACTACATCGGGGCCACTCATCCATCATACAAATGCACTGTTTCCCCTGCCTATTGGCATCTGTGATTGGTTGCTATCAGACTGCGCCACCACCCTGTGTGACAGCAAGTCTGACTGCTTGCAATAGCATACTATATGTGTGTCCCTATCATGGTGTAAAACTAAATAAATAATTTAAAAAATTGGCGTTGGGTCCCCCCATATTATGATACCCAGTACAGATAAAGTATACAGAGAAAGGCCGCAGCCCCCAACTGTAAGCTTATCTTGGCTGTGTATCAAAAGAAGGGGGACTACATGTGCCTTTTTGAAAAATTATTTAAAAAAATAATTTAAAAAAAACAGCTTTTAGTCCCCCCTTTTTTGATAACCAGCCATGATAAAGCTAACAGCTGGGGGCTGGTATTCTCATGCTGGGGAGGCCATGGTTATTGGGTCCCTAAAGCCTAAAAGTAGCAGCCTCCAGTTGCCCAGAATTCTTGCATCCATTAAATGCAACAATACTGGTACTTTACCTGGCTCATCCTGAATGCCCTGCTGCAATGGAAATCATGGTAATAAGGGTTAATGAAAGCTTACAACCACTACTAAACCCTAGTTTAGTAATGGGGAGGGTTTATAAGACCCACCATTACTAATCTGTAAGTGAAAATAAATAAACACAAACGACAAAAAAATTCTTTTTTCTAATATATAAAGCTGAATGTGTGTATGTATGTGTCTGTGTATGTATGTATGTATGTCCGGGATTGGCATCTGCACCGTCGCAGCTACAGCCACAAAATTTTGCACACTCACACTTCTGGACCCCAAGAGCGTCATAGGCTATGTTTTGAGGGGACATTTTAACTTTACAGTTATTCACCAAAAAAACTGCCTCCATTAAAGCAAATTGAGCTAGGAGCCACAGTGCAGCCAGAACTTCAGAAGAATGTGCAGCCACGCCCTTAAATGGAATGTTGGCGTGTCTCAAAGCAGCCAGGGAAAGAGACATACACAGACGGGAAAGAGGCAGACACAGACAGTGTAAGAAACAGACATAGACATGATAAGAGACAGACACAAAGAGACAGACACAGACAAAGAGACAGACTGACAGGGAAAGAGACAGACAGGGAAAGAGAGAGACAGGTAAAGAGACAGACACAGACAAAGACAGAGACAGACACACGGAAACAGGCAGACAGGCAAATAGAGGGAAAGAGACAGACAGGGTAAGAGACAGACAAAGACACGTAAAGAGACAGACAAAGAGACAGACACAGGGAAAGAGACAGAGGGAAAAAGACAGACAGGGAAAGAGAGGGAAAGAGACAGACAGGGAAAGAGAGGGAAAGTGAGGGAAAGAGACAGACAGGGAAAGAGACAGACAGGTAAAGTGACAGAGATAGATAGACAAGGAAAGAGATAGATAGACAGACAGGGAAAGAGATTGAGACAGACTGACAAAGAGACAGAGACAGTCAGAGAAAGACAGGGAAAGAGACAGACAAAGAGATTGAGAGAGAAAGAGAGATATATACAGAGGGGGAGACAGACATAGAATGGGAAAGAAACAGAGAGACAGTTACTATCCCGGGCGTTAATACATTCTATTTATACATTCTATCCCAGGAATGTTAATACATTCTATTTTGTTAACAACAGTTATTAACCCGGGCGTGTGTATGTATGTGTGTGCGTATGTATGTATGTCCGGGATTGGCATCTGCACCGTCGCAGCTACAGCCACAAAATTTTGCACACTCACACGTCTGGACCCCGAGAGCATCATAGGCTATGTTTTGAGGCACCATTTTAACCCCGTGCATTCCAATTTACCAATCAATTTTGCCCCTATCTACATAATGGGGAAAAAGTGAAACGAAAAGTGTATCCTCACCGTCGCATTTACAATCACAAAATTTTGCACAGACATGTCATGTGACCCAGGGAACGTCGTAAACTATATTTTGACAGGAAAATTTAACCCCGCGTTTTACAGTTACTCTCTAAAAAACATGCCTCCATTAAAGTAAACGGAGTCTGAAACTACAGGTTATTAGTAGGAACTGTGATTGGTTGCTATAGAAACAAAAGACATATATAGTATAAGAAGCATATATGTGAGGTAATAAGATGTCAGTGGGGAGATGGATAGAGAGAGACATACAGAGAGACAGACAGAGAGACAGACAGGGAAAGAGACAGGGAAAGAGACAGGGAAAAAGACAGGGAAAAAGACAGGGAAAGAGACATAGAGATAGAGACAGACAGGGAAAGAGACAGACAGAGACAAACGGTGAAAGAGACAGACAGACGGTGAAAGAGACAGACAGAGCAGACAGTGAAAGAGAAAGACAGAGACAGATGGGGAAAGAGACAGACAGAGACAGACTTGGAAAGAGACAGACCTGGAAAGAGACAGACCTGGAAAGAGACAGACAGACAGACATGCAGACAGGAGCACAACCAAAGAGAAACAGGGGCAAAGCAGTCATGGGTCACACCAGGGACCATCAAATCAATAATCAATACAACCACTTTTGCAAAAATATAATAAATATTTATTTAAATATAGTGCATAGCAAAAGAAGTGACATTAGATACACATTACAAAGATTAATCATGAATACTGATCAGGCTAAAGCAGTATCACTGATGAAAGACACGGGTCCACAGACCATATGGGGAGTACGAGTGTACTTATGTCATCGGAGGACTCCTCAAAGTAATTTGTACAAAGACAGTAGTTGCCCATCATACAGTAACAGGAAACATATACAATTTAAGGGGCATTATAGTATATGTCCAGGGTGACAGGCACTCATTTAGTTAATAGTTCCCATTACTCAGAGGGGCCAAATCCATATAAGGACAGCCAGATAGGGAGTAAAAAATAATGGTAACTAGAAGCACTCCCATCTGACACTCACCCATAGGTAGCCGTGGAGACCGAGGAAAACGTGCCCCAAGTGATTAATCGTTGTAATGTGTATCTAATGTCACTTCTTTTGCTATGCACTATATTTAAATAAATATTTATTATATTTTTGCAAAAGTGGATGTATTGATTATTGATTTGATGGTCCCTGGTGTGACCCATGACTGCTTTGCCCCTGTTTCTCTTTGGTTGTGCTTATGTATACTGGGTGCAGTCACAATAATATGGTAAAATTGGTCGTACATCTTGTCCTTTTTTGTCTGAGACATGCAGACAGGAACAGAGACAGGCAGACAGGGAAGGAGGAGACAGCCAGAGAGACAGACAAAGATAGATGGGGAAAGGCACAGACCTTGATGGAGACAGACAGGGAAAGAGACAGAGAAATAGAGACAGACAAGGAAAGAGACAGACAGAGATAGGCAGACAGGGAAAGAAATAGACAGGAAAAGATACAGACAAAGAGACGGGAGACAGACGGGGAAAGAGACAGACCTGGGAAAGAGACAGACCTAGAAAGATGGGGAAAGAAACAGAGAGATAGAGACAGACAAAAAAAGAGACAGACAGAGACAGGAAGAAGGGGAAAGAGACAGATGAGGAAAAAGACAGACAGGGAAAGAGACACACGGGGAAAGAGACAGACCTGGAAAGAGACAGACCTGGAAAGAGACAGACGGAGAACATTACTTGGTCAATTTAGTTAAATTTGTGTAGAATATCTGTGGTGTTGAAATATATGTTGTGAAATGCTTCTATTAGCTTAGTTTTTGCCTTTTAATAATTACATTTCTATCTATTTGTTTTGTGGTTTTTGTGTGCAGAATACATTTTTGTTAATTCATTCTATTTTGTTAACAACAGTTATTAACCCTGGTAAAGCTTGAAATAAAATACAAAAAAACTTTCTTTCTCCAATTTATTAACCCCTAAAACACCTAGTTCCTGTAATTCCTAGTTCTAGTAATGTAATCCTCACAAGGTCCCACAATGATTCTAGCTCAGCTACATACTGCAGTTACAGAGCGCGGGTACAGAACATGGAAGGATCTCTGTTTTTTGGTTTTTTTTTATTTACTTAAAAGTAGTGTCTCTTCTCTCTTGATCTTTCTTGGAAACCTAAATCCACTCTATTAGCTAGAAAATTTAATAGTCAGTATTATATTAGTGCTAGAAAGCACAAGGCATACATTGTTAGTGGAACCTGTGCCATGTGGTTCCTGTGCCAAGTGGCTCCTGCTGTGGGAGGGTCAGTGGATGGTCACTTCTCAGAAAAGTAGCATGAGCATGGAAAGTAATTTTTTTTTTTTTAAATAATACCTTAATATTTGCGATACAATGTCTTATTCCAGAGAAATCAACATTTTCTTAATAAGTAAAAGAACTATTAAGATCAATGGGTCTGACACAGATCTCACTGAGAATCTGCATCAAGAGCTTATATGAAATGAAATGGGGAATTACAATGTGAGCCATGAAATAACTGACAGTTATAATGACACTCTGTAATACTGATCTTTTTTGATTACTAACACATCTGTAGCTGCAGTTGTCTTTTCATAATGCTGTCAGCTCTGCTGCAGACCTGTGCCCGATTACACGAACACTAATTCAGCTTCCATCTCACACTCAGCCTGTGTGGGGGGAGGGGAGTACTTCAGGACTTTGTCTCTTTACAAACACATACACAGTTGTAGTTTTCCTATACTGCTTTCAAGTCTGCTATACCTCAACACTGACTGTAGGAGATGAAAGCTAAAAAAGTATTAGTTGTAGTCGGGCACAGAATTGAAGCAGAGCTGACAATGGAAGAAGAGAAATGCAGCTGCAAAAGTGTTTGTATTAAGACAAAATTTATCTTTGCTGTAGTGTTTTAGTTATAAATATACACAGCTCTATAGGGAGATCAGGAGAGCAGACTGTCAGGTATTACATGTCTCACAATAGTATTGCTCATTTTCATTTAAAACAATATCTGAAGGCAGATTCTCGAGGAGGTCTGTGTCCGGCCTATAGATCTTAGCAACTTTTATTTACATACTAAGAAAAACTTGGACTTATGTGGAATAATACATCTGAAAGCAGAAATAACATAATTTTTCTACCTACAAACCCATGCAGATGTCTTAGGAGTGATGCTCAGGCTGACAGATTGCTTTTAACGTGATATGAGTCAGAATTTGAAAAATGGCTGATCATTATATAATACGTTTTTCCAAACAGGGAAATATGTACGAATTGTAACACAATTAGTATATTAAAAAATATTTGACAAATAAACAGTCAAATTAATGTTACCAATAAACTCAATGCATATTAATTAACATTAAGAAAATGATTGATGGAAATAATGGTAAGCATAGGTTGCACTCTGCGTATCAATTAGGAACTTACTTTAAGGGCACTTTCCACTTGCGAACAGCTTCTGATGCAAGAGCATCAGAAGTGACATGCTAATGACCCTCTGCTGCAAGCGTCAGCCAAGGGTCATGGGACTGTGATGCGATCTTGCGATCGAATCACAGCTGCGGAGAAGAGGGAGAGAATACTTTCTCCCCATTTCCTTTGCTGCCTGTGTCTGCGCATATCGCACTGCAGTCAGATGACATGCGAATGCAGTGCGATGTTTCACACGCTCCCATAGACTTGTATGGGGTGTATATGCAGAGAATCGCTGCCAAACACAGCATGCTGATATTCATTTTACAGGCCGATATGTCATGAGAAATCAATTGCAGATGGACACTGCTCCATAGTTTTGTACTAGAGTGAGAGTAATCCGAGCCCTAATCAAACATTTCTGCTCACAAATAGGCTTCCAATACACATGGCAGGGCAGGGCATACTGCATTTTGTTTTTTTCCATTGGTGCTAACTGAAGTAATATTAATTGAAACATATATTTTATTTCCACAATTTCCAAGTACTATCATGTAGAGCATCATAAGTTTATTTGATAACCGCTGTGTTACATTAAATCTATGTTAAAATATTCTACATTATTGAGAAACATTTTATTGCAAAAATGCTACAAAAACCTCATAATACTATATCTCTTCTCTGTTAAGAGTTCTCCAATTGCCAGAAGTACAAGTCTTTGCACATGATTGAGAAAAATGCATTAAATATTTGATTCATATCATTTGCTTTGCGCTCAGTTGCTGTGAAGTGTGCAAATTAAAGGATAGAATACTAATGTTTTAAAATCTGCTACAATCAAAGGAAAGGACACTTCTCTGGATACAGTGGACAGAATTTTAATAATCTTGCTGAAACTAAGGAAAAGAAAACATGTCTTGGGAGTACTACCAATATTTTAACTTTTGCAAACTTACTTTCTCTCAACATTAATTCAAGGCTTTATATTTAGCTATCCACACATTTATAGCTTTGATAGTCACTTAAAAATTGTTAACAATAATATTAATGATTGTTTTTATCTAGAAATTGTGTAATAAGAAATTTTCTTATGTAATGCCACTTTTCTATTTGTTCTCCAGATAAAAAGAACCATTCTCATATCTCCTGCTGTTCACCTACAGATGCAGCATGTAAACAGACGTCAAGCAGAGACTGTGTTCCTGCCGAAAGGTTAACCAGTAGTGGTAGGCGGACTCACAGATAACCAGGACCGGCAGGTCCAATCAGATGAAAAAAAATGATTCCGCCCAGGATTGGTCCCGTTAACTGGCCAGATGCTGGTCCCCATATACGTCTATGGGTACCAAAATCCGGTTATTAAAAATGGTGGAAGAAGGGATAGGGGGATAGGAACAAGCGGGCTGTAGTTACCAAGGCTCAGGCGTGGCTGTACACTGCTTCCAGATCACTCATTCACTTCCAGGGCTGCTCATTACTTTCATTGCATATGCATTGCAGAATAAAGGAAAGAACAAAAGAAGAGGACAACGGGGCGCCAAATCTAAGTGTAGATGTGTGTAAACACAGATTGTAATGATCGTACAAATTTTACACTCAGCGCCGAAAGGGATTTTGTCTTTACTCCATTGCATATGCATTGCTTTCCATGCTTAACGGTGTCTGTGATTGGTTGCAGCCCCACCCTGAGTTTCAGCGTGTCAGCTGATTGCTTCCAAGCACAGACACTATGTGTGTCTATCGTAATATAAAAAGGAATAAATAAATAAAAAAATTGCCATAGGGTCCACCCATTATTGTGATACCTAGCACAGATAAAGCTTACAGCTACAGGCTGCAGCCCCCAGATGTGTGCTTATCTTGACTGTGTATCAAAATAAAAGGAAACACGTGTGCCTTTTTTAATAAAGTTAGTTAAATAAATATTTTTAAAAAGGTGTGCAATCCCCACAATTTTGATACCCAGCCATGATGAAGCCCAACAGCTGGGGGCTGGTATTCTCAGGCTGAAGAGACCCTTGGTTATTAGGCTCACCTAGCCTAAAAATGGCAGCCTGCAGGTGCCCGGAATGGTTGCATTCATTAGATGTGACAATCCTGGAACTTTACCCGACTCTTCACGATTGCCTTGGTGCAATGCCAATCAAGGTAAATAGGCGTTAACACAGTGGCCACTAAGTTCTAGATTAGTATTGGGAGGCATCTATGAGACCTCCATTACTAATCTGTAAGTAAAAAGAAATAAACATGACGATTACAGCTCTGCTACCTTACTGAAGGCACAACGCGTGATCATGGTACATGACCATCCTCTGTATATTACTGGCACAATTCAAGGTTCCCATGGCCCTCCACCAGTGACCGCAGGTAACCTGACAACAAGGGAACTCAATGAACTCAGTGACCCCACCTCAGGTGAAGTCACTCAGTTTGATGAAGTCACCTGAGGTCCAGTGACTTGCGATCACAGGTGTAAAGCTGTGGGAATATCCAACTGTGCTCGCAACTTAGCTGAGTGACCTCACTGCTGATCGCTGCACAGGCTTTGCCTGAAGTCCGCAGTGGCCAGTCATGTACAATGATTGCGAACAGTGCCTTTAGTAATGTAGCAGAACTGGAATCATCAGGGATCCTCAGGTTGATTATGTCAGACCTTCAGGGGTGTTTTGGGGGTTAATAACGTGGTGGGAGAGGGTGTTTTTTGTATTTTCTTTCAAATAAAGGATTTTTTTGGTGTTTGTATTTATTTCTTTTCACTTAAAGATTAGTAATGAAGGGAATCTCATAGACCCCCCATCACTAATCTAGGGCTTAGTGGCAGCTTACAGCTGTGATTAACCCCTTATTACCTTGATTGCTACCACAACAGGGCAATCAGGAAGAGCCAGGTAAAGGGCTGTGATTATCGTATGTAATGGTTGCAGCAATCTTGGGTGGCTGCAGGCTGCTATTTTAGACTGGAGGCCCAAAAACCCTGGGTCTCACCAGCATGAGAATATCAGCCCCCAGCTATCGGGCTTTATCATGGCTGGGTATCAAAATTAGGGTGGGTCGCATGGTACTTTTGATACTATTTCTCTAGCCAGAGACAAATTTAAGTCTTCGTTTAATAGGGCAAAAATTCAGCTTTGCACTTTTTCCTTTACTTAGCTATTAAGTATGTTACATAGCTTAAACTTTTTAAGTAGTAAGCATGTGACTGCTGATATGCATTTTGCATACCTACAATGATGTACTAGCTTCTCTTTCTAATTTTCACAATGTTCAGTGACAAGCTATGGCCCTTTATTCATTAAGAGAATCAAGAAGAGAAGCTTTTGTCAGGTGATGACCACTGGTACCATCAAACACAACCAAATACTGTCATTGACTATATTATACACTGTTAGGATTTGGCATGTTACAGTGCTTACTTTTATAATTAATACTTGTAACATAAATACAGATCAAGTAAACCTTAACTTGCCAGATGCCACAATACTTTATTAAAGTTTCTCATCCATGTTTAACTTACTGTTTAGTTTTTCTCTGTTTCCCTCAGTCCCATAGAAAATAAATGGGTACTCCAGGGAGATAAAAAAAAATATTCTACTGGCCATTCCTTCATAAACTATAAAGATGACATGCACAATGCTATTCCTCATTATCATACTACCTGTAATTATAGGTGACACTGAAAATGCTCTTTGCCGATTCCCCTCCCCTCTGGGATGTTATGTTATACATCAGGGGGCATGGCCTGCTCCATGCTGTTGTTTATAGCCAGCCCCAAAAAAATAGATGATTCTGTTCTGCACAAAAGTAGGGGTCATTGTGGTGGTGTGTCCGTGTGCCTTGCTCTCTGACTACAGGGAAGAGGCTATCAGGGGGCTGCCTATTACCAACAGCATGGATAAGATCATGCCCCCTAATGAGTGATGTAAAATCCCAGAGGAGAGGGGGATCAACAATGAGCAGCTCCAGAGTTACACTTAATTACAGGAGGTATGAGAGTGGGGAACAGCATTGTACAGCTCATCTTTATAGTTTATGAGAGCAGGTCCAGTGGAAGATTTTTTTATCTTGCCGAAGTATCTGTTTAAAAGGAGTTGCAGTGCTCGTGCTCAGACATAATGCGCCACTCAATCCCTGACAACAGGAATCAGGAGCTGGAGCTTGAGACAATATACAGTATATATCAGAAGTTAATTATAACTGCTATGGTTAGCCAAAAAATGTAATTTGTTAAAAAAAACTCTGTAAATTAGATGGATATCCAAACATAGATTTATTCATATTAGGTTGAACTCTTCTGCCTTAAAAAACAAAAGACCCTGATTTTTTGCTTGCTGGGGCTGGGCACTCCTGAATATTTACTGTCTCCTCCTTACATCTGTGACCTAGTCTCCCGGTACTTACCTGCACGCAACCTCAGATCCTCACAAGATCTCCTTCTCTACTCCTCTCTTATCTCCTCTTCCCACAATTGCATACAAGATTTCTCCCGTGTGTCCCCCATACTCTGGAATGCTCTACCCCAGGAAATCAGACTCTCTTCTACCATGAAAAGCTTCAACAGGAATCTGAAGACCCACCTCTTCTGACAAGCCTACAACCTGCCGTAACCCTCAGTCCAGTACACCACTGTGCAACCAGCTCTGTCCACCCCTGTTGTACCCTCATCCATTCTCTGTAGGGTGTGAGCCCTTGCGGGCAGGGTCCTCTCTCCTCCTGTACCAGTCTGTTTTGTACTGTTAATGATTGTTGTACTAGTTTTTATGTATACCCTTTTCACTTGTAAAGTGCCAAGGAATTAATGGCGCTATAAAAATAAATAATAATAATAATAAAAAATAATAATGTTTAGACCAGTGACATCTGCAACATGGGACTGAGGCTAGCCGGATCTAACAATCTCACCAATTTCATTGGTGCATGCAGGCTGTAGAGCATAGCACCTACTTGTGCTGTGCACTCCATTTATTTAATTGTTTCATTAATACAGCTTTCCCTAGGGATGATAATAATGGACATACTGACTTTTTTCCTTTTTCCTCTATAATCAGTATAGCTTGATATTTGCGCAATTATTTGGTTGGAAAAAATGAATGTCATTTGCAAAAAGTACTGCCTAGGCTTATGATATAAAGCTTATAATAGAGCACACACCCTCTGACAGAGACATGGGACTTGAGTACATTGCATTATCTTTTTATATTATAAATAGTGTAAACATTCTGCCTCATCTAGGCTTTTAGCAATACAATAGAGTTGTACTTCTATCACCAACCCTTAATGTGATGATTCCACTCGTTCTTCATCTGTATTCACAATAAAGCTGGAAATTTAGATATAGAAGACTGTAAATTAGCTTATTGTGGCTGCTTTCATGGCCAGGTTGCAAACTATCATATTTCAAGACTGTTTTCTGTGCATAATCACATAGTGGTAAAAAATAAAAATAAATAAATATAACACAATTTATTTTTGGTTATAATAACTTTATAATGCAGAATTGTGCAAAAAATTACAACCTTCAACATTTTTATGCTACTTTGAAGCAGCTCTATTAAAACAAATGGAGCTTAGGAATAGCCAGGGCAGGAAGGGGTATGTTGTTCTTCAAATTCAGCAGATGTGCTGGTTGTTTCTATCTGAAGTATCATTTCTGGCAGGCATAGAGAGCAAAAGATTATTAAGCCCAGAACGCATACCTGGTATCTCGCAGGCCTGCTAGGTTACTTGTTTTCTATTGTAGATTTATATGGTTGCGCGTTCTAGGGTTAATGATTAGAGATGAGCAGACCCGTTAAAGTTCAGATTTGGCGGGTTCAGTCGGACTTTAGCTAAAGTTCTCTTCTGGACCCAAAAAGAATAAGTACCGTAATATTCATAATCACTATACTCGTAACGAGTACTTTGTAATACTTGCAAATTCATTACGAATAGTGAGTTCAATGCAAGTCAATGGGAAATGCAAGTAATTTTATGCTGGACCCAACAAAGAGGTCTAAGGGATGGGAAAGTGATGAAACTGAATGAAGAGAGCCTGGAGAATATGCCTGCATGCGTTTCTGACTCACATATGGGTCTCTTTATCTCTCTTTCTCTCTCGCTCTCTCACTCTCTCTCTCCCTCGCTCTAACTCTCTCTCTCGGTCTCTCACTCTTGCTCTCTCTCTCACTCTCTCTCACTCTCTCGCACTCTTGTTCTGACGATCTTGAGCTCTCACTCTTGTGATCGGTAAGTATGAAGCGCAGCCAGCCAATCACAGCATTACCACAACCAAGATGGCTACAGCATTACTGTGATTGGTTAAGAAACCCAACATGTTTAGTGGCTGAAAATCAGGCGCCAAACCTGCTGGATGTGACATACAAATATCGCAAGGCGAGTACACAAAACCTCGCAAAATAACGAGTAACCTGAATACCATACTGACCATGCAAGTAGCGAATAAGTAATGATAAAATCACTAGTTAGCATATGTAAAGCACCAGAACTGCAAACTGAAACACTAATGTTTTTGTAAAGTCTATGTTTGGTACGAACACTGAACTTTACTGTTTGGGTTCTCTCATATCTAATAATTATATATGAATCATTACTCATAGAAGCATGATGGAACATTTAATTATTATATTACCTAGAGAGGATCAAATCTTTTGAAATTTGAATTCGCCAGTTACGGCAAGTTTTTTTTTAAAAATTGATTCACAGCCACGAAATTATCACAGATATTCCAATTGCTCAGAAAAAAATATGTTTAACCTATGAGATTTCCTATGACTATACCCAACCCCATTCGATCTTTATAATGCAAACACAAAATTAGTCATGTCAAAGTTACCTCACCATGGAAACAGATAGTAATTCAGTAGAAACTGACTGCTCATTTATTAACCGTGCACTGACAGATTTTTTTATGTTTGAATACTAAAAAAAAAAAAATTCAACAATGATATCCCTCTTAGTCATTTGTGATCAGGCAGACAGTTCTGTATAGAACACTGACTCAAACTGACAAAATTCAACCTACTACCCCAAAATTACATAATAAAAAAAATCTACGGAGGTACTCAGTCAAAAAGCCAGAACCCTGAACAGAGCACTTTTCTGGTCTGGTGTTTACAGATTTTAAATCTGAATTGTAAAATAGTGTTCTAAAAATCGACTTGTCTGCAACACGCACTTTGTGCAGTAGACAGTCACAATTAAATGTCTGGATTTTGGGGAATTTACTTTTATATTTTTAAATAAGAATGCCCCCTTCACATAAATGAATGCAAAAGAAATTAAAAATGTCATCACAGTCACTTGTGACAATCAAGCACACCGATTGACATAGATTTCTTTGATGTAAAAACTATTGTGTTGCCTTGCTTCTACTTTTTAGTGCATTAAGAAAAAAAATGTGAGTTAAAATTTAAATGCAACCAGACAGATACCAACTATGCTTTATTACTGATCCATCTCAGTGACTCTTTGATAACATTCAACTCAAATATGATTTACATCGAACCACTTTGGTTATCCATAGTTTCAACCTTGGTGAGAAAAAAGTTATTACAACATCTTTCTATAATTAGATTTCTAATATCATCTCAATCTGGCAACTTTCTATTTTTGCACTTTTTTTCTCTCTTTGTTTCAAGTTCCATAACTTTTTCATTTTCCACTTACAGATCCAAACAAAGATTTGATTTTTTGTGGAATTAGTTGTAGTTATGGAATTAATTATTTAATCATTGTATGAAACCTGAAAACAGACAAAAACATACAAATTCTGTGAAATTGGGAAAAAATGCAATTCTGAATATTATTTTTGAAAGGAAGGGGGAGGTGTTTTGCTAGTGTATTATTGCAAGTGATAAGAATAAAATAAATATAGAGAATGTCCCTTCACCTATTAGAGTTTCACTGGGTACCATTATAGGTTTTTTGCAAGTAGAGATTTCAAGGTCAACATGTTGCTTCTGCAGAGTGAATCCCAGTCTCATATTGAGGGTTAGGGAAAAGACTAGATACATTGGTTGTAAGCAGCACCAACTGCAAGGGGCAGCCAAGTGTTGTGCTCATCCAGAGAATTAAATGGAATCTGTCACCAGGTTTTTTTTTCTTATAAGCTGCAGCCATAACCAGTGAGCTGTAAAGCTAAACAAGAGGAGGGCACTACCTGATCCCCTCAACAGTGAGCTCTTATATACAGCATTCCCGAATGCTATATATAAGAGCCAAGGCTGCTCTGTAGAATGTAAAAAGCACCTGTATAATGCTCACCTAGGGGGCGGTCTGATCCGATGGGTGTCGCTGGTCTTTGTCAGGTGCCTCCTCTCTTCTTGTGGGATCACTGTCCTCCAGCCCAGCACCGTGTGCATGATACAGCCTGCCTCATTCAGAGAGAGGCCTCCATTGCGCTCCTGCACATGCACACCTTGATCTGCCTGACTGAGAGCAGATCAAAGTACTGTAGTGTGCATGTGCAGGCGGTCTTTGACCTTTTCTCGTGCCTGCGCATTACAGTACTTTGCACTGCCTTCAACATGGTTGATCAAAGTGTACGTGCTCAGGAACAAAATGGAGGCCTCTCTGTAAATGACACAGTATGTGTCATGCACATGAGGCTGGGCTGAAGAACAGCGATCGCAAGTGCTATTATTGAATTTTGTATTTCATGTTCAATGTGCACCAGTTCAGACTATGAGATTAAGATGTGCCAGCAATTTTTTTCTAGTTTGTAATATGGAGTCATGTCCTTTGTCTGCGCACTCCTCCCAATTATTTCAGGTGTTTTTAATTTTCATTTTGAAGGTTCTATTCTACCCCATATAATAGTTCAGTTTGGACAAGAGAGCATAGCAATTAGAGTAGGACCCAGAAGAGAGTTACACCTTAATATTGGTATCTGGGCACAGGCTAATTTGGCCACCTTTATTTGCTAAGTAACTCATATTTATCAAAGAAATGTTTTCATGTGTTCCTAGCAGAAATGTGTATTCAAATTCCAATATTCACCATCTACATTCTTGTTTTTTTCTTCTTCCCTTTACTTGAGTGGAACTGCTATTTTTGAATATTGTATGTCATGTTCAGTATGTACCAGTTCAGACTATGAGATTAGGAAGTGTTGGCAACTTTTTTTAGTTTGTATTATGGAGTCATGTCCTTTGGCTGCGCACTCCTGCCAGTTATTTCAATTGTTTTTAATTTTCCTTTTGCAGATTCTATTCTAGCCCATATAATAGTTCAGTTTGGACAACAGAATCATAGCATTTAGAGAAAGACCCAGATAAGAGTTACACCTTGACGTTGGTATCTAGGCATAGGTAAATTTGGCGACCTTTATTTGCTAAGTAACTTATATTTCTCAAATAAATTTTTCACGTTTTCCTAGCAGTAATGAGGATTCACATTCCAAATTCACCATCTACATTATTGTTTTTCATATTCCCTTTACTTGAGCACAACTGCTATTTTTATATTATATATTTTATATGTTGTACTCAGTCATGCCATGGTGTATGACTTGTGACATGAAACTGTTTTCCACAACTTCACCTTTGTTAATGACTGTGTTTCAATCTACATAGAAAAATAATCACTGTCACTTGTTTTGTACAATTGGTTATTTTTACATCTGACTACAATCCAAAAAAATATGATACTTTCTGCAGGTCTACCTAGAAGAGTCGATGCTGTTTTGAAAGCAAAGAGTGGTCACACCAAATATTGATTTGATTTAGGCTTCTCTTTTATTCATACACATTACAATTTGTTGACAGAATTATGGTCTAAACTAGGCAAGAGTTTTAGGCATACCTGCTGGGTGCCAAATCTTTTTGGCACGTTGTGTGCCCTTTTCAACAAGAAAGTTGTGACCTAATAGAATAGGGATGTGGTTTGACGGGAAAAAAGGTATGATCAAAAATGAAGCTTTATTGTACAAGAATTTTGGCTCAGAAATGGTCATAGATAATCAAACCAATGTATAAAGCAGAGATTAGCAGATTGATCTACAACTATGAGTTAAATATTTCTGAAATTTGTGATTTGATACAAATTAGAAAATATTTAAATTCTATTTGCTTTTTTAAAAAAGAAAAAAAACAGCAAGCCCAGTGCCATATCGCACAATGATGACGTAACAGAGTGCAGGCACATGTTATTTTACATTGCCACACTCTCCTATAAAGTGTAAACTCTTATGGTCTGCAGGGTCTTCTCTCTCTACTCCCCAGCGTGTATTTTCTGAGTAATTGCAAGCCGTCTAGTATTGAGATTTTCATGAATACTTGTCACGGTCGTCTCCCTGCTGTTTTGAGACTAGTGACAGCCTTAATACTGGAGACTCCCATTTCCATCTAGACTCCTCATTTAAACAAGGTTTCCTTTCCTTTGGCGTTTCATGAGTTAATTTCAGTTTTGTTGCCAGCAGCTCTGAGCAAGGCAAATCTTTTGTTCTTTCTTTGGGCCCACACCCATTTAGCTTAAATACTGGAGCTTCTGCAGCAGACTTTGCTGCTGTTAGAATCATTTTTACTTTAGCCATCCTGGTGGAAGGAACTGCTGAGGTGCTCGTATTCTCCTGTACCCATCCACCTGCTACTATAGAATCGATCTACTACGGTGAAGTTTGGTGTTTTGTATCCTTCTGCTTATTCCCCACCTGTCTTTTCTTTCCCTCCATGTTTATTAGTTTAGTGGCGAGTGTAGTGTACCTCAACGTCAACCTACTCACTAGATAAGTTGAGTTTAGGGCCACTTGAGGGACCCAGGTATCCTGCTTACCAACAGGTTGCAAGAACCTGTATAGGGATGCTAGAGAGCTCAGGAATCAGCTTGAGGTGAATTTAGGAGGTGCCCCCTCACCCCTCTCCTTAGCGGCAGGGACCTTTGTTGTATCGTTACCCCGGTTTTTCCCCCTTTTTTTGTGGTGTTTTGTTGGTAGTGTATCACATGCCAGTTGGTCTGATCACGTGTGTCACACATTTTATATGGACATTTTCTACTACATGCATGACAATACTTTAACCAGAAATCAAATTTTGCGTAAAATTTGGTGAAATCAGCAAATTTAGATTGTGGAAAATTTCCTTATCCCTAGTATAAAGTTATACAAAAGTATGTAAATATTTAAAAAAATGTAACAATCAGAATGAGATACAATAGTAAATGTGGTGCTTGGAGTCTAATTCTATGCTGTCTGCATGAAAAAAACTTTCTGCATTGTGTGGAACAAAAGGTTTACACAAAAAAGATTACTATTAATATTTTCTCTCTTCAGTATCTTCCTTGTTTTCTTTTATTTCATCTTTTTCACATTAATGGCATATAAATGAGAAATGGCAGTAATAACTGATCGGTGAAGGTCAAATCATTGAACCTCAGCAATTCCCAGAATGAATGGGATGTGAAACCTTCGGCTTTTCTTTTCAATTCAGCAATATTCCTGTCCCTTTTTCTTTAATGGTAATTTCAGCACAGTCCCATTCATGAATGAAACAGAGCTACTATTTTCCAATGATATGAAATTGGTGTTTAACTGTTTATCCCTCAGTATAAGTAATACTGCTCGAAAAGAAGATGGTGTCAGTAAGGAGTAGAGATGAGCGAACTGGTCCCGGTTCGGCTCGAGGCCGGTTCGCCGAACGGGGGTCCCGTTCGAGTTCGGCTCGTCGAACGTTCGACGAACCGAACTCGAACGTATAGGCTAGAATGGGAGGCAATCACAAAAACATAAAAATGCATTATAAATGTACACAAACAGTTAATAAACATTGCCATAACACTTACCGGTCCCCGCGATCCCTTCTGCACTCTGTCTCCTGCCGCTATTCCATCCGATGATCGCTGAATGCTCCCGGTGACCAGCACTGCCAGCAGAGATGCAGGACCTATCGTGACGTCAGAATAGCCATGTGACCAGTCAGGTGGCTATTATCTCATTGGCTACAGACTGGTCACATGACTATGACACGTCATGTAGGACCTGCGAGTGCATCTCTCCGGTACACGGTGCACATATGTGTATCGCCGTATACCGGCGACATGCTCTAGCACACGGTCGACTCCCCGTTCCGTTAGGGACCGGCTGACACAGCCGGTCATTAACGGAGATCACCGTTGCCATAGCAACGGAGCTAACCGCGGCTCCGAGAGCACCGTTGCTATGGTAACGCGTCTGTCAGCGTTACCGCTGTTACCGCTGACAGCCAGCACTGATCACTCACGGAGTGAAGGCTGCACGCTGGTTCACGATTGTAGTGAGGATTGTAGTGAGGATGAGGTTCCCCAGCCCCAAGTGATGAGCTGGTGCACATCATCCTCACTACAATCGTCACTACTACTACACTAGAAAGAAAGAAGACAGAAGAGCAGGATCGTGGAGGGCTGACAGGGGGTAATAAAGATGGAGTCTCTAATGTGTCTGTGTATTTTTTTCTATTAAAGTATTTTTTCTCTGTGTGGTGTTTTTTTTAACCCTTTATTGGAGATTCTTAATGGCCAGGTCAAACGTGCCTGACATTAAGAATCTCTGGCTTAATACTGGCTAGTAAAACAAAGCCAGTATTAACTCATGATTACCCAACAAGCCACCCGGCTCCAGGGCTGTTGGAAGAGTTGGATACAGCGCCAGATGATGGCGCTTCTATGAGAGCGCCATTTTCTGGGACGGCTGCGGACTGAAATTCGCAGTAGAGGCGCCCAGAAACCTCGGGCTAACCTGTGCTGCGGATTCCAATCCCCAGCTGCCTAGTTGTACCCGGCTGGACACAAAAATGGGGCGAAGCCCACGTCATTTGTTTTTTAATTATTTCATGAAATAAGTGAAATAATTAAAAAAAACGGGCTTCCCTATATTTTTGGTTCCCAGCCGGGTACAAATAGGCAACTGGGGGTTGGAGGCAGCCCGTGGCTGCCTGCTGTACCTGGCTAGCATACAAAAATATGGCGAAGCCCACGTCATTTTTTTGGCGGGCAAAAAAAAATCTGCATACAGTCCTGGATGGAGTATGCTGAGCCTTGTAGTTCTGCAGCTGCTGTCTGCTCTTCTCCATACAGATAGACAGCAGCTGCAGAACTACAAGGCTCAGCATACTCCATCCAGGACTGTATGCAGAAGTTTTTTGCCCCCTGAAAAAATTATGTGGGCTTCGCCATATTTTTCTATGCTAGCCAGGTACAGCAGGCAGGTACGGCTGCCCCCAACCCCCAGTTGCCTATTTGTACCTGGCTGGGAACCAAAAATAAAGGGAAGCCCTTTTTTTATTATTTCATGAATTTCATGAAATAATTAGAAAACAAATGACGTAGGCTTCGCCCCATTTTTGTGTCCAGCCAGGTACAACTGGACAGCTGGGGATTGGAATCCGCAGCACAGGTTGGCCTGAGCTTTCTGGGCCCCACTGCTGCGAATTGCAGTCTGCAGCCACCTCAGAAAATGGCATTTTCATAGAAGCGCCATATTCTAGCGCTGTATCCAACTTTTCCAGCACCTGCCTGCTATACCTGGCTAGCATACAAAAATATGGCGAAGCTCACGTCCTTTTTTTGTAGTTTTTTGGCAAAAAAAATAAAAAAATGCTTCCCTGGATTTTCCATTGCCAGTGAAGGTAACACCAAGCAGTGGGGGTTAGCAGCCAGTAGCTGCTTGGATTACCCTTAGCTAGCAATACAAAAAATGCAGCGGGAGCCCATATATATTTTTTTTAATTATTTATTTAAATAACTAAAAATAAAATGGGCTTCCCTGTATTTTGATTGCTGGACATCACAGTGCTGTAAAAATAAATCTTTAAAAAAATGACGTAGCGCTCTGCTGTATTTTTGATTCTCAGCGCAGATAAAGCAGACAGCTATGGGTTGCCACCCCCATCTGCCTGCCGTTACCTTGGTTGGCAATCAAAATACAGGGAAGCCCATTAATTTTTTCGATTTAAAAAATAGTTAAAAAAAAAAATGACGTTGGGTCCCCCCATTTTTGATAGCCAGCTAGGGTAAAGCAGACGGCTGTAGCCTGAAAACCACAGCTGGCAGCTTTACCGTGGTTGGGGATCCAATGTGGAGGTCCCCTCAGGCTCTTTTTTATAATTATTTTATAAATATTAATAATTACACAATAAAAGTAGGGTCCCCCCCAAATTGGATCACCAGCCAAGGTAAAGCGGACAGCTGTGGTCTGGTATTCTCAGGGTGGAAAGGTCCATAGTTATTGGGCCTTCACAGCCTAAAAATAGCAGGCCGCAGGCACCCCAGACGTGGCGCATCCACTAGATGCGCCAATCCTGGCGCTTCACCCCAGCTCATCCCGTGCCCTGGTGCAGTGGCAAACGGGGTAATAAATCGGGTTGATACTAGCTGTAAAGTCACCTGAGATCAAGCCCAGCAGTTTGTGATGTCATGGCGTCTATTAGATACCCAACATCATAAACTGTCAGTACTAACAAAAAAAAAATCGACAAAAGAAATTTATTTGAAAAAACAGTCCCCAAAACATTTCCTCTTTCACCAATTTATTGTAAGAAAAAAAATAAAGGGGTCCCACGACGACTCTGGACCGTCTAGAATATGGGGGGGGAGACACTCAGGGAACGTATCCCCCATTTTCTAGGAGTGCGGACCCTTCATGTGAGGAGTGTGGGTGCAATGAATCTGCACTCACTCTCCCCGGGTCCACAGCAGCAGAGTCCATGTCGTAATGGTTGCTACCAAAGCTGCAATGCCCTGCTCATGAGGTAAGGGCATGCCTAATCAGGAGAACTACTGTAGAAGAAGCTCTGCTCACTGGTATATAGGTGCTCAGAGGTAATAATAGATAAAATTAGTGAGTAACCTCGGCACTCTAAATCTCCCATACTAAGTCAGTAAGTCACAACGGATAGTAATGCAAAATCACTCTTTATTGGTCCGTATTAAGAAAAAAAATTTTTTCATAAGCATATATGTTTTTGTCCAAAACAAGTTACAAATGACGTTTCGGCCTGAGCCTTCATCAGATTGGACTTATCTGCATGTAATCATGAAAAATGACAATAATCAGTATCACATAAGAGTGAGAGAACAATAACATAAACTCGAACAATGTAGAGGTACAATTGGGATGCAGCAAAAAAATTGCAACACAGCAAGAAATGAAACACATGATACAAATGTCATAATACAGTACAAGGACAATATAGTAATGACAAATATGGGGTCAGAGTAGACTTAGACAGCTCTGGTACGAAAGAGATGTCAATCATAAAGTAACATGTGCAGTAGGTGTAGAGCTACAGTATGCATGGCAGAGCTAATGGGTAGACCGACCATAGAAAAAGAACGGAGAAAAAGTGGAGAAAAAGTGGAGAAAAAGTGGAGAAAAAGTGATTAAGAGGAGAAAAAGTGGAGAAAAAGTGGAGCATAAGAGGAGAAAAAGTGGAGAAAAAAGTGGAGAAAAAATGGAGAAAAAGTGGAGAAAAAGTGGAGATTAAGAGGAGAAAAAGTGGAGAAAAAGTGGAGCATAAGAGGAGAAAAAGTGGAGAAAAAAGTGGAGAAAAAGTGGAGAATAAGAGGAGAAAAAAGTGGAGAAAAAGTGGAGAAAAAAATGGAGAAAAAGTGGAGAAAAAGTTTAGCATAAGAGGAGAAAAAGTGGAGAAAAAGTGGAGAAAAAAGTGGAGAAAAAGTGGAGAAAAAGTGGAGAAAAAGTGGAGCATAAGAGGAGAAAAAGTGGAGAAAAAAGTGGAGAAAAAGTGGAGAAAAAGTGGAGAAAAAGTGGAGAAAAAGTGGAGAAAAAAGTTGAGAAAAAGTGGAGAAAAAGTGGAGAAAAAGTGGAGAAAAAGTGGAGAAAAAGTGGAGCATAAGAGGAGAAAAAGTGGAGAAAAAGTGGAGAAAAAAGTGGAGAAAAAGTGGAGAAAAAGTGGAGAAAAAGTGGAGAAAAAGTGGAGATTAAGAGGAGAAAAAGTGGAGCATAAGAGGAGAAAAAGTGGAGAAAAAGTGGAGAAAAAGTGGAGCATAAGAGGAGAAAAAGTGGAGAAAAAGTAGAGAAAAAGTGGAGATTAAGAGGAGAAAAAGTGGAGAAAAAGTGGAGCATAAGAGGAGAAAAAGTGGAGAAAAAAGTGGAGAAAAAGTGGAGAAAAAGTGGAGAAAAAGTGGAGAAAAAGTGGAGATTAAGAGGAGAAAAAGTGGAGAAAAAGTGGAGCATAAGAGGAGAAAAAGTGGAGAAGAAAGTGGAGAAAAAGTGGAAAAAAAGTGGAGCATAAGAGGAGAAAAAGTGGAGAAAAAGTGGAGAAAAAAGTGGAGAAAAAAGTGGAGAAAAAGTGGAGAAAAAGTGGAGTATAAGTGGAGAAAAAGTGGAGAAAAAGTGGAGAAAAAGTGGAGAAAAAGTGGAGCATAAGAGGAGAAAAAGTGGAGAAAAAGTGGAGAAAAAAGTGGAGAAAAAGTGGAGAAAAAGTGGAGCATAAGAGGAGAAAAAGTGGAGAAAAAGTGGAGAAAAAAGTGGAGAAAAAGTGGAGAAAAAAGTGGAGAAAAAGTGGAGAAAAAGTGGAGAAAAAGTGGAGAAAAAGTGGAGATTAAGAGGAGAAAAAGTGGAGCATAAGAGGAGAAAAAGTGGAGAAAAAGTGGAGAAAAAGTGGAGCATAAGAGGAGAAAAAGTGGAGAAAAAGTAGAGAAAAAGTGGAGATTAAGAGGAGAAAAAGTGGAGAAAAAGTGGAGCATAAGAGGAGAAAAAGTGGAGAAAAAAGTGGAGAAAAAGTGGAGAAAAAGTGGAGAAAAAGTGGAGAAAAAGTGGAGATTAAGAGGAGAAAAAGTGGAGAAAAAGTGGAGCATAAGAGGAGAAAAAGTGGAGAAGAAAGTGGAGAAAAAGTGGAAAAAAAGTGGAGCATAAGAGGAGAAAAAGTGGAGAAAAAGTGGAGAAAAAAGTGGAGAAAAAAGTGGAGAAAAAGTGGAGAAAAAGTGGAGTATAAGTGGAGAAAAAGTGGAGAAAAAGTGGAGAAAAAGTGGAGAAAAAGAGGAGCATAAGAGGAGAAAAAGTGGAGAAAAAGTGGAGAAAAAAGTGGAGAAAAAGTGGAGAAAAAGTGGAGCATAAGAGGAGAAAAAGTGGAGAAAAAGTGGAGAAAAAAGTGGAGAAAAAGTGGAGAAAAAAATGGAGAAAAAGTGGAGCACCCTTTGTTACCTTTCATGTGGCACTAAGGGGTGCTTATCTTTGTATTTAGCCAAAAAAATGAAAAAAAAATGACGTAGGGTTCCCCCTAGTTTTGTAGCCAGCTAGGGTAAAGCAGACGGCTGCAGCCTGCAGACCACAGCTGGCAACCTCACCTTGGCTGGTAATCCAAAACTGAGGGCACCCCACGCTGTTATTTTAAATTAAATAAATAATTAAAAAAAAAAACACGTAGGGGTCCCCCAAAATTGGATCACCAGCCAAGGTAAAGCAGACAGCTGGGGCCTGATATTCTCAGACTAGGGAGGTCCATAGTTATTGGAATCTCCCCAGCCTAAAAATAGCAGGCTGCAGCCGCCCCAGAAGTGGCGCATCCATTAGATGCGCCAATCCTGGTGCTTCGCCCCAGCTCATCCCGCGCCCTGGTGCGGTGGCAAACGGGGTAATATATGGGGTTAATACCAGATGTGTAATGTCACCTGGCATCAAGCCCTGGGGTTGGTGAGGTCAGGCGTCTATCAGATACCCGACATCACCAACCCAGTCAGTAATAAAAAAAAAATAGACGACAAACACATTTTTATTTGAAAAAACACTCCCCAAAACATTCCCTCTTTAACCAATTTATTAGAATGAAAAACAAATCCAGGTCTGGTGTAATCCAAGGGGTTGCCATGACGATCCACACTGTCCCAGTCAATGAAGAGCAGGATGTTCCCCATTGGCTGGGAGAGCAATGCAGTGACCTGAGCTAACATCAATGGGTCAGCCCAGGTCACTGCAGGGCATGACAAATGCTGCTGTCAGCGAGGTACATTACCTGCGCTGATCTCCAGCACTGCCGACAGCCCCTGTCACTGAGTTCAATCACCGGCGCCTTCCCCTCAAGTATCGCGAGAGGTCCGTGACGTCACCGCTAGTCAGTCTCAGGTCGGAAGCGAGAGGTGATGTGACAAGCGGCGGCCATGGAGGACAGTGACAGCGCTGAGGTCGGGATGGCGGGACTTCATCACCGCAGGTAAGCCGAGCGGGGGGGGGGTTTGTGTTTGTGTGTGTGTGTGTGTGTGTGTGTGTGTGTGTGTGTGTGTGTGTGTGTGTATGTATGTATGTGTACATGCCGCGGGCAGGAGGGGGCGGAGCGAGCTGAGCGGGAAAGTGTGGGCTTCCTGCACGTAACTAAGATAAACATCAGGTTACTAACCAAAGCGCTTTGCTTGGATACCCGATGTTTATCTTGGTTACCAGCTTCTGGCAGGCTGCCAGCGATGGCTCCTGCACACTGTAGCTGTAAAAAGCCCTGCTTTTTGCTGCTAGAACCGTTCTCGAACGTATCTAGAACTATCGAGCTTTTGCAAAAAGCTCGAGTTCTAGTTCGATCTCGAACAGCCCCAAAAATCACTCGAGCCGCGAACTGGAGAACCACGAACCGCGAACCGCGCTCAACTCTAGTAAGGAGCAAGGGGAAAAATTTTCTCCTTGCGGAGACCTGACAAAACAATCTGTCTGCCAGTGAAAAGTCTTATAGCTGCAATGCTCCACTTGGAAATATTCAAATTGTCTCTTCAGGGAGGAAGAAGACAAACTCTAGTGCCACCTATTGGAAGTAGCAATCCTAAAAGTCAAAAGTGGCCCTTTAACGAGCATTTTCATAAGACTTAGGACTTCTGCCAGAACCTCAATTTGTAGACATAGTGTTTCAGGGTGATTGATCCTCATCAGTGCAAAGTATGAGGTCTGATCTTGCTGTATGAGAAGCTATTGTCACGTCTCCGCAAGGAGAAAAGTTTTGCCCTTAGACTCAACTATAGCTTCTCATACAGCTAGATCAGACCTCTATCTCTGATCTGCCATAAATCCTACGTCATATCAAAAGGCTCATTAAAGGGCGAATTTTGAATTTTAGGATTGCTACTTCCAATAGGTGGCACTATAGTTTGGCTTCTTCCTCCCTGAAGAGACAGTTTGAGTAAAGAAAAATATATCTGTGAATTCATGATACCATCAATGAAATGTAGCTGCCCAACAGCAGCATCACTCATGAAGCCCTACATAAGGAAACTGCCCTTCCATCACCATACTTCACGGAAAGCAATATGCATTTGAATAAAATAATTTTAGTAAAATGCATGGTACCTACAATGAAACATGGAGGTGGCAGAGTCCTTATGTTGGGCTGCTTGAGTGCTGTTGTTGCTGGGGAGAACTCTGTGCCCTTGGTAGACTTGCACTTTTCAAACATGACAATGATCCAAAACACATGTATGTTATATTTATTATTAACACACTTGGAGTGATTTGGTGGCTAAGTGTCTCCTGATCTGAACCCAATTTAAAACCTATGGGGAATATTTGAAGAGACAATTAAGAATTACTCCACATCCAGAATCCAGACTCTAAAAGAGGTTGTTCTTGAAGAATGGAAAAAGATAGAGGTTGAATTATATCCCCAACTTTTTTATCACATCACTAATAGACTTGGTGCTGTCTTTCATAATAATGAAGATCACACAAAATGCTATGTGACGTACTTTTGATGTGGAGTGTATTCATATTTGCATCGACTAATTTTAGCAAAACTGAAGATTTTGTAATGAAAGTTTTAGGATTAACTTTTCTTTCATGTTATGAGTTTAAAGATATTCTATGAAACTTAGTCTTGTCAAAAATTTGTGACATTGTTTCTGTATTCCATGTGTATTTATTTATGCCTAGCACTGTATAACACTTACATTATCCTGGAGGAATGGAGGTGTAGCTGAGTTGCTTGCAAGTGTACTAAGTTATGATTGGTAAAGCCAGTTGTCACATCCGGGTCTGAGCATGCTTCTGGAACCCCTTCCCTGGATAGTAGGCAGTGAGGCACTAATACCATGGTCACTCCCTTTCCTGTTCACCAGTGTTTTACTATAGTGAGCTTATGTAATTATTTCTTTTCTGAGAGCTACGGGCGGTGCTTCCCTCTATTATAAGCATCAGTAGACAGTCTGTAGGTGCCAGTTATTTAGATCAGCTAGACTTGGTCTCTCTGAAACTTTTCTCCTGTCTGCTGTCTCGTACAATGGCATGCAAACGTTTGGACACCCCTTGTCAAAATTATTATTATTGTGAACAGTTAAGCAAGTTGAAGAAGAAATCAATAAAAGTCATAAATTAACAAAAAAGGAAAATGGGCCGATGCAAAAGATTGGGCACCCTGCAAGGTTAGTACCTAGTAGCACCCCTTTTGGCATGTATCAGAGCTTGTATATGACTTTTGTAGCAGCCAAGAGTCTTTCAATTTTTGTTTTGAGAGATTTTCATCCATTCTTCCTTGGAAACGTCTTCCAGTTCTGTGAGATTCCCGACTTGTCTTGCATGCACTACTCTTTTGAGCTCTAGTCACAGATTTTCAATGATGTTCAATTCTGGGGCCTATGAGGGTCATTTTAAAACCTTCAGATTGCACCTTTTTATTTTGATGTGTGTTTAGGATCATTATCCATTTGTAGAAGTCATCCTATTTGGATATATTGTATGTCATGGTTCATGAATGGCTCTCTGCAGCCGCTGAGCCAGTGCATGCATTCCCTTCCCGGGGTTTTAGGTCTCATGGGAGGGGATTTTTCCATCGTGCTTCATTCCAGAGGATGTGAGACTATATCTTGGTGCTGCTCTATGACGCCACCAGTAATAGTTCATGCTCTGTAGTGTGCGCAAATGGTTCCCGTGAGTCTGACTCTGATCCGTCCCGTCTCCCAGCTCCCTCTTCCTGACCTGTGTTTTCTCTGTACCGCTTGCCCCTCCTGTCCTCCTGATCCCAGTTCCATCCCGTGTGTCCTTAGTCCAGTATGTCCGTCCCCCGGTCCCATTCCGTGTCTCCACCTCCTCTGTACGTGCTTTGATCTCCCGGCTACCGACCTTGGGTACTATCCTTAACTTCGGCTTTGTTTTGCTCTTTTGCCTCTGATGTTACTTTCTAGCTTCCGACTTGTTGTTTCCACCTGTTAACAGCTTGCTTACTTCCCGGTACTGACAAGACATCCTGGTGTTAGACTTTGGCTAGCTGACTGTTCTTTCATTTTCTCTATAACTCTCTTGTGGTTTTTTTGCTAACTGAACCTTGGAGCTGCCTCTCCAACTTGCTTCAGTGTCCACCACAAGCGGAGCGTGACATTGCAAATTATGAGAATTACAATTAAACTGAACATACTGTGTATAATTTTCTTTAGTCTTAAAAAAAATAACAGATGCCTCAAAGTGCACAGAGCTAATAAATCATGTTAATCTGATATTGATAACCTAAGTTAAATCAGTAACAGTCCTCAATATCTAAAGGGTGCTTTACACGCTGCGACATCCCTACCGATATATCGTCGGGGGTCACATTGTTAGGGACGCACATCCGGCACAGGTAGGGACATCACAGCATGTGACACCAAGGAGTGATGATCAACGATCGCAAAATCGTTCAAAATCAGTGATCGTTGACACGTCGCTGATTTCCTTAATACTGTTGCTGCCACAGGTACGATGTTGTTCATCGTTCCTGCAGCACCACACATCACAATGTGTGACACAGCAGGAACGACGAACATCCCCTTACCTGCGTCCACTGACAATGTGGAAGGAAGGCGGTGGGTGGGATGTTACGTCCTGCTCATCTCCGCCCCTCCGCTTCTATTGGCCGGCCGCTTAGTGACGCCGCAGTGACATCGCAATGACGCCAAACGCACCTGCCACTTGAGGGAGGGATTGTTCGGCGGTCACAGCGACGTCGCTGACAAGGTATGTGCGTGTGACGCTGCCATAGCGATAATGTTCGCTATGGCAGCGAGCACCAAATGTCGCACGAATGACGGGGGCTGGTGCTATCGCGCTTGACATTCCTAGCAATCGCTAGTGATGTCGCAGCGTGTAAAGGACCCCTAAGTCCTGGACAACCTATTCAGTTTAGTAGTTCTACCACCGTACATGAAAACAAAGGAGAATCTCATCTCACTTGCATTGACAGACATAATCATGTACATCTACAATTCTAGCTAAGGGATTTGGCATATAAAAATTAAAAAAAATCACAGTGATTTTCATATGCATTGCATTCGTAAATCTACATCTTTCATGTCCATGTAAGAGCATGTGTAAAATTTATAAAAATAGGTTACTTGTTGTATGAGTTAATAGTGCAGTTCCCTGGGATGCTAAAAGTGCTAGTCAGCATGAGCCAGGAACATTTAGTAATAGTATTGCTAATTACCAATTACTTTTTTTCTATCTGTGAGCTTACACTGGCATCACTACTTAAGTTAAATGCTTGTAATTTATGTAGACTTCCAGCAGCATTGGTCTCACAATATTCTCCCAATCTCCCAATCTTTTTGGTGTGAATGTTTATTTCAATTCTATTCACTCTTTCTACTCACATACTTTTTTAGCCATTCAACATTTATGGCCTATCCAGAGTTACAGCCATCAATATTACGAGTGTGGTCCAACCCTTCTCAACCCTTACGATAAGATTTTTAATGGAGCAATAGTGTTCACATAGGCCTTTTAACCACTTCAAAGTATCTATTGGCTCATATGTTGGCTCCCATATGAATGCACTGTACTTTTTTAGTGGCATTTCAAAGTCTTGCTGCATTGTCTCTTGGCTGTGTACCAAAACAAGAGGAACTGCATGCAAATTATTTTTCTTTTTTAATTAGTTACATAAATAATTTAAAAAAACAGCATCCAATTTTGATACCCAGCCGAGATAAAACCTTGCAGCTTTAAAAATATCGAAATACAAAAATTTCCGCCACTTCCTAATCTTCTAGTCTGGAGATTGGAAAGTGTCGATAATTCTTATATTTTGTATTATAGAGTCATGTCATTTGTCTACGCACTCCTCCAAGTGACCTTAGGTGTTTTAATTTTCCTTTTGCAGGTTCTTTCTAGCCCTTATAAAGAGATCAGGAATGACACTAAAAGAGGCACAAATTTAGATTAGGACTCAGCTGAGAGTTATACCTTGGCGTTGGTAACTGGGCTCAATTAAACTTGGCCAATTCTATTTGCAAAATAACTCATTTTTTTCCCAAATAGTTTGTTCACATTTTTCATGTTTTATTTGCAGTAATGCATTTCATTTTCATATTCCAATATTCACAATATACATATCTTTGCCTTTTTTCCCTCCCTTTACTTGGGTGCAGCTGTTATTTTGGTAGCTTTAACAATATCAGCCTGAATGTGCCCGGAATTCCATTAGATGTGACAGTCCCGGCGCTTTACCTGGCTCTTCCCAATTGCCCTAGTGCAGTGGAAATCAGGGTAATAAGGTGTTAATTGCAGCTCAGAGCTGCCAATAAACCCTAGATAAGTAATGAGCGGTGTCTATGAAACACCCCCATTACTAATCTGCAAGTGAAAGTAAATAAACACAAACACCCAAATAAATTCTTTATTTGAAATAAAAGTAAAAAAAGCACACTCTTTGATTGGAATAAAATTAAATTATAATCTCTTCACAGTTTCTTTCCCATATAATATACAATACATTGAAAAACAAAATTGGGACACCCTCACATTACACCTACAAATGCTTTGATGACCAACTACTCTAAATCCATACACATTAATAGGCAGTTTGTCGAGTTATAACAATTTTCACTCTTCTGGGAAGGCTTTCTACCAGATTTTGGAGTACTCTGTATGTCTGTAGGAATTTTTCATCATTTATTCAGAATAGTATTTATGAGGTCAGACACAGATATTAGATTAAAGGGTTAAACTCACAATCTCTCTAATTCTAAAAGTGTTTTATCGAGTTGGGGGCAAGACTCTCTTGAGGCCATGTAACATTCTCCTTTCATTCACAAAACCCAGACTCCTTCATCTGATTGACTGAGGAAGTGTGGTTTGTTATTCTGCAGAACATTTACACTGCTCCAGTATACAGTGGTGGCGGCTTTACACCATGCAATCAGATGTTTGACATGGTGCTTGGTGATGTACGGCTTACATGCAGCTGCTTAGACAGAAACCTATGCTATGAAGCTTGTGGTGCAAAGGTTTCATGCCGATGTTAATGCTAGAGGAAGCTTGGAGCTCCACAGATATTGCGTAAACAAATCATTGGCGACTTTTATGCTCTATTCACCTCAGAACTCATTACATGGTCTGACAATCTGTGGTTCCTGAAAGCTTCCACTTTTCAATAGTACCACTCTCAAATTCACTGAACTATTTAGTGAACAAGATAATATTTAACAAATATTTGAAAAAACAGACTGCTTGGCTGGGTGCTGGATTGTGCATATCTATGGCAATGGGACAGAATAATATACCTGAACTCAAAGATTAAGACTTTTGTCCTGTTGCTTTTGTTCATATAGCATATATCATGATGGACCTTATAAAGAAGTAGGGGTTTTACTATAATTTATGTATTCCAGAGTGTTTATTTTACAGTGAATCAGCTAAAATGTGTGATTGCAAGCAGTCAGAAAAACTGCCACTCAGGCTGGGTTCGCTGTCTGACTGCATTCAATCACAGACACCAGGACTGCCGGTGCACGAGGGAAGCAGTGAATATGTATGAAGGTAAATGAGTGGCTCAGAAAGCAGTTACAGCTGCGCCGGAGACTGGTAAGTATAACACTAGAGATGAGCTACCACCCTAGTATTCGAGTTCGGTTCGTCGAATGGCGGGTGTGCTCATCGAACGTTCGACAAACGTTCGTCAAACACTTTCGAACACCATTAAACAATGGCAGGCAAACACAAACACATACAAACATGCACAAACACGAATTATTCTCACCTTTCCTTCCGTTCCATCGCCGGCCTCCTAGGACTTGCAGTTCGCTGGTACAAGACGTGTATCGAGTAACCATCGCGACGGATGCCGGAACTTCCGCTGACAGAGCGCTGACGTCAAAAGCAGGAACCGCTTGCCTCTGATTGGCCAGCTCGCTGCCTTTGAGTAGCGTCTGACAGAGGAAGTTCCTTCCTCGTCACGATGGTTACCCGATACACATAGTTCGTCGCTACAGGATGTGTATCGGGTAACCATCGCAATGTACTGACATGATTGCCTCCATCTTTATTAAGCGGTTTTGCTGTATCCTGTAAGTGCATTTGATTCTGTGGCCTGGGCAGGTAAACACTGTGGAGCTTTGTTACTGTGAATTGCTTACCTTATCACTCATACTGAATTGCTTACCTTATTACACTTACTGTTCAGGAATGTATCAACTAAAGGGTAACGCTGTGTCTATGGCCATAATAGGGACAGATATAAACAGCCCTTTTAAAGCAAAAAAAAGTTGTTTAATAGCAAAAAAGGAACTGCACTAAATAAGCATGTAACAACAGGAGTGTGCAAATGAAAAAAACATGTAATACAGTTCAAACTAAATAATGCAATAGAGCCTAGAGATTCTTAATATGGGCAAACATTGAAAATGCGCTTCTCATCTGTGTCCCCAGAAAACTACCACCTCAACGCATTTCCCCCCTGTCATCTGGCTCATAAGGAGGCTCAGGCATAAGTGGCATACAAATTTGATGTCCACAAGCAAGATGTTGTGGTCATATTAAATTTCAGTGCTTTGTGAATGTATTGACCGAATTTATATATTATTTTCTGCTTTGTTGCATTGCAACCTATAAATAAAATGTGTATAAGGCCAACAATTTTTAACTATGGTGCAAAATAATTTTTACTGTGACAGAAACAATAATAAAGACAAAATAAACAGAGCTTTGACCCTTTCACAAGATTGACATACTGGTACATCCAAGGTCATGTCCCTCCCTGTGATGCGGGATCGGGGTCTCATGCTTTCCTGCACAAGTTGGATTACCTGATCAGCCGGCATATACCTCAAAGAGGGGTGGATGGATCAGAGGTCTCCCCAGCCTCTGTTAACTAGTAAAATCCTGCTGTAATTCTCTGACAAAGGGATTTTAAGTGAATCGATAGGTTGTCATGACATGGTGTACTTTCTGTGAACAATGATTGAGTGCCGCCGTTCATAGAAGAACAGCATTTGTGCAGTGCAGAGTAGTGCTGATGTTATCCTCTGTACAGCACAAGCTATCAGATGATCACAGCTCCAAGTTCCCAAAGGTGACTAGTAAAAACAATAAAAAAAAGTGTAAAAAACGTTTTTTAAAATGTGAAAACATTAAAAAAAATCACAATAGTTCAACTGAAAATAAAGCAATTTTTTTTAAAAAAATACACATATTTGGTATAGCTGTATTCAGAAATGCCCTATATACCAAAAAAATAAAATAATCTGAACGGTAAATTGCATAATGAGAAAAAAAATCTAAACAAGAATTATGTTCATTTGGTCGTCGCAACATTTGAGTAAAATGCAATAAGAAGTGTTCAAAACATTGCATCTACACCATAATTCCATAATTAAAAATGTCCACTCTGGACACAAAAAATAAGCCTTCACTTAGCTGCAGATAAAAAAAAGAAAACATTACCATTCTTATAAAAACACGCCAAAAGAGAATATTTTTTTGACAAAGTTCAGAATTTTTTTTCACCACTTAAATAAAAAAAACATGTTAGGTATCCGCAAACTCATACTGAGCTGAGGAATCATACTGTCAGGTCAGTTTTACCATATATTGAACAACATAAATTAAAAAAAACCTAAACCTTTGTGGAATTGTACTTTTTTTTTCAAAATCACTGGATTTGGATATTTTTTCCATTTTCCAGGATAATATGTGGCAGAAAGAATGGTGGCATTCAATTGTAACAACTCATCCTGCAAAAAATGAACCCTCGGATATTGACGGAAAGCTAAAAAAGGCATGGCTCTTAAAAGAAAGGGAGGACAAGCATTCACTTAGCCAGGAAAGACAAGAAAATGGCAGGTGGTGAAGGGATAAGTGTTCACCCATTGAAGTTTATGATGCCCTGGCCGGGCCAGGTAGTCACAGATAGGCCCCTGCACTACACTTCCCTAACAGTTTACATTAGCCAACCTAAAAACCCTAGTCACCCCCCTAAGGGCTAGATGGACACCAGGGGGCGGAACCAGGCAGTTGGAAGACGCCCACCAAGGAGTCTAGACAGCCCGGGGGTGGCAAAGTAGTCGAGTTGAGATTTTCTTAGAGTTCAAGTTGGAGAGGAGTGTGGGCTGGAGCTGTGTCCAGCTCCAGCAGAGGCGAATACCCCAAATTGAATGGTGCCAGGGTAGGAGCCCTGGTGTCACTGGCTAGGAGGCAGACGGCGGTCTCCGTCTACAGGAGCCGGGAAGACGGCTCGGTGGAACCGAGGTGGACCGGGACAGGGTAGTGGCTCGCCGGTACTGACCCGGGGAACCAACTCGGAAACCGGAGCACACAGGGGGTACTCGGACCCTGAAGCCGGGACCAGAAGCGACTGGAACCAGCTAATTAACCGATTGAGGCAGGGACTAGAAGTCCTGTCCCACCCAAAGTCCCTATTAGAAGACAATGGCCTAACAAGGGGGATAAAAGGCCACCGCCAGGGCTCAGAGATCCCATGGGCCAGCGTCTGCGGGCAAGGGCTCCTTAGGCCACATCCAGCCAGGAGCGAACTCCTGAAGTTGCAAGCACAGGCAGTCCACCATTACACAAAGGTGCAGGAGAAAGACAGAGACCACCAGCTGGGTGGGGGACCAGAACACAGCCGGCTGCGGGCACTGACTACCATCACCTTGGTTTACCAGAGACTCATGTGTTTTCTTCAATAGTGAGTACACCAGCACCCTGCGGTCACCCACCTCCCTGCACCAATTCCCCAACGGGCCCCGGGGCCACCATGCCTGCCCACAGAGGGGTTAACAACTTGCTGCACAACATCTCCCCCGGGTGCCCCATAACTGCAGCGGTGGTGTCCAAGCTCACCACATAAAGTCATATGAAAAAGTTTGGGCACCCCTATTAATGTTAACCTTTTTTCTTTATATCAATTTGGGTTTTTGCAAGCTATTTCAGTTTCATATATCTAATAACTGATGGACTGAGTAATATTTCTGGATTGAAATGAGGTTTATTGTACTAACATAAAATGTGCAATCTGCATTTAAACAAAATTTGAAAGGTGCAAAAGTATGGGCACCTCAACATAAAAGTGACATTAATATTTTGTAGATCCTCCTTATGCAAAAATAACAGCCTATAGTTGCTTCCTTTAGCTTTTAATGAGTTCCTGGATCCTGGATGAAGGTATATTTGACCATTCCTGTTTACAAAACAATTCCAGTTCTGTTAAGTTTGATGGTCGCCGAGCAAGGACAGCACGCTTCAAATCATCCCACAGATTTTCAATGATATTCAGGTCTGGGGACTGGGATGGCCATTCCAGAACATTGTAATTGTTCCTCTGCATGAATGCCTGAGTAGATTTGGAGCGGTGTTTTGGATCATTGTCTTGCTGAAATATCCATCCCCTGCGTAACTTCAACTTCATCACTGATTCTTGCACATTATTGTCAAGAATATGCTGATACTGAGTTGAATCCATGTGACCCTCAACCATAAAAAGGTGCCGGCATTGGCCACACAGCCCCAAAGCATGATGGAACCTCCACCAAATTTTACTGTGGGTAGCAAGTGCTTTTCTTGGAATGCCGTGTATTTTGCCTCCATACCTAACGCTTTTTTGTATGACCAAACAACTCAATCTTTGTTTCATCAGTCCACAGGACCTTCTTCCAAAATGTAACTGGCTTGTCCAAATGTGCTTTTGCATACCTCAGGTGACTCTGTTTGTGGCGTGCTTGCAGAAACGGCTTCTTTCGCATCACTCTCCCATACAGCTTCTCCTTGTGCAATGTGCGCTGTATTGTTGACCGATACACATTGACACCATCTGCAGCAAGATTATGCTGCAGGTCTTTGAAGATGATCTGTGGATTGTCCTTGACTGTTCTCACAATTCTTCTTCTCTGCCCTTCTGATATTTTTCTTGCCCTGCCACTTCTGGGCTTAACAAGAATTGTACCTGTGTTCTTCCATTTCCTTACTATGTTCCTCACAGTGGAAACTGACAGTTTAAATCTCTGAAAAAAGGTTAAACATTAATAGGGGTGCCCAAACTTTTTTATATGACTGTACCGTGGGTGGCGTCACGAACCTAGCACGGCCCAGCCCGTACATATACATCCTACATCCCCCCAACCCTTTTCATTTGGCGTGTCCGTGGGATCTCCTGGGTCCAGAGACCCTCGAGCCACTCACCAGAAGGCCCGGACCCGAGCAGCGGCAGGTTGCCGGCATGGGGGCGGCACAAGTTATTACTTTGTAGAACCACCTTTTGCTACAATTAAAGATCCAAGTATTTGGTAATATGTCAGTTGACTGGCTGAATGTGGGTGGAGAGACGAACTGCCCAATCATTGACTTCCATTATTCACTATACCCACGCTGCAGATTTTGATGCAGAATTTGATGCACATTTTCAGAGATCTGCAGCAAAATCTGCATGTCAATTTTGAGGACAGCAAAGTCTATAAGAATTCAGAAGTGCTGTGCCCACGTTGAGTATTTTTCTCTTGCGTATTTAGTGCAGATTTCTTTTTTTTCTGCACCAAATCTGCACCAAATATGCAAGGGAAAAATAAGCAACGTGGGCACAGAACGTCTGAATTCTCATAGACGTTGCTGGCTTCACAATAGACATGCAGATTTTGATGCAGATTTCTGAAAATACACGTCAAAGCTACACAGCGTGGGCACTGGGCCTAATACTCGTTACTCAAATTTTTCACTTCCAGAATGTCTAACCTGCTCGACTCGAGGACCAGGCACCCGGGCATTTTAGTGCTCACCCATCTTTAAACATATCAGTTCATTTTAAAAATGGTCTATGTAAATTTTAGGCCATTTCCCAATGGAGAAGTGTCCATGATTATCATAGACCATAACTCTATGAACTAGTGTCTATGTAAATCAGTTACTTTCGTGTTACAGATTTGATATGTTTAATGCAATTTTACATTTTAATGTACATGACAGTGATGTTCAGTTCTTTTCTCTTATGTATAGGTTATGAATTACAATTAGACCTAGTGCATTAGAAATTCATGTCACCTCAGTAACGGTATTTTCATGAACATGAGTTTTTTAATTATTAGCATGTAACATTTGATTTCTCAATAAGTAAAATTGAATTAGATTGTGATCATCATAAATTTATCTAATATATTCAAGACATCAGTGTCATTGTATAGAAGGCATGTAGTATTTCATGTAGTATTTGAACACAGTTTAAATGAAAAAAAATTCACTTGGAAAAGTGAAATTGGCAGAAGAAGGCTGTGAGTCGAAATAACGTAAGGATGGTGGCTTAAATATTGGAATAAGCAGTCCCATGGTACTGAATTCTCCATGATTCCAGTAAATAATTTTAAAATGTAACTTTACCTTAAATAATATAAATATATATATATTACTCTTCTCATAAACCCCAATATTCTTGCATAATAAGACATATTTATCTAAACTGTCTAACTCTTCCACATGACAAACTTTGGTTAGACAGTCTTAAAATGTGTTAAATTTATCAAAGTAGTTCATGTGGTTTGATAAATTTGTCTAATTTGAAGAATGTCTGATGTAAGTTTGTACCCCCATTAGTTAGCTTAACTTGTGCCAGGAATTTAAGCCACAATTTTGGCACATTTTTAGATGTATTGTCTTGCACATTAAGCCATGCCCATTAACCCCTTCAGCCCCCGGGCACTTTCCGTTTTTGCGTTTTTGTTTTTTGCTCCCCTTCTTCCGAGAGGCGTAACTTTTTTATTTTTCCATCAATCTTGCCATATGAGGGCTTGTTTTTTGCGGGACGAGTTGTACTTTTAAATGAAATCATAAGTTTTACCATATAGTGTACTGGAAAATGGCAAAAAAATTCCAAGTGCGGAAAAATTGCAAAAAAACTGGGATTGTACAATAGTTTTTGGGATATTTTATTCACCGTGTTCACTATATGGTAAAACTGATGTGTGGGTATGATGCCTCAGGTCGGTGCGAGTTTGTAGATACCAAACATGTATAGGTTTACTTGTATCTAAGGGGTTAAAAAAAATTCACAAGCTTGTCCGAAAAACGTGGCGCACGTTTTGCGCCATTTTCCAAAACCCGTAGCGTTCTCATTTTTCAGGATCTGAGGCTCAGTAATGGCTTATTTTTTGCGTCTTGACCTGACGTTCTTAACGGTACCATTTTTGCGCAGATGCTACGTTTTGATCGCCTGTTATTGCATTTTGCGCAAAATTTGCGGCGACCAAAAAACGTAATTTTGGCGTTTGGAATTTTTTTGCCGCTACGCCGTTTACTGATCAGATTCATTGATTTTATATTTTGATAGATCGGGCATTTCTGAACGCGGCGATACCAAATATGTGTGTATTTTTTATTTTTTTAACCCTTTAATTTTCAATGGGGTGAAAGGGGGGTGATTTGAACTTTTAGGTTTTTTTATTTTTTTTTAATTTTTTAAAACTTTTTTTTTTACTTTTTTTTTTTTATTTTACTAGTCCCCCTAGGGGGCTATTGCGATCAGCAATCTGATCGCTTTGCACAATCTGCAGATCTCAGCTACAGAGCTGAGAACTGCAGATTTGATGCTTCACTTTCAATGCCGGCTGTATTCCGGCATTGAGAGGAAGTGACTCATGTTAGCCACAGGCGTCATCACATGACCCTGTGCTACCATGGCAACCACCGAAAGTCACGTGATCATGTCACGTGACTTCCGGCGGGGGCGGGGTAAGTCACTGTAATGGCGGCGCCCATATACATATCGCTGCCAAGACTTTGGCAGCGAAATGTAAGGGGTTAATGGCCGCGGGTGGAAGCGATTCCACCCGCGGCTAGCAGGCACACATATCAGCTGTTGATAACAGCTGATATGTGCGCCGATCGCCGCCGCCCGCCGGCGGCAGGGGGCGGGGCTTACCGGAAAACGATCCATGACGTATCTAGTACATCATGGGTCGTTAAGGGGTTAAGTTACACCTCTTTTCCGCAAAGCCACATGCTTTCGTCAGACACAAACAATAAACAAACATTTCTATTGTGCTTTTCTCACAATGGACCCAGAAAAGTCGTGGAAGTGTAACGATTCAGCTTATTAATACACACGGCACTTCTGGGGTGGTGCTCAAGTGGAGTCCAAAACTGTCTCAAGTAGATGTAGAAACTTGGCACTCAAGATAAATGTGAATAGTGGTCCTTTATTGAGAAGAACTTATAGGACCAGCACAAGCACAGACGTTTCAGTGAAATAACTTCATCAGTGTGTGTGCAGGGGGTCTTCAGAAGGTATAACAATTTGGCAACTGGCGTAGTCAGGTATGCCACATAGACAGCAGTGGACACCGCATCATAACTGACTACACCAGTTGCCAAGTTGCTATACCTTCTGAAGACCCCCTGCACACACACTGATGAAGGTCTTTGAATGAAATGTCTGTGCTTGTGCTGGTCCTACAAGTTCTTCTCAATAAAAGACCACTATTTACATTTATCTTGAGTGCCAAGTTTCCACATCTACGATTCAGTTTGGACTCTGCTGTTGCAGAGTTGTATTTGTCACCAGTTCCTGCGGGCGGTGTTTCCTTGTTCTAAGATGGTGGGAGGAGCCTATCCTTCCATGTCTCATTCCTAGGATCACGCTGCTTTATTAGGATGTCTCCTCCATTAGTTCGGTGCCAGTTATAGCCCTGCTATTAAGAGCGTGCACCTAATTCTTATAAGTTCTTTTGATTCTGTCCACTACATCATCCGATTTCCCTTACTCCCATCATCCCAGTTTTATCCGACCTCCCTGACTCCCGTCCTCCTCGCTTCATTTGGTCTCCCTGATTCCCATCCCCTCTGTCTTGTCTAACCTTCCGGTCTTCCTTTTCTGCTCCCTGTTTGTTGTTCCATTCCTGCGGCCCCTCCTACTTCTTGCTCTCCTGCTTCCTGACCTCCGGCTCACCCCTGACACTGACTTCGCCTACTCACTTGTACTGTGTGACCTCCTTTCTCTGACCCTGCTTGTATGACTTTTCTGTTGAATCATTTGTTGATTTCTGTCCTTGTCACTTTGTGGATTAATAGTCCTATTACACACACCAGTGTTCCAGCTCTCCCTAGTGGTGACTTTACAGGAAGACTTTTTTTAACCAAGTTACACCAGGATTTTGATGCATTTAGCTTGTTTACTTATCCCTTATATTTAGAATACATTGTCTACTAATGGATTGACTTCTATAAGGAAAATAAAGAATTTTAAAATTAATTCATAATGCAAATCTATAACCTGCTCACTGAAAGATTTGTAATTAAATTTTTTGTAACATGTTAAGGCTTTGTTCACATTTGACTCATCGATATCAAAACACAACGTATGAATCTATGATGGATCCATTCTAAAAATTATATTCAAGTCTATTGGGATTCTGTAATTTGAACTAGAAACCCTGATCGTTGCTCTTTACTGTCTTGCTTTATCACTGATAGATGTTCCATCCACATAGCTGCACGTAAATACTTATAAAATCAGGGCTGCACTTTTCTATGTGAAGTGTTCTTTATTTTTCATAAGAAAACATCAAAATTTAAAAGGGTCAAAGAATAGGATAACAGTGAACCAAGTACTGCACCACCGTTTTATGTATTTAATCCAATTTATGCCCTGGTCATTGTTTTCTCCTTTTTAAAATGTTCTAAACCGAGGTTAATATTTGAAAAAAACAAGAAAGTCATACCTGCAGTATGATCATATTAATCCTTTAGAAACCATGACATGAATGAACATCAAACAAAGTTTTGATCTGGGAGTAATTATTCTTCACACCAAATATGGACTCATTGAAGATAACATTATTTATTAATATTTACATGGAATGAATATATTACTATGTTTATAAAGTCTGCAATAGTACACCAGGCCTTTCGATACTAATAATAATCTGATCTATGAGCTGGACATTATTATTATTATTATTATTATTATTATTATTAGTTATAGTATAATAATGCACCTGTCATACTCATTGTATAAAATATACCATCTTATTGGCATATTACAATATGTATAAACAACATTACATTACACAATATATGTATAAATGCATCACTGTATACATAATGCATATATACTGTATCTGCACTCGAAAAACATACTGATAGAAAATTTAGATTGTGAGCCTCAATGGGGACAATGTTGCCAATGTATGTAAAGCGCTTTGCAAATAATGGAACTATATAAGTGAATATATATTATTATCATCATCATACATAATGTATATATATATATATATTTATACACTGTGATATATATATATATATATATATATATATATATATATATAAAAAAAATGTATATATATATATATATATATATACAGTTAGGTCCAAAAATATTTGGACAGTGACACAAGTTTTGTTATTTTAGCTGTTTACAAAAACATGTTCAGAAATACAATTATATATATAATATGGGCTGAAAGTGCACACTCCCAGCTGCAATATGAGAGTTTTCACATCCAAATCGGAGAAAGGGTTTAGGAATCATAGCTCTGTAATGCATAGCCTCCTCTTTTTCAAGGGACCAAAAGTAATTGGACAAGGGACTCTAAGGGCTGCAATTAACTCTGAAGGCGTCTCCCTCGTTAACGTGTAATCAATGAAGTAGTTAAAAGGTCTGGGGTTGATTACAGGTGTGTGGTTTTGCATTTGGAAGCTGTTGCTGTGACCAGACAACATGCGGTCTAAGGAACTCTCAATTGAGGTGAAGCAGAACATCCTGAGGCTGAAAAAAAAGAAAAAACCCATCAGAGAGATAGCAGACATGCTTGGAGTAGCAAAATCAACAGTCGGGTACATTCTGAGAAAAAAGGAATTGACTGGTGAGCTTGGGAACTCAAAAAGGCCTGGGCGTCCACGGATGACAACAGTGGTGGATGATCGCCGCATACTTTCTTTGGTGAAGAAGAACCCGTTCACAACATCAACTGAAGTCCAGAACACTCTCAGTGAAGTAGGTGTATCTGTCTCTAAGTCAACAGTAAAGAGAAGACTCCATGAAAGTAAATACAAAGGGTTCACATCTAGATGCAAACCATTCATCAATTCCAAAAATAGACAGGCCAGAGTTAAATTTGCTGAAAAACACCTCATGAAGCCAGCTCAGTTCTGGAAAAGTATTCTATGGACAGATGAGACAAAGATCAACCTGTACCAGAATGATGGGAAGAAAAAAGTTTGGAGAAGAAAGGGAACGGCACATGATCCAAGGCACACCACATCCTCTGTAAAACATGGCGGAGGCAACGTGATGGCATGATCATGCATGGCTTTCAATGGCACTGGGTCACTTGTGTTTATTAATGACATAACAGCAGACAAGAGTAGCCGGATGAATTCTGAAGTGTACCGGGATATACTTTCAGCCCAGATTCAGCCAAATGCCGCAAAGTTGATCGGACGGCGCTTCATAGTACAGATGGACAATGACCCCAAGCATACAGCCAAAGCTACCCAGGAGTTCATGAGTGCAAAAAAGTGGAACATTCTGCAATGGCCAAGTCAATCACCAGATCTTAACCCAATTGAGCATGCATTTCACTTGCTCAAATCCAGACTTAAGACGGAAAGACCCACAAACAAGCAAGACCTGAAGGCTGCGGCTGTAAAGGCCTGGCAAAGCATTAAGAAGGAGGAAACCCGGCGTTTAGTGATGTCCATGGGTTCCAGACTTAAGGCAGTGATTGCCTCCAAAGGATTCGCAACAAAATATTGAAAATAAAAATATTTTGTTTGGGTTTGGTTTATTTGTCCAATTACTTTTGACCTCCTAAAATGTGGAGTGTTTGTAAAGAAATGTGTACAATTCCTACAATTTCTATCAGATATTTCTGTTCAAACCTTCAAATTAAACGTTACAATCTGCACTTGAATTCTGTTGTAGAGGTTTCATTTCAAATCCAATGTGGTGGCATGCAGAGCCCAACTCGCGAAAATTGTGTCACTGTCCAAATATTTCTGGACCTAACTGTATATATATATATATGTATATATCTAATATGTAAAGCTTAATGTGTGTGTGTGTGTGTGTGTGTGTGTGTGTATGTCCGGAATTGGCATCTGCACCGTCGCAGCTACAGCCACAAAATTTTGCACACTCACACGTCTGGACCCCAAGAGCGTCATAGGCTATATTTTGAGGGGAAATTTTAACCCCGCACTTTACAGTTATTCGCCAAAAAACCTGCCTCCTTTAAAGCGAATGGAGCTGGGAGCCACAGTGCAGCCAGAAATTCAGAAGAATGTGCAGCCACGCCCTTATATGGAATGTTGGCGTGTCACAATGCAGCCAGGGAAAGAGACAGACACAGACAGGGAAAGGGGCAGATACAGACAGGGAAAGAGGCAGACACAGACAGGGTAAGAAAAAGACATAGACAGGGTAAGAGACAGACACAAAGAGACAGACACAGACAAAGAGACAGACTAACAGGGAAAGAGACAAACAGGGAAAGAGAGGGAAAGAGAGAGACAGGTTAAGAGACAGACACAGACAGGTAAATAGACAGACACAGGGAAACAGACAGACAGACAGGGAAAGAGAGGGACAGAGACAGACAGGGAAAGAAACTGACAGCGAAAGTGACAGAGATAGATAGACAGACAGGGAAAGAGATAGATAGACAGACAGGGAAAGAGATTAAGACAGACAGAGAAAGAGACAGAGACAGTCAGAGACAGACAGGGAAAGAGACAGACAGACAAAAAGATAGAGAGAGAGACAGAACGATTTATACAGAGGGGGAGACAGACAGAGAATGGGAGAGAAACAGAGACAGTTACTATCCCGGGCAGCGGATATTGTGTGCAGAATAAATTTTTGTTAATACATCCTATTCTGTTAACAACAGTTATTAACCCGGGCAAAGCCGGGTAGTACAGCTAGTATATATATATATATATATATATATATATATATATAGTACCGACCAAAAGTTTAAACACACCTCAGTCAAAGAGTTTTCTTTTTTTTTCCATGAAAATTGTAGATTCACATTGAAGGCATCAAAACTGTGAATTAACACATGTGGAATGAAATACTTAAGAAAAAAGTATGAAATAACTGAAAATATGTCTTATAGTCTAGATTCTTCGAAGTAGCCTTCTTTTGCTTTGATTACTGCTTTGCACACTCTTGGCATTCTCTTGATGACCTTCAAGAGGTAGTCACCGGAAATGGTTTTCACTTCACAGGTGTGCCCTGTCAGGTTTAATAAGTGGGATTTATTGCCTTATAAATGGGGTTGGGACCATCAGTTGTGTTGTGCAGAAGTCTGGTGGATACACAGCTGACAGTCCTACTGAATAGACTTTTAGATTTTGTATTATGGTAAGAAAAAAGAAGCTAAGTAAAGAAAAACGAGTGGCCATCATTACTTTAAGAAGTGAAGGTCAGCCAGTCCGAAAATTTGGGAAAACTTTTAAAGTGTCCCCAAGTGCAGAGGCAAAAACCATCAAATGCTACAAAGAAACTGGCTCACATGAGGACCACCCCAGGAAAGGAAGACACCTCTGCTGCGGAGGATAAGTTTATCCAAGTCACAAGCCTGAGAAATCGCAGGTTAACAGCAGCTCATATTAGAGATTAGGTCAATGCCACACGGAGTTCTAGCAGCAGACATCTCTAGAACAACTGTTAAGAGGTGACTTTGTGCAGCAGGTCTTCATGGTAAAATAGCTGCTAGGAAACCACTGCTAAGGACAGGCAACAAGCAGAAGAGACTTGTTTGGGCTAAAGAACACAAGGAATGGACCTTACACCAGTGGAAATCTGTGCTTTGGTCTGATGAGTCCAAATTTGAGATCTTTGGATCCAACCACCGTGTCTTTGTGCTACGCTGAAAAGGTGAACGGATGGCCTCTACATGCCTGGTTCCCACCGTGAAGCATGGAGGAGGAGGTGTGATGGTGTGGGGGTGCTTTGCTGGTGACACTGTTGGGTATTTAATCAAAATTGAAGACATACTGAACCAGCATGGCTACCACAGGATCTTGCAGCGGCGTGCTATTCCATCCGGTTTGCGTTTAATTGGACGATCATTTATTTTTCAACAGGACAATGACCCCAAACACACCTCCAGGCTGTGTAAGGGCTATTTGACTAAGAAGGAGAGTGATGGGATGCTACACCAGATGACCTGGCCTCCACAATCACCACTCTTTTTACATTGCGCTTTTACCTATGTTCACTGGTCCCCTTAGGGCATCCGTCCGAACCGCCCCTCCCCCACCCCGCACACGTGTTTCTGACACAGGCGCCAAAAGGGCCATTGACTATAATGGAGAAGACTCCGGTAGCGTGTGCTCTGTCTTGCTCCATTTTCGGGCATATACGTTTTCTGCAGGCGGACATCCAGATGTAGTCGACTACGTTTTGGTGTCTGCCTGCAGAAAACGTATATGCCCGAAAATGGAGCAAGACAGAGCACATGCTACCAGAGTCTGCTCCATTATAGTCAATGGACCTGTCAGCTTATGCATCCAAAACACGCTTTGCGGGTGGGTTAGGGGCGGTTTAGACGTATGCCCCAACGGGACCACTGAACGTAAGTAAAAGCGCAATGTGAAATTAGCCTAAGATGGTACTGGATACATCTATCCATCTTTTTAATATACATAAAATAATATTAAAAAGCTCCTCAAACATATGGTGAGATAAGATACAAACACATCCTGCCATTTCTTAGAAGCCTGTACACAGTTTAAGAAAAAATGGTGGACTGAGGCAACAATATATGAAATATATGAAAGAAACAATCAGCATAACACACAGATAAAGATGTAACCAATCATTATGTGAGGATTGAAAAGTAACCAATAATGTTGGAGTGTATCAACTTGCATGTTAAAGCTCTTCAATAAATATAACCTCTGGGCATTGCTTAAATGAGGAATCAAACGACAGTCAGAGGTGGCTTCCTTTCTTCCCTCCATCGACGGAATTCGTTAAGCATGTGGTTTGGCTGATTGCCACAGCAATTTAGAATATTACTGTAAAGTTTGAACAGATCACTATTTAATATTTGTATATGTCAAAACTTTGTGCCAGGGACTTTAGACTTTAACAAGAGGAAATTATGCCATTTGGGTTTTAAAAAAATGCTCATATCTCTGACAGATCTGTGACGATAAAGAAATGAAGATTATAGGTGTCGCTTTTGATTAGCTAGCTAGAAAGATAGATAGATAGAGGGATAGATAATAGAGAGATTGTTACAGGTGCATCTCAATAAATTAGAATATCCTCAAAAAGTTAATTTATTTCAGTAAATACAAAAAGGGAAACACATATATTACATAGAGTCATTACACACAGAGGGATCTATTCCTATATATTATATAGAGTCATTACACACAGAGGGATCCATTTCAAGTGTTTATTTCTGTTAATGTTGATGATTATGGCTTACAGTCAATGAAATCCCAAAAGTCATTATCTCAGAAAATTAGATATTGTATATAAGACCAACTGAAAAAATGATTTTAATCTCAGAAATGTTGGTGCCTACTGATAAGTCTGTACAGTAAATGCCTCAATACTTGGGATTGCGGCTCTTTTTGTATGAATTACTGCATTAATGCTGAGTGGCATGGAGGCGATCAGCCTGTGGCACCGCTGAGGTGTTATGGAAGCCCAGGTTGCTTTGGTTGCAGCCTTCAGCTCATCTGTATTGTTGAGTCTGGAGTCTCTCATGTTCCTCTTGACAACCTGATACCTTTTGGCATTGCTTCATCATTATTTTTTCCATTTTTTGTAGTGACTCTCAGCTGGTTTGCAGAACATAAGATCCCATCAAAAGTTTCATTGCCTTGGTCATCAAGGAACTGCTTACATACTCTGGCCATATGAGCCCACGTATTGTACTGTACCAAGATGAATTGAGGTCCCACTGCACCATTAAAGGGCCTGATAATAACAATGATGATTTCATCCCAAAATATAACTGCAAACGTTATACTGAATGCTAGTTGAAACAGGTTTATGGATCCCTCCAAGGATAGACCTTCCCAGACCATCACTTAACCACTGCAAGACAAGTAATGTTCGATGATGTTGCAGAAAGCATAAGGTTCACCACAACGTTTCTAGACTTCCTCATGTCTATCACATGTGCTGAGTATAAGCCTGTTCTCTTCCTGCCAATTCTTAGGGGTACTTTGCACACTACGACATCGCAGCTGCGATGTCGGTGGGGTTAAATCGAAAGTGACGCACATCCGGTATCGCTGTCGACATCGGAGTATTTGAATCCTTTTTGATATGATTAACGAGCGCAAAAGCGTCATAATCGTATCATCGGTGTAGTGTCCAACATTTTCATAATTTCGCTGCAGCGATGGTACGATGTTGTTCCTCGTTCCCCTGCGGCAGCACACGTCACTGTGTGAGAAGCCGCAGCAGCGAGGATTATCAGCGTACCTGCATCACCGTGGCTCATGCAGGTTATGCGGAAGGATGGAGGTGGGCGGGACTTTTACGTCCCGCTCATCTCCGCTTCTATTGGCCGCCTGCCGTATGACGTCGCTGTGACGCCGCACGACCCGCCCCCTTAGGAAGGAGGCGGGTCGCCGGCCAGAGCGACGTCGCAGGGCAGGTATGTGCCTGTGAAGCTGCCGTAGCGATAATGTTCGGTAGGGCAGCTATCACAAGATATCGCTGAGCGACGGGGGTGGGGACTATCGCGCTCGGCTTCGCTGCCATTGGCTTGCGATGTCGTAGTGTCCAAAGTACCCCTTATTCTCCCTTGAGGATGTCAATCAAGCTGAATGGTTTGGGTTGTGATCAGAGGTCCCTCAATACAATGGTAGACCATCAGTTCAGCCTCAGGTAGTTGTTTCTAAAGATGGAGATTATTTTGTAATTGTTTGGCAGTGCTCTTTCAGTTTTGCTCTCTTTGTATGACTGATCATGCCTGGGTATCTGCTCTAAGAGCTTGAGTCTACATTGGGTGACACAACAAATTTTCTTGTAAAAGCACATGGGGATGCATTATGTGGATGAAATAGGCTACCTTGGAAGTGGAATGGACTGTCAATAAGACATGATATTGACTGTAATGGCAAGGAAAGTAGCAAAATCTAAAAACCGAGAAAAATCAGTCAATAAAGTTAAGTAGAGAGCAATTGTCTGTAAACAGCACCTGCAAAACATTTTGTAGATGGTCATGCTCATGTGGATCTAACTCAATTAAAATTCACTAAATTGCACTGATATTCAATTCTGAGCTAAGCTGTTTTCATGTCTCTTTAGACTCAGGAGCATAGTAATAATTGTAACATAATACTTTCCCCACATCTCTGGCTGTACTTCTGCTTACTGCCATCTGGCCCTGTGGGCATTTCCTCTCCTGCCCATCACAATTTTTGCTACATTGAGGCATTGGAGGTGACTGTGCATTGCACATCATAGCATCACAATTTCGCGATGCAAAGAGGCCTCTAAGGCCTACTCACAGCTGAAAGGGCAAGGAGTGAGTAAACAGGCCAGAGCTACCAAAACAGAAAGAAGAGTCCATGAGGACCAGACCACAGGCAGTGAGCAGTACAGTCAATCATTTACTTCTCTTCTTTCCATTTTTGCATCTTTAAACATATAAAACGCAGTGACCTCTGAGGTCTGGTTGCATCCAGGATCCCCTGCATACAGTGAACAGGCATGAGATTGGGTAATGAAAATGGGACTTTGAGGACCAGACAGATCATAGCGCAGAGCACAGGAGCTAGAAAGGTGAGTGGCTTTAATTTTTTATAGCATTTGTCAGTCATCTATTCTTTACCAAATGGACCATCCATTTGCCTGCAATGCTCATACTGGCATCCTCACACTCTCCTGCCCACCATCCCTGGCAAGGATGTGGGTTTTCTCACCTGTCCAGAAGACCTGCGGTGGTCCCGTCCCTGTCCAATACTGCTGCCTCCCGGAGTATCTGTACACATTGTAGGCTTCCGGCCTCCGACCATCAGAAGCGCCCATGGCCACGCCCACTTTCTTAAAGGGCCAGCATCCTCTAACCCAGAAGTGCCTCCCAGGTCAGCTGGAAGGCTGCAGGTACTTAAGACCCCCTCTGCCCTATGGAGATGCCTGGGCAATGAGTTACTATCACTGCTAGCTGTCAGGTCCCTCAGTGCTTCTGCTGATATTGTGCTGTCTGCTGCCACTGACACTTGTTTATATTTCAGTGCTGTGCTACTTTGCTGTTCCTCTGCTGCTGCTGCTACCAGCCACGCTGGCCAGCTATCATGATACCCATCTCTACAAGTATCCACACCAGTTGTTACTGCTGTATCTTTTAGCCATCATCCAACCATCTATCCCAGATGGAACCACAACACAGGCTGCTGCTATAGTCTAATCCTAGTGTCTGTTGCTCCCCTACCACTGGGGCCAGCCGCTGCAGCACCAGTCTTTACAAATGGCACCGAGACTCACATCTGCAGCGTAACACCCTCACCATCAGGGGCTCTGGAGAAAACCATGTGTAGATTTGTAGTTAAGCCCCTCCGAGTTTTCTGTGGCCCAGTCAGTTCATGAACATCCCTGATCGTCCAGCAAGCATAACATCGCCATTTAATTTAATCCATGGGAAGAAAATTTACAAAATAAGCATTCTAAAAATGTGGGCTTTTTTGCATTTCCGAGTGGAATTCAATTCCACTCAAATATCTTTACTAATAGCTACCACTAGTCCATGACATTGCTCTTATGAAAATTGTACAGAAAAGGGCAACCCATAAAATAGAACAAAGTCACTGATGAAAGGGGGTCAGTTTAGGATTCTGTTAGATATTATAGCTTACTGTTAACATACACTGTGTGCAGAATTATTAGGCAAATGAGTATTTTGATCACATGATACTCTTTATACATGTTGTCCTACTCCAAGCTGTATAGGCTTGAGAGCCAACTACCAATTAAGTAAATCCGGTGATGTGCGTCTCTGTAATAAGGAGGGGTGCGGTGTAATGACATCAACACCCTATATAAGGTGTGCTTCATTATTAGGCAACTTCTTTTCCTTTGGCAAAATGGTCAGAAGAGAGAATTCATTGGCTCTGAAAAGTCAAAAATTGTGAGATGTCTTGCAGAGGGATGCAGCAGTCTTGAAATTGCCAAACTTTTGAAGCGTGATCCCTGAACAATCAAGCGTTTCATGGCAAATAGCCAACAGGGTCTCAAGAAGCGTATTTGGCAAAAAAGGCGCAAAATAACTGCCTATGAATTGAGGAAAATCAAGCGTGAAGCTGCCAAGATGCCATTTGCCAACAGTTTGGCCATATTTCAGAGCTGCAACGTTACTGGAGTATCAAAAAGCACAATGTGTGCCATACTAAGGGACATGGCCAAGGTAAGGAAGGCTGAAAAACGACAACCTTTGAACAAGAAACATAAGATAAAACGTCAAGACTGGGCTAAGAAATATCTTAAGACTGATTTTTCAAAGGTTTTATGGACTGATGAAATGAGAGTGACTCTTGATTGGCCAGATGGATGGGCCAGAGGCTGGATCAGTAAAGGGAAAAGAGCTCCACTCCAACTCAGACGCCAGCAAGGTGGAGGTGGGGTACTGGTGTGGGCTGGTATCATCAAAGATGAACTTGTGGGACCTTTTCGGGTTGAGGATGGAGTGAAGCTCAACTCCCAGACCTACTGCCAGTTTCTGGAAGGCAACTTCTTCAAGCAGTGGTACAGGAAGAAGTCGTTATTGTTCACGAAAAACATGATTTTCATGCAGGACAATGCTCCATCACATGCATCCAACTACTCCATAGCGTGGCTGGCCAGTAAAGGTCTAAAAGATGAAAAAATAATGACATGGCCCTCTTGTTCATCTGCTCTGAACCCGATAGAGAACCTGTGGTCCTGTGTTCCTCCCTGTGAGATTTACAGGGAGGGAAAACAGTACACCTCTCGGAACAGTGTCTGGAGGCTGTGGTGGCTGCTGCATGCAATGTTGATCGCGAACAGATCAGGCAACTGACAGAATCTATGGATGGTAGGCTGTTGAGTGTCATCATAATGAAAGGTGGCTATATTGGTCACTAATTTTTTGGTTTTCTTTTTGCCTGTCAGAAATGTTTATTTCTCAATTTTGTGCAGTTAAATTGGTTTACCTGGTAAAAATAAAAAAGTGAGATGGGAATAGATTTGGTTTTTATTAAGTTGCCTAATTATTCTGCACAGTAAAAGTTACATGTACAAACAGATATCCTCCTAAGACAGCCAAATCTAAAAAAACCCACTTCAACTTCCACAAATATTAAGCTTGGAATTTTAAGAGTCTTTTGGGTTGATTGAGAACGTAGTTGTTGATCAATAATAAAAAAAATCCTTTAGAATACAACTTGCCTAATAATTCTGCACACGGTGTATGTATTTATGATTTGTGTTTATTGTGATGTGTTAAATATTTGTATTTGCTTTGTGGTAAATCACTGATATTGCTCCTCTTTAATAATCTACAGCCTTGCTTCCTTTGCTATGAGCATTTTAAAGTTTTTCTCTTAAAATACAAATAGAAAACTCTTTATCCTGAAGACCCTCTATTGATTTATAATATAGAGGTTTAGGTTGTAGAATGTTTTGATGAAGAACTCTAGGCAAATCAATGCTTTTTCTAATCTGAGATTATAACTACAAGCATAAGAATTTATTTTTATCACCATTACTAGTATTGTCTGTTGCTTGGGATAGTAAGGGGTACTTTGCACGTTGCGACATCGCTACTGCGATATCATCGGGGTCAAATCGAAAGTGACGTACATCCGACGCCGGTAACGACGTCGCAACGTGTAAAGCCTAGGAGAGAAGATGAGCGAGCGTGAAACAGTCAAAAATCGGTGATCTGTGTCACGTCGGTCATTTTCATAATGTCGATGCGTCCGCAGGTACGATGTTGTTCCTCGTTTCTGCGGCAGCACAAATCACTGTGTATGAAGCTGCAGGAGCGAGGAACATCTCCTTACCTGCGTCCCGCCTGCAGTGAGGAAGGAAGGAGGTGGGTGGGATGTTTACGTCCCACTCATCTCCGCCCCTCCGCTTCTATTGGCCGCCTGCCGTGTGACATCGCTGTGACCCCGCACGACGCGCCCCCTTAGGAAGGAGGCGGGTTGCCGGCCAGAGTGATGTCGCAGGGCAGGTAAGTGCGTGTGAAGCTGCCGTAACGATAATGTTCGCTACGGCAGCTATCACATGATATTGCATCTACGATGGGGGCGGGTACTATCGCGCTCGGCAATGCTACAATCGGCTTGCGATGTTGCAGCGTGCAAAGTACCCCTAACTGTCTCTCTGTTTCTCTCCCAGCCTTTGTCTGTCTCCCTTTCTGTCTGTATCACTCCCTGTCTGTGTCTGTCTGTCTCTCTCTCCATCTCTTTGTCTGGCTGTCTCTTTCCTTGTCTGTCTCTTTCCCTGTCTGTCTCTGTTTCTTTCCCTCTCTGTGTCTTTCCCTGTCTGTCTCTTTGCATGTCTGTCTGTCTCTTTCCCTGTTCCTTTCCCTGTCTCTTTCCCTGTCTCTTTCCCTGTCTCTTTCCCTGTCTCTTTCCCTGTCTGTCTCTTTCCCTGTCTGTGTCTTTCCTTGTCTATTTCCCTATCTCTTTCCCTGTCTCTTTCCATGTCTGTGTCTGACTCTTTCCCTGGCTGAATTGTGACATGCCAACATTCCATTTAAGGGCGTGGCTGCAAATTCTTCTGAAGTTCTGGCTGCACTGTAGCTCCCAGCTCCATTTACCTTAAGGCACGCAGGTTTTTTGGCGAATAACTGTTAAGTGCGTAGTCAAAATTTCCCATCAAAACTTAGTCCATGATGTTACCAGAGTCAAATGGAGTTTCTGTGCAAAATTTCATAATTGTACATGCGACGGTGCGAATTCCTTTGGCGGACATAACCACATACATACACTCAGCTATATACAATAACATAATAGAAGGTATATATATATATATATATATATATATATATATATACATATACTGTATATATATATATATAGATATACTATTTTCATAACAGTGAGGAAAGGTGAGACTCATAAAAAGCATGATCCCCAAAGTGACAAATAAATTATATGCTAATTTACCATTTCTTTTATTGTAATATCAGCTTTTATATGAATTACTCAAACCTGAAAAGAAAGAATTATTGCCAGTGGAAGTATTGTATACTAGTGAAACCCTTTAAGTAACCCCGTTGATGGGTTATCATTGAGTAAAATGGAAAGCTTGTTACATTGTCGATAATATTAAATGCAATCATCTAAGGTGCTCATTTTGTATTTATAGTCATATTATACTCAGACATGTGAGTTGGAGCACACTCAACATATTTCTGTCATTATGTTAGAGAGAGAAAATTGTGCTGTACGCTTTCACTGCGGAATAGGACATTTTACTGCAGACAGAGCACACAAATCAGGAAAATCGAAAAATCCGTTACCCTGAATTAATGAGTTCAATCCTTGTTGTTTGTTTGTACTCAATCTCCTAACTTGCATGCTGTATTAAAAATCTCCAAAATATTTCAGTATATTATTTTTTTTATTCAAGTTTCAGGCTAGTATGACATTTAATAAAAAGTAATAAAACAAATTAAAAAGAAAAAAAAATGTAATTAAAATCTACAAATGAACTAAGTTCAATTATTAAATTGTAGAATAAAAATGATATAAAGTGGTTGTGAGTAAACACCGGCTGTCCGCAGAGAGCGTATCTACTCTGGGTGAATGCGTGATAAGGATAAACAGAGGCTTTCACCTTGGAGAGTTGTGATAAAATAGACACAACTCTATAAAAAAGACATATTATAGGCAGTGGCAGGGTAAAAAAAGATTAACAGGGGCCTTGGGGACCGAGGGACAAGTTTTCCTTCACATTAGACACTGAGGTCATTGTGTGCTGGTACAATGTGTGAATTCCTTCTAGTGATATACACAATTGTCTACAGTGTATATAACATCTTGTTCACCTTGTCATTTTTTATCAAACCTACCAGTATCAGCATTTTATGTAAAACGTTGAAGGACACAGCGTGACTGCTCATTTATTAGAGAAATTGCTTTGGAGATCTTGTTCCCATTTTTATGCGTAATGCATATGACAAACATTCTTACACAAGCCTTGAAATCATGCAACGTTTTTTATTAAAAATGGCCAAGTATCTGTGTTATATAGTACAGCTAATCATTCAGGATATGCTCAAACACAATACCAATGATAAAATAAACTTTATTTTAGGCTTACACTATATTTTGGGATTTATGTTCTCTTTTCAGGTTTCAGTACTACCACCGCAAATGTACTTCATCAAGAGCTTGTCTGACCATCAATTAATTTTGGAAAATGCTAGACGGGCCAGTTGGGAGGTTTCTGCTTGTAAAATGTTCAACAGTATAAGGTCTTGGGGATACAGTTATTATCTAATACATAGATCGGTTGGCTTGGTAAAATCCAGTAAGAGTAATGACATATGCTTTCAAAGAGATTCTCAGTCATAGTCTGTGCTGTCTCTGTTAAAGTTTTGTTGTTTTGCAAAATGATTTGGATTATATATTTTGGAGTAATTTTGCTGATTTTTTTTTAATTATATAATTTATTATGAATTATACAAATCCTGATTTTATTTGTATATACATAGTGTCCTGATTCATGCAGGGCTCTGCCGTTCCACAGCCGGTGCATGCATCCTGCCTCTGGGGTTTAGGTCCCTTGGGAGGGGCTTGTTCTTTTTGGCCTCCTTGTTCCGGGGATCGCGCCACAATATCTTGGTGCTGCTACCTCAGGAATGCCACCAGTAATATTTCCGGCTCTGCTGCGTGCACTGTTCCTAAAAGAAGTTCTCTGTTTCTTATCCTGCTATCCGGTACTGTTCGTCCTGACCTTCATCTCTCCTGGCCGACTTGATGTGACCTCCATTTCCCCGACCTGTCCTGACCTCCGTCCCTCCTCAATATTACCTCCGTTCCTCCCTGTCCTCTGGACTCCGGTCCTGTTCTGTGTCTTCTACTCCTTCCACTGTGCTTACTTGCTCTCCTGGTATCTGACCATGGTTCTGTTCTTTGACTTTGATTTGTTTTCTCCTCGGTTCAGACATGAAATCCCGGCATAGACCCTGACTGATCAGCTATCCTTGGTCTTGTGTTAGCGACCTTTATATCATTTTTATTCTATATTTTAATAATTGAACTTAGTTCATTTGTAGATTTTAATTAAATTTTTTTTCTTGTTTTAATGTTTTATTATGCTTCATTAAATGTCATACTAGCCTGAAACTTGAATAAAAGAATAAAATACTGGGTGGGTTTCTGTCTTACTACACTCAGGAGTTCTCTTTCTACCTGAGTCCCAGTAGTGCCTTGTAGCAGTAGCTTGACACATAGTTTTCCTATAAAAATCATTTCATATGGGTATATATTAGTTCTGCTATATTTGCTGATCAGCTAGTGTCTTTTTTCACGTGGTCCTGATTGTCTAATTGTGGAATATGACCTCATTAAAGGGTGTGGTAAATGTTTTTAAAATGTTTGCAGTATGGATATGTTACAATTAAGGCTTAACACCAAATTGCGTAAACGTGCTTTTCTGCTCCCTGATATGTATCTTAAAATGGATACATAAAAGGATTTCAGCCATAAAGTTTCTTTCATGGAGCTATGTGTTACCCAGCCAATGGGTGGCTGCATCCAAACTGATTAGTGGACTAGAGTAATATCCTCATGGTGAGCGTATTTATATTTTTTGTATCCTCTTTGACACTGAGAGAAATGGGGTTGGAGAAGGAACACCCTCATCTAACTGCTTAGATGGTAATGTCAAAGAGTCAAAGAGGTTAATTAGGCAGCATTAAACCATTCAAGTTATAGCAAAGACACAGCTGTAATTTAAAGCTAACACCTACAGTGTAATGCGGGTGTCACACGAGACAATTTATCGGACGATATGTCGTCGGGGTCACGGTTTTCGTTATGCCCATCCGGCATTGTTTGCGACGTCGTCCCGTGTGACACCTACGAGCGACTCCAAACGATCACAAATCGGTTACAAATCATGTATCGTTTACCCATTGTTTATTTTTAAAAAATCGTTTATTCTTCTTTGCGCTGGTTGTTCATCGTACCTGGGGTAGCACACATCGCTCCGTGTGCCACCCCGGGAACGATGAACACAGCTTACCTGCGTCCCGCGGCTCTCGCTGGCTATGCAGAAGGAAGGAGGTAGGCAGGATGTTTACATCCCGCTCAACTCCGCCCCTCCGCTACTATTGGCCGGCCGCTGTGTGACGTCGCTGTGACACTGAACGTCCCTCTCCCTTCAAGAAGTGGATGTTTGCCGCCCACAGCGACGACGCTCAGCATGTAAGTACATGTGACGGCGGTTTAACGACTTTGTGTGCCACGGGCAACTAATTGCCCGTGACGCACAAACGACAGGGGCGGGTACGATCGCTCGTGAAATCGCACGATAGATCGTATCGTGTGATGCCCGCATAAGGCTACTTTCACACATCAGTTTTTTTTCCATCAGTCATAATCCATTTTGTGAATGATACAACAGATCAGTCGGAGATTGTGGTACAACTGATGCGACGGATCCCTGTAAAAAAATTGATCCATCGTACCAGCTTTGGAGCCTTGCAATGTGATTGGCATGCTCAGTAGAAAATGACGGAATCCAGCACTGGATTCCGTTGTGCAATGGATTACGACGGAATCCTGCACCATAGACAACCATTATACCTCTTGACAGATTGCGACGGAATCCTGCGCAATGCGTCATTTCGACACTCAGAAAAACGTTACATTGTGCATTGCTTACGCCCGACGGTCAGTCATTCTACAACTGGTCAGTCGCACGACGGATGCAATGCAAGGCCATTAGTCACAATGCGTCGTTAATACAAGTCTATGGGAAAAACGGAACCCTGCAAAGTATTTTGCGGGATTCAGTTTTTTCTCAAAGCGACGGATTGTGACTGAGGGAAAATGACGGAAATGTGAAAGTAGCCTAAAGAGAAAGCAAAAGTTCCTGAGTGGGCTCCATGCACTCCTTGGTGTCTTCAGATGTAAATATATAAACTTCTGTCTTCAACACAAAACTATTATTATCTATTTAACATTCTTTGTATCCTCCATTTTGCATGTCTGATGAATCTCAAGCTACATCTATTAAAGGGAACCTGTCACCAGGTTTATCCCTTATGAGTTGCATCCACCACCAGTGAGCTCTTATATACAGCATTCCACAATCCTGTATATAAGAGCCCAGGCAGCTCTGTAGAATGTAAAAAAACCCCTTTATGATACTCACCTAGGGAGCAGTCCAGTCCGATGGGAGTTGCTGCTCTCGGTCCGGCGCTACTTCCATCTTGTGCAGTTGCCATCTTCCCTCCCAGTCCCATGGGCATGACGCATCCTGCATCATCCACAGAGAAGCCACCATTGCGCCCCTGCACATGTGCACTTTGATCTGCCCTAATGAGGGCAGAGCAAAATATGGTAATGCGAAGGCACGAGGAAAGGTCAAAGACTGTCCGTGCATGCGTACTATAATATTTTGATCTGCCCTCAGCCGGGTAGAGAGATGTGCGTGTGCACAGGAGTGCAATGGAGGCCTCTGAGGGAATGACATATTATGTACATGGAACTGGGAAGGAGGACGGCGATTGCACAAGATGGAAGAGGCGCCGGACCGAGACCAGTGACACCCATAGAACCAGACCGCCCGCTAGGTGAAAAAAGTAAAGTTGTTTTTTTTTACATTCTACAATGTGGCCAGGGCTTTTAAGTACAGCAGTCTAGAATACTGTCAATAAGGGCTCACTGGTGGTGGCCGCAGCTCATAAGGGAAAAACCTGGTGACAGGATCCCTTTAAAGGTGGTTTGCTGCAAAAAAGATTAAAATAAAATTATATATACGGTATATATTGTGAGACAGTGGATATAGCTCAGCTGGGATCTTTGTTTTGGTCCAAGCAAGTGGCTATGGATTCACAGATGACAGCGGCAGACTGGCAGGTTCCACACAGATACGGCCACTGCCGTGTCTATTGTGTACGCTTATCTCTCAGTGTTACACATGCAAAAACAGGAAAATAAACGTCTAAGGCCGTCTGGCCACTAACTAACAACAGAATGCTAACTACAAAATAAACATATGTAACAAACAAAACAGTATTCTCTTACTGTGTCGGTTCCTCAGCACAGCAGGCGAAGGGATTGAGTCCCAGCACCAGCAGCCATGAGCCTGGACTGCTCTCCTCAGCAGTCTCTCTGTTCTGAAATGCCTCCTGATTATTTCAGCTGATCCAGTGAGGAATCAAAACCCTGGATTGAATGTAGAGAAGGGAGCAACCAGTCCCACTGCCATTCCTACTGATTGGTCCAGGAAAAACCGAGCCCAAAATTACACTGAAATAAACAGGCTTCAGTGACTAACTTATTGCTGAGCCAGATATAACTTTCCCAGCCTTTCCCAGCCCATTTGTATGGGCTGACCGCTCCACAGTCAGTACATGGAGACATATGAAATGAACTGAGGGAAAACATACCTGTTTTCTAGTACTTCTCCCCTTGGCATCTCACAGTATATATATATATATATATATATATATATATATATATATATATATATATATATATATAGCTACGGGTACGGAAAGTATTCAGACCCCTTTAAATTTTTCACTCTTTGTTTCATTGCAGCCATTTGGAGTAGAACCATCTCAAGCAGGATCACAAGGAAATAGGCAGCATGTGACTTAAATATAAGTGTCTGAGCAAAGGGTCTGAATACTAAAACCATGTGATATTTCAGTTTTTCTTGTTTAATAAATTTGCAAAAATGTTTACATTTCTGTTTTTTTCTGTCAAGATGGGGTGCTGAGTGTACATGAATGAGAAAAATAAGGACTTTTTTGAATTTACCAAATGTCTGCAATTAACCAAAAAGTGAAAAATGTAAAGGTCTGAATACATTTCCTTTCTTTTTCCGGCAAAAAAAAAATATTTTCATATTTTACATTTGAAAAATTCCATAAAGTTAAATGGGCTGATGCAAATGTTCTCACACCCTTGGAGATTTGTGTTATAACTTTGACCAAGGTTTCAGACCTTATTTAGCCTGATGGCGCCTAAATAATTGCGACATCTTCTCAAAAACACTAGCTCTCCTGTAATTATTTATATGGATCATAAAAATCTGACCTTTCTGCATTCTACCCAATGGTTAAATTCTCATCACGTCAAGTGGGCACTCTTCTTTGTCAAATTCAACTTTGAGTTGCATTTCTTCTGCAGAGAAGAGTGTTAAAGCTGATACCTTGTCTTGATTCTTTGATTTACTGTATCTGACTCTGAAAATGAACCACAGTACATCATCGGTTCTGCCTAAATTATTGAGGTGGCTCCTATTTTGTAAAGGTAAAATATATCTTTGTACTGTGTTAGCCATTGATTTGCTTCTGCAGGCCCGGGGCTGCTCTGCAAGTGGTACATGGACACTAGCTGCAGCCCAGCAAATCCTCACCATCAAAGGCTCCAGGTAGTTGCTTATTCACACCCCTTGAGGGTAAGCCGCACGGCCAGTGGTATAGTGGATCCTCATCCACCAGCCATCACAGCCTGTATGCACGCTCACTACACAAAACTCCACTGCTGAACAAAAAAGCATGTTCAAGGGAATTCAATAATTAGACAAGCCTGTGAAATACTGGGAAAATAGAGTCTGGTCAGATTAGACCAGATGAGACCAAAATTTATGCTATAATACACACCATGTTTGTAAGGCAAAAGGCACCACATATCATTCCATAAACACCATAAACACCATACAAACAGTAAACTGGTTAGGTGGGAACATCATAGTTTGAGGCTGTTCTTCATCATACGGCCTACATATAATCAAAGGAAGGATGAATGGACAAATATACTGAGACATTCTTGAGAAAAATGTGCTGTCATTTACCAGGATGAAAATGAAACAATGGTGGACATTTCAGCAAGACAATGATCCCAAGCCCAAAGCCAAGGAAACAATTGGTTTCAGAGAAAAAAAATAAAGCTGTTAGAATGGCCAAGCATATTACCTGACCTGAATCCAATAGAAAATTTAGGGAAGGGACTAAAGCTTAGAGTTCATAGCTGGAACTCAAGGAACTTTCAGAATTTGAAGAATATTTGTGTGGAAGAATTGGCAAAAATCAAACCTGAGCAATGCATGTGACTAGTTTCTCCATACAGGAGGAGACATCTGGAAGCTGTAATCACCAGCAAAGGCTTTTATCTGAGATATTAAATTAATTTCAGTAAGCATGTTCAATACATTTTCCCTGTGTAATTTCTCTATATTACACATCACCAACCTTTATGGAGATCTATGGCTTGATTTATTTTCTTGTGTATATTGGATGGGTTCACTTAGCAAATTGGTGACTTGTTCAATACTCCTTTCACTTGCTGTGTATATATATATATATATATATATATATATATATATATATATATATATATATATATATATATATATATATATATATATATAAATATATATATATATATATATATATATATATATATATACAGTGGAACCTTGGATTACGAGCATAATTGGTTCTGGGAGTGTGCCCAATACTCCTTTCACTTGCTGTATATATATATATATACATATATATATATATATATACACAGTGGAACCTTGGATTACGAGCATAATTGGTTCCGGGAGTGTGCTCTTAAACGACGTTACTCTTATATTACTCTTATATCAAAGCAAATATTTTCCCATAGGATATAATTGAAACGCAGACAATTCGTTCCACAACACAAAAAGTATTTAGTGTATTTACACAAACATATTACAGTAATACATAATGTACTGTATTCGTATAAAATTATTACAGTACACTAATACAAAATACTGTACAGTAAAATAAAACTTGGTGTGAGAGAGGTACAGTACAAGCAATGTGCTGTACTGGTTAGCCAAAAGACTACAGTACTGTATCCACAAATGCAAATGGATAGAAATAATATATAGTATATACTATACAGTACAGTGCAGTACAGTATATATGTACAGAAAGTTACATCCAGCATGGCTCAGAGCGCAGTGAAAGGATGGAAATTGCTCTTATTGCAAAGCATTGTTCTTAAACCAAATTACACATTTTTAAAAAAATTTGCTTGTCTAGCAAAATGCTCTCAAACCAAGTTACTCTTATACCAAGTTTCCACTGTGTATATATATATATATATATATATATATATATATATATATATATATATATATATAAAACACTGCACAGATTTCCAGGTTAATTTAAAAAAAAATTCTAAAACCAATTTCAGTTGTAAGGAGTCTAACAGCAAGGAACCTCAGAAACCAGAGCAGAACACACATCCAAACATTTCCTGTTGTCTTGGAGACCATATATGAATACGTTATAGCGACCTTATATAAATGACGTCCTCTTGTGTTTATGTAAAGTCTCCAAGGCAACAACCAGTGCTTGATTGTGTGCTCTAACATGCCTTTTAACCTCTCTTCCTGAGATCTGACACCAAGTAGACCATTTTCTATCAGCAAACATGCCTCATCTCAGTCGGCTTGTTTTATATACAATATTTCAACCTACATTTCAAACGTTATTTTGCCAAACTTCATGAATTGTTAGATTCTATGGAAAATGGGTCATAGTCCAAATTAATTTATGAATAAATGTATTACTTATTAGCAGACACCATTTTACTATTCCTTTGCTTGGCCCATCATATTTACATTTTGTTAATTGCTGTTTACAGTTGCAATCAATTTTAATCAACCCTCGTTGCAAATTAGGTTCATTAGAACAATGTACAGATGTTTTGGTTTTTGCAATAAACTAATAAAACAAATGCAATTTATATATCCCAACACAAGTAATATAACAAGTAATTTCTCACAAATGCCATCTTAAATGACTGCTGCATTCCCAGAAATATATAAACCCTTGAGTAGAATACCTCATGGTTAAGAGAGTGGTCCAAAAAACTAAAGAGAAGAGATCTTTGCCTTGTGTAAATGATTAAAAGATACAATATGACTAAAGATGAGCGGACCCGTAGACGTCTGGGTTCTCCGGGTTCAGCCAAACTTTAGATAAAGTTTAGTTGGCGACGCGGACTTGAGCTAGACTTGATACTGGAACCTAAATCTTATTGGAAGTCACTGATTGGGCACTTAGGCTCTTTGCCCACATACAGTCAGCTCTAAGCAAAGCATTTCAGGGCGAGGGAGGGCTGGTTTTTTTTTGTATACACTACATCCGAAACTATGGTTTCAGATATAGTGTGTACCATGTGGGTAACATGTAGTGTGTACACTGGTATGGTGTGCCCAGTGAGAGCCATTCAGAGACTGCAAGAAGCTCCCACTAGGCCAAGTGCTGAGCACCTTGATGCTTGATTGAGGGGTCAACAGACGAACTCCAAACTCAGACATTAACTTTTTTTAAAGTCCATGTTCGATATGAACCATTAACTTTACAGTTTGGGTTTGTTGATCTCTAAATATGATACAAAGGCATTGAAAGCTTCTATAGTTACAGTGGGAAACAAAGTTTGCAAGTCTTCAGATATTAAAATACTGGCTACATTTTCTGGGCGTGAATTTGGGCGCATTCACTGGCTGCCTTCAGATTCCTGACTATGCAAGTGGCCAAAGTCCTTGAATGATTGCAAAAGACCTTCAGGAAGATTGATTTCTGTTTTCACAGTAAGGTCCATACTAAACAGTAAAAGGTTCCAGTGTCCGAACGTACACCACTACTGACCTTAGAATACAAGAAAAATCAGCTCCACACTGTTCAGAACCATGTAAGCCACAGAAGTGTTGGGATTCTGTTCTGTGTATCGATTAAAAGAAAATGGAATTCTTTAGGTCATTTTTATCAGTGGTATGTCCAAAGAAGGAAAAATGAAGTATATGCTGAATAAAACACCCTAATTGAAGTGAAGAATTGCCGTGACTAGGAGATGCTCATAGTGTAATGCTCACCACCAGGGGGTACAGGTACACTGGAATTGTAGTAGAGTTCCTAGTTGTAGCGAGGCGCTTACCAGCTAGTGGTCACTAGTACCAAGGCAGGGATCAGTCTGCAGAGTAGTCGATGAAGCCGAGAGTCAGAAGCTGGGAGGTCACATCAGCACAGAGGAGCAAGAGAAGCTGAGGTCACCTGCAAGCCAGTGATCAGTAAGCCAGGAAGTAGCGTCAGGTACAAAAGGGAAGGAGAGCCGTGGTCCAAGAACAAGCCGTGGTCAGAAACCGAGAAGACACAAGGGTACAAAGGAGAGAGCAGGGTCGGGAGTCACAAAACAGGTCGGGGTAAGGGAGACAGGGAGTACAGATAATACAGGAGAGATGGAGGTCAGGGAAGGGGATGCAAGGTAATGGGACAAGATCAAAACAACTCACGAAAACCAGAAGCGAACACTGAAAAACAGGAACTATTATTAGGCGGTGCTTCAGGTGTAACAGCTCCAAGTTAAGATAGAGCAATCACCCGAAATAAGGCATGGCCGAATAGGCCCTTCCAACCCAGCCTGAACCCGGAGAATACAGACAACAAGAAAACACCTAGAGCTCAAAGGTTCTGCATAGAGCAGAGCCAAAAGGGAATCATGACACATATGTGAATAGTAGAAAAATGAAGAGCACTCACCAGTGGTTGCTGTGCAAATAGGTGAAGGTATATTCACAAGTGCGTCATTAGATGTGATGGCAGGTGGGGAGGGAGCAGGACGGAGCGGCACGCCAGACGACAGCCGTTTCGCACTCTATACTAGTGCTTCGATGGGTCTGACCGTGAATAAACCTTCACCTATTTGTACAGCAACCATCGGTGAGTGCTCTTCATTTTTATACTATTCACACAGTGGATCATGTCGCCGTCTTTTTGAAGTAGCACCCCGTAGCTGTGCTTATTTTCTTCCAGCATCAGTGTCTCTGTTGTCTATAATTTGCTGCGTTCAGCGTTACTGCTGTGTATGTTTTAAGGGGTTTTATCCCCATGTGTCTCTATATATAGAGTATATAGAGACAGTGCCCTGTCCTCCTTACCTTGTGGAATCAGGACACATAGCTTCCAATATCAATGAAAAATATGAATGACATAAATAATTTTCAACTCATTGGTTTGGCTTTGCTTTTTATAAACTCATTAATAGCATTGATCTAAAGAAGCTTTTTCTGCTGGTTTTGTTCTAGACACAAAAAGGTAGAAAACATAATAAAATGTAATTATGCTGTAATGAAGCTATTCAAAACTTTTGCACAGATATCCCCTTTATTGTTCATAAGCTGTTGTCCTTTGCTATTGTTAGTCACAGTTAATTGTTCTATTTTGATTAAGTTAGCCAATGCATTTTGCTTAGTCCAATAACACAGCCCTTGAGTTGTGGTTTGAGCACAGTTTGTGAATCACTATTGAGACATATCATCTAATACGTCTCTTGAATCACAGACCAGTTTTGACAGCAATTTTAAATATGTTGTTTCCTCTCCAAGAGTTGGCATATCCTGCCCTGAATCATCTGTGCATTTCAGGTTTTACAAGTACATCCATAACCTTTATTGTATAACATGCATATATCTCATGGTACACATGACTTTTAAAGTCCCTTGAGATTTTTGATGCAATTACATTATACGGGCTGTCAGCATTAAAGAATTCTGTGACCACATGAATTAAGATTGTAAATTAAATGGTTAAATACACTAGCGTAGTAATGTTATTATGAATGATACCTTCTGCAGTTGAATTTTACTTAAATAATTGTGCAGAGGAGTTCTTTACTTTAGGTGAATACGAGCAAAGCATAAAATCTGCCTTCTTGAAAGCCTTTCACAGACATTGCCCTTGAGATGAATAGAGTTCGGTACCTAGATGAAGTGAAAAAGACTTGTTTTCTCATAAATCTTCCTTACGGTACTGACCTTATTACAGACTGGAACATCAACAACAGAGCAATGGTGTTAACCAAATGTCATGGATAAAATCTGCTTTCTCCGTTCACAATTATGTACTGCTTTTTTTCTGTGAAAGCAAAACAAGTCTTAATGCTTTTGTATTTTCCGAACTATGGAAACTGGCATAAGAAGGTAATTCTCACCTTCTTATTATGCTTCATTCTGTGCAGGTAATGTACAGTAACTATAAGTTGTATTATATATTTGTAAATGCATATCCCACTTTCACACTTGCTTACGTCTCTTGTAATGTCGTATGTATATTTTCACCTCTAGGAATTCGAAGGGAGAATGTTTGTCCTTATGGAGTGTGATACCCTCCATAATGGGATATGCTCCCACTAAAGGCCACTTTACACACTGCGACATCGCTAGTGATGTCACTAGCAATCGCACCCGCCCCCGTCGTGTGTGCGTCACGGGCAAATCGCTGCCAGTGGCAAACAATATTGCTAGTACACGTCACATGCACAAACCTTCCTAACGACGTTGCTGTGGCCGGCGAACAGACTTTTTTTTATGGGGGAGGTTTGTGCGGCATCACAGCGACGTCACACAGCGGGCCACCAATGAAGCGGAGGGGCGGAGAGCAGCCGCATTAACGTCACGCCCACCTCGTTGCCGGAGGACGCAGGAACGCTGTTGTTCATCGTTCCCAGGGTGTCAGACATAGCGATGTGTGCTGCCTCAGGAATGACAAACAACCTGTGTCGAAAATGAGAAGCGATATTAGGGAAAGGAACGATGTGTCAACAATCAACAATTATTGCCGTTTTTCAGATCGTTAGCGGTCGCTCATAGGTGTCACACGCAATGACGTCACTAACGAGGCCAGATGTGCGTCATGAATTCCGTGACCCCAGCGATATCTCGATAGCGATGTTGTTGCATGTAAAGCGGCCTTTAAACCACCTGTCAGAGGACCCTCACTTAGCCAAATCAGATCTCATGCTTTACACACATGAGGGGCAGACATGCCGGAATATCATATCTGTAAGGAGAATTTTTTGGGGCATTTCATCCTAAGTAACATTGCAAGGTTTGTTAACCAGTTAATATTGACTTTAGGGATTGCTACTCTCAATTAAGTGGCATTAAATTTCTAGACCTCTTCATCTCTGACAAGGCTATTTCCAATATCTCAAGTCGAGTTTCCAATAATTGATACTGAACTCCAGACATAATAGATATTGATATTCAAGAGAAATCTTCTATAAACATGTAGCAATTTTTCAGATGCAAGATCCTTCGTCAGTCGGTAAAATTTCTAAACTTCATTAATTTCATCTTGAGTAAAGGCCGCTTTACACATGTCGATTGCTTGTGTGATCGCTTGTGCGGCACGGGCAATTTGTTGCCCGTGTTGCACAAAGTCAGTAACCCCCATCACACGCACTTACCTTTCAAACAATCTCGTTGTGGACGGCGAACATCCTCTTCCTGAAGGGGGAGGAACGTTCGGCGTCACAGCGACATCACACAGCCGCCGGCCAATAGAAGTGGAGGGGCGGAGATGAGCGGGACGTAACATCCTGCCCATCTGCTTCCTTCCTTATTGCCGGCGGGACGCAGGTAAGCTGTGTTCGTCGTTCCCGGGGTGTCACACGGAGCGATGTGTGCTGCCTCAGGAACAATGAACAACCGGCTCACAGAAGAAGGTTTGATTTTTTTAAAATGAGCGATGTGTCAATAAGCAACGATAAGGTGAATATTTGTGCACGATCACAGTCCCTCGTAGCTGTCACACGCTACGATATGTCAAACGACGCCGGATGTGCGTCACTAACGACGTGACCCCGACGACATATCGTTAGATATATCGTAGCATGTAACATGCCCTTAAGACCCTTGTAATCCAAACATTCCCCTATTTTCATGGGTGATTGACAATATGAATAAGTAATTTTTCCTGTATGCATTACTGTGATTGGGTTCTTGGCTTAATGTATTAAATTTACTTAATCGAATCATGAAGACCATTGTGTTGCATTCTAAAAGGGTAAAAAAGGTATACTTACCTTTACTAACCAAAATTAAAGGGTAGAACATATAATCTTTATTGTAAAAAACATAGTAAAATATAGGGTGTTATGCAAAGGACAGTACACTTGAAGGCAGCACACTGCAGCCAGAGGAGGAGACCAGTTGAGGTATATATAGCACAACACCAACAATTATGTGAAGCAAATCAAGTATCTCAGTAATAAAACTAATGTGGAGTCAGTATGGGCTAATAGCTGAAGTACAGCAAGATCAGAATAATGGTGCACGTAAAAAAGAGTATTCACCTAACCTGTGGACATCTCCTCCCAGTGGAATGGCACCAGGTCCCAGTCCCGATGTAGGTTTCGGCAGAAGCCTTCGTCAGGGTCTTTCCCTGGCTGTTCATCTGTTCCATCATCATTGCTCCCAGTCATCTGACCTCTCGATGTGGCTATGGTATTTTCTTTTCTTTAAGTGTGTTAACAGATATTCTCTTTTAGATATTCTGTCTTTGCTGGTGCTTCTAGTACTGACTATGCCTCAGCGATGCACATCATGAGATTAGTTAGCACTTTCCAGTTCAATATTATGACTTCCTGAATTTTTTACATGACAATTGCATAAAGTTCATCACTGCATTTGAGACATAAAGATTAGTGATGAGCGAGTATGCTTGTTACTACTCGGTACTCGCACGAGTATCACTGTACTCGGGCTACTCGGCGGGTACCGAGTAATTTTGCGATACTCGTGCTGTACTCGTGGTCTTCATCCCTGCATGTCGGCACTCTTTTGAGAGCCAGCCCTCATGCAGGGATTGGCTGGCAGACCACTGCAATGCCACAGCCCTGTTAGTTGTGGAATTGCAGTGATTGGCCGGCCTGCACAGCGTGACCGAGCCTTTATACCGGCGGGCGCGCTGTGCTCTGCACACAGCCATCTCATATTCCCTGCTTTCCCCGCCCACAGGCGCCTATGATTGGTTGCAGTGAGACACGCCCTTACACTGAGAGACAGGTGTCTCACTGCACCCAATCACAGCAGCCGGTGGGCGTGTCTATACTGTGCAGTAAAATAAATAAATAAATAATTTAAAAAAACGGCGTGCGGTCCCCCCCAATTTTAATGCCAGCCAGATAAAGCCATACAGCTGAAGGCTGGTATTCTCAGGATGGGGAGCCCCGCGTTATGGGGAGCCCCCCAGCCTAACAATATCAGTCAGCAGCCGCCCAGAATTGCCGCATACATTATATGCGACAGTTCTGGGACAGTACCCGGCTCTTCCCGATTTACCCTAGTGCGTTGGCAAATTGGGGTAATAAGGAGTTAATGGCAGCCCATAGCTGCCACTAAATCCTAGATTAATCATGTCAGGCATCTCCCCGAGATACCTTCCATGATTAATCTGTAAATTACAGTTAAAAAACACACACACCCGAAAAATCCTTTATTAGAAATAAAAAACAATAACAAAGTCCCTCATCACCAATTTATTAACCCCGACAAACCCTCCATGTCCGGCGTAATCCACGGACCTCCAGCGTCGCGTCCAGCTCTGCTGCATGCAGGTGACAGGAGCTGCAGAATACACCGCCGCTCCGGTCAGCTTCACACAGCAACTGAGGTGAGTAGCGCGATCAGCTGAGCTGTCACTGAGGTTACCTGGATCCAGCGGTGGAGCTCCCCATCCTGAGAATACCAGCCTTCAGCCGTATGGCTTTATCTGGCTGGTATTAAAATTGGGGGGACCGCACGCCGTTTTTTTTAATTATTTAATTATTTTTTTCACTGCACAGTATACACACACCCACCGGCTGCTGTGTTTGGGTGCAGTGAGACACCTGTCACTCAGCGTGGGGGCGTGTCTCACTGGAACCAATCATATGCGCCGAAAAGCAGGAAAGCAGGGAATACGAGATTGTTTAATGAGCGGCCGGCTTTTTCAAAAGAGGAAAAGCCGCCGGAGTTTAGTGAACAGCAGTGCAGCGCCGCGACAGTGATCGGGGAACGGTAAGTAAGAGAGAGGGGGGAGAATGACCGACAGACTGTGAGAGGGGGACAGACAAGACAGAGAGAGACAGACAGAGCGAGACCGACCGACGGGAGATAGAGTGAAAAAAAAAATGACCGACATCGCTAGTAAAAAGCACAGAACGTGCGTTTTGTACATCGGAGTGCCACACAATGTTTTACGTAAAATCTTTCATGTATTAATCTCAAAAAGTAACATACACCAGCTCTATCTCACTATTGGGTATGTGCCCTTAACATTTCCGCCATGAAAATTCATTTTGGTGTCATTTTGGAAGGTTTTCTGGTGAGTCCGTAAAAATGGCGTAAAACTCGGACAAAATTGTTCACAGCTGTGACTTTTGAGTGATAAATGCTTTAAGGGGTCTTCCCCATGCTGTTGCCATGTCATTTGAGCACTCTTCTGAGACTTTTTTGACATTTTTTTTTAAGGTTTCTACATGCTGCCGGGGGTCATTTCAGAAAAATACTCGGGTCTCCCATAGGATAACATTGGGCTCGGTGCTCGGGCCGAGTACACGAGTATCTTGGGATGCTCGGCCCGAGCCTCAAGCACCCGAGCTTTTTAGTACTCGCTCATCACTAATAAAGATTGATCAGGTGGGAAGCTGTAGAGCTAAGGGAGAGGCGCTTGCATGTTATAAATTTATATAGAGAGAGAGACAAATAAGGCAGTACACTAATGGAATACCTGATGGTTTAAAAAGCTGCTCATCACTCTTAGCTCTACAGCATTCCACCTGATCTCTCCTTATGTCTCTATACATGATGTAAATTAAATTTCCTGGCAAAATTAACACAAACTGTCAAACCCAAATTTGAACAGATTCACTCATTATATATTAAGATTGTTTATTGAAATGCATTGTGATTTTTATTACTTTAGGTAGCATTGCATGTTATTACATTTGAGCTAATATTTTCAAATTCAAACTGAACAGCCCCAAATTTAATGTTCCCAGCCCCTGTCATTCACTCACCTCCTGACAGCTTCACGTTATAATAATAATAATAATAATAATAATAATAATTGTATTCATTTATATAGCGCTATTAATTCCACAGCGCTTTACCAACGTTTTAACAACATCGTTCCGGACCCGAGATGCCATCTTGTGACTGTGACTTCCAACTGTCCAGAAGTCAGAAGTTACATCACAAACTCCCAATACAACTCTATGAGAGCCAGAAGAAGGCCAGAACAAGACTCATAGCCTTGTATTGCGATGTGACTTACTGTGCACTCCATGAAACACTGAAGCTGCCATGGAAGGTGAGTACAATACAGGGGGTTTGGGATTTTTAAAACACCACTCTAGGGCTGCAATAAAAAAAAATGCTGGAATGATGTTATAAAAAATGTTTGGGTTTATCTTCTTAATGTTTTTGATTAAAGGGAACCAAACATCAGGATTTTGGTGTATAAGGTGTATATTAATGCAGCTACAATCTCTTATTTAGATACAAATTATTCAATAAGTAGAAATGAAAATGTTTCTTTAAAGGGAACCAAACATCAAGATTTTCGTGTATAAGGTGCAGCCAGTGCAGTACTGGCACTATCATGCACCGTGTGTACATACCATTAGTGGGAAGCTCAGGTGTTTAGGCAGTGAAATTCAACTTTATAAAGTTTGAAAATTCATGCACTTTTATAAAGTTGAATTTCACAGCCTAAACACCCGAGCTGCCCACTAATGGTATGTACACAATGTGCCTGTTAGTGCCAGTACTGCACTGGCTGCACCTTATACACGAAAATCTTGATGTTTGGTTCCCTTTAAAGAAACATTTTCATTTCTACTTATTGAATAATTTGTATCTAAATAAGAGATTTTAGCTGCATTAATATACTGCTTAATTTCTGTAACTCAACACTTGCAGTCTCTATTAGGACTTATTAAGACTTCAGTCATTTCTTCCTGTGCCCCAACATTTTTTTTAAGTTTCATCAGTGCTTTGGATCATATTTTCAACAGAGTTTGGTCAATTTTCACCATCAGAGTTCCATCATTTTTTTTCATATGAAAAAAAAAATCTTCAGTATGTAAAACTATTTATGGAGTCATCTAAGTTCTGTCCGATTTTTTCATAGATCCATAGGCTTGCATTGGTGAGTTTGGTCAATGACTTAGATCAAAATTGCTGTGGATAAACATGGCACTGTGTGTTAGGTGCTCAAGTAGTATACAGTCCTGTATGTAGCAAAGAGCAAATACTTGGCACTCAAATAGTTGAAGAGACTGGTATTTTATTGAGTAAGCTTGACCAGATACAGCACAGCCATTTTGGTCTAACATAGACTTTAATTAGTGTGCAGTGTACCTGGTCTGCTCAGCTTGTGAGTGAAAGTAGCGCTCGTGTAGCTCACAATGTCTACTGCTGTGTGGAAAAAGGGCTGTATCTGGTCAGGCTTACTCAATAAAATACCAGTTTCTTCAAGAATTTGAGTGCCAAGTGTCAAGGGGTCCTTCTACGATATCACACAATCAACAAAGCGAGAGATGGATGAGTAATCCAAAGAACATTTATTCCAAGCAAATCAAACAGTCAATACAATAATCCATCACACAGAGGGTAAAATTGTCCAGAAACATGAACATAGTCCAGTACGCGATAAATGTCCAGGTCTCTCTGTGGAGCTGCAGCTTCTGCCCCAGAGGATGAATCTTCCTGCTTCTCTTGAAGTTCCCAGCCAGACTGACTAATTCATCAGGTAAGCAGAGAGTTTAGGTGGATCCCAGGCCCCCTACCCCAGACTTAGGGACAGAAACACTACAGGAGGTGATTACCTACAGACAATACAATGTACACACAAGGAACACACAGAATGGACAGTGACCCACGCATAAAATATGAACCTACACCACATGATATTCTTGATTCTTGATATTGATACTTCCCATATTCCTCCATTACACCAAATATTTGCTCTTAGATCAAAATTGGACATGTTTTCTTGATTTTATGTTGACTACTCAGTCCACAAAGATAAATGGATATGTGAAAAGCCCAAGATATTCTTATAGGTATTATTTCATACCCAAAAATCTACATGAATTACCCCTTAATTCCATGAATGGAGATACTGGTATATATGTGACCATGCTGATCCCTTCAATCCAAACAGCAATGAGAAAGAATAGAGGATCTGGACCCCAGTTCTAATAATTGCTATGGATTCCAGATGTTGATGATACCAGTGATCAGGCATTTATCACCTATTCCCTAAATGCAAATATATCAATAAGGAAAGTGAATAAAATTGTGAATTTTAAGTTAACTATATTAAACATTCAGTACATGGAATCTTTCTCATGTGGAAATACATTGTAGATTGGTGATAAATGCTTTTCAAGTGAAAATCCCTTTATTTTACCTAAGTCCTCTGTTTTTCCCATATTTAATATTTTCTGGCCACCCAATATGATACCCCATTCATTTTCAATTTTTTCCTGTTCTTTCCGTATAATCTTGAAATACAAAGTTCCAATTCTTCACCGCTGACACTCGGAATCAAGGTTTATTGTGTTGCCTGGCGGCACATGCAGTTTGTATTTACCTAGTAATACAAGATTGGGTGAAGCAGACATGAATGTTCTGAACATTTTCCTGACTCGTGCTCTTCTCTGGATGCTGTTAAATAACTTACTTAATAAAAGTCCTTCAAATTGATGTACGTCCAGATCAGTGCAAGATAAGTAAAGCAAAGTATTTGAAAAGCTATTTAGCATTATATGTAGATTTATGCACTGTGAATGAATGTTTAAAATGGGTCTTTGCATTAAGTGGATAAGTAATAGCTAAAATGCTGTAGCTACTAGAGACAGAGTTTCTACCACAAGAGCAAAGAATCTGAATATAATTCTCCACTGTTCTTATATGTTAAACTTTACAGATGATATAGTTTTCCATTAGACAGTCACTGCAGTCGGGACTAAAGGTCGATTTACACGCTGCGATGTTGCTAGCGATTGCACCCGCCCCCGTCGTTTGTGCGTCACGGGCAAATCGCTGCCCGTGGCGAACAATATCGCCGGTACGCGTCATACCAACTTACCTTCCTAACGACGTCGCTGTGGCCGGCAAACAACCTCTTTTATAAGGGGGAGGTTCGTGCGGCGTCACAGCGACGTCACACAGCGGGCCACCAATAGAAGCGGGGGGCGGAGAAAAGCCGCATTAACGACACGCCCATCTCATTGCCGGAGAACGCAGGAACGCTGTTGTTCGTTGTTCCCGGGGTGTCACACGTAGCGATGTGTGCTTCCTCAGGAACGACGAACAACCTGCGTCCAGAACGAGCAACAATATTTGGGAAATGAACGATGTGTCAACGATCAACGATTTTGGGCACTTTTCGGATCGTTAGCGGTCGCTGGTAAGTGTCACATGCAACGACGTCGCTAAAGAGGCCGGATGTGCATCACGAATTCTGTGACACCAGCGATATCTCGTTAGCGATGTCGCTGCGTGTAAAGCGGCCTTTATGGATGTACCGTTTATGCCAGTTTCTTCTGTTTAGATACTAAAGAGTAACTAGAGTAGAAATGAATGAATTGTTTAATCATATTCGCCAGTTATTGGAAATTTCAATTTCCAATGAAGTTTTGGAACATTCTTTAATATAAGCTCGAGTTTCTCGAGACCAAAGAACATAATAAATGTAAGGCCTCTGACACGTCCGTGACACCGGTATATGTTTGGTACGTTTTTGCACGTACCGGCGGCACAGAGACACGTATACCAATGTTATCCTATGGTAACAGTCACACACACGTAAAACCATACGGAACATGTGTCCGTGTCGTTTGTACGTGTGTGCATTTTTCCACACACTCAACATCCTTTTTTCTCCGGGATCACACAGGCACGGACCCGCTAAAGTCAATGGGTCCGTTCCTGCACGTATGGCTCACGTAGCATGTCCATGTGCTACACGTACCGTCCGTGTGCGTTTTTTTGGTGAAATTTGGATGCGATGTCGGTCAATGTCAGATGTCACTCTGTCTGTCTCTCTCTCTGTCTGTACCTCTCTCTGTCAGTCGGTCGGTCTCTCCCCCTCTCACATACTCACCGATCCTCGATCACTGGTGCGGCGCTGCACGGCTGTCAAAAACCTCCGGCGACTTTTACTTTTTTGAAAATGCCGGCCGCTCATTATTCAATCTTCTATTCACTGCTTCCTCCGCCCACCAGCGCCTATGACTGGTTGTAGTCAGACATGCCCCCAAGCTGAGTGACAGCTGTCTCACTGCAACCAATCACAGCCTCCGGTGGGCGGGTCTATATCTTGCAGTAAAATAAATAAATAAATAATTAAATAAAACGGCGTTTGGTCCCCCCCAATTTTGATACCAGCCAGGGTAAAGCCACACAGCTGAAGGCTGGTATTCTCAGGATGGGGGGCTCCACGTTATGGGGAGCCACCCAGCCTAACAATATCAGCCAGCAACTGCCCAGTATTGCTGCATCCATTAGATGCAACATTTCCGGGACTCTACCCAGCTCATCCCGAATTGCCCTGGTGCAGTGGCAATTGAGGTAATAAGAGGTTAATCATGGCAGGTGTCGCCCCGAGATACCTTCCATGATTAACCTGTAAGTGAAAGTAAATAAACATACACAACGGAAAATCTGTTATTTGGAATAATACACAAAAACAAACACCCTCTTTCACCAATTTATTAAGCCACAAATACCCATCCAGGTCCGGCGTAATCCACAGAGGTCCCACAGAGCTCTCAGCTCTGCTACATGAAGGTGACAGGAGTGGCCACATACCATGACCGCTCTCTTTCAGCTCCACACAGCAACTGAGGTGAGCCGCGCAATCAGCGATGACGTCAATCAGGTTACTAGCGGCCACCGCTGGATCCTCCAACTGTGACAGCAAGTCGCCCAAGTGACTGAAGTGACCTGCGCGATCTGCAATGAAATCACAGGTGAGTTGCGTTCTCAGGTGAAGGACTCCAGCTAGCCGTGGTTAGCCTGAGTGACAGCAGCGATAATCACGCCGCTAACTTCAGTCACTCAGGGGATTAGCGGTCACTGGTGAGTCCTTCATGGGTGACCGCTAATCAGGACGCCACACACAGACAGAGCCGTGGTATGACAATGAAGTCGGGTGAAGTTCATCCGAGTTCATTCTCATCGCGCGTCGCTGTCGTCTGTCAGCGGGTATGTATCAACGACATTTTGCCAAATACACGGATCATTTCAAACGGACACCACACAGACATGTCACTTACATATTGGACGCATACACAGACATTCCACACACACACACATGGCGAGCATACGCCATCACACGGATGTCACACGTAGCGGAGAAACGCCCCTACAAAACGGAACACGGACACGAAAAACAGAACGTGAGACACGTACGTTTTTTATGCGGAAGTGTATCGAAGGCCTAAGATGTAGTAAACAAAAATATACTCATTTTTAACTCACAACTAGCCTTGCCAGATATGTGAATCAAATCTCAAGAGTCCATAATTTGGGAAAACAAAAAAAAATCAGTTATGAATCAATTTATTAAATTCTGTTTAATAATTAAACTGTATTAATACAATGGGGTAAATCCTCCACTGCATAGTTTGCTCATATTTACAGATGATTGGATAGATACTCGAAAAACAATTTTTTGAGTTACATTTCCTAAAATTTGTGTTTCTACACCAATTTAAACACTTTGATATTTGATTTGTGAGAATTGAACAAAGAATAATGTTAAACCACCAATTTAATGAACTGTAAGGGGCCAGCAAATGGTTACATAGATATATAGTTACATAGGTTGAAAACAGACCTAGGTCTATCTAGTTCCTGGTAAATAAAATAAATAAATCAACTAATATATCAAGGGCAGGACTTCTGGATGCAGCTGTCATGATGTGACTGTAGGAAAGGGAGAGACTGGTGCTCCTTTGCTGTCTCTCACTCTTTGGGTACTTAGGATATCCCTAACCTCAGGGTTACCCCTAATGTTTGAGATGCTTGAGTTCTGTACTAGATTAAGCTCCTGACAAGAACTGATCTCATTCCACCCTCACACCAGGGAAGGAAGTGGCAGGAGAGATTGAAATACAGATAAAGACGGAGGAAAACCTAAACTCTTGACACACTGTAAACACACGTGAACCAACAAAGAAAGACTCAGGAGAAAAGGAAGAGCAGGAAGGTAGTGACAAAAAAACAACAAAGCTTAACTCCACAACTGCACACATCAACAAGTACTACAACAACCAGTTAGTGTAGATCACAGCACGTTACCAGACCAGCTAAGATAAACTATAGTTGGCACAAATGGAAGTGTTCAGCCAGTCTAGATAGAAGAGAAGCAGATGGGAATGACTCCCCCACAACATGTGATCAAATATGACTTACAAGCAGACCAGCAGAGATTAACCCTGTCTAGCCTGACTATGAACTACCAATCTGTTGATTGATGCTCGAGTAAGCATGTGCTGATTACAGACCTCAGACACATTTTCATGCAGAGTGTCAGAATCAGTAGTCTGAACAGATCCCGACACTGTCATGAAAGTTGGCAATGTTTGGAAAAACCTTTATCTGACAGCAAGAAAACCTCAGGGATGAATGCACATTGCAAGGTGAAGGAACATTTTGTATTATTCCGATGTTGCATTTTTGCCTTGTGCAGTGAGGTCTGGTCATATCTGTAAGCTCTCACTCAATTAAAAGCTGAGCACCATCTGTCATTTCATTTTTCAGCAATGGGAAAATATGTCTCCACTAAATACAGATTTTACTCATTTTATCAGTGACTTGAGAATGAAGACTCAACACGGCAGGTGAAAAAAAAACAAATTTCTCTAATAAGATATATTACAAAGTTCCTTATTGTCATGTCTACTATTCACATATGAAATTAGAACTGAAATGACGGTTACCATTTAATTGCTTTAGAACTCAGGGGGAATACCTTTCAGATCCAATGGTTTGTATATTTTAGTACCCTTTTGTGGAACTGCTGTACTTCTTACTAAGTTAAGAAGATAGGAAAAGATGTTCCAAAATGATTACCGTATTTTTCGTTTTATAAGTCGTACCGAACTATAAGACGCACCCCAAATTTAGAGATAAAAAAAAAATAGGGCCTTTCTTATACTCCGGGGTTGTCTTACTGGAGGGGTCGGCAGCGGTGGTGGATTGGAGTCACAGGAGACATGGGTGGTGCTGGTGGGGTCTGTCATAGTAGTGGTGGGGTCTGTCCTGACAGCAGTGGTGTCTGTCCTAGCAGAAGTGAGTCTGTGCTGGCAACGGAAGCTGTGCTGGCTGTGTGGAGCCTGCCTGTGTGGCAGGTGTCCTAGTTGCTCTGTTGACGGTCCTGGCTTCAAAGAAATAATGCTCGGAGTAGCCGAGAACTCCATCTGCACACATGCTGACTCCGAGTGCCATCATTTGAACCCAACATCTAGGACATTCGCTGCACCAGACTGCTCCATGCAGCCGGCTGCATGCCTGCACAGAGAAGACAGCCTGCCCCCTGCCTACACAGAGATGCAGCCAGCCTGCTCCCTGCCTGCAGAGAGAGGCAGCCAGCCTGCCGCTTGCCTGCACAGAGAGGCAGACAGACGCCTGCCCTCACAGAGAGGCAGCCGGCCGCCTGCCCTCACAGAGAGGCAGCCGGCCGCCTGCTCGAACAGAGAGCCGCCCCCACAGACAGCCACCCTCACAGACAGCCGCCCTCACAAAGAGACGACCGTACAGACAGCCGCCCACACCAATTCTCCATCTCCCGATAACCTATATTAAGATTTTAAGACACACCCCTCATTTTCCTCCCAAAATTTTTGGGAAGAAAAATGCGTCTTATAATCCAAAAAATACGGTATATTATCACAAGTTTGCTTGAAAGTATTGAAGGGTTAATGATCTATTTTATCCTTCTAGACATGTCAGTACAAGACTTCAAATCTACTTACTCCACCAGTTTTACAGTTTTATAAATGATACTTATTGATGCATATAGGATGTACTAGTCATTGAAGTTTTAGTTTCTTAAAATGTGTCTTTTTCCTGTTCATATACCACATTTTGACATGTTTCTCTGATTTTGCTATCAAACTGCTTTCCTTGTGTTTAACAGTCTATAGCTGAAAGTGAAAGGCGATTTATGAATGCTTCCCTTTTTCTTCAGTTCTGTATCAATAATGTAATGTGCTTCAATTTGATCTACCTGCTGTGCGGGTTACCTCTGTTCTTACTCTTTTTGTTTAAGCTGGTATTTCAACCCGAACATTGGATTTAATACATTTAGATTAGTTTTCACCTCAATTTTTGTTCCTCCGCAAAAGTTTCTTCTTCTTTTTCTGCATCTCAAATCACTAAAAGTATCCCCAATTCTTTCTGCTTTTGTGCGTGCTTAATGGTAATATCGGGGTAAGAAGAAAAAGACCGCACTCCTTCCGCTGTGCAGGATAAATTTGTTTATTGAAAGGTGCAGGGTAAAAGGCTGGGAACAACCTGCGAGCCGGCTCATAAACGAGGACCCATGGAAGCCTAATCAATAGGCAAAATGGTCGTCGTCCTCGTTTAGGAGCCGGCCTCACAGGTTGTGCCCAGCCTTTTACCCTGCACCTTTGAATAAACAAGTTATCCTGCATAGCAGAAGGAGAGCGGCCTTTTTCTTCTTACCCTGCTTCTCATGGATCCCTCCTTGTGACGAGCACCCCGCTTTGGATTAAGCAGATCTGCAGCTGTCCTCCAGAACGTACGCGGTACCGCAGGTAACACCCAGTGGTGCAGGACCATTCTTACTCTTCGTGTTAACGGTAATATCTAACACAAAAGCTTCCCAAGAATGGTGTTAGCAATCTCTTATTTACCAAAATCCCCTCTTTTATTTCGTACTCAATATTCTAGGTTGATTGCCAAAGTTATGGTACTGATGTAAAGAATTTGTTGCCAAAATTAAAGGGATGTCACTAGAAAAAGCTAATATACCGTAAGGTAGTAAATTCAAAATATGTGCTCAGAAGCTACCTTAATACATATATTTAAAACACATCTTTATTAGATTCATTAAAAAAATGCCACACTGTGAAAACAATAAACACACTAAAAAAATTAAAAGACCATGGGATGCCACAATAATACAAAATTCAAAAAATTATCGGGAATGTTCACCTAGTAATTAATCAAGGTATATTAGATAGCCCTGAACAAGTCTCTCCAGTAACTAACAATGGAGATGTCACGTCACTCACACCCTAAAGGTGAATTGGTGCCCCCTTTTCTCAGCGTCCATCCCTTTAAAGCTATCCCTGAGCTCATTCCCTAACTACACAGGGTGTACACATCTGTGACAGTAACCTGTAGCAGTAGAAAATCGTGTTAGATTCACTTATCTGAAAATTTTCAGGGTAATATTCTTTCCTTTCTTTGATAATTATACAAAAATAGGTATTCCATGGTCCAAAATTCATTAACAACCACTCGACGTGTTTCACTCCACTAGTGTGTTGGGGTTCATCAGGAGGTCAGCGTGCTAGCTATCATGCTGACCGTCCTGGTGGCACACATGGTGCTACATGTGCAGCTGAGAATCTCAATGGCTATCGTGCTGTAGTTTCACCTCCTGATGAACCCCAACACACTAGTGGGGGGAAACGCGTCGATTGGTTGTTAATGAATTTTGGACCATGGAATACCTATTTTTGAATAATTATCAAAGAAAGGAAAGAATATTACCCTGAAAAATTTCAGATAATTTTTGAATTTTGTATTATTGTGGCATCCAATGGTCTTTTAAGTTTGTTAGTGTCCTTTTTTTTTCACAGTGTGGGATTTTTGTAATGAATCTGAAAAAAAAATGTGTTTAAAATATATGTATTAAGGTAGCTTTTGGGCACAAATTAATGGGAACCTGTACTCTCTCTGAAAATAGCATGAAGTAATGACATAGATCCCAAATTTAGCAGTGTGTCACTTGCTTGGACAATATGGTGTAGTTGTAGTTTTTAAAAAAAAAAATACACTTTTTCATGTGCAAAATGACTACTGTAAGCTATAGAGTCCTCAATATTTATTAGCACTGTCAAAGAATGGTCAGCCATGTTGTACTGAGCAGCCATGTTAGGCTCAGCAGACATAAGCAGCCATGTTTTACTTAGATCCTGGGACAATTCGATCAGACCAACTTTGCAGCTAATGAGATGCACAAGTGAAAGTTCTCCTTGGAAAGGAGCTATAAAATGTCCTCAGTGTCATTTAGCAAGAATAGAGACAAGCCATAATTTAAACAACCTTAAGCCTATGAGACTAAACATGTGGCATTATATGGTAGAAAATAGTGAATATAGTGCATTAGTACAAGAACCAGAACCATAGGATTGTCAATATTGAAGAGTTATGGGAGCATACTAAGAGCTGTGATGTGATTAATGATGTTAGTTGACTAGAACATGGAGATTTATGGGTTATAACGGAATTAGGTATTGATGTGTATGTATATTGACATACTGGACTATTGCCATCTTTGTCTTAAAACGAACACGCCTTTTGTCGCAGTTTTAAGTATTCACTTATGTAACATGTATATGCCTTTTTCTGCAATTTGTAGCTCTTTGTCTAAGACCCCTTCACATGCATATGAAAAAAACGAACCGTTTTTTCACAAATATATTAAAGGTGTGGTTTGCTTCCCGTGTACCGTGTTTGTGGCACATGCGTGTTCTCCGTGTGTTATTCATAATAACACACGGAGAACGGAAAGTCCCGCCTTACCTGATTCTTCCGGAGCTGTCTGTGGTGCTGAATGACAGCACAGGCCACGCCTTGCTGACGTTGCTTCCAGCCCCCAATGAAGAACTTGCGTTGTTCAAATTCACTGGGGGTCGGATGCAGGTGACAGCCGCGGCAGAGACTGCAGGTATGGTGAAGGTGAGTATGTGGGTTTTTTATTTTTACAATGACACATGTTTTTATCCGGCGCATGTCACGTAGGACCGCATCCAGACTACTTCCGTGTGGTACGGGTGCGGGCCGTGTGACACCCGTGCTGCCAGAGAAAAACGGACATGCCGCTGTATGGAGCACACGGGCTCACATCTGCTCCATACGGAGGCACAGGCCAGTGGCTGAACACGTGCGTGCACATAAACCCATTGATTTTAATGGATATGCGTGTGCCCGTGTCTCAGGGACATGCGGGAACGGACGTAGCACGTACTGGAGGCACATGCATGTGAAAGGGGCCTAACCAAGTTTAAAAAGCCCCTACACTATAGTTCAGGACAAGATAGCCAGACCACCCACTGCCTTCATATCTGGACATACTGTATGCGCATATCTGCATGCCTTGTAGCCTGCATCCTGTATGTGCTCTGTTGCATACTCTGAATATATCCTCAGCCCCTGCTTGCAGAATATTGTCTACACCGTCTTCTTCGAAACTGTTGAGACTCATCTTTTGACACTCGTCGTAATCTTACAAGCACCGCCATAAATAAGTAAGCAGGAGTTCAAAACTTGTGCTCATCATTGAGAGGACTTCTGCGCTTACAGCTCTTGGGGCGGATTCATTATGCTCTTTCTACCAGAAAACAAATAGGTAAGCTTAATTGATAGTCACACAAACATGTTGAGAATTTTGTGGATTTTAAGATAATTCTTCTTGCTTTTTGAAAAAGGCTTGGGTTTAGCAATAGAGGGTCTGAGAGGACAGTACCCAATAGATTCACATTAGGATATATCATTACAGTGTCATAAATTATCATAGAAGTGTACTCCAGTAAATGACAGAAGCACAGAATCACATTTTTGGTTCTGGTGCATAGTGAAAGATAGCAAAAATTTGTTAAGAGGTCTGAAACTCTCATTGACCCTTCAATAAGTTAGTAAGTAGTGGACAACACCTTCTCCATACCCATGTTTGACACCATTAAAATAAAAATGTATACACTCATCTCCCATGACAGTGCTGTTCCAGCGGGACAGGTGCTCTTGTTCTCGGGTGAGGTTGTTATGTCATGTGAGCGTGAGCCCCACGCCTAATCACTGCTGGCTTCTCTCTCCCGCACCTTCGGACATTGGAGTTTCAGCTGGCTCCTCACCTCGTGTTGAATAGTTATACGTCCAAAGGTGGGGAAAGAGAAGTCGGCGGTGATTAGGCTTGGGGCTCTCCAGACATTACAACCTCATGTTAGCCTAGTCTTAGTAGTGGACAATCCCTTTAAAACTGGAATACAAGACACCGGATTGTATACACCTGATAGGTGGTGGTTTTAGGAAAATTTCACCATTCTGACTGGTGAATCAGGGACTCTATCACTACTTTATGCTAACTTCATTGTAGGCTAATCTTTGGATATGTTTAAATTAGATACTTTAATTCTAAGACGCTAATGCCAAAGTAAAATGTAATATGGGAATATGGGAGGAATTTATCAAGAGGGGAATTTTAAAAGTGAGTTATACTTGTGGTTTTCTTGTCTTTATTGCACCAAATTTCTCAATGTTAAGTTTGCTAAACGACACACCGTTAAAACGACATTTCTAACTAGAGCTGGTTTTAACACTTTTTCCACCTCGCCCCCTGAAGAAAGAATTGTTCCTTTTATACAGTTTGTACAAAAAGTCACAATTTGCTATGCCCACTCCTCAACCAACTTTTAAAAAGAGGTGAGAGCAGCAGAAATAAAGCAACACATGCAAATTTTCAAACAAAAATAGCATATGATGAAATTTTTGTTTTGTGATATTATAAAGGGCACAAAGCTCATCTCCTTCCCTTCTCCCTTTTGCCAATTTCAAAAGGTGGTCACAGTAACAATAAAAAAATGATATGACATATAAAAAAGTATATTAGCTCACAGTATGCAAATTGCATATTTGCGGTCACATAATTGCCATTCCCGACTCTGACCCCAGTGAATCCTCACACCACATAGTGCATTATAAATCACAAAACCAGGTGGACACGCATCAACCATGGTGCACGAATCCCAGGATGGACCCCAGAGTCAGTATAAGGAAAAAGATTGACACTCACAAATAAAGTTCCTTTTTGCAGAATTTATTCCATTTGTTTCATTCCATTTCCTTTCAAAAATAAATACAAGATGACGTGTTTCGGTTGGAAAGTGTAGACCTTAATCAAACCACGTACCAGGTTTGATAAGGGTCTGCACTTTCTGACCGAAACATGTCATCTTGTATTTATTTTGGAAAGAAAATGTAATAAAACAAATGTAATAAATTCTGCATAAAGGAACATTAATAACAACATATGCATGGCTAAGTTAAATAATCACTGAGGGAAACACAACCTGGGGTTCCCACAGGAAGGGGTGCCTACTTCAAAAGACATTATAAACAAGGAGAAAGGAAGAAAAATGGCACCAAAACGTAATGCAAAAAAGTATTAAATTTTATTCACATAAATATGCAACGATATAAAATATCAAGTGGTTATGAGAATAAATAGTACAATGTCAAAATAAGACAAGAAATTGGACAATTATTTAGGGAAAAGAATGGAGTCACCTGGGGATGAAGGATGTGAGTATATGTAGAACACAAAAAAGGGGGAGAATATAAGGTCCAGCCCGCCGCCGTAAAGGAACCCTGAGGGGGGGGGGGCCCAAAGGGAATGTATAAAAAAGATGTTTGAAAAATAGTATATCCCTGAGATGTGTAGATCCAGGGATGGGCCCCTGGGCATCAAGTGGATGAATGGTCAGGGTTACCCTCCACAAATAAATATAGTCAGGAGTTAGTGGGCAATAACCAGTAAACAGATAAGCAAAAGGCGTTAAAGGGAGTGTGGGGAGATAGTGTCACCCAAAGTAATCATAGGGCAATAGAGAGGAGGCTGAGGTAGTGGATGTAATGGGCAATTATAGTCGTGAAGCCGAGAGGTGCCAATTAGCACAATAACGGCTAATTAAAATACAATCAGGTCCTTGTGCCCAGACTAGTCGTGGAGCTAAAGAGAAAGGCAGGAATAGTAGGGTAATTTCTTGAAGGAAGATGTGGGAAGACAGGTATGAACAGTTGAATAAAGATGGTGTACAGCCCGGCTCCAGTGGGAGGAGGTACAACCAGGCAGAAGGGAAGAAGAAAGCGAGTAAACAAAGTAGTCTCTAAAGTAGAGAGAACTAGTCGTGGGGCAGAGGAAGGGGACTGAATGGAGAGTATGAAATAGTCATAAAGCCGAGAAGTGCCAATAAGCACAAAAGGCCAGTATCAGAAAAGAGGGGGGGGAGAGGTAGGGGGAAAAGAGTCAGATCTCAATGCCCAGTCTGGTCGTGTGAGCTTGAGAGAGGTATAAGCAGTGAAAGAGTAAGAGACCAATAACTACCTGAGGAGTGGAGGAAGGTGGCGGCAGGAGGACGATCCCAACAGCTGTTTCGCCTGAACGCTGTAAAAGCGTTCAGGCGAAACAGCTGTTGGGATCGTCCTCCTGCCGCCACCTTCCTCCACTCCTCAGGTAGTTATTGGTCTCTTACTCTTTCACTGCTTATACCTCTCTCAAGCTCACACGACCAGACTGGGCATTGAGATCTGACTCTTTTCCCCCTCCCTCTCCCCCCCCCCCTCTTTTCTGATACTGGCCTTTTGTGCTTATTGGCACTTCTCGGCTTTATGACTATTTCATACTCTCCATTCAGTCCCCTTCCTCTGCCCCACGACTAGTTCTCTCTACTTTAGAGACTACTTTGTTTACTCGCTTTCTTCTTCCCTTCTGCCTGGTTGTACCTCCTCCCACTGGAGCCGGGCTGTACACCATCTTTATTCAACTGTTCATACCTGTCTTCCCACATCTTCCTTCAAGAAATTACCCTACTATTCCTGCCTTTCTCTTTAGCTCCACGACTAGTCTGGGCACAAGGACCTGATTGTATTTTAATTAGCCGTTATTGTGCTAATTGGCACCTCTCGGCTTCACGACTATAATTGCCCATTACATCCACTACCTCAGCCTCCTCTCTATTGCCCTATGATTACTTTGGGTGACACTATCTCCCCACACTCCCTTTAACGCCTTTTGCTTATCTGTTTACTGGTTATTGCCCACTAACTCCTGACTATATTTATTTGTGGAGGGTAACCCTGACCATTCATCCACTTGATGCCCAGGGGCCCATCCCTGGATCTACACATCTCAGGGATATACTATTTTTCAAACATCTTTTTTATACATTCCCTTTGGGCCCCCCCACCTCAGGGTTCCTTTACGGCGGCGGGCTGGACCTTATATTCTCCCCCTTTTTTGTGTTCTACATATACTCACATCCTTCATCCCCAGGTGACTCCATTCTTTTCCCTAAATAATTGTCCAATTTCTTGTCTTATTTTGACATTGTACTATTTATTCTCATAACCACTTGATATTTTATATCGTTGCATATTTATGTGAATAAAATTTAATACTTTTTTGCATTACGTTTTGGTGCCATTTTTCTTCCTTTCTCCTTGTTTATAATAAAGGAACATTATTTGTGAGTGACGATCTTCTTCCTTATCACATAGTGCGTGTGATGTGAGGAGTCACGAGTCTGCAGTCACATAGAGAGATACATACGGTAGAGGTACTGCAGACTCGTAATTTTAGACCGGTTAACCCCAATAAGTTCACATCACAGTTCAAGACTTCCAGAGCTCAAATTCACATAATTTTAGAAACCTACCAGAAAGTTCATCTCTTGCAAAAACTGATAACATAATTGTTGACCTTGGCCCACATATAAAACTGGGGTGCCAAGGGCCCACCAATTTCATTCTGGATGCTCACTCTACATGTATATTTCCAGGAACATATTTTTCATATATATGAATGGAAAGATGGCTTGATTAAGTGTGCAGATATACCTCTGCTGATTTATATAGAGGATACAGTAAGGGGGAATCGCTGGTCCCCCATTCATCTAAAAAGTGAGGGTTCTAGAGTTGCATATATGTTAATACCACTGCAGGTGGCCTGCCTGTACGTAGTGCATGAATTCTATTGTGCCAAATGCTGCCCATTAAACTTGGATGGTGGGATGGGGGCTCACTCCTGAATAAGGGTCAACTGGGGTATTCCCGTCTTCCCCTATCGATCAGTCTAAGCCTGCATCACTTAAAATCAAGCTTTGTGATAAAACATGCTAGATTTGACTTACTTGTATATTCTTAAGCTTGCAAATTCAGCCATTATTCTACTAAACAGTGCTACACTTTATATTGTGCATGTGTTCTATATTCAGCTTGGATAAAGTAGGTTTGCAGTTTATCTATTTCAATACATTGAAAGAAAAGAATTATGCAAATTGATAGCTTTCAGCTTGTTATTATTATGTGCTTTAAGTGAATATGAAGCCTCCAAATAATTTATAGACGCTGGCTTCAAGTGAAAAATATTTAACAGGGCAATCTGAAAATAGTAAAACAGTAGTTAGAACACTCTGTTCCAGGTACATTTAAGAACACAGCTTTGCAGTGCGCAGGATAGTTAATCCTTTTTATATAAGGGATATGTGCATGCATTTGTCCTTTCAAATCCAACTAAGAAATGTGTGCTTGGTAGATTGCCAAGGACATTTTAACGTGCATGACCAATAACAATTACAATGAATCGGAAGCTTGTGATTCAATCTAAAAAAATCCAACTAAAGAAAGGGAAAATGTTTCAAGTAGTTTTGGACCTTTGATTTCCATCTCCTTTCAAATTATTATTCTTTTCTTTACTTAAACATAGCTTTTTTTAGCTCTATATGTGATGTAAGACAAGTTAAGAGAGAAAAAGTATAATATTCATTACTGTTTGTAGGAATCAAGGGGACAATTAGTGTGTACTTTCCATATACAGTATATCTTAATGGTATATGGGCTTGGTGCTGCTAAGTGCAGAGGTTAATATCATTCCTCCCTATATTGCCACTGTGTTCTCTCTCTCTCTCTCTCTCTCTCTCTATATATATATATATATATGGATATATATATATATAAGGATATGAGAGGGGGGTAAAGAAGGAGATCTTGTGAGGACTGAAAGTTATGTGCAAGTATCAGGAGACTAGGTTACAGATGTATGGAGGAGACAGGCTGTGGATGGCTTTGTAGGTCATGGTTAGTTTTTTGAATCGAGTCGTTGGGCAATGGGAAGCCAGTGAAGGGATTGTCAAAGATGAGATATCGGGAGTAGCGGGGGGGCAGGTGGATTAGTCGGGCAGAATAGTTTCGAATAGATTGTAGGGGTGCCACACTGTGAGTAGGGAGGCCACAGAGCAGGAGGTTGCAATAATCCAGGTGGGAGATAATAAGGGCATGCACTAGGGTTTTGCAGATTCTTGGGAAAGGGATGTACAAACATTTTTGAGTTGGAGGTGGCAGGAGGTGAAGAGGGCTTTGATGTGTGGCTTGAAAGACAGATCAGAGTCTAGAGTTACTCCCAGGCAGCGATCATGTGGGACTGGGGAAAGTGAGCATCCTTTGACATTGATGGCTAGGACTGTTGGGGGCATTGAGTGAGGAGGAGGAAAGATAATGAATTCTATTTTGTCCAAGGTAGTTGAGTGGTAAGGACACAAATTTCCCAAATGCAAATATATTTAATGCAGCAAGGTAAAATGAATGCAAGGAAATGAGTAACCACTACCAAGGACTGTGAATGCAGGATTAGTAGCAGCAACAATAGGAGCCGAAAAACCCGGACTGAAAATCCCCTATACTAGTAATGGAGATTATATAAATATATATATATATATATATTATATAAATATATATATATATATATATATATATATATATATATATATATATATATATATATATTTATATAATCTCCATTACTAGTATAGGGGATTTTCAGTCCGGGTTTTTCGGCTCCTATTGTTGCTGCTACTAATCCTGCATTCACAGTCCTTGGTAGTGGTTACTCATTTCCTTGCATTCATTTTACCTTGCTGCATTAAATATATTTGCATTTGGGAAATTTGTGTCCTTACCACTCAACTACCTTGGACAAAATAGAATTCATTATCTTTCCTCCTCCTCACTCAACGCCCCCAACAGTCCTAGCCATCAATGTCAAAGGATGCTCACTTTCCCCAGTCCCACATGATCGCTGCCTGGGAGTAACTCTAGACTCTGATCTGTCTTTCAAGCCACACATCAAAGCCCTCTTCACCTCCTGCCACCTCCAACTCAAAAATGTTTGTACATCCCTTTCCCAAGAATCTGCAAAACCCTAGTGCATGCCCTTATTATCTCCCACCTGGATTATTGCAACCTCCTGCTCTGTGGCCTCCCTACTCACAGTGTGGCACCCCTACAATCTATTCGAAACTATTCTGCCCGACTAATCCACCTGCCCCCCCGCTACTCTCGATATCTCATCTTTGACAATCCCTTCACTGGCTTCCCATTGCCCAACGACTCGATTCAAAAAACTAACCATGACCTACAAAGCCATCCACAGCCTGTCTCCTCCATACATCTGTAACCTAGTCTCCTGATACTTGCACATAACTTTCAGTCCTCACAAGATCTCCTTCTTTACCCCCCTCTCATATCCTCTTCCTACCATTGCATCCAATATTTCTCCTGTGCATCCCCCATACTCTGGAATGCTCTGCCACAACACCACAGACTCTCACCTATCTTGACAAGCTTTAAAAGAAACCTGAATACTCACCTCGACAAGCCTACAACCTGCAGTAACTCTCAGTTGGATATATCATCGCACGACCATCTTTACCCTTACCTACTGTATACTCTTCCATCCCTTGTAGACTGTGAGCCCTCACAAGCAGGGTCCTCTCTCCTCCTGTACCAGTCTGTGCTTTGTTTTGTTTATGATTATTGTACTTGTCCCTACTATGTGTACCCCTTTTCATATGTAAAGCTCCATGAAATAAATGGCACTATAATAATAATAATAAAAACTACCTGAAATATACACTCATGCACATGCCATTACCTATTTTTCTAAACGACTTCATTGCACTTGACACTTTATATCTATCACCATTAACCATTTGATTTGCAGAGATGTTATTCTTTGTAAATGTAATATCCTTTATTTTGCTCTGGGTTCTCTATAAATGCCAGAGCATAATAAACAAAATATGTAAAAAATAAAATAAAAATCCTTATTCTCACCTCATTGCTCTTTCTTCCAACCTATTGGCTCCTCAACACTATTCATTCAGTCCTTGACGCATCTTCAGATTGACCTCAGCAGGGGTAAATTAATACAAAGTTATAGTATAAAGTCCTACAGTATAAAGTAATTTGTCATGGCATGCACATGACCTTTCTGGGCCTAGTAAACCAGGAAGTCTTGGCCTAGTTTCCAAAGCTCAGGGATTTCACTGCTGCCAATGCTGACCCTAAGATGCAATGAGGACCAAACGAGTGGAAGTTAGGAGCATGGCACTGGAGAGATGAATATAAAAGGTTTTATAATTTTATATTTTGATAGCTTTTTATAATTCAGAAAAATGCCAGTCAACAATTGCCATTTTGGTGAATCTGCGTAGAAGCAAATAATAAAAACTTTGCATTTTTGCAGCAAATTTTTGTGAATTTCAAGTAAAAATCAATTCCACTTGAGCACCCGCCCCCGTCGATTGTGCTTCATGGGCAAATCGCTGCCAGTGGCGGACAAAATCGCTAGTATCCGTCACACTTACTTACCTTCCTAGCGACGCCGCTGTGGGCGGCGAACAACCTCTTTTTAAGAGGAGGTTCGTTCGCCGTCACAGCAACGTCACACAGCGGCCCGCCAATAGAAGCGGAGGGGCGGAGAGCAGCCACATTAACGACACGCCCACCTCATTGCCGGAAGACGCAGTATTGCTGTTGTTCGTCGTTCCCGGAGTCTCACACGTACCGATTCGTGCTGCCTCAGGAACGACAAACAACCTGCGTCCAGCAACAGCAACGCTATTTGGGAAATGAACAACGTGTCAAGGATCAATGATTAGGTGAGTAATTTTGATCGTTAACACTCTCTCATAGATGTCACACGCAACGATGTCGGTAACGATGCCGGATATGGGTCACGAATTCCGTGACCCCGACGACATATTGTTAGCAATATCATTGCGTGTAAAGCCCCCTTTAGGCCAGAGTTACACTTGTTAGTGCCTAGCGCGTATCTCACGAGAGTCTTGCATCACATCACTTGACACGGCCTGACACTCTCTGGACAGGAGCATTTCAGCTGCATAGAGATACATGCAACCAACCCGCTACTGTCAGGACAATGCGCAGCCGTGCCAGATGATGTGAAGTGATACTCACGCGAGGAACTCACAAGTGTGACTCCGGCCTAAGGATGATTTCTGTTGCTGTTTTAGTAAATGAGTCTGAGGTTCAAAACCTGACTCTTTCCAATGACCTAAAGAGCATTGTTTTTGGAAAAATGCAGATTTTTTTTCTAATTTCAGAAAATCTTTTTCAATAATAATATTCTTTCTGCCATACTTGGAGAGAAAGCTCCTGCAATGCAGCTTCACATGCATCTGAAAGCTACAAACACCTGGGGAGGTTACAAACAATTGCACGCATTTATGATAATACTGAATTTGTGCACTAATTTACCCTATCTTGTATGCCATAACTTTGGCTGCATGTAACACCTATACATCCAGCATAAAATGAGAAAAGAAAAATCAGCTCACCCAGTCCAGTTGAGACTCCAATGTGGGACAGGTGCACGGAAAACAAGCCGGCCAGGCTGAGGGTTCCAAATACAAAGAAATATCCAGAATATTTCTTTGTATTTGGAATCCAGCATAAAATGTATTCTTGCTTTATTTCTACATAGAGTTAAGAAAAGTCCATCCAAAAAATGAAGACCCTAAGGGGTACTTTGCACGTTGCAACATCGCTACTGCGATATCGTCGGGGTCAAATCAAAAGTGACGTACATCCGGCGCCGGTAACGATGTCGCAACGTATAAAGCCTAGGAGAGAAGATGAACGAGAGTGAAACAGTCAAAAATAGGTGATCTGTGTCACGTCGTTCATTTTCATAATGTCGGTGCATCTGCAAGTACGATGTTGTTTGTCATTCCTGCAGCTCCACACATCATTGTGTGTGAAGCCACAGGAGCGACAAACATCTCCTTACCTGCGCCCGCCATCTACCGGCAATGCGGAAGGGAGAAGGTGGGCGGGATGTTTACATCCCGCTCATCTCCGCCCCTCCACTTCTATTGGCCGGCCGATTAGTGACGTCGCTGTGACTCCGAATGCACCACCTCTTTGAAGGAGGGATTCTTCGGCAGTCACAGCGACGTCGCTGACCAGGTAAGTGCATGTGAAGCTGCCGTAGTGATAATGTTTGCTAGGCAGCTATCACAAGATATCGCATGTGCGACGGGGGCGGGTACTATCGCGCTCGGCATTGCTATCATCGGCTAGCTATGTCGCAGCGTGCAAAGTACCCCTAAGAGTCTTCATTTTTTGTAAGGACTTTTATTAATTCTATGTGGAAATAAAGCAAGAATACATTTTATGCTAGATGTGCTGATTTTTCTTCTTCTTCTTCATATTATAGTCCATCTGGCGGACTTTTAATCATTGCACTCTGTGGATGAGTAGTGACTCATTCCATTAGGCGTGGCAAGCTTTCCTCTACCTCCTAATATCCTATACGTAGACATTAAAGCTGAGCTGACCCATTAAGGCTGGGTTTGGCGGATTCAGCCAGACTTTAGATAAAGTCCTGTTCAAGACCTGGACTTGTCCTGAACTCAATTGAAATTCACTAATTGGGAAATTTGGGTCTATTCACCAAGTCAAAAACAGAACAACTGCAGTGGAGGAAGGGTAGGAGTTTTTCGTTTTCTTTGTTTTTTTTCATCACACAACATCCGATAATCCTAATTTGACAGCTAGTGCAAGCCATTTAAACACTACAAGCAGCTTGCATCAGCACCAAGCATATCTGAGCACAATGATGCTCGTTTGAATGGTTTGCATATGTAAATCAATAGGACTCTGAACTTAAATACAAACTTTTTTTGTAAAGTCCATGTTTAATTTTAACACCAACCTTTACTGTTCTGGTTCGCTCATCTCTAGCATACATTCTAACACCTTAGTGCATAAAAGGCTTGTTATTGAGTTTGCTAAATTAATATAATTCTGTATATATGTACATACAGTATGCACTAAGCAGCCACCGGTGTTGGATTCAGCCAACAGTTATCCATTTATATGGATACTTATTAATGAGATTGTTTCTGAATTATATTAGAAAATGTTTAAATGCATCTTATAACAGGCAAATTGATACGAATTCTAGTCATATCCCTTTAACTCCTTCACCGTCAAGCAATTTTCCATTTTTTGTTTTCGTTTTTTCCTCCTCTTCTGTCAATAGGTATATAGTTTATATATTTCAGTCAATATACCCATATGAGGGCTTGTTTCTTGCTACAGTCTAACATCTACAGAGGCCAGGTAGCAGAGAGGGGCAGAAATAGATAGCAAAACCCAAATATTAGCTATTCGGCAGCTGCTGTCAATCAAAAAGCTGTACATTTCTGTCATTCTACTTGCCTGTATTTCAAAAACTATATATCTAAACTGACAACTAAATATATGTATAGAATCAGCATGATAGCACCAGTATAGCACTGGTTTTAGTTTATTTAGGAAAATCCTGGTGATTGGTGCACTTTAAGGACAGAAATGTCCGGGAAGGAGGGGAAATGTTGAAACATGAGACTTAAAGCACAATGTTTAACAATCCCTAAACAAGGGAAGAACAGGAAGCATATAAGGAGACCAGGACGGATGAACACAGAACTTAAACAAATGCTAAAAAGTTAGAAAGAGATTTTTATGAAATGGAAAAAGGGAGGCATATCTAAAGAAGAATCTAATGCAGTCTGCAGACCCTGCCGGACACACAACAGATTAGCTAAAGCTGATAATGAACTAAGGCTTGCAAGAGAGGTCAAAAGCAATAAAAAAGGATGTAAGGAAGTAAATGATGCTGTAAGATTTTTACAAGATAAAAATGGTGAAGTCGTAAAAAATGATGTAGAGTAGACCGAACTTTTAAATTCCTATTCTGTATCTGTTTTCTCTCAGAAATTACATGAAACATCGACTGATCTTCATTGTGGTATTGAAGGAATAGAATAATCCAGGCTATCTATAAACAGAAAGATAGGGAGGGAACACTTAGGGCACCGTCACACTTTAGCGACGCTCCAGCAATCCCACCAGCGATCTGACCTGGTCAGGCACTCGTAGCCAGAGTACACATCGGGTTAATAAGCAAACCGCTTTCCTTATTTACCCGATGTGTACTCTGGCTACATGTGCAGGGAGCAGGGAGCCGGCACTGGCAGCCTGATAGCGGCGGACGCTAGTAACCAAGGTAAATATCAAGTAACCAAGCAAAGCACTTCACTTGGTTACCTGATATTTACCTTGGTTACAGCTTACCGCAGGCTGCCAGATGCCGGCTCCCTGCTTCCTGCACATTCAGATCGTTGCTCTCTCACTGTCAAACACAGCGATGTGTGATTCACAGCGGGAGAGCAACGTCCAACAAATGAACCAGAGCAGTGTGTAACGAGCAGCGATTTCACAGCAGGGGCCAGATCGCTGCTCAGTGTCACACACAGCAAGATCGCTAATGAGGTCACTGATGCGTCACAAAAACCGTGACTCAGCAGCGATCTCGCTAGCGATCTCGCTATGTGAGAAGTACCCCTAAGCTAACATAAATTAATTCAAGTCTCCAGGTGCAGATGAATTACACCCCAGGGTATTAAAAAAGATAGCAGAGAAAATGTCTGAACCAACCTCCATAATCTTTGAAAATACTTGGAGAACAGGATAAATCCCAGAAGACTGGAGAAGAGCAAATGTTGTTCCTATCTTCAAAAAGGGTAAGAACGTGTACCCAGGGAACTACAGGCCTGTGAACCTGACTTCTATACCAGGAAAGATCTTTGACCAAATCATTAAAAAAAATATATGCACTTATCTGGATAAGAATGAAGTAAGCATGTGTTTGTAACTAATAAGTCTTGTCAGACTAACTTAGTTTTCTTGTATTATGGAATCAATGACTGGGTGGATCAGGGAAATGCAGTAGATATAGTATATCTTGACTTCAGCAAAGCATTTGACAAAGTATCTCATACCATCCTTATTGGAAAAAATGACCAGGTATGGATTGGACAAGACAACTGTTAGATGCATTCATTACTGGCTTAATGATGGGATTCAAAGAATGGTCGTAAATGGCTGCATACCTAGTGGAAAGAATATCTCAATTACAGTACAACAGGGCTCTGTCCTGAGCCCTGTGTTGTTCAGCATCTTTATCAATGATTTAGATGAAGGAAATAGGGGAAACTAATTAACGAAATTTGCTGATGACACAAAGCTAAGAGGGTTAGCTAAAAGCAGAGACGAGACTGGGAGGATTAAAACAGATGTAAATAAATTGGAACAGTGGGCATCAGAATCAGACTGGCTACCTGAGGAACCTCCAGTAATTCCAGGCCTGGCTGCGTTTACCTGCATTGAACTTCGGAGTTCTCACCTGAGCTCCGAAGTTCAGCCCGGCCTGTCCGCAGCTGTGACATGAACGGAACCCCAATCGCCGTGGAATCATTCGACGCTTGCAGTTGAGTCCTGCAAACCCTGAGTTCAGTCCAGGCTGCACTCTGGAGCTCAGGTGAGAGCTCCGGAGTTCAGTGCAGGTAACCACATCCAGACCTGGTATTACTGGAGGTTCCTCCGGTTGCCAGTCCGACACTGGTGAGCAGAAACTAACAGAATGGTTTCTAACAGGGAGAAATACAAAGTTCTACATCTGAGTAAGAAAAATGAAAAATCATATACAGGATGGGACTATTAGGACTATGCAACAGCACGTGTCAAAGAGACTTGGGTATACTAATAAATCACAGAGTGAACATGAGTCAACAGTTTGATGCAACAGCAAAAAGGCAAACACAATTCTGGGATGTATTAACAGAAGCTTACAGACTAGATTACGTGAAGTAATTATTGCCCTCCACTCTTCTTTGGTTAGCCCTCATTTAGAATACGGTGTCCAGTTCTTGGCACCACAGGTTAAAAAGGATATCAACAAACTGGAGCAAGTTCAGAGAAGAGCAACCAGAATGGTGACCGGTCTGCGAACTGCGAGGAATGCTTACAGAAGTTGTGATTGTTCATCTTGCAAAAAAGAAGACTGAGAGGAGACTTAATCGCCAATTACAAATAGCTAAAGGGCTGTCACATTGTAGAAGGATAAGCCCTATTCTCATTTGCACAAGAAATGACTAGAAGCAACGGAATGAAACTGATTGTGAGGAGACACAGATTTGGTATTAGAAAAAAAATAAAATTACAGTGAGGGTGATCAATGAGTGGAACAGGCTCCCACCAGAGGTAGTCAATTCTCCTTCAATGGAAGTCTTCAAACATAGGCTGGACAGACATATGTTTGGGATATTATAGTGAATCCTGCTGTGAGCAGGCGGTTGAACCAGATGACCCTGGAGGTCCCTTCCAACTGTAACATTCTATGAGTCTACAATGGATGCAGAGCTGGTCCTAGGAGAAGAATTTCAAGGAGATGATTAGATGGACCAAGTTGGTGGCACATTCCTGTGTGGATAGCAAGTGTGTTAGCTTAGAAAAAAAAATCATGTACTGATAGCCAATAAGCTTACAATTGCTAAAGAAGTTATGAGAGAGCATAAACTTAAGTCAGGGCCAGTGAAATAGTAAAGTCTGCAAGCTAGTCCAAAGTCATTGTACCAGAATGAAAATATTACAAAAACCTCCAAAATATAAGGTAGATTTCTGCTTTTCTCCAAAGAGTATTGACTGAACTAAACTAGCAAAGAGTGTGAGGACAGAAGATCCAGCTGAGATGAGCAATTACTGTACCGAGTCCCTGCTATTTGAAGAAGTCACCTCGTCTACTCACAATTGGATTAATAGTAAGTATTGATTTTGTTGTCCCAGTTATTGGGATGGTTGATGCCAAAGTCTGTTGCAAACTGTTCAATCAAGCAATGTTACTACTGTACAAAGACTTTTGCTGTCTGATGCTTGTTGAAAATGATCACAGAGAGTGTGGTTAAATTGTCCCTGACTGAAAATAGTTTAAAAATAGTTTGTCCAAATAACAGTAGTTAATAAAATGTTCTAAGCTAAAGTAAAATGCAGCCATTCAAAAACAGAACTTATCATATAAGAAACATTATTAACCTTCAGATATGAGGTTTATTTTCAGGTTGATAGCATTCTGAAGGTGTGCGGCTGTCTCACTGAGAGCCCCTCTGATGGTAGGAAATTAACTTTATTCCTCCTGGCAGCCTTGGGCTTTCAGTCATAGGGGCATGGTTAGTGCAGCTTCAGTCATCGCTCAGTAACCGACTCAGCATAGAGCCGGCTGTCAGTCAGTGCCAGGGGCTTGGTTATAGCCACTGCTCACTATGCACTGACCGGTGACTGAAACTGTACCAATACACCCATATGACAAAAAGTCCAAGGCTACCGAGAGGAATAAAAGTTATTTCCTTTCTGTAGCAGGGCTCTAACAGTACCTGCATGGCACCCGCATGGCATCAAAGTACTGTAAAAGTGAAGATTGACACCATATCTGCAGCTTGATAGTGTTTTTTTTACATGACAGGTCCTCTTTAACCTCTGCATGACCGAGTGATTGTCCGTTTTTCATTTTTTTTCTTTGTTCCCCTTCTTCCGAGAGCCATAATTTTTTTTATTTTTCAATCAATCTTGACATTTGAGGGCTTTATTTTTGCAGCATGAGTACTTTTAAATGAAAGCATTAGTTTTACCATATAGTGTATTGGAAAACAGCAAAATAATTCCAAGTGTGGACAAATTGCAAAAAAAGTGCAATTGCATGATTTTTTTGGCTATTTTATTAAATCTGACATGTCGGTGGGATCCCTCAGGGCAGTACGAGTTTGTAGACACCAAACATGTATAGGTTCACTTTTATTTAAGAGGTTAAAACAATTCTGAAGTTTGTCCAAAAAAAGTGACGCACTTTTTGTGCCATTTCTGCAACAAGTAGCATTTTAATTTTTCTGGATCTGGGGCTCAGTGATGGCTTATTTTTTGTGTCTCAAGCTGACATGTTCAATGATGCGATTTTTGTACAGATGCTATGTTTTGATTTCCAGTTATTGCATTTTGCGCAAAATTTGCAATGATTAAAAAGGTACATTTTTGCATTTGGAAATGTTTTGCCCCTACGCCGTTTACCAATCAGATTAATTGATTTTATATTTTGATAGATTGGGCATTTCTGAATGCAGAAATATTAAATATGTTGATCTATACTGTATATATTTTTTTAACATATTTAATTTTCAATAAGTGAAATGGGGGGTTGTCACGGGGTCCTTCTCCCATATCACACTATCAACAGAATGAGCGATGACTGTTCAATCCAATAAGCATTTATTCCAAGCAAATCAAATAGTTCATAACATAATCCACAAAACACAGGGAAAAATTAGTCCAAAAATATGAATATAATCCAATAAGCAACAAATAAAATGTCCAGTTTCTCTCTGAGAAGCCACAGCTTCTCCCAGAGGTTCAATCATTCTTCTTCAAGTTCTCTAAGCAGACTGACTCAATCTCCCAGATAAGCAGAGAGTTTACAGTAGTTGGATCTGCACGCCCCCTCCCCCAATTTAGGAATAAAAGGCTGGCAGGGGAGGAATTAAACCTGCAAATGGGACAATGTACACAGAAGCAGTACAAATAAGACAGTGAACCATTCCCAAACATTAACTCACACAAAATGGTATACAATCCACAATATTCCACCATCACAACCTCTCCCTCCTTCTGAATAAGTGAGTATGCCATGAGGTCTACACAGACCTCTGGCCATCTCACTTAAGTCCATGTTGCTCAGCTGTGGATAGTCTATGGTTCTTTTTGCCAGAACAGTCCATCAACATTCTGGTGTTGGCTTCCACACTTGTATTGGATGGAGAAGCTGTAGATAGTCCCTTGTACAGCAATAGGGTTGGAAGGACAAGCTTCCCTTTGTGTCCTCCTTCACTCAAACTGTGTTTCCTGCACCCACAAATCGACATTGTAGATTTCCCACATCATTTCCAAGGAGAATATTTGCAGGCAGGCCGCTCATCACCTCAACCACACATTGCTTGATCCCAAAGCCAAAGTCCAGATCTACAGGCATCTTTGGGATATTCCTCCTCTGTCCTTCAACCAATTCAATAACTATCCCTGGTCCAAGATGTATTGCCTCTGGCCGAACCACCCAGGAATCAGCTATTGTGAGAAATGCCCCAGAGTCACAAAATAAAATGACTCTCTGTCCATCCAGCACAACCTCCTGTAAGTGCTTGCTTTGATAGTAATAGGAACTCGGAGCTGTGGCTCGCATCCCATGAACCCCTAGTGGCCGACCATGAGGCAAATCAACTTGAAGGGGTGAGAACTCTTCCCCCATTGTGTTCAGCTGTAGAGAATGAACAGGTCGATTTGGTGCAAGGTCATTCCTCAATCGACCAACAGACTGACTCAATCCCCCAGGTAAGCAGAGAGTTTACAGTAGGTGGATCTCACGCCCCCTCCCCCGACTTAGGAACAAAAGGCTGGCAGGGGAGGAATTAAACCTGCAAATGGGACAATGTACACAGAAGCAGTACAAATAAGACAGTGAACCACGCCCAAACATTAACCCACACAAAATGGTATACAATCCACAATATTCCACCATCACAGCGGTTATTTGACCTTTTAGGTTTTTTATTTTTTAAAACTTTTTTTATTTTACTAGTTCCCCTAGACTAAAAGGATCAGCAGTCTAAATGCTTTTTCATTTTTCTTTATCAGAACAGCATTGCTCTGATCAGGAGAAATGCTCCATTCTTGTTACAGCTGGCTCTATTTTGGATATAACAGGAACTACGTCATGATAATGACAGGAGTCATCACATGACCCTGTGCTACAATGACAGCCATCATCTCCTCATGATTGCATCTTGGGTCCTCCGATAGCGGCGGGTAAGTGCACATTCCCCGCTGCGGGCATTTAAATTGTGCTGCCACATTTTAACAGCTTGATTTAAGGGGTAAACAGGTGCAGGTGGATCGCAGATCCACTTGTGCCTGCGAGTCACACATGGCTCACCGCAGCAGCCAGAGATTATCACCCCTTCATGATTTAGGCCTTATCATTATATCCTCAGTCGTGAAGGCGGTAAACAAACATAAGAAATATATCATGGTGCAAAATGTTACATTAACACAACAAACAACTGAATTTATACTGTTGGCTCTTCAGTTACATTCTACAGTGGTGTGATATCTTAATGCATTGTGGTTCTTTGCCATTTTGAAAATGGCTACATCTGTCTAGTGCTTGCATACTGCTAGTGCCCACATTACAAACTAAAGGGGTTGCCTCATCGTCATTCTTCCGGTGCTCCTAATGACTGGTAGTTGAAACCAGAAACATGGTAAAAGTGCTGGCCCAAACTGTGCACTCTTTGATGCTGTAAGCAAAAGCAGTTTGGCAGCATTGGAGAAGGGCAAGGACAATTTATCTAACCAGCTTCAGAGCAGTGCTTAATACCTCTGTAGTAAAAAGCTTGCAAGGTGTTATGCTACCTGCCTATGAGACTGACCACTACTGATGAATGGCAGTGGTGGCTAATACACTATATAGCAAGCCATAAACTATAAAATACAAATCCTTTTTTTCTTGAGAATAAGGAAGAGGTGAATAGAGTTGAGCGAATACCTAACTCGCTATACTCATAACAAGTACTTTCTAATACTCGCGTATTCATTCCGAATAGGGTGTTCAATGCAAGTCAATGGGGAAAAACTCACAATGTAACGAGTAACCCAAATTCTGCACTATTCGCATAAATAGTACAGCATTCTGGCTACTCGTTACTTTGCGAGTTTTTCCCGCTAACTTGCATTGCACATGCTATTCAGAATAAATATATGATTATTAGGCAGTAATAGTTTATGAGTAGTGATGAGCGAGCATGCTTGTCACTACTCGGTACTCGCACGAGTATCACTGTACTCGGGCTGCTCGGCGGGGACCGAGTAATCTCGCGATACTCGTGCTTTACTCGTGGTCTTCATTTCTGCATGTTGGCGCTCTTTTGAGAGCCAGCCCTCATGCAGGGATTGGCTGGCAGACCACTGCAATGCCACAGCCCTGTTAGTTGTGGAATTGCAGTGATTGGCCGGCCTGCACAGCGTCACCGAGCCTTTATATAGGCCGGCGCGCTGTGCTCTGCTCACAGCTATTCTGACAGTGAGTGTAGGGAGAGTGTCGCTGATTCAGGGAAAGCTTTGCGGCCCTTTATAGCTTTTTCAGTTGCAGGGCTGCAAACAGTGTGACCAAAAGTCCTTCTCAGGACTATTCTAGTTGTATACAGGCAGGCAGGGTATAGCCAGGTCGGCGTACAGTAGCAGAGTCCTTCTCAGGACTATTGTTGCTATATACAGGCAGGGTATAGCCAGGTCTGAATACAGGCTAGTGACCAAAAGAGTCCTTGTCAGGACTATTGTAGCAGTATACAGGCAGGCAGGCAGGCAGGGTAGTGGTGACCGTATACCAGCCTTCATATCTGGGGCTGGTGTACACAGTGTAAAACAGTCCAGATAGTGTCTGACTTGTCTGTACTGTAATTGTCGCTCCCCAAAAAAACCTGTGTTAGGTTATTATTGCGTCCGTGCTTGGTTTTTAAAACCGCACGTGTGTGCCTGTTGGTGGCAGCGTACAGGTGCACTGGTGTGCGTTTACCAAACTATTATATAACGCACAAGTGTAGTGTATAATACACGTCAGTCAGCAGTGGCTGATAGTGTCAGAGTTCTTAATTTTTGCTCCTAAAACCTGTGTTAGGTTATTATTGCGTCCGTGCTTGGTTTTTAAAACCGCACGTGTGTGCCTGTTGGTGGCAGCGTACAGGTGCACTGGTGTGCGTTTACCAAACTATTATATAACGCACAAGTGTAGTGTATAATACACGTCAGTCAGCAGTGGCTGATAGTGTCAGAGTTCTTAATTTTTGCTCCTAAAACCTGTGTTAGGTTATTATTGCGTCCGTGCTTGGTTTTTAAAACCGCACGTGTGTGCCTGTTGGTGGCAGCGTACAGGTGCACTGGTGTGCGTTTACCAAACTATTATATAACGCACAAGTGTAGTGTATAATACACGTCAGTCAGCAGTGGCTGATAGTGTCAGAGTTCTTAATTTTTGCTCCTAAAACCTGTGTTAGGTTATTATTGCGTCCGTGCTTGGTTTTTAAAACCGCACGTGTGTGCCTGTTGGTGGCAGCGTACAGGTGCACTGGTGTGCGTTTACCAAACTATTATATAACGCACAAGTGTAGTGTATAATACACGTCAGTCAGCAGTGGCTGATAGTGTCAGAGTTCTTAATTTTTGCTCCTAAAACCTGTGTTAGGTTATTATTGCGTCCGTGCTTGGTTTTTAAAACCGCACGTGTGTGCCTGTTGGTGGCAGCGTACAGGTGCACTGGTGTGCGTTTACCAAACTATTATATAACGCACAAGTGTAGTGTATAATACACGTCAGTCAGCAGTGGCTGATAGTGTCAGAGTTCTTAATTTTTGCTCCTAAAACCTGTGTTAGGTTATTATTGTGTCCGTGCTTGGTTTTTAAAACCGCACGTGTGTGCCTGTTGGTGGCAGCGTACAGGTGCACTGGTGTGCGTTTACCAAACTATTATATAACGCACAAGTGTAGTGTATAATACACGTCAGTCAGCAGTGGCTGATAGTGTCAGAGTTCTTAATTTTTGCTCCTAAAACCTGTGTTAGGTTATTATTGCGTCCGTGCTTGGTTTTTAAAACCGCACGTGTGTGCCTGTTGGTGGCAGCGTACAGGTGCACTGGTGTGCGTTTACCAAACTATTATATAACGCACAAGTGTAGTGTATAATACACGTCAGTCAGCAGTGGCTGATAGTGTCAGAGTTCTTAATTTTTGCTCCTAAAACCTGTGTTAGGTTATTATTGCGTCCGTGCTTGGTTTTTAAAACCGCACGTGTGTGCCTGTTGGTGGCAGCGTACAGGTGCACTGGTGTGCGTTTACCAAACTATTATATAACGCACAAGTGTAGTGTATAATACACGTCAGTCAGCAGTGGCTGATAGTGTCAGAGTTCTTAATTTTTGCTCCTAAAACCTGTGTTAGGTTATTATTGCGTCCGTGCTTGGTTTTTAAAACCGCACGTGTGTGCCTGTTGGTGGCAGCGTACAGGTGCACTGGTGTGCGTTTACCAAACTATTATATAACGCACAAGTGTAGTGTATAATACACGTCAGTCAGCAGTGGCTGATAGTGTCAGAGTTCTTAATTTTTGCTCCTAAAACCTGTGTTAGGTTATTATTGCGTCCGTGCTTGCATTTAAAAACCGCACGTGTGTGCCTGTCGGTGGCAGCGTACAGGTGCACTTGTGTGCAATTTCCAGAAACTTTGATATAACGCACAAGTAGTGAATATACACGTCAGCAGTGCACAGCATTGCAAAATGCGCAAGGGCATTGGCAAGGAACAAGGAAGTGGACGTGATGGTGGTGCAGGCAGAGGCCGAGGTCGTGGGCAAGCTCTAATTTCGCCACAACAAAGGGCCACATCTAGTCGCTCGCACGTCCTGTCCCAAATTCTTGGGGACCGCAGCAGTACACCGCTCTTGAACCAAGACCAGTGTCAACAGGTTGTTAGTTGGATAGCGGATAATGCTTCCAGTCAGATTGGCACCACCACAAACACTCTGTCTTCCACACGGTCAAGTGTCAGTAGCCGTGATACTGCACCGCACATTTCTGAACCTGATCCTCCTTCCTACCACCAGGCTGAGTACACGTCCTCCTCGGACATTAATGATCCCACACTTGGACACTCGGAAGAGCTGTTCACGTTTCCATTCACACATTCTGGCCTCTCGCCAGCTCATATTGAAGTGGGTCATGAGGAGATCGTCTGTACAGATGGCCAAATATTTGAGCAGCCACGTTCTCACGAAGTTGGCAACGTGTCTCAACAAGTGGTGGACGATGATGAGACACAATTGTCAGCAAGTCAGGAGGAGGAGCAGGGTGCGGAAGAGGAAGACGACGTGGTGGATGATCCAGTAACTGACCCAACCTGGCAGGAGGATATGCAGAGCGAGGACAGCAGTGCACAGGGGGAGGGAGGCGTAGCATCACAACAGGCAGTAAGAAGCAGGGTGGTGGCCCCAGGCAGAAGTCAGGCAACCATTCCCCGGAACAACACGACGACACAAGGTGCCTGTACAAATGTTAGGTCTTCACGAGTCTGGCAGTTTTTTAAGTTGGATCCAGATGATTCAAAAAAGGCCATTTGCAACACCTGCCGTGCCAGCATCAGCAGGGGTACCAAAACTAGCAGCCTGACCACCACCAGCATGATCAGGCACATGTCAGCCAAGCACCCGACTTTGTGGGAAGTACAACAGAGTCGAGGAGCAGTGCTTGCTGATGTCACTGCTACGTCTTCGCTGGTTGTGCATGCGAGCCAATCCTCTGTCCATGCTGCTTGCGAACAAGCCTCCTCCACTCCTGCACCTGCAGTTGCCTACGCCGAAAGAACACCATCATCAAGCACGTCCTTGTCCCAGCGCAGCGTTCAGTTATCCATTCAGCAAACCTTTGAACGCAGGCGCAAATACACTGCCAACACCCCACATGCCACAGTTCTAAATGCTAACATTTCGCGACTGCTTGCGCTGGAAATGTTGCCTTTTAGGCTGGTGGAGACAGAAGCATTCCGTGACCTGATGGCGGCAGCTGTCCCACGTTACTCGGTCCCCAGCCGCCACTATTTCTCCCGGTGTGCCGTCCCCGCGTTGCATAACCACGTGTCACAAAACATCACACGTGCCCTGAACAACGCTGTTTCACCCAAGGTCCACCTAACCACAGACACGTGGACAAGTGCTTGTGGGCAAGGCCGCTACATCTCGTTGACGGCACACTGGGTTAATATTGTGGAAGCTGGGACCCAGTCTGAGCGAGGGACGCAACACGTCCTTCCCACACCAAGGTTTGCAGGCCCTACCTCAGTCAGTGTTTCACCCACACTCTACAGCTCCGGAATGTCATGCTCTTCAGCCTCCTCCTCCTCCTGCGCATCCTCATCCACTGTGCCCTCCACACCAGTCACAAGCTGGAAGCACTGCAGCACTGCCTCGGCGAAGCGGCAACAGGCTGTGCTGAAGCTAATCTGCATAGGTGACAAACCCCACAATGCAGAAGAGCTGTGGACAGCTCTGAAACAGCAGGCAGATCACTGGCTCACACCTCTGAACCTAAAGCCAGGAAAGGTCGTTTGTGACAATGGCCGGAACCTGGTGGCGGCTTTGAGGCGAGGCCAGCTGACACATGTTCCATGCGTGGCCCATGTGCTCAACCTCGTGGTTCAGCGGTTTATAAAGTCATACCCAGAGCTGTCTGATCTGCTGGTAAAAGTTCGCCGCCTGTCTGCACATTTTCGAAAGTCACCTACTGCTTCAGCCGGCCTTGCCGGCTTTCAGCGCCGTTTGCATCTTCCGGCTCACAGACTGGTGTGTGATGTCCCCACGCGTTGGAATTCAACTCTGCACATGTTGGTCAGGATATGTGAGCAGAAGAGGGCAGTTGTTGAGTACCTGCATCACCTAAGCCGTCGGGAAATGGGTCAAACTCCACACATAACACCTGAGGAGTGGAGATGGATGTCAGACCTATGTACCATCCTCCAAAACTTTGAGGACTCCACCAAGATGGTGAGTGGTGATGACGCCATTATTAGCGTCACCATACCGCTACTCTGCCTTCTAAAACGGTCCCTGCTGAAAAACAAACATGATGCATTGCAGGCGGAGCGCGATGAGTTGCAGCAAGAAACAGTAGTGGGTGTGGGTGATAACACACAGCCCAGCCTCGTCTCATCACAACGTGCAGTGGAGGACTATGACGAGGAGGAGGATGAAGACATGGAGCAACTCTCCGGCCAAATTGAGGATATGACATGCACACCAGTCATATCCTCGATTCAGCGTGGCTGGCCAGAGGACAGGGTAGATGAGGAGGAGGAGGAGGAGGAGGAGGAGGAGGACAGCATGTTCAGTCATCTTGTTGGTCAGGCTACTGAAGTCCTGGCTGTTAAGAGTCTGGCGCACATGGCTGACTTTATGGTAAGCTGCCTGTCTCGTGACCCTCGCGTTAAGAACATCTTGGCCGACAATCATTACTGGTTGGTAACACTGTTAGACCCACGCTACAAGGAGAACTTTTTGTCTCTTTTTCCCGTGGAGGAGAGGTCAACCAAAATGCAGCAGTTTCGGAAGGCCATACTCACGGAAGTAGGCAAAGCATTCCCCTCACAAAACGCTAGCGGCATAGGTCAGGAATCAGTGGACAACCGAGGCGTACAGCCGAGAGAGGCACAAGTCCAATCCGCCAGAGGTAGGGGAACAGTCTTTAAGATGTGGGACAGTTTTCTCAGCCCCTCACGTACCACAGCCCCTGAGGTGCGGGGTAGTGCCACAAGAAATCCTAAGTTTGCCCAGATGCTGAAGGAGTACCTTGCAGATCGAACAACTGTACTCCGACATTCCTCTGTGCCTTACAATTATTGGGTATCCAAGCTGGACACGTGGCATGAATTGGCTCTCTACGCCTTGGAAGTCCTGGCCTGCCCTGCTGCTAGCGTTTTGTCAGAGCGTGTTTTTAGTGCCGCAGGTGGAATCATTACAGATAAACGCACCCGCCTGTCAACTGAAAATGCTGACAGGCTGACTCTGATAAAGATGAACAAGGGTTGGATTGGGCCAGACTTCACCACACCACCAGCAAATGAGAGCGGAGTTTAAAGTTTGCCATGTACCTCCACTCACCCATGGGTACACTTCTCGACTTTGGATAATCGCTGGACTGCTCCTCCTTCTCCTCATGCGCCATCATGATGACCGTTACAATAGTTAGGTCTTTGTTTCAGGTATACCCCCAGTGGTAAATTTTTTCGCCCATTCTTTGCAGAATGGACATTACAACGACAGGAGACCCGCTCCTTTGCAATGGGAACAATGTTTTGAGGCCCTCATGCACGTCTCTACCCAGGGACAACGTGGAGCCTCCCAATTTTTGGCTGCCCTGCCTAAGGGCTATACTGAAATACACCCACTTCCTTACAATGGGCACTTCAGGTTTACAGGCCATCATGCACGTCTCTATCCAGGGACAATGTGGAGCCTCCCAATTTTTGGCTGCCCTGGCAAAGGGCTATACTGAAATAGACCCACTTCCTTAAAATGGACACTTAATGTTTTGAGGCCATCATGCACGTCTCTACCCAGGGACAATGTGGAGCCTCCCAATTTTTGGCTGCCCTGGCAAAGGGCTATACTGAAATACACCCACTTCCTTACAATGGGCACTTCAGGTTTACAGGCCATCATGCACGTCTCTATCCAGGGACAATGTGGAGCCTCCCAATTTTTGGCTGCCCTGGCAAAGGGCTATACTGAAATAGACCCACTTCCTTACAATGGGCACTTCAGGTTTACAGGCCATCATGCACGTCTCTATCCAGGGACAATGTGGAGCCTCCCAATTTTTGGCTGCCCTGGCAAAGGGCTATACTGAAATAGACCCACTTCCTTAAAATGGACACTTAATGTTTTGAGGCCATCATGCACGTCTCTACCCAGGGACAATGTGGAGCCTCCCAATTTTTGGCTGCCCTGGCAAAGGGCTATACTGAAATAGACCCACTTCCTTACAATGGTCACTTCAGGTTTACAGGCCATCAAGCACGTCTCTATCCAGGGACAATGTGGAGCCTCCCAATTTTTGGCTGCCCTGGCAAAGGGCTATACTGAAATAGACCCACTTCCTTACAATGGGCACTTCAGGTTTACAGGCCATCATGCACGTCTCTATCCAGGGACAATGTGGAGCCTCCCAATTTTTGGCTGCCCTGGCAAAGGGCTATACTAAAATAGACCCACTTCCTTACAATGGGCACTTCAGGTTTACAGGCCATCATGCACGTCTCTATCCAGGGACAATGTGGAGCCTCCCAATTTTTGGCTGCCCTGGCAAAGGGCTATACTAAAATAGACCCACTTCCTTACAATGGGCACTTCAGGTTTACAGGCCATCATGCACGTCTCTATCCAGGGACATTGGTGAACCTCACAATTTTGGACTGCCCTGGCAAAGGAAAATACTACAAAGACTCACTTCCTCAAAATGGGCACATTAGACTCAAGAGGCCTTCATGTACGTCTCTTCTCAGGGACATCGGAGTGCCACACAATGTTTTCACGTAAAATCTTTCATGTATTAATCTCAAAAAGTAACATACACCAGCTCTATCTCACTATTGGGTATGTGCCCTTAACATTTCCGCCATGAAAAATCATTTTGGGGTCATTTTGGAAGGTTTTCTGGTGAGTCCGTAAAAATGGCGTAAAACGCGGACAAAATTGTTCACAGCTGTGACTTTTGAGTGATAAATGCTTCAAGGGGTCTTCCCCATGCTGTTGCCATGTCATTTGAGCACTCTTCTGAGACTTTTGTGCCATTTTTAGGGTTTCTCCATGCTGCCGGGAGGTCATTTCACAAAAATACTCGGGTCTCCCATAGGATAACATTGGGCTCGTTGCTCGGGCCGAGTACACGAGTATCTTGGGAGGCTCGGCCCGAGCTTCGAGCACCCGAGCTTTTTAGTACTCGCTCATCACTATTTATGAGTATAACGAGAGCGAATAGTTAGCTACTCACTCAACTCTAGAGGTGAATTGTTTGTTTTAAAAGCACTTTAGAATTTTACCCCATCTTATTAAGATAACACAACCCCTTTAACTTCATATCTGAGCTCTATGTAGCACATATATCCATCTTTATTGCAAATGTAATCTAGAAAGAAATGCATATTCATATTTAAGGTTTAAAAATTGAGACTAGATAGTAATGTTTTGTCAACATTTTTTTTTTGTAAAAAAATAAAGGCTTAATCCCTGCTGATTCTAATAAAATTACAACACGAATAAAATTAACATCTGGTGTCACTGTCAGGAAAATAGTAATATGCTGTCTTGACAATGTTACCTTAATAAATCAACTCCACAGTGTCTTGAATAAAAATGCATGCTACCTAGAATAATTATTTGTAACGGCCCCATTGAGCATGACAGTGACTGTCAGATGAACATTTATATTAAAAAAACATTCTTGTTTTTAAAGACACGGCTTACTTGTTATGTTTATTTTCTCATTTTCATGCTTGTTGGTGAGCTCTTCGGTTCTAAGTCTTACTTAAATTATTAACAAGCATAATATATTTTGCTGTATTTAGAACCTCAGAAGTTCTTACAAGAAAATTCCTGCATTAATAAAGAAACCATGAAATTAATTATTGATCAATATCCTTTTCAGGCTTTTGGTAACAAGTGGTCCATCAATGCCAGCTATAATTATTAACTAATAGTAATGGCCGAACCAGGACTGTAAAAGACCGGATCTAAGTGGTTTCAAGAGTACCACACCAGGGCAATTGGGAAGAGCCGGGGAAAGCCTCGAGATTGTCACATCTAATAGATGCGACAATCCCAGGTGGCTGCATGTTGCTATTTTTAAGCTGGGAGTGGTCCAATATGAATGGACCTCCCCAGTCTGAGAATACCCACCCCCAGCTGTTAGGCTTTACCTTGGCTGAGAATTAAAATTGGAGAAGACAGCATGCTGTTTTCTAATCATTTATTTAAACAATTTTTTTAAAAAAATCCGCATGCAGTTCCTCTTATTTTGATACACAGCCAAGATAAGCACATGGCTGGAGGCTGCAGCCTGTAGCCATATGCTTTATCTGTGCTGGTTATCATAATATGGGGGGACCCTATGCCAATTTTTTTATTTGTTTATTTATTTTTACTGTATGATATAGATGCACGCAGCATTTGTGATTGGAAGCAGCTGACAGCTGTCACACAGGCTGTGGGAGCATCTGTTATGGTGCGAAACGGCTGTCGTCTGGCGTACCTGCACGCCTCCCTCCCTATCTATGTTGTAATTGTGCTTACTATTGCCAAATAAACATTTCACAAATGCACCACTGTGAAGTGCCGCTTTTGCTGACTTAAAGATTTCATTGGATTTCTGCTTTCTGGCTGAGCACCACTGGAGCATGCTGGAGATCCGACATTCATGTGAACCATAAATCTGTGAGTACGCACCTAAGTCTGTAGTTCCTGGCCGTCTCTCTTCATTTCTGCAGTAATATTTTGATCTACCTGCCCCTACCATTTTGCCGAGAAGAGAATATTGCTGCTGCATCAAAAAGATTGGTGCACCCTTTTTGAATTCTATGGTTTTTCAGGACATATTAGTACAGAACATCAGGTCCTTTGAAGGTTTATTATTCTGTGAAGGTTCCTAGGTCCCAACATATTATAGTGAGGAGATGAAAATTTCCCCGCCTAGTTTTCAACTGGCATGCATCCAGTCCTCACTTTCATCTTCAGCATTTTTCACCTTTTGTCACCTCTTGTACGTAACTAGTCATTGTGACATACATCTCTTCTTAATGGCTAGACATAATTTGAAGCAAAGTCAGTTCCAAAGGTGTGAAAGAGAGAAAAGGAAGCAAAATGGGGGGTGGGTGTTCTTAACATTGCAATGGGGCTCATTCAGTTATAGTTATGTGTGGCACCCCAGTGGTCCAGTTGCCACAGTAAAATTGCTCTCCTCACAGCAGTTTATGCTATGCATGGAAGCAAGGGGGGGTCTCCCATGCTAGCTAAACCAGCACTCAACACTTCCTACTCCAGACCAGAAGGGGAAGCTCGCAAAACCAGTACTGGGGAGTTTCCCTAAGCATTCTGGCCTAGAGGAGGAGTTAGTCACACACACACACAGAAAGTGAAACTAATCAGAACAAGTCAGGAGAAGAGTGAAGATGGTCTTTGGGAAGAGAGCTGTGAAATTGCTCTCTCAGGTCCAAGCGCAGGAAGCAGCACACCGGGGTCCTAGGCTGCATGTGTGATAAAGCCCCATCAGTTAAACCTGGAGGGCAGGAGATTGTAAGTCTCCTAGCCCCACAGAACACCCAATGGTAAAGCAGCAAAGTAGAGCCTGGAGTCATGACAGAAGTTGTGGTACCCGTGAAAGGCTCCCGCTGCCCGCCATACGGGTAAAACAACTACTACCACAAGGAAGAGGTTTGCAGTGTAGCTCCAAGCCACAGGGATCTGCACATTAGAGCGCTATAAAGAAGGCCTAAAACCCACCTGGGTAAGTGGATTCCCTCTATTGCTTCCAAGCTGACCGGACCTCTGTTACCTGCTGGAAGCAGTCTCCCGGGCCAGTACCATCACTTACCAAGTAATCGGTAAAGGAAACTATGGCCCTTGTGTTGTCCAGTTATTACCGGCGTCCTCAGTCCTGTACCCCATTGTTAAGTCCCTCCATCAATTATAAAGACTACTACTCCCAACAGCCCTGGGGCCCAGCTCTACCTGTGGAGAGCTATATCAACCAAACTGCTTCACCCTCTGCTCCAGTGATCCCCATCTCGCAGCGTTGGCCATCTCTGGCCGAGTACCACAGGTGGTGTTACAAATAACTATCACCATCCCTTGTAAATATCCCCTTTTTATAACAACACTGCCGGGGTCACGGAACCGGGCCTTGCCACCATGACATCCCTCCTCCCAGACAAGGACCGGCCCGGTAACTAGTGCCCCATGGCCTTGGTGCAGGCGTGTCATATGCCCATGCTCATGATCTTCCCTATCTGCAGTCAAGGTTATAAGCAACTTGAATGCAGATAAGGAATCATGTAATTAGGAGATAATCAAATGCAATATGAATGCAGAAAATGTGTGCAGGTCCATTACCCTCAAAAGTGCATTTTCTAGTATGTATTTTCTAAGCATTAGATACAGTGGACAGTTCTCCATTACAAACAATTTCTTTTTTCTTTTCTATCTTTTTCCAGGCAACTGGACAAATTATATTGGTTTCATTGCTATGGGTTTTATAGATTTTTTTTCCCACTAGTGGTTGTGTAAAATTCAGCATGAGTTAAATTGGGCGTTATACAGTTGCATCAGAAAATTGGTGTTTGCAAGATATACTCACTCTATTGCTTGGTTAATAAAAGACACGGTAAATGCTCAAATGCTCCATTTTCTATTAATCATGAAAACATGGAATTTTTTAATCTTTTACTTCTTAGAGTTGTCTCCACTTTAAATATAATTTATAAAAGCACTTTTAAAGTTCATAATAATGTTACTTTCTCAATATTCAGATGCATGCCAGAAATCATGTCAACAATGTAAAAGATCATCATCAAAAATCTCTAGAGTTAACATAGTCCCTTATAAATAAATGCAAATCTCAATATCCTCAAACAAATGTGGGGCTGGCCTCAAAAGAAAAGGAGGATAATTATTCTCTGAGATCACCTGGAATCTAAACAATTCACTTAAAATGGTGTATAAAAACCTCTTTAAATGAACTCTGCAAAGGGCTTGGTAGCCAGTTATATATCCAAAAGCAAGGAAAAACTGTGCAAAGAGGTATTATAAAAGTGTTTAGTGTACAAAGATAGCAGATGCAAGACCGCACCATCGTATTACCAGCTCCTGTTCCACGGCTGTCTGGAAAGAAGTATAGGCTCCCCTGTAGACCTTATCCAGTGGTGCTTTCTGCATGGAGAATACAAGTCCAGGTGAAAGGATGAAAAAGCGGCCCTTGTTGAGAAATAAAAATCCAGTCTTTACTGAACAAGGTGCCTAAAAAGTGGGACTAAGGCTGTGTGCTGGCATTCAGGAGAACGATGGCTGTTTTGCACGGTTGCACTGTTGGTAAGGACCCGAAGAAGCGTACCTGAGCGAAACGTGAAACGGCCATTGTCCTTCTGAGTGCCAGCACCCGGCTTTAGATGTGCTTTTCATGCCCCTTTTTCAATAAAGACTGGATGTTTATGTTTCAGCGAATACCGCATTTTTCATCCTTTCACTTGGACTTCAATAGTATTTAGTGAGCATTCTTGGGTGTCAGTCGATTTGTCCTGCTTCCCTATGGCCCCAACGCATGATTCGTCATCACTTCTCAGTGTGGCTCACACATCAGGGCCATAGAGAAGCAGAACCAACCAACTGACATCCACCCTTTAAAATACCTCTTTGAACAGTATTTTCTTGCATCTGGATATATAACTGGCCACCATGCCCTTTGTAGAGTTCATTTTAAGAGGTTTTATATGCCATTATATGTGAATTGTTCAGATTCCAGGTAGTCTCATAGAGTAATTATCCTACCACAGCCTATTTAGGAAAAACCCTGATTTTTAATCTTGTTTCTCTATATATGATTTCTTTTTAATATTTTGTTGTTAGTTGATTCAATAAACGTTTTTATATCATATCTGTCACCCTATCCTTTTCTTTTGAGGCCATCCCCTTTGTTTGAGGATATTGAGATTTGCATTGTGCAAGAGCAGTATCAATTTATAGGTCATAATTAGAGAAAGCAATAGGTAGAGGCAAACCTCACTTGTTATCTTTTTATATTTATATATTACAAAAGTCAATCATTCAGACTATCCTGCCAAAGTGACTATGTCCAGGCCAAGCTGAAATATGTTTATCAATATTTTTAACAATAGGCAAAAAATATTATGTTTACTTCATAGTTTCATAGTTTTTAAGGTTGAAGGGAGACTCTAAGTCCATCTAGTTCAACCCATAGCCTAACATGTTGATCCAGAGGAAGGCAAAAAAAAAACCCCAATGTGTCAAACAAGCTCCAATGGGGAAAAAAATTCCTTCCTGACTCCACATCCGGCAATCAGACTAGTTCCCTGGATCAACACCCTGTCATAAAATCTAATATACATAACTGGTAATATTAATTTTTTAATAAAGGTATCCAGGCTCTGCTTAAATGTTAGTAGTGAATCACTCATTACAACATCATGCGGCAGAGAGTTCCATAGTCTCACTGCTCGTACAGTAAAGAATCCTCGTCTGTGATTATGATTAAACCTTCTTTCCTCAAGACGTAGCGGATGCTCCCGTGTTCCAGTCGCAGGCCTAGGTGTAAAGAGATCTTTGGAAAGGTCTCTGTACTGTCCCCTCATATGTTTATACATTGTGATTAGGTCCCCCCTAAGTCTTTGTTTTTCCAAACTAAATAACCCCCAAGTTTAATAACCTGTCTTGGTATTGCAGCCCACCCATTCCTCTAATAATCTTGGTCGCTCTTCTATCTACCTGTAAGATTATGCTATTTATAACCTTCTATACTTTTGCTGTCAAAAAAAGCATCCATTCTCTCTTAAATTCATTCAGTGTGTTGGCCATCACCACTTCCTCAGGAAGAGAGTTCCAGAGCCTCACTGCTCTTACCGTGAAGAACCCTCTTCTATGCTGATGTAGGAATTTTCTTTCCTCCGATCGAAAAGAATGCCCCCTTGTTCTTGTCATAGTCCTTAGTACAAACAGATCATGGGAGAGATCTCTATATGGCCCTCTGATATATTTGTACATATTTATTAGGTCTCCCCTAAGTCTTCTCTTTTCTAGAGTAAATAGACCTAATTTTGATAACCTTTCTGTGTATTGTAATGCACCCACTCCATTTATTATTTTAGTAGCCCGCCTCTGAACCCCTTCAAGTTCACTAATATCTTTATTGAGCACCGGCACCCAAAATTGCACACAATACTCCAAGTGTGGTCTGACGAGTGATTTGTACAGAGGGAGAATTATGTTTTCATCTCGTGCCCCCAGACCTCTTCTAATGCATCCCATCACCCTATTTGCTTTGGTGGCTGCTGCCTGACACTGGGCATTCCAATTTAGCTTCTTATTGACTAATATGCCTAAGTCTTTTTCCATGTCTGATTTCACCAGCAGTTTTCCATTTAGTAAGTAATCGTAGCATCTGTTTCTCCTTCCCATGTGCATAACCTTACACTTATCTGTGTTAAACCTCATTTGCCATTTTTCAGCCCAATTCTCCAATTTACTCAAATCCATCTGTAGTTGCAAACTGTCCTCCTTTGTGTTAACTACCTTACATACTTTTGTATCATCTGCAAATACTGATATTTTACTCTGTAAACCATCCACCAGATCATTAATAAATATATTAAATAGTAGGGGGCCCAATACAGACCCCTGTGGCACCCCACTAGTAACCCTGGCCAAATCTGAGTATGCGCCATTAATAACCACTCTTTGTTTTCTATCAATAAGCCAGCTACCTACCCATCTACACACATTTTCCCCGAGCCCAAGCTTTCTCATTTTACTTATCAGTCTTTTATGTGGGACAGTGTCAAATGCTTTACCGAAGTCGAGATAAATGACATCCAATGATTCTGCTCGGTCCATGTGAGAGCTTACATCCTCATAGAAGCTGATCAGGTAAGTTTGACAGGAGCGATCCTTCATAAATCCATGTTGATATGGAGTTAAACAATTATTAACATTGAGACATTCCATAATAGTATCCCTTAAAAACCCTTCAAACATTTTACCCACAACAGATGTTAAGCTTACCGGCCTATAGTTTCCAGGTTCCCTTTTACACCCTTTTTTGAATATTGGTACCACATTTGCTAGCCGCCAATCCAGTGGAACAGACCCAGTTTCTATAGAGTCTTTAAATATAAGGAATAGAGGCCTGTCTATCACATTACTTAACTCCCTTAATACCCGAGGGTGAATGCCATCAGGGCCTGGTGATTTGTCAATTTTAATGTTGCGAAGTCGGTTCTGCACTTCTTCCTGGGTTAGGCAGGTCATACTTAATGAAGCGTTTACATGATCACTCTGCATTTCCCGTGGCATATGCTTTTCCTGTGTGAACACAGTTGAGAAAAAAGTATTTAAAACATTTGCTTTTCCCACATCGCTTTCTATGATTTTACCCTCATTGTTCTTTAAAGGGCCAACACCATCAATTTTAATCTTTTTTCTGTTTATATAATTAAAGAATAGTTTGGGATTTTTTTGCTTTCCTTAGCAATGAGTCTCTCAGTTTCTACTTTTGCTAAATGTATTTGTTTTTTACACATTTTATCTTTTTCTCTATCTCTTTTTAATGCTTCTTCGCTGCCTTCTTGTTTTAACTTTTTAAATGCCTTTTTCTTTTTATGCAGTGCCCCTTTTACATCCTTATTTAGCCACATTGGTTTTCTCCTGTTCCTAACGCTTTTATTTCCGTATGGTATGGCTCGCTCAAAATGGGTGTTTAATACCGATTTAAAAATGTCCCACTTATTTTCTGTGCTCCCATTTTTGAGGACATTGTCCCAATCAATTTGGCGAAGGACTTCTCTAAGCTGATCATACTTTGCTTTCCTGAAATTCAGCGTTTTTGTAACCCCCCTCCAAGGCACCTTACTGAAGGACAAGTGGAATTGTATTATATTGTGGTCACTATTCCCTAGGTGCCCACCCACTCGTACGTCTGTTATTCTATCTGGCCTGTTGCTTAAAATTAAGTCGAGAAGAACTGCCCCTCTAGTTGGGCCCGGCACAAGTTGGGACAGATAATTATCCTTAGTTAGTGACAGAAGCCGGTTTCCTTTCTGAGATACGCAAATTTCAGTTTCCCAGTCTATATCTGGGTAGTTGAAGTTCCCCATAATAATCACCTCATTGTGATTTGCTGCTTTGTCTATTTGTTTCAATAATACATTTTCAGTGGTTTCTGTTATATTTGGTGGCTTATAACAAACCCCTATGAGGATTTTATTAGTTTTCCCTCCTTGTATCTCCACCCATAGAGACTCCACCTCTTCATTTCCCTCTTGAATATCTTCTCTTAGTCTGGGCTTTAAACTGGACTTTATATATAGACAGACTCCACCCCCTTTCCTTTTTTTTTTTTTACGATCCCTCCTAAACAAGTCATATCCTTGCAGGTTAGCCGCCCAGTCACTCATATATATTATATACATTTATTATAACAGAAATCGCATAAACCTGGTCCAAAATTAGATTGACAGCTACATAGAACCATAAAAATATATCTAAGTAACCAATCTGTGACCTGTTTACGAAGTTATTTAGGAGATAATTATTTGTTTGCTATAAGGTTATCAACTACCTGCCTGTTCTGTTTGGTGCTTGCTCAGAACTGTCACTGACTACTCCTGCCAGTGAATCAGCTGCACTTATTTCAATAGAACAGCTCTTCTTCTGGACTACTCTGCCAATATGATGTGACTGCCGACTTTGTACTAATTGATAGGCAGCTTCCTGCAGACATGCTGTAGGAAACAGCAACTTGGCAACCACACCCCGTCAACAGAGCAGAGCGGAAACGAAGTTGCTGCTATATCGATGTGACACCAGCAGAAGCTGTAGAATTACTGGCAGGAGCCATCTGTGATTGCTCTGAGCAGGCAGAGATCTGCACTGGAAAGAACAGGCAAGTGGTTGACAACTACCTGGCTGTTAATTTTTAGACCTACAGTAAGAAAAAAAATATAGTCATGGATAGAGATGAGCGATGTTTGAGGTTCGAGGTTCGCCAATTTCATGTTCGAGTGATTTTGGGGGTGCTCAAGATCGAACTCGAACTTGAGCTTTTTGCTAAAAGCTCGACAGTTCGAGTAATGTTCGAGAATGGTTCGATCACCAAAAGTGTGGCTTTTTACAGCTATGTGTGCAGGGAGCCATCGCTGGCAGCCGGCGGTAAGCTGGTAACCAAGGTAAATATCGGGTATCCAAGGAAAGCGCTTTGGTTCATAACCCGATGTTTACCCTGGCTACGTGTGCATGGAGCCGACACTTCCTCGCTCAGCTCCGCCCCCTCCTGCACTCGGCATGTACACACACACACTTACACTCACCTGTCCTCAGCCATGAAGTCCCCGACACTGACGTCCTCAGCGCCACATGACCCCGCTCGGCTCCACCCACCTCGCACTCCGCTGCCCACACAGATGGCCCCGCTCGGCTCCACCCACCTCGCACTCCGCTGCCTGCACACATTACCCTGCTCGGCTCCACCCACCTTGCACTCTGCTGCCCGCACTCATGGCCCCACTCGGCTCCACTCACCTCGCACTCCGCTGCTCGCACACAATACCCCGCTCGGCTCCACCCACCTCGCACTCCACTGCCCGCAAACATGGCCCACTTGGCTCCACCAACCTCGCACTCCACTGCCCGCACACATGGCCAATCTCGACTCCACCCACCTCGCACTCCGCTTCCGGCACACAAACCCCTCTCGGATCCACCCATCTCGCACTCTGCTGCCCGCACACATGGCCCCACTCGGCTCCACCCACCTCGCACTCTGCTGCCCGCACACATGTCCTCACTCGGCTCCACCCAACTCGCACTCCACTGCCTGCACACATTCTCAGCGGTCGGCTCTTGTGAATGATCGCTCTCATTAGCCGGCCGCCTGGAAATCATCTGTTCGTTCTTACCTGCGGTGCTGAAGTCCTGCCCTTCCAACATCAGTGCTGTCACTAGAGATGAGCGAACCGGTCGCGGTTCGGCTCGAGGTCGGTTCGCCGAACGGGGGTCCCGTTCGAGTTCGGTTCGTCGAACGTTCGACGAACCGAACTCGAACCAATAGGCTATAATGGGAGGCAATCACAAACACATAAAAATGCATGATAAATGTACACAAACAGTTAATAAACATTGCCATAACACTTACCGGTCCCCGCGATCCCTTCTGCACTCTGTCTCCTGCCGCTATTCCATCCGATGATCGCTGAATCCTCCCGGTGACCAGCACTGCCAGCAGAGATGCAGGACCTATCGTGAAGTCAAAGTAGCCATGTGACCAGTCACGTGGCTATTATCTCATTGGCTACAGACTGGTCACATGACTATGACGCGTCATGTAGGACATGCGAGTGCATCTCTCCGGTACACATATGTGTATCGCCGTGTACCGGCGACATGCTCTAGCACACGGTCGACTCCCCGTTCCGTTAGGGACCGGCTGACACAGCCGGTCATTAACGGAGATCACCGTTGCCATAGCAACGCAGTTAGCGGTGACGTCACCGCTAACCGCAGCTCCGAGAGCACCGTTGCTATGGTAACGCGTCTGTCAGCGTTACCGCTGTTACCGCTGACAGCCAGCACTGATCACTCACGGAGTGAAGACTGCACGCTGCTTCCCGTTTGTAGTGAGGATTGTAGTGAGGATGAGGTTCCCCAGCCCCAAGTGATGAGCTGGGGAACCTCATCCTCACTACAATCGTCACTACTACTACACTAGAAAGAAAGAAGACAGAAGAGCAGGATCGTGGAGGGCTGACAGGGGGTAATAAAGATGGAGTCTCTAATGTGTCTGTGTATTTATTTCTATTAAAGTATTCTTTCTCTGTGTGGTGTTTTTTTTAACCCTTTATTGGAGATTCTTAATGGCCGGGTCATACGTGCCTGACATTAAGAATCTCTGGCTTAATACTGGCTAGTAAAACAAAGCCAGTATTAACTCATGATTACCCAACAAGCCACCCGGCTCCAGGGCTGTTGGAAGAGTTGGATACAGCGCCAGATGATGGCGCTTCTATGAGAGCGCCATTTTCTGGGACGGCTGCGGACTGAAATCCGCAGCAGAGGCGCCCAGAAACCTCGGGCTAACCTGTGCTGCGGATTCCAATCCCCAGCTGCCTAGTTGTACCCGGCTGGACACAAAAATGGGGCGAAGCCCACGTCATTTGTTTTTTAATTATTTCATGAAATAAGTGAAATAATTAAAAAAAAACGGGCTTCCCTATATTTTTGGTTCCCAGCCGGGTACAAATAGGCAACTGGGGGTTGGAGGCAGCCCGTGGCTGCCTGCTGTACCTGGCTAGCATACAAAAATATGGCGAAGCCCACGTCATTTTTTTGGTGGGCAAAAAAATTCTGCATACAGTCCTGGATGGAAGTATGCTGAGCCTTTTAGTTCTGCAGCTGCTGTCTGCTCTTCTAAATACAGACAGACAGCAGCTGCAGAACTACAAGGCTCAGCATACTCCATCCAGGACTGTATGCAGAAGTTTTTTGCCCCCTGAAAAAATTATGTGGGCTTCGCCATATTTTTGTATATAACCCAGGTACAGCAGGCAGGTACGGCTGCCCCCAACCCCCAGTTGCCTATTTGTACCCGGCTGGGAACCAAAAATAAAGGGAAGCCCTTTTTTTATTATTTCACGAATTTCATGAAATAATTAGAAAACAAATGACGTAGGCTTCGCCCCATTTTTGTGTCCAGCCAGGTACAACTAGGCAGCTGGGGATTGGAATCCGCAGCACAGGTTGGCCTGAGCTTTCTGGGCCCCACTGCTGCGAATTGCAGTCTGCAGCCGCCTCAGAAAATGGCATTTTCATAGAAGCGCCATCTTCTGGCGCTGTATCCAACTCTTCCAGCACCTGCCTGCTATACCTGGCTAGCATACAAAAATATGGCGAAGCTCACGTCCTCTTTTTGTAGTTTTTTGGCAAAAAAAATAAAAAATGCTTCCCTGGATTTTCCATTGCCAGTGAAGGTAACACCAAGCAGTGGGGGTTAGCAGCCAGTAGCTGCTTGGATTACCCTTAGCTAGCAATACAAAAAATGCAGCGGGAGCCCATATATATTTTTTTTAATTATTTATTTAAATAACTAAAAATAAAATGGGCTTCCCTGTATTTTGATTGCTGGACATCACAGTGCTGTAAAAATAAATCTTTAAAAAAATGACGTAGCGCTCCGCGGTATTTTTGATTCTCAGCGCAGATAAAGCAGACAGCTATGGGTTGCCACCCCCATCTGCCTGCCGTTACCTTGGTTGGCAATCAAAATACAGGGAAGCCCATTAATTTTTTCTATTTAAAAAATAGTTAAAAAAAAAAATGACGTTGGGTCCCTCCATTTTTGATAGCCAGCTAGGGTAAAGCAGATGGCTGTAGCCTGAAAACCACAGCTGGAAGCTTTACCGTGGTTGGGGATCCAATGTGGAGGTCCCCTCAGGCTCTTTTTTATAATTATTTTATAAATATTAATAATTACACAATAAAAGTAGGGTCCCCCCAAATTGGATCACCAGCCAAGGTAAAGCGGACAGCTGTGGTCTGGTATTCTCAGGGTGGGAAGGTCCATAGTTATTGGGCCTTCACAGCCTAAAAATAGCAGGCCGCAGGCACCCCAGACGTGGCGCATCCACTAGATGCGCCGATCCTGGCGCTTCACCCCAGCTCATCCCGTGCCCTGGTGCAGTGGCAAACAGGGTAATAAATCGGGTTGATACCAGCTGTAAAGTCACCTGAGATCAAGCCCAGCAGATTGTGATGTCATGGCGTCTATTAGATACCCAACATCATAAACTGTCAGTACTAACAAAAAAAAAAAATCGACAAAAGAAATTTATTTGAAAAAACAGTCCCCAAAACATTTCCTCTTTCACCAATTTATTGTAAGAAAAAAAATAAAGGGGTCCCACGACGACTCTGGACCGTCTAGAATATGGGGGGAGACACTCAGGGAACGTATCCCCCATTTTCTAGGAGTGCGGACCCTTCATGTGAGGAGTGTGGGTGAACTCACTCTCCCCGGGTCCACAGCAGCAGAGTCCATGTCGTAATGGTTGCTACCAAAGCTGCAGTGCCCTGCTCATGAGGTAAGGGCATGCCTAATCAGGAGAACTACTGTAGAGGAAGCTCTGCTCACTGGTATATAGGTGCTGAGAGGTAATAATAGATAAAATTAGTGAGTAACCTCGGCACTCTAAATCTCCCAGACTAAGTCAGTAAGTCACAACGGATAGTAACGCAAAATCACTCTTTATTGGTCCGTATTAAGAAAAACATTTTTTCATAAGCATATATGTTTTTGTCCAAAACAAGTTACAAATGACGTTTCGGCCTGAGCCTTCGTCAGATTGGACTTATCTGCATGTAATCATGAAAAATGACAATAATCAGTATCACATAAGAGTGAGAGAACAATAACATAAACTCGAACAATGTAGAGGTACAATTGGGATGCAGCAAAAAAATTGCAACACAGCAAGAAATGAAACACATGATACAAATGTCATAATACAGTACAAGGACAATATAGTAATGACAAATATGGGGTCAGAGTAGGCTTAGACAGCTCTGGTACGAAAGAGATGTCAATCATAAAGTAACATGTGCAGTAGGTGTAGAGCTACAGTATGCATGGCAGAGCTAATGGGTAGACCGACCATAGAAAAAGAACGGAGAAAAAGTGGAGAAAAAGTGGAGCACCCTTTGGTGCCTTTCATGTGGCACTAAGGGGTGCTTAGCTTTGTATTTAGCCAAAAAAATGAAAAAAAAAATGACGTAGGGTTCCCCCTAGTTTTGTAGCTAGCTAGGGTAAAGCAGACGTCTGCAGCCTGCAGATCACAGCTGGCAACCTCACCTTGGCTGGTAATCCAAAACTGAGGGCACCCCACGCTGTTATTTTAAATTAAATAAATAATTTAAAAAAAAAACACGTAGGGGTCCCCCAAAATTGGAACACCAGCCAAGGTAAAGTAGACGGCTGGGGCCTGATATTCTCAGACTAGGGAGGTCCATGGTTATTGGACTCGCTTCAGCCTAAAAAAAACAGGCCGCAGCCGCCCCAGAAGTGGCGCATCCATTAGATGCGCCAATCCTGGTGCTTCGCCCCAGCTCATCCCGCGCCCTGGTGCAGTGGCAAACGGGGTAATATATGGGGTTAATACCAGATGTGTAATGTCACCTGGCATCAAGCCCTGGGGTTGGTGAGGTCAGGCGTCTATCAGATACCCGACATCACCAACCCAGTCAGTAATAAAAAAATAGACGACAAACACATATTTATTTGAAAAAACACTCCCCAAAACATTCCCTCTTTAACCAATTTATTAGAATGAAAAACAAATCCAGGTCTGCTCTAATCCAAGGGGTTGCCATGACGATCCACACTGTCCCAGTCAATGAAGAGCAGGATGTTCCCCATTGGCTGGAAGAGCAGTGCAGTGACCTGAGCTAACATCAATGGGTCAGCCCAGGTCACTGCAGGGGATGACAAGTGCTGCTGTCAGCGAGGTACATTACCTGCGCTGATCTCCAGCACTGCCGACAGCACCTGTCACTGAGTTCAATGACCGCCGCCTTCACAGCCAAGTATCGCGAGAGGCCCGTGACGTCACCGCTAGTCAGTCTCGGGTCGGAAGCGAGAGAAGGTGATGTGACAAGCGGCGGCCATGGAGGACAGTGACAGCGCTGAGGTCGGGATGGCGGGACTTCATCACCGCAGGTAAGCCGAGCGGGACCATGTGTGTGTGTGTGTGTGTGTGTGTATGTGTACATGCCGCGGGCAGGAGGGGGCGGAGGGAGCGAGCTGAGCGGGGAAGTGTGGGCTTCCTGCACGTAACTAGGATAAACATCGGGTTACTAACCAAAGCGCTTTGGTTGGATACCCGATGTTTATCTTGGTTACCAGCTTCTAGCAGGCTGCCAGCGATGGCTCCTGCACACTGTAGCTGTAAAATGCCCTGCTTTTTGCTGCTAGAACCGTTCTCGAACGTATCTAGAACTATCGAGCTTTTGCAAAAAGCTCGAGTTCTAGTTCGATCTCGAACAGCCCCCAAAATCACTCGAGCCTAGAACTGGAGAACCTCGAACCGCGCTCAACTCTAGCTGTCACTGTCCTCCATGGCCGCTGCTTGTCATATCTCCTCTCGCAGCCGACCCGAGACTGTCATTAGAGGTGACGTCACAGGCTCCCACGATACTTGGTTGTGAAGGCGGTGGTCATTGAACTCAGTGACAGCTCTGCTATCAGGAGTGCAGCGATCACCGCAGGTAATGTACCTCGCTAAGCTCCTGACAGCAGAACTTGTCATGCCCTGCAGTGACCTGGGCTGACCTATTGATGTTAGCTCAGGTCACTGCATTTCTCTCCCAGCCAATATGGAACATTAATTTTTTTTGGCTAAATACAAGGCTAAGCACCATTTAGTGCCACATGCAAGGCACCAAAGGGTGCAAAATTACAAAATGCAGGAGACTGGGACATTATATGTCTTTCTGCCATTATAATGACAGAAAATACTGATATGAAGTGTACAAGCACAGGAAATTCACCAGAGCGCTCTACACTGTTAAAAGCAGTAGAAAATGGCACTGGAGTGAACATGTGACCACCTCATGTAGGTTGAAGCTATGGATCCTGGGTAAATTTATGTATTTTCCCTCCTTCATTTGTTTTGCAGTATGCAAAAAAAAACAGAAGGCACACGGATGACAAACGTCTGACAAACGGATGACATACGGACCGTATACAGAACGGAACGGAAACGAATGCCACACGGATGCATCCGTGAAAAAAACGGACCGTTTTTTGCGGACCGCAAAAACAAATCGCTCGTGTGAATGCAGCCTTATTCTGATCTGCCATTTAAAAACAGCAGGCAGAAATAAGTGAATAGCGCCCCGCAGCGTCAGAAAATCTCTGGAGTTTTAGGGGGTAGCTGAGACCCTGGAGATCATGATTCAGGCCGGTTTTTCCGGTCCCCGCTCACGTGATCACCGTTATACACCGTATACCGATGATTACGTTACAGTAAATGACAGCGCCAGTAAAAAATTATTTATCTCCCATCTGGCATGAAAAACATGTCAGATGGGAGATAAATCTTCTCCCCGATCCCCTCTGGTCCCCCGGTGTCGCCAAAGGGCCCCCCCTTGACCCCGTCCCAGAAATCCAAGATGGCCGCGTGCACAGCAGCGCGTCGGCGGCATTCATCATCCTCCTCTGATTTCTGTCGCATGTGCCATGACACATGCGACAGAAAACTCCTCCCCAAGCCCTGCCAGGTCACCCCCTATAACCCCACCGGTGTTCCCTGGTGTCCCACGGTACCTGTGTAGCGTTGATCTTCCGTAGCCCCCTCCTTCACAATAGACGCTGCTGCATGCACAGCGGCTGTAAACTCAGCTTCCTGTGTTCAGAAACAGTGCACTCCTAGAAAATGGGGGATACATTCCCTGAGCATGTCCCCCCATATCCTAGATGGTCCAGAGTCGTCGTGGGACCCTCTTATTTTTTTTCTTACAATAAATTGGTGAAAGAGGGAATGTTTTGGGGAGTGTTTTTTCAAATATATTTTTTTTTGTCTATTTTTTTGTTAGTACTGACAATTTGTGATGTCGGGTATGTGATAGACGCCATGACATCACAAACTGCTGCGCTTGATGTCAGGTGACCTTACAGCTAGTATCAACCCCATTTATTACCCCGTTTGCCACTGCACCAGGGCACGGGATGAGCTGGGGTGAAGTGCCAGGATTGGCGCATCTAGTGAATGTGCCACTTCTGGGGCACCTGCAGCCTCTTATTTTTAGGCTGTGAAGGGCCAATAACTATACCTTTTTACACCCTGAGAATTCCAGACCACAGCTGTCCGCTTTATCTTGGCTGGTGATCCAATATGGGGGGGACCCTACTTTTTTTGTAATTATTATTAATTATAAAGTAATTATAAAAAAAGAGCCTGGGGTGACCTCCACATTTGATCACCAACCACAGTAAAGCTGCCAGCTGTGGTTTACAGGCTACAGCGTCTGCTTTACCCTAGCTGGATATCAAAAATGGGGGGACCCCACGTCATTTTTTTTTTAACTATTTTTTTAAATAAAAAAAATTAATCGGCTTCCCTGTACTTTGATTGCCAGCCAAGGTAATGCCAGGCAGATGGGGGTGGCAACCCATAGCTGTCTGCTTTATCTGCGCTGAGAATAAAAAAAAAACACCACACAGAGAAAAAATACTTGAATAGATTTAAATACACAGACACACTTAAAGACTCCATGTTTATTACTCCCTCTCATCCCTCCACGATCCATGGCCTTCTGTCTGCTTTCTCCTTCAACCCATGCAGCTCTGCTACATCAGACAGCACTGCATGGGGTAAGAAGTTGTGCTCCGTGCAGTCTAATCACTCAGTGAGAGTGACCACAGGCTGTCGGCTGTAAGCGTTGGCGTCACCGCTGACAGACGGGTAAATAGCGGCATCGGGAAGAAGAAGAAGGAGAAGGAGGAGAAGGAGAAGAAGCTAAAAATGTGATATGATAACAATCATCACTCGAAGTCTGCTGGGCAGGTATTAAAGCCGCTATGGGACAGGAGAATGAAATACAGAAACTCAGGGGAACCCAAAGGAAACAAAGGGGATGCTTAAGGGCACACCCCAACGTGTAGGGTGTCCCTGTTAACCTCACAGGTACACGGGTAATGGTCACGTGTGTAGGGACACGTCAAAGCCAAAAGGAATCACAACAGGTATCGGTCACGTGTGTAGGAACCCGTCAGACAAAGAAGTAACCCAGTTAACGTCACTGGGAAACCTAGGACGTTACCACTGAACCGGTCACGTGCATGCAGGGACATGTTAAACTGTGTACAGATACAAAGGAATCAGTCACGTGCATAGAGGGCACGTCAGACTGAGTAGACTACCCAGTTAGCGTCACTGGTACCCAGGTCTGGCACATATAAACAAATCTGCCACTGTTACTGCAGAATACTGGTCACATGCAAAAGGGGCACATCAGATCACGTGGGTCACCTGGTTAGCGTTACCGGGTACCCAAGGAATGATAGGACAATAGTTGACCCTCACCATACCAAAGTACAGGTGTGCAGAGATACAAATACCTTGCACCGACGCCTAGCCCTGATGTAGTCATGTCCTTATCCATACACACACCTGCCACAAGCACTGCAGGAAAATGGTCATTCACTCTAACAGCCAGGATAGCAAGGAGTGAAAAAATTGAATTCAGCATACCCCTTAGTTGTCGACAGCTCCACTGATGCACGGCCTGAAAACGGAGTTCACATCCGGGCAATGGCAGGAAAAACTATGACTAAGGCTGTGAGGTCTGAAACATGTAAGGGTACTGCCATGTTTTTTTATTCCACTTTTGCACACTCTTTTTTAAAAATTAAGAAATAAAGAAAAGTTTTATTTTTTAGAATTTTGGTGCTGACTGTTTTTCCCTTTTTTATAGCCAGGATAGCAGGCGTAGCTGTCAGCATGCAGTATGACACTCGCGCGCCCATGGGCAGAGCTACGGGCCTTTTATCACCGCCTCCATGGCCCAGACCACATAACATGTGGCAATGGTGTCAGCTGCAGCTATACAGAGGCTGCCACTTCATTGCTGATGTCATGATGATCAATCAGCGGCTGCCACTTCATCGCTGATGTCACTGATGACCAATCAGTGGCAAACTTTTCATTGATGACATCACACACATGCTCAGTATGGCTGAATGAGCACTTAGGCTCAGGATGATTCAAGACTCTGGCTACCTGATGCCTCAAACGATGGCCAGGTGGCGCTGCGGAGTTGACTGACCCCAATGTGGGAGTCAATGATGGGACTGGACCGGCTCGAGGCACAACTAACCCCAAACCATAACACAAACCAATTGACCTGCAGAACAACTATTTTGAGCCTCTTAGAGATCATGGACTAAAGATGTTTGTAAAAAGGATAGAACAAATTGAATACCTACATCTGATTTTTTTTTTTCTCCCAAAGGAAATATACTGCCACCAGATGTTTCTGGCAATGGCTTATTCGCTTCTACCAATCCAGAATACATGTATACTGTTATGCACCGGAGGCGGGTGCCCTCTGTTTCTCCTTTGCCCGAGGTTCACTCTGCAGCCACTACTCCGCCTAGGTGCCGGTCTAAACGACTGGCTTAATCTCGTGACATTCTGCAGGCTGAATCTGCTCAGTCAGATTCTAAGTTCAGAAAACTGCCACTGAGCATGTGCAGGCTGAATCTGCTTTCCCAGATTCTAAGTACAGAAAACTGACCACTGAGCATGCATGTGACGTGGCACCTTCTAATTGGCTGTGGGATGTCAGATGCTCTGATTAATTGCAATAGCTGGTTTGGTCGGTGGACAATACTCACACTGACTGGACGTGAGTTTGTTTTGGGTGATGCTTAGTTTATATAAGGATGCCGCCAACGCCGGACGGTGCTCAGTCTTTTTCAGCCTTATGGTGTGAGGGTATAAGGCAGGTCACTTGAATTGCATCTTAGTACCGGTGAGTACGCTGGTTAAGCATGTTCTGCACTGCATATAGGCAGGTCACTTGAATTGCGTCTTTAGTACCACCGTTGCGTAGGCAGGTTAAGTGTGCTGAGCACTGCACACAGGTATGTCGCTTTAATTTGTGTTACTTTTATGTTACTGCTAGTGCAGTCTGTGTGCTACTAACACAGAACGTAGAGCGCTCATTAATATTCAGCTTTACATTAATCTGCTGTTGTACGCATTGCTCTCTGTGCTCTTAGCAGTTATATTCCATCCATTGCACGGTGGACACCGAGTTGCACTTAGGATTGTACACTCCTTCCTTCCTAAGCCATGAACCCTGTAACATAAACTCTGTATATTTTTCTTTTATAAACCCATGAAGGTATTTATTATCAGTAACCCTATATACTGCAACTCAGATATATGTCTTACTGCAGTTAAATGGAGTTATGAGCACTGACTAATATCAAAATGGGAAATAGAGGTCATAACAAGATCCTTCTCTTTTTCTTATTGTAAAGAAAAATATCACTGAAAAGCATTTCTTGGAAATCTATGTGCTAATTAAATTTTAATTATTTGTTGTATACAATAAAGGACAAACACTGATTCTAAAAGACTTTGAATTGCTCATCATGTTACAGAAAAGGAAATCTCTATAATTTTCCAGATGTCAGCCCTGATCTTCCATAATTTGAAATTGGAGGTGAGCTAATAAATTCAAGTAGAAATGAAGTTTACTCGAAATTTACAAAAATCTGCAGATTTTTTTGGAACTAGCTAAGATTCTGCTGCTGCCATTTTTGAAAGGTCATTAAAATGGTAAAAAAATAAAAAAAAATCTTGTACTCAGCTCACCACTCACTTTTCTGGCCCCTACTCTATTCTCTGCCATCAGTCCGGTCCGAATCGCATCATTGGATTGACATTGATGATGCTGAAATCCCTGGGGCTTTGGTCACTAGGTCTACTTCCCAGTTTGCTAGGCCTGGTAGGGTTCTGTTCATGTACCCACAAACATTACAGCCCGGCATTACAACAGGCTCCACAATTTTGCCGTGACCATGTGCAGAATTTTGGTGAGCCTAGAAGACATAGAAGCTTTGGCCTAGGAACCAAGGTCCCAGAGATATCAGCACTTCTGATGCCGATGGAAAGATGCCACGAGGACCAAGCAAGTATTTTTTTATATATATTACTGCTATTATGCTCTGGGATCTGGACAGAACCCAGAGCTTAAAAAGGGACATTAAATTCATGGAGAATACCATCTCCATTAATCAAATTTCCCTGGGATAATCATGTGAAGTTGAATTTTACCGAATCCACTCACCTGTATTACCGAAAAGTCAAGGTGAAACAACAATGACCAAGCAAAGAATTGGCTAATAATATTAACCACACACCATGTTCAAAATATTTATTAATATAACATAATTTTACTCAACTTATTAATATAATGCCAAATCTTATAGAATACCGCATGCTAATGAAAATAAGTTTACTAGTTTCATTATTTTAAGGTTGAAGGAAGTCAAAAATTCATCAAGTTCAGTTAACAACATAAAATGTCGATTCAGAGGAAGCCAAAAACCTCATGAGGTAGATGCTAATTGCCTTGTATTATGGTAAAAATTCCTTCATGACTCCAGATATTGCAGTCAGGCTATTTCCAATATTTATCAGATTGGTCCAAATATTCTCATTAACATGCAATTTGCAAAGTACAATTATATTTGGGATTATATGACTAACTTGAGAAATGGAGATGATTAATCAGTGTCAATTACAGTAAATTATCCAGCATTTCCTACATATTTTGTACCCATATTTAACCCCTTTGCCCTGAAGCCTCTTTTCACCTTCCTGAGAGGGCCAATTTTTTTAATTCAGACAAAGCGGCACCTTATCCAGTAATAATTCTGAAATGCATCAACGGATCCCGATGATTTTGAGATTTTTTTTCATGACATATTGCACGTCATGTTAGTGGTCAACTTAGGACAATATCTTTTATCCCAGTGTTTCTGAGATTGCTTTTTTCACGACATATTTTACATCATGTTAGTGGTAAATTTAGGACAAGATTATTTGTGAAAATATCAGAAATTTGGTGTCAATTTTGATAATGTAGCAATTTTCAAACTTTATATATTTATGCCCTTAAACTAGAAATTTATGGACACATGACATAGTTACTAAATAACATTAACCACTGCAGAAGAGCGATCCGTGAAATTTAACGTCCACTGGGGTCAGCCAGAATTTAAATAAAAGTTTGGTTCGGGACATGGACTTGTCCCTAACTTGACTTGACACCAAACCCCAGATAAGTCAATAGGGACTCAAACCTGTGTGAGCAAAATAGTGGTAAAATAAACATAGTTAAAGATAGGCGACTGCAAAAGGAGGCAAAGCAGGAGTGATTGCCCTGCAAACAAATGCAGATAGGGAATACATGGCAAAAAAAAAAAATGTGGTATCCCGCTTTTTTTTTTGTTTATTTCTTTTACTTAGATGATTAGTAATGGGGAAAGTCTCATAGACCACTCCCCATTACTAAACTTGGAATGGATGACGCATGTTATTTTTTTGACAAATCACATCTGTCATTAACCCCTATATTACCCCATTTGCCCATGCACAGGACAATTGGGATGAGCCGAGTAAGCGCCGCAATTGGTGAAGCTAATGGATGCTCTAATTTTGAGGCGACTGCGGGCTGCTATCTGTAGCCTGGGGAAGGTTTAATAATCATGAACCTCCCCAGCCTGAGAATACCAACCTACAACTGTCCGCTTTATCTTGGTTGGGCATCAAAATTAGAGATGAGCGAACCAGTCCCGGTTCGGCTCGAGGTCGGTTCGTCGAACGGAGGTCCCGTTCGAGTTCGGTTCATCGAACGTTCGACGAACCGAACTCGAACCGCATAGGAAACAATGGCAGGCATTCACAAACACATAAAAACACCTAGAAAACACCCTCAAAGGTGTCGAAAAGGGGACAAACAACTCACAACACAACACAAACACATGGGAAAGTGACAAGGACATATACTCATGCGAAAACAAAAGAGCTGGACAAGGAAAAAGAGGAGGACACACAGATATATGAGTATATGCAAGGAAACGTCGATGCCATTACTGTGCAACTTGAGCCCTGCTCATTTTAGGCTTCCAATCTGGATAAATTGCCTGAGCTTGCCACGTACGCCTTGGGGATCTTGTCGTGTCCTGCAGCCAGCGTTCTCTCGGAACCTGTCTTCAGTGCTGCTGGGGGTCTGCTGGCAGATAAGCACACGTGTCTGTCCACTGACAATGTGGATATGGCTCTCAGAGGACTTTTCTTCCCCTGGGTCAGCCAGGGGAGGCGAAAGGCACGCGTATTTTTGATAATGCTTCATTCAAAGCATCTTTGTAAGCTTGAAAATGGGGGTCAACTGATGCCAGTCAAGTGGGGTGTGTGTGGCCCAGTTAGTGGAAACGAGGGAGACTGTGGTTGGAGTCCCCTCGCTGTGTTTCTAAAAGAACCAAGATGAACAAGTCATGGCTCTCAGAGGACTTTTCTTCCCCTGGGTCATCCAGGGGAGGCGAAAGGCACGCTTATTTTTGATAGTGCTTCATGCAAAGCATCTTTGTAAGCTTGAAAATGGGGGTCAACTGATGCCAGTCAAGTGGGGTGTGTGTGGCCCAGTTAGTGGAAACGAGGGAGACTGTGGTTGGAGTCCCCTCGCTGTGTTTCTAAAAGAACCAAGATGAACAAGTCATGGCTCTCAGAGGACTTTTCTTCCCCTGGGTCATCCAGGGGAGGCGAAAGGCACGCGTATTTTTGATAGTGCTTCATGCAAAGCATCTTTGTAAGCTTGAAAATGGGGGTCAACTGATGCCAGTCAAGTGGGGTGTGTGTGGCCCAATTTTTGGAAACAAGGGAGACTGTGGTTGGAGTCCCCTTGCTGTGTTTTACATGCTTTTAGAAGGGCATGACATGGCTTAGAGGTTGACTTTCAGCATCTGGAAACTGTTGGCTACCAAAATGCTGCCTTTCCAACCTTTTTAACCGAGGATTTTCGAGACCTTATGCCCATCGCAGTGCCCCAAGAGCCGATGCCCAGGCGCCACTCCTTCTCCAACAAAGGCGTGCACGTGCTACACCAGCATGTCGCACTAAACATCACTAATTCCTTGAGAAACTCTGTGTGACAGGGTGCATTTCACCACAGATAATTGGCCCAGTAAGCATGGACAGGGGCGTTACATGTCGCTGACTGGGCAATGGGTTACTGTGGGGAGAGATGGAGAAGGGTCTGCTGTACAAGTCTTGCCATCCCCACGAGTTGTGTCAATCCTTCTTCTGTATGTAGAAGTTAATACACTGCTTCTGCCTCTTCAACCTCGTGTGGGTCCTCCACCTTGGCCTAAACCCTGTGTGGTCAGGCCACCCTTCCTTGTAACTGCGCACAAGAAATACCACACACCTCCTTACTATGCTGGCAGCAGAGCTCAATGCCATCAGGCGGTCAAAGGTTTACTTTGAAATGTATGGGAAATGTGAGTCACACCGCTGAGAAGTTGTGGACGGTTAGCTCTGGAGACCGAGTTTCATCAATGGTTGTCTCCACTCAACCAGCAGCCAGGGAAGGCCAGGTGCAACAATGATGCAAACATGGGTGCGGTCCTTCGCTGTGACAATGTGACACACGTGTCTTGTGTGACTCACGTGTTGAACCTGGTTGTCCAGCAATTTTTAAAGCACTATCCTGGCCCACATGGCCTTCTGCAGAGAGCACGGTGTAACGCCTTCCTTGATCCACACACTCAGATGGGCTGTAAATGATAGGCTAGAGGGAAGCCACTCACCAAGCAGGACCCCTAGAACCCTGAAACCCTTTAACCCCTATACAGGGATTAGGAATTACACAGGGCCCAAGGTGATCAATACCTGTGGAAGGCTGCAGTTCCAGAGAATAGTAGTCAGGCAGGGTCAAAACATTAATTGAGGAACAGGAACAGAATGGGACGGCCAGGACTTAATCAGAAAATAAGCAGAGGTGAAATGCGGATCGGCCAACAAGGTACATAAACAGCAAGCAGGAAAAGTAGTCAGGTAACAAGCACACAAAATCATAAAACTGAACTGGGGGTAAAAGTAACCAGAGGTTCATAGCTATGTCTGGCAGTGGTCTGCAGACAGGATGGGCATAAAAAAGGGTGTGGTGTCTTCCCATTGGTTGTAGCTGAATGATGGTACTTCATCTGTGAGATACCCACCACCTACATTCAGCCAGAGATTCTGCATCCGCCAAGGTAATGCAGCCCAGTGGGCGAGCATAACCTGCGTCCACCTGCGCCGCTGGCATCGACTCCTCTCCCATCATCAGCACTATGCATGAAAGGAACACGTTGTCACATGGCGACCGGAGTACAAATTGACGGAGCGGACTCCGTTGGTGACTTAACAGCTGTGTGCGGCAATGATGCAAACCTGGCTGCGGGCCATCGTCAGGGCAATGTGACGCACGTGCCTTGTATGGCTCACGTGTTGAACCTAATTCTCCAGCAATTTTTAAAACACCATCCCGGCCTACATGGCCTTGTGCAGCGGGCACGCTCGCTATGTGCTCACTTCCATCGTGCGCACACAGCAGCTCAACAACTTTCGTCGCTACAGAAATCTTTAGGTCTGGTGGTTAAACGCTTGAAATGCGATGTGCCGACACGCAGGAATTTGAATCTGCACATGTTGCAGCGTTTGTGGCAGCACCGCCAAACCCTGCTGCAATACGTTATGACATATAGCCTGGGATAACTTGATCCAGAGGTGGTGCAGACCACGCTACTGGAGTGGTGTCAGATCAAGGACCTATGCACCCTTCTACACAGTTTACAAATGTCGACGAAGATGTTTAGCACTGGCAATGCCATTCTCAGCGTGACAATTCTGGTCATCTACATGATGTAGCACACTGTAATTATTATTCGGAGTCAGGTGTTGGGACAAGAGGAAGGGGAGGAAGTACAGGAGGAGTCATATGCGGAAGGGATAACAAGATCTACGAGGTCCAGATGGTCAGCGGCACCTAGGCGGCAGTCATGGTGAGGGAGAGGGATTAACAAGGGCGCATAGTATCAGCAAAAAGTGTTGAGGAAGGTGCAGGAGCCCATGAAGAAATAGAGGACGAACTGGCAATGGGCATGGAAGACTCAGCAGATGAGTTAGAGCTTGCTCACATTTCGGTTGTGCGAGGTTGTGGGGAGAGGGCAGAGGAAGGAGGCACGATTCTCACCTCTCTGCCACCAACACACCAAGGACTTGGTCCTCCTGGATGCACAAGACACATGAGCGCCTTCTTGCTGCACTACCTACAACATGACCCTCGGATTGTACGAATTCAAAGTAATCCTGACTACTGGGTTGCCACACTGTTAGATCCCCGGTACAAGACAAAATTTGGCGAAATAATTCCTGCCATAGAAATGGACGCACGTATACAGGAGTATCTGCAGAAGGTGGTACGCAATCTTAGATATGCTTTTCCACTAAACACCAGTGCTTCACAGAGTGAATCTCAACGCTTTGTCATGGATAGGAGGAAATGGTCTTTTACTTGTCCACATCTGAGGGACCGAGGGCTGGCTGCTGTGCTGAGATGGCATTGAGTACGGTGTCCCTGCAGAGTTGCACTTTTGTTCATATACCAAAATGAGTTGAAAAAGGACAGATGCTGGTGGAAAGGGGAAAAAAGTTTTGGACCGTGTATTTGGTGGTTAAGCAACAGTAACATTTGCTGAAGAAACACCATCTGTTACAGTGGGACTGGCAGATTTGGATAAGGTGGTATATACTATGTTACCGCTATATAACGAAAATTAATAAGAAAAGAAAGAGAAAGGTATATATCCCCATCAGCAGTCAGTGTCCACCGTGCTCCCAGATGGAAAAGGAGAGGTTGGCAACTGGAAGGTTTGGTGGAGGATACAGAGCTGTGTGGCTATGAAACTAATAGTAGCCTGAACCGAGTTAGACGCCATTCGGATCTTGAGACTGGGAGCCCTGTTACCGTCACAGGGTCCACATGCCCACCCAGCCCAGGAACTCCCTGTTAACAACACAGGGGCCATTGAGTACGCTGACCGTGTGCATTGGGGCCACACCTGTGGACAGCAGGCGCATCAGCAGCAGGCCTGTTAATGCCACTGGGCTGCACAAGCAGGACTGGTAGGACAGGAGCTGGTCTTAACCGTTCTGCGTTATCAACTGTGGTGGTGGCCTGCATCGACACCCTATCCCTGCCTACCTCTGGCCTAAAGCCGCAATGGGTTCAACACATGGAGGTGTGCTATTTCGGAGCATAATAGAAGACTGCGCACCTCCTTGTTGGCACCAGTCCCTTTTATAACCAGGGTCCGCCCCAAACCAGGGTGAACCACAATGCACCTCCTGGAGACAAAAGCAGAGTGACACGTCATGAGTGGCATAACTAGCGTCCTATTTGGAACCGCAACTTCAATGATGACCTCATGGCTGCCATGACCCAAACACCTCAACAGTCATCGTCTGACCATCAATAATGCGGTGACAAGTCATAGGGGCGGGCCTCTGCAAGCCATTTGGGAGTGGCCTGGCCACATCGTCAGGACACCTGATGCCCTGTGGTCTATATGGGACCCCCACATCAGGGGCAGGGCCAAAGAGTTCATTACCGGACCTAGTCTCTGATGCAGTAAGTGCCTGCGCATGCTCAGTAGCATGAAATACAGTCTCTGAAAAAAGACTATCAGCTTTAGCATGGTGTCTAGGCACAACACAGGACTTAGACCCGGCACGGAAGGCAAGTACCTGTGCAAAGAGGCTTTTCGCACTAAGTGTGGGAGCATGCGCTGTATCCCGAAATGAAGACTTAGCCTCAGCAATGGCACAGTCAGGCAGAGCATACTCACTAGGCAAAACACTGTAGTTAGGCTGCGGCTGGGGTAAATTGGCACACGGATGTGCACTAGCTGCCTCTCCACACTTAGACGTGGAGGAGAAAGTAGCCAGCTGGACAACCCAAGGCACAGCCCTAAATGGCAGCTGACGCCTGGGCGCAAATGAAACCGCAGCAGGCTTCAGGTTACAGGTTTTGTAACAACAAATACCATCCAAAAGAACAGGTGTACTTCTTCCCATGGATAATCTGATATGATCCATTTTTGCACGGACACAACCATCGCTAACAAATGTAGATGAGGCCAAAATAGCAACTGCTTCAATGGATCTCAAGTGCTCCATAAAGTGGCCTCTCCTCCACCCCAATTTCAAGATCCCAAATACTAAATTCCTCTGTGGTGTCAATCCAATCGCACTTGCTTCCTAACAGCTCTCAAGTTTCCACCAGCCCTGCTGAGTATGGGGTAACAGAGATGGTTGAGTTTGCATAGCTGTTCAGTCGCACTATAGCCTGGGAATCAGAGGTCTGCTCCAAAGCTGCAATGAGTACAGACAAGGAAGTTATTATTATTTTTTATTATTATTGATTTATAGAGCACCATTGATTCCATGGTGCTGTACATGAGAAGGGGGTTACATACAGAATACATATACAAGTAACTATAGACAGACTGGTACAGAGGGAAGAGGGCCCTGCCCTTGCGGGATTACATTCTAAAGGATTTTTGGGAGGAGACAGTAGGAGTGGTTTAGGTTGAGCGTCAAGTACGTATGGTGGTGGTGTCATTGAAGGTTATAGTCATTTCTGAACAGATGAGTTTTCAGATTCAGTTTGAAGCTTGCGGGTGTAGCAGATAATTTGACGTGTTGAGGTAGCGAGTTCCATGAGACAGGGGAAATGATCTGCGCAGATGGCCAGAAGCTTTGTGAGTGGGATCCAGGCCCCGATGAAGAAGGTGCTGAGCCTAATCTACACCCTCATTTCCAAAAAGTAAATCCTCCTGGTGGAGACAATGGGGAACATGATGAGGAGCACAGATACCTGATTGGAATGACAACTTTACTATTCGGTCAGGGCAGGAAGAGGTTGTCTCGGAGGACTCAGGACGAGAGGAATGAAAACGCACAGGGTTATTGATGAGGTTGGAGACCACACTTACTGTCAAACCAAAGTCAGCCAGTCGATGAGGTCAGCAGAGGAGGTGGAGGAGGATGCTACTGACGACGAGGTTACGTTGCGTCTTCCTGGCCAGAGACAAAGTACTGGAAGCACGTCAACAACTGAATCCTGGACCACAACTTTGACTCTGAGCAGAAGTCGTGTTGGCTATGCAGGTCGCATGGGCTGTAAGCCTTGCCTAGCCTGTGAATTTTTGGACATCGCAAAGGATCACCCAAGTCATGGAATCTGTAAGATTTGTCAACAATCTGTAAGTAGAAGGCAAAAACTCACACCTTTGAGTAGTTCCTCCATGAAGTGTCACATGGATATGAATTGATAGCGTGAAGGTGTATTGCTCAGCTTTAGCCACTGTCAATGCAACATGCTTATTTGCCATTGCATGCATTGTTGCAGACTACACACAAGGGGCTGCTGTTATTTTGGATCTGCCTTTGTTTGGTCACTATAGCAATATCAAATTGCTCTTCGGGTGTGGACTTGGAGATGCTGTCTATGAACAGAAGGAAAAGCTAAAGGTGTGTGTTACAGCAAGGAGACACCGCGGAAACACTTCGTTCAATTGTGAGGGGAGTCATGTTGTACTTTGATGATGAGCGCCGTAATGCCAGTGAGCAGCATCCTGTGCCACAGACCAACATTCTTACAGTGCTGTCTATACTGTTTACCGTGAGAGGAGCGTAAAGTCTGTATTTCTGGCAACTGGACATCAGAATACCCGGGTACGGTAGGCTGTGCCCAGACAATAATGCGGGCACGCAACACTTTGTTTTATTAGCAAAACACATATCTGTTCTGGGTAGGCCGACTATATAGACAATAAGATTTGCTGCTTCTGCACTGTCAAATTGTCACGTACAGTTTAAATCATAGAGGGACAGCAACACATGTTTGCATTGACTGTTGCTTTTCAAGATTTCCATGACTATGTTGCAGAGCTGTGTGGTTTGCATTCACACTGTTATCATCTGCATTATCTGTGAGGCTTCAGCTAACAAGGGTATTCAGGGGGGGTAATGTGTTTTGTCTATGTTTAGGTAGATAACTTAGAAGCTCTTGTGATGCGCCACTGGTAAGTCGTGTTCGCACACACACACACACACACACGCACAAACACACAATTACTGCTGCACAGAGGGATTAGCAGGTAGTAGGCAACAGAATAGATTGTTTAATTATTTTAATTGTATGCATGGTTCTTATTGTTTGTTTTGGTAAAGTTAAACAATCATTTATCAACCCAACTGCCTAGAGTCCTTTTCCTGTTGCCTGGTTTTGCTGCATACTGGGGAGCCCACCTTGTACACGACTTAAAATGAAGCATAAGTCGCAATGTGAATTTCACTGTGCTACAATGCGGCCTAGCGTGCCTGTGCAACCACCGTCTGCCCCATCAAGTGCATCTGCGTGCTCTTCATCCTCTGTGACTGTGGGGACAGCAGTCACACATGGTTTTTCACACTGAACTTCCACTCCTTTACCCGCAACAGGGAGTGTGATTGGCAGGTCATCACTTGATTTGGAAGTGGAAACAGAAGGTATTGTTGAGCTGTCAGACATCGAGACAACCATCATTGGATGCAGGCTACATTATATCCACGCCTGTACCTTTGTCACAGATTGGCTGGACTACCTGCAGTTAATAATTGCATTCCAGAAATGGAAAGGAGTGTAGAATGCACATGTGTTGTACCTTGCTTGGCAGCAAAGGAACACTAACTTAGTATTCCAGACAATTTTAGGATGGCAGAAAAAGAGTCAGGTCTTTGGGCAAATTAAATAGCGTGGCAAAAGTGGACAGAAGGGTACAGTGGCCGTGTTCTGTGGGTACCAGGACAGTAAAAGAAGCCTCACTTTCTATCCCTCCTAATGATCAAATGCAGCAGGGAATTCCCTGAGTTTGCTATAAAATTAGCATAGCAAAATGTGCATGAGGTTAGAATGCAGAGGTGCTTGAGATTGCTTGGCACAAGTGGCACAATAAAGGAGTCCAACAGCCACTTTTTGTATGCCACTAAGTTGCAGTATTTTTTGCTATCATTATAGCTTATTAAAAACAGAGCAGGAGGGTGTCCTGCACAGGTGATAGAAATAGCTTGGCACCAGTGGGGCACAAATGGAATACAACAGCCAGTTCTATGATGCCACTAAATGGCAGTATTTTTTGCTATCATTATAGCTTATTAAAAACAGAGCAGGAGGGTGTCATGCACAGGTGCTAGAAATAGCTTGGCACCAGTGGGGCACTAATAGAATACAACAGCCACTTCTTGTATGCCACTAAGTTTACTCAATTTTTGGTATTATAACGTCTTAGTAAGTAACAATGAGTTTGAGTGTGCAATGCAGGCAGAGGTGCTGCAAATATCTTTGCACTAGTGGGACTATACAGAAGTCCAATAGCCAAGTTTAGGATGCCAATAGGTTCAATCAGTGTTTGCTAGTATAATGGCTTAGTAACAATGAGCTTGAGTGTGCAATGCAGGCAAAGGTGCTGCAAATATCTTTGCACTAGTGGGACAATACAGAAGTCCAATAGCCACGTTTAGGATGCCACTAGGTTCAATCAGTGTTTGCTAGTATAATGGCTTAGTAACAAACAATGAGTTTGAGTGTGCAATGCAGGCAGAGGTGCTGCAAATATCTTTGCACTAGTGGGACTATACAGAAGTCCAATAGCCACGTTTAGGATGCCACTAGGTTCAATCAGTGTTTGCTAGTATAATGGCTTAGTAACAATGAGTTTGAGTGTGCAATGCAGGCAGAGGTGCTGCAAATATCTTTGCACAAGTGGGACTATACAGAAGTCCAATAGCCACGTTAAGGATGCCATTAAGTTCACTCAGTGTTTGCTAGTATAATGGCTTAGTAACAATGAGTTTGAGTGTGCAATGCAGGCAGACGTGCTGCAAATATCTTTGCACTTGTGGGACTATACAGAAGTCCAATAGCCACGTTTAGGATGCCACTAGGTTCAATCAGTGTTTGCTAGTATAATGGCTTAGTAACAATGAGTTTGAGTGTGCAATGCAGGCAGAGGTGCTGCAAATATCTTTGCACTAGTGGGACTATACAGAAGTCCAATAGCCACGTTAAGGATGCCACTAAGTTCACTCAATGTTTGCTAGTATAATGGCTTAGTTATAATGAGTTTGAGTGTGCAATGCAGGCAGAGGTGCTGCAAATATCTTTGCACCAGTGGGACTATACAGAAGTCCAATAGCCACGTTAAGGATGCCACTAAGTTCACTCAGTGTTTGCTAGTATAATGGCTTAGTAACAATGAGTTTGAGTGTGCAATGCAGGCAGACGTGCTGCAAATATCTTTGCACTAGTGGGACTATACAGAAGTCCAATAGCCACGTTTAGGATGCCACTAGGTTCAATCAGTGTTTGCTAGTATAATGGCTTAGTAACAATGAGTTTGAGTGTGCAATGCAGGCAGAGGTGCTGCAAATATCTTTGCACTAGTGGGACTATACAGAAGTCCAATAGCCACGTTAAGGATGCCACTAAGTTCACTTAGTGTTTGCTAGTATAATGGCTTAGTTATAATGAGTTTGAGTGTGCAATGCAGGCAGAGGTGCTGCAAATATCTTTGCACTAGTGGGACTATACAGAAGTCCAATAGCCACGTTTAGGATGCCACTAGGTTCAATCAGTGTTTGCTAGTATAATGGCTTAGTAACAAGGAGTTTGAGTGTGCAATGCAGGCAGAGGTGCTGCAAATATCTTTGCACTAGTGGGACTATACAGAAGTCCAATAGCCACGTTAAGGATGCCACTAAGTTCACTCAGTCTTTGCTAGTATAATGGCTTAGTAACAATGAGTTTGAGTGTGCAATGCAGGCAGAGGTGCTGCAAATATCTTTGCAGTAGTGGGACTATACAGAAGTCCAATAGCCACGTTAAGGATGCCACTAGGTTCAATCAGTGTTTGCTAGTATAATGGCTTAGTAACAATGAGTTTGAGTGTGCAATGCAGGCAGAGGTGCTGCAAATATCTTTGCACTAGTGGGACTATACATTAGTCCAATAGCCACGTTAAGGATGCCACTAAGTTCACTCAGTGTTTGCTAGTATAATGGCTTAGTAACAATGAGTTTGAGTGTGCAATGCAGGCAGAGGTGCTGCAAATATCTTTGCACTAGTGGGACTATACAGAAGTCCAATAGCCACGTTTAGGATGCCACTAGGTTCAATCAGTGTTTGCTAGTATAATGGCTTTGTAACAATGAGTTTGAGTGTGCAATGCAGGCAGAGGTGCTGCAAATATCTTTGCACTAGTGGGACTATACAGAAGTCCAATAGCCACGTTAAGGATGCCACTAAGTTCACTCAGTGTTTGCTAGTATAATGGCTTAGTAACAATGAGTTTGAGTGTGCAATGCAGGCAGAGGTGCTGCAAATATCTTTGCACTAGTGGGACTATACAGAAGTCCAATAGCCACGTTAAGGATGCCACTAAGTTCACTCAGTCTTTGCTAGTATAATGGCTTAGTAACAATGAGTTTGAGTGTGCAATGCAGGCAGAGGTGCTGCAAATATCTTTGCAGTAGTGGGACTATACAGAAGTCCAATAGCCACGTTAAGGATGCCACTAGGTTCAATCAGTGTTTGCTAGTATAATGGCTTAGTAACAATGAGTTTGAGTGTGCAATGCAGGCAGAGGTGCTGCAAATATCTTTGCACTAGTGGGACTATACATTAGTCCAATAGCCACGTTAAGGATGCCACTAAGTTCACTCAGTGTTTGCTAGTATAATGGCTTAGTAACAATGAGTTTGAGTGTGCAATGCAGGCAGAGGTGCTGCAAATATCTTTGCACTAGTGGGACTATACAGAAGTCCAATAGCCACGTTTAGGATGCCACTAGGTTCAATCAGTGTTTGCTAGTATAATGGCTTAGTAACAATGAGTTTGAGTGTGCAATGCAGGCAGAGGTGCTGCAAATATCTTTGCACTAGTGGGACTATACAGAAGTCCAATAGCCACGTTAAGGATGCCACTAAGTTCACTCAGTGTTTGCTAGTATAATGGCTTAGTAACAATGAGTTTGAGTGTGCAATGCAGGCAGAGGTGCTGCAAATATCTTTGCACTAGTGGGACTATACAGAAGTCCAATAGCCACGTTAAGGATGCCACTAAGTTCACTCAGTGTTTGCTAGTATAATGGCTTAGTAACAATGAGTTTGAGTGTGCAATGCAGGCAGAGGTGCTGCAAATATCTTTGCACTAGTGGGACTATACAGAAGTCCAATAGCCACGTTTAGGATGCCACTAGGTTCAATCAGTGTTTGCTAGTATAATGGCTTAGTAACAATGAGTTTGAGTGTGCAATGCAGGCAGAGGTGCTGCAAATATCTTTGCACTAGTGGGACTATACAGAAGTTCAATAGCCACGTTAAGGATGCCACTAAGTTCACTCAGTGTTTGCTAGTATAATGGCTTAGTAACAATGAGTTTGAGTGTGCAATGCAGGCAGAGGTGCTGCAAATATCTTTGCACTAGTGGGACTATACAGAAGTCCAATAGCCACGTTTAGGATGCCACTAGGTTCAATCAGTGTTTGCTAGTATAATGGCTTTAGTAACAATGAGTTTGAGTGTGCAATGCAGGCAGAGGTGCTGCAAATATCTTTGCACTAGTGGGACTCTACAGAAGTCCAATAGCCACGTTTAGGATGCCACTAGGTTCACTCAGTGTTTGCTAGTATAATGGCTTAGCTACAATGAGTTTGAGTGTGCAATGCAGGCAGACTTGCTGCAAATATCTGTGCACTACTGGGGCAATACAGCAGTCCAACAGCCACGTTAAGGATGCCACTAAGTTCACTCTGTGTTTGCTAGTATAATGGCTTAGTAACAATGAGTTGGAGTGTGCAAAGGGCTGGAGGGTACAGTGGCAGGTTTGTGGGTGTCTGGGTAGAGGAAAGGAAGCCTGCCTTTCTATCCCTCCTAATGGGGAAATGCAGCGAGGAAATCCCTGATCTTAGCTGCACAGACGCTGTCATCTTGTGTAGCTGTTAAACTCTGTTTTCAGGACCTGTCACCTATGGCTCTGACCCTGCCGGTATGAGCCCTTAAAAGGACTGATAGAAAGTGCTATCCCTAAGCTGTCCAGCGCTGTGTATGGAGCGTAATACAGCTGTATCGGCGTTAGGAGCTGCGCCAGTGATGTCTGACACCAAGGACGCAAAAGGCAGATAACGTGCTGGAGGAAAATGTCCGTTTTTATAATGCAGGGACATGTGACTTGGACATCCTATCACACATGCCGTTGCTTCTCTGGCTAAAAGTCCACTTAGCTGTGTGTGTGTCTGGGATTGGCTGACATGCTGGCCCTCCCCACTACACGCGCGCGGTTAGGGAAGGAAGACAAGGAAAAAAAAAAAAAGAATGGCGATCGCCATTATCCAAACAGCAGTGATCTGAATGCGCTGTTCCCGCACACTATACACTGAAATGTCATAATAGTGTGAGTCACAGAGTGACTTACACTATTACAGCGGAAAGCCAGCTATGAATTAGCTGGCTTTTTGCTGCTAGAACCGTTCTCGAACGTATCTAGAACTATCTAGCTTTTGCAAAAAGCTCGAGTTCTAGTTCGATCTAGAACAGCCCCCAAAATCACTCGAGCCTCGAACTGGAGAACCTCGAACCGCGAACCGCGCTCAACTCTAATCAAAATTGGAGCGACCCTCAAAATGTTTCTTTAATTTATTCATTTAAATAATTTTAAAAAATGCATGGGGTCCCTTGTATTTTGATACACAGCCAAGATAATGTGCACAGCTTGGGGCTGCAGCTGTAGCTGTCTACTTTTTCTAAGCTAGGTATCAAAATACAAGGAATCCTGTGCCTTTTTTTCCAATTACTTTTTTGATTTTTACACTCCTCACCAGGGACCCAGACAGCTAGTGTGAGGGCAACTAATCACAGATGCTGGCAAAGAGAGTGGACAGGGGAAGTAGAACTGCAACAAATCACAGGGAAGCAGTGCATATTAATTAATATTGAACGAGGAAGCATTGTTACAGCCATGGGTTACTGTAAGTATAATTCCCCTGCTTTAATTCCTGTAATACTCTGACAACATTATTCCCAAAAAACAACTGTGAGTCACAAATGCATCCAGGCATTTTATCCATTCTGTTCCCATTCAGTTTAAACACTTTTCCATCCATTGCAGCATTTTTACAGCTTTCCAAGATCTACTTCCAAGGTCCTTCAGAAAATTATTTGAGCTTCCCATTGACTTGTATTAGGTTTGTTATTCGATACAAGTACACGAATAATAGAAATTATTCAGCATGAAAAACCGAATCTGAATATATGACTATTCGCCCAGCTCTATAAAGTGTTATTTAAAGGCAACGTATTATCAGAATATGACATTGTATAAATTGAGTTTGCTTAGTCAAATTATTACTATTTTCACACTGGCTACTAAGCCTTACAAAAGACTGCCTCTTATAGTTTTATATAGATCACATATCTAGACCCGGGGTCATGACAATCTGCCAAAAAGGCGCCAGAGATATGAATTTAGCACTGCTAGGTACTGCATAATTTGCTTTTTAAGTGAAATTGTTTAATTCATTTTGTGCTTTAATAATGTTTCCTAAAATGAACTTTAGTTCCAGGTGACAACTTTTCTCAGACAATCAATTATTTCAAGTAACTTGACTTTCCAGTTTTATCTTTCTGAAAATATGTTTGTCAAAAATCATGCAAATGATTTAAATTTTGAGTCTTTGCTGTATTTGATAAATTGCTATTATTTTGCTCAAACTGTTTTCTTAATCTAATTCCTCTTCACATTCACTTAATATTTTACGTATTTGACATGTCTACATTCTATGTCTGACTCTGTTCATTTTACTTTATCTTTGAGCTGCACCTTTTTTCCTATTTGTATTCGTAATACATGAGAAATTATATTTAAGTCATGCAAGTTCTGCCCTTTAAAAGCAATCTTGATGACTTTACCAAGATTAGAAAGGATTATATATTATGCTTCACACTTCACATATTCAGTCTTGCATAAAAGTAATTAAAATGTAATAAAATGTATTGTGGCTTTATGAAATACCCACTTGTTTTTCTCAATAAATGTTTACTTTGTGTATATTTATGTATTCTTTATTGATATTGTGTCACTTTAAATCAATGCATTATTAAAATACTACTAATATTTTTGTATAGGAAAAAATAATCTAGATTTAAAATGTTTCACTTTGCTTTAGATATATTTAGACATAAACAAATAGTTATTTGATAATTAAAAAATGTGTTATTATTATCTAATATATAAAGATGAGTGTGTATACTGTATGTATGTATGTATGTATGTATGTATGTATGTATGTGTGTGTGTATGTGTGTGTATGTCTGCTAAAGGAATTCGCACCGTCACATGTACAATCACAACATTTTGCACATACATTCCATTTGACCCAGGGAACATCATAGACTATGTTTTCAGGGGAAATTTTAACCCCGCTCTTTACAGTTATTCTCCAAAAAACATGCCTCCATTAAAGTCATTGGAGCTGGGAGCCACAATGCAGCCAGAACTTCAGAAGCCACACCCTTGAATGGAATGTTGGCATGTCACAATGCTGACAGGGAAAGAGACAGACAGACAGGGAAAGAGACAGACAGACAAAGAGACAGACAGGAAAAGAGACAGACAGACAGACAGACAGAAAAAGAGACAGATAGGAAAAAAGACAGAAAGACAAAGAGACAGACAGACAAAGAGACATACACAGGGAAAGAGACAGATACAGGGAAAGAGACAGACAGGGAAAGAGATAAAGATACAGACAGGGAAAGAGAGAGAGACAGGGACAGAGATAGATAGACAAATAGGGAAAGAGATAGAGAAACAGGGAAAGAGATTGAGAGACAGACATTCAAACAGAGAGGGAGACAGACAGAGACTGGGAGAGAAACAGACAGACAGTTACTATCCCGGGCAATGCCAGGTGCTACAGCTAGATAATAATAATATTTATTACTTTATATGTAATCTACAGTGACTTGAAAAAGTATTCATACCCCGTGAAATGTTCTACTTTTTTTTCACTTCACAGAGGAACGAGCCTTGTCATATGACTTAGGATTTATGCCAAATCAGAACCTCAATTTGCAGACACGGTGTTTCGGGGTGATTGCCCCTCATCAGTGCAAAGTATGAGATCTGATCTGGCTGTATGAGAAGTTATAATGGGGTCTAAGGGGAAAACTTTCTCTTTGAAGAGACTGACTATCCGATCTGGCTGCCAGTGAGGAGTCTTACAGCAGCAATGCTCCTCTGGGAAATATGCAAATTGTCTCTTCAGGAAGGAAGGAAATGATCTCTAGTGCCACCTATTGGAAGTAGCAATCCTAAAAGTCAAAAGTTGCTTTTGACTTTTAGTATTGCTACTTCTAATAGGTGGCACTAGAGTTTGTCTTCTTCCTCCCTGAAGAGACAATTTGCATATTTCCCAGAGGAACATTGCTGCTGTAAGACTCCTCACTGGCAGGCAGATTGGATAGTCAGTCTCTGCAATGAGAAAAGTTTTCCCCTTAGACTGTTTTTCACGTCACAACAACAAACTTAATTGTATCTTTTTGGGATGTTATATCAACACAAAGTAGAAAGTATTTGTAAAGTTTAAAGGGAAACATACATGGTTTTCTTAAGATTTTAAAAATATGAATCTAAAAATCATAACGTCAAAAATGAATGAGGTCCATTGTATTCTTTCTTGTCAAATAAATGGTGCTCTTTGAGGAAAGTAGTAGTAGTAGTCCTAATGCATGCGTAGCATCTTAAGTCTAGATTATGGCTTCCGATCCCAGTCAGGCTTCAGAGGGAAAGGCGCATTATAATGTCACGCTACGTGTCTTCACTCCAGAAGACAACTTCATGGTAATGATCAGTTACCATTCCAGACTAGAGATGACCCAACCTTTGAAAAATCAGTTCGCCAGATACATTTGAACCTTAAAAAAGTTTGTTTTTTGACCCTGACTTGATCCAAACCTCAATGGAAGTTAGTAATTGGGCATTTTGTGGCTTCACCCACATGCTGCCAGCCAAAAGTAGAACACGTCCGGGGATGGGTGGATTGGGTTTTTCAATTTTTTTTTTTGTTTGTGTGTGTGCACACTACATCTAATCACACTGATTTTACCCCAGTGCGAGTAGTTCAAACACTGCGAGAACCTCACACAGGGCTGAGTATCACTCATACCCAAGCACAGCGCTGCTCACTTGAGTGGTTTGCACTCGTAACTCACTGGAACTTTGAACTCGAATTTTTTTGTTTTGGAAGTCAGTTTCTGAACCCAAACTCCGAACCTCGAACCTCAGGTTCGCTCATCTCTATTTTAGACTAAAGACACGGTTGTTTAAATGTGGAAACATTGGGGTTTGATAACCAGATGGCAGGCAGTGGTCACTAGAGGCAGCAGGGTTACTAAGACAGAGGAATGGTGAAGTGAACATTAGGTTTATTTTTTTTATCTTTTACTGGCCTTCTGCAATAAAAAAAAAGTCGGTATCAGTTGGCTGCCCAATATGCTGAATTCTAAAAATGTAATATTCTGAAAATAAGTGTTTTTTAAACTTGAGAAGAATTAAATTTGTTCTCAAATATCTAAAACTAAATATTTTCCACTCTTTTCACTCAACAAACAGGTCAAGTATCAACTTCATTATGGGTTCATTAGCATTGTATTCTATAAAGTACTTTAAATAGTCAAATAATCAATACTTCTGTGTCTGCTAATGATTCATTAATACATATTCTCGCTCACATAATCTGAATGCATATTCTGGCTGCTTCAATCATTGTTTTTCCCATTGCGGCATCATTAATATTTAAACCATCACCTAGTAAACCTATTCATCTTTGACATCCCGGTCAATATTATACCACTTTATCCTACTGCTCCAAAGTGTTATATCCTTAATATTTGTGCATCAGGATAGGATTTTTCAGTCGCAGACACAAACTGGCAGCATGCGCAATCATTAATAAAGTAAGGGGTGCAAGTTCCTTTGACCCAATGTCCCAGTGCGTTCCGGCAGAGACATAAGTCAAAAGAATAGACCGCACTCTCAGAAGTGGAGATTATGAACTTTACAGTTTTTTCTCTAGGGCGTCAATAATACACACAAAAGGACAAATGAAACTAATGATCTCAGTAGAGTAAATCCGGTTAACTATAATATATAGGAACTGTGACATGAGCTATTTAAATATAAAGACACGGCTTAAGATTACCCAGTGAAGAAAAGAAAAAGCTGGTGTATACAATATATTGACAATATATTATAATAATCATTTTAGTTCAGGGTCAGGAGGAGTTTTATTTTATTTTATGTTGTATAAAGAGATTTTTTGTATAGAGACAAAAATTAGGTAAAGAGCGTGGGATGCAAGAGTGACTGAAAGCAATTGAAATGTATCTGTCAGAAGGATTTTGCAATGTAATATGAGAGTGGAACCAATCACAAGGATTTTTGTATATAACCTAAAGCCAGTGCTATACTGGCACTATCAGGCTGATTCTATACATAGCTTCAGTGGTCAGCTTGGAAGTTTAGGCTTTCAAATCCAAGAAAGTAAAGTTTAAAAAATCATCAGCTTCTTGAGTGACAATTGCAACAGAGCAGATAATATCTGGGTGGGTATTCATATGGATTCCCGCGCCACCTACCTGTTGTTCCTCCCTCTCTCTGTTCTCTATGGTAACTATTATACAAACAATTCACTTTGTCTGTTGCAGGACCTGTGTGAGGTTATACCCATGTGACCAGAAGGGACGGGGCCCAAGCCAACAAAGCTGGATACCAGGTCACATGGGTATGACCTCACACAGGTCCTTCATCAAAGTGAATCATTTGTATAATACTTACCATAGAGAACAGAGAGAGGGAGGAACAACAGGCAGGGGGCGGGAATCCATGTGACTACCCACCCAGATATTATCTGCTCAGTTGCAAATGCCAATCAAATAGCTGATGATTTTTTAAAGTTTATTTTCTTGGATTTGAAAGCCTAAACATCCGAGCTGACCACTACAGGTATGTAGATAAGCAGCCTGATAGTGCCAGTATAGCACTGGCTTTAGGTTATATATGAAAATTCTGGTGATTGGTTCCCTTTAAATCAATGTTTTCTTTTCTGCAGATCTAGCAGATCTCTGAATTCTGAGCTCTGTATAACCCACCTACACCACTGACTACTGATCAGCAGCTTTCAGTAAGACTTCATGGCATAAAACAACTAGTCCTATTTTGCTCATTGCTTGCTGATAAAAGCCCAGTAAGTGACAAATCACAGGAATTGGGGTCACTGCATCTATATCATGCTGCTCTATCATGCATTGTGCCAGTCTAAACGATAATGTCTTGCATTTTAGATTTTATATGTAACCATTTGGGAGTATTGTTATTTTTTCTTGTAACCAGGATACTACCATGCACAAGATCAGGATTATATACGGAAAAGGCTGCACATCAAACTTAGATAATAGAATAATGCCTCAAGCATATGGACAAATATTGGAATATACAATGAAAAATGCTACTTGCTAATTTGAACATGTGAATAATGAATTGCATACCTGCCATGAATATTAGGAAACAGGAGATATTTAGCAATCGCATTGATCAATGTAACTGAGCCCCAAGGCCTCGTCAAGGCATATCTCTATATTGGGGTCCCTAGCTCTGTGACCCTAACTGTGTGTCATCTCATTGCAATTAAAAACTGCTATGGGTGGAGAGGGGTAACTAAGGACTTTCTTATATAGGAGATGGAAAAAACATGGCCGAAAGGGGCGGAGCTGTGTTCACATTCAGAAAAAAAAAAAAACTACATATAACTGAATAGGATAACTGAAGTGAGCACTAATATATATATTATGAGTGCAAGCCAAAAATTACATACTATATACGGAAAAGGCTGCACATCAAACTTAGATAATAGTATAATGCCTCAAGCATATGGACAAATATTGGAATATACAATGAAAAATGCTACTTGCTAATTTGAACATGTGAATAATGAATTGCATACCTGCCATGAATATTAGGAAAAAGGAGATATTTAGCAATCGCATTGATCAATGTAACTGAGCCCCAAGGCCTAGTCAAGGCATATCTCTATATTGGGGTCCCTAGCTCTGTGACCCTAACTGTGTGTCATCTCATTGCAATTAAAAACTGCTATGGGTGGAGAGGGGTAACTAAGGACTTTCTTATATAGGAGATGGAAAAAACATGGCCGAAAGGGGCGGAGCTGTGTTCACATTGAGAAAAAAAAAAAAAAACTACATATAACTGAATAGGATAACTGAAGTGAGCACTAATATATATATTATGAGTGCAAGCCAAAAATTACATACTATATACGGAAAAGGCTGCACATCAAACTTAGATAATAGTATAATGCCTCAAGCATATGGACAAATATTGGAATATACAATGAAAAATGCTACTTGCTAATTTGAACATGTGAATAATGAATTGCATACCTGCCATGAATATTAGGAAAAAGGAGATATTTAGCAATCGCATTGATCAATGTAACTGAGCCCCAAGGCCTCGTCAAGGCATATCTCTATATTGGGGTCCCTAGCTCTGTGACCCTAACTGTGTGTCATCTCATTGCAATTAAAAACTGCTATGGGTGGAGAGGGGTAACTAAGGACTTTCTTATATAGGAGATGGAAAAAACATGGCCGAAGTTTGATGTGCAGCCTTTTCCGTATATAGTATGTAATTTTTGGCTTGCACTCATAATATATATATTAGTGCTCACTTCAGTTATCCTATTCAGTTATATGTAGTTTTTTTTTTCTTTCTGAATGTGAACACAGCTCCGCCCCTTTCGGCCATGTTTTTTCCATCTCCTATATAAGAAAGTCCTTAGTTACCCCTCTCCACCCATAGCAGTTTTTAATTGCAATGAGATGACACACAGTTAGGGTCACAGAGCTAGGGACCCCAATATAGAGATATGCCTTGACGAGGCCTTGGGGCTCAGTTACATTGATCAATGCGATTGCTAAATATCTCCTTTTTCCTAATATTCATGGCAGGTATGCAATTCATTATTCACATGTTCAAATTAGCAAGTAGCATTTTTCATTGTATATTCCAATATTTGTCCATATGCTTGAGGCATTATACTATTATCTAAGTTTGATGTGCAGCCTTTTCCGTATATAGTATGTAATTTTTGGCTTGCACTCATAATATATATATTAGTGCTCACTTCAGTTATCCTATTGTTATATGTAGTTTTTTTTTTTTCTGAATGTGAACACAGCTCCGCCCCTTTCGGCCATGTTTTTTCCATCTCCTATATAAGAAAGTCCTTAGTTACCCCTCTCCACCCATAGCAGTTTTTAATTGCAATGAGATGACACACAGTTAGGGTCACAGAGCTAGGGACCCCAATATAGAGATATGCCTTGACGAGGCCTTGGGGCTCAGTTACATTGATCAATGTGATTGCTAAATATCTCCTTTTTCCTAATATTCATGGCAGGTATGCAATTCATTATTCACATGTTCAAATTAGCAAGTAGCATTTTTCATTGTATATTCCAATATTTGTCCATATGCTTGAGGCATTATACTATTATCTAAGTTTGATGTGCAGCCTTTTCCGTATATAGTATGTAATTTTTGGCTTGCACTCATAATATATATATTAGTGCTCACTTCAGTTATCCTATTCAAGATCAGGATTAGGCTGGGTTCATACGATCGTATGACATCCAATGCAAGTGCATCGGATGTGATATGCTAATGATCCTCAGCTTCCACTTTGCTACCAGCATGAGCCGAGTTTCATTCAACTGTGTTCCGATTCAGTGATCAGATCCCAGCTGCAGAGAAGAGGGCAGGAGCTACGTAAAGGGTAAAGGTGAGGTAAAAGGAGGGGTTAATCTCCCCATCTCCTCCATTGTCAGCTGATGCAATTATCACACTGCACTCGGATGTCATCTGAGTGCAGTCCGATGTTTCACTCGCACCCATTGACTTGTATGGGTGCGAGTGACATGTTTCACACTGATAATCACAGTATGCTGCGACTTTTCGCTCATCCAGAATCTGGATGAGAATAAAGCTGCCAATCTGCTCTCCCACACTGAATAACATTGATCCGAGAGCAATGCAAAATTTTAAAGTCCAAGTCAGTGTGAGCGTACCCTAAGTAGGTGTATTTTTGCTGCTTCGGCTGTGTTCTCCCACTCAGGAGACCCAAGCATCACCCCAGAAGAAATTGACATGCTGTACATAGGAAACTCTCATTACAGGTCATTTTATGCAGCTTTAAAAAGAAGCACAGTGGGTATGGGATTTTTATAAAACCCATCCACTGTGCTTGTACTGTACAACACAGCATTTTGGAAACAACAAAAACACTCTGCGCTCAAAACGCCAACACTGATCATGTGCACGTACCCTAATGCATTTTCATTGTCTTCCTCTATTTATGCAAAAAAATTTCTGTGCTTTCTTTAAACGTAGGACTAAAATCTTTTTACAGAATTTTGTCTTTTCCTCATTTAATGATAAAGAATGTCTAATCTAGTGCTTTAGGATGGCGGTGTTGTTAGATTAGACATTTCACAAAGCAATTGCTCTAATCTTATAACTGAATCAAGTAGCATGACCCATCCCAGGTGCTTTTAATGAAACTTTGAAAACCACAAATGAGGCTTGAAAATTCTAACTCTGGATTTAAATGAGAAGATTAAGCCTTTTTTTGTTGCTACAAGCGCCTTGCAGTTTATCTTGCATAATTTGGCTACCTCCATTAGGACTGCTTCACAAAATATTAATTTAAAAGCAGTATATTTAGTAGTACCTGGTTCAATCCATTAATACTGCGGTGTGCATAAACATGTATCCTATAGCTGGCTTATTAAACACTTCTATTAACCCCTTCATCACTGGGCAATTTACCATTTTTCATTTTTGTTTATTGCTCCCCTTCTTCCGAGTGCCAAAAAATGTTTAATTTTTATGGCAATTGTGCCATATATATGGACTTGTTTTTTTGAAAGACAAGTTGTACTTTTAAAAGAAACCATTAGTTTTACCATTTAGTGTACTGGAAAATAGCAAAAAAAAATCAAATGTGGAAAAATTGCTAAAAAAGTGCAAATGCATGATTGTTTTGGGGTATTATATTCACCGTGTTCATTATATAGTAAAACTGATGTGTCAGTGTGATGGCTTATGTAAGTATGAGTTTGTACCATCAAACATGTATAGATTGACTTTTATCTAAGGGGTGAAAAAAATTCAAAAGTTTGTCCAAAAAAAGTGGTGCACTTTTTGTGCCATTTTCCGTTACTCATCACATTCTCATTTTTCGAGATATGGGGCTTAGTAATGGCTTATTTTTTGCATCTCATACTGATGTTTTTAACAGTAACATTTTTGTACAGATAGACCATTTCGATTGCCTGTTATTGCATGTTGCACAAAATTGGTGATGACCAAAAGACGTAATTGGTCGTCATAGAGCTTCCATTGGCGGCAGGGAACAGCATGTTCCCCATCGCAACCATTTAAATCCCACTTCACATTTTGAAAGCGCGATTTAAGGGTTTAACAGGCACGGGTGGATCGCAGATCTACCCGCACCTGTAAACCGCACATGTCTACTGTTCAAATCAACAGTCATGTGTAGGGATCACTGCCAGCTTACCGCAGCAGCCGGTGATGATTCCCAAAACATGATTTAGGACGTACCATCTGAATATTTTTACTTGATTAGTACAAATACAAAAAAATGTCTTCATTTTCTTGGATTATTTGGGCGTTAAAAAGCAAAATATGGTTATACTCACTAGATATACAAAAATCCACGTTTGCAAAATACGAATTCTCTTAGTCTGGCCTCCATTTATCAGAACCATAAAAGCCTTACAAATTAAAAAATAATTAAAAAATGAAAGATGTACTCATATCTCAAGCTCCTCCGCTACTCCCAGTTGTCTATCAGGTCTTTGTTGAATCTTTTCATAGGAGTCAGCAGCTCTGAAATCTTTGGTGCTTCTGGTTTTGCTAGGCCCTGAAGGATTATATGCATACCCCCACAAAAGATTGCAGCTCATGACATCACAGCAGGCACCTGAATCTTTGTGGGAGCATGCACAGAACCCACCTGGACCTTGAAAACCCAGAAGCCTCTGTCTAGGCAACCAAGGCCCGTGAATTCTGCATTTACAACGCCAATCAGGAGATTCAACAGGGACCAGACATGTGGAGGCAAGGAACAGTGGCCATAGAGGTGACCGGTGAGGTGAGTATAAGAAATTTCCTTTTTTTTTTACATATTATTATAATTTAGGTCTAGATAGTCACCATAGTTTAATGAGGAACATTACATTTCCTAATAATACTTTTTCTGGGAACTGAATTTCTTTGGAATAAACACACAAACAGGCAATTTTGAACTTTGTCTGATCTGTTCCTCTATACTCGCATGTCCTGTGTGTGCTCTTCATCTGCCAGATGATGCAAGCACCTTGCCCTGTCACTCTGTTCTTTTATAATAGGGTGCAGTCTGAGGGTCTTCTATCTCTGATCTTCTGGCATTGACTATGCCTTTATAGTCTTGAACAGTGCAACATAACATCAAAACAACATGTATCATTCCTCATGCGACCGATTGAGGCCCAGTCATTAATTTGAGGCCTAGTGAGTGGTCATGAGTGGTGCAAGATACATCCTCGCTCATTACATTTTATTCTGCTTTCGGGTGTGGAGAAAATATAATAAACATCATTGTAGGTCACTTTCAATACAGTCAATATCAATTTGTCCTGAATCAAAATTTTGGGTCTATTGACATGGATTGAATCCAAAACTAATTTTAAAAAATTACTTCATCCCTAGTAAGCTATAAAGTACCGGAGGTGCCTTACTCTGAAAATGCTATCCACGAGTGAGGGCAAAAGAATGTCATACTTTGTCAATTAAATTTTAGAGTTACTGCAAACTAATGCACTCATTTGACCTAACATATTGGCACAGTTTTGGCTACATACTACAGCTACATTTTAGATCCCTAAGTTTAACTGTAGTGGATTTTTAAAAACAATCCAGCACATTTATTATGACATCCAATTTTTAGACAGTGTAAATGTAGACATTCTCAAAATTAACATCTGTTTATGCTGATTTGCACTTTTTTAGCACCTAGTGCCACATATTTGGTTATGCCCTCTCCCACTAAGACATGCCTTCTTGCCAAACAAGCCACAGAATTTCTGAAACACATGAAAAATGTGATGTGAGGCATGTATGACAGTTTTTTTAACCACAAATTCAACCTTTTTTGACACATTTATTAATGAATATTCCCACCAATTTTGTATGTATCTTGTTGCGTATATAGCTGTAACATGTTTTGTAGTGCAGTATATAAATTTATCAGTCTCGATGGCTCAGCACTCAGCTCTGTTGTTTTGTAGCGCTGTGGTCCTGAGTTCACCAAATCTTAGCTAGGTTAACTTCTGCAAGAAGTGTGTATGTTTTCATTGTTTTTGTGTGGTTTTCCTCTTGGTACTCCAATTTTCTGCAAAAGACGTATTCTGATAGGGAATGTAGATTGTGAATCCCAGTGACCACAGTGATATTGTCTGGAAAGTGCTGTGATATGAATGGCACTAACCATTAGAGTTAAATCTATGTTTCCTATTTCAGGCTTGAAACACACATCTGTGAAACACGTGCGTGTTTGGTCCGTTTCCGTGTATACTGGAGACACGGCCAAACGTGCACCAATGTTACTATATCTCAGCGGTTACACTTGCGTTTTTGGTTATGTCCGTTAGTCCGTCTCCGTGATGCGTTTTGTGGGCCGTGTCTCACGCCAGCATATCCGTTTTATTCACGCAACACGCAGCACGGACCCAATGAAAGTCAATGGGTCTGTGCGCACGTCCGAGTGACACGGACGCATCTCTGTTTGTTCCCTGTATGTTTTGTGCTTTTTTCATGTCATGTCAGTCTTTTTTCTTTTTATGTTTCGTTCTCTCCCTCAGTCCGTCGGTCGGTCTCTATGTCTGTCTGTCCCTCTAGCTGTCTGTCGGTCAGTTCCCCCCTCTCTCATACTTACCATTCCCCGATCTCCAGCGCGGCGCTGCACGGCTGTTATAAAAACTCCGGCAGCTTTTCCTCTTTTAAAAAAGCCGGCCGCCCATTAATCAATCTCGTATTCCCTGCTTTACCCACCCACCGGCGCCTGTGATTGGTTGCAGTGAGACACGCCCACCACGCTGAGTGACAGGTGTCACACTGCACCCAATCACAGCAGCCGGTGGGCGTGTCTATACTGTGCAGTAAAATAAATAAATAAATAATTAATTAAAAAAACTGGCGTGCGGTCCCCCCCATTTTAATACCAGCCAGATAAAGCCATACGGCTGAAGGCTGGTATTCTCAGGATGGGGAGCTCCACGTTATGGGGGGCCCCCCACCCTAACAATATCAGTCAGCAGCCGCCCAGAATTGCCGCATACATTATATGCGACAGTTCTGGGACTGTACCCGGCTCTTCCCGATTTACCCTGGTGCGTTGGCAAATCGGGGTAATAAGGAGTTATTGGCAGCCCATAGCTGCCAATAAGTCCTAGATTAATCATGTCAGGAGTCTAGGAGACACCTTCCATGATTAATCTGTAAGTTACAGTAAAAAAACACACACACCCGAAAAATCCTTTATTAGAAATAAAAAACACAAACAAATTCCCTCATTACCAATTTATTAACCCCGACAAACCCTCCATGTCCGGCGTACTCCACGGACCTCCAGCGTCGCGTCCAGCTCTGCTGCATGCAGGTGACAGGAGCAGCAGAAGACACCGCCGCTCCGGTCACCTCCACGCAGCTAATGAGATGAGTAGCGCGATCAGCTGCTGTCAGTCAGGTAACTCGCGGCCACCGCGGGTAACCTCAGTGACAGCAGCTGATCGCGCTACTCATCTCATTAGCTGCGTGGAGGTGACCGGAGCGGCGGTGTCTTCTGCTGCTCCTGTCACCTGCATGCAGCAGAGCTGGACGCGACGCTGGAGGTCCGTGGAGTACGCCGGACATGGAGGGTTTGTCGGGGTTAATAAATTGGTAATGAGGGAATTTGTTTGTGTTTTTTATTTCTAATAAAGGATTTTTCGGGTGTGTGTGTTTTTTTACTGTAACTTACAGATTAATCATGGAAGGTGTCTCCTAGACTCCTGACATGATTAATCTAGGACTTATTGGCAGCTATGGGCTGCCAATAACTCCTTATTACCCCGATTTGCCAACGCACCAGGATAAATCGGGAAGAGCCGGGTACAGTCCCAGAACTGTCGCATATAATTTATGCGGCAATTCTGGGCGGCTGCTGACTGATATTGTTAGGGTGGGGGCCCCCCATAACGTGGAGCTCCCCATCCTGAGAATACCAGCCTTCAGCCGTATGGCTTTATCTGGCTGGTATTAAAATGGGGGGGGACCGCACGCCAGTTTTTTTAATTATTTATTTATTTATTTTACTGCACAGTATAGACACGCCCACCGGCTACTGTGATTGGGTGCAGTGTGACACCTGTCACTCAGCGTGGTGGGCGTGTCTCACTGCAACCAATCACAGGCGCCGGTGGGCGGGTAAAGCAGGGAATACGAGATTGATTAATGGGCGGCCGGCTTTTTCAAATTAGAAAAAGCCGCCGGAGAAGTGTGAACGCCGTGCAGCGCCGGTGATCGGGGAACGGTGAGTATGAGAGAAGGGGGGACACTTCAGTCACTTGGGGGATTAGTGGTCACCGGTGAATCCTTCACAGGTGACCGCTAATCAGTACACGGCACAAAGACAGAGCCGCGGCATGACAATGAACTCGGGTGAAGTTCACCCGAGTTCATTCTCATCCCGCTACTCTGTCTTCCGACATGTAGTAACGACATTTTGCATCACACACGTACATTTCACATGGACAACACATACACATGTCAGTTATTTCACTCACGCACACACGGACATTCCACACGCACATACGGCTAGCATACGAGATACACACGCAGGCCACACATACCATAAAAACGGACATAAAAAACGGAAAACGGACCCGAAAAACGGCCCGTTTTACACGGACGTGGTTTTCACGGATGTGTGGCGGAGCCCTCAAGCAAACCATCATTAGGTTGAATTTCATAAGAAGCAATTAAACCCAACATTGATAAAGCATAGAAGCACCATGTACTGTAGATGTAGAACCCAGAACCCCACTGTTAATGACTGAGCCAATGCACTGCACTGCTATACTTATTCCCTTAAAGCAATTTCTTGAGAAAGGTTTTGCAATTAAAATTGTACTAAAAAAAAAGGTTGTGATAATTTCAATATTAAAACTGCATAGATGACTAAACAGCTAATTGATGAGCTGAGGAATACCATTTGGTCATTAGTTAAACAATTTAGTGGTGTAATATTTGTTTATATCCTTAATGTTTAATTCTATCAGATTTTGTATTGTAACATAAAGAGAGATGACTAGAGATGAGAAAACCCAAAGTTCGGTTTTTGAACCGAATGCCAACTGAAAAAACAGTTCTCGGGTTTGTAGTTCAAATGCTTCACGTGCAAACTTATATCGTGCGAGCATCGCTGTGCTCAGGTACGCTCGGTGCTCAGCCCTTTGTGGGCCACTTGCAGTGTTTGAATGGCTCACACTGGGGGTAACAACAGCATGATCAGATGTAGTGTGCAGCAAACAAAAATTTGAAAATGTCCACCCACCCTCCCCTGGATGTGATCTGCTTATGGCTGGCTGTATGTGGGAGGAGACTCAAACTGCCAATTAGTGTTTCCGAACTTCCTCTGGCAAGCTTTGAACATGTGGAGGTTCAACTAATTTGCTGCCAGCGAACCGAACCTACAAAGGTTCGCTCATCTTTAGAGATTAGCGGAATCAGGTATGTTCAAGTTCACCAAGTTCGGCCGGACTTTGTTATTCCCTGACCCCAAACACCATATAAGTCAATGGGGACAAGAACTAATGGGCTCGACAAGTAACGAGTATAATGCAAGTCAATGATTGGGCAGTTCAGCAGTGTGCACACATACAACCAATCCATAAATAGAACATTTCCGGGGGATGGCTTTTTTATATGGACATATAGCATCCAAAAACGTTGTTTTGACCTCTAGTGAGAGTCATTCAGAGACCACAAGCAGCTCACTGGGCTGAGAACTGAGCGCACCCAAGCACCCCGATGCACGATTGAGTAGTTAGCATGTGAAAAGCACACAAACTCAGACACAGACTTTTATAAGAGACAATTTTTGGGTTTGAGTCCCAGACACCCAGTGTTTGAGGTAAACCCAAGCCCTTTACCGTTTAGCGCACTTCTAAACATAATATGTTCACTTAAAGTAGCGCTTCTCAACTCCAGTCCTCAAGACCCACTAACAGATCATGTCTTCAGGTTTTCCTCAACATTAATCGGGGAGTAATTCCATCACCTGTGCAACATTAAGGAAATCCTGAAAACCTGATTGAGGAAACCTGAAAACATGATCTGTTGGTGGGCCTTGAGGACTGGAGTTTAGAAACACTGACTTAAAGCAATTTTGCCAAAATAGTTTTTTATCAGATGTTCACAGTAAAGGTCATAAATGAGTGATTGCGGGGACTGCACCAACACAGGAAGCATGGTGGTTGTGGTAGTCCAGGACACTATAATGCCTATAGTGCTGATGGAAACAGCTGAATGATGTACATTACAGTTCTTTATTGGACTTAAGATGCTTAGGGACATTAAAAATTATGTAACCTTTTCAAGTTATAAACTTAAGTGCATTAGAGTTGGGAATAGTGATACCAAGGTACCTAAGTTTTCCATTGTGTAATATATGACCTTGCACACTATTTTAGCTGGGCCATTAATGAACATTGCCTTAAGTAGAATAACCTGCTGCCTGCAACACACAGTACTTGGATCCATCTTTTGATTCTTTTTCTATGTTGCATTTGTTTTAAAGTATAGTAAAGTCTTATTTTATTAGTAATTTAGAAAAAGTAAAGGGTTTCTTGATTCTCATACATTATACACACAATATACTGTATATTAATATGATAGAGAGACAGAAAAATAGATCCTACAGAGTTAGAGAATAGATAGATAGATAGATAGATAGATAGATAGAAATAACTAAGAGAAAAACAGTTGCACACTGTAATGGCAAACTAATAAAAAACTCATATAAAAACATTTAGAGGTGTTTGGCATACTAGAATGGCCATTGTAATACCAGCCCAGAAGCCAGACCACGGCAGCCTCATAATGCTGGGTCCTACTCTATACTGCATCTGTCTGGGCTCCTAAAAAAAGCAGTTGCACACTGTAATGGCAAACTAATACAAATATAAGGTTAGTAAGTAACCATGGTCACTCGCTGATCTTATATATGTAGGTTTTTAGGAGTCCAGATAGACACAGTATAGAGTAGGACCCAGCAAGGGAGGTTGCTGTGATGTGGCTGCTGGGCAGGTATTACATTGGCCATTCTAATATGCCAAACACCTCTAAATGTTTTTTATTAGCTTTGTATTAGTTTTCCATTACAGTGTGTAACTGTTTTTATCTTCGTTACATTATGCATTCTGAACAGATACTCACCTGTATACACTATGAGGACTGCTGACAGTCTTCTCTCTTTTTGTTATATGTATAGAAAGAAGTGATGTCTTTTAGACAGGCTTTCCACTCCATCCCCAACCTTATCCATTAGCCTCATGTGTTTTAAACTTCCATGGTTACTCTCTCATCTTATATGTAGGTTTTTAGGAGCCCAGACAGATGCAGTATAGAGTAGGACCAGCAATGGAGGTTGCCGTGACTTCTGGGCAGGTATTGCAATGGCCAATCTAATATGCCAAACACCCTCAAATGTTTTTATATTAGTTTTTTATTAGTTTGCCATTACAGTGTGCGACTGTTTTTCTCTTGGTTCTATTATGCATTATGAACAGATACGCACCTGTTCACACTATTGGGAGTGCTGCCAGTCTTCTCTTTTTTTGTTAGATTGATAGAATGGATCAATATACGTATAGATAATAGATTTTCACCATTTGACGCATGCTCACATATCTAGAGATGAGCAAACCCGTGGAAGTTCAAATTTGGCTGGTTCAGCTGGATTTTAGATAAAGCTCTTTGGGACCCAGACTTTACCTGAACCCCATTGGAAGTCAATGATTGGGCAGTTCAGCTCTCCATCCACTTACTGCCAGCCATAAATAGAGCAATTCCATCTAAGGGTATGTTTTGGGGTTTTTTTTGGACACGCAGCATCTGAAAATGTTTTTACCCCCACATAAAGCCATTCAAAGACTGTAAGCTCCTTGCACTGGGCTGAGCACCAAGCGTACCCGATAATCCCTATACTTTATTGTGTGATTAACATATGTACAGCACCCAAATTCTGAAGTCTGACATTGATTTTTTTAGAGGTCTGATTTACTCATCTTTACAAGTATCCCTTTGCATATGGTAAACTTTCCCTAATCAAACATGGTGCCGCAACTTGTAGACCATTGTGCACAAGCGCCAATCATTCCCATGATGCTACTATATTCCTCTAAGGCCTCTGCCACACTCACGTGTAAAAAACGTACGTTTGCTGTAGTCCGTTTTTTGTGTCCGTGTTCCGTATTTGCAGTCCGTTTTTCCCCTCCGTGTAGTGTCCGTATGCATATCGTGTGTCATACGTGTGTATGTGTGTGCGTTTTCCTGTGCGTGAAATACGTCAGTGTGTGTTCCGTGTGCAGTCCGTTTTTTGTGCGTGTTTAACATGTTTCACACATTGAGATAATGGTGATTACTTGGAATTAAATGACACATAGGTGTATGTGATTAGGACATAAATATAAGTTAACTATAAACTGTTTCCTGCTTGTATTTTGCCTTGGAGCACCTATGTGTTGAGACAAAATTGTCGCAATGCCATTATCCACGGAGGCCTTAGTGTTTTTATGTTGGATTATATCTCGTCGTTTTGGCGTTAGACGGCACATGTTGCATTATGATAATGTAAGAAGAACCAGATTGTGGGTGCATCCACTAATGATGATGCGACCTATGCATGGTCATTTCCATACTTTATTTTTTGAGTTACGGAATTTCCCAGATAAGTTTTTTTCATACTGCCGTTTGTCAGTTGAGAGTTTTGATTACTTACTAAATATTTTACGACCTCATTTGCAACATCAGGACACTTGGATGCGGCTTTCCATTTCCCCAGAGGAGAGATTCATGGTGACTCTGAGGTATATTTTATTTTTGTTAATTTTTTTTAAATGTGTTATTTTTCACATTGAAATGTGTAATTGATCTTTATTGATCTAATATCTGTTTTGAATCAATGTTTGTGTTTTATTTTGATTGGTTTAATTTAAAATAACATATTGTTGTTAATTGTAAATCATTGTTTGTCTTGTTTTCATAGATTCTTGGCGACTGGTCAATCTTTTATTGCTTTACATTTTGATTTTTTGTTGGGGAGATCAACCATTGCCGTTATAGTACGTCACACATGCGACATGATATGGCAACATTTAAAAGAACAAATGATGCCTCAGCCAAACAGAGAAGATTGGTTGAAAATCTCTAAGGGCTTCAAGGACTCTGTTGACTTTCCTAACTGCATAGGAGCTTTGGATGGCAAGCATTTCAGAGTTAAAAAGCCACCAAACTCTGGGTCACGTTATTTCAATTTTCATAAGTTTTTTTCCGTTGTTATTTTGGCATTGGTTGACACAGAATACCGTTTTATTTATGCAGACATTGGGGCCTATGGTAGTGCCTCAGATGCCCGTATTTTCCGTTCATCAAGATTAGCCCAACGCCTGCAAGAAAATGCATTATTGATCCCCCCACCAGTTGCCCTACCTGGTACATCTGGACCGTTGGCACCATATGTGATGGTAGCAGATGCAGGATTTGCATTATCCAAACATGTTATGCGACCATATCCAAGGAGATCCATTGATGACAGGAAACAGTACTTTAATAATCGGCTAACTAAAGCAAGACGTTATGTGGAGTGTGCATTTGGTATTTTAGCTAACAAATGGCGCATTTATCAGGCAACTATTCAGTTGCACCCAAACTTTGTCACATCTGTCCTCAAGGCTACCATAGTGCTTCACAATTTCTGTCGGATACATGAAGGAGGAACTTATGTGGATGATGAATTTCAGATAAACCATGTTGTTAATCCAACAGGTGAACCTATGTCTCATAATTCCGTGACATCTGGTTTACAAATTAGAAATTTATTTACTGATTACTTTAATTGTTTTGATGATAATAATAATAGTGATGTTTGTTAAGATTGTCATGGATTTATTTAGATAAAAATTTAATATTTTTTCTTATACGAAAATTTTTAATTTTTTCTAAACATCTAAGAGCTTAAATCTTACTTGTATTAAAGTGAAAATGCGTTAATCATCAACTGACATTTATGTTAACAACATGGATTTCTGAATGTTGTATGTATGTTTTTGTAAATTTCTGTGTTACTATCATGTATTTTTTGTTATTTGAAACTTACAACATTAATAATGTTAAACGTCTATTGAAAAAATGCAATATTATTTCTAAATTTAAATAATAAACATGATAGTTTTTTTCACAAACATATTTTTTTATTAATAATAAGCATATTAATCCATAAAGTAATGCTGTTATTTTGTCACATAAAACTAAAAAATGAACATATTGTTCATCTTCTGTTAAATTTTACAAAATGTAAATTTTTATGGTATTCTTTCTAAAATTAAAAATATAATTTACTTACAAGAGTACATTTTCAAAAATGTGTGCATTGGTTACAATGTTGTAAAATTGACGACCAAATAAGTTGGTCTCATGTTGGACATTGACATAGACATAATAAATGTAAACTGTGTTTTGAGAATATAAGAAGTAATCTAACCATCAAATTGTTTGGGTACAAATGTGTTCCTAAAATAAAAAAAAAAACCATGCCATCAAACATATATGTGATCCGTCACTAAATATAATCACACATGTTTTTTTTTTTTTTAAACTCAGAGTTTACACATTTTTGGAAATCCCTCTTTTTAGAAATTTTGACACATTCATCATATTTGTTGTTTGAATGTAAAGATTACCAAAAATGTGTATCATAAGTCAACAAGATCTTCTAGTGAAGTAACCTGAGTGTTGCTGAGTATGTTGTTTTGTGTGGCCTCAGAAATAGTATTTTCAGGAATGGAAGCAGTTGTTTGCTGAACAACATTCCTATTACTAACTACAGTAGTGTGTGGAACAGTCTGTTGCATGCTTGTTTGTCCCAACACATTGCCTGTTGTTGAGTACACCTGTGGATCTACATGGGTAATTGGGTATTGTGTGTGTGTATGTTGTTGACCTTGAGGATAGTTGACTGATGTTTGTAAGTGTGGTGTAGGTAACATAGTTGTGATTGGATAATGAGGCATCATGAATGATTGTGGGTATGTTGAACCAGGAAACAAGTTAGGTAAACCACCAATATTTGTGGGTTGAGTAAAGTAACTAGTACTTGGAGTGGGTTGTAAATTCATATAGTTGATGGGTTGCTGTGAGGTAGCACTTTGTACAGTGCTTAAGGCACCAGTATTGGTTGCAACATACCCTTGTCTAATTGGTGTTGGGAATAACGTACTTGAAGCAATTGAAGGTTGACCAGATTGTTGTAATACTGGATTATTGACTATTACAGTTGCCATTGTTGTTTGTGTTGAAATTGTATTTTGATTGTCTGTTGTGTTTGGGACTGTATGTTGTTGCATAATGGTACGCCAATTTTCTATGGCCTCATATACTCTCACTGGTTCCTGTTCTGCCTGACTAGCTGAAAGTAGGGTCAGCATAGCAGCACGTACACGTTCCTGCCTATCGGATGGAATTTTGGTTAGGCTAGAAGATAAAGACCGACAAAAGCGCTCGGCATCTGTTTCTGGAATTAGAGTGTTCATTATGTGAATAATGCGTGTGTCAATTATTTCCGGTAAGGATCTCATTCTCTCAGGTCTGCGGATTCTTCTTGCACGTAGAGGTTGTGGTGCAAAACGTGGAAGTACATTTGTTTGTGTTGATTGTGTAGCTGGTGTGGTTGTTTGTTGTGTTGATGAGGCTTGGGTGTTGGTTTGTGCACTCTCTGTCCCACCCTCATGTGATTCAGTTGCTGCATCTTGTTGAATCTCTGGATTTTCACTGTCTTCTCTGCCAGGTTCTTGTTCTGATGCTGAGGTGGCTGTTGCAGAGGGACCTGCTGTTGGTTGATCATCTGAATCGTCTAGATTATCCTCCGTTCTATAAGAAATGAGACAACATATTACAATCTTAACATTTATATTTGTACAATTATCTTCATGAAGTAAATGAATGTAATTTTTTTTTTTTTTTTTAAAAAAAAAAAAAAAAACTTACTGTGTTACTTCTAAGATGGGTGCTAGGAAGCTTATTTGTTCATAATAAACATATCTGCGTTTGCGGCCTTGGCTGGATGAGGATGGTATAGGGTTGTACTCCCTTCGGTACTGATCACGTGCTGAACGCCAACGCCTTTTCACCAAGTCAACTGTGTAATTTTAAAAAATATGTCACTTGCAACATTCACCATAAATCTGCACACATTAATTAAAATAATGTTTGCTAAATGTAATATACAATTTAACCAAATAATGTTGGCCAAATACTTTTGAGGACAAAAATTTTTTTAATATATTCTTCCTTCAAAACCATTTTTAGACATTCACACATAACAAAATAATATTTCTGTTAAATTATCTTTGAAGTAATTGTCATATATATTTACATTTTAATTTTTTATTTTTTTGCAATAACATTTGGGAAAAAATTACTAGAAATATTATTTTATTCATGTAGGTCATGATATTGAAATGTCATTTAAATAAATAAAAAAAAGAATCTTAAAAATAAAAAAACATGAATTGAAATTGTGATACTAAAATTAGACTCATAAAACAGGGAATTTAAAAACACATGACAGTTTAATCAGTTAGTTAATTAACTTCATGAAGAATTCAAAGGCAGATTACAAAAATAAGTATACTTGGATTTTTGTAAGTTATGAAATGTTTGGTCAACTTTTGAAAAATTTAACATGAACTCAATATATAGAGTAGTACATATACCAATTCTTCACAAAGATTTTTTAACTAAAAGACAACATAACTATAACAACACATTCACAGTTTGTAATTATTTTAAAAATCCTAATATATATATTAAATAAATAAATATAAAAACATACAACAACTTACCATATTTAGCACGCTTTGCAGGCGAACATCTAGCCCATGCATTATTGGGGTACACTTCCTCAGCTACTTGATTCCAATGGCGGTCAACTGTCAGTCGGTCATGGTAACCGTCAACACGTGTATCCCATAATGGTGGGTGAGTCTCGACAGCTGTTATCAGTTTCTCCGTGTCCACCCGTGGTGCCATTATTATATTTCGTAGCCGAAATTTTGCACAAAATATATCTTTCAATACACAGAACTACAACTGCTTGCTTGCTCACTCCTTCTGCAAATGCATAGCTAGTTTTGTGCAACAAAAATATGTTAGCTACGCCACCTGAAAGTATTTGAGATTGTAACAACCTTTATAATGAAAACACGGACACGGACCACACGGATAGCATACGGAGGCCATCCGTATCACGTACGAGTAAACACGGACCCATAGGATTTAATGGATCCGTGAGGACGTTATGCCGGTGGAAAACGGACATGTCAGTGCTTTTTCGGCACGCTCAAACGTACGCACGGAACGGACACACGCTCCGTGCGCAAACACTGACGTGAGGCTTTTTATATTCCAAATAATGTGTCAACATCAGCACGTGTCTCCGGTACGTGTAAAAAATGCCAAAAACGTACCGGAGACACGGATGTGTGGCGCAGGCCTAAGAGCTGTGTTTATGTATATTGTTTGAAACAAGTATATTCATATTTACTGCATATGCTTTATAATAAGTATGCTTATACTTGTGAATCGTTATGAAAAAAAGACGTGCTCACTGAGAGATCGAGGTTCAAGTGGTCGGGTAAAATATAGTATAATTGCACTGCACACTCTTATTTTGACAATAAGGGAAAAAATATTTTTAATAATTAGTGAAAAAACAAAGAGCCAAAAGCCAAGCAAAGGAAGTTTTAAACAATAGTTGACACGTAATTTTATTCTGATGTTTTGGCCTTATTCACAGAGTTAAGGGTGCTTTACATGCTGAGATCTCGCTAGCGAGATCACGAGCAAGCGTAGCCGCCCCCGTCTGTTGTGTGTCACGGGCAAATCGCTGCCCATGGCACACAACATCGCTTACACCCGTCACACGGACTTACCTTAACTGCGACGTCGCTGTGGCCCGCGAACCGCCTTTTTTCTAAGAGGGCGGTTCGTGCGGCGTCACAGCGACGTCACACGGCAGCCATCCAATGGAAGTGGAGGGGCGGAGATGAGCAGAACGAACATCCCGCCCACCTCCTTCCTTCCTCATTGCGTGCGGCCACAGGTACGAGGTTGTTCCTCGTTCCTGCGGTGTCACACGTAGCGATGTGTGCTGCCGCAGGAACAACAAACAACCTCGCTACTGACCAGACAACGATTTTTGGTAAATGAACAACGTATCACAGACCAATGATTTTTGCCTCTTTTGCGATCGTTTAAGGTTGCACATAGGTGTTACACGCTAACGACACCGGATGTGCATCACAAACATCGTGACCCCGACGATATATCGTTAGCGATGTCGCAGCGTGTAAATGGCCCCTTACTGTCAATGGTGATTCAATGTGTAACAAGTGTAGAATAGCAGGAAACCCTACCCTTCAAAGTTTAACTGGAGTGATGTTATTGCCGACACTCCCGTGGCCATTCCACACAGACAAGGCAGTTCAGAATACATTCAAATTGAAAAAGAAAAACCAGGAGTGGCACTCACTTTTGCACGCAACAATTTACGGTATTTTTTGAATTATAAGATGGACTTTTCCTCCCAAAAATTTGGAAAGAAAATGAGAGGTGCATCTTAAAATCCAAATGTAGCTTACTAGGGGGTGGTGTAGAGGGGTAACAGGAGGCAGGGCATTGCTGTGCTCTGTGCTGCGGGCGCTGCTCTCTGTGGCGCTGCTCTGTGTGGTGGGTGGCACTGCCCTGTGCAGCTCTGGGTGGTGGGCAGCGAGGCTGTGTGCTGCAGGCAGTGAGGCATGGGTCATTCTGAAGATGTCAGCTGTAAGGGATTCAAATATTGGTGCCCAGAGTCAGCACATGCACAAATGGAGCTCTCGGCTCAAGCTCTCATCTGCACATGTGCCCACTCCAGCCACCATTTCTTTGAAACACACACCGCCAACATCTTCAGAATGGCCAGTGACTTGCCATCTGCAACAAGCACCAGCACAGAGCAGCGCTGGCTGCCCCAACAACACAGAGCAGCGTTGGCTGCCCCAACAACACAGAGCAGCGCTGGCTGCCCCAACAACACAGAGCAGCGCTGGCTGCCACAACAGCACAGAGCAGCACCGGCTTCCTCAACACAGAGCATCATTAGCTCCCCCAGCACAGCGCCGAAGCCTGCAGTGAGCATCTGGGTCCCCCTCTGCACCACCCGCAGCGTTGCCAAACTCCAGCACTGCCCCTGCCTCCAGTGACCCCGCTACACCACTGCTGCAGCCCTACCTTACCAGTAAGACACCACCGATCATAAAATGGACACCATATTTTTTTTAACCTTTTCTATCTTTAAATTTGGGGTGCGTCTTATTATCTGGAGCGTCTTATAAAACAAAAAATATGCTACTTTATTTCATGAAAAAACATAAAATCACCATGTGCCGGGAAGTGGATGCATGTCACATGGAGGATGACTGCTGTTTTTTTCATGAAATAAAGCCATTTGTTGCAACCTATGGTGAGTGCCACTCCTTATTTTTCTTTTTCAATTTGAATACAATATTTAGTATGTCTTAAAAATTCAAAAAATCTTTGTAATGATTAATTCAGTGTTATTACGATTTTATGCAAAGAAATCACAGAACATGCTGCTTAATACCATTTCTTCTGCTTCTCTTGAAATGCTGTGTGCGATCCTGTTGTTTTCAGAATAAGTAACAGTTAAACTAAATCATGTGCAATTGGCACCCTATAGATAGGATTTAAAAATAGATTTCAATATTCCAGCTTGACTTTCTGCATATATTTGGATAGCAGGATACAGATTTATGGAAAAGGTCCAAGAAAGATTAACTGGGTTTGTTTGAAAAAGAGCCCAGGAGCAATTCTTGACCAAACGCGATACAGAGATGTAAGTTCTGCATATAATAATTATGTGTGATTTGTTAATGCTTCCAATCCTCTTCCAATCTGTTTTACTGCAGAACTGTGTTTCGAAGGATTTCTGTTCTCCATGGTAAAGTACAGGATATATGGACAGGCTTGGAACAGCCTAAATTAACTCTACCTTGACTTATTTATTTAGATTTTGACAATTTTATTCATGCTAATTAAGCATAGAATATACTTTAGAATCATATAATTAATTTTTAACTTATAAAAACTGGTTAGAGAGAGAATCTCCTAGATATAATGACTGACGATCAGAAAGGAATATACTCAATCAATCTCAAAAGGATTACTTTGAAGGTTCCTAATTTTTGTTCTGATGCAGCATTTCCCCATTTCTTGTTTTCTTCTATTTTTCTCTTTTCTTGTTACATGGTTATCACCCATTTTGCTAAATATCAGTCAACAAGGTGCACATCAAATATGGGTACAGTATAACCAATTATACAGATAAAGCAGTAACATTAGGACAAAAAAAAGGTATTCATAGATTAAGTCACACTTGCGATTGACTCACATGTGACTCGCACATGTCTCGCATTGCATCACCCGGCACGGCCTGCTTCTCTCTGGATAGGAGCGTCTCAGCTGCATAGAAATACATGAAGCTGACCCACTCCTGTCCAGAGAACAGCTGCCGTGTCAGATGATGCACTACGAGACTCGCATGAGTCACGCGCGGGTCAATCGCAAGTGACTCCTGCCTTAAAGGGAATCTGTCAGCAGCTTTTTGCTATGTAATCTGACTGCAGTATGAGGTAGGGAGTGAGATCTTATTTTCAGGGATGTGTCACTTATTAGGATGACTGCTGTTGTTTCAATATAATGAGTGTTTTAACATCAGGAGAATAACTGTCCTGAATAGGTTCCGCATCCCTGCTAAAGCATCCATGCCCCTATCAATGATTACCAGATTTCTGTCACTATGTAATATAAAAAAAATTGTTTAAAAGAACAGAGAGTCCTCAGTGGTTGATACCTTTTAATGGCTAACTGAAAAGATGGTAATAATTGCAAGCTTTTGAGACTACTCAGGTCTCTTCTTCAGGCTGGTATAACACAAAATCTGAAGAGTCACATATTTATACAAAATTTTTTGCATAAATATGTGACTCTTCAGATTTTGTGTTATATTGAGCTTAATGAAGAGACCTGAGTAGTCTCGAAAGCTTGCAATTATTACCATCTTTTCAGTTAGCCATTAAAAGGTATCAACCACTGAGGACTCTCTGTTCTTTTAAACAATTTTTTTATCTCCACTGGCTAACACGGTACAAAGATATATTATACTTGTATCACTATGTAACATACACAGACATGCTACATCTAAGAACATTGATTGTGTCTCAACTGCTGCACTGTAAACTAAGTGATACATCATTGGAATAAGGGTGTCTTTCAATACATTATGCTGCTCTGAGATGAGAAAGCAAAAGCTTGTTGATAAATTCCCTTTAAAATGAACCTGACAGAGGATACATGCTGCCTGATAAACAGGCAGCATTTCCCAGACAATGCTTGTTTGATTTTTAGCTATGTGTTTGATTCTGAAATGCTGCATGGTTTAAGAGACAAACAGTCTGCCAACAATCAAGCCACACAGAACACTAGTCGGACATGCAAGTCCACTGTGGCTTCTTTCCATCCACTCCCCTTGAATGACGGGCCTATTCTAGCGTGAATTTATGGGTTAGAGCTGTCAATCATTGGGAAAAGCTGTTGGGGACCCTCCTTTTTCATATAGTTTCCCATGTAGCTTGGTCCCCAGCAGCTATTAAAGCATTTTCAGAGTCAAACATACGTGGCTGAAATCATTGAGCCAGTTTCTGAAACTACTGCTTTCAGGTTCCTTTTAAGCAGTAAATGTAAGAGATCAGCAAATCTTTTGAAATTCGAATTTGCCAACTTTGGCGACTTTTCCCCCCAAAATTCAATTCATGATAAATATGAATACATTTACATGAATTTCAATACTAAAAAGTTTGCACACATTCATAATGCACACGTGGAGGATATCAAAGATAGAACCTTGCTGACCCTGAAAGCTTACATTTTATAGGTCAGAAAGAGACAGAATCCCAATGGCTATAAGAGCCTACACACTACAGTAGAGAGAGAACTTCACTGACTATAAGAGTTTACATGCTGTCTCAAGATCTTTGCAACTTCATTCTTGATAAACATACAGATGGTATTGGTACAGAAGAATTTCTATACTACTGAAAGATCTAGTGAGCACCGTTTGGGTCCATAATTCGGAAGTGGACAGAACATCATTTCACCATAAACCAGCCACGACCAGGTGCTCCCCACAAGATTTCACCAAAGAAGTGAAAAAAAGTATAAGAATCACTTGTGAAGAGCTACAGAAAGACCGGAAATCAGCAGGTACAATTGTTTCAAAGAAAACAATAAGTAATGCATTTAATCTCCATGATCTGTGTGCAGTGTGCAAGACTCCATTATTGAACAAAAAGTATTTTAAGTTTTGTTAACAATATTTAGAGAAGCCCGTGAAATACTAACAGAAAACTGTATAGTTATGTTAGATGAGATCAAAATTGTACTTTTTGGATGCCATAAGGGTGCTTTACACGCTGCGACATCACTAGCGATTGCTAGCGATGTCGAGCACGATAGTACTCGCCCTTGTCGTTCTTGCGATATGTAGTGATTGCTGCCGTAGCGAATATTATCACTACGGCAGCGTCATATGCACATACCTGTTCAGCGACGTTGCTGTGACCGCCGAACAATCCCTCCTTTAAGGGGGAGGTGCGTTCGGCATCATAGCGACGTCACTGCGGCGTCACTAAGCAGCCGGCCAATAGAAGCAGAGGGGCAGAGATGAGCGGGATGTAACATCCCGCTCACCTCCTTCCTTCCTCATTGCCGGTGGACGCAGGTAAGGAGATGTTCGTCGTTTCTGCAGTGTCACACATAGCGATGTGTGCTGCTGCAAGAACGACAAACAACCTCGCTACTCACCTGTCAACAATTTTTGGTGTTGGAGCGACCTCTCCAATACCAACGATTTTTACCTCTTTTGCGATCATTTTAGGTCGCTCAGAGGTTTTACATGCTGCGATGTCGCTACCGGCGCCAGATGTGCATCACTAACGATGTGACCCCGACGATATATCGTTAGCAATGTCGCAGCGTGTAAAGCACCCTTTAGAGTTCCACCCCAAAAACACCATACCGACAGTGAAGTTTGGAGGTGGGAACATCATGGTGGTGCGGGCAGATTTTGACACACTGCAGTGCAGGCAGATGTGGACACACTGATGTGCGGCCAGATGCTAATAAACTGCTGTGCGGGCAGATGCTGACACCTACTGCTCTGCAGGCAGATGCTGACACAATGCAGTGTGGGCAGATTCTGACACACTGCTCTGCAGGCAGATGCTGATACAATGCAGTGCGGGCAGATGCTGACACACTACTGTGCAAGCAGATGCTGACACAATGCAGTGCGGGCAGATGCTGACACACTGCTCTGCAGGCAGATGCTGACACAATGCAGTGCGGGCAGATGCTGACACACTGGTGTGCGGGCAGATGCTGACACATTGATATGCAGGCAGATGCTGACACATTGATGTGCAGGCACATGCTGACACACTGCTGTGCGGGCAGATGCTAACAAACTGCTGTGCTGGCAGATGCTGACACCTACTGCTCTGCAGGCAGATGCTGACACAATGCAGTGCGGGCAGATTCTGACACACTGCTCTGCAGGCAGATGCTGACACAAAGCAATGCGGGCAGATGCTAACACACTGCTGTGCGGGCAGATGCTGACACACTGATGTGGGGGCAGATGCTGACACACTGCTGTGCGGGCAGATGCTGACACACTGATGTGCGGGCAGATGCTGACACACTGATGTGCGGGCAGATGCTGACACACTGATGTACGGGCAGATGCTGACACACTGATGTGCGGGCAGATGCTGACACACTAATGTGTGGGCAGATGCTGACACACTGATGTGCGGGCAGGTGCTGACACACTGTTGTGCGGGCAGATGCTGACACACTGCAGTGCAGGCAAATGCTAACACACTGCAGGGCAGGCAAGTGCTGACAGACTGCAGTGCGGGCAAATGCTGACACACTGCAATGCGGGCAGATGGTGACACATCGGTGTATGGGCAGATGCTGACACACTGCAGTGCGGGCAGATGCTGACACACTGGTGTACGGGCAGATGCTGACACACTGAAGTGCGGGCAAATGCTGACACACTGCAGTGCGGGCAGATGCTGACACACTGCAGTGCGGGCAGATGCTGACAGATTGGTGTACGGGCAGATGCTGACACACTGCAGTGCGGGCAGATTCTGACACACTGCAGTGCGGGCAGATGCTGACACAGTGTTGTGCGGGCAGGTGCTTACACACTGCTGTGCGGGCAGATGCTGACACACTGCAATGCAGGCAGCTGCTGAAGATACTGACACACTGCAGTGCGGGCAGATGCTGACACACTCTTGTGGGGGCAGATGCTGACACACTGCAATGCGGGCAGATGCTGAAGATGGTGACACACTGCAGTGTGGGGAGATGCTCACACACTGCTGTGCGGGCAGCTGCTGACACAGTACAGTGCGAGCAGCTGCGGAGCTGGTGCGGGAGCGGGACACAGACTGCAGAGGCACCCGACGAAGTGCTTCCATGTGGCATCCAGGAATTTTGCGGACCCATTGACTTGTATTGATTCAGGGTCTATTATTACGGAACAGAATAGGACATGTTCTATAATAACGGAACGGACATACGGCATCCAATGTGTTTTTGTGTAGGATCGGATGCACACGGAAGTACTACTGTGTGCCATCCGATCCTATGCAAAAGACCTTGGAAAAATGGTCCTGTCAGTAGGTCTGCAAAAAGTCAGGAACTGACCAGGACAAACGGAACGGTCGTCTGAATAAGCCCTTAGTCAAATTGATGGTTCAGGAGTCAAAACCCCACATTTTGTGAAGATAGCTATATTTTATCTCTCACCATGTCCTCATATTGCAGAATTAGAGACATATTTACAGTTATTTAATAAGTTTTTAAGAGGATATAAACAGTGCCTCTCTAGACATCAGCTTAATGAATGTATCCTTAACCTGAACAGCACTGACAAAGAAAAATACTACCCACATGGTTTTGGATTATCGTATATCTCTGTTAATGCTTGAAAGCAAATATTCATTACACATTACGCTTGTTTTAAAGTTTAATGAAGTCATTTTAGCAAGACTTTGTGTCTCAGGTGTAAGTTCAGGTCTATTGCAATGTAAGATTGACAAGGTAGCAACTTCAAAATGATTAATTATTGAAATAGTAGCACTTGTCCAAGATTAATTCAGAATTAGTTCTGCAAGAGCTAGTTTCCCTCTCCTGGTAGCTCGAATTTAGATAATGAGGAAAAAATAATCAACATTATTCTCCAGGTTGTGGTGTTTGCACTTAATAATTTCATTAAGTAAACAGTTTGGAAATTAAAATTCAACCTTCAACGTGGGTCAAACAGAAAAACCTGCATGTGCCTGAAATTAGATAAAATACAAATTAACTTGGTCTCTATGTCATTTCAATTACCAAACTGTGAAACTTATTTTACTTTTTATGACAGGCTGTTTTTTTTCTTTTTACCACTAAAATGGGAAAAATAACGTTTAGGTCTCCTGCAAAGGTATAATTTTTAATTGTTTAAACAATTATTGAAATACTTTAATGCTAACATATGATCATTAGTGCCGCTACTGTTGGTTTCTGTTCAGTTGGTTTTTTAATGATTTTAAAGGTAAGATCTCTAGTGGTATTTTTCCATTTAAACCACTAAAGGGGGTTTTACACGAAGCGACATCGCTAGCGATGTCGCTCGTGAAAGCACCCGCCCCTGTCGTTTGTGCGTCACGGGCAAATCGCTGCCCGTGGCGCACAATATCGCTAACACTCGTCACACGTACTTACCTTCCTAGTGACGTCACTGTGGGCGGCGAACAACTTCTTCGTTAAGGAGGAGGTTCGTGCGCCATCACAGCGACGTCACACCGTGACCAACCAATAGAAGCGGAGGGGTTGAGAACAGCCACATTATCGACATGCCCACCTCATTGCCGGAGGACGCAAGTAAGCTGTTTTTCGTCATTCCCGGGGTATCACACGTAGCGATATGTGCTGCCTCAGGAACAACGAACAACCTACGTCCACAACGACCAACGAGATTTTGAAAATGAACGACGTGTCAACGATGAACGATAAGGTGAGTATTTTTGATCGTCAACACTCACTCGGAGCTGTTAAACGCAATGACATCGCTAACGACGCCGGATGTGCATCACGAATTTCGTGACCCCGACGAAATATCATTAGATATGTTGTTGCGTGTAACAGGGCCTTAAGAATGGAGAGCTTACGGAAATCTGACCCCGTCAGACATCTATGATTTTTCAAATAGACAAAAAACTGTACAAATGTCCTCAGTATTTTGGATCTGAGTTTCATCTGTGTTTGATCAGTGTTTTGGTTGTAGGCCTTGGTATCACTAGCATTTTGCACGGACGAGTGCAATCCTTTAAAATTTTGGATTACACTCACACTAGTGCAAGACTATGAAGCAGTGTCCATCTGTGATTGATCTCTCATGAGAAAAGAATCACAGCATGCTGTATTTGTGAACAAAACAAAGGACAGAAAATGAAACCATAATATTCATGTATCAGGACAACACCCTAAGCTAGAAATTTTAATAAACTAAGAGAACTAAGGGATCATAGTAGTCAGAGTCAAATATATGACTCAAATGTAGACAAATCACAGGAAACCTCTTTGCGCAAAATAGAAAAGATTTATTATCAAAAATTCATTACAGCAAGAAGTAAAAATATAGAATATAAAATCTATTCAGTATAATTCAGGTATATGGAGGGAATCCCTACAAAGCTTTTAATATATAATTAATATAGTGATATCAAAAATAACTTAATGGTACTACATGGCAAAGTATAACCTCTGCAGAGACATAGTTTACTTACAAATAAGGATCACTAGCCAAATATAACACCAAGGTATATTCCAATATATCTCGGCTTGTTTTATAACGCTAAGTAGCAGAAGAAAATATCCCAGTAAATCGGATACCCTAAGCCACCATAGTCTAAGGTCTCTCAATATAGAATTCAAGGGATAAAAAATCCCCTGCACTTAGTAAACCAAGCATCTAGAAGTAAAACTCACCCATAACCAGTGTAACATGCCCCGACGCGCACGTTTCATTGTTTTTCTCTGGGGGCCGTAGTCATATATTTGACTCTGATTACTATGACCCCTTAGTTCTCTTGGTATATTAGCATGCTGTATTTGGCAGCGAGACTTGGCTTACACGCACCCACACAAGTCTATGGGAGCGTGTGAAACATTGTAGTACACTTGGATGTCATCCAAGTGCAGTGAATTATACGATGAGACAGACAGCGAAGGAGATGGGGAGAAAGTGCTCCCTTCCTCTTCTCTGCAGCTGGGATTTGATCGCATGAGCATGACCCTCAGCTCACATTCGTAGCAGAGCAGGAGCCAAGGGTCATTAGCATATCACATCCTATGCTCTCACATCAAAAGCTATGCGCAAGTGGAACCGAGGCCTTACCATAAGTATTTAATCAGTGATATCCATGCAGGGTTGCTAAGTTTACTTTTTTTTCTGTACAGCTTATCAAATAATCATCAACAAACAGTATTTTTTAAGAACACATGAGAACACCATAAAAAAACCATTATAATTATAAGTGATCCATGTCTACAGCCCATTATTAAGGTATGAAGACATCAGCTATATTCCCTGTTAACTATAAAATGATGGTAATTACAATCAAAGTATAAGTTTCTACAGCTTTAAAAAAAAATCATGGATGTCTAAAAATTTTAAGGACAGGGCAAAAAATTGCCCTATTTTTACAGACTATGCTGGAATGTCTAGAAGGTTGGCAACCCAATACTCAAGTATAGAAAATATTAAAAATGGGAAATCTGCTCACATATTGCAGTGTGTGCTGTCAGTAAATATCATGCACCCATTGACTTATATTGTTCATTTTGGTCTGTGACCCTGATTAAAAAGGGATGTCTCATAAATTTTTTTCAGTCTGTCAACAAAAAATGATGGATATGTAAATAATGTCAATAGCATCATAGCTCTATTTACTTTAAGGCTGTCTGCACACTGCATTTTTTCATGTTTTTGATGCATTTTTTGGTTCAGTATTGTCACAAAACTGCGAGAAAATGATTATGCCAGCAAAGTGAATGAGAAACCTGAAGTGTAGTGCATATGTTGAGTGTTTTTTTTCTTGCAGATTTGGTGCATTTTTGCCCGCGTTTTTCACAATTGAAAGCAATAAAAACTGCATGCAAAAATGCATAAAAATGTGGAAAAAAACCATGGCAGAAACACTGGAAAAATTTGTGGCTTTTCACCTCGTTTTTTCTGCTAACAGATGCAGAAATGGTGCAAAAATTTCTGCAACCAAATACTTAATGTGCGCACATAGCCTAATGGGTGCATATTCTATTCTTGAAACATAAGCCTGGAAATTGGATGTCTGAATTAAGGTTGGCAATGCATGTTGCTTTTTTCTATAGCACTGTCATTCTATCATGTGTAAAGGTGTATTAGCTCACACCTAAAATAGCAGCGCTGACCCAATATGTCCAGAATCGCTATTTTGTGTAAAAAAAAATTGCCAGTGTGCAGCTGTTCCCATCACTGGTCGAAAACTTGCAATATGTAATAATGGCAATATAGACATTCAATTATGCTTTATGCCTATTTTATAATTCTCCAATTTCCATTTCCAGCAAATGTAACATTATGCAGAAATACAATAAAAGTTTCATTTAATCACCATATTCACCATAGTGAATTCCTTGAATGAGTTAATTGCAGACTGTCCTAATGATTGAAATTTAGCCAGAAGTGATTCCACATTCTAGAAGATCTACAACATAGCGATTATCTTCACTCCATAGCACAGGAGCTCCCACAGAGATGTTTATTCAGATATCCGGAGAGTCTGTGAGGGACACTTTTGGGATCCTCCCCTTCTTCTCTTGAGAGCTTGATCACGTAAGCGTATAACATGGACGTGTACTATTCAGTGTTTTATGGGGTAGCACTCAGTCCAATGTTATACTAAGGGGCAGTGCAGATTAGTGATTTTGCAATCATGCCGATGTGGCATGAGAGAAAAATTGCAGCATGCTGAGGATGACAGAGGAGATGAAATGACGGGCACCTTTTCAAGTCTGTAGGTTCAAGGAAATAATCACACTTCATTCGGGAGACACCCAAGTGCAGTCCGATATCTGAGGACTAGAATGGAAAAGATGGAGAAATTTTGTTCTCCATCTTCTCCTCACCAGTAATACAATTTTCTCCTACAAAATTTGCATCACACAAAGCAATCACTCTGATCAAACTCTGCTCAGAGTTTGATCCAAGTATCATCAACTTAACATAACACTGTTCTACAGGGTGGCCCATAAGAATTGATACACCCTGGGTGGGCCATAAGCATGAATACAACCTGGGTGGGCCATAAGTATGGATACACCCTGATAAAAAAGAGTAAAGTTGAATTCAAAATGGCGGCTTTGCCAATAGCAGCCATGGGCATTACCAGGCCTCCAATGTTTTGCCCCTCCCCCGAGGACTCTCAGTTTTAAACTTTTAAACAATGTTTTGCCCCTCCCATGCATTTTGTTAGGGTGTATCCATACTGATGGCCCACCCTGTAGAACCAAATTGGTTCAGAGACGAAAACAGTATAACTTGACTAATTTTGTGGTGCTGATGATGAATATGATGCTTAAATTTGCCGACTGATTCTAATCTTCAAGATCCAGAATAGGATGTAATTACTTATGACACCTTTTATGCAGGCTTATAAACAAATTACGTCTATATTATCATCTTTATTGAACTGTTAGTAATTAGTCTATTACAATATCTATTTTGTTTATAGTGATTGCTAGCGATGTCAAGCGCGATAGCACCCGCTCTCGTAGTTCGTGCGACATTTGGTGCTCACTTCCGTAGTGAACATTATTGCTACGGCAGCATCACACGAACATACCTTGTCAGCGGCGTCGCTGTGACCGCCGAACAAACCCTCCCTCAAGGGGAGGTGCATTTGGCGCCATAGTAACGTCACTGCGGCGTCACTAAGCGGCCGGCCAATAGAAGTGGAGGGGTGGAGATTAGCGGGATGTAGCATCCCGCCCACCTCCTTCCTTCCGCATTGCCGGTGGACGCAGGTAAGGAGATATTCCTCGTTCCTGCGGTGTCACACATAGCGATGTGTGATGCCGCAGGAACGACGAACAACATCGTACCTGTGGCAGAAGCGATAGTAAGGAAAGGAGCGACATGTCAACGATCACCATTTTTTAACGATTTTGCGATCATTGATCGTCGCTCCTTGATGTCACACTCTGCGATGTTGCTATCGGCGCCGAATGTGCGTCACTAGCGATGTGACCCCGACGATATATCGGTAGTGATGTGGCAGCGTGTAAAGCACCCTTTAGGGTCACCAATCAAAAAATGCCAACTGAGCTCCAATAACATAATCCTAATTACATTTGCATCATCTACTTAAATAAATTTCTCTGCGTAATGTATACAGTTTTAGGATTTCTTAGCTTAGTTTCTTATCATTTTGATATTTTTTTATGGGGTTTTTTCAGATATGAATCAGATTTCTTACACAAAACAGAGAGGTCAAGAACACTTAACCGTGCCTGCACTAAAGTATGGTAGGTGTGTGTAAACCTCAATGGAACAGTAACAAGTAGTACAGGGGTTGTAGATATAAATATGACCAAACAGAAAAATATATAAAAATCAATAAAAGTATAAAAACTAAAGAGATGTCACTGCAATTATATATGAACTTTATTGATTAAAAAAGTGTTTGCCAATATAGTTACAAAACTGAGGCACCACACATACAAGAGGGTAAATCAATCATAAAATATATACTTGTTCTACAAGAATGCTGCAGTAAAGATAGAGGATATGGTAGAAAATACCCTGATGAAGGTGATACCGAAACGCGCATCTGGGTGGGCACCGGACATGTAACATTTCCTGGTCCCTTACACAGGTAATATCTACTTTACTACACACTGTTGCAGTCTTTTATGAGCATTACCCTGTTGCTCATAAAATGCAGTCAGTAGAGATATATTTACCTGGCTTTCCCACTTTCTCTATGATTACACACTATGTGTTATTTACAGCTATTTACAGTTATTTACAGTTTTTGTAGTGAACCACTAACCCTGCTATGCAAATATATCTAGCTGTGTGCTTATATATGCACACTGATGCCCTTTTCTTCCTTCTGCAGTTCTAACCCCCCTTTATTGACTTTCAATTACACTTAGCACTTTAGGGTCATTTGCAATACTTCAATACATTTGTATTTAATATACATTGAACACTGTTTTGACATATATTTCTTTTTGCATTTTTTTACCTTATTTTTTATATCATATCCTCTATTTTTACTTCAGCATTCTTGTAACAATCTCCCTGTGGTATACAATAGACCAAGTGTATGTGTAATGATTGAATTACCTTACACAATCTTTTTTTTTTGCACCTTATCCCTTTATAAAGAATTAATCTTTTGAAAAACTTTTTAAAATTTTAATGCTAAGCAATCATTTAAGATTAAAATAAAAACAATTTGTATACTGACACTTTAGCAATTTTTGCACAGTCCAGATCTATGTTTGGCTTTCACCATCTACTTGCAGTAATTTTTTTCCATCTACAGATTATTTTGTATGCACTTGGCACTCTTTTAGATCTTTACTTATACAAAAAAAATAGAATTTTATGTATTAGAAAATTATTATTATTATTATTATTATTATTATTATTATTATTATAAAAATAATAATGCTCAAATGATTTTACTATGTCCGGTATCTGGAGCACCATAGTATAAGTTTTTTACTTTTACTTATAATTCAATTGTATCTTAATAAAAATTAATTGTTTTAGGCCTTATAAAGTTATATTGAAGAACTTTGTAAAGGCAATGAATAGAAAGATTGTGTATTCTCTCATCTTAAAATATTGCTTCTATACTTAAATATCTTCATAATTTAATGCAATTTAGAGGTATAAAACAACAGCATTTTATACATGTTTTATGCAACAAGTCTTTAACCTGTAATATACTTATTTTTTAAAGCCAAAACTTCTTGTACCTCATTTACACATGAGACATCACATTATAAAAGATCTTACCAATACCTGGTTACAAATTCAACTTAATGCAGGATACAGAAACGAATAGTGGTATATGGCGGAGGTAGCCCAAATAAAAAATACTGATGAACTTCAGCTGCTCATTGGTCTAACATCCATTGCTGGGGTGATTGCTTATTAATATAAATTAACAGTAGAGATGACCAGATCTGTCGATATTACACTTTGGCAAATCACATGGATTTTATTATTTATCATGCTGTGGACTATATCTGGATCCATGAGAATAATAAATGTAAACAGAAAAAAAAAAATATACCTAACCGCTCACCTGTCCTGCAAACCCTTGATGACTGAGTACAGTCCTTGATGCCTCTTCTTTTGACCTGTGTTAAAGGGTTGGCGCCAATATTAATTATTATCGCCGATAAGCTGACTTGGTAATAATTAGGGATGGACGAGCATGCTCGTCGGTACTCATTGCTCGCCCAAGCATCTCAGTACTCGAAATACTCGGCGAGCGTTGAGTACCGGCGAGATGTTTGGGCACATACTCGACTGCCCTTCCCTGCATGTTAGCGCTCTTTACAGAGTCAGCCCACATGCAGGGATTGGTTGCCACACACTATAATGTCATAGCCATGTTGGTTGTGGCATTACAGTGATTGGCTGGCCGCACAGCATCATCAGGTCTATGTAAGACCTGACGGCGCTGTGCTCATCACTCTGACCCACAGTCAGCTAGTGTAGGGAGAGGTGCTGCTGAGATAGGGACAGATTTAGTGTGTGTTTTAGGTAGTGTAGTTACTAGATCGGGTACACAATCCATCTAAACAAACAGCCCTTTTCAGGACTAATCCAGCTGTATACAGGCAGTGTATATAGGCAGGCAGGGTATATAACAGAGTGCAAATAGGCAGCTGGGGATTGGGGCAGCCCGTACCTGCCTTCTGTACCTGGATAGCATACAAAAATATGGAGAAGGCCACGTTTTTTTTTGTTTTAGTTTTAGATTTAGTTTTAGAATCCGAAGTACATGGTGGCCCAAGCTTTCTGGCCCCACCTGCTGTGAATTGCAGTCCGCAGCCGCCTCAGAAAATGACGCGTTCATAGAAACAACATCTTCTGACGCTGTATATATATATATATACAGCCTATATATATATCTACTCAATACCACACAAAAAGAACAATACTTTAATAACACAAAACCTAAAATATTCTATGAATTCCCACCACATCACACGTACACAATTGTCCACCCAATAATACTGAAACTCACTTTCCCTATGAAGACAAAGGGGTTAATGCAGCAATGCAGGGGGAACACAGCAATGTAATCTGGAAGGAGCAAAGCAAAGGTTAATCATACTTAGACTCCAAGAATGACACAATGAGCTGCTCCTGATGATGGGGCACTGGAGGTGGACTGAGTGGATGGAGAGGCTTCTCTTCCAGTGTGTTGAGACACTGGGACATGGAGAAGCTTTGGAGCAGTAGGAGAACGGGAGGCTCAGAGATAGCCTCAGAGGGGACAGGGACAGGAGGAATGGATTTATGTGTATAGAGGATCTGAGAAAAGTAAGAGAAGAAAAGAACTGAGAAAAAGAAACTGTAGAAGAGACAATATGACAGCGAGGACAGAGAAGAGAACTGAACCAGACCTCTCTCTGCCAGATATGTTAAACCTGGCAGACCAATCCCTGTGTTATGCATAATAATTAAACAATCAGGATACCTGCACATATGTTTGCATCATTAATATACCTGCAATTTCTACTGTACACTACTGTTCTCACTGATCCACTTGTCTGACATGTTTGATGGACAGTTGGGCATCTCTTTTAATATGCCCTGGTTATCCATTTATCTATCTATCTATCTATCTAGCTATCTATTATATAAAAACATGTATAGGCATGCATAATAATATTTTGAGACACTTACCTCTACACCCTGTCACATAGCATACATTCTCTTCAACATCTGTTCCACAGACTGCAAATTCCACTTAGACTAGGTATCTGATGTCACTTAGTCAGAAAATGTGGTGTGGCAGAGGGCTGGGCAGTGGACAAAAAGTTGCAGCAGTAGTCGGAGAGGTAAGCAGCTGGCAAAAGGTTGTAAAAAATTCCTATACCTCACTGCTCATCTTTCTGATCACCTCTACATCTTTCTGCCTTCTGTCCGGTCACTCACATGTTCATTGTGCCTCAATACTGAAGCTTATTAGAGACCAGAAATACAAGCCAGAGATGTAGTTCGATGGAGGTGCAGATAACTAGAAAGCAGGAAGTGAGCAGCAAGGGTGGCAGGAAAAGTTAGTGAGAGGTATTTTTTATATTATTTATTTTGCTAGCCCTCTGTTATTCAGTGAGATGGTAACTGCAGTCTTTTTGCTGAATTTGTTTGGAGAGACTATCCAAAAATCAATATTCGCCAGAATTAATTTGCCTAGCTCTATAGCTGAGTTCACACAACCATATTTTGTCCATCAGAGAAAAATAGTTCGAGCATGAATCTAACTCTGTTCAGAGTATGATAAGAGTTTGATCAGGTGGGATCCATTTTTCTCGGTAGTGGGGAGAAAAAAAAATATTTTTACACCTTCTCAATTATGCCATGAAATTTGGACTGCACTTGGAAGTCATCTCTATTTATGGACTGATTTTTTTATTGGATCCTTAGGCGGGCTTTGCACGTTGCGACATCGCAAGCTGATGCTGCAATGTCGCAAGCGATAGTCTCCGCCCCCGTCGCAGGAGCGATATCTTGTGATTCATGGCGTAGCGAACATTATCGCTACGCCAGCTTCACATCAACTCACCTGTCTTGCGACGTCGCTCTTGCCGGCGTCCCGCCTCCTTCCTAAGGGGGCGGGTCGTACAACGTCAGAGTGACGTCACATGGCAGGCGGACAATCAAAGCGGAGGGGCGGAGATGAGCAGGATGTAAACATCCCGCCCACCTTCTTTCTTCCGTATAGCCGGCGGCGGCAGGTAAGGTGATGTTCCTCGCTCCTGCGGCTTCATACACAGCGATGTGTGCTGCTGCAGGAACGAGGAACAACAATGTACCTGTCGCTGCACCGGCATTATGGAAATGTCGGAGAATACACCGATGATACAATAACGATGCTTTTGCGCTCGTTAATCGTATCATCTAGGATTTACACACTACGATGTTGAAAGTGACGCCGGATGTGCGTCACTTTCGATTTGACCCCACCGACATCGCATGTGCGATGTTGAAACTTGCAAATCCGCCCTTAGACTTGAATGAGCCATCCAAATCTTAGAGGTAAATTGTGCAAGCTTCATGTTTTTTTTACTCTGACCACTTGCCATTTTGAAAAAAATTGGACCTGTGCTCTACCTCATTGAATAGAAGTGACGGCTGAGAGAAAAAAAGCATAACAAGGCCTTACCCAACTGACAAATAAAAGGGATTAGAGAATGTGCTCACCTTATGGGGTTATCTGTCACACAACCAGATTCAAAGCATGAATCTGGTTGAATCAGCTGCTGCAGAGTCTACGAGCTAAAAAAGTTGAATTAGATCAGGAACAAAGTTGATGTGGAACTGTTCCTGTAGAAAAACTGAATGAAGGTTGTTTTATTCTACATGTTTCTAAGTGTCATCCCATTTCTTCATCAGGAAATCCACCAATATGATCTTGGTATACATTGGTGGATCTCCTTACGAAGAAGTGGGGAGACACTTCAAAATGCATTCAATAAAACCACCTTAAGACTGGTTTCACATCAGTGGTATTTTGCCGCACTGCCGGATCCGGCACAAATTCAGTACAGTTCAATACAGTTGAATCGCAGCTAGATATGGTCACATGCGGCCACGGCCTCATGTGACAGTGTGACGCACTGGACTAGCCAGGTAGTCACAGACATACCAACATACACCCCCCCACCCTAGACAGTAACAACAGTCAGACAAAAAAACCTTGTTGCCTCCCTCCAGGGACTGATGTCCACACCAGGTGGGGCGGACCTAGGCGGTTGGCCCCACACACCGAGGAGTTCACAGGCCTGGAGGCGGGAAAAGCAGTAGATGAGTTTAGGAGGTGAAAGTAGGAGGATACGAACTGCAAGTATCTGGGTCAGAGCCCAGGCACTGACAGCAAGGTTGGCAGACAGTGGTTGCCATCTGCAGGAGTTAGTGGAACTCTGCAGAGCCGTAGGACCGGGGCTGGGCGGTAGCCCACTGGTACCGAACTGGGAGCGGAGTGAAGCTAAGCACACAGACAGGGCCATCGGACCCCGACCAGGCTTGGAGCCACCATCAATAGTCAAATCCGAGTGTGGCAGGAACCCCAGGGGTTCCCCAACAACCAAGTCCCGACAGAAGGCAACAGTCCACACCGTGAGGATATACAGCCACCACCACAGGCTAGAGATCCAAGGGCCAGCGCCTGCGGGCAAAACGGGCTCCTACGGCACCTATACGCTGGGGAGGAGACAACCGGTGGGCAACTACAGGAGTCGGAACATTTCTAACAGGTGCAAGGAAAGACAACCACCATCAGCCGTCCGGGGAGAGCACAACAACACTGAAGACGGCTGCGGGACCCGTCCATCTGGCCGTTTTGGTTTACCAGAGACTCTGTCAGTGATTGTCTGAGTAAGTACACCAGTGCCGTCCAGCACCGCGCCGCGCTGTCCCCTGCAACCCTGCACCCCAGCCAACCAGCCTCCCCGTTACACCACCGGGCCCCGGGATCACCTACCCCCCTACCCACGGAGGGGACAACATCCTAGCTGCTCCCTACCATCCTTCCCGGGATCCCTGTCACCAGCAGCGGTGGTGCCATCATCACCACGTCCCGTTGGTGGCGTCATGAACAATCTCCCCCACCCAAACTATCCCTTTTCACTCACAGGTGAGGAGCACTGCTCGAGTCCCCGGGTCCGGCCCACCGCTCGAGCCACTGAGCAGCAGCAGCAGAAGCCCCGGACTCGAGCGTGGCGAGCGCGTCCCCTCCGCCCGCGACAACAGCATGTTACCTTGCCTTGAGCGATTCCATTGAACTGTATTGCATTGTACCGCATTTGTGCGGCAGTGCAGCAAAATACCGCTGATGTGAAACCAGCCTAATTCAGTTTTCCTGGATTTATGTCATATCATCAGGAGCGCAGCAACATTCCACATCAACTTTGTTCCTGATCTGCCTCATTGAATAACATTGGTCTGAGTATGATAGGATTTTTTTGATGAGTAGCTCTCGGACTGAAAATTCGGTCACTTGCACGAGCCCTTACTGTGACCAGACCAAATAAGCACGGTCTCTTTTGTTTTACTATGATGTTTCTGGATTCAATGTCATTTTCAAAGTATCTAATTTTTTACAGGGGCCACCAAAAGTGCCACACTGTTACCGGCGCTGGAAATAGTAAAAACTAAACAAAAATGAGTCCATAATTAGAAGTTGTTTTGCTGTAATTATGATAATTAATTTTATTAAATTAGCCATTGAAAGAAAAATCATCTTCAAATAGTGCCTACATCTTAACATAGTAATAGGCCACCACTTTAACATGACAATTATTAGTTATTTTCATACCTGATTACTTTTAATAGCTATCATTACTATAGTGACTGACGGAGTACACGACATCTCTGCGCACTTTCAGAATAAATTGCAGACATATCGTTAGGCTTATGATTCAGGCTTCTCTTAAATGTCACCTTAAGATTTGATACTATGGTCTTTTTGTTTAAGTGATTAGAAAGCAACAGAAATAGTCACAATGACCTACGCTATTAAGGAACAGTTTACATTGTACATGTACAAGAGGATCGCTATTATTACTGTGTCAATTACATCAACCAAATAAACTTACATATCAATAGCATTAAAGATTAAACATGGAGCGCTAACATCCAGCATGATTGGAGATCTACGGCCCACTGAGCTTATGGGAAACAAGACACCAAGACTTATGTTACATTTTATGTACGACGCTTGCTCTCCAGCAAGCAGAACATATTCCATGACAAGTGTTACTTGTAGATCACCCTTGTCACAACCTCATATGTCTTGAAAAATGTATTCATCTCTTCTGGAACACAATTTCCAAAACACAAGAAGAAAAATTATAACACTTGTGGAGACCTAACTGACAGATATAAAAGTTCAGGGAAGCATGAAATGAATGTTGTATTTCTTCAACTGAAGAATGAAGTCTTTATTTTTTGTCTTAAATACACATTTATACACAACAATGAGAGCATCACAAGTTGTTAGCAGCTCCGACATTGATATGAACAGCACCACCAATATTTTCCGCATCAAGGTTCTAGGGTCATAAGAGATTAGCTTCAAGCCCTCAATCTCTCAGGCCATGAACAGAGAGCAAGGCTTCAATACTACCCAAAGGTTAATTACTTTTCTCAGATGGCCTTTTAAATTGACAACTTAAACCTACCCTAGACCTGGATCCATTAGTGAATCAGCACATGCAATATCGGGACGGACAGATTAAGGCTTACCCATGCCCCTGCATTGAGCAATTTAGCGTGAATATTAATTTAATAGAAATGAGTAAATTACTGTTCAGCACTGTTTTGAAATTGTTTATGTAGAGACAATTATTATTTAATAACTGACGCAGTGCTTTGGCAAACATTAGCATGTTATTAAATACATTTTTTATTATTATTATTATTATTATTATTATTATTTATGATCTATTTAAAGGCGAACAATTTACTTCTCAAATGTAACCATTCTTTCGTCCTTGATACCTTGTGCCACATTTTTTAAAGGTGTCCCATGAACAAAGTACATATTCATTTTTAGATCTTTGAATAATAATATTTTACACAATTCAATGTGCTAAAACATTTTTCCCGTGTTGAGAGAATCTAATATATGTCCCGGCTATGTACCTACAGTGCACAGCAGTGAGTGACCCTAAAAAGCTGCTCCAGCTCATGGCTGGCACATCCTACCACATCTCCTGGACAGGTCAGAAAGCATAAGTCCTTTATAAGGGAGAATACAGACAAAACAGCATGCTATCATGATCCACGAATGACTCTGCTTTGCAGAGACATTGTATATGTTTACATTCCATGTCGTCTGTATTCTCTGGGGTCTGGTCCGGTGGGAGGAGATTATCCTGCCAAGCCTTGGTCTTGGGGTCACACTGTTTTATCTAGGTTCTGTTTCCCTCAGTTCGACGCCAGTTACAGCTCCTGCTTTACAGTGTACGCTCCAGGTCCCTGTAAGTCTGTTCTGATCCTGCCTGCTCTCCAGTCCTCTGTTCCCTGACCTCCGTCCTCCCCATCTCATCTGTCCTCCCTATCTCCCTGACGCGATCACTGTTTAGTGATTCTCTCCTCCTACTGACTTATCCTCCCAGTCTCCAATTTTAACTTGTTTTCTGACCTTGCTCTGTTCCCCTCTGGCTCCTGATGATTCCGCCTGGCTTCTGACCCTCGGCTCTCACATGACTCTGGCTCTGCTTACTCCTCTGTATTTACTTTACTTTCCAGCTTTGATCTTGGCTTGTACAACCATTTTATTGTATACTTGCTTGGATGCTAGTGACATCTAGTGGGCTTACACCTAACTACACGTAGTGGCTCCACATCTCGCCAGAGTACTGGCTCCCCCTGGTGGTAGCTTCACACATGCACTCAATTCTTGATACTTTCTGAGGTAACACATTTCTCTGTTGTATCACAAAAATGAATGTTTCTGCCATGTTACCAGTGCTGTGAGTTTATCATAAAGCAAATAAGTGACATAAAGCTAAGTAGCGGCTGGAGCTCCTATGTCAATGACTTGACTTATGACTTATGAAAGGTCAGAGGGCTAAAACATTGCAGAAACACTACTCTTGTATTACTTAAAAGGGTTGTCTGGTCTAAAATGATAAATCTTCCATCACTCTATTTGACTGGAGACTTATGGATCCCTCTAGCACATGCACTGCATGATCCAATGATTTGCCAATTTCTAAGCTGGGAATGGCCGTCCTGTGATCGCAATTGTGCAATATGTATGTGCTCTACCAGCATAGTCTATTGAAAAAGGTCATGTCTACTAGATGGTCATGCCCATTATTTGGTGAGGAACAGCATAATTGCACAATTGCGGTCAATTGACCGCAATTCCCAACTCTGAAACTGATGATACATGTTGCGCACAGTGTGTGCACTTGGAGGATTTATAAGTCTGCTATCACATAGAGTGGCACATAGAGTGACTATAGACTTATCATTTTAGCCTGGACAACCCTTTTAGGGCAAGGAATTATATTACCTGTGGCAGGGAAAGGAGTTACATCAGAATGCAGCTGTTCTAAGCCCCTCACTTTTCATAATTAACTTATGCCTTTTTCCCTGACCAGGAGATGTGATATGAGCTGACTATGATCTTGACCACTTCTGGATGGTTGAACATAGCAAATAACAGTACATAGCAAGGGCACATTTATAAGATTTTCTTAGCAAAATAATTTTTAACACATCGAGTCGTGGAACTGTTATTATTGTAAGATTTAAATATTAATATGTACTTAATTCGTGGGAAGACCCTTGATACAGGTAAAATATATCTTTGTACCGTGTTAGCCAGTAGAGATAAAAAATTGTTTAAGAGCTGAAAGTCCTCAGTGGTTGATACCTTTTAATGGCTAACTGTAAAGATGGTAATAATAGCAAGCTTTTGAGAGTACATAGGCCTCTTCTTTAGGCTCAGTATAACACAAAATCTGAAGAGTCACATATTTATACACAACATGACATAGAATGGAGCAGTAAAGAAGACAAGTTATGTGAAGCAGAACTATCACTATTGCAAGAGGACAAACTGTTGTAGCCATAAATATTGGTGCAGTTCAGTGTGAAAGTTTTATTGTCCTCTGATTGGGGTCTAGTCCAGAGCTGGGATTGTTTAAAAGAACTGAAGTCCTCAGTGGTCGATACCCTTTTAAGTGTTTTAGACACTTATTCTGCTTCGGCAAGTCAGTGTGGCTTTAAGAAGAAGTTTTTTTTCAGGTGGCCTGGATTTAGATAAACCAATTGGGGCAAAATTCTGGTACAACAAAACCCAAAAGCACTGCTTGAAGATAAATGGACCAGGAGATGGTGTGAAGTTTATTATCTAAATTTGTGCAAAATTGTGCTAACTTCTGAGATACACTTCTTGATCTTGAATAAAAATCAAATCAACAGTAACTTTTTAATTATTGGTTGATGTTTTAGTTTAATCATAATATTTATTCACTTATATAGCGCCATTAATTCCATAGCGGTTCACATACATCATCATCACTGTCCCCATTGGGGCTCACAATCTAAATTCCTCATCTGTATGTCTTTGGAGTGTGGGAGGAAACCGGAGAACCTGGAGAAAACCCACAAAAACATGGGAAGAGCATACAAACTACTTGCAGATGTTGTCCTTGGTGGGATTTGGAACCAGGACTCCAGCGCTGCAAAACTGCAGTGCTAACTACTGAGCCATCGTAATTTGAAGATCTTGGGGTCTGGTGTAAAATCTTTGCCTTGGACAACCATAAAAGCACTCTGGCTGTCCGTTTATGTTACAGAAAGGTTTTTTAATACTCCTATATATGGACCACGTACCGTGGGCCCACATCAACTGCATTATTTGCACTTTTTTCTTTGTTTTTCTTTATATATTTTGTTTATTTATGCTCAACATGAAATTTAATATCACTATATCTAGAATATTATATTACATTTGTATGGTAATCGCCTATTTTCTTCTGTTGTATCCACCATAAGTTTTTGGTCATACTCTAGACTAATTATAAATCACTATGATATCAATCACTAAAGTGGAATGCTTTGCCTATTCTTCTTGAAAAATATTTAAAAATTGACAATAAGGTCCTACTTTACCCCTGCAATTTGCGACTGTCACAACATTTTTTGGTCCTTGTCCAATAGGCACTGACAGTGTCATGTTAAGATTTGAATAATAACACCTAGTTGTAAATGTGTTTTCATAGATTTTCTAGAGCAGAAAGATACACATTATATAAAAGTTACATGCACCTGCCCATTTCAGTGGCACCGCCTGACTATCTAAGTTGTATGTGGGCCACTTCATTATCACCTGAATAATCATGTTATGGGAGATAAGAATCTGGTAGTCAATATTGCAATCCTTTTCCATATCCAGTAAGGAAGAAAACAGGTGGCACTCACCCTTTTTTTTTTAAAAAAAAATCTTTATTTCATCCAAAACTTAAAATTACACAGTAGGGATGCAGGAGACGTCTCAGGTGATGATAAAATCACAGGGTAGGGATGTGGAAGACCTCTCAGACCACAGTGAGGTTTTGCTCACAGTGGCACCTCGTCGGGTCCTGACTGACATGTTGTCAGGACCCAACAAGGTGCCACTGTGCATGAAACGGTTATTGTCCTCTGAGACGTCTCCTATATTACGTTTTAAGTGGAGCTAGTTATGCGTTTGGTCTCTGATGCCGGACAACTTTTTGCTTTGTGGATTTATTACAATCCTTTTGTTTTCAGGATAGAGGAAAAACCCTGTGCCTAATAAATCATGAATGCTTAGCTGAAAATGGTGGAATCATGATTATTGGGGATATCGGGAGTGATAGCCATGGACAGAACATATGTTTGGCTTTTTCATGTGAATAGCCAGCTTTACTGGGGACATCACAATGTATAGTTTTAGAAAATGTTCTTCTTGTTCTTCTTGAGTGGATGGAGAAGTGGAGGAGTTAACACCGCGCTAGCAAAGTCATGAATCAGACAGAAATAATTGAAGGTGATCTTATTCTACATGTTTCGGAGGCTATGACTCCTACTTCAGGACAAATCCCAAATATCTAATGATGATAATTATATTTGTGATTTTTTCCTGAAGAAGGAGTCATAGCCTCCGAAATGCGTAGAGTAAAATCACCTTCAGTAATTTCTGTCTGATCCATGACTTTGGTAGTGCAGTTTTAACCCCTAAACTTCTCCATCCACGCTGTATCTACATCACGGGGACTGCTGCGGCCAAGATTTTTCATGCTAATATGGTAGTTGTTATTGATCACAACCCATTAAGTTGAGCAATTCCCTGTTTGTCATCCTTCTAGCCCACAAGGATAAGACCCCATATTGCGCCTCTTGTCTTTTCAGCAATTTTTTTCTGAGAAAATGTTCTTCAAAACAGTTTTTTAATGGGGAATTTAAAAGCAGAAGGCTGCGGGAAAGGTAAGCGCACATGCGCAGGATCTGATGGAGCTGAGGTGACGACACTCATGTAAATCCATGGTATCACGCCCACAGGGGCGTGATACCATAGAAAGTTTGCAAACGCCTACAGGGCGATGCGACACCCAGGGGACTAGAGCCTATTGTATTTACATAGGGAATATGTAAGCAATAAAAGTTTTTTTTTTTACATTCATAATACACATTATTACAACACAGGGATGGGTAGGAAGGGGTTACTAGGCTACACACCACCCTGCTTATAGGTCAGAATGCATATGGGACCTGACAGGTTCTCTTTAAATTAAAAAGTTAAGCTGGAAAAAAACTCCAACAGAAAAAATTCCAGTGGAATAGTAACCAAAGATATCTAAAGCACCCGCCCCCGTCGGTTGTGCGTGACGGGCAAATCGCTGCCCGTGGTGCACAATATCATTAGGAGCCGTCACACGGACTTATCTGCCTAGCGACGTCACTGTGGCCGGCGAACCACCTCCTTTCTAAGCGGGCAGTTCGTGCGGCGTCACTACGGCGTCACTAAGCGGCCGCCCAATAGAAGCGGAGGGCCGGAGATGAGCGGCCATAACATCCCGCCCACCTCCTTCATTCCTCATTGCCGGCGGATGCAGGTAAGCTGTAGTTCGTCATTCCCGAGGTGTCACACATAGCGATGTGTGCTGCCTCGGGAACGACGAACAACCTGCGTCCTCAACAATCAACGATTTTTTGAAAAGGAATGACTTGTCAATGATGGATGATTTGGTATTTGCCATCGTTAACCGTCGCTCGTTAGTATCACATGCAACGACGCGCTAATGATGCTGGATGTGTGTCACGGAATCCGTGACCCCGGCGATATATCGTTAGATACGTTGTTGCGTGTAACGGGGCCTTAAGAGAGAAGACACGTAATATAATATACAATTCTAATCACTAAATTTGAAACTCCACAGTATGTGCTGCATGTCTTAGCATTAGAAAATATTAATTTGCCATCAGGCTTAATCAAAAAAGAGTAAACAATATTTTTCCAAAACATCATTTGTATTAATCAGATTTATTTGTTTGACTTGGCATTTCATTTGATCATAGGTTTAGAATGATGAATCTGATACACTGAAGGATGAGATTAATTAAATTTGATACATTTTAGCAATGAAATCCAATTTAGTGAAGGTGATATAATGAAAATTTGAAATGATGAAAGTGATGGCTCATTGGTAACTCCATTTCTAGTAAAGTGAAATACGATACCAGGTAAATTGTTCACTGGAATGCAGTGAATAATGTAAGTGATTTACATTTTTTGCACCATGGAATTAAAATCGTCAATAGAGTTGATCAGTATGCAGGAAGCGTAGACCATTAGGATATGTAACATGATCAAAAACTGTGCGTTGACATTTTAAAAACAGAATGTTTACTTAAGCAATTTGTCTTTCTGCGCAGTATCTGCTGAATGATATGTTAATGTTATCCCCCCATGTTGTCGTACCAAAGATAGTTTGTGACTGACAGGATACTGTATGTGCTACGATCAGAATATATAATAGAAACCAGGAGAGCTAGCATTACTAAAAACAGGAGGTGAACTACCTACACTACAGTCACAGTCATCATTATATACTCTGTGGTCTAGCAGCAGTGAGAAGCTGCCAGAGACGATGACTTCTTACTAGAGTTGAGCGCAGTTCGCGGTTCTCCAGTTCGCAGTTCGAGTGATTTTGGGGGATGTTCTAGATAGAACTAGAACTATCGAGCTTTTTGCTAAAGCTCAATAGTTCTAGATACGTTTGAGAACAGTTCTAGCAGCAAAAATCAGGGCTTTTTACAGCTACAGTGTGCAGGAGCCATCGCTGGCAGCCTGCCAGAAGCTGGTAACCAAGATAAACATCGGGTATCCAAGCAAAGCGCTTTGGTTAGTAACCCGATGTTTATCCTAGTTACGTGCAGGAAGCCCACACTTCCCCGCTCAGCTCGCTCCGCCCCATCCTGCATGCGGCATGTACACATACATACATACACACACACACACACACACGTCCGTCATCCTGGCACTCTGCACACATGGTCCCGCTCGGCTTACCTGCGGTGATGAAGTTCCGACCTCAGCGCTGTCACTGTCGTCCATGGCCGCCGCTTGTCACATCACCTTCTCTTGCTTCCGACCCGAGACTGACTAGCGGTGACGTCACGGGCCTCTCGCGATACTTGGCTGTAAAGGAAGCGGTCATTGAACTCAGTGACAGGGGCTGTCAGCAGTGCAGGAGATCAGCGCAGGTAATGTACCTCGCTGACAGCAGCACTTGTCATGCCCTGCAGTGACCTGGGCTGACCCATTGATGTTAGCTCAGGTCACTGCACTGCTCTCCCAGCCAATGGGGAACATCCTGCTCTTCATTGACTGGGACAGTGTGGATCGTCATGGCAACCCTTTGGATTACACCAGACCTGGATTTGTTTTTCTTTCTAATAAATTGGTCAAAGAGGGAATGTATTGGGGAGTATTTTTTCAAATAAAAATGTGTTTGTCATCTATTTTTTTTTATTACTGACTGGGTTGGTGATGTCGGGTATCTGATAGACGCCTGACCTCACCAACCCCAGGGCTTGATGCCAGGTGACATTACACATCTGGTATTAACCCCATATATTACCCCGTTTGCCACTGCACCAGGGCGCGGGATGAGCTGGGGCGAAGCACCAGGATTGGCACATCTAATGGATGCGCCACTTCTGGGGCGGCTGCGGCCTGCTATTTTTAGGCTGGGGAGAGTCTAATAACCATGGACCTCCCTAGTCTGAGAATATCAGACCCCAGCTGTCTGCTTTACCTTGGCTGGTGATCCAATTTTGTGGTGACCCCTACGTGTTTTTTTTTTTTAATTATTTATTTAATTTAAAATAACAGCGTATGGTGCCCTCAGTTTTGGATTACCAGCCAAGGTGAGGTTGCCAGCTGTGGTCTGCAGGCTGCAGCCGTCTGCTTTACCCTAGCTGGCTCCTTCAGTTTTTTTGCAGTACACAAAAAAAACGGAAGGCACACGGATGACAAACAGATGACATACGGGCCGTCTACGGAACGGAAACGGATGCCACACGGATGCACCCGTGAAAAAAAACAGACTGTTAATTGCAGACCGCAAAAATGGATCGGTCGTGTTAATATAGCCTTATTCTGATCTGCCGTTTATAAACAGCAGTCAGAAATAAGTGAATAACACCCCCCCAGCGTCAGAAAATCTCCGGGGTTTCAGGGCTAGCTGAGACCCTGGAGATCGTGATTCAGTACAGTTTTTCCGGTCCCCGCTCACGTGATCACAGGTATACACCGTACACCGATGATCACGTTACAGTAAATGACAGCGCCGGTAAAAAAATATTTATCTCCCATCTGGCATGAACAAATATGATAAATCTCCTCCCCAGTCCCCTCCGGTCCCCCGGTGTCACCAAAGTGCCCCCCGATGCCCTCCCAGAAATCCAAGATGGCCGCGCGCACAGCAGCGCGCCGGCCGCATTCACCCTACTCCTCTGATTTCTGTCGCATGTGCCATGACACATGCGACAGAAAACTCCTCCCCAGGCCCTGCCAGGTCACCCCCTATAACCCCACCGGTGTTCCCCGGTGTCCCACGGTACCTGTACAGCGTTAATCCCCCCACAGCCCTCTCCTTCACAATAGACGGTGCCGCATGCACAGAGCGGCTGTCAGCTCAGCTTCCTGTGTTCAGACACAGTGAGTGGTGGTTATGCATCTGTAAGCTAAGTGGGCGGCACGGTGGCTCAGTGGTTAGCACTGCAGTCTTGCAGCGCTGAGGTCCTGGGTTCAATTCTCACTAAGGACACCATCTGCAAGGAGTTTGTATGTTCTCCCCGTGTTTGCGTGGGTTTCCTCCGGGTACTCCGGTTTCCTCCCACACTCCAAAGACATACAGCGCTATGGAATTAATAACGCTATATAAATGAATAAATTATTATTATTTCTGTATTGCCCTGCTCATGAGGTAAGGAACATAATTGATCAGGAGAGCTATATACTACATTTCCAAATGGAGGGATTTGCTTTTATAGTTTCCCTGCTGAACGACTACCAAACATGAGAGTCCGTTATACGCCACAAGAAAACACATCTAAATAGCAAGCTCTGTTAAGTATTCATTCAGCTGGATAACTGGACTTAAAGGGGTATTCCATCTCCAAGATCCTATCCCCAATATATATTAGGTGGAATAGCAATAATATCAGCAAATACCAATATTTGGAAATGTAGAATATTTCTCCTGATTAGGCATGCCCTTACCTCATGAGCAGAGCATTGCAGCTTTGGTAGCAACCATTACGACATGGACTCTGCTGCTGTGGACCCGGGGAGAGTGAGTGCAGATTCATTGCACCCACACTCCTCACATGAAGGATCTGCACTCCTAGAAAATGGGGGATACGTTCCCTGAGTGTCTCCCCCCATATTCTAGACGGTCCAGAGTCGTCGTGGGACCTTTTTATTTTTTTTCTTACAATAAATTGGTGAAAGAGGAGATGTTTTGGGGACTGTTTTTTCAAATAAATTTCTTTTGTCAATTTTTTTTTTTGTTAGTACTGACAGTTTATGATGTTGGGTATCTAATAGACGCCATGACATCACAAACTGCTGGGCTTGATGTCAAGTGACCTTACAGCTAGTATCAACCTAATTTATTACCCCGTTTGCCACTGCACCAGGGCACGGGATGAGCTGGGGTGAAGCGCCAGGATTGGCACATCTAATGGATGCGCCACGTCTGGGGTGCCTGCGGCCTGCTATTTTTAGGCTGTGAAGGCCCAATAACTATGGACCTTCCCACCCTGAGAATACCAGACCACAGCTGTCCGCTTTACCTTGGCTGGTGATCCAATTTGGGGGGGACCCTACTTTTATTGTGTAATTATTAATATTTATAAAATAATTATAAAAAAAGAGCCTGGGGGGACCTCCACATTGGATCCCCAACCACGGTAAAGCTGCCAGCTGTGGTTTTCAGGCTACAGCCGTCTGCTTTACCCTAGCTGGCTATCAAAAATGGGGGGACCCAACGTCATTTTTTTTTTTAACTATTTTTTAAATAGAAAAAAATTAATGGGCTTCCCTGTATTTTGATTGCAAACCAAGGTAACGGCAGGCAGATGGGGGTGGCAACCCATAGCTGTCTGCTTTATCTGCGCTGAGAATCAAAAATACCACGGAGCGCTACGTCATTTTTTTTAAAGATTTATTTTTACAGCACTGTGATGTCCAGCAATCAAAATACAGGGAAGCCCATTTTGTTTTTAGTTATTTAAATAAATAATTAAAAAAAATATATATGGGCTCCCGCTGCATTTTTTGTATTGCTAGCTAAGGGTAATCCAAGCAGCTACTGGCTGCTAACCCCCACTGCTTCGTGTTACCTTCACTGGCAATGGAAAATCCAGGCAAGCATTTTTTATTTTTTTTGCCAAAAAACTACGAAAAAAGGAGGTGAGCTTCGCCATATTTTTGTATGCTAGCCAGGTATAGCAGGCAGGTGCTGGAAGAGTTGGATACAGCGCCAGAAGATGGCGCTTCTATGAAAGTGCCATTTTATGAGGCGGCTGCAGACTGCAATTCGCAGCAGTGGGGCCCAGAAAGCTCAGGCCAACCTGTGCTGCGGATTCCAATCCCCAGCTGCCTAGTTGTACCTGGCTGGACACAAAAATGGGGCGAAGCCTACGTCATTTGTTTTCTAATTATTTCATGAAATTCATGAAATAATAAAAAAAGGGCTTCCCTTTATTTTTGGTTTCCAGCCGGGTACAAATAGGCAACTGGGGGTTGGGTGCAGCCGTAACTGCCTGCTGTACCTGGTAGCATACAAAAATATGGCGAAGCCCACATAATTTTTTCAGGGGGCAAAAAACTTCTGCATAAAGTCCTGGATGGAGTATGCTGAGCCTTGTAGTTCTGCAGCTGCTGTCTGTCTGTCTGGAGAAGAGCAGACAGCAGCTGCAGAACTACCAGGCTCAGCATACTCCATCCAGGACTGTATGCAGAAGTTTTTTGCCCACCAAAAAAACGACGTGGGCTTCGCCATATTTTTGTATGCTAGCCAGGTACAGCAGGCAGCCACGGGCTGCCTCCAACCCCCAGTTGCCTATTTGTACCCGGCTGGGAACCAAAAATATAGGGAAGCCCGTTTTTTTTAATTATTTCACTTATTTCATGAAATAATTAAAAAACAAATGACGTGGGCTTCGCCCCTTTTTTGTGTCCAGCCGGATACAACTAGGCAGCTGGGGATTGGAATCCGCAGCACAGGTTAGCCCGAGGTTTCTGGGCGCCTCTGCTGCGAATTGCAGTCCACAGCCGCCCCAGAAAATGGCGCTTTCATAGAAGTGCCATCATCTGGCGCTTTATCCAACTCTTCCAACAGCCCTGAAGCCGGGTGGCTTCTTGGGTAATAATGAGTTAATACTAGCTTTGTTTTACTAGCTAGTATTAAGCCAGAGATTCTTAATGTCAGGCACGTTTGACCCGGCCATTAAGAATCTCCAATAAAGGGTTAAAAAAAAGACACCACACAGAGAAAAAATACTTTAATAGAAATAAATACAGAGACACATTAGAGACTCCATCTTTATTACCCCCTGACAGCCCTCCACGATCCATGGTCTTCTGTCTTCCTCGTTCAACAAATGCAGCTCTGCTCCATCACTGCTTCATGGGGGAAGACACTGCTGCTCCCCATGCAGCCTTCACTCCGTGAGTGATCAGTGCTGCTGGCTGTCAGCGGTAACGCTGACAGACGCGTTACCATAGCAACGGTGCTCCCGGAGCCGCGGTTAGCGGTGACGTCACCGCTAACTGCGTTGCTATGGCAACGGTGATCTCCGTTAATGACCGGCTGTGTCAGCCACTCCCTAATGGAACGGGGAGTCGACCGTGTGCTAGAGCATGTCGCCGGTACACGGCGATACACAAATGTGCACCGTGTACCAGAGAGATGCACTCGCAGGTCCTACATGATGTGTCATAGTCATGTGACCAGTCTGTAGCCAATGAGAAAATAGCCACGTGACTGGTCACATGGCTATTTTGACGTCACAATAGGTCCTGCATCACTGCTGGCAGTGCTGGTCACCGGGAGGATTCAGCGATCATCGGATGGAATAGCGGCAGGAGACAGAGTGCAGGAGGGATCGCGGGGACCGGAAAGTGTTATGGCAATGTTTATTAACTGTTTGTGTACATTTATCATGCATTTTTATGTGTTTGTGATTGCCTCCCATTATATCCTATAGGTTCGAGTTTGGTTCGTCGAACGTTCGACGAACCGAACTCGAACGAGACCTCCGTTCGGCGAACCGAACTCGAGCTGAACCACGCCCAGTTCGCTCATCTCTACTTCTTACACCCCTAACAGAAATTTGGACTCTGTTGCAAAAATACCCTTGTGTTTTAGCTGCAGACATTCCATTTCTGATCCTAATAGAATATACTGTATGAGACCCAATTTCATAGTTTAAAGTACTCTCAGAAAATATATTTGTGCTGATTCGGATATGCTATATTTTTATGATTATAAGACACACTTTTCCTCCCCAAAATTTGGGAGAAAAATGAGGGGTGTGTCTCATAATACGAATGCAGCTTACTGGGGGTGGTGGAGAGGGGTCACAGGAGACAGGGGAGATCCTGTGGGCTGCAGGAACTGTGCTGAGGGCCTACTGCAGGCAGCAGATTTTGATGTCGACTTACTGTAGGTGGCGGGTTATGCTGGGCACTGTGCTGAACACTGTGTTGCGGCCGGTGGGGCAGGGGCCGCCATTCTGAAAATGTCGGCATTGCAGGCTTCAAATATTGGCTCTCCATAATGGGCACTTGTGCAGATGGAGCTCTCAGCTAAGATATCTTCTCCGCATGCGCTGCCTCCAGCCCATAAAGTCCCTGCAATGGAGTTAAAGAAAATGGAGCGTGCGTAGATGAGATCTCAACTTATCATCGAGCTGAGAGCTCTATCTGCAAACGGGCCCACTCTGGGTGCCATTTTTTTGAAGCCTGCACTGCTGACAGCTTCTGGATGCTCCATTTGCTTCACAGTGCCTGCAGTAAATATCTCGGATACCCACTGCACTGCCCGCAGCATTGCCCTACTGCACCACCACCCCTGCCTCCTATGACCCGCTCCAGCGCTCCAGCATCGCTGCCGCCCCCTCCGGAAAAAGAGCACCAGATTATAAGATGAATCCCAAATTTTTTCCACAAATTTGAGGTGCATCTTATAATCCGGTGCATCTTATAAAACAAAAAGTACGGTAAAAAAGGATAGAGCTATATGATGCTTGCAGGCAGTGGTGTAACAAGTGTTTGATGGACCCCAGGGCAAAATTGGGACCTAAGACCACCCCCCTAGATGTATAGACCTGTGTAGCATTCTAAATCCTATAAAGACATAGGAGTTACGCTCCCTCAATTATTTAGTTATGGGCCCCATCCTGTTCTAATATACCGTATCCTGGGCCCTTCCTGGTAAATATGTCCCCCATACAGAAATATATATCCCTCATCTTGGGCCCATCTTGCTAAATATATTTCCCATCCTGGTATATACAGAATATACCCCTAATCTGGTAAATATGTCCTCCATCCTGGTATATATGTTCCCATCCTGGTATATACTTTATGTCCCCCATCCTGATATATTTCATTTACAGTGCCTGATGCTGAAGAAATGCACTATTAAATGGTGATAAAGATGAGAGGATCACTTCGATGTGTATGTAATTTGTCATTTTTTTAGGAATTCAGTGAACCTTGTGAAATCAAGCAAAATTATTTGATTTGTACAAATTGCCATAAACAGCTTCTAGCATTTTAAAAAGTTGCAGAATACTCAATCAGCTAGAGAAGGATCATATAGCCAATATAAAAACAGAGAAAGCAAATATAGCAGCAATGCTTAATAAACTTTACATATAGTGTATGAAAGCAAAGCAGTGAAGAAGAGTTGATATTTATATTACCTCCTTAGCCATACAGAATATTATAACTTTGACATTTACAAGGCTGCATTTGCAGTAAAGAGCTGAAAATAACTTGAAATTATCTCTCCAGGGAGGGAGGGGACAAACTCTAGCGTTACCTATTAGAAGTAGCAATCCTAAAAGTCAAAAGGGGCCCTTTAGCAAGCCTTTTCATATGACTTAGGATTTATTTCAGATCAGAAGCCCAATTTGCAGACACGGTGTTTCGGGGTGATTGCCCCTCGTCAGTGCAAAGTGTAGGAACGGATCTGGTTGTATGAGAAGCTATAGTGGGATCTAAGGGGAAAACTTTTCTCCTTGTGGAGAACTGACAAGCCAGTCTGGCTGCCAGTGAGGAGTCTTATAGCTGCAATGCCCCTCTGGGAAATATTCAAATTGTCTCTCAAGGGAGGAAGGAGACAAACTCTACTGCCACCTATTGGAAGTAGCTCAAAGGAAAAATATACAAGATATAGCTCTTAGAATAAGAGTAGGAATAAACATTAGCGCAAGAATGAAAAATCGCCTGGTCCTTAAAGGGTTAAACAGGCATGGATAATATAGATTTGCTGAATCCTCTTCTGTTTTCAGTTGCTTTCAACTTTGGAAATTAGAAAGATGCTTAAATTGGAAAACATTCTAAATTGAACAGAAGCCAAAGATTAATTAGAGAAATCTTTTAAAAGGTAACTATTTTCAACAAACTACAAAAATCAATCAATCGATCTCTCCTTGGGCTCCTAAAAACAGTATAACACCATCTAGATTAAGACAAAACTCCAGCAAAGTGAGGTGTCAGGTAATCATCATCTATAGAACGGAAATGGGAAAAAGGAGTGAAGAGCAGAGTGACAAAGCAGACAAAGAGATAGATAAAGATAGTGCAGAGCTTTCTAACAAGTCATTTTCCTCACCCCATTTTTTCACTCACTCATAGTCAATGTCAAACTTTGAACTTGCAAAGGGGGAAAACTGGTGAAAGTTTAAATATTTATTTATAACATTGAAAAAATTAGAAAGTCATATTGTCAAAGAAAAAATATTTTCTTTCTTTCTTCATTATAAATATTATTCCTCTTTGCAATGACATGACATTCATAGTCAGTAGTGCATACTATGTATGGGGACTATTTATTTCCTCTAGTGATGTTAGTTTTTTAAAAAGTAGATATTAAGCATGTACAAGGTCAGTGCGCTGTAGAAAGTACTATTAGATGCTTCACGTGGGAATTTGCTTGATGTCTTTATAGCAGACATGACCATTTTGCTAATGGTTCAGTTAGATATGTGTCAGTAACCTTCAAATCACATCTTTAGCCAACTGTTAGTTCAGGTAAGGCTTTTAGTAACAATGGTTTTATCCATAAATAGTTAATTAATTAATCAATTAATTAATTAAATATTATTTGTATGGGTAATTTAGAGACATTTGTAAAGTGAGCAATTAAAAGAATATTTTATATGTGCATCCATAAAGTGATTTCCTACATAGATTCACAATTTCTCAATATATTTTTAAACATCCTATCGTACTAGTCTAGCTTTTTTTATTTTATCTCTTTACCTCCGGGCGATTTTGCGTTTTTGTTTTCTCCTACCCTTCTTCCAAGAGCCATAAGTTTATTACTTTTATGTCAATATAGTCATTTAAGGGTGATTTTATTTGTGAGATTTTTTGTACTTTTGAATTTCATCATTAAGGTTATCATATAGTGTACTGGACAACGGACAAAGAATTATGTGTGGTGAAATTGCAAAACAAAAGTGCATTTCCCCAATTATTTTTTTTTTTTACCTTGTTCACTTTATGGTAAAACTGACCAAGCAGTATGATTCCCGAGAATGGCAAGAGTTCATAGATACCAAACATGTATTGTTTTACTTTTCTTTATGTGGTGAGAAAAATGTCAGAAATTTGTCACAAGAATTGCACTTTTGCCGCCATTGTCCGAGACCCATAAGCGCTTGCTTTTAGGGATCTGGGGCTTTGTGATTGCTTTCTTTTTGCATCTTGAGCTGACTTTTCTAAATATGCGATTTTTGGGTAAATGTCATGTTTTGATCACCTGTTATTAAATTTTAAAAGGAACCCGTCACCAGATTTGGGGGCTATATGCTGCAGCCACCACCACTGGGCTCTTATAAACAGCATTATAACATGCTGTATATAAGAGCCCAGGCTGCTGTGTAGAACGTAAAAATCACTTTATAATACTTACCTAAAGGGTCACTGCGGTGGAGTTGGGTCATGTGGGCCCTCTCCGTTCTCCGGTGATGGCACTTCCTCTTTCGGCCATCATCCTTCTTCTGAAGCCGGGGTGCATATTTCGTACTACGTTATCCACACTCGCCGACATTGAGGTCCTGCGCAGGCGCACTTTGATCTGCCCTGAGCTGGACAGATCAAAGTACAAAGGAACCTTGGTTAACGAGAACAATCCGTTCTGGGAGTGTGCTTGTTAACCAAGTTACTAGTTCAGCAAAGCAAGATTTACCATAGGAAATCATTGCAAATCAGACAATTTGTTCCACAACTTGTTAAATGTCCCATCCTGGTCCCCTATTGTGCCATTCCACACATGCACAAATACACACAAACTCACACAAACACACAAGCACGCACGCACATGCACATATTATGTTTACCTTACCTTCCGTTCCATTGCCGGCCTACTGGGACTTGTTGTTCGCTAGTACGGGCTGTGTATCGGGTTATCATCACGATGAGGGAGGAACTTCCGCTGCCAAAGCTCTAACGTCAAAGACAGGAGCTGCTTGCCTCTGATTGGCCAGCGCGCTGCCTTTGAGTAGCAGTGACAGAGGAAGTTCCTGCTTCGTCGCTATTGTTGCCTATGCACAGCCTATACCGGCGAACTACAGGACCCAGGAGGCCAGCGATGGAACGGAAGGTACACATATTATGCTCACCTTACCTTCTGTTCCATCGCCGGCCTCCTGGATCTTGTAGTTCGCCGCAAGGATTCCTCAATCGTCGCGATGTACCGGGGAACTACAAGAACTATGAGGCCGGCGATGGAACGGAAGGTAAGGTGAGCATTATACTGTATGTGTGTGCGTGCATGCGTGTTTGTGTGTGTTTGTGCGTGCTTGTGTGTGTGTGTTTGTGCGGACTGCAAGTGCGGGTTAGGGCGCAGTGGATGTACGAAATCGGAAATGTGTGCAGTGAGAATTTTGCTCGTACAGCAAAGCTTTCTCATAAACCGAGTTACAAATTTACAGAAAGCTTTGCTTGTTAAGCGAAATTCTCGTTAACTGGGTTACTCGTTAAGCGATGTTCCACTGTATTGTAGTGTGCCTGTGCACGGGACCGGTGAGTGTTTATGACGTAGGACACATCATGCACACTGGCTTCAGAAGGAGGACAAAGATGACCGAAAGAGGAGGCACCGGAACCGGAGAACGGAGATGCCCATAAGGCCCCACTCCACCGCAGCGACCATTTAGGTAAGTATTATAAAGTGATTTTTACATTCTACACAGTGGCCTGGGCTCTTATATACAGCATGTTAGAATGCTGTATATAAGAGCCCACTGTTGGTGGCCGCAGCTTATAGGCCCCAAATCTGGTGCCAAATTCCCTTTAATGCAATGTTGTGGCAATCAAAAAACCTTAATTCTAGCATTTTGATTTTTCTTCTCGCTGCGCCTTTTACCGATCACATTACTTGATTTTATATTTTGCTATATTGGGCATTTCTGAATTTGGCAATACCAAATATCTGTATTTTCTATTTTTTTATTGTTTTATTTTCAATGGGGCAAAAGTGAGGTGATTTGAACTTTTAGGTTTTTAATTTTTTTTTATATTTTTTAAAGCTTTTTTTTTACATTTTTTATTGATTTTATCCTGCACTGTCCAATTGCTTAGGCAGTTCAGAAGGATGCTTCAGCATCCCCCTCAACAGCAGAACTATTAATGATCTGTGAATACATGTGCTTTGCCAGCATTCAGAAGAATCTCATCATGACTCTGACAGGAGTCATAAGCTGATCTCCGACTATCATGACAAACCATTGCTGCCCCATGATCATGTTATGAGGGACCCAATGTGGGTGCGGAAAGGTGTGATTCCTGCCAAAGCATGTTAGATTGCACTGTCAGAGTTTGACAGTGAGATCTAACTAGTTCAATAGGCTGGGGTGCATCTCCAATCCACCCTCGCCTGTTTGCTGCACATGTTAGCTGATCAGAATAAAACCGCATTGTGTGGGGGATTATGCTTGGACACATTTACGTGATTTTGCAACGACCGCTTGTTCCATCAAAAATCATGTACATGGGAATGGTCACAATCACGATAATAGGTATGAATCCTATTTGTGCAAAACATGGCCAGCACAAGTATACCAGACACAGAAGTGTGAAAGAGCCCTTTTTGGGTTATATATCCATATTCAACATTTGAAGACCATTATTTCAGATTTTTAATAATGAATGATAACTGCCTAAGTTATACAAGTGGGGAGTCCCTTTTGGCCAAAATTAGGATCTTGCAAAAAATTGAGATAAATCTTTCTCGGACAACCAAAATATTAAAAATAGTAAGAAATATCAACTGAGACCAGAGTTGAGCGAGTACCTAACTATTCATACTTACTATACTCATAACGAGTACTGTCTAATACTCGCGTATTTGTTCCGAATAGCGTGTGCAATGCAAGTCAAGGGGTAATACTCGTGATGTAAGGAGTAACACGAATTCTGTACTATTCGTTACTCACACAAATAGTACGGCATTCGGGTTACTCGTTACTTTGTGGCTTTTTCCCCATTGACTTGCATTGCACACGCTATTCGGAATTAATACATGAGTATTAGATAGTACCTGTTATGAGAATAGCGAGTACGAATATTTAGCTACTCGCTCAACTCTAAAGGCTGCTTTACACGCAGCGACATCACTAGCGATGTTGCTAGCGATTGCACCCACCCCGTTGTTTTTGCGTCACGGGAAAATCGCTGCCCGTGGCGAACAATAACGCCAGTACGCGTCACATATACTTAACTTCCTAACGACGTCACTGTGGCCACTGAATAACCTCTTTTTAAAGAGGGTGGTTTGTTTGGCGTTACAGCGACGTCACTCAGCGGGCCACCAATAGAAGCGGAGGGGCGGAGAGCATCAACATTCACGTCACTCCCAACTCGTTGCCGGAGGACAAGGTACGTTGTTGTTTATCGTTCCCGGGGTGTCACAAGTAGCGATGTGTGCTGCCTCAGGAATGACGAACAACCTGCGTCCTGAACAAGCAATGACATTTTGAAAATGAATAACGTGTCAATGATCAACGATTTGGTGAGTATTTGGGGTCATTAGCGGTCTCTCGTAAGTGTCACCGCATAACAACGTTGCTAACGAGGCCAGATGTGCGTCACCAATTCCGTGACCCCAGCGATATCTCGTTAGCAATGTCATTGCATGTAAAGCGGCCTTAACTAAGACCTGTTAAGAATAAACTGCCAATATAAAACCCCGTGAAGCCAAAACTTATATTCCATGCTTCTGATACTGATTTTTTTTAGCTATTTTCTTATGGTTTTTTTTCTATCAAATAATGTGTCAACCAGAAAGGAAACATATCAAAATAATTATTTAGAGAAGCTGAGAGAGTTGAAACTAACTTGTTGTACCCTGTAAAGCTGCTGCTAAAGGAGTTGTTTAGGATCTGACAAAATTGGAGCAAAGGCAAGGAATGATCCAAAAAATCTAGAATATAAGTATTACTCATTCCATGAAGCACCTGTAGCTATAGCACTGCCTTTCTGCTGTTTCCCACCAGTCTATAGTTATAGAGGGCAACAGTGCTGTAGTGTGTATCATACACAAGCGCTGCAACCAATTACAGGGATGAGCAATTTTGTATTATCTACCTTACCATGAAACACCCAAGTGGTGGGTGATAACAGGACATATCTGCATCAGTAGAAGGACCAATGTGGAGCACTGTTATGTCAGGGTCTTCAACATGTAAAAAGAGATTTGTCTTGCTATTGGACACCTTTGCTTGCGTTTAACCTATTTTTGTCCAATCTTTAAGCGCACCATTAACCACATGTGGGTGACCTCAACAATTTAAAACAGCAGAGCAGAGTGCATCTTACTATGTAAAGATGTTTTAGAGTGTGATTGCTGAGTAAGTAGATTATGCAGCTGCAGATGTGAGGAGCAAGGTGTCAGTGACAGCCAAACTCCTCGCAGAGCAAAGATGGACAAGATGGTTTACTTCCATCTCTGCCTTGCTTATTCCTTATACACAGTGCTATATAAAGAGTTTATGAAGCTATAACAGTTCATCTTCCTGCCAGCCCATCATTCATGTGATTGCCTTGTGCTAGGAGGGACCATGAGCTGTTGGGCACTATCAGACCCCATTCAGATCTGCAGTGTAAGCATGAGGATAATTTTTTCCCTGTAACTGGGGCTAATATTATAGCCACAGTTACAAGGGAAATTAATAGAGATGAATAAATATATCAGACCCCGTTCAGATCAGCAGTGTAATCATGAGGATACTTTTCTCCCTGTAACTGGGGCTAATATAATATCCACAGTTACAAGGGAAATTAAGAGAGATGAATAAATATATTTGAATTTTACTCAAATATTCAAAAAATGCACATTCATTAAAGTGCAAATTTTTTGTAATTTTCTTTTCCGGGGAATCAGCAAAATGATTGCCAGTAATCTAATAGTTTACTTTACAGTAAAGAAATAAAAAAACAACTAATAATTACTTTTAATTACTTTATCACTCATCACTCTGGCTCTTTTGTTTTGCACCGTCACGGTATGGTCTTTGGGGCACTTTCTTTTTAATACCGCTAGTAAGCAGTAAATTCTTGGGCATCTTCGGATAAGGGTATGCTCACATGACTGCATGAATTGGACAAATGCAATGCAAGAAATTCTCGCATTGCACTCGGACCAATGTTGTTCAATGAGGGAGAGCAGATGATCAGCTTTTTTCTCATCCAGATTCTGGATGAGAAAAAATTTGCAGCATGCTGCGATTGTCAGTGAGAGCATACAAGTCTATGGGTATGAGTGAAACATCAGACTGCACTCGAAGTGCAGTGCAATAATCACATCAGCTGAAAATTAAGGAGATGGGGAGATTAGTCCCTCCCTCTCCTCTGCAGCTGTGATCCAATCTCAGGATCGAATCACAGTTGCATGACACTCGGCTCACGCTGGCAGCACAGTGGGAGCCGAGATTCATTAGCATATCACATTCGATGGACTCACATCGGATGCCATACCATCATGAGAAGACAGCCTTAGGTCTAGACTTTCATCTTTGTTGAAGCTTCGGACATTTTACACATGTGCGTGCAGGTCACAGTGCATGATTTAACGTCAAGATGTGATGATCTTATTCGGGCTTGAACAGAAACACCCTGAAGCCCAATATCGGTGGAATCCCCTGGCCTAGCATGAAGTTTACTGGGGATTCAATGCTTGGAGGCAGTAGTAAGAATATAATCATTAGAAGGAAAAACAGGGAGGGAAACAAATCCAGCACTATTGTCTTTAAAAATCTTGAAGTTTATTGGGTCACATTAAAAAAATGTTAATGGATCAACAAAATCTCTCTATATGCCTTTCCACACCTTATGCGTTTCAGAGAAAAAACTCCTTAATCATAGGCAAATATTTTTTAATGTGACCCAATAAACTTCAAGATTTTTAAAGACAATAGTGCTGGATTTGTTTCCCTCCCTGTTTTTCCTTCTAATAATTATGTCAGCTGTGGATGCCAACCACAGATACTGTGCACCGACCCAAATGGAATTCTATGCAGAGGAGTGGTGAGCTGGAGCTTGTTTTTTGTTACTTTTTAAGTAGTAGAATATGCCGGGAGAACAGGATGAAGGGGACAGGGGCTGGAAAGGTGAGGTTTAAATATTTTTTTTTATTTTCTACATCTTATGTTTAATATGCTCTGGAGTATAGGGCTTCACTAGAGTATAATAAAGGGCATATTCAATTAAAAAATTATATTTTTACTGCAAATAGAATTTCCTAGGAAAATTTGTTCAATTTGGTAAATGTAAATTCTTTCAAATTCACTCATCTCTGGAAATCAGGAATAAAAGTGATTTTTAACGATGAAATAAACCCCACAAAAATCCTTACCAATATTATAATAAATGCAAAGTGTGCAATAAACAATTAATAAAGAGCAGGAAAAAACAAATAGATTAAAAATGCCTCTGCCAGTCAAAAATTCTATTTCAAGGACAGGTTCAATGAAAAATAAATCACATGACAGATAAAAATAAGTGCAATGGAAAAGGTAACATAAATATTTTTGTGGTCTGTTGTAGTCATAAAAACTAAACAGAACCAAAGAAATTAGCCAAATGTGTTGGTATAAGTGCAAAGTGTAAGAGCACATTCACATTGGGCTATTAGAAAAAACTTAAGATAAAAAAAAAAGAGCAAATACCCTGTAGTAAGTAAAGAAATAAATAGTACATGCAAATAAAATAGGATGCTTAGTTAACTAGTTAACACTATTTTGAATAAAAAAAAATGTGAAAGCCATGCTATCACAACAAGGTGTACAGAGTTGTGACGGTCTTAACCCCTTCATGACCTAAGATGTACCAATATGTCCTAAATCCTTTTGGGGTAATCACCGTCAGCTGCTGTGGTGAGCCGGCGGTGATCGCTGCACATGTCTGCTGATTTGAGCAGCAGACATGTGAAGCAAACAGGTGTGGATGGATCCGCGATCCACCCACGCCTTTTAACTCCTTAGATCGCACTGTCAAAATGTGACAGCGCAATTTAAATGGCTGCGGTGGAGATCGCTCCTTTTATGCTCAGCGGATTGTTGCCATGGTAGCGCTGGGTCATGTGATGACTCCTGTCAGTATCATGTTGTATTCCCTGTAAGAGTGGACAGAGCAATGGCTCTAACAGGAGCGCTGCACTTCTGCTAATCAGAGCTCTGCAGCTCTAATCAACAGAAATGAATGAGTGATCAGACTGCTGATCCTTATTGTCACCTAGTGGGACTAGTAATTATAGATGAGCGAACCCCTGAAGGCTTGAGTTCGGTTTGTTTCGTCGAACGGAGGGCTGGTTCGGCGAACCTTCGATGAGCCGTTCGACGCACCTCTCGAACCCCATTGTGGAAGGCAAACACAAACACATTATAAATGTACACATACAGTTAATAAACATTGCCATTTCACTTACAGGTCCCCGCGACGCGTCCTGCACTCTGTCTCCCACCGCTTTTCCTTCCGATAATCGCTGCATTCTCCCAGTAACCAGCACTGATGATAGGACCCTCAGTGACGTCAAAAAAAGCATGTGACCAGTCACATGTCAATTATCTCATTGGCTACAGACTGGTCACATGGCTAGATGTCATGCTATGTTGTCCTGTCAATGCATCTCTCCAGTATGCGGTGATCGTTCCATCATCTCCATGTACCGGCGAAATGCTCTGGCACATGGTCGGCTTCCATGTTCTGCTTCCCCGTTCCGTTATTCACCGGCTGCCACAGCCGGTGAATAGTGGAGATCACCGTTGCTATAGCAACCCGCCTGTCAGCGGTGACATCTCTGCTTACAGCCTGCAGCCTCTGCTCACTCACTGAGTGAATAGACTGCACATGGAGCAGCAGCATCTTCCTCCCATGCTGCGCTGTCTGATGTAGCAGAGCTGCATGGGTTGAAGGAGAAAGAAGACAGAAGACCATGGATCGTGGAGGGATGAGAGGGAGTAATAAACATGGAGTCTCTAAGTCTGTCTGTGTATTTATTTATATTAAAGTATTTTTTCTCTGTGGTGTCTTTTTTTAACGCTTTATTCGAGATTCTTAATGGCCGGGTCAAACTTGCCAGAAAATAAGAATCTCTGGCTTAATACTAGCTAGTAAAACAAAGCTAGTATTAACTCATTATTACCCAGCAAGCCACCCGGCTTTGGGGCTGCTGGAAGAGTTGGATACAGAGCCAGATGATGGCGCTTCTATGAAAGCGCCACTTTCTGGGGTGGCTGCAGACTGAAATTCGCAGCAGAGGGGCCCAGAAAGCTCAGGCCAACCTGTGCTGTGGATTCCAATCCCTAGCTGCCTAGTTGTACCTGGCTGGACACAAAAATGGGGCTAAGCTCATGTCGATTTTTTTTTTAACTATTTCATGAAATTCATGAAATAATTAAAAAAAGGGCTTTCCTATTTTTTTAGTTCCCAGCCGGGTACATATAGGCAGCTGTGGGTTGGGTATAGCCGTACCTGCCTGCTGTACCTGGCTAGCATACAGAAATATGGCGAAGCCCACGTCATTTTTTGGGGGGCCAAAAAAACCCTGCATACAGTCCTGGATGGAGTATGCTGAGCCTTGTAGTTCTGCAGCTGCTGTCTGCTCTCCTGCATACACTAGTGAACGGAGCATGCTGAGCCTTGTAGTTCTGTAGCTGCTGTCTGCTCTCCTCCATACAGACAGACAGCAGCTGCAGAACTACAAGGCTCAGCATACTCCATCCAGCCCGAAATTCATGGTGTCATGCCAATATTAGACATGGCCACCATGAATTTCTAGTACAGATGAAAAAAAACACAACACACAGAAAAATATTTTTATTAGAAATAAAACACAACACAATTAGTGACTCCATCTTTATTGAAATAAAGAACCCTCCTCCGCAGTAATCCTGGGTCAAGGGTCCCATGCCGTCCAATCCGGATTCAATATCATCTGATCGGCTTGCTGGAAGGCAAAGTGATCAGATGATGTGTCAGGTTCAAGGTTCAATCACATGACACAGCAGCTGATTGTATAAATGGCTTTTATACAATCAGCTGATGCATCAGTGCAAAAAAAAAATACACACTTCAGTGCAGACTTCTGTCCGACAGCATCAGCTGATAGTGTAGCCGGCCGGGCGGTAAAAAGCCGGCCTCACCACTCGACTTATAGTGTCAGCTGATTCCGTCAGGTGATCGCATCAGCTGATCATTGCCAGGTCTGAGAGAGAGAGAAAAGAGAGAGAGAGAAGATAGAGAGAAGAGAAAGAGAAAAGATAGAGAGAAAAGAGAAAGAAAGGAGAGAGAAAAGAGAAAGAAAGAAGAGAGAAAGGAGAGAGAAAAGAGAAGAGAGAGAAGGAGAGAGAGAGAATAGAGAGAAGGAGAGGAGAGAGAGAGAAGGGAGAGAGGAGAGAGAGAACAAGAGGAGGGGGAGAGAGAAAGAGAGAGGGAGAGAGAAAGGGGGAGAGAAAAAGAGAGACTGAGAAAATGAGAGAGAGAAAAAGAGAGAGAGGGAGAGAGAGAGAGAGAGAGGAGAGAGAAGAGAGAGAGGAGAGAGGAGAGTTGAGAGAGGAGAGAAGAAGGAGAGAGAGAGTGAGAGAGAGTGAGAGAGAAAGAAAGAGAAAAAGAGAGAGAGAGAGAAAAAGAGAGGGAGAGAGAGAAAGATAGAAAAAGAGAGAGAGAAGAGAGAGAAGAGAGAGAGGAGAGAGGAGAGAGCAAGGCAGCCTCATTCCGTGAACTGCGCCGGTTTTAGAGGTGTGCCCCGCGGCTCACAGCTGATGTCCGGCTCCTCCCCTCAGTGCATAATTAAATTAAATTATAATTATGAATAAATAATAATAATTATTATAATTTAAAAATAAATTAAATTTTTTACCGGGACGGCCGGGACTAGAACTTGTGAACTAATGCTTCTTAGGTGAGTGCTCTATCCATTGAGCTACTGGCTCTAAAGATAAAAATAGGCAGATTTGGTAATCTTGAAGTCTGCATTGCAGAGTGAAGTCTCTGCTGACAGCGCGATTCACTTCATTGCTACGTGGAGAAGACACAGCGCGATCGTGTTCTACGGTGCTGCTGCATCTTTATGTAGCAGAGCTGTCAGTGCCGTGTGGATTACGTCGGACCTGGAGAGGTATTTGGGGATTTTAATAAAATTTTCAAAGAGGGTGTTTTTTTCCTTTTATTCCAAATAAAGGATTTTTCACTGTGTGTGTTTCTTTACTTTCACTTACAGTTTAACCATGCAGGGTATCTTGGGGAGACGCCGGCCATGATTAACTCATTATTACCCCGATTGCTCAGGTAGAGTCCCGGGACTGCCGCATCTAATGGATGCAGCAATTCCGGGCAGCTGCTGGGTGATATTATAAGGGTGGTGGGCTCCCGATAACGTGGTGCTTTCCATCCTGACAATACCAGCCTCCTGTTGCTTTATCCTGGCTGGTATCAAATATGGGAGGAACAGCATTTTTTTTTTAATTAATTATTTATTTATTTTACTGCACGATATTGACCCGCCCGCCGACGGCTGTGATTGGTTGCAGTGAGACAGCTGTCACTCAGCTTGGAGATGTGTCTGACTGCAACCAATCATGGGTGCTGGTGGGCGGGGAAAGCACGGAATAACTGATTGAATAATGAAGCGGCAGCGATTTTCTAAAGAGGAAAAGATGCCGCAGATTTGTCACAGCCGTGCAGCAAGGCGCCCGTGATCGGTGAGTAGGAAAGAGAGAGGGATTATGCTGGGGATGCAGGACGCATGCAGATAGCAATGTGTGCACATAGCCTTACTGTGAAAAGCCACGCTATTGGTTATCGAATCGTTCTCGAATGTAACTCGAACTGTCGAACTTTTAGCAAAAGCTCGAGTTCATCGAACGTCTCGAACACCCCACAAAATCACTCGAACATGAAATTGGCGAACCTCGAACATCGCTCATCTCTACTAGTAATATAAAAAAGTAAAAAAAGTTTTAACAATAAAAAAAATAAAAGTTCAAATCAAAACCTATTCACCACATTGAAAATTAAACAGTAAAAAAAATAAAAATATACACACATTTGATATCACTAAGTTCAAAAATCCCCCATCTATCAAAATATAAAATCAATTATTCTGATTGGTAAACGGCGTAGTGGAAAAAAAATTCCAAAATGCCAAAACTTGTTTTTTGTCATTGCAAATTTTGCGCAAAATGCAATAACAGGCCATCAATATTTAGCATCTGCACAAAAAGATAGCATCAAAAATGACCACTCAAGACGCAAAAATAAGCCATCACTGAATCTCAGATTCTAAAAATAGGAATTTTACCAGTCACAGGAAATGGTGCAAAAAGTGTGCCAATTTTTTTGGACAACTTCCGAATTTCTTTAACCCCTTAGATAAAGGTAAACCTATACATTTTTGGTATCTGCAAACTCATACAAATCTGAGGCATCACACTGATATATCAGTTTTAAAATATAGTGAACACTGTGAATAAAATAGCCACAAAACAGATATTGTAATCACAATTTTTCTGCAATTTTTCCGCACTTGGATTTTTTTTTGCCATTTTCCAGTACACTATTTGGTAAAACACAAGCCTTCATGTGGCAAGATTGACGGAAAAATACAAAAGTCATGGCTCTCGTAAGAAGGTGAGCAAAAAATGGAAAATCATCAAGTCAAGAAGGGGTTAACACAAGTATTAAACCCCTCTAGGTGTCAGGAGACACTCATAAAAACAACATCACATTTTGAAAATTCCTTTGCATTTCCCTGATATCAGGTTAAAAGAAAAATAATGCAAAAATGAAATACAAAAATAAGCTCACAGTATCACAAAATGAGAGGCAAATATAATTTGAATATCTAAATAAGATTACATTTGTAGCACTTAAATTTAAATGCACGAGAAAGAAAAAAAGCCTGTTATGAAAAGAAGAAATTGGCTTGATATTTAACACATTCAGCTTATCGGTGTAAGGAACTTGCAAACAATAGCGTAAAATCACAGTGTTCCGTCAAGTCTTTCTATAATTGCTTGCATCTTCACAATAGTTTATGAAAATATAATTAGTAAAATTTAACAGTGCATATTAAAATAAAATAACTTTTTTGTAATATTTACTAACATTACTGACTATATAAGTAGAAACGTATAGCAACATTAGTGCAAATCTCGCTAGATTCCGTAACATCTTTCCATGATACAGGACTAGCAAGTTTTCATCCTCAGCTAAAGAATGAGTGACTTCTGATCAGGGAGTTCAGCTGATTATATGCAGTATGCAACATTCTGGCTCTCATCCCAGACAGAGCTTAAAATGGATTTATTTCGATGCTAGCGTAGACTGAGAGATGTTGGAACCATGGAATACCTGCAGTGCTTAAGAGGCATGCAATATTTTATCAGTTATAAGTCATTTCCAATGCATTGTGACCTGTGTTACTTTGACCTAAATGAAGCTAATTTTTTTTATAGTGACTGATGTCAGCATAGATTGCAGAGTTAAAAACAAATATAAAAGAGATACAATATCATTGAAACAATATTTCTCATATTAATATGCTGTCACTTAAAATTTTTCAACATTAAATGTTTGCATTGAGTGTTATAATTTCATAATATTATATACTATGGTAAACAAACCTTGTCAATCTTAGTTACAAGACACCATCTATAATATACCTTGTTCTTTAAAATATCTATGTGCATATCTGACTAGTGCGCAATATGGGCTTTGAAAACTGCTGTTAAAACACTGAAACTACAGCAAGCAGCCTAAAGCGGGCTTTACACGTTGCGACATCGCTAGCATCGGCTAGCGATGTCGAGCGCGATAGCATCCGCCCCCGTCGTACATGCGATATTGTGTGATCGCTGCTGTAGCAAACATTATCGCTACGGCAGCGTCACACTACTTACCTGCTCTGCGACATCGCTCTGGCCGGCGAACCGCCTCCTTTATAAGGGGGCGGTTCGTGCGGTGTCAGAGCGATGTCCCACGGCAGGCAGCCAATAGAAGCGGAGGGGCGGAGATGAGCGGGATGTAAAATCCCGCCCACCTCCTTCCCTCCGCATTGCCGGTGAAGGCAGGTAAGGAGATGTTCGTCGCTCCTGCGGTGTCACACACAGCGATATGTGCTGCCGCAGGAACGACGATGAACATCGCTACTAAACAGATTTTTTGTTTCAGGACGACCTGTCCGCGGCAAACGATTTTGACCGCTTTTGCGATTAACGTCGCTCATAAGTGTCACACACTGTGATATCGTTAATGATGATGTGCGTCACAAACAACGTGACCCCGACGATAATTCATTAACGATATCGTAGCGTGTAAAGCCCGCTTAAGACAGAGGAAGTTCCTCCCTCTTCGCGATGGTTACCGATATACATCCTGTAGCAGCGAACTACATGTATTGGGTAACCATCGTGACGATGTCAGACACTACTCAAAGGCAGCGCGCTGGACAATCAGAGGCAAGTGGCTCCTGCCTTTGACGTCAGCGCTCTGGCAGTGGGTGTTCCGGCATCGGTCGTGATGGTTACCCGATACACATCTTGTACCAGCGAACTGCAAGTCCCAGTAGGCCAGCGATGGAGCGGAAGGTAAGGTGAGGTAATATGTGTGTATGCGTTTGTGTTTGTGCATGTTTGTGTGTGTTTGTGTTTGCCTGCCATTGTTTTCAATGGTGTTCGAGGGTGTTCGAAAGTGTTCGACGAACGTTTGACAAACACACCTGCTGTTCGCCGAACCAAACCGAACTCGAACACTAGGGTGGCGGCTCATCTCTACTCATCACCACTCTTTCCGGGTCACATAGAGGGTAGAGGAAGACTTGGAATGTCTCATGAGCGGTGACGTCAGTAACTCAGTAACATCATTGATCGTCAGACATTTCAGATCTCATATTGCACTCTATGTGACCTGGTGAGAGCAATGATGAGTGGTAATGATACTGACATCTATCACCGCTCATCAAAGTCACCTGGTATTGCAGAGTACAGCCTGACCAGGAGTGACCGATGAAGCATTGTTCTCATAACGAGGCTCCAAAGGTTGTACTAAAGTCTGAACGAACATCGTGGGACCTTCACTAGGTCGGAGCTTCAGGGATTATTTTTTAACAAGAAATTGGTGAATGAGTGACAGGATATTGTCTTTTTCTCTCTTTGTGTCTTTGAGGATTCCATTTGTGGACTACATCACATTCCATGCACTACTTTAGATCTGCATGGTTTTTTTTTAATAAATTAGTGAACCAGGGTGAGATTCAGGGTGTGTTTTTTTAAATAAAATATTTTTTTGTGTGTTTTTTATTTTAACTTACCAAGTTTGTAATGGGGTTGTATGATAGACGCCTCTCCTTTACGAACACCAGGGTTTGATGCCAGCTCACATTACCCATCTGTCATCAACCTCAACTACCTGTTACGGGGGGACCGGCAGATTAGGACCAAGGGGTATATATCCTAATCACCAGTCGGGGCCCACCGTGCTCCAGATGACAAAGGAGCTGCTGGCACCTGAGGGTTAGGTGGAGACTATAGAGCTGGATGGCTCTGAGATAACCCAGGAACTCTGGGAACCGGTCACGTGTGTTGGGACACGTCAGACCAGACGACAACCCGATTAGCGTTTTGGTGCACCTAGCGCTACACCAACCACGTGTGCAGGAAACACGTCAGGCCAGGTGGTAACCAGGTAGCGTTGACCGGAAGACCGCCACGAAAGCGCCCTGTCGGCCACGTGTGTAGGACACGTCAGGCCGAGCGGTCCTCTGATTAGCGTTTCTGGCCACCTCTCGACTGGCCACGTGTGTGTAGGACACGTCAGGCCAGATGGGTACACCAGTAGCGTTGACCGGGAAGCCGAGGATAATAAGGAACACCCTGTTAACTCCACAGGGGTCCTGGGGTACGCTGTCCGTGCGCGTAGGGGGCACAACCGGACAGGTGGCGCAGCAGGTGCGTTGTACGTGTGCGTAGGGGGCACAATCGGACAGGTGGCGCAGCAGGTGCGTTGTCCGTGTGCGTAGGGGGCACAATCGGACAGGTAGCACAGCAGCCGCAGCCCAGTTAATGCCACTGGGCTGCTATAGCAAGACTGGAATGGCAGGAGGGAAGCACGGCGCCTGACCCTGATGTGCCGAGCCACGAATCTTGGCGTGACAGGCACCGTTCGCCTAACCCTACCTACTGCTTCCCAACATAGGCTTATGCTGCAATGAGGCTCTAACATGGAGGTGTGCTCTGACTGAGCAAAAGTGAAGACTGCGCACCTCCATGTTGTCTCCAGCCCCTTTTATAACCTGGGTCCGCCCCAAACCCAGGGTGGAACCACCAAGGTCCAATAGCAGAGTGCCATGTCATCAGTGACGTCACATGCGACCTATCTGGAACCGCCACTTCATTGATGACCTCAAGGCAGCCACGCCCCAAACACTTCACCAGTCATCGTCTGACGACCAATACTGAGGTACCAGATCATAGGGGCGGGCCTCGGCGAGCCAGTCCGGAGTTGCCACGTCATCAGGACACCTGACACCCTCTGCCCTATCAGGGCCTGCCACCTCACGGACATGCTCAGTGAGGTCCTTACCGGACCTAGCCTCTGGTGCACTAAGTGCCTGAGCATGCCCAGTAGCCTGAGCAACAGGCTCAGAAAGCAGACTATCAGTTTGAGCATGCTCAGTAGGCACATCCCAGCACTTCGACACAGCACGAAGTCCAAGTACCTGTGCAAAGAGGCTGTTAGGGTTAATTGTGGGAGCATGCTCAGTAGCCTGAACTGAGGACTTAGTCTCAGTCATAACACAATCAGGCTGAGCATGCTCACTAGGCAAAACACCGGGCTTAAACTCTGACTGGGGTAAATCGGCGCACGCATGCGCACTAGCCGCCTCTCTACACTTAGACATGGTGGAAGGAACAGCCAACTGGACGACCCAAGGCACGACCAAGAATAGCAGCCGGCACCTGGGCGCAACAGGAACCGCAGCAGGCTGCTTGCGGCTATGGCGGCGCCGGTTCGTAACAGTACCCCCCCTCTAGCGGCCCTCCCACTCGAATGGTCTATAGACGCCACAGATACCACTGAGCGACGGGCGGAAGATGGAGACATGCAGTGGGAGCTACAAGACTCGCTCCACCGCGTAATCACCCCAGATGACCAGTCGATATGTGGGGAATGTTGCTTCAACCAAGGAATACCCAGCAGAATATCATCTGCACCCTTAGGGAGAACCAGAAATGAAATGGTCTCCCTATGCCCAGATGACATGGCAAGGGTAATGGGCACTGTCCGCTGGTGAATTACCTTGGGCAACAAGGACCCATCCACCATACGGACTCTTACTGGCCTTGGCATTTGCACCAGCGGGATGGCATGCCGCCGGGCAAAAGAGGAGGAGATGAAACTATCCCCAGCACCTGTGTCCACACTTGCCCTTGTGGACCATGTTGACCTCTTAAAGGAAATGGACGCGGGAAACGTCACCCTAATGGATGATGCAGAGTCCAGTCTACCTCCAGCTATGGTCACCAATCGCGGTCGCTTTCCCTGACGCTTTGGGCAACGGTTGGCATAATGACCATACTGCCCACAAGCGAAACAGGAAATGCCCTTGCGACTCGAAGACCTAGCAACACCAACCCTAGCGATGTCCATAGGGACAGAGATGTCCTCTAAGGGAGGTGCAGTAGGAGAGACCACTACAGTGGCTGAACGACCCTCTGACCTGCGCTCCAGCTGACGTTCGGAGATCCGCAGGTCAATGCGGGTAGCCAGAGTCATGAGGCCCTCAAGGGTAGTTGGTACCTCACGCGACGCTAATGCGTCCTTCACGTGCGAGGCTAATCCCCTCCAGAACAGTGGAATGGGAGTCCTCTCTGACCACCCCAGTTCCGCAGCAAGTGTCCTGAAACTCTCAGCATATTGACTTGAGGAGGTACGCCCCTGCTCCAAAGTCAGTAGCTGTAGGGCCGAGTCATGAGTGACCTGAGGCCCCAGGAACACTTGTCGCAAGGACTCCAAAAACTCCTTAGAGTCCTGTACTACGGGGTCATTCCTCTCCCACAATGGTGTAGCCCACTCCAGTGCTCTATCAGAGAGTAAGGAGATGATAAACCCCACCTTCGACCTCTCTGAAGGAAACCGTGCAGCCAACAGCTCTAGATGGACTGAGCACTGGTTCACGAATCCCCTACATGCCTTGCTGTTCCCCGTAAACTTGTTGGGCAGCGAGAGGTGAGGGAGGGTTGGAGTAGGCTTGGTGACTGACACCATTGCAGCCGCTTGAGCCACCACATCATCCATATCAGCAGCAAGAGCAGAATTCTCCAGAGACCTCACTCTGGCATCAAGCTGCAGCATGAACTAACGTAGCTGCTCCATCTCCGCCATTCCAGCCAGACCCTGATGCAGTCTTACTGTTACGGGGGGACCGGCAGATTAGGACCAAAGGGTATATATCCTAATCGCCAGTCGGGGCCCACCGTGCTCCAGATGACAAAGGAGCTGCTGGCACCTGAGGGTTAGGCGGAGACTATAGAGCTGGATGGCTCTGAGATAACCCAGGAACTCTGGGAACCGGTCACGTGTGTTGGGACACGTCAGACCAGACGACAACCCAATTAGCGTTTTGGTGCACCTAGTGCTACACCAACCACGTGTGCAGGAAACACGTAAGGCCGGGTGGTAACCAGGTAGCGTTGACCGGAAGACCGCCACAAAAGCGCCCTGTCGGCCACGTGTGTAGGACACGTCAGGCCGAGCGGTCCTCTGATTAGCGTTTCTGGCCACCTCTCGACTGGCCACGTGTGTGTAGGACACGTCAGGCCAGATGGGTACACCAGTAGCGTTGACCGGGAAGCCGAGGAGGAAAAGGAACACCCTGTTAACTCCACAGGGGTCCTGGGGTACGCTGTCCGTGTGCGTAGGGGGCACAACCGGACAGGTGGCACAGCAGGTGCGTTTTCCGTGTGCGTAGGGGGCACAATCGGACAGGTGGCGCAGCAGGTGCGTTGTCCGTGTGCGTAGGGGGCACAATCGGACAGGTAGCACAGCAGCCACAGCCCAGTTAACGCCACTGGGCTGCTATAGCAAGACTGGAACGGCAGGAGGGAAGCACGGCGCCTGACCCTGATGTGCCGAGCCACGAATCTTGGCGTGACAGGCACCGTTCACCTAACCCTACCTACTGCTTCCCAACATAGGCTTATGCCGCAATGAGGCTCTAACATGGAGGTGTGCTCTGACTGAGCAAAAGTGAAGACTGCGCACCTCCATGTTGTCTCAAGCCCCTTTTATAACTTCGGTCCGCCCCAAACCCAGGGTGGAACCACCAAGGTCCAATAGCAGAGTGCCATGTCATCAGTGACGTCACATGCGACCTATCCGGAACCGCCACGTCATTGATGACCTCATGGCAGCCACGCCCCAAACACTTCACCAGTCATCGTCTGACGACCAATACTGAGGTACCAGATCATAGGGGTGGGCCTCTGCGAGCCAGTCCGGAGTTGCCACGTCATCAGGACACCTGACACCCTCTGCCCTATCAGGGCCTGCCACCTCACAGACATGCTCAGTGAGGTCCTTACCGGACCTAGCCTCTGGTGCACTAAGTGCCTGAGCATGCCCAGTAGCCTGAGCAACAGGCTCAGAAAGCAGACTATCAGTTTGAGCATGCTCAGTAGGCACATCCCAGCACTTCGACACAGCACGAAGTCCAAGTACCTGTGCAAAGAGGCTGTTAGGGTTAATTGTGGGAGCATGCTCAGTAGCCTGAACTGAGGACTTGGTCTCAGACATAACACAATCAGGCTGAGCATGCTCACTAGGCAAAACACCGGGCTTAAACTCTGGTTGGGGTAAATCGGCGCACGCATGCGCACTAGCCGCCTCTCCACACTTAGACATGGTGGAAGGAACAGCCAACTGGACAACCCGAGGCACGGCCAAGAATGGCAGCCGGCGCCTGGGCGCAACAGGAACCACAGCTGGCTGCTTGCGGCTATGGCAGCGCCGGTTCGTAACACTACCATTACCCCTATTGTCTCTGCACCGGGGAAATTGGAAACAGCCAGTTACAGCACCAGTCTTGGTGCATCTTATGTGATGTGACCCAGTAACCATGGACCTTCCCAGCCTATTACCAGCCTGCAGTTGTCTGCTTTACCTTGACTGCTTATCAAAAATAGGGATGATGCTACATATTTTTTTAAAATCATTTATTTATTAGGCTAAACCATGCCAAACACTCTTTAGTGCCACATGAAAGGCACTAAAGGGTGCATGTGTTAAATCTGTAGGGGGACAGGATATTACTTTGCTTTGGTCATCTTCTAATCTTTACTCTCTCAAACAATTTTTAAAATGAGCATCCTTCTAAAGCTAGTGTCACACATAACGACGACGACAACGACGTCGCTGCAACGTCACCATATTCTGTGACGTAGCAGCGACCATAGATGATCGTTAGTAAGCTGTCAAACATGTTAGAAAAAGCAGCGACGGAGCAGCGATCATAGCGACGTCGACGGTCGTTGTGTGGTTTCAGACGTAGCGTAGCGTCGCTGCTGCGGTGTCAAACACAAGGATTATCAGCTTATCAGCATGGCGCAGCGGGATAGCAGTGATCAAAAAATGACTTCGAGCATTCAGGAGCGAGCAACGATTTCGCAGCAGGGGTCTGATCGTTGTTATGTGTCACACACAGCGACGTCGCTGTTGAGGTCGCTGCAACGTCACAGAATATGGTGACGTTGCAGCGACGTCGTTGTCGTCGTCGTTATGTGTGACACCAGCTTAAGGCTGGGATTGCATAAGTGTATGTTTACTTATTTGAGAGGATCGGTTTGATTATGCTAATGACACTTGGCTCAAACTTTGATAAAAGTGTTAGCTTTGTGTCATTTCCTGTGATCTGATTCTCTAGCATGATGAAATCAAATCAAAGGTGCAGAGAAGATGGAGAACTCAATTTCTCTATCTTCTCCTTTGTCTGTTCTGGCGTAAATCGGACTACACTCGAATGACACCTAAGTGCAGTGCAATATTTTGCATGCACCCATAGACTTGAATAGATGTGCGCCATCTGAGATACACTGCCAATTACACTATGCTGTGATTTTTTTTTCTCATGCCAATTTGGCATGTAAAAAACAATGTACTGGTCTGCACTGCCCCAAAGTATAACACAGGTCCAAGTGTGTCCAAAAAAAATCATTGAATAGCACTAGTTCGTGTTAAGGCTGCTTTACGCGCAACGACATCACTAACGAGATGTCAATGGGGTCACGGAAATCGTGACACACATCCGGCCTCGTTAGTGACGTTGTTGCGTGTGAAACGCAGGGACGACCATTAACGATCAAAATTACTTACCTAATTGTTGATCGTTGACGCGTCGTTTCTTTCCCGATTATCGTTGCTGTTGCAGGTACGATGTTGTTCATCGTTCCTGTGGCAGCACACATCGCCATGTGTGACACCGCAGGAACGAGGAACTACATCGTACCTGCGGCCGCACGCAATAAGAAAGGAAGGAGGTGGGCGGGATGTTCGTCCCACTCATATTCGCCCCTCCTCTTCTATTGGGCGGCGGCTTAGTGACGTCGCTGTGACGCCGAATGAACCGCCCCCTTAGAAAGGAGGCGGTTCGCCAGCCACAGCGACATCGCTAGGCAGGTAAGTATGTGTGATGGGGACTAACGATGTTGTGCGCCACAGGCAGCGATTTGCCCGTGACGCACAACCGACGGGGGCGGGTACACTCGCTAGCGATATCGGTACCGATATCGCAGCGTGTAAAGTGGTCTTTTTTTTGCTTGTGTGATCAAGCCCTAACTGTACTTGCACATTGTTTGAATTTGAAGGAGTTTATTCATCTAAGTCTCAAAACTGTGCATGCACATTCTCTAATGCTCATTGGGTAACTTCTGGACTTTGAGATACCGATGAACCAGTGATATAACTGTTCACTTTACAGGTTAACATAACATTACTTGTGAATTCATACATGAAAGTTTGATATATTTTATTTCACCCTGGATGAAGCTGCACTAAGAGATAGTAAAGTATGTGTTTTTAATCTGCACTAAAAGGGTCAGCCAACCCTTGTGACAAAATTGGATTTATAGTATTAATTTATATTTCATCTTGCATTCATTGATGTCACAATATTTGCTCTGTTGCATGTTCGCCCTCTGTTAGCCATTTTATAATTTTTTCTTCTTCTTATATCTATTTGCTATTTTAATTTTGTTGTGTGGACATATATTAGACTTTGCATGTGGTATGTTTTACATTGTGGCCCTATGATGAGAGACTTCTAGGAACACATCTACATTTTTAGCAGATTGACCAGGAATACACAGCGTAATATCTCATGGTAATATGGGTCATCGGAAAATGACCTATAATATGATTCAGATTTTTGTGTTAAATGTACTTAAAAAAAAATGTTGGCATTGTGCACATTTTTTTTACTGTATTAACAATATAATAAAATCATCAAAAATTTTTTTTTTACCATATTTTTTGTTTTATAAGACGCAATGGATTAAATGATGCACCCCAAATTTAGAGTTAAAAAAGGTAATAACAAGGGGTCCTTTCTAATACTCCGGGGGTGTCTGTCCGAAGGGGGGGTCATCAGTTGTGATGAAGTGGGGTCACAGGAGGCAGGGGCAGTGCTGGAGTAGGGCGATTGTTGTGGTGGGGGCTGTGCTGGCTGCGGACTCTGTTCTTGCTGCAGGCGCCATGCTGGTTATGTGGAGCAGAGCGGTGCGGAAGGTGTCACAGATATTCTGTCTGCAGTGCAGGCTTCAAAGAAATGGCACCCGGAATCAGTGTATGATTAATCTCAAGCTAAGATCTCATCTGCGCATGTGCCACCTCTGGGTAGCATTTTCCTTAATTCCGCTGCTGGGAGATCAATGGGTCGGAGGCAGCACATGTGCAGATGAGATCTTGAGCCAAAAGCTCCATCTGCACACGGGACAACTCTAGGCACCATTACTTAAAGCCTGCATTGCCGACAGAGGATACCACCCACCACACCACCCTGCTCCACACAGCCCCCACTGCAGATAACACAGCCCCCGCCAAATCCAGCACAGTGCCCCGCAGCCAGCACAGCGCCCATTCTCCACCTTCCAGTAAGCTGCATTCGCATTATAAGACGCACCCCTCATTTTCCTCCAAACTTTTTGGGAGGAAATGTGCGTTTTATGATCCGAAAAATATGCTAATTTATCAGAACTGAATGACAATAATAGGACTCCTAAAAAAGGTAATTGGAAACCAGACGGGATTTAATACCAAAGTAAATCAAGCATTAAACATTAGTTAGAAACTGTATCGAACTATAATGACTTCAAATTATATTGTTTTTAAGCTAGACATTTATATTGTTAAAGTAGATACAAAAAAATAATACAAATGTTTCAAACAATGTCAAACAAAAAAAATTACTTTGACTTTCACAATCGAAAAAAAATGTGAGAATGGAATAAAAAAAATAAAGAATGTGTGAAGTTATTTACACTGTGTTTGGATTCTCAACATAAATTTATGCAACATAGTAACATTTCTCTTCTAGTATAATGCATCAAAGAATGAATATGCTTTTTAAATCAAATATTTTCTTGCTTAATATATTTCACGGGATATATAAACTCAGCTATATGGGAGGAAAATCAGTATATAATTATGCAAATTGCAATAAATGTGGCTACTGACTTAGCGCTGTAACATTAAATTGACTTTTTATAAGTGGCTAACTCTGGAAATGTCATTCATTTCATGTTTATTATAGTTTCCGCAAAGCAGCAAGCAAAACATTCTAATTTCATCTTCAGTAGAAAATGTATGAAAGGAAAGGGAATGGTAATGATTGGTAGCAATGGGAAGTAAACTTTAAATTGCTTAAAATATAAAAAATGAAGTCGAAGGGGTACTTTGCACATTACGATATCGCAGCTGCGATGTCGGTGGGGTCAAATTGAAACTAACGCACATCCAGCGTCGCTGACGATATCGTAGTGTGTAAATCCTTTATGATACAATTAATGAGCGTAAAAGCGACGTAATCATATCATCGGTGTAGTGTCTGACATTTCTATAATGTAGCTGCAGCGACGGTACGATGTTGTTCCTCGTTCCCCTGCGGCAGCACACATTGCTGTGTGAGAAGCTGCAGGAGCGAGGAACATCTCCTACCTGCGTCACAGCGGCTCACGCCGGCTATGCGGAAGGAAAGAGGTGGGCGGGATGTTTACGTCCCGCTCATCTCCGCCCCTCCGCTTCTATTAGCTGTCTGCCGTGTGACATCGCTGTGACACCGCATGACTCGCCCTCTTAGTAAGGAGGCGGTTCGCCGGCCAGAGCGACGTTGCAGGACAGGTGAGTGCATGTGAAGCTGACGTAGCGATAATGTTTGCTACGGCAGCAATCACAAGATATCGCTGCTGCGACGGGGGTGGGGACTATCGCGCTCGGCATCGCCAGCATCGGCTTGTGATGTCGTAGTGTGCAAAGTACCCCTAAGACTAGGCTCTTGCATATTAATGTAAGAATTTTGGATTATTTGTGTGATTGATTTACATACAGTTGGGCTCAAAAGTTTACATACCCCGGCAGACTTTTTACTTTCTTTGCCTTATTTTCAGAGAATATGAATGAAAGATGCAAGAGTCTGTCTTGATCCCAGAAATTCACTCAGCTTTTATGCACACACACACACACACACACACACACACACACACACACACTGATTGCAAGCAAACAAGTCACAGGTGAGGATGTTACATTTATTAGTAAGGATGATTGAATACCTCAAATATTTGGCTTCGCGAATATGTGCCAAATAGGTCGCCGCTATTCGACTATTCGCAAATATTCAATGCGCAATGTAAGTCTATGGGAAACCCGAATAACAACTATTTGGAACTATTCAAGATTCCCATAGACTTACATTGCGCATCGAATATTCGCATAGCGGCAGCCTATTCGCCGGATATTCGTGAAGCCGAATATTTGAGGTATTTGATCATCCCTATTTATTAGCCATTCAAACCCATTTGTGCCAACTTCTGTGTATGTTATCAGGCCCAAATCACCAGCATATGTGAACTTTTGATCAGGGTTATTTGGATGTTTTTGGTTGTCATTATGCTTTGTAAAGAGAAAACACAGTAGTTTGAAAATAAATGGCTTCACCCAACCCCTAACCATGAGTGGAAAAAAAGTTTTTGTGTTATTAATATTCTCTGAAAAAAGGCCAAGAAAGCAAAACATCTGCCGAGTTATGTAAACCTTTGAGCACAATTGTACCTACAATGATTAGGAGTCAAAAACAGAGGAACAACAGCCTCAGCATATAGATATATTTTTACATTACAGATAGTGATGGGCAAACCCAAACTGTAAAGTTCTGAGTCCGTACCGAATACATAGTGTTTGTGCACACGGTCCCGATCACGAGTTTTCCTGGGAAACCCGTATTACAGTTCAGGTCCAGGGGCTGTCCAGTTCTTTTGCTTTTCCCTCCACCTGGTCACCTGCTGGAAGTTTGCACTTGTGGCCCATGGGTATCTCTCTGACACATAGCCCCCTAGCATATCAGGCAAGCAGTCTGAGCTTTAAATCATGCAGCAGTCACTTCTGCTTTTTGATGACTCCTCTGACCCTGCTGACATCCACCTGTCCCTGCTGACATCCACCTGTCCCTGCTGATATCCACCTGGCCCTGCTCTAAAAGTGGCAGATATTGAGTGCACTGATGTCCAACCACTTGTTCAGTTTGAGGTTGATCACATGGGAGGGCTAGTGTAAATGGTCAGTGGGCCACCTCAACACATATCTAATGATGATGAAGAAACACAGATGCCAACTGCTGCAGTTTTCTGCAGTGTGCAAACTGTCAGGGCAGGGGTGAGGAGTGGATGGAGGATAATGCCAGGGATGATGAGGTTCTAGACTCCACATGGAGTCAAGGCCATCCTAGTGACAAACTCAGTTCGGTGGAAGAGGTGAGGCCATGCAGGCCCCAGCTGCACAACAAAATAAGGAGCAACGTGCAAAAGCACAGCAAATGGCCCATAGCCAGTACGTCCGGTGCTAATCGACACTGTGCTGATATACTGAGCACACCAAAAACTGCTCAAAGAGCTCATGGCCTTTTTTTCATGCAATTTGCTAATGACAAGAGACAGGTGGTTTGCCCGCTGTGCCATCAGAGCCTGAAGAAAGACATAAATGTGCTGAACCTGAGAACCAGCTGCATGATGAGACATATGAATGCAAAGCACGAGCTGCAGTGGAGTACACCCCTGAAAAGCAGGAAAAATATGAGGCTCCTCCTGGTCCTTATTCTGTTATGACCACCAAGTCTTACAGGACATTTTTCTGTCCATGTTGCCTCCTCATCCTACTCTACTTCATCTACTTCCTTTTCATCCATTCAGGATAACTCCTGCACTACCAACTTCAGCATCGCCAGAGAGAAATGACAGCAGACTCTTTGGTTTGGGGGAAAAATCATACACCAAGTAGGAACTGTGGATGGTGATTGAACAACAGACCTATGAGTAGTTGGTTTCATTCAAGCTCGGCCTAGTGGTGTGCAATAATGGCGAAATCTCATAGTAGCTATGGGTCTATTCTGTTTGATGCACATCCCTTGCTTGGCACATGTGCTGAATTTAATGGTGCAGAGCTTCCTGAAAAATTACCCTGAGATTTCATAATTTCTGCTGCTGCTTACCTGTGTACACTGCAGTGTCACTTTTGCCTTCCCACTCACTGCCTCATATGCAATGTACCCAGAAGGTGTAACTCCACCTTGCATATGCCTGAGAGACCGTGTGAGCAGCAGGAAGCGATAATGGAGTTTCAGCTGTAGCACACATGGGTGAGTCAATATGCAGAATAGCACCACTTCACAACAAATGAAGGGGCTTCAATATTGGACATGAGTACTCCATCATCAGTGATACTATCTCACTTATATGTCTCCATGAAAAAAAAGTTTCAGGCGATGAAGAATGAGTTGGTTGCATAAGAGGAAATTGAGGAGGAACAGAGACTATATACATGATTATCAGGCCAGCAATCCACACATGGCTCAGACGGTGGGTTCCTGCACCAACAGCAGCCAGGCACACACAGCTGTCCAGCCAAGTGACAGTTTTAAGGATTATGAAGACGATGAACCATGTTTACAGCAGAGTGACACCCAAAAAAGCTTACGTACATCAATGGAGCATCACTGGGACTCAGAGTGTGGGTTCCTGTACCAATAGCAGTCAGGTACACAACTGTCCATCCAGGGGACAGTTTTTGATGATAATGAGGAGTACAAACCATGTTTAAAGCAGGGTGTCAACCTAAGAACCTTACAAGCATCACAGGAGCATCAATGGGGTTCAGTGGGTGGTTTCCAGTACCAACAGCTATCAGGTACACAACTGTCTATCCAGTGGACAGTTTTTGAGGATGATGAGGAGGAGGAACCATGCTTACAGCAGGGTGTCACCCAAAGAAGCTTACGTGCATCACTGGAACATCACTAGTGCAATATAAAGGACACAGGTGATACACCAACAACCAAGAACAGCTTGTCATTGCCTCTGTTCAGTTTAGTATACATGAATGAATACATGCCGCAGTGCCTGGCAATAAACCCCGAGTTGCCCAGATTGTTGCCAATGCGAATTACTTGGTTTCCACCCTTCTGGATCCCCACTACAAAGACAATGCACCATTCTTACTTCCATCAATGGAGCATTATCGAAAAATACAGAAATACAAAAGCACACTGGTAGGCAGACTACTGATGGTGACCAATCCTTACAGCGGGGGCTAAGTTAAAGCACAAGGTAGAGTATGAGGAGGAAGTCATCAACGTAGCTGAGGCACAGGCAACACATCGTAAGATTAGAGTTTTGATGCTATTCTAATCACACATTCCTAAGAACTGCTCTAGTCACAATTTTCTTATTTTTATTTGGACTCAATTTTGGATTAGATTTAAATGTTGCAAAAACATTTTTAAAAAATATTTTCCTCATATTTGTAATGATAAATCTTATATTGTTAAGAGAAATGAAGGAAAAAAAGAAATATATATTTATACATAGAAAATTAGTTTTGTGGAATGCAGCAAATATTATGTAAAACAGATTATTTAATTTTGTATGCAAATACATTATCAGTATCCAAACAGTGTTTTGCAGGGTATTTTTGTCAGTGTTTACTGGTTATTGATAGCACCATTTATGCACCTTTAAATTAAGGACTAATGACTGAAAAGTATAGAGTACATCCATTCAGTCAATGGACAGATGGAATGCTATAAATTTATTGCTGTCTTTCCTTTTTAATGAGGGAATTCACAGGGTGATATTATTTGTAAGTGTAGGCTGCATCATTTATGTGTAATGATTTACAAGGCTATATATTTCTTTGCCTTTTCTTGGGGCTGATTTGCATTCTGAAGACTATTATTCATTTTAGCCTTTGTTTGGAACATTTTAATTGTTACCACTATAAAATACCTCCATTCATAGCTAATATTTTTTGTTACTGGGTGATTTCTTTTAACTTTCCCAAATTGTTATCTATTAAGGGATTTCTTTTTTGTTCAATGCTGCAAGGCATAGCTATTAATGAGGCTGCCAGAATCACCGTCTTTTCAAGATTTATTCATTGTTCTAAACACAAAGTCAAGAAGGAAAGTTTGTGCAGCTTTTATTATGATTGACCCTGAGACACAAATACATCAATATTTTGGTGAGGAACACATCATGATAGCTGATGGTTTTCAATGTGGCTTTCACTTTTGCACGGAACTATGTCCTATGCATCTGTCAATCAAACTAAATAATTTCCTTTCTCAGTGACCCAATTATAAAACATTAACTATGAAAAAAGGCTGGAATGTTTGGCAATAGTGACATGTAGAGATGTGTGGATCAATCCGCAGAGGATCGACTAACGCGGGCGTCACACAGTACGATCTATCGTGTGATCACACGAGCGATTGTACCCACCCCCGTTGTTTGTGCGTCACGGGCAAATCGCTGCCCATGTCGCACAAAGTCGTTAAACCGCCGTCACACGTACTTACCTGCTGAGCGTCCTCACTGTGGGCGGCGAACATCCTCTTCCTGAAGGGGGAGGGACGTTCAGCATAGCAGCGACGGCACACAGCCACCGGCCAATTAAAGCGGAGGGGCGGAGATGAGCGGGACGTAAACATCCCGCTCACCTCTTTCCTTCCACATAGCCGGCGGGTGCGGTGTGATGCAGGTAAGCTGTGTTCATCGTTCCAGGGGGGGCACACAGAGCAATGTGTGCTGCCCCGGGTACGATGAACAACTGGCGCCATGAAAAATAAATGATTTTTTAAAAATAAGCGACGTGTACACGACTCACGATTTGTGACTGATTCAGCGTCACTCGGAGGTGTCACACAAAATGATGTCGCAAACGATGCCGGATGTGCGTCACGAAAACTGTGACCCCGACGATGCATCGCACGATAGATCGTCTCGTGTGACACCCGCATTAAGGCCCTTTTACATGCAACGACATTGCTAATGAGATGTCGTTGGGGTCATGGAATTTGTGACGCACATCCGGCCTCGTTAGCGACGACGTTGCGTGTGACACGAGCGATCACTAACGATCAAAAATACTCACCTTTTCATTGATCGTTGACACGACGTCCATTTCCATAAAATCGTTGCTTGTTCAGGATGCAGGTTGTTTGTCGCTCCTTAAGCAGCACACATCGCTACGTGTGACACCCCGGGAACGACGAACAGCAACGTACCTGCGTCTTGCCAGCAACGAGGTGGGCGTGACTTTCAAGCGGCTGATGTCCGCACCTCCGCTTCTATTGGACATCTGCCGTATGACGTCCCTCTAACGCTGCATAAACCGCCCCCTTAGAAAAGAGGCTGTTCGCTGCCCACAGCGACGTTGCAAGGAAGGTAAGTTTGTGTGACAGGTACTAGCGATATTTATATTCAACGATTTGCCCATGATGCACAAACAAAGGGGGTGGGTGCTTTCACGAGCAACATCGCTAGCAATGTCACTGCGTATAAAGCAGCCTTTAGAGTCAATTTTCATTAAATTTGCGGGTCCATGTGAATAAAAAAATTGCGCTTTGATTTGCAAGGATGGCAAAAAATAAAAACTTGCCTAGCATCATTTCTCACACTGCTGAAGCATCAGAAAGCTAGAAAACAATGTAGCATAGCTGAAGAATAAACCACACATCCAAAAATCATACTTTGATCTAAACAAAACACCCAAAGCAATGGCGGCCACACAGTACCAGCACACTGTGAAAGGCGATGGAACACATGACCTTCCACAAGTTCCCGATGTGTGAACTGAGATCAAAAAAGACAGAAAGAGGAGTGATGGTTTAAGTAAAAAAACAGAGGGGGACAGACCATGCAATGTAACATAGCTGAAGTAGAGGACACAGACCGCACATCCAAAAATTATACTTTGATCTAATGCCGCTAGGTAAAAATTCCTGAACATGAGGTTATTTATTTGACATTCTGATCAGACTGTATGAAGCCACTGCCATGTCATGGCGAACCTCTGACTGGGTGAGTAACTTATTTTAAGCTTTAAAGGTGCCACATTGTGTGCCAACCACCACAACGACAGTGCACCAGCAGGGCAGGTGACCTGGTGCCACACAACACCCATGCTGCAAGGCTGAGCCCCATGACTGCATGCCACACTGCCTCACCCACACAAAACCACTACAACAATGGCCACCACACATAGCCTTTTTTTTATCTCAGTTCACACACTGGGAGCTTGTGAAAGGTCATTTGTTCCATTTCCTTTCACAGTGTGCTAGTGCTGTGTGGCAGCCATAGTTTTGGTGGTTATGTGTTGGTCAGGCAGAGTGACCTGGATTCATGGGAGCTCAGCCTAGTAACATGGATGATGTGAGGCCAGAGGTCACCTGCCCTGTGGGTGCACTGTAGCTGCAATGGTGATTGGCGCACGGCACCGCACCTTTGAGGATTCAAACAGGTTGGGACCCACTCAGGGGTTTGCCGTGGGCTTCATATAGTCTGATCAGAATGTTAAACAAAGAACCTCATGTTCAGGTATATACCATGTGCAGAATTATTAGGCAAGTTGTATTTTAGAGGATTTTTTTATTATTGATCAACAGCTATGTTCGCAATCAACCCAAAAGACGCATAAATATCAAAGCTTAATATTTTTGGAAGTTGGAGTGGTTTTTTTTATATTTGGCTATCTTAGGAGGATATCTGTTTGTGCAGGTAACTATTTCTGTGCAGAATTATTAGGCAACTTAATAAAAACCAAATATATTCCCATCTCACTTGTTTATTTTCACCAGGTAAACCAATATAATTGCACAAAATTTAGACATAAACATTTCTGACATGCAAAAACAAAACCCAAAATAATTAGTGACCAATATAGCCACCTTTCTTTATGATGACACTCAGCAGCCTACCATCCATAGATTCTGTCAGTGGCTTGATCTGTTTACGATCAACGTTGCGTGCAGCAGCCACCACAGCTTCCCAGACACTGTTCGGAGAGGTGTACTGTTTTTCCTCCCTGTAGAGCTTACATTTTATGAGGGACCACAGGTTTTCTATGGGGTTCATATCAGGTGAACAATTAGTTTTTCATCTTTTAGACCTTTACTGGCCAGCCATGCTGTGGAGTAGTTGGATGCATGTGATGAAGCATTGTCCTGCATGAAAATCATGTTTTTTCTTGAACGATACTGACTTCTTCCTGTACCACTGCTTGAGGAAGTTGTCTTCCAGAAACTGGCAGTAGGTCTGGGAGTTGAGCTTCACTCCATCCTCAACCCGAAAAGGTCCCACAAATTCATCTTTGATGATACAGCCCATACCAGTACCCCACCTCCACCTTGCTAGCATCTGAGTCGGGGTGGAGTTCTCTGCCCTTTACTAATCCAGCCTCTGGCCCATCCATCTGGCCCATCAAGAGTCACTCTCATTTCATTAGTCCATAAAACCTTTGAAAAATCAACCTTAAGATATTTTTTGGCCCAGTCTTGACGTTTTATCTTATGTCTCTTGTTCAAAGGTGGTAATTTTTCAGTCTTCCTTACCTTAGCCATGCCCCTGAGTATGGCACACATTGTGCTTTTTGATACTCCAGTAACATTGCAGCTCAGAAATATGATCAAACTGATGGCAAATGGCATCTTGGCAGCTTCACGCTTGATTTTCCTCAATTCATGGGCAGTTATTTTGCGCCTTTTTTACCCAACATGCTTCTTGCGACCCTGTTGGCTATTTGCCATGAAACGCATGATTGCTCGGTGGTCACGCTTCAAACATTTGGCAATTTCAAGACTGCTGCATCCCTCTGCAAGACATCTCACAATTTTGGACTTTTCAGAGTCCGTCAAATCTCTCTTCTGACCCATTTTGCCAAAGGTAAGGAAGTTGCCTCATAATTAACCACACCTTATATAGGGTGTTGATATTATTACACCACACCCCTCCTCATTACAGAGATGCACATGATTTACTTAATTTGTAGTTGGCTCTCAAGCCTATACAGCTTGGAGTAGGACAACATGTATAAAAATTATCATGTGATCAAAATACTCATTTGCCTAATAATTCTGCACACAGTGTATACATTTCTATCTAGCAGCACTAGATCAAAGTGTGAGTTTTGGATGTGCAGTTTCTGTCTTTTTTTTTAGCTATGTTACATGAGCTGGAAAACAATGTTTTTGTTGCCATGCAGGCTTCTACATAATGTCCTGCAACTATGACATAACATGGTTCAACCTTGCCTATCCAGTGGATTATTAGACTTTGTAAAGTTCGAAACAGCATTTGTGATATTCTCATTGGGACAGTTTGATAGCCTTCACTGTGCTGTGTCACAATTTTTTTTCCTCTCTCCATCCCACCTCTGGATAGTAGCATTACGATCTCCAAGTGACTTAGCTTTCCTTTATTTATCATCCCTGTGATCAGAGATCAATGAGTCCCAAAGGAGCATGGATGGGTGCAGAATAGGGAATTTGTAAGGATTGTGGAAAACCATCTCAAGACTCACCAAGATGGCTAAGCTATTTTCTGTTACTTGATTACATCCATTATACTTCTTAACATATAGAATTTAATTGTATTTTTCTTGGCGTTACACTTTCTGCTTTGGGAAATATTCCGAAAAGCTTGACAATTTGAAAATTAAAATGATCGACCCAACTTAAGGGACATTAATTTCTGATTTTTTTTTCACCCTTTAAAAAAAATATGCAAGCTGGGTATCATCATAATCATACTCACCTGGGTAATGATATCTCCAGGTAATTTTTACTGCACAATGAATGCTAAGAAAAAAAAACAACTGTGGAATGTGTGGGGTTTTTTACAATTTCACTTTACTAAGATTTTTTTTTCCTATTTTCCAGAACACTGTATGATAAAATGGATGGTTTCATTCAAAAGTACAACTAGTCTCACAAAAAAACATCCCTCGGTTGGCTTTGTCAGGGGGAAAGAACAGTGATGACTCTTGGAAGAAGGAGTGGGAAAATTGAAAGCATAAAAATGAAAAATTGCTTGGTCCTTAAGGAGTTAACATAATATGTATTATTTGATCAATACTAGGTAAAACAAAACTGCTTTAGTACTAAACTGTGAATACAGTGCTTAAATGGCACTTTACACGCAGCGATATCGCTACCGATATCACTAGTGAGCGTGCCTGCCCCCGTCAGTTGTGCTTCACGGGCAAATCGCTGCCTGCGGCGCACAACATTGCTCACACCCGTCATACGTACTTACCTGCCTAACGACGTCGCTGTGGCCGGCGAACCGCCTCCTTTCCAAGGGGGCGGTTCGTGCGGCGTCACAGCGGCATCACTAAGCAGCCGCCCAATAGAAGCGGAGAGGCGGAGATGAGCGGGATGAACATCCCGCCCACCTCCTTCCTTCCTCATTGCGGGCGGCCGCAGGTAAGGTGATGTTCCTCGTTCCTGCAGTGTCACACGTAGCGATGTGTGCTGCCGCAGGAACGACGAATAACCTGCGTCCTGCAACAGCAACGATAATCAGGAAAGGAACGACGCATCAACCATCAACGATTAGGTAAGTAATTTTGATCATTAACGGTCGTTTGTGCGTTTCACACGCAACAACGTCGCTAATGAGGCCGGATGTGCATTACGAATTCCGTGACCCCTATGACATCTCGTTTGCAATGTCGTTGTGTGTACAGCGCCCTTTAGGCTATGCGCAAACAATTGTATTATTGCTACATGCAATTTCCAATTTGCTCAGAGCTGTATGAAGACATTTAGAAAATGTCTTCATGACAAGAACCTACCATTCCATGCTTTTCCCAGCCCATAGAAAATGGACCAATGTCATCACAAGTTTAATGGGAGTTAGATTCCTGTAAAAATATACTTTCTGTGTGTAAGGAAACCCGAATTATTATGGCAAAGAAATGAGGCAAACTCTCATAAAGTTCTTCTGTCTCAGGTGGTTAGCAGTGAGCAAGCACTACCACAATCGGGTGCTCGGTGCTCATTAAAGGGAATCCTGACACCTGTTTTTTTTACCCCATCTGAGAGTAGCATAATGAAGAGACGGAGACCCTTATTCCAGCGATGTGTCACTTACTACGCTGTTTGCTGTCATTTTGATAAAATCAATGTTTTCTCCACTGCAGATTTAGTAGTTATACAGAGCTGATGAATATGTTGGACTACCTGGCAGCACACCAAGTAGTCCTCTAATGATCATGTACTGCTGATTAAACAGGGATTTTATCAAGACTACACTAGGCAGCCCAGTAAGTGACACATCGCTGGAATCCGGATCTCTGCCCTGACATTAAGCTGCACTCAGATTAGGTGGCAAAAACCTGGTGACAGATTCTTTTTAAGAGCAGTTGGATGATTGGATAGACGCAACTCGAATACCAAGTATAATGGGAGTCAATGCAGGACTTGAGCATTTTTCCTGAAGATTTCCTAATTGACTTCCTCTATACTCAGGTGCTCAAGTCACGCCCATCCGAGCATCCAACTTCTATTAACGAGTACCCGGCACCCAAGCATGGCAGTGCTCGCTCATCACTAGTATTTAGCAGTATAGTGTTACCAATCTACTCCAGAATCATTCTGTATACTTCTCTTTCTGGATGTGAAGCTTGGAAACCTAAGAAAACATTAGATCTGGGAAAAGGTACAGAAATAAAATGTAAAATTACCCTTTACCCAAGGACTAAGAAGTGTTTTTACATTTCACATGTATAGTCATCCTTCTTGGTGTTCTCCTTTGCCTACTATTGCTCCATCTACTGATTTTTCACTCTGTTCCTCTTCATTTCAGTTGACTGCCATGGTGGCATTGGAAGTGCAGTGGCAAGCCTAAACCAGCCCTGTTTGCCTTCTCTATGCTTTGGGAATAGATAGTTTAGACGTACCACTATGCACAATATGTTACAGTGGCTTCAATCTTCGAAGAAGTTACAATGGAATGCTGATGTGGCCAGAGGCCAGAGGAGGCAAATGGAGGACACAAAGTATGATGATTACCTGATAAATGTATGGTCATTTTTCATTCTTAAGGTGGAAACTTACTCTAAACTAAAGAAACACTTAGGAATCATACAACATATCTTCATACACTGCAATATTTATTACAGTTGAGCTTTGTTCGTTAAATTAGGCATTACATTTCCTGCCTAACTCTGTTTTCAGATTTGGTGTCATCTTTTAATATGTTCTGCAATATTTAGATGATATTAAAATATGCATGATGATTTACTTCATCAAGATATGTGCATTATGTAAAGAAACAATAGAGCAAGTATTGAATATTTCATCCTGCGTCTCATCAGATCAACGTATGAAAACATTTTAAAAGTCTTACTGTAGCTATATTTTTGTCGCCTGTGTCTCAGCCTGATGAAATAAGTGATGTACACGTTATAATTAGAAATTTCTTGCCTTAGTAAGTTTCTCTTTTTGTTTGAACTGAACAGCTTTGAAGAAGTTTCTTGGGATGCTGAAAAGAACTAATTTCTTTCTTCTTTTAAAGATTTCCATTCAGAGATCTGTTTGTTTGACATATTTCATAGGCAGCATGGTGGCTCAATGGGTGCTCTCGTCCACTGGCCCTGTCACCTTTAGAAAGATCGCATGGACCAGGGCTCACCCAACTGAATGCACAAAGTCCTTACCCATGGGAAGAACACTACTCAGAACTCACAGGGTGCGGGAACTACAATAATTAGACTTTATTGGATCCCCAACAGTCAAAGGCATATAACACAAAACCATGAAATTCATAAAAAGTAAAAGGCAACAGAGTCTCACACTTCTGCTGGCTCACCAGGAATTAAAATATTCGTACTTTCAGAGCTTCCAGGGCCACATAACACCACACCAGCTCCCTGCTTTTGATGGGCACCCACCCTGAACAGGATAGTGACAATCGTAGGAAGCTTCACAAGCACAGCATAGTCCATTGCTAGGTAAATGAATCATCCCAAACTGGGTTTCTTCCAGCCAAATCCTAGACTCCTCAGCGGTACTCCTGCATAATATAATCCAGTTTCTTATCTCTCATCCCCTACCCGGTGCTGAAGTGCCAAGGTTGGGTAAAAGACTTCCAACCGGGATTGAAACCCATAGATTGAAGCCATGTAGCAAAAGAACATCCTTGTGACTCAACCAGTCCTTTTTATATCTCCCGGGCACTCATCCCAGGTAATTGTGGTCTTACTGGATTGGTGGAATAAGGCTGTTGTTACGGTTGCTGCGAGCACTGGAGACTAAGTCCAGATTTCTTGCTACTGCACATGTGCGAGCACTGGAGACTAAGTCCAGATTTCTTGCTACTGCACATGTGCGAGCGCTGGAGACTAAGTCCAGATTTCTTGCTACTGCACATGTGCGAGCGCCGGAGACTAAGTCCAATCTTGGAGCCATTGCACATGTGCGGGTGACATCATCGCTGACACGAGGTCACATGTCTCTGACACCTTCTATGCCGATTGGTCGCTGGTCATGTGCTTGTGACGTCTTGCTCGGTGATAGGCCAGCATGACGTCACTCCTGTCGTTCTGGCAGCGGATTGGCTCTGGTGTCCTCCATCTTGGATGAGGCACAGAGTCTATATAAGACCCTGACACACGCCGCATGGTGCTCAGTCCTCTTGGTTCATGCATATGAGTAGACGCTCTGTGCGCGTTCCTCTAGGCATTCCTCTGTCTATGCTAGGTGAGCGCTACCGGCAGGGTAGCGTTCTTATACCTTACAGCTTCGGCTGCTGTCCGTATCCTTACCTCTTAGGGGAGCGGACATAGGCAGGTGCCTGAGGCACATGGTCTGGCTGGGCCTTGTGATTCTACTCGTAGGTGGACGTTGCCGCTAGGGTAACGTTCCTTATACTGCGTCTGGCAGTTGTTCGTATCCTCGCACACTAGGGGAGCGAACAGAGGTAGGAGCTTTGTGCGGCTTACGCTGCTGTTCGTCTCTTTTGCACCACTAGAAGAGCGGACCTAGGCAGGTGCCATATCTAGTGGTTCGTGTCCTCGCACACTAGTGGAGCGAACGCAGGTAGGAGCTTTGTGCGGCTTAAGCTGCTGTTCGTCTCTTTTGCACCACTAGAAGAGCGGACCTAGGTAGGTGCCATTTCGCACACATTGCCTTTGTCTCTGTGATTATTAACAGAGATCATTCCACACACCCTCCAAGTAAGGGAGGAATTGCTTTACTTACTTACTATATCCTTCTGTGAGTTAACAGAGGTATTGCACTCTGCCATAGTCTGCAGCAAAGTCTTTGCACGGTGGACCCTGACTGTCTGATACTCCTTTCAGTTATTATCAGACAGCCCCCCGTAACAGCTGTGCTCCTATTTGGCGGCATTCCAATTCATATAGTTAATTCTCCTGCACAATTCTCCTCTGAATGAGGTAGACAGAGAGGCTGAGGGGATATACATTAAATTAGCAGTATACAACCTCAAATAATGAAAGACTCCGATGAGTCCGGTGGAAAACAAGAACTTAACAGACATGAGTTACCACACAAAAGGGACCTATGTCTTGCCAAATTAAGGAATTATGAAGTAGTGGGTGAAAGACAGGCGCATAGGGTTTTAACCGATAAACAACAGTAGGGGGATTGTAAGGTGCACTCACCTATGGATGTTGTGAGACAGTCACAACACCTGATGGAGCATTGAGGCTGGGGGAGACAGCTGCGGACACGTCAGATAGGAACAGGAAACTTCTAAAGAAAATGAGGGATCATCGCCGCGCTTATCACCATTGAATCCAATGAATAGTTTTCAGGTCATTTATTGAAGAAGTACAAGTCTACGCGTTTCAGGGATCTCTGTCCCCTTCCTCAGGACAAGTAAATGATGACACAGAGATCTTCTGTGTCATCATTTACTTGTCCTGAGGAAAGGGGCAGAGATCCCTGAAATGCGTACACTTGTACTTCTTCAATAAATGACCTGAAAACTATTCATTGGATTCAATGGTGATAAGCGCGGCGATGATCCCCCATTTTCTTTAGAAGTTTCCTAGCCAAATTAAGAACATTAATCCCTGACAAAAATTGAACAGGGTTATGTCTTCACTGTCAACACTTTTGGTTTGCAGCACTGGATTCCTGGTTTCAGATCCCACCAAGGACAACATTTCCAAGGCATTTGTAAGTTCTCCTTGTGTTTGTGTTGGTTTTCTCCATGTTCTCTGCTTTCCACCCATACTCCAAAGACATACTGTGTATGAAGATAGAATGTGAGTCCCAATGGGACGAACGGTGAAACTACACCTACAGCCCAATTACTAAGGAAGACTGAGGCCACTTCGGTGATGTTGGGTCAACTGGAAGTTGACGTGACATCACCGAATCTCAAAGGTTGTAGAGCCTCAGGGGTCACTTGATGGGAATTAGTGGACCGCAATAGCGCCGCTCAAAAGCAAAATGTACTGCACAGGCTATTTGACAAATGCCTTCCCTAGGAGTTTTACAGCAATGTGGCCACTAATGGTGAGTAGTGAACTTTAAAAGAAATCTGTTAGCAGATTTGTTATTATTTTTTCTTAGAGCAGCATCATGTGAGGGTGGAAATCCTGATTGAAGTTATGTGTCATTTACTGGGCTGCTTTTTTGTAGTTTCAATAAAATGGCTTTATCTGTATGAAATTATTAACGGATTAGTTGACTTGTACCATGTAGTCCTCCTCTGTGTAACCCTGCCCCCAACATTGATAAGAAGCTTCCTTTCAATGTACAGTACAATCTAATCAGGGTTTCTGCCCTCACATAGACAGAAATCTTCCCATCACTGTTGTGTACGGAGTTAGGGGTACTCCACACACAGCGAGATCGCTACTGAGATCGCTGCTGAGTCACGTTTTTTGTGACCTCATTAGCAATCTCGCTGTGTGTGACACTGAGCAGCGATCTGGCCCCTGCTGTGAGATCGCTGCTCGTTACACACAGCCCTGGTTCGTTTTTTTATTGTTGCTCTCCCGCTGATAAGCACACATCGCTGTGTGTGACAGCAAGAGAGCAACAATCCTGAATGTGCAGGGAGCAGGAGCCGGCGTCTGACAGCCTGCGGTAAGCTGTAACCAAGGTAAACATCGGGTAACCAAGGTGGTTACCCAATATTTATCTTCGTTACCAGCCTCCGCAGCTCTCACGCTGCCAGTGCCGGCTCCTGCTCCCTGCACACGCTAAGTTAAGCGGTGTGAGCTGGTAACTAAGGTAAACATCGGGTAACCATACCCGATGTTTACCTTAGTTACCAGTGTCCGCAGCTTCCAGACGCCGGCTCCGTGCAAGCGCAGCGTCGCTTCCACGTCGCTGCTGGCTGGGGGCTGGTCACTGGTTGCTGGTGAGATCTGCCTGTTTGACAGCTCACCAGCGACCATGTAGCGATGCAGCAGCGATCCTGACCAGGTCACATCGCTGGTCGGATCGCTGCTGCATCGCTAAAGTGTGAAGGTACCCTTAAACAGAGCTCAGTATTCAAAGAACTGATAGATCAGCAGCAGATAAAACAGTGATTTTACAAAACTGCACCGAACACTTTAGTAAATTACACATGGCTATAATTTGGACTACTGTCTCTACCATATCCAGCTCTCAGATCACATAGGAAAATCCTAGTTACAGATTTACTATAGTAATTTTACTTATTTTCTTTTTGAAGTGTAATTCTACATAGTTTGTATGCATAAATGTATTTATTGGATGAGCTGGAGTTGCTTACTTCTTGAAGTCAGCTGAGTACTTAGATTGTAACCCAAATCATAAGACAGTGAGGTGTGATAGGTAGAGATGAGCGGTTCCATGGAGGTTCGGTTCGCCGGTAGCAAACGAGCAGAGCCTCCTCTGATTCGTGGTTGAACCAAACCCCAAAGCATGCCACTAATTGGCAGTTTGAGTCTCCGCCCACATACATCCAGCCATTGGCAGATCACTTCCGGTTCTTTTTTTTTTTTAAAAATTGGGGTTGCATGCTAATCATGCTGATGCGAGCCATTCAAACACTGCAAGCGGCTCGAACAGGACTGAGCAACAAGTGTACCTGAGCACAACATTGCACATGCGAGTGAAGTTCGCATGTAAAGCACCTGAACTCTGAACCCAAACCTTGATTTTTAAAGTTGGTGTTCGGTTCGAAAACGGAACCTCAGGTTCGCTCATCTCTAGTCATAGGTTAAATGTTTCTTTTTCTTTGGTTTCTTTTATCTCATGACCAAACGTCGGGCCCTGTCAATCAACATTTAAAAGCATAAAATAACAGTATGCCACCATCACTAGTTAAGATGTTAAAACCATTTTAATACATGATTGATGATTAAATTTGTAGGCAAATTTAAGGCATTGCATAAATTCACGTATATATAATTAAAACTTGCTGAGCAATGACAACTATGCATTCCATAACTATTAAGTTTTAAATTGAGAATTACCAGAAATAATGTAAAATAATAGATCATTACAATTTTGCAGAGGTTGCAACATAGTTTAAAATGATTAATTATTGTTTAAATGTCAAATGTAGAAAATGGAAATCTTTCAGCCGTCACATGGCAGGTGAAAAGTGATTTTAAAAATAATAAAAAATCGATCAACATTTCAAACGGTGACAATTTATTTTAAACTTTCAAGTCAAACTGTATAATTTAAGTAATGAATAAGTTAATCACAATTATTTTATACTTTATTCACTAGCCTTAACTTTATCCTTGACAAACATCTTCCTAAATGCAGTTTTAATGGCTTCTTTTTTTGCTCACTCCACTCATAAGGTAATTTCACATTATTTCCATCCTTTAAAGAAGTTAGATTTGCATTTACAGCTCTGTAATTTCAGACAAAAGAAGTAAATAAATGTATGGAGCTATTTATACCGGAATTTACTGTTTTTCTGAATCTTTAACATAGTGTCGTTAGAGCACTATGATCTCCATGCACCTCTGCTTGGTTGCAAACTGGGCTGAGTTGGGGTTGACTTTGGGCCAACTTGGGGTACTATTTGCCTTTTCTTTAATAAATATTTGGTGTATGAATACATCATACAAATTTTCTATATTGAAATCAACTCAAGCTAACATTAGAGATGAGTGAATCTACTCAAATGGAATTTAATTCTCCAAGTAAATCCCACAAATGGTTCCCAGCTGTGGCCACTGTAGATGACCAGACAAACAACAAAAATAAAATAATGCTACCTCATCGCTCACTTTTTCAGCCATCCCTACAGTCAGTAATATTGTCATTCACTCCTTATTTTTCCCCTTAAACCATCACATTCATCGTCTTCTGCCTCTTCATTCCAGGACAAGACATTACAAGAAAGTACAACTAGGCCTCTGACCTCCATGCATGACAGGACATTGTGATGCACTGAGTTATTATATAGACAGGAGGGTCAGTCGATGCTCTTGTCCGCTGGCTTGGCTGTCTTTAAAAAGACCACACGGACCAGAGCTCATCCCACTGAACACTTGCACTCCTTCCACCTGGGCAAAAAAACTACTCAATACAACACAGGGTGAGGAAACAACACATTGGTAAGACTTTCTTGGTTTATGAAAGGGCAAAAATATAACAAACATTACCAGAACGAGCTCTAAATGGTACAAGAAATACAGTCTCCCCCTTCCGCTGGCACAATAGGGATTAGAATCTTTGTTACTTTGTGGCTTCCAGGGCCACCTATCACAGCCACAAGCACCCTGCTTTTGGTGGGCATCCACTGAGAGGAGATAGGAAGTTGATAGAGTTGTCAGGGATCACATTTTCCCAACCTGGGTTCTCCTAGCAAATTTGTGGACTTAGCGATGAGCACTGGTAGCAGTTCTGTGAGCATTTATCTGGAATCATAGATCCTATGCTTAAGTTTTGTAGAATATCCACCTGGTGACAGAAGGAAGGCCTTTTTATACCACTCAGTCCTCAATTCAGGGTATTGGGTGTGACAGGATTGGTCCGAGATGGCTGCTCTCACATTGCATATCACCCCAAAAACAACATACCAACAGTGAATGTTAGCGGTGGGAACATTATGCTATGGGGCTGTTTTTCAGCATACGGCACTAGTAAACTTCATATAATTAAAGTAAGAATGAATGAACAAATGTACCAAGAGATTCTTGAAAAAAATCTGTTGCTATCAACCAGGATGACAAAGATGAAACAAGGATGGACATTTTAACAAGACAATAATCACAAAGACACAGCCAAGGAAACTCTCAATTGGTTTCAGAGAAAGAAAATAAATTTGCTAGACAGGAAAGTTAACCTTTGGCTCAAGAAAAATAAAGGAAAATGTTGCAGAGGCTTGGACCTGAACACTTTTCCTACTCTGCAAGATCCTCAAATAATTTGGCAAGCTCTTGCATTTGATCCATGAGTGCATGGAAGATATCCATAGGAGCCAGTTACATTGTTAGAGGTGTAAGGCTCAAAATGCTACCTAGGAAAGACTTAGTGCAAATGTCTCTGTCTAGCAGTTTTTCAGAAGAACCCCAACCTTCCCCCTTTAAATCCAGTACAAAAATTTTGCTTTACCACAGGATCCACTATGAAGGGCAGGGTCCACTATGAAGGGCACATACAGATTTCACAATTTGTTATTTTACCTCTCAACTTTGAAGATCTGTTTGCATATCACATAAAGCTTGCCTTTATGACCAATTTCTCACAATGCATACCAGTTGACAACGTTAAGTACAAGTGTATTACCATTGGTGCTATGCCAGTTTTCAGTACCTATAGTTGTTACTGACCTTGCAATTTTTGAAGAAAGTATTGGTCACTCCTCTGGGTTTAATACTTTTCCAGATACCTTCCTTTTCATGGTATCAGAAAAAGACTATTCCTCTATGCTGAATCCATCTCTTCAAAAGAGACTGAATGGCCAAAGAAGAGTGTCTAGAATGCGTTATGTACAGTACCTTAGGTTCCATGATTAGTCGCTGGAAGATAATCACCAGGGCAGAGCAGATAAGTGAGGCAAAAGTCCATGCAGTCATCAAAGCAGCTTTTTTCCTGATAACTATGTCCAGTATTATGACAGTCCTAGCATTTTGTTGAATTTCACATGAACTGATGCTCTGGAAGGCCATCAAATCAAAACATGCATGTGAGAGAAACCAATTAACATTTCATGAGTCCAAAAGTACAAGGTGGGCCATAAGTATGGATACATCCTGATAAAATGGAAGTTTTTACATGGGAGGGGCCAAACATTTGAGGCCAGGTGACACCTATGGTGGCCATCTGCAAGGCCGCCATTTTGATTTAAACTTTATTTTTTTAAACGGGAAGGGGGTCATGTGACACATCAAACACATAGAGAATTGTACAAGAAAAACAATGGTTTGCTCATTTTTAACGTACCATTATTAATTATAGAGTTATTGACATGTTTGTGATATGGAACAATGACAGTAACCCACTAAAGGATGTACTCAAAGTGCTGCCCATTGTGTTGAATTATAAACGCTATTCTCTTCTCCCACTCTTCACTCACCGAGAGCAATACTAATATGCCACAAACAGTTATGTGATGCCAGCAACCACTTCTATTTTATCAGGGTGTATCCATACTTATGGCCCCCCCTGTACTTAAGAATATACATGTCTTGTTGATATGAATTGATGCATCTAAAAGACAAATATATAATGGCTGAATAAGACCATCCTGAAGATGACCTTCCAGGTTCTTTCCTGTTACAATTTAATGAATTATGTCAGTGAGAGGTGAGTTTAGGCCTTGTAAATAAAAGATTTAAAGCATCTCTTAGGTTTGTGACTGACTGGACAACTCATTCCACATTCTGGATAAAGTAAAGAACTTCACTGTCTCATTTCAGTCCAAACTCTAGAGGATTCTACAACCTCCTGTATGGGGTAAATAAGTGACGATGAAAACATGGAAAATTAAGCATGGATGCCTGTAGCTTGAAGGTCCCTGTTTTTATTGCCCTCCCTCCTAGATCTACCGCCTCAAAGCCACTGCTATTGATGGAGGATTGGGAACCTTTGCTATGTTACCACTTGCACAAGCCATTCTCATTTATGATATCTGCCTTCAGATCTGTAGAAAAAAAAAATATAATTTAAAAAAAGTTAAAGCAAAAACATATTACGTATAAAGATCAATAGAAGTTAAAGGTATTTGGATTTATGAACTGGAAAAAAGTAGGTATGTGCTGCGTTCAACCTGCAATAGTGACTGAATGGTTAGGGGACAAATTATATTAGAAAGTAGGAATAGTATTTAGTTAGAGATGTCAGAATGACAGGGTTCCATGGATGTCCAATATTTGGAGTCATGGTTAATTTTAATCAAGAATAAGAAAGCTGAGGCAATGGTAATGTTTTACAATGCTCATACCTGCATTAAGTATTTTCTTAGATTAGGTGTAAAATTCAATACTACTTATAAAAGGCTTTTTATTTTACCAAAAAAGCTGGATATTTGTTTAAGAAAACAATTACAGATCAATTTCTAAATGAGCAATATTATTGTTCACATGCAGTAGAATATTTTAGATAGGATATACTTTTGATATAAGTTTACACTCCATATTCCAAAAAATTCAAACTTAAAAAGAAAGCTTAGTTCCTTTTGTAAATTGGATAGAAAATAAAAGCAAGATTGTTGATATAAGCTTTAAGGCAAATGAAGGTTATAAGAAATAGAATGATTTTCTCAATTAAATGGAAAATTGATAGACAAGAATGTTTGTAATTGGCAATGTGAAAGTGTAACACTTGGAATAGTAGACATTCTTTTTTTATAAATAAACCCGGCTGAGAGAGTTTATTGTTTCTAAAGCTGCATGATGCTAATTATATGGGGTTGTCAGGATTGGAATAATGTAATTTTCAAATAAACTTATTTTTTGTGCTTGAAACTTATTTTACGTGCCTGACAACTTGCTAGAATGACTCGAAGTCTTAAATTGTTCCTAATAGCCAATATCACAGGTTTAACGATATCATATCATGATTTTAAATGTGTAAGCAATTAGAAAGTCAATAATAATGTTTATTATCCCCTTAACGACCGCAGGCAGAAAAATTACGTCCTAAACGGTCATAGTATAATCCTCACTGGCTGCTTCCAGAAGCTGGCAGGGATCTTCGCACATGTCAGCTGATTTGTACATCTGACATATGTGCCTCGCAGGCACGAGTGGATCTACATTCCACCCATGCTGTATTATTGTGTAAGTTAACTATATTGTAAAAACTGTAATACAAGTGTATGGTACATCCGAAGAATCCAAACCCACCCAAATGATCTTTTGCAGAAATTTTTCATGGACTATTTCACATATATGTAATATGGGCTCATTTCTTGCAAATTACTTTAGTCACTGTAAAATCTGGAACATGTTGAAAGCTTAAAAATCAAGCCATTAATAAAAGAGTAGCTATCAAGAAAGGCTGTCATTTTGCTGGATTCATGCAAATCAAATTTCTAAAATTTTATAGCAAAATTAATTCATTAGTCTGCAGTGTAATTCTGTTCTTTTAAATGGATTGTAAAGAAAGAATAATCTGCTCTTCAATATATGACTTTTAGATCCTATTCACACAATGAATTCCTGAATTTGTTTACTATGATTTAAAAGAAAAAAAAAGCATTCGGTAAATTTATGCATTTTAACCAATTTTGGAAAATTTTCAGGAAAAAAATGCACTGTAAGTGTTTCATGTGAATATCTCCTTAAGGCTTTGGGATGACTACAAGAGAAATACAATAGTTGTTTTTTTTATATATATTTAATTGCATACTATTTGCCCAAAAGTGAAAATTCTGCAAAAAAGGTTTTCTACTAATAGGGAATTTAAAAATACCCTCTTCTGATGGAAGTGTCTACTTAAGGGCAGACAATGCATTTGAAATTGTGGAAAACATCTTATAAGAAAATAAAAAACTTAATTTGCAAGACATTAAAATAACAACTGATAGATTATAGTATTTTATTCAATTTCTCACAGTTTTTAAATCATTTGCATATTTGTTGGTATTAAAACTAACTTGTTTAGATTTATAGGATAAAAATTTGCTTGCAACTAGCTCTATATCACACACACTCAAAAAAAATGATAGGTTACAGTTCAAAAGAAAAGATGTTGTAGAGTATTGTCTCCAATGGTAAATTGTACAAACCTGCCGCTATGAACAGCACCATCAAAACAAACACAGGACTTTCAGAAACTAAACAGGAATGTTTCTGCTCCCTGACATCCTGTTTAAAAATAATCACATACTTGAGTGACAAAGGGAGTGATTTACCACTATATATATATATATATATATATATATATATATATATATATATATATATATATAAATAATATATATATATATATATATATATATATATATATATATATATATATATATATATATATATATATATATAAATAATATTATATATATATATATATATATATTTTTTTTTTTAAATAAAAGTTGTAGACCAGCTCACCAGATACTGTACCACATAATAGCCTTATACTAAAGCTCCAGAAGCAAGGACTAGGGGACACAATATGCAACTGGGTAAGTAATTGGCTAAAAGATAGGAAACAAAGAGTAGTCATAAATGGTACATTCTCTAAATGGGCTATAGTCAGCAGTGGGGTGCCGCAGGGATCTGTGCTTGGACCGATTCTTTTTACTCTCTTTATTAATGACCTTGTGGATGGGATTGATAGTACAGTGTCAGTCTTTGCCGATGACACCAAACTATGTAGGATATTAAAAACTGACCTGGATAGTACAATATTACAAAAAGATCTGGATAAGATGTCAGAATGGGCAGATACTTGGCAAATGAGATTTAATGTTGATAAATGTAAAGTAATGCACCTAGGACGGAGTAATCCTATAGCTGCGTATACATTAAATGGAAGTAAACTCGGGACTACAGAACAGGAGAAGGACTTGGGTATTCTCATTACAAATAAGCTGAGCAGCAGCACTCAATGCCAAGCAGCAGCTGCAAAAGCAAACAAGATTCTAGGGTGTATAAAAAGAGAGATTAGATCCCGTGATCCCAACGTATTGTTACCCCTCTATAAATCACTTGTAAGGCCACATCTGGAATACGGGATCCAGTTTTGGGCTCCACATTTTAAAAAGGACATTCAGAAGTTAGAGTCAGTTCAAAGGCAGGCAACTAGACTACTACAAGGAATGGAGGCCCGCCCGTATGATGACAGGTTGAAAAAGTTAGATATGTTTAGCTTAGAAAAAAGACGTCTCAGAGGAGATCTCATTTATATGTATAAATACATGTGTGGTCAATATAAAGGACTGGCACATGACTTATTTCTTCCGAAAACAATACTAAGGACCAGGGGGCACTCACTGCGAGTGGAAGAAAAGCGATTCCGACACCTAAATAGGAAAGGGTTCTTTACAGTTAGAGTGGTCAGACTGTGGAATGCCCTACCACAAGAGGTAGTAATGGCAGATACTATAACAGCTTTTAAAAAAGGGCTGGATGATTTCCTCAGTACACAAAACATTGTTGGTTATAAATGACTTAGTGACTAAATGTAGAACTGGTGGAGGAAGGTTGAACTGGATGGACCTAGGTCTTTTTTCAACCTAAGTAACTATGTAACTATGTAACCTGTCTGAGCTCAAGCCCCGGCGTCCTTTTTCTCCTTATTGCACGGACCCGAAGTGGGAGACTTCCAAGATATGTAGAACAAGCTGAAGAAGGATCCAGCAAGGCAGAATGACTCCAAAGGGCACCAAAAGTTTTTTTTTTTTCTCTGACTTTATTATCTAAGAATAAAAACTTCCAGAGCTCTTAACAAGTTGTTAAGCGCAAGGTATATGCAGTATGGACTACGCGTTTCGGCGGATACAGCCGCCTTCTTCACGGTCCCAAGACAAAACTGATGTACTAGTATGAAGAGGGCTTCTATATAGTTAGTTAGCCCAGCCCACGTAACCACTAGTGAGCTGACACATATGAGTTTGATTAGAAGAGCCCGAGTTAAACTAGCAACAGTTTTGCACATCTGACATATAAAAATGTAGCCTGAACAACGCAGTGTACATATATCACTTACTGGAATCAATAAAAACAAGTAAACAGAGTGCACATACATATACTTATAAGTGATAACTAAAAAATATTGCAGCATCAAGAATAATATACATTTTTTTTTTTTTTTTTTTTAAACAAATAATATCTTGATTAAAAAAAATAAGTGTTCACGTCAGGCTAGCAATATCCTTGCAATATTAAATATGCATCATTGTGCCTTGTGTGAGTGCACGGTCTACGGCTCCCATATATAATCAAGATATTATTTGTTTAAAAAAAAAAATGTATATTATTCTTGATGCTGCAATATTTTTTAGTTATCACTTATAAGTGTATGTATGTGCACTCTCTTTACTTGTTTTTATTGATTCCAGTAAGTGATATATGTACACTGTGTTGTTCAGGCTACATTTTTATATGTCAGATGTGCAAAACTGTTGCTAGTTTAACTCGGGCTCTTCTAATCAAACTCACATGTGTCAGCTCACTAGTGGTTACGTGGGCTGGGCTAACTAACTATATAGAAGCCCTCTTCATACTAGTACATCAGTTTTGTCTTGGGACCATGAAGAAGGCGGCTGCGTCCGCCGAAACGCGTAGTCCATACTGCATATACCTTGCGCTTAACAACTTGTCAAGAGCTCTGGAATTTTCTATTCTTAGATAATAAAGTCAGAGAAAAAAAAAACCAAAACCTTTTGGTGCCCTTTGGAGTCATTCTGCCTTGCTGGATCCTTCTTCAGCTTGTTCTACATATATATATATATATATATATATATATATATATATATATATATATATCATTGTACTATTTTTGAAGTTGGTTAAAATGGTGCAAACTTTGCCAGATTTATCAAAATGACATTAGAAGAATAATATGGTTGGAGAAACTTGCTGGACCTGTCATACACATTTATTTTCTATACTTCAATTCTAGACGTAGGTCTCTAGAGGTCCATTTATCATGAGTATAGTGACAGGAATGCCAAGCAGAGGCTAAAGATGCATCATTGGTTCGTAGTAGCCATGTAAGTACAGTATGTGTATGTGCATACATGCTGAGGTCAGTAGAGGCTATGGCAGATCGACATCAATAATTTAATAAATCTGGATTTTACGTTGAAAAAAGTTATCCGTGCTTGACCTACCAAAAAATTTACTTTGTAAAATGATCACAAAAATAGCCCTTGATGTTGAAGGATTTAAAGCAGACATATAAATTATACTGACATGTTCGTTTTCAAAAATATTCATGTTTTCCATTAAATAAAGGTGATTCACAATGTGGAATATGGCTACACACTCAGTGAAAAAAATATTTTCTCCACCCCTGAGTAAAATTGCATAATTGAATATAACAACAGTGAGAATTTTTTCTGGGCTCACAGCACATATAATTAGAAAAAAGACTGACTGGAACACCTATATGTATGAATTAGGTGCTAGCTTAAAAATACATCACTATAGTAAAGATAATAAGCTGCACATTAACCTCTATAAAAATATATACATGAAAAATGGTAAAGCATTACTGCTATAGGGATACTATGAACAATGAAAAATACATTCAGCTATCTGAAAAAAATGAAATACATGAAAAATGGTATTACAAAACTGCTATGAATATTTAAAAGTAGTAGAGATCTTTAGCAAATGTATTGATCAATACAAAAGAGCCCGAAAACCAACGACAAGGTAATCTCTACATTTTCGGGGACCTAACCTTAATGTCTATCTATGTGCTATGAAAACTCTGCAAGTATAGGCAGACAGGTTCCTGGCTATATAGGATCATAAATAGAGTCTGGTAATAGGGTGGGGTTTTGGGTTCTTAGTCAGAAGAAACTACATGCTAATAAGAAAAAAAACTTACTGGAACCCCTATATGTGTGAATTAGGTGCTAGCTTAAAAATACATGAGTATAATAAAGATAATAAGCTGCGCCCTAACCACTATACAAATATAAACATGAAAAATGGTAAAGCATTTCATTTTTTCCAGATAGCTAAATGTATTTTTCATTGTTCATAGTATCCCTATAGCAGTAATGCTTTACTAGTTTTCATGTTTATATTTTGATAGTGGTTAGTGTGCAGCCTATTATCCTTATTCTAGTCATGTATTTTTAGGCTAGAACCTAATTCACACATAGGTGTTCCAGCCAGTCTTTTTTCTGAATAGCAAGCAGTTTCCTCCGACTGAGAACCCAGAACCCCGCCCTATTACCAGACTCTATTCATGATCTTATAAATCCGGGAGCCTGTCTGTGCATACTTGCAGATTTTTAATAGCACATGGAGGCATTAAGGTTAGGTTCCCGAAAAATTAGAGATTACCTTGTCATTGGTTTTGGGCTCATTTGCATTGATCAATACATTTGCTAAACATCTCTACTACTTTTAAATATTCATAGCAGTTTTGCAATAGCATTTTTCATGTATTTCATTTTTTCCAGATAGGTAAATGTATTTTTCATTGTTCATAGTATCCCCATAGAAGTAATGCTTTACCATTTTTCATGTTTATATTTTTATAGTGGTTAGTGTGCAGCTTATTATCATTATCACAGCACATATAACACTTCATCATGCTTAACACACCAGAAAACAGAAAACATTTAGAAAAGTTAGCTTTGGCCACTCATTTCAGTGGAATTTAGTTCCAGCCTTACACGTGTACCATTCTAATACTCAACAATCACACCCTTCCTTTATTGATGAGTTGTGTATGTTGTCTCATTATTATGTTGCACCTGTGTTCCCTCCATCATTATTAAGGGAGTTTCTCCTGTTGCCTTTTTTGCATTGTTAATTACCCACTACCAACTCCTTGTCTGGGTGACACACAATGTTTGATTGGTTAGCAAAACAAAATGGTTTCTGCATTTTGGCACATTGAGGAAGTGTCGGTAATAGCACGAAACATGTAGGGGTGGCCCTGCACTATTTGGTGGACGTACTGTTTTTCCCGGTGTGGCACAATGGGTAAGTGGCGGTGACATTTTCTGCTCTCTATATCCTGGCTTACTCTTGTTCATTTATGCTGCACCAGTTTACTGCATTGGTGACAGCAGTGTGGGTGTTTTCTATGCCATAAGCCTTTTGCGGGATATAAGTGCACATATGTGTATTCAAACCTTCACCTTTTAGCCCGTGCCCACATCATTTGTCCATTTATATGCAGGGTCATTTTTCCACTCCCTCTTTTCACTGATCTGTCCAATCTTACCATCGTTTTTTATTATGTGTGTTCTCTGTATGGATCTTTTTCTATGACTATTGATAATAAAATGGCTTTTTTGCTTTTCACAATCAGTTTCTATTAGTCATTTTTTGATCCCTTTATACATGTAGTAATATACACACTTTTGTAACTGCATTTAAAACTAAGTGTTTTCTTTGGTTTCATTTTGGCACATTTTGTGGACCAGTCAGACATTTTGCATGATGCTGCTCTCAATTTTCATCAGCAAAGTATTATGCTGTAGTTGGTCATTAACAGTTGAAATGTTTTTCTGCTTTTTGCATTGCTACTGTACCCATTGCTGACAACAAAGAAGTTGAGTATCAACTTTGACTTTACATTGGCTTCGTAATTCTATTGGCACACAATTCGAGGACATAATAATATACCATTTTAAAATGTAGGAAATGCACATGTGTGTATGTATAAATGTTTGGTCGTGAATTGTCCCTTGCAAATAATCTCGAGCCAGGTAAGGAGTTATTATGTAGGAAAATAAGAGCTGCAGACAATAATTATTTCTCTTGTTTCTTAATAGAGATGAGCAATCCCAAGGTACATTTTGGGAACTGAGCACCAACTTAAAAAAATAGAGTTTGGGTTTGGAGTTTGGATGCTTTACGTGCAAACTAAATTTGTCCGAGCAACGCTGTGCTCATATATGCTTGATGCTTAGCTCTGTGCAAGCCATATGCAGTCTTTGAGCAATTTGCATTGGGGTACCAACAGCGTGATTAACCGTAGTGTAATTTGAAGATGCCCGCCCCAACCACCCCCAGAAGTAATCCACTTATGGCTGGCTGTATGTGGGTGGAGACTCAAACCTCCTCAGACCAAGTTTGGACCAGTGAAGCTTTGGTTTGTTTGCTGCTAGTGAACCGAACCTCTAAAGGTTAGCTCATCTTCTTAACTCCTTAATAACTTAACACTAGTAGCATAAGACAGACACCTATATATTGTGATATAACAATAAGCAGATTTGGCAATTACCAATTTAAGCATTTTCCAGGATTATATTTCAAGAACTCGCCATTGCCAGCCATCCTAATTTTATTTAGACAAGCTTAAGTACTGTTACCTTAAGTATTTCTGTAAATCAGTATTCTCAATTATAAAATAAAATAATTGTCAATGCCAAAATTTAACACAGATCCCCTTTTAGCTGCAGCACATTTAAAAGCTATTTTTCATGCAAATGATGATTATAGATGTTAAAGTCGAAGTCACAATTCAAAGGTCACACGTGCAGGTCTTACAAAAAGGTAGTAACATTTTTATGAAATACAACACTTTAATTCATCTGGATGGCCTTTTTAATAGTTTCATTCTAATTGCCAGCTTTTGGGGCTGTAGTTTTAGGAAGCGCAAAATTGAAACCATTAGTTTTAATAGGCAATACCTCTTCCAGACTTTCACTATGGACTCTGATAAAACCATTAACTGTTATTTAAGTAGTATAATAAAATCGCTTCATTGCCAGGCTTTGAATATTTTTCCTTTCTTATTTTTACTAGACTGAAGTAGAATTACAGCTGACATTTGGAAATTCGAAAAGTAAGCAGTGTTATTGGTGTGAAAAATGTATCATCATTTTAGAAAATTGGATTTTAAATTCACTTTTTGCTTACGCACACCTAGAATTTTTAGAATCTGTAGGCCATTTCAAAATATTAACTATATTTGACATCAATGAAATTAAAAGTAAAAAAATCCACCATATTAATGCAAAAATAAAAGATTTTTAATTATAATGAACTTTACTTTCAACAAATTTGCAAAAATTAATAGTATAGGCAAATATAAGAAACTTTGTAATAAAATGTATCATTGATTTCTGCTTCTTCAACTTATATGTTACTTATTTACCTCTCTTTGACTTTTGAACTTACCAATCACTCTTAAAAACAACTGAAATCTTTCTTGCTCAAGACAAAGGGAACTGCCAGTAGATTGAAGTCAAAGCAGATCAAGTACAAAGTATGTGTGGAACTGTTACTGCACTGCTGAAGATATGACATAAATCCAGGAAAAAAAGAATGAAGGTGGATTTATTCAATGGGGTTCAAAATGTCACTTCACTTCGTCATCAGGAAATCCACAGATATAATATATGGATGTCGGTGGATTCCTGATGAAGAAGTGGAGTGACACTTCAAAATGTGTTGAATAAAACCACCTTTATTCAGTTTTTCCTGGATTTATGTCATATCTTCAGCAGCACAGTAACAGTTCCACATCTACTTTGTTCATGATCTGCTTCGGCTTTTTTCGCACATGGACTTTGCAGCAGCTGATTACATGCTTTAATTCTGGTTGTGTGACACACAACCTCATAAGCCAAAAAAGAAGAGAAGGAAGTATACCCAAAAAGGGATCACCAAGGAATTTATATAAAATGGAAAATCTTTATTACAAATAGGAATAAATATGGAACTCCACGCTGGGAGTAAACACACACGGGACAATTAAAAACATTTAAAACATGAACATATCCCCTAAGCCAAAGCACATATGGAATTAGTGCTGAATAGATCAATATTGTATACCACCCCTTAAATACATACATCCAACAATAATTTGACCTGTTATACAATATACACAGTGATATTTGTCGTAGTACTAGAAGATAGTAGTGTACTTTATACCAATATTGCAATAACAAAAACAACAAGGCCCTTAAAAAAGCCTTGGTGAGGTCACAGATGTAGAAAGCACTCCCATAGCATCTATAATAATGCACACAAGGTATATAGCCCTGAACAACAGGGCCCAATCATAAGATTTTATTAGTAGGGCTCCTGAAAAAGGCTTGGCTAGATTCAATAGAGTGTATAAATAGAATTAAGCAAGACACCATTCAGCAGTTGGATAGGCCAAACCTAATATATTTAACCTGTGCACAGTCTATCTGTGTAACCAGTCCCTATATAGACAATCAGTTCTAGAGATTGGTATAACCTATTAGAACACACAGGTGGCAAAATAAGACATAAAATAAGTCTTTGCACAACCGGAGAAAAGAGCACAGTAAATACGTGCTGTCTGCTATGTAAGCTTAGCCATCTGATGGAACCAAGCACCTATTTAGTAGCCCAGATATAACAGACAGGGCCCATACTCACTATCCTCAGTTACCAGGGAGCACAGACAAAATCGGATTATAAGAAGGGGTGGAAGGCTTTGGCAGAGTTACCCCACGCGTATCGCCTCCAAACAGGAGGCTTCCTCAGGGGAAGAAAAGTAGACAGTATGTAGTCCACGGTGTGTCATATTTAAATCAAACAACAGATTAAGTAATCACTCACCAGCTTGCAGCTTTTGGAGAGTGCAGCGTTACAGCGTAAGGTGTTTCTGTATGGCGGCCGCCATTTTGGCCGAATCACATGATTCGGCTGAAAACCCTTCCTTGGTCTCTACGGCGCATGCGTCCACAAAACAACGCTGTTTACAATCAAAACTTATATTGACTCAAATATGTAAGTCCTAACAGATATAGCATAGCGGTATGCAGGTAGAAAGATATGTTTTTATGTTTCTATTACGTAAAGTAACTTTACAAGGATATAAACACCAAAAATAGAAGAATAGAATCCGTACCACATTTATATTCACAGTATATTATAAATATAAGGTCAATGATATATAACCAAAACGTGGGGATATTGGATCAATGGGACCATTCGGATTAAATACTGAACCAAAGAAGAAAAACCGAACAATATGGTCACTTCATATATCTTTATTGATGTAAAAATACACACAAATAAATAAAATAAATATTAAAAGACACAAAGCTGTGAACTGGAAAAACGGCGTCAAAAACTTGCATATCATGTGATAACAATATTAATGAATCAAAGTTTCTCAGACAAGTACAATAGGACAGAGGGTAGTATATGGGAATTCAGAGGCTATGTGCGTAGTAAATAATAAATTATATGTATATATATATATATGGAATAAAGTGTCAAGTGCAAAAGGTTTATAGCAGCAGTGATATCACAATGGAACTATCAGCAAAATTTATATAGTTTATAATCAGAAACATTACAGCTGCTGACACATTATAAGCATATTATGCATGAATTCCACAAAATACTAAGCCAATGGCCTAAAAAAGCAGGTGAGATATAGGAGGAGGAGGGCGGCTCAGATATTAATGGCCAGAGGAGAAAAGGGTATACTCAAGTCTGTATAGCATTAAGCAAGTGTCAGAATCGACACAGTAAAGGTCAATAGAAATATTAAGCACTGATATAAAGCACTAATGTAATTACCAATGGCCACGGAGCACGACCACCTCCTGTTATGCGACGCCTGACCCCGACGCGCGCACGTTTCGTAGCGACTTCCTCAAGGGGGTGGAGTCATTACGAGATGCCTAAGCTTAAGTGTATACACGCGACCAATAAGCGCAAAGATTGTGCGCATGCGTCTTGGATCGTACTCGTAAGAGGTCACGTGGGGAAGGTGTCAGCGAGTGTCATAGCTGAACCATCCAATCATTGGTTAGAGACAGGGAGATGGACATGAAAATACAACAGGGTAGTATAGTATAGTCACAGGCGGGACATAGGAAATAGCATAAATAATAACACCGTAGTTCATCCGGACAGATTTTACGTGCACTGTAACATAGCAAGCATAATTGAATCTTAATATATAGAAAAATTGCAGTTTATCTTTTAATAAAAACGTCTAGAGAATATATATGTTTTACATTAATAACTGGTGCAATTAGGCCTGCATATAGAAGGTCAGGTGAAGTAAACGCGAAAACGCATAATAACGAGATTAGTGGAGAGATACAAAAATATATAATTATCTAATGAAATCATTCATATATAAATAAATAAATAAAATAGAATAGAATAGAATAGAAAGGATAAAATAGAGTGTATATGAAACCAATAAAATGATGAAATTAAAATTAGTGCTTGGACATATGAACATATGACTGGTAATGAATATAAATAAATAAATAAATAAATATAATATATAACATGTAAGGTAAGGGGGGGGAAGGGGGGGGGGGAAGAAAGGAGGGGGGGGGGGGAAACCTGTATGGTCAAGGCACATCCAGCTAAATACATTTCAATGGATATAAAATGGAGTGTCAACATCAGGGCCAAGGAGTAACAGCGCTCATCCCTATGTGATAGTGTGGGACAGTGGGGGAGGGAAGTGGCAATCGGAGGGAGTGAAAGGGAAGAGCGCACATTAATCCAAGGTCCAAGGTTGAAACACACCGAACCAAGGGAGCACATACCACAATTCGAACTGATGAATTAATATACATATGTGCACGCATATATATACACACATATATATATACATATATATATGCGCGCACCCATACACATGCAAGATGAATGACACACAATCAAGCAAACATAGTGTCACTAACAATAAGAGAGTAAATCCCAGTAGTTATACTACCACTAAAACCAGCACTAAAATTGCGGTGCATAAAGAAGAATCAATCTGATAGAACATTCAGTCCATTCCAGAGATAGTCCAGACGTAATGTTGTATTTCCGAATAATTATCCAATTTCCCCAACGTGTATACATACAGCAAACTCGAATATTCTCCATCGTATATAATCAGAAGTGCTAAACTGAATAAGAAAATAAGAGATATAGAAATTAAAAACCAAAATGGACAATGTAACGAAGTTTTTTAAGCTATCAGAGCCTAAATCAAACTTGAAGCCTGAGCAATGGGTTACTATTCTGGACGTTATAATTGATTCTTTGTTGGTTACTCCCACATTATATCCGCGTGTAGGTCAGCTGATAATTGACAACTAGAGTATTGGACAATTCAACAAGAACTTATAAGCCATCAGAGCTCAAGCTTTGAGCCTGAGTAATGGGATACTGTTCTGGACGATTTAATCGTTTTTCTTTCTTTTTTTGTCACATCCATATTGTATCCGCTTATGGGTCAACTGACCACGGTGTCCCAGAGCCCTGGACACCCTACTCCTTGTAGTAGCCCTGTGGACTGCCTTATATTCTTCCAAGCAGTGAAATAACGTCCATGTTTGGTCCTTGGTACACACATATCTTTGGTATTTTCGAGCTATTTGGGGAAACCTTTTCGGCCTTTGTCTGGGGTTTTCTACAACGTATGTACCTATACTAAGACGTTCCCCTAAATCATCTAGGGCCCTACAGACGGAGTTGTATCAGAATACTATTCCTCACGAGTCTGGGGGATAGCCTCCTTTAGGCTAGTAATGGATCCCTAAAAATATTTTCCATTTTTTGCTCTATAGGAGCAATTAGTCTGTTTAACAAGCTTCCCACATGAATGGGGTAACTTAACGTTGGCTACCGGTGCCCCCTTCATGTGGTATGCGGTGCCACTATAGGTTATATGTGAATTCTTAATTATGTGTCACTTAAGTGGGCAGACTATACCTTGTTGAAGGACAACTGTACTGATTTCTGCCTTATATTGATGGGTGTGTGTTCTTTTATGATACCCCACAGATTCAAACTGGGACTGTAAAATAAGTAGAAATAGACACAAATAGGTATCCTATACTATTAGGGAACTATGGTGGTAGTTGCCAGTATTTCCTGTACTAATGTACTATGAAACTTCAAGTTATGCATTAAGCCTTAATGAACTACTGTTATGCATGCGTCGCCAATTTTGACATACCCTATGTTTATTTGATAAAAATGTTTCATCTTATCTATATACGTCTATACTCCATCTGTTGGGACTGACACATTTGAGTAATATGAGTCTTGATTGTGAACAGCGCTGTCTTTGTTGACGCATGCGCTGTAGAGACCTAGGGAGGCTTTTCAGCGGAATCACGTGATCCGGCTGGAAATGCACTAAACTTACCTATATATCGTTGGGCGCTTGTTATAATACCCTATTTATTTAATGTATAGTTGTAAAATAAAATAAAACAAGTTTAAACAAGTATCCCATACCATTAGGGATCTGCAGTGGTGTATATCGGCATTCCCTGTTTGAGTGTGCTGTGACACCTCAAACTATGTACTAAGTCCCTATTAACACCTACTGCGCACGCGCCGTTAAGTCTGATATACTATATCCTTGTAAAGTTACTTTACGTAATAGAAACATAAAAACATATCTTTCTACCTGCATACCGCTATGCTATATCTGTTAGGACTTACATATTTGAGTCAATATAAGTTTTGATTGTAAACAGCGTTGTTTTGTGGACGCATGCGCCGTAGAGACCAAGGGAGGGTTTTCAGCCGAATCATGTGATTCGGCCAAAATGGCGGCCGCCATACAGAAACACCTTACGCTGTAACGCTGCACTCTCCAAAAGCTGCAAGCTGGTGACTGATTACTTAATCTGTTGTTTGATTTAAATATGACACACCGTGGACTACATACTGTCTACTTTTCTTCCCCTGAGGAAGCCTCCTGTTTGGAGGCGATACGCGTGGGGTAGCTCTGCCAAAGCCTTCCACCCCTTCTTATAATCCGATTTTGTCTGTGCTCCCTGGTAACTGAGGATAGTGAGTATGGGCCCTGTCTGTTATATCTGGGCTACTAAATAGGTGCTTGGTTCCATCAGACGGCTAAGCTTACATAGCAGACAGCACGTATTTACTGTGCTATTTTCTCCGGTTGTGCAAAGACTTATTTTATGTCTTATTTTGCCATCTGTGTGTTCTAATAGGTTATACCAATCTCTAGAACTGATTGTCTATATAGGGACTGGTTACACAGATAGACTGTGCACAGGTTAAATATATTATGTTTGGCCTATCCAACTGCTGAATGGTGTCTTGCTTAATTCTATTTATACACTCTATTGAATCTAGCCAAGCCTTTTTCAGGAGCCCTACTAATAAAATCTTATGATTGGGCCCTGTTGTTCAGGGCTATATACCTTGTGTGCATTATTATAGATGCTATGGGAGTGCTTTCTACATCTGTGACCTCACCAAGGCTTTTTTAAGGGCCTTGTTGCTTTTGTTATTGCAATATTGGTATAAAGTACACTACTATCTTCTAGTAATACGACAAATATCACTGTGTATATTGTATAGCAGGTCAAATTATTGTTGGATGTATGTATTTAAGGGGTGGTATACAATATTGATCTATTCAGCACTAATTCCATATGTGCTTTGGCTTAGGGGATATGTTCATGTTTTAAATGTTTTTAATTGTCCCGTGTGTGTTTACTCCCAGCGTGGAGTTCCATATTTATTCCTATTTGTAATAAAGATTTTCCATTTTATATAAATTCCTTGGTGATCCCTTTTTGGCTATACTTCCTTCTCTTCTTTTTTGGCATATGTATTTTGTATACCCGGAGATCCCATTTGGTGGTGCCCTTCCCCCCCCTTCTCTAGCACACAACCTCATAAGGTGAACACATTCCCTTATTATTCTTATATGTACATTGGTTAAGACCCTAAGGCACTTTTTTCCCTTCAACTTTTATTCACTACATTGAATTGTCAGATTATACCTCCTATTATCAACTTTGGAAAGAGGTAAGTGACAAGGAATGAGGAGCACAGTGGAAAAGTAGAAACAGACACATTCTATTAAGCTTACTATCAAGTCTTTTACTTCAACCCAGAACTAGAATCAATCTACACTGCACAGTACTGCTGAGTGATCTTACCCATGCTTCTGTCTGTGTGGTAATAAAGAATGAAGAGAAGGAATCCTACTGCATATTTTGATGTGTATGGGAGACATTAGAGAAGCTAGTCTCCTCCCACCAAATCAGTCAATTGCAAATTAAAAGACATAGCCTAATTAGGGTAAATTGTAAAAATGCAAGGGGCAAGTCCTATATTGATCAGTGATATTTATTAAAATAAAATTAACATTTTTAAATTATTATTTAATTATTGAACTGCTTTGTAGGAAGATTGATCTTGTGCAAGCCTAGATAGGTCCACCAGGATCTTCTCTGCCTTTAACTTGATTGTATGAAGCCATCAAATTGCTGGTCTTCCTCTTCGCCTTGTTTCTTCTATTCTTCTGACCATTATGTTCTTCTCCAAGGGTTGTTCTTTTTGTATGATGTGTCCAAATTAGGCAAGTCATATCTTTGTGCTTATTGCTTCGAAGGACATGTCTGGATTGATTTATTCAAAAAATAATATTTCTTCTTCTTGCCATCCATGATATTGTTAACATCTTTCTCCAGCATAACATTTTGAAGGAGTTGATTCTTCTACTGTCTTGTTTCTTCAAGGTCCAGGTTTTGCATCCATTTGTTACTTCAGAAAATACCAGACTATGTACTCGCACGGTTTCAAAAGTATCCCTGTGCCGGTCCAGGGCCCGGAGTTCTCAGTGAACTACAGCTAATGATCAGGGTCCGGCAACTCGGGAAATAAAAAAGGAAAAATAAAAATAAATCAAATGTGCTATACTTACTGAGTCTCCGGCGCTGCTGTAACTGCTGTCAGGAATCTCACTCTTCTTCCAGGGCTGCTCATTTAGGTTATTTCATATTCACTGCTTCCCCTGCCCACTGACAATCCTGGCTTCTGTGGTTGGTTGCAGTTCAGACGTGCCTCCAACCTGTGTGACTGCATCTGACAGCTTGCAATCATAGACGCTGTGTGTGGGTCTATATGGTGGTATAAATAAATAAATAAATCAGTGTATGGTCCTCACATATTATGATACCCAGCACAGATAAAGCATACGGCTAAAGGCTGCAGCCCCCAGCCATGGGCTAATCTTGGCTGTGCATCAAAATATGAGGAGCCACATGCAGCTTTTTTCAAATTATTTAAATAAATAATTTAAAAATACAACTTGTGCACCCCTGTTATTTTGATACCCAGGCATGATAAAGCCCAATTGCTCGGGATGGTATACTCGCTCTTAGGAGACCCATGCTTATTGGGCCCCCCCAGCCTACAAACAGCAGCCTGCAGCCACTCAGGATTGTCACATCCATTAAATGTTACAGTCCTGGAACTTTACCTGGCTCTTCCTGATTGCCCTAGTGCAGTGGCAATCAGGGTAATAAAGGATAAATAACAGCCCACAGCTGCCACTAAGCTTTAGATTAGTAATGGGAGGTATCTATGAGACCACCTTCTATTACTAATCTGTAAGTGAAAAGAAATAAACACAAATACCGAAAAAATCTTTTATTTGAAATAAAATACAAAAATCCCACCCACTTTCACCAATTTATTAACTTAAAAAACACCCAGGTCCGACGTAATTCTCACGTGGTCCCATGATGATTCCAGCTTTGCTACATTTCTAGTCGCAGGGTGCAGCGATAGAACAATGACCGCCCACTATGAGCTTCAGGCAGAGAATGAACCATGCTATCAGTCATGACATCACTCAGGTTATTTGCGGTCACAGCTGGAGGTTTCCACAGTTCACCACTCGTGATCGCAGGTAACCTAGTCTCAGGGGACCTCAGTAAAGTTAGTGACCTCACTGTTTTTATTAATTTGATCTATTTAATACTATTTCCATTTACCAAAGATTTTATTTACTCCTTTGAATGAGCAATTGCAGGGTATTTGCTGCATTCTTGCTGCTGTGGAAGTTGTAGAGGTACCAGCGCTCTGACTAATTTCTATAGTTTTTTTTTAAATTATATCATATGTTCATGTGATCAAATTATCATCATATTGATTTGTTTTGTTTATGATTGATCAGCCTGGTAAACTTTCCTAAACTGAATCATTCTATTGAATATGTAGTTCTGCATACTCTGAATTAATGTTGATTGTGTTTTTTTGTAATATATTGTTATTACATTGTAATTATCTTACTGTTTCTGAGTGAGAAAAGCAAAACAAAAAAATATGGCATGTTCTATCTAAAATGATATTACACAACCCTGGAAGCTTTTTTTTCCCAGGATTTTTTCACTAAGATTTAATTTGCCTTTGCAGGTAATATCACATACTGCATTATGGTATCCAGAAAAATAGTTGATACCTAGTAGAATATGAACTAACCTAAAATAAGACAGTTAAGAAAGAATATCAATAGCTCCTGTAAAAATGGAAATGTATCAACAAAGCCTTAGGGACACTTTGCACACTACAACATTGCAAGTGCGATGTGGGTGGGGTCAAATTGAAAGTGACGCACTTCCGGCATCGCAGGCGATATCGTAGGGTGTAAATCCTAGATGATACGATTAACGAGCGCAAAAGCGTCGTAATCATATCATCGGTGTAGCGTCGGCATAATCCATGACGCGACGGTCCGATATTGTTCCTCGCTCCTGCGGCAGCACACATCGCTGTGTGTGAAGTCGCAGGAGCGAGGAACATCTCCTACCAGCGTCACCGTGGCTCCCGTAGGATATGCGGAAGAAAGGAGGTGGGCGGGATGTTTACATCCCACTCATCTCCGGCCCTCCGCTCCTATTGGCTGCCTGCCGTGTGACGTAGCACTGATGCCGCATGACCCGCCCCCTTGATAAGGAGGCGGGTCGCCGGCCAGAGCGACGTCGGACGGCAGGTGAGTACATGTGAAGCTGCCATAGCGATAATGTTCGCTACGGCAGCTATCACAATGATATTGCAGCTGCGACGGGGGCGGGGACTATCGCGCTTGGCATCGCAGCAATCGGCTTGCGATGTTGCAGTGTGCAAAGTACCCCTTATTCTTCTGTGAAAGAGAACTTTTAACTTTAGCATATTCTAAAAATAAAACAAGCTATTCTTCTATAACTACTACAACTACTACAAACAAATATATAAATATTGTGCACATTGTCTTTGGCATAGATATCTACAAATAAATGGAGCAGGTTGTGCTTCGCATGGCAATTGAACAATATTAAATTAAACCAATATAAAGACCTATCCAAAGCAAAAAAAACCTGAGAACAAATATATTGATTAAACATCTTATGTTGTTAGCGTTCTGCATTGTTTTCTGTTCTGTGAGCTACAGTTTTTGCTTACATACTTAAAAGAAAGGCTTGAAAAGTGAAGGATAAGGCCGGATAAAATATGCACAGCCATGCTTTTGAAACCTATATTGTAATTAAACTGCAGCAAAACAACATAATGTTCATAAGTCTACAAGAAATAAAACAGCTTGGTAACTGGAATGGATAAATTACATGAGCAGATGAGGAAGAAACATTTCTTCGCTATAAACACAGGACCAAAATGTCCTCAATACTTACTGCCTTGTGTGAATACACTTATATTTGAAACTAATGCTCAATGATTTCTACAGAAAAGAAAAGTAATCTTTTGCAGAGCAAAAACTAAGCGCGGCATTACATGGTATGATATATATCGTGCGATATGTCGTCGGGGTCACGGAATTCGTGACGCACATCCGGCATCGTTAGAGATGTCGTATCGTGTGACACCTCCGAACAACTGTGAACGAGCAAAAATACTCACCTTATCGTTGCTCGTTGACACGTCGTTCATTTCCATAATGTCGTTCTGTCAAGGGAGGAATTTGCGTTGAAGACTGCTAATGGAGTCCTCATTTGGGATATCCAGATATGATGCCATATTAGCTGTGTATCGGTGCCAATATATATATATATATATATATATCAATGTATATAAGACAAAGAACACAGACATGCTCTCTTTTCAGCCAGCGTCACCTACTGACTCGTTTAATAAGATAGATCCAATTATACCGTAAGCATGAATAAGCTTGAAGCTAACAAGGAGTGCTTTCACTCCCCATTTTCTCACATCACATTTCCTGCCTGCCGTACATTCCTTCTATGTGAACATTACTGATAACACTTCTTACAGATTCACATTCTGGCTTCATCTTTGGTTAACTCCTTCATGATTATACAACTTTGAATTATACTATAGGTCTGTGCAATGGCTACATAGACAGACAGATAATTATGCAACTACATTTTGATTATTTATATCCACAGATATTCTTGTTAAGTTTAAACAAACATACTACAGCTCAGGTGACCTCCACAGTCCCCCCTTAATAAAATATCTGTGAATATTATTAACTTTAAATTTTTAAATTTTTACGATTGAGATATATTTTATTATTTGGGACTTATTTGTGACTTATTGCCCTTGGGACTTTAATTATATCTATATCTATATATGCGGGCTTTTTATGAGATTGGTTTAACTTAACACTACAGACTTTAACTTCCCCCTTAAGTGCTTATTTTATACATTAAAAATAACTTTTTGATCTATAGGGGCTATTAGAATTGGCGTTATTACTCTCATTAGGGCACATTATCCTGATTAAGAAAAATTGAATCTAGACCTTATTTAAAAATTAGCACATAATTAAAAAACAAAAAAAACAAAAGGACATTTGGAAATTGTCCATGGTTCTTCTTTTCGGATATGAAACAAAAAGGAGGACGCTTGGTCAGTGCAAGTCCACTTAGGGCCACTTTGTGAACCTGGATAATCTGCTATTGATAAAAAAAACAAAACATGATGAGGCTTCATGTGAACAGTTTGTGGCACAGACTTTGAAAAACCTTCTGGGATAATGGGTAGAATAGCAGCCGCTTTCTGCTTCGGTTGTGTCAGGTCCATTGGTTTCTGAGATGTGACGTCAACTCGCGTGTCACTGGCAGTGCTCAGCAGACTAGGCCGGAGAGACATCAGCCTGATGGGATAGGCTCTTCCAAAACTTTTCCCGAGATGAGAGAATCCATAGCTAGCATTTTATATTAAGAAAAATCACTGAATATATTCATATGAGTTAGTAGGAGACAAAAACATTTGTAAATGGTTAGATTACATTAATCAAACCCCATTTTTGGGTCTATGAAACGGCTGAATTAAGTAGTTTAGATTACTCAATTCATACCCTTAACAGTCCCCCCTTGACTTACTTCTGCCATTTCCAAATACTAAGGGTACTGTGTTCCCTTAGGAAAAGAGGAAGAAAGATCTGTTGGGAAATCCTGCCTGACTGAACGTTGAGGCATGGGTGGAGAGGGGAATGGGATTTCTTCACCGGTTTGAGACCAAGGACCCCTAGGCGAGTCCTCACCCTTTGTAGTTGGACTTTCCCATGTCTCAAGGTTCTTTAAGTCCTCTCCTCTAACTGTTTCAGCAATGATGGTTTGGGACTGTACAGGTTTTTTGTAAAAAAATAAATATAAGCAGGGCGCTCAGTGCAGCTCCGGTGGATCGACCCTTCTACAATGCGGGGCGTGAATCCATGTTGTCCTGCCGTTGAGCTTTATTGAAATTTGTGTCCTTTTAGGATTAATCAGTCTCTTGACCGAAAACCATATACTACTAACTCTGATTTAGAATCTGGAATTAGAAAATACACTTGTTTATTTCTCTAATTAGTCAATCATATGAAAATTATACGTGGTTTGCGCTAGACCAAAGAAAAACATTTTACATTGGAACCTGTTTATTACTAAAGAGAAACACAACACACACTAAAGAGAAATATAACACACATTGATTTACAACTTATCAGTTTGGTTTGTTTTTTACATACCACTTGCATTATGTGGATTTTCCGCAATGATGTCGTTTTCTGCACTGGAATGCCTCTGACCAGACCTGGAAAGAAATCTACACAACACGCACAGACTTGCATACAACGTGCTCATGATAAACATCTATAATCAGTTTGCAGTCTCTAAGAATGGGTAGAGCAGGTGCAGAGTGTTTCTACGGACTCTTTACAGTTTTTCCTCATTGTTTTAAGATCGTGCTTCACAAGACCGGGTGAGTTTGCCTAGCTGGGTACTGAACCCTGGCGTCACCAAAGCGCACACTGATATCCAACTTTCACAGATGTTAGTCCATGTTACTTGGGCCATCATTAAGAAAAGATCTCCTGGCAGAGAAAGCTTACCGCCCTTCATCCACAGACCTTCCTCAGTCAGCCGGCTCCCTGCATCTTGCACTCCACTCCTTATTGGTTCACTTGATCCTGTAGGGATTTAAGAACACAAGGAGTGACAGAAGTCACTGACGTGACCGGTGTCACCGAGGCATGGTCTTTATTAGTGATGAGCGAGTATGCTTGTTACTACTCGGTACTCGCACGAGTATCACTGTACTCGGGCTACTTGGCGGGTACCGAGTAATTTTGCGATACTCGTGCTGTACTCGAGGTCTTCATCTTTGCATGTTGGCGCTCTTTTGAGAGACAGCCCTCATGCAGGGATTGGCTGGCAGACCACTGCAATGCCACAGCCCTGTTAGTTGTGGAATTGCAGTGATTGGCCGGCCTGCACAGCGTGACTGAGCCTTTATACCGGCGGGCGCGCTGTGCTCTGCACACAGCCATCTCATATTCCCTGCTTTCCACGCCCACAGGTGCCTATGATTGGTTGCAGTGAGACACGCCCCCATGCTGAGTGACAGGTGTCTCACTGCACCCAATCACAGCAGCCGGTGGGCGTGTCTATACTGTGCAGTAAAATAAATAAATAAACAATTTAAAAAAACGGCGTGCGGTCCCCCCAATTTTAATACCAGCCAGATAAAGCCATACAGCTGAAGGCTGGTATTCTCAGGATGGGGAGCCCCACGTTATGGGGAGCCCCCCACCCTAACAATATCAGTCAGCAACCGCCCAGAATTGCCGCATACATTAGATGCGACAGTTCTGGGACTGTACCCGGCTCTTCCCGATTTACCCTAGTGCGTTGGCAAATCGGGGTAATAAGGAGTTAATGGCAGCCCATAGCTGCCACTAAATCCTAGATTAATCATGTCAGGCGTCTCCCCGAGATTCCTTCCATGATTGATCTGTAAATTACAGTTAAAAAACACACACACCCGAAAAAATCCTTTATTAGAAATAAAAAACAAAAACAAAGTCCCTCATCACCAATTTATTAACCCCGACAAACCCTCCATGTCCGGCGTAATCCACAGTCCTCCAGCGTCGCGTCCAGCTCTGCTACATTCAGATGACAGGAGCTGCAGAATACACCGCCGCTTCTGTCAGCTTCACACAGCAACTGAGGTGAGTAGCGCGATCAGCTGCTGTCAGTCAGGTAACTCACGGCCACCGCTGGATCCAGCGGTGCCGCGATTAACCTCAGTGACAGCAGCTGATCGCTATACTCACCGCAGTTGCTGCATGGAGCTGACCGGAGCGGCGGTGAGTAGCGCGATCAGCTGAGCTGTCACTGAGGTTATCCGCGGCCACCGCTGCATCTAGGTAACCTCAGTGACAGCTCAGCTGATCGCTATACTCACCTCAGTTGCTGTGTGAAGCTGACCGGAGCGGCTGTGTATTCTGCAGCTCCTGTCACCTTCATGCAGCACAGCTGGACGCGACGCTGGAGGTCCGTGGATTACGCCGGACATGGAGGGTTTATCAGGGTTAATAAATTGGTGATGAGGGACTTTGTTAAGGGGGCTTTACACGCTGCGACATCGCTAATGCGGAGTCATTGGGGTCACAGAATTTGTGACGCACATCCGGCCGCATTAGCGATGCCGTTGCGTGTGACACTGATAAGCGATTTTGCATCGTTGCAAAAACGTGCAAAATCGCTAATCGGCGACATAGGGGTCCATTCTTAAAAATTGTTACTGCAGCAGTAACGAAGTTGTTCCTCGTTCCTGCGGCAGCACACATCGCTCCGTGTGACACCGCAGGAACGAGGAACCTCTCTTACCTGCCTCCCGGCTGCTATGCGGAAGGAAGGAGGTGGGCGGGATGTTACGTCCTGCTCATCTCCGCCCCTCCGCTGCTATTGGGCGGCGGTTCAGTGACGCTTCAGTGACGTCGCTGTGACGCCGCACGGACCGCCCCCTTAGAAAGGAGGCGGTTCGCCGGTCACAGCGACGTCGCCAGACAGGTAAGTATGTGTGACGGCTCTGGGCGATGTTGTGCGGCACGGGCAGCGTTTTGCCCGTGTCGCGCAACAGATGGGGGCGGGTACCCACACTAGCGATATCGGGACCGATATCGCAGTGTGTAAAGTAGCCTTTAGTGTTTTTTATTTCTAATAAAGGATTTTTCGGGTGTGTGTGTTTTTTAACTGTAATTTACAGATTAATCATGGAAGGAATCTCGGGGAGACATTTGACATGATTAATCTAGGATTTAGTGGCAGCTATGGGCTGCCATTAACTCCATATTACCCCGATTTGCCAACGCACCAGGGCAAATCGGGAAGAGCCGGGTACAGTCCCAGAACTGTCGCATATAATGTATGCGGCAATTCTGGGCGGCTGCTGACTGATATTGTTAGGCTGGGGGGCTCCCCATAACGTGGAGCTCCCCATCCTGAGAATACCAGCCTTCAGCCGTATGGCTTTATCTGGCTGGTATTAAAATTCGGGGGACCGCACGCCGTTTTTTTTAATTATTTAATTATTTATTTCACTGCACAGTATACACACACACACACCGGCTGCTGTGTTTGGGTGCAGTGAGACACCTGTCACTCAGCGTGGGGGCGTGTCTCACTGCAACCAATCATAGGCGCCGAAAAGCAGGAAAGCAGGGAATACGAGATTGTTTAATGAGCGGCAGGCTTTTTCAAAAGAGGAAAAGCCGCCGGAGTTTAGTGAACAGCTGTGCAGCGCTGCGGCAGTGATCGGGGAACGGTAAGTAAGAGAGAGGGTGGAGAATGACCGACAGACTGCGAGAGAGGGACAGACAAGACAGAGAGAGACCGACATAGTGAGACCGACCGACGGGAGATAGAATGAAAAAAAAAATGACCGACATCGCTAGTAAAAAGCACAAAACGTGCGTTTTGGACATCGGAGTGCCACACAATGTTTTACGTAAAATCTTTCATGTATTAATCTCAAAAAGTAACATACACCAGCTCTATCTCACTATTGGGTATGTGCCCTTGACATTTCCGCCATGTAAATTCATTTTGGTGTCATTTTGGAAGGTTTTCTGGTGAGTCCGTCAAAATGGCGTAAAACTCGGACAAAATTGTTCACAGCTGTGACTTTTGAGTGATAAATGCTTCAAGGGGTCTTCCCCATGCTGTTGCCATGTCATTTGAGCACTCTTCTGAGACTTTTGTGACACTTTTAGGGTTTCTACATGCTGCCGGGGGTCATTTCATAAAAATACTCGGGTCTCCCATAGGAGAACATTGGGCTCGGTGCTCAGGTCGAGTACACGAGTATCTTGGGATGCTCGGCCCGAGCCTCGAGCACCCGAGCTTTTTAGTACTCGCTCATCACTAGTCTTTATGCATGGTAAAGGACTCCTCAACTCTAGGCCCGTTCTTCTTGGTCAGCTGCACCTGTGCGGGGATCTCCATCCGATTCCATCAGCTCAGATCTAGACTTTCTTTTCGGCGTACCTAGCTTATTTGACAACAGGAAATATCTACATTCTACATACATTTTGACTATCTTACCTACCTCTGCTCCACCCATCTAGAGAGGCACTTACGTCACTTCCTCCTGTACCGATAGGAGGGGAGGGAGTGGCCCAACTTTAGACTACCTCATGTTGTGTAAACTGTAGCATATCCAGTGCAGAATCGAAAACCATCTGGTTTCATCTATAAAAACAAAGACTAAAAGAAATATGCATTAGATCATTCCTATAACAGACATATATTCCTACATTCATAATAATCCAATAAACATGACATTACTGTTGCAAAAGAAAGGCCAGCTTTAAAGCCTGCTTTAAAGCCTATCCAATATATCTGCTGCTGGAAAAATGCAATAGATATCTACTTCCTCCCTTTTTATATACTACTTTGGCAAAATATATAGATCCATAACAGTAAACAACATGATTAAATACCATACTATGAAGAAAAAGACATGGATCGCACATCCCAAAAATACAATGATCTAAAAGCCGCTAGGCAAAAAATTAAATAGAACATGAGGTTCTTTTGTTACCATTCTGATCAGATTGTATTAAGCCCACTGCCACGTCACGGCAAACCTCTTGAGTGGGTCCCTAACCTGACCTTTTTGTGTGGCACCGTGCACCGACCACTGCCGCAGCGACAAAGCGCCAGCAGGGCGGGCGACCTGGTGCCTCACAGCACCCATGCTGCAAGGCAAAGCCCCCAAGGCTCCAGGCCGCGCCGCCCCACCGACACCACACCACCACAAAAGCAGCCACCACACAGCACCAGCACACAGTGAGAGGAGCTGTGCACTCACCTCCCACTGGCTCCCATATGTGTACTGGGAGCAAAAAGAAGGCTGACCCCTCTTGCAGTCTCCTGCTGATTAAAATCACCTGTGCCAAATGGGGAGAGTGCAGATCCAAGGAAAAAAAAAAAAAAAAAGAAAAAAAATACCATACTATGTCTTTTTCTTCATAGTATGGTATTTATATCAGTCTATCCCCCTCTTTTTTTGCTTGGATCTGCACTCTCCCCATTTGGCACAGGTGATTTTAATCAGCAGGAGACTGCAAGAGGGGTCAGCCTTCTTTTTGCTCCCAGTTCACATATGGGAGCCAGTGGGAGGTGAGTGCACAGCTCCTCTCACTGTGTGCTGGTGCTGTGTGGTGGCTGCTGTTGTGGTGGTGTGGTGTCGGTGGGGCGGCGCGGCCTGGAGCCTTGGGGGCTTTGCCTTGCAGCATGGGTGCTGTGAGGCACCAGGTCGCCCGCCCTGCTGGCGCTTTGTCGCTGCGGCGGTGGTCGGTGCACGGTGCCACACAAAAAGGTCAGGTTAGGGACCCACTCAAGAGGTTTGCCGTGACGTGGCAGTGGGCTTAATACAATCTGATCAGAATGGTAACAAAAGAACCTCATGTTCTATTTAATTTTTTGCCAAGCGGCTTTAGATCATTGTATTTTTGGGATGTGCGATCCATGTCTTTTTCTTCATAGTATGGTATTTATATCAGTCTATCCCCCTCTTTTTTTGCTTGGATCTGCACTCTCCCCATTTGGCACAGGTGATTTTAATCAGCAGGAGACTGCAAGAGGGGTCAGCCTTCTTTTTGCTCCCAGTTCACATATGGGAGCCAGTGGGAGGTGAGTGCACAGCTCCTCTCACTGTGTGCTGGTGCTGTGTGGTGGCTGCTGTTGTGGTGGTGTGGTGTCGGTGGGGCGGCGCGGCCTGGAGCCTTGGGGGCTTTGCCTTGCAGCATGGGTGCTGTGAGGCACCAGGTCGCCCGCCCTGCTGGCGCTTTGTCGCTGCGGCGGTGGTCGGTGCACGGTGCCACACAAAAAGGTCAGGTTAGGGACCCACTCAAGAGGTTTGCCGTGACGTGGCAGTGGGCTTAATACAATCTGATCAGAATGGTAACAAAAGAACCTCATGTTCTATTTAATTTTTTGCCAAGCGGCTTTAGATCATTGTATTTTTGGGATGTGCGATCCATGTCTTTTTCTTCATAGTATGGTATTTATATCAGTCTATCCCCCTCTTTTTTTGCTTGGATCTGCACTCTCCCCATTTGGCACAGGTGATTTTAATCAGCAGGAGACTGCAAGAGGGGTCAGCCTTCTTTTTGCTCCCAGTTCACATATGGGAGCCAGTGGGAGGTGAGTGCACAGCTCCTCTCACTGTGTGCTGGTGCTGTGTGGTGGCTGCTGTTGTGGTGGTGTGGTGTCGGTGGGGCGGCGCGGCCTGGAGCCTTGGGGGCTTTGCCTTGCAGCATGGGTGCTGTGAGGCACCAGGTCGCCCGCCCTGCTGGCGCTTTGTCGCTGCGGCGGTGGTCGGTGCACGGTGCCACACAAAAAGGTCAGGTTAGGGACCCACTCAAGAGGTTTGCCGTGACGTGGCAGTGGGCTTAATACAATCTGATCAGAATGGTAACAAAAGAACCTCATGTTCTATTTAATTTTTTGCCAAGCGGCTTTAGATCATTGTATTTTTGGGATGTGCGATCCATGTCTTTTTCTTCATAGTATGGTATTTATATCAGTCTATCCCCCTCTTTTTTTGCTTGGATCTGCACTCTCCCCATTTGGCACAGGTGATTTTAATCAGCAGGAGACTGCAAGAGGGGTCAGCCTTCTTTTTGCTCCCAGTTCACATATGGGAGCCAGTGGGAGGTGAGTGCACAGCTCCTCTCACTGTGTGCTGGTGCTGTGTGGTGGCTGCTGTTGTGGTGGTGTGGTGTCGGTGGGGCGGCGCGGCCTGGAGCCTTGGGGGCTTTGCCTTGCAGCATGGGTGCTGTGAGGCACCAGGTCGCCCGCCCTGCTGGCGCTTTGTCGCTGCGGCGGTGGTCGGTGCACGGTGCCACACAAAAAGGTCAGGTTAGGGACCCACTCAAGAGGTTTGCCGTGACGTGGCAGTGGGCTTAATACAATCTGATCAGAATGGTAACAAAAGAACCTCATGTTCTATTTAATTTTTTGCCAAGCGGCTTTAGATCATTGTATTTTTGGGATGTGCGATCCATGTCTTTTTCTTCATAGTATGGTATTTATATCAGTCTATCCCCCTCTTTTTTTGCTTGGATCTGCACTCTCCCCATTTGGCACAGGTGATTTTAATCAGCAGGAGACTGCAAGAGGGGTCAGCCTTCTTTTTGCTCCCAGTTCACATATGGGAGCCAGTGGGAGGTGAGTGCACAGCTCCTCTCACTGTGTGCTGGTGCTGTGTGGTGGCTGCTGTTGTGGTGGTGTGGTGTCGGTGGGGCGGCGCGGCCTGGAGCCTTGGGGGCTTTGCCTTGCAGCATGGGTGCTGTGAGGCACCAGGTCGCCCGCCCTGCTGGCGCTTTGTCGCTGCGGCGGTGGTCGGTGCACGGTGCCACACAAAAAGGTCAGGTTAGGGACCCACTCAAGAGGTTTGCCGTGACGTGGCAGTGGGCTTAATACAATCTGATCAGAATGGTAACAAAAGAACCTCATGTTCTATTTAATTTTTTGCCAAGCGGCTTTAGATCATTGTATTTTTGGGATGTGCGATCCATGTCTCTTTCTTCATAGTATGGTATTTATATCAGTCTATCCCCCTCTTTTTTTGCTTGGATCTGCACTCTCCCCATTTGGCACAGGTGATTTTAATCAGCAGGAGACTGCAAGAGGGGTCAGCCTTCTTTTTGCTCCCAGTTCACATATGGGAGCCAGTGGGAGGTGAGTGCACAGCTCCTCTCACTGTGTGCTGGTGCTGTGTGGTGGCTGCTGTTGTGGTGGTGTGGTGTCGGTGGGGCGGCGCGGCCTGGAGCCTTGGGGGCTTTGCCTTGCAGCATGGGTGCTGTGAGGCACCAGGTCGCCCGCCCTGCTGGCGCTTTGTCGCTGCGGCGGTGGTCGGTGCACGGTGCCACACAAAAAGGTCAGGTTAGGGACCCACTCAAGAGGTTTGCCGTGACGTGGCAGTGGGCTTAATACAATCTGATCAGAATGGTAACAAAAGAACCTCATGTTCTATTTAATTTTTTGCCAAGCGGCTTTAGATCATTGTATTTTTGGGATGTGCGATCCATGTCTTTTTCTTCATAGTATGGTAAACAACATGATTAACCAACAAATAAATATAACTTATACTCTACTGGGAAATTTTGAAACCTTACAACAGGGTTCATAGATATTCTGTATCTACAAAAGAAAAGGAAAGTAATCAATATTGGCAGTTTGTATGCAAAAATAATACAAAACAAAAACATAACCATAAAAACAAAAAAAAAACCTAATTTGTATATTTTAAAAAATATACTTTTCCCTGCAAAATTAATTTAATTATTTAAATAGCAGCAGAATACTATTGATAATCTCCTATGAAATTTTGAACTCTAAGGATTAAACAAAATCCTCTCCACCAGCCGGAAAAAGCACTTGTTAGTACATAAGACAGAAACAGCTGTGTAAATCTGCTGAAGCTACCTTTTTTTTTTTTTCCCTGCTCTCTACAACTTGTGACTAGCAGCAGCTTACTGAAAACACTCCCACACATCCCTGCGCTGACTTATGCCCCCACTGTCTCCTTCAGGATGCGCGATGTTAGCACAGCTGGAGGGAAAAACAGATACAAGAAAAAAAACCATGGGCAGAACTTTCACTATAGAAATATATAAAATATATGTCTGTACCATGTCAGCCAGCAGAAACAAAAGTACTACAGAAACATATATTATAGAAACCTTAAGATTGATGGAGTGGAATGGAGAGCATCATTAGAGCGGGTAGCTTGGGACTGGAAATCACTGCAACAAAAACAAGCAGTCCGGGCCTCCCCCCTGTGTCATTAGGGAAGGTTGGGGCAGACTCCTGGGTGCAGCCGGACTGTGGGCAGTATCTTGGGAAATCTCCTGGGACTGATTTAAAGGGATACTGTGATACTCTGGGAAAAAGCACACCAGGTTTCAGGTAGATCATTACTGGATCTACAGGGAACACCTTTATTGTAAATTTATGTGTTGCAAGTTTTGGTTACGGTTTCGAGGGTACCTGGCCAAACACTGAGATTTGGGGGCGTGACACTTTCTTTGATAGTGACCGGGCTGACCACAATGCCAACAATTCCATTGCTGGCTCTGCTAGTTTTGTTGATTGGGAGCTACGTATACGAGGCATGGGCCGTGTCGGGGCATGGGCTGTGGTGGGGGCTGCACCGGCGCGGTTGTATACACAAATTGATCTTGAGCCCATCTTTTTAAAGCGGCACAATACTGTTCTCCACTTTGGAAAATAGTGTCATCAGTGCCTGGGGGCATTGTGAGATGGGGTTTCATTAAGGGCCAAAAACTGTCTCCTGCTTTTACTTTGGTGAGATTAACAAGGTCCTTCCGAGCAGCTGAACACAACTGGTGGACATGTAGCATCTTTCTATAAAATCGCATAGGGTTAATTTCGGGATCTGGCAGGCAGGGGATTAATGCCGCTGACTGGATGGGGTTGAAGGGGACATTTAAATGAGGGCTGTTCCTCGTCAGGTTTGGGGTAAAACTCACTATATGTCCTAAGGGAAAAAAGGGGGATCCAAGGGGACGGGATTGGTAATTGGGGAGTGTGACGTCAGATTGGCCGGTGAGGGGAGAGACGGCATTGCAGGTATGGGAGGGACCAGGGGTATGGGTGTGGAAAGGGTTAAGGGATGCTGTCTAGTGACTGCAGCATCTGTGAATATCTCTGGGACAGGGGAATAGAATGGGGATCAGGTTGTGGGGCAGCAACAAAACAACCTGTCGGAGGACCCTCAGATCTGTCCTCAGACTCGGGTAACATATAGAAAAACACAACATCTCCTCGCTCATCCTCTTCTTTGACCTCAATATATCTTTCTGATAGCAATATCTGCTATCTGCGTTACTCTGTTAAACAATTCAGCATCAATCAACAAGTAATACTCTGGAAATCTCCAGTGCACGTTACACAGCTGAACTCTCTCCAGCACGTGCCCCTCCCTAAGGAATGCTTACTAAATCCACTGTGAATCCTCAGCTTTTTTAACCTTGTCTTCTCCGTTCTAAACATTTTTGCTATCTTGGTGGTGATTGGACCACACTAATATGACTATGCGGCGTACGTTAAAGCCCGGCCGGAACTTAAGGCTACACCTCTATACTAGCTGCTCCCTCAGCTATATAGTAATAAGGGTATCCCGTGATATGGAGGAGGGGTACAAAATGTATTCCCTCTGGACTTGATCAGCTGCACCAAAATTAATGTCCTAATCCCTATCTTCAGCCACGGGAACCCCCTAATAAGGGTATCTCGTGATATGGAGGAGGGGTACAAAAGGTATTCCCTCCGGACTTGGTCAACTGTATCAAAATTAATGTCCTAATCCCTATCTTCAGCCACGGGAACCCCCCCGCGTCTTTAATTACAGACCGGGTTAGTCTAACTAGATATATCCAGCCACCACCATCTTTCCTGCCCTAACAACCATCCTCTGGATCCCGTGTGACACTCGATCCACACCTCAGGGCTGGGATCGTGCTCTGAGCTCCAGTGGGCACTACCCCTGAGTCACAATCAGGTACCTTTTAACACCGATATGGACACACAGCCCGTCACTCCCTCCTCTCCAAAACCAACCACAACGGTAGTGAATACACAGTATGTAACACTTACCCGTGGGGTCGGAGGTGATCAGCCTGTTTGGAGGAGAGGGAGATCTCAGTCCACGACGTCCAAACCATCGGTATCTCCAGGTCGGTAATGCGTCCTTGAAGGAGCTCCACGCTGGTGCGCCAAACTGTCAAGGAAGGAATTTGCGTTGAAGACTGCTAATGGAGTCCTCATTTGGGATATCCAAAGACGATGCCATATTAGCTGTGTATCGGTGCCAATATATATATATATATATATATATATATATGTATATATATCAATGTATATAAGACAAAGAACACAGACATGCTCTCTTTTCAGCCAGCGTCACCAACTGACTCGTTTAATAAGATAGATCCAATTATACCGTAAGCATGAATAACCTTGAAGCTAACAAGCAGTGCTTTCACTCCCCAATTTTTCACATCACATTTCCTGCCTGCTGTACATTCCTTCTATGTGAACATTACTGATAACACTTCTTACAGCTTCACATTCTGGCTTTATCTTTGGTTAACTCCTTCATGATTATACAACTTTGAATTATACTATAGGTCTGTGCAATGGCTACATAGACAGACAGATAATTATGCAACTACATTTTGATTATTTATATACACAGATATTCTTATTACGTTTAAACAAACATACTACAGCTCAGGTGACCTCCACAGTTCCTCCTTCTGCACGCCGGTTGTTTGTCGTTCCTGTGGCAGCACACATCGCTACATGTGACACCCCGGGAATGACGAACAACAACTTACTTGCGTTTTGCCGGCAATGAGGAAGGAAGGAAGCGGGCGAGATGTTATGTCCCGCTCATCTCCGCCCCTCTACTTCTATTGGCCGGCCGCTGTGTGACGTCGCTGTGATGCCGAACGTCCCTCCTCCTTCAGGAAGAGGATGTTCGCCGCCCACTGTGACATCGTTAGGGAGGTAAGTACGTGTGACTGGGGTTTAACGACTTTGTGCAACACAAGCAATGAATTGCCCATGCCGCACAAATGACAGGGGCGGGTGCGATTGCTCATGCGATTGCTTGATAAATCGTTGCGTGTAACGCCGCCCTAAGGCAAAATTCTAATTACATAATGTCCTCATATCTCAAAAAAAATACTATATGGACAAAAGTATTGGGAGAATGATGAGAGCTTATTTGAAAACCCATGTTAAATCCATAGGCATTAATATGGAGATTGTATAGCGTTTGCACTTAAAACAACCTATTTTTTTCTGTGAAGACTTTCTACAAGTGTCAGATGTCCACCAGAGTCTGCGGCTGTGATTTTTGTTCCGATCACCACAGGCCCCACCACATTCCCACGGTGGGCAATGGCGGTGATGGAGGCAGAGTCAGTACTAGTAGCTCTGGTGAGCACAGTCTCCCCCATCCACCAAGCTTGGTAGGCCTGGGACTTGCAGTACCACTGGCTGACTGTGCTGGTGTGCCTTCCAGGTGAAGTTATCAGCTTCCAGCTCCAGCCTATTGGAAGGCACCACACTCTTCTTATACCTTGAGTGGTCTGCTGTTCCCTGACATATATATTCTAGTTATACTGCTTATCTCTGGTTTACACGCTGCTCTGCATATTTGATCCCTGCTTTTTTACCTCTGTCTGCTCTCTGAAGATCCTCCTGCCTGCCATTTTTTTTACTTCACTACAATCTCCAATTTGACCTTAGACTGATTTCCTGACTATGCTCTTGCCTGATAATTTTATCCCTTTTGTACCTCCTTGGTTTGACCCTGACTGATGCCTACTTTTCTCTGGATTGCAGCCTTCCATAGGCAGCAACCTCCTGGGCCCTGTAGTAATTATAAATCCCTGTACAGGGTTAAAGTGTTTTGGGGTTCTCGGGATCCTGCTGAGTGGGCAGCTAGCCTCTAGTCTGTCCGTGACAGCCATCCTGAGTCTGTGGTCCCAGGCAGCTGTTAAAACAAAATTTTGGAGTTTGTATGTTATTGGGATTTTTTGACTGTTCATCCAGAAAAGCATTTGTGAGGTCAGACACTGGATGACAGGAACTTAGTTCATCATCTCTAGCTCATCCCAAAGGTGTCTGATGCAACTTAAGCCTGCTTTACATGTTACGATTCTGCATACGATATTGTATGCGATCGTAACCGCCCCCATCGTATGTGCTTCACGTTCAATTTTGTTGAATGTGCCGCACAAACGATTAACCCCTTTCACACGTACGTACCCGTCCATACGACCTCGATGTGGGCGGCGAACGTCCACTTCCTGGAGTGGGAGGGACGTTCGGCATCACATCGACGTCACGCGGCAGCCGGCCAATAGAAGCGGAGGGGCGGAGATGAGCAGGAGGTAAACATCCCGCCAAACTCCTTCCTTCCGCATTGCTGGCCGGGAGCTGCAGGACGTAGGTAAACTGTGTTCATCATTCCGGGGGTGTCACACACTGCGATGTGTGCTACCCCGGGTATGATGAACAACCTGATGTTCAATTCATGAGGAATGAACGACGTGCGTGCGATGAACGTTTTACCGCAATCGCACGTAGCTGTTACACACTACAATGTACCTTACGATGCCGGATGTGCGTCACTTACGACGTGACCCCGCCGACACATCGTAAGATATATTGTAGTGTGTAAAGGGGCTTTACTTATTTTAATTGCTTGCAATATAGCACTATTAATTCCTGGGTAATTTACAGACGTCTTCACTACTATTGTCTTTAGGCCTCTGCTCTCTAAATTCCTTATCAGTATATCTTTGGACTGTGGGACAGAAAATTACACAATTACAGGAATAGCATTAAAACTCTTTGCAGATGATGGATCTATACGATTTGAACCCAGAGCTGCAAATCAACAGTGATAATCACTGAGCACCGTGCTTTCACCATCCTGACCATACTTGAACTGTTAACAGTGGCATCTAAGTGGTTAGATCTTAGTTGAGTTTCCTTCACTCACAGACTTAATTTCTCTTGGAAGACAAAATTTCTTTATAACACTAATATACAGTAATTTTGGTGGCAACGATGTCTGAATGATTTTACATTATGTTCATGGTGCTGATTAAGAATATGACTTCAGTTTTGCCAGACTGGATGTAGTTTCTAAGAGATTTAAGAGTTAATTAATTAATGAGTTAATTAATTAACTAATGCAACACGATTGAAACACATTCAGAATTTGCAAGAATATTATTATTTTTCTTACGTCTAGCAAGTAAACAATGAAAAATTATACAATATAATAAATAAAAAATATCTAACAATGGCAGGAAAAAGTTATCTATGATTTTATTAATTAATACAATATTAATTAGTTATTAATTGTTGTTAATCTCAATGCTTCAAAACAACACTGTTTTTGTGATTTTCTTTTATATGTGTCATCAGGACAACCACGGAAACTCCCAACAGTACTTTGCCATCATGTGTGTGTCCAATCTGCCTTGATATCTCTCCTCCATCACCTTCATATCCTGAGGGAACCTCTCACCTTGTTCTTTGCTGAAATCTCCAAGGTTATCTGGAAATCTATTTAAATGGCCATGGAGTGCATCTTGATGCTAATATGAATTCCCAAATTTCTAAAGCTAGCGAGTATAACTTGCACCAGTTTTTCCTATTTGTCTGCTCTGGAATTACCCAAGTAAAGCTACACAATAGAGAAAAAAACTCTTCCAGACCAAACCATCAGTGTCATTCAAGAATATGTAAAATTGGAATAATTCATGACTTTGCCCATCAAAGATTTCAGCTTTTAGTTTTTCCATGCTCAGTCCAGGGAATGAAAACTAACTTGAAGTAATTACTTGATTTGTCCAAAGCCTTAACAAATTGTTTAATTAATCCTAGCCTAATATGAAGAGGGGGGGAATGATTTTGTTCTTGTCCATCAGCGGCTTGTTGATGATATATGCAACACCAACAATCATTTCTTCCCTTGTGGGCCATGATCTTGCTTTATCCTGCTGTCCCAGAGGCACATGAAGCATTGGAAGTTTGTGTCTCCAGATTACTGTCCGAGAAGAAAGTTCACCATCTTCAGATCAACCCAAATCGACCACTGATGCTCATGATACCGGATTTTCTGTCATACGATATTTCCATTTTCATATTCTTCTTTAAGTTTTGTTGAGTGAGCAATAAGAAGAAATACATAGCAGATACCATTTTGCAAGAGAATGCATTTTATGCTTCAAATGAAGCTGTCTTTAAAAAAGCCTCCAGTCTCCCCTTCTATATCATTGCAGTATACAAGTTCTTCCTCTTGGTTGAAATATTGGAGAAACCACTCATCTCTTGTCTGATAGGCTGTAGTTTTAACTTCCGCCTTTATAAGATTTTATTAATTAAACCTGGATGCTAAAAGTTCAGATGCTTTCTAAGACAGATTAAAGTCTTGATACAGGTCATTGAGTTCTGTTTGGCTTAAAGGGAACCTGTCACCACTTTTTTTAACTATAAGCTGCGGCCACCACCACCAGGCTCTTATATACAGCATTCTAACATCCTGTATATAAGAGCCTAGGCCACTGTGAAAGCCTAAAAAACACTTTATAATACTTACCTAATGGTCGCGCTGCAGTGGATGAGGGCCTCCGTTGTCTAGTGCCGGAGCCGCCTCTTTCAGCCATCTTTGTTCTCCTTCTTCTCTAGCCGCGGTGCATGACGGGTCCGACGTCATCCACACTCACTGGCATTCCTATTCTGAGCAGGGCAGAACAAAGTATTGTAGTGTGCCTGCGCAGGATCGGCGAGTATGTATAATGTTGACGCGTCATGCACACAGGCTTCAGAAAGAAGCCGAAGATGGCCGAAAGGGGAGGCGCCCACACCGACAACGGAGACGCCCATCAGGCCCTCATCCAATGCAGAGCGACCATTAGGTAAGTATTATAAAGTGTTTTTAATGTTGTCCCAGTGGCCTGGGCTCTTATATACAGCATGTTAGAATGCTGTATATAAGAGTCACGTGGTGACAGGTTCCCTTTAATGGTTGAGGTCTTGAAAAACTTCCCACAAATTTCCCTCCACTGCAACTACCTGCCATTAACTCCAATCCTTGCCTTTCTTCAGAGTTTTACAGTGGATGGTTTGGTCATCTAGTAAACACTGGTATGGGAACATCATTGCCATGGGGAGTAGGTTGTCTTGATGATTTCATATCAGGGTAATCCCACTGAGCTTAAACATTGTCTTTCACTATTTGCCCACTGCCATAGGTGTTCCACATATATTTTGAAAACCATACTTGCAGCTCAAAACTAATCCTGGTCTCCAAGCTGCACTCCAAAATCAGACAAGTATGCTCAATGCACAATTTCTTTGATATTTCTTTTTGGCTTTCAACCAGTTCTCTCTACAGATTTAGCAGAATACATCTTTTATGCAACTTTTATAGCATTGTAGGCCTACTAATTGAAATACAAAATAATTTTATGAGATATTTCATTGCTTAAAGGTACCCTGCCGGGTCCAATATACTCCCAGAGCAACGAGCAGTTCTGGGTGCATATTGCTAATCCCTGCCTAACTGTCCCTGTATACACTAGCATAGATAAAGACATCTTTAGAAATGTATTTGTAAAAATCTATTACCTTATGCTAATGAGCGAAGAGACTAGTCCCCTGGATGTTAGTTCCCCTGGCTAGTCGCCCCCATTAGCATGTTAGTATGCCCCTGTGTGCATGCTCACATGCTAATGAATACGCAGCATCACAGGATGGTCTCACTCACCTCTCCACTACCATCGCATCCGACGGGGCATTTCGGCTCAGTGAGCATGACCTTAGAGTTTGGGTCATGCGCACTATGCAGCCAGATGTACATGACCTGGCTTCAAACTGAAGTAGTGTGCATGACTCAAACTCCAGGGTCATGCGCACTGAGCCAAAATCCCTCGTCAGATGCGATGGCAGCGGAGAGGTGAGTAAAATCATCCTGTGATGCTGCGTATTCATTAGCATGATGGCACACCCACAGGAGCCCACAGGGGCCCATAGGGGCGCACTAGCATGCTAATGGGGCTGACTGGCAAGAGAACTAATGCCAAGGGGACTAGTCCCATCTCTCATTAGCATATGGTAAAAGATCTTTAGAAATATTTTTTCTAAAGATCTCTTTATCTATGCTAGTGTATACAGGGACAGTTAGGCAGGGATTAGTAATATGCACCCAGAACTGCTCGTGGATCTGTGTGCATATTACACCTGACAGGTTCCCTTTAAGACACTGCTAAATAATCAAAAGACAGACCAAATGCTATTGTATTTGTTATCACACACAAGTCGCATTGTGGGAATGCATTATTTTCATGTATTTAAGAATCAAAACTTGTATAAAAATAGAATATAACATCCTAATCTTGACCATGATAATATTAAAATTGTAACACTTGTTTAAACAGAATAGGGTGATAGTATTTTTGGTTGATTTAGAATATGCAAATTTCATAAATCAATCAACTCATTTGGCAGAAGTCAAAAAGCTGATGAAACAATGCTGAATGGCAAGAAACAACTGCCATCTTTTAACAAGAATAGGTCCTATAGAGAAGAAGAGGCAGATTTCCAAGTTTTGGTCTGATGAACTGAGATACTGAGAAAAAAAATAATTTTTTTAGACATCACCTAGATAAGGATAGTGGTGTTTGCCCCTAGGTTGGCCCTTAACCTAATACACCTTGCAAATGTATTCTTATCTGTTCTACACCACAGGTTTCACAGAGGGCAACACAATACAAATCCGAACCAGAGCTGCCAATATCTTCATTCATATAGTACACGAGGTAAAATTTGAGCTCCACATTAAGATCACTTGGCAAAAATGACGTCTGTAAATCCAGTGCTACAAACGGGGCATATTTTATGTACCAAAGACAAAAAATGGCAACAACCATTGAGGTTAAATTGAGATTTCTGAAAAACTCAGAGCCAAAATCGAGCATTTACTGTATATGCCCAATGAAAATGCATAAGTAATTCAAGGCAAAATTTCCATTTCATTAAATAATCAATCTTTATTAGGCACAAAACATTATTATCAAAAGGAATAAAATGCATATAAGTAAAAAAAAAAAAACAAGCTGAAGTGAAAGGTAGAGGTGTAAAGAGAAAAATCTCTGGGATCCAACACCAGTCGGCAAACCCGGCGCAGAGGCAACCCCAACAACGGCAATATAATCAACAATGGTGAATAAGTCCAAAGCAGTATATAAATAGCCCTAAGAGGTTAGACCACCAGCGAACACTAGGTAGTGCTATAGGGTTGAAAGTAATCCAACTAAGCACTGTGTAATAAAAAAAGCCAAGAAAAAAAAGCCGATGAAGCCCATAACTAACTAGCAAGTCCTAATGCCTGGGGGCACTTACCCATGCTGAGGGTGCCAAGTGGTAATGATGTGATCCGATGCACGTTTCGTTAAGCTTCCTTTGGGGACCGCAATACCAGTTTAGTATGCTGCATATATATGGTCTGTTCACCCCTAGGTTGGCCCTTAACCTACTACATCTTTCAAATGCATTGTTATGTACTCTGCACCCCAGGTTTCACAAAGGTCAACAAAATACAAATCAGAACCAGAGCTGCCAATATTTTGGTTCGTAGAGTATACAAGGTAAAATATAAGCTCTATGATAAGATCACTTGGCAAAAATGAAGTATGTAAATTCAGTGCTACATTTGAGGTATATTTTTATGTACCAAAGACAAAAAGTGGCAACAAACATTTAGGTTAAATTGAGATTTCTGTACTTTAAATTCAATTATTAAATAGCCCAACATGTACATTTTCTACTAGTAAAATATTCACCAATAGTGAAGGTCTAAGAGCTCCGCTTGACCTCTATATTTGTACCAGTCTTCTATTTAATTAAGACAATGTACCTAGAATTGGGTGATCTAATATTATTATGCTTCCTCAACAGTCCTCAAGGCAAGTACTCTGAATGTGTCCTGTAAGATCTGGCAGTAAAATTCTAGAATCAGATCCTTTAATGGGTTGACCTTGCTCTCCTAGGGATGATTTCCTTTCAAACTGACCTGCATTTCTGTCCATAAAATAGCTGCTTATGGAACTTGTGACTACTGCAATCCTTCCTACAGAAAAGGAGCTTTCCCATTTGAGGTGGTTTACAATTGGAGAAGACTAAAAGACTGGTCCAGTGACATGCTGCTCAGCAGTCATTTTTTGGACAGAAATAATGATACATTAGTGACAAATGCTGGAATGTCAAGAGAAATTGGACAACCCCTTTAAGTCCTGTACATTTTAAGGTTGAAAAACTAGAGTTCAGACTTGTTTTGTAGGCCATCCTATTGTTTTTTAGGCCATCCGGTGGGAGGGAAGATTATTCCAAGTGTAAAAGTCAAAAGGGATGTAAAAGTTTGCTTTCTTTCATTCTGTGCCACCCCCAATGTGTTCTCAGAGGGGCACAATAAAGGCATGCTCTGCACAAGAAGAGTTTACCATTGGCTATTACACTCTGATCAGAAAGACAAACCTCAGTATAATGAAGTCGAGCCATAATCTCAGTAGCTGCAAAACACAACAGCCAATAAGAAACTCATTTCTTTTGCTTTGCTTATTCAGCGACTAAGATGACAGAAGATGAACTGCCAATGAATGAAGACAGTTTGAATCATGCACATTACTTTCATTAATTACTAAGACCTGTGTTACACTGGGGGACAATTTGAGCAAAACTAATAATAGCCCAATCGTCACTCAAGGTACTCCAGGCAGATGACAAAACCACAAGGAGACAAGAGGCCGGATGTAACAATTTCAGAGACAACACAAAGAAAGGCGGTGGTCTTCACAGCATACCTCCACATATGAATCATCGCGTGTGTAGGGAGCATGACCAGACCAGAAAGGCACCCCAGTTAACATCACTGGAGTGCCAGAGGGACAGTAGAATACGAGCAGGGAAGCAAACCCTGGGTGTTCTGAGCCGTGGATCTTGGCGCGACAAGCACCAATGCCTAACCCTACCTACCGCTCTAACACATACAATCCTGCCACAGACACTGTAGGTAATACATGGCTATTGATACAATTCTCATGGAAAAATGGGGGAACATTGTATATTAATTTATGCACACATCAGTTGCCCACAAAATATCCCCATAAGTCAGATTCCCAATAATGGGATCAACTCCTACTAAACCATTCAAAAAATGTGTAAACACACAATGGAGTCTAAACAATCTAAATATTTTATTTGACAATACAAATATTAAAAGGAGTACACTGCAGTATACATCCTATCCTTGTAACTTTTAAAGACATTAGGAAAAACCTCACTACGTGGGGATCGTGATCAAAAGAGTTATATGAAGTCTGAGGACCAAGAAAGCAAAGTACAAAAAAAGGGGCAAAGTCCATATATCCTCTGGACATTAACCATTAATTCCCCAATAGCCTGAGTCCTGGGAGTCAGAGCAGTAAAGCTCTTCCCCCCATGTGGTCTCGCTGTCACCAGACACAGCATACAAAGGACAAGAAGTCAATTCTATGAAAGTACATACCCAGAAACTCTGTCGATTGGGGAATGATCCACGATCTAAGCCCGACGTACGTTTCGGGGTACCTTTTTTAAGGGCCACCGCACGTTGTCCATGTCCTGTCGCTCCCACCCTTAAATACCAAATGATTTCCGATCACCCGGCGTCGGGCCGCTCAGAAATTTGAGGACCAAGCAGAAAACCTCTGTATGCTATTTAAGGACAGGGGTTATGGAAATCGCTGAATTAAATACGGGTATGAAAGAGCCAAGCAGGTATCCAGAGAACAGCTCTTATATGGTCCAAGTCCGGTGACAGCGGGGAGTGGGGGCAATCAGACAAGCTTTATCTCCACTTTCAACGGTCAGTGGAGGCATATCAGGGAGGCACTATCCAGACACTGGTCTGTGTTACAGACAGACTCAGTGTTGGGCAGTGACTTACCGGGAGCCCCCTTGCTGACCTCCAGGAGAGGCAGGAGCCTAAGAGATCTTCTGGTGGACAGCCACTTCTTGGTCCCCAGACATGTTCATATAACTCTTTTGATCATGATCCCCACGTAGTGAGGTTTTTCCTTATGTCCTTAACTGTTACAAGGATAGGATGTATACTGTGGTGTACTACTTTTAATATGTGTATTGTTAAATAAAATATTTGGATTGTTTAGACTCCATTGTTTGTTTACACATTTTTTGAAAGGTAACACATGGCGTAGAAGCCACACACCAGTCATACAGCTCAACCTGCTGTCTGAGCTAGCACGTTTAAAATGACACTCTTGTGCCGATGGGCATCGCCCAGGGTCTTTTATAGCTTACGCCCTGCCCCAAGCCAGACACCAGATGGCAATGGCAGTGGCTGGGGCCACACAGCAGCCACCACGTCACCGCTGACATCATTGATGGCCAATCAGCAGCCACCACGTCACCAATGATGTCATCGACGGCCAATCATCAGTGACATCCGCGACGGCCAATAAGGAGCCGCCGCTTCATTGGCGACGTCACGTGCATGTGCAGTAGCGGAAATCCCCCACTTAAAGCCTGGAGAGGCAGCGGGAACCCGCGCATGTGTGGTAGGGCAAAACAGGGACTTAGGCCCAGGATGACTCAAGACTCTGGACACCTAGTGCCTATCAACCAGGTACCTGGAGCAACAGACAGGTGTTACTGAGGAGTCTACCCCAATGGAGCTGAGGATGGGACAGGGGCGGTTCAAGGATTGGGGGAACCCCAAACCGTAACAACTTGCTTTTACTGTTTAAACCTTTTCTAAAGCTAACTATAGTTACAGTTAGGGCTAGGTATTTGTTTAGGGTTTGTTAAGATTTAGGGTTAGGGCTAGTTATAGCGATATTCTTAAAATTAGAAATTGGGTAAGGGACAGGGTTTGTCTAAGGGATCGGGTTAGGCTTGTTGCTAAGGGTAGGGTTAGTGATAGTGATAGGGAATTAAAATAGTTGAAAAACAAAGTTGTTAAAAAAAATGTAACCTACTTAAAGCATAACATTCTATTTTCAAAATTCATATCTTAATTATCAAAAAGCCCAAAAAAAGAACTATTAGAAGCACATCTGTTGTATACAGCTTTGCAATCACAATTGCCAAGATGAAAAATAAATGATTTCTACTAGTTGTTAACTCCTAAATTGGCATTGCAATCAAATCCAGCTGCATAGCCATTGGTCCGGGTGGAAAACCTAACACAACTGAAACAGACACAAAACCTCTATGGTAATTAAAAGACGCAAATCCTCAATGTAGTGTTGCACAAACATGTAGAGTTGGGGAAACATCTGAATATGTTGCTTGGATGGAAGTTAGCAACAGGACATCGGAGGTTGTATTCTAAAATGTTACTAAGATACCAGTATCTCACATACTTGTAATGGAAAAAGTGTTAAAATCCTTTTTGCCTCATTAATGTAGTCCCCATTAGAGATGAGGAAACAAGAGAACTGGAGTAAATAGTGTATTAAACCTCAGCAATATCTTTTTTTTCATTATACAAAAAAGTTTCATCCTGATAAGGACAGCAAAAGTGTTTATAATAAAATACAAGAATAAAAACAGGCATTGGAAGGGGTTACAATCTGTACAGAGGTAAAAAAAATGTATGATAAACACCTATTGGGGCATGCTGATGTCTACTTATAAAATGAAGCTTTCAAGTAAGGAGGACACTGGTGCATTAAGGATAGGAATGACCAATGCTAAGTTATGTTCTATATCAATCAATATATTAGAAAAAATTGCTTAGTGCAGAAAAAGTGCAAGTGCTTTCACTTTTGCCAGAACATCTATATATAAACACCACACAGAGGGATATTCATATATGTACCAGTATCATAATACAGGAGGAGATATATTAATTCCTTCTTGTGACAAATAGCTCATGTCACAATAAGGCCTCATGCGTACGTTGCGTAATTACATGCATTTACGCTGCGTATTGCACTGCAGCATAAATGCATGCGTCCTGCGTCCTCAGCACAATCTATGTAGATTGTGCATGATAAGTGTGCACGTTGCTTTTTTAAACGCAGTGATTTGGATGCTAAAATTTTGACCCAAATCTGTGGCTTCATGAAAGCAGCATGTCAATTAATTGGTGCGCTTTGGATGCAGCTCCCACTCTGTCTATGTTGGGGGCAGCAGTCATAGCGCATGAAATCGTTTTTTTTTTCTGAAACACTGCATCCATTATGCAGTGTTTCTGCAGCGATTTGAAGCGCACATGTGCTGTCAAATCGCTACAGAATATTCAGCATTTACATGCGAACAAGCCCTAAGGTGCAAAGGTGCAAACATGCTGTGGATGGAATATTTAACCATAGAGTGTCCCAAGGAAAGGAAGTCCCTGAGCCTACCGATGCACATTTTGCCAGAGTATGATAGCTGTGTAGTCCAATGGCTTCTTAAGAGAGGGGAGGCAAACCTGAGGTTCTTTGTTCATACTATGATTGATTGCTCTCAGTGAGAGAAACAAAATCAAAATTTTGTAGTTGTGATACCTTTTAATGGCTAACTAAAATAAAAATAAAATATGATGTTATAAAGCAAGCTTTCGAGACATCTCAGGTCTCTTCCTCAGGCATGGTATGACAAAATATCTGAAGAAACACAAATATATACACAAAAAGGGCAAAGCGATGCATAGTAAAAGGACATTTAAAAAAACAAACACTGAGCTTGGAAAGTGAATCTTTAATTAGCTTTGATTAGTGGTGTGCATTTTTTTGTCCAAATATCCATGAAGGATCAGAGGCATGGTGCCCTAGGTCTCTGAAGCTGACCTCTCAGATTTTGTAATGTGTCATAAATCCTCCTGAGAGGGAGAGCCCTGTGTCCACAGAGTTAAACATTGTGATCAATTTGTATTCCCAGACCCTGCGATATCTCTCTGATCTGAAGTTGCCTTTTAATGTGACAACTTTCATGTGGTTTATGTTCTGTCCTGGAGCATAGAAATGTTTGGCCACAGGTAAATGGATTTTTTTTGTCTGTAATTGTGTGGCGGTGAGATCTCATCTTTGCTCTCAGTCTCTGTCCTGTTTCTCCAACATAGAGGCCCCCAATTCATACTGTACACAGACTTTATAAAAAACAGAGTTCAGCTTTAGAGTTCAGCTGCTTTACGTATGAACACCACTCACATCCCTATACTCGTGTACGCTCAGTGCTTAGCCAAGTGCATCTCTAATCCTCAAAAAATTGCTTACCACTTTCAATTAGGCTCTGTTCACAATTACCTTCTTACTGTTTAATAATGATGAGTGAATTTCGAAATACTCAGATTCGAGATACCCGTAACGAGTACTGTCTAATACTCGCATTTTCGTTCCGAATAGTGTGTGTAATGCAAGTCAATGAGGAATACTCACAATGTAACGAGTAACTCAAATGCCATACAATTCGAGCGAGTAGCGAATAGTACTGCATTCAGGTTACTCGTTACATTGCGAGTATTCCCAAATGACTTGTATTGCACACACTATTCAGATCGATTTTATAAGACAAGTACCCGTTACGAGTATTGCGAATTCGAGTATTTTGAAATTCGCTCATCATTACTGTTTAACTATGGAATCTGTGCTCAAGGTGAAAATGGTTCCTTGTAAAATTGTATAAAATAAAAAAAAAACTAAAACAAGAATTAGTACAGTCAACATACATAAATAATGTTCCGCCATGGAGCTACAAATTTTGTTTTCTCCATCCTTCATGAATAATATTTTTGTTTCCATTTCATTATCGCTTTGTTTCAGCAAATTTATAGTGGGTTTTACAATTTAATCTGTATTATCCATACTCTTTTTCTAAGCTGGAAAATAATCCTCAGTGACTCATATTCACAATTAACTAGATGAAACTGTGCATTGCAAAGATCAGTTTAGTCTCCAAGAAAGAGTGAAGTAGCATTTAGTCTTAAACCCTTAGTGAATAATTACTCAAGTATCTGAATGGCAAATGTCCAACCGCATGTCAACAAACTGATTATGATGAGAAGGGCATTTCTCCCCCTGGAGAAAAAAAGGCAAGGAAAGCACTAAGCAAACAATGTAAACAGGATACAGAATTAAGTAAGCTAAAGGCATTTTCCTTTGTAAATATAACGGGAAGTGATAAAATAATTTGTTAAGCTAACTTGTTCTGTATCCTGTAAATTCAAAAAGTATCATTTAGTGTCACAAGAAAATTTAGGCAGATGGCTATTTATCTCCGCTAATGGATATAGATATATGTAACAATACAATGAATACTTTGTAACAGAGTGTGATGACTAGTTTATAATAATAGAAGCAGCGTCGTGGATTGATTAGGTTGTACTTAGAAAATACTTTTACAACTTGTAACAGATAAAGTTGTTACATTACTAGTAAAACGTCCATCATGGTAAATAGTGTTGTTTCACTTGTACTTTCACAGCAGAATGGTTTTCATTTAACGTGCATCTGTTGTACTGTTGTTTTATTCTGGGCTCAGACCCAGTTTCCCGTATTTCTGGTTTATTTCGATAGTTACAAATGAGATAATGATAATAGTTGTTCTATCATATTAGTGATTATATGAATATAAAGTATATTAATATTACAATTTTTATCACTATTATTATTAGAATTGCCTGGGATCTTTAAAAATTAAAAAATATTCAATGTATTTGTTAGGTCTCAACTGGTGATGTGGATTTGGTTGCCATCCGTCCAGAAATTCAAAGACAATCCATAAAAATAAGACTTTTTTTTGCCCTGTACTTTTTAAATTTAAGGCATCTGTGATATTTTTGAAGCTGAATAAACTTATACATATTATTTTGATTATAATTATCATATTTTTGCCATTTGCAGTAAATCCGACTAATGTCTTCATAGCAGAACCATGGGCTGTAAACATAGATCTCTTATAATCATAATGATTTATCATCGTCTTTGAATGTTTTGGTAAAAACGTATTGTCTGTTCATGATTTTTTAATAAGCTGGCTAGAAAAAATGTAAAGTCATGTTGTCAGCCCTGATGTGTAACCCTAAAGCCTTAGTTTGGTATGGTAAGAAATAATCCAGTTTGGATAGAAGATATTGGCTCATGGAGCAGGGGTATACAGATGCTACAATTGAGGTTGCTGTTAGGGATGCTTTACCCGCTACGGCTAAAGTGATGTCGTTGGGGTCACGGAATTTGTGATGCACATCTGGTCGCGTTAGCGATGTTGTTGCATGTGACACCTATGAGCAATTTTGAATCGTTGCAAAAACGTTCAAAATCGCTTATCGGTGACATGGTGGTCCATTCCCAATTATCGTTGCTGCTGCAGGTATGATGTTGTTCGTCATTCCTGCGGCAGCACACATCGCTATGTGTGACACCGCAGGAAAGAGGAACCTCACCTTTTCTGCGTCTGCCGGCAATGTGGAAGGAAGCAGGTGGGCGGGATGTTACGTCCCGCTCATCTCTGCCCCTCCGCTTCTATTGGCTGGTCACTTAGTGACGTCGCGGTGACGCCAAACGCATCTCCCCCTTGAGGGAGGGATTGTTTAGCAGTCACAGCGACGTTGCTGAACAGTTATGTGCGTGTGATGCTGCCATAGCGATAATGTTCGCTACGGCAGTGATCACCACATATCGGCCATACGACGAGGGCGGGTGCTATCGCGCTCAACATCGCCAACAAATGTTAGCGATGTAGCAGCGTGTAAAGCGGCCCTTAAGCTATGTGCGCAGCTATGTGCGCACGTTACATCTTTGTGGTGACTAGAGTTAAGTGAGTACCTAACTATTCGTACTCACTATACTCATAACGAGTACTGTATAATACTCGTGCATTTGTTCCAAATAGCATGTGCAATGCAAGTAAATGGGGAAAAACTTGCAAAGTAATGAGTAAGCCAAATGCCGCACTATTTGTGCGAGTAGCGAATAGTATGGAATTTGGGTTACACGTTACATTGCGAGTATTCCCCACACTTGCATTGCAGACGCTATTCCGAACAAATATGCAAGTATTAGACAGTACTTGTTATGAGTATAGTGAGTATGAATAGTTAGATACTCATTCAACTCTAGTGGTGACCACAAAGATGCACATCTTTGGTCATCCCAAAAATGCACCTACGGCAAAAACACTAGATCTGAAGCTCGTAGCAAGTGCCATAGAACATGACTGCCCGCTGTGAGTTCCATGCAGCAACTGAAGTGAGCCGCATGCAGAACATTGACGTTACTCAAGTGATTTGCGGTCACAGGTGGAGGACTCATGGTTGCAGCTAACCTGAGTGATGTGATCACTGATTGTACGGCTCACTTCAGTCACTGTGTGGATTAGTTTTGAGGTGTGTCATAGACACCTGCAATCCCTAATCTAGGACTTAGTGGCTGCTGTGTGCTGCCATTAACTCCATCATTACCCCAATTTCCACCACATCAGGGCAATCGGGAAGAGCTGGGTAAAGTGCTGAGACTGTCGTACCACATCCTACCTCTTCTACATGACATGAGTTTGGTTGACAAAGCAATCCAACTTGCAGAAAAGTTTAAGCACCCAGCAGAGGAAGAAAGAGGATGCAACACACTGAGATGGAGGGGAGTATTCATATTAAGGGAATATAAAATGCATATTGCGCCAATTATCATTATTATATTAGGGCAATCCATGTATATATGCTTTAGACTCCCTCTATTAACAAGAACAGAAAGTCATTAGAAATAGAAGAGATTTTATCACTAACTTATAGTATCCCATTTCTCCTACACCTATGGTTATATATGGTCAGATTCACCTACAGAAAGAAACTCCATCAAGTGATTCTCATCACCTTTCCATTTAGAAAAGGTATTTTTTATACAACAACAGAAAAAGAGGGGTGAAAATTACAGCTCAGCAGTGTCGCAGCTTATTGTCACACTAGGTGTGGTGAATTACTGAGTGAACAGAGAAAGGGAATGGAAGAAACACCTTGTGTCCAGGGAAGGGGTAGATGGTGACCCCCTGATCAAGCCTACCACTGGGCTCTGGCTTCCCTTTCTGCCTTATATAGGTTCCACACCTAGACTAGCAAATAACGTAAAAAGGGAACAAAAAAAGAAAAAAAATGTTAAATTGAAGTCACCCCTTTTCCCCCACATTAAAAATTAATAAATAATAAAAATAAACATATTTAATATTGCTGCATTAGTAAAAGTTCAATTTATCAGAATATAAAATAAATTAATCTGATTGGTAAATGATGTAAGGAGAAAACAATTAAAAATACCAGAATTACGTTGTTTCGGCCACCAGAACAACTCAGAAGATATGATGACAGGCGATAAAAACTTTGTATTTACCCCAAAGTGACATCAATATAAACATTGATTTGGGTCGAAAAAAACAAACCCTCACATAGGTCTATATCATAAAAAGTGAAAATGTTGCAACTCTCGAAAAATGACAACATTTTTTTTATTTTTTTTTTACAAATTTCTGATTTTTTCATTTCTGAACTTATTATTATGTAAATTAGGTTACTTCAGTTATTTAATTGTGTATTTATGTGCGAGGAATCATACTGATTGGGAGAATCATATTGCCAAGTCATTTTTTCTATTCAATGAATGATGATGGACATTCTTAGCTTTAATTTTTATTCATGATTGCCTTAATGGGGTTTTCCCAGAAGCAAAATAAATTTCAAAGTTTATTTAATTAATAGATCTTGCAATATTAATGAGTATCATAATGATGTGTTTAGAAAAAATGTTCCTTCCTGTTCTCAGATAATCCTATATGTCTCACTGCTGTGTACTGTGTAATTGCCGTGTCTGACCATACAGCAACATGGTCTGATCATACCACATCTCCTGGGCCAAGGAGAATGCAAAAGAGAGTAAATAGACATTACAGCAGGGGATCATAGGCTATTCTTTTTGTGAGGTAAAACATTTCTCTGCCAGTTTTTTTTTAAAAAAATGTTTTACCTCAAAGAAAGAATAATTTGTGATCCAGTGCTGTAATATCTGTATATTTTATTACTTCATCCCCAGATCAGGAAATGTGGTATGATCAGACCCTTTCCCTGTACGGTCACACACGGCCATTACACAGTACATTAAAAACACATAAATAATATTATCTCAGGAATATTTTGGTAAACACCTCATAATGTGGAAATTATTTTTATTTCAAGATCTATTAATTAAAATTATAGGGAACCTGTGAGGTGCAATATGTACCCAGAACTACGAGCAGTTCTGGGTGCATATTGCAAATCCGTGCCTAACTGTCCCTTTATCTAGTAACATACATAAAGAGATCTTTAGAAAGCGTATTTCTAAAGATCCTTTATGATATGCTAATGAATTCTGGGATTAGCCGCAAGGGCATTATTTCCTGCTCTCATTCGGCCCTCTTAGCATGTTAGCACATCCACAGTGGCATGCTATTCAATGCCCATTGCCTAGTATGATCAGCGGTGATGCGCAAATCTGTGTCAGCGCTTCAGAACGCCAGGCTTAGGGTCAGTGCGCATGATCAGAATGACCCGCACTTCCGATCATGCGCACTATGAAGCTAGGGTGTATGCGTCCTGGCTTCAGAGAGGTCTAGTGCGCATGTCTGGAAGTGCCGAGATTTCCGGTCATCCACACTGACCCTAAAGCCGGCGTCTGAAGTGGTGACAACGGACACAGGTACACACACCACCACCGATGATGACGGTGGTCAATGGGCATAGAAAAGCATGTTATCACGCCCCTGTTTGTGTGCTATAATGCTAGGAGGGCAGAATGAGCGCCCTTGCAACTAGTCCCAGCACTCATTAGCATATCATAAAGGATCTTTAGAAATACTTTTTCTAAAGATCTCTTTATCTATGCTACTAGATACAGGGACAGTTAGGCAGGGATTAGCAATATGCACCCAGAACGTCTCCTGATTCCGAGTGCATTTTGCAACTGGCACGTTCCCTTTAACTTTGTGGGAAAACCCCTTTAACATTTTCTTTAGGACTTTAATACTATGTATGAATGTTGAAAATGTATTTCTGTCCTTGCATTACCCCTAATATAAGTTTTACAGAGTTTATATCTTGACCCTTAAAACATTTTCAAGTGTTGCATAGTATGTATCATTTATGTTGTTTAGTATGTTCCCATCTTCAGGTGAGGACATCATTTTCTTTTAATATTTCCTACATTTTCTCTAAGTGCAAACTTTAGGATTTTCTCTGCAAGACATTCAGCGGTGAGAAGCAGGTCATGTATTAGGGAAAAAGGAAAAACACGTCTCATTCTTTGCAGCAGCCGTTCTTTCATTTACTCCAAGTCAGGATTAAGTTAGGATAGTGTAACATAAATCCCTTGATCTTTCTATGTACTGCTGAACTTCACAATCAAAATTGAATTGTTCTGAACACATTTCCAAAAAAGTAAAAAAAAAAAAAAAAATACATAGCAATATTGTAATGCACTAAGGTGATTTGCAATTTAATTACATAAATGTGATCATTTGGCGACTTTTAGGTTACTTACGAGAGATGAAGGTTTTTAATTTGTGAATATTTACTTAATTCAGGAAGCAAAATTTGTAAAACTGAAGATAAATTTGATTTACCTTATATCGCTTTGCTTATTTCTAGTATATATACTTTTGCAGCCATTCTTATTTCTGTAGTTACATTATATAAAATGTAAACAAAGTTGACATTTTGTTAACCGTTTTGATTTAATGGGAACCTAAGAAAATATTTAATTATGATACGGCAGTAAGACCCCCTTTCCAGAAATCCCTATAGAATAATACAGTTTAATTTGTCACGATGACATGCAGACTCTCCTTTGACTATTACACAAGTACCAGCTTGTACCGGGCACAAATATGATTTTATTACTAATAAACAAGCTGCTAAGCACAATTATTGCTACATTCAGCATATTGATCAGAAACTGCAGATGTCACGTGTAATATTAGATCATAATGGACTTTGGCTAGCACGTCCACACATGCACGTCTACACACCTACCTGTGTATAAATATGAGTGATTTGTTCAATAAATTTATGGTATTTGCATTTTTACCCAGGCTCATTATTGACTCTGCGTCAAGTGCATTCGGACTGCAGTCTTACCATCCAAATTGGCTACCATCCAATATATCTAAATGGTCTGATTTAGACCAACCTGACAATTATTACAAACAACTACCGTATTTTTCAGTTTATAAGACCCCCCCCCCCAATTTAGAGGAAGAAAATAGGAAAAAATAATTTTTAATGTTAAAATTAGGGTCTGTCTTATAATCCTAGTGTGTCTTAATTCTAATGCTTACCAGGGGGGAGCGGCAGTGGTGCAGTGACTCGTGAAGGTCACAGGAGGCAGGGTCAGTGATGCTGCAGGCTAAGAGGATGTGGTATTGTGTCTCAGGAGAATTAGTGGATGGAGGGTCAGTAATACTGGGGCTTTGAAGGTGTTGCGATGGCAGGCTCCATTGATCAACCAGTGTGCTGCGGGAGTGTCACTGCAGAGGAGGGTCACAGGATGGGGTGCTGGAGTGTCGCTGTGGTAGCGGGCATCTGATCTGATTGCAGGCTCCATTGAGTCTCCCATGGTTGACAGGATGGACTTCAAGAAAATGGCTGCGAAGTGGAGTGTACACAGATTGGCCTTCGCGGCCATTTTCTTTAAGTCCATTGCATCAATCTGCGCACGCGCCGCCTCCGCAGCCATTTTCTTGAAGTTAGTCATGTCAACCACAGACGATTCAATAGAGCCCGCAGTCAAATCAGGCACCCGCACCGCCGTGACACTGCAGTGACACCCTCATTGTGGACCCTGCCTCCTATGACCCTGTTCCATCACCACCACACTGGTAAGCCATATCTGCATTGTAAGACGCACCCCCATTTTACTCCCAGTGTTGGGGAAAAAGGTGTGTCTTACAATCTGGAAAATACGATGTTTAACTCTGAACACTGCTGCTTCACAAGTAAAAGATGAAACACGATGAGCGAGGGATGAGCTGAATAACAAAACTAGTTATGGGGGCAGGATTCAATCAGGGAGGTCCATCAATTATCCAGAGCCAGGATTGCTGAAGCCAACACGAGTTTATTATACAGACTTTTTTGTGTTTAATAGTTCATCTTATATACTTTCGACTTTTATTTTTGGGATTCTCTCCATATTTGCTGTTATAGTCACCTTATATCCAATCTCATTTTTTCCTGTGTTCTTTGAATAACTGTAGTGTCTCAAATTAAGACATAGATATTTGTGATGATGGAGCCTTTCTTTGATTCATTCTGATGGTGGTTATTATTGGAAAATATTCTAGTGTGAGTGTGTGTGTTTATTCCCTCCCATGATTAGTGGGATAATATACCCTTATACCTTATTTATATATTCTTATTTTACTCATTGGATGTTTTAAAAATGTATGTATTAATTTTTTTGTCATTTTTTTATCACTATTAAAATCTTCTTTAATTATATTCTCAATATTGTTTTTCACTAAAATCTTTTTACACTTAGTTTACATGATTATCAGGTCTGGCGGTCTGCATGATGTTGGGCAACATGGCAGGTCTCCAGGGGTCAGGAGGGTTAATCCTTCTCATGCCGCTGCTCAGAAGGTCACCTATTGCCCCTCACTGGCCATGAGTGGTGGGGTGTCACCTCTGGGCAGCAGAGCTAGTGCAGGTGCTTACTCTGGCCATGTTTTGTGCTCAAAGAGACTTACTTCAGGTTTTGGTATTGCTGGGAGGCAAAACACCATCACTCCAAGTGATTATACGGTGCAGGGTTCCCGGGACGTTGGTCCTCTAGTGTCAGCTGTTTCAGATATGGGACACCATGTCTTTTGGTTCAGTAAGGTGGTGAACCGTGGTAGGTTCCTTCTAGTCAATCTTCTTCTCCCCTTCCTTTGCCATTCTGGGTTGAAGGTGGAGAAAGGGAGTTACCTCAGCAGTGTCAGCTTATCCATGAGAGGGGTATTTAAACCCGCCATCTCCTCTGGTCAGTGCTGATTGTTTTCAGTTTTTCCTGAGTAGGAGGTTTAGTAGTTTGTGTTGCTGCTGGTTTGCTCTCTGCTCTGGTTTTTTGGTTTTGGCTTTTTTCCAAGCCTCCCCTTATACCTGTATAGTGGTTACTACTTTCCTTACTGGTTTGGGGCATTTGATCTGACTGTGGCCTGTGTGCCCAGCCACCCCACTATTTTTCACCTGGGAAGGGCTCTGCCAAAGTTCTCCCTTCCAGGATCGGAAGGTGGGTGAAAAGTTCAACATCCCTTAAGGGTGTATGGTGACTTGACGGCTAGCGCAAAGTGTGTCTGGCATACCGCGATTGCTGGCCTGCAGTCTGATCATCTTATCACCTGGAATTACAATGATATACATTTTTATATAAACAAAGAAAAGTCTTTATATATTTTCCTTATCCTGAATTTTTTTTAATGAACTTATGTGCTTTTTTTATCTTGTGATCAATAGTTTCTTCGGATGTATGGTAGATCTCCATGATTCACACCTTTGATAACATTGTGATGTCGTGCTATTGAAACTTCCTTCTTCCTCTTCTTGTTTGATCCATATTCAAGATTTAAACCTATTTCTCCAAAACAGCGGACCATCCGGTGGCACCAAAGTTTTGTCGTTCACGGTCTTTTTTTGTTGTGATGAAATATTTTTAAATTCAGACATGGTCAAATATTTTTAAATTAAAATTTCCAAAGTTTCATTAAGTTTTCAAAAACCTTTGATTCATGGCAAATCCATTTGCTACAAATTGAAATAATGGAAAGATTCCAATGGCCCTGCAAACACACGTGCAGGACTATGAAGTCTCCTAGGACTGTATCCAACCATTCTTCTTCTTCTTTGATCCATGTTTAATATTAAAAAATGCTCGAGCTCCCTATTTACTTCCATTATACTCAGGTACTTGAGTAACGAACACCCAAGCATGTTAGTGCTCAATAATCTCTACCCTTAGGGGTACTTTGCACACTACGACATTGCAAGCCGATGGTAGCGCTGCTGAGCGCGATAGTCCCCGCCCCCGTCACAGCTGCGATATCTTGTGATAGCTGCCATAGCGAAAATTATCGCTACGGCAGCTTCACATGCACTCACCTGCCCTGCGACGTCACTCTGGCCGGCGAACCGCCTCCTTCCTAAGGAGGCGGGTTGTGTGGCGTCACAGCGACGTCACGCGGCAGGCGGCCAATAGAAGCAGGGGGCGGAGATGAGCGGGACGTAAAAATCCCGCCCACCTCCTTCCTTCCTCATTGCAGCCAGGATGCAGGTAAGGCGATGTTCCTCGCTCCTGCGGCTTTACACACAGCGATGTGTGCTGCCGCAGGAACGAGGAACAACATCGTAACATCGGTCCTTCCGAAATATGGAAATGACCGACGCTGCACCGATCATACGATTTCGACGCTTTTGAGCTTGTTAATCGTAGTAAAAAGGATTCGCATACTCCGATGTCGACAGTGACGCCGAATGTGCGGCACTTTCGATTTGACCCCACCGACATTACACCTGCGATGTCGTAGTGTGCAAAGTACCTCTTAGGGTTCATAAAAACCTACAATTATTTTGCTGAATCCACGCAGCATTAAATAAACCCCACACAGCAGGGCCAATTTCTATTTTTGTGTTTTTGATTTTTTTCCTCCCCTAATTCCCAGAGCCAGTATTTTTTTTATTTTTCTGTCCCCATAAACGTATGAGTTCTTGCTTTTTGTAGGACAAATTGTACTTTAGAATGACACCGTGTATTTTACCACATAGTGTACAAGAAGACAGGAAAACAAATCCAAGTAAAAAATGTAATTCTGACATTGTTTTTTGAGAAAAACTTTTATGGTGCACACTATGTGGTAACAGTATGTGTGTCAAGGACGTGGCCTTTTCACTGACATATGACTGCAGGGAAGCAGATATTAGCAGTGGCAGCTACAAGACACCAAAAGAAGGCTATGTCCCATGATGTGTGATGTAATATCCCAGAAGGAAGGAGGAGAACCAAGGAGAGGCTCCAGCATCACACTGAATTACAGATACTGTAAAGTTTAGACACTGCACTATAATTTCCCCGCAGCACTCTTTTAACATTCTCTTTATCTTTTTCTAATTTATTGGAGATAGAAGGTAGATATGTATTCTAGTTGTCTGCTCTGTTATTCATAGACATTTTTCCCTTTGAGCATGTGCACAGTTGACATATTAGTTTCCTGTGTGCTGTGCTTACTTTGTTTTATATATTCATGGGCACTGATTTTTATACATCCATGTACTATGTGGCTTATATTGCTTCTCTGAATACATGCGTTGTGTTTTTTCCAAATGACATCATCTGACCAAGGGAACATACACATAATAAAACTTTTGTTTGACTTTTTTATGCAGTGACCCTGAATAATATTGTTAGCTATGTATACATTTCATGTTTGTGTGGTATTCCTTCTACTCTAATAAGCTGTTAGTGCTCCTTCATACAAACACTTTATTATGAAAGCATGGAATGGAGCAATCAAACACACAAGCTTTTCTTTCTATTTCTCTTTATTTTCCGTGTGGATTCATGTAATATTGACACTTGGAAGGGGCTCCGGAGCTGCAAAACATTGGGGTATTTTGCTGTAGACACTAAGGGGTACTTTGCACACTACGACATCGCAGGTGCGATGTCGGTGGGGTCAAATCGAAAGTGACGCACATCCGGCGTCGCTGTCGACATCGGAGTATGTGAATCCTTTTTACTACGATTAACGAGCGCAAAAGCGTTGAAATCGTATCATCGGTGTGGCATCGGTCATTTCCATAATTTCGGAAGGACCGATGTTACGATGTTGTTCCTCGTTCCTGCGGCAGCACACATCGCTGTGTGTGAAACCGCAGGAGCGAGGATCATCGTCTTACCTGCGTCCCGGCTGCAATGAGGACGGAAGGAGGTGGGCGGGATGTTTACATCCCGATCATCTCTGCCCCCCTGCTTCTATTGGCCACCTACCATGTGACATCGCTGTGACGCCGCACGACCCACCCCCTTAGGTTGGAGGCGATTTGCCGGCCAAAGCAACGTCGCAGGGCAGGTAAGTACATGTGAAGCTGCCGTAGCGGTAATGTTTGCCACGGGAGCTATCACAAGATATCGCAGCTGCGACGGGGGCGGGGACTATTGCGCTTGGCATCGCTACCATCAGCTTCCGATGTCGTATTGTGCAAAGTACCCCTAAAAGTCCATGATATGTTTTCTCATTTGGTAAACGTATGAAATTCTGGGTATTTTTGGTATTGTGTGGGCTCCATTTTGCTTGATTTTGGCTCCATATGACACGTTATATGAACAATATACACTGCTCAAAAAAATAAAGGGAACACAAACAAGGATTTTGAATTTAAATGTTCCCTTTATTTTTTCGAGCAGTATACTGTGTTTTTATGAAATTAGGGAAAAATATTGAACTCTGGCAACTATAGAAGGAAGTTAATAGTTCAAATATAACGTTTTTTTAACAGATTTTTTTTCAAAGAATATGCTCCTGCAACATCTGCTTCTGATGACAGGTGCTGCCATATTCACTCCGGTGATAAAAGAGATGTCCAGCCACTGAAATTTGGGTAGCCAGGACCTTTAGTGCTGTACAGTCTTAGGGCTCATGCACACATTGCTTATTTTTTTGCGTTTCTGCAGCGTTTTGAGCAGCAGCGTCACATTGTCAAAATTCATGCGTTCTGCTTCCCCAGAAAAGTCTATGAGAATTATGCAAAATTCGTGAGTACAATGCTTTTTTAAATACAGCGTTTTGATTGCCAAAAATTTGACAAAATCTCTGCGCTTAAAAAAGCAGCATGTCAATTCTTTTGTCAGTTTTGACAGCATTCTACACCCATTGAAATCAATGAGTTTTAGAAAAACGCTACAAAAATGGTAAGCAGTGCGTTTGCACTGCCTTTTTGTTGCGATCCACATGTTTATTTGACATAACAAACGTAGGTCTTTCAGTTTCTCTCTCTCTTTCTCTCTCTGTCGGTCAGTCTGTCAGTTGGTCTCTCTCTCTCTATGTCTCTATCTCTCTCTCTGTTGATGTCGGTCTCTTCCTCCCACTCTCTCTCTCATATTCACCGATCCCCAATCACCGGTGCAGCGCTGCACGGTATTCACACTGTGGCGGCTTCTCCTCTGTTGAAAATGCCGGCCGCTCATTATTCCATCTCATATTCCCTGCTTCCCTTACCCTCTGATGCCTATGATTAGTTGCACTCAGACACGCCCCCACGCTGAGTGACAGCTGTCTCACTGCAACCAATCACAGCCACCGGTGGGCGTGTCTATATCGTGCAGTTAAAAAAAAAAATAGTGTAATTAAAAAAAAACAACATGAGGTCCCCTTCAATTTTGATACCAGCCAGGGTAAAGCCACACGGCTGAAGACTGGTATTCTCAGGATGGGGAGCTCCATGTTAGGCCTCTGCCACACTCACGTGCCTCCGGTACATGTGTGCCTTTTTTTTCACGTACCGGAGACATGGGCCCACGTGGTCCTATGCATTGTTATTGTTTTGGACACACGTAAGTATTCAGGAATGGAACGTGTGTCCGTTCCGTACTTACGTGTGTCCGTTTTTGAAAACCGCTGACATGTCTGTGTTGCTCCAGCAGCACGGGTGTCACACAGCCCGCACCCGTACCACACGGATGTAGTGTGGATGCGGGCCTGTGTGACATGCGCGAGAGAAAGACATGTGTCAGTGTAAAAATAATAAAAACACATACTCATCTCCACCATACCTACAGTGTCTGCCGCGGCTGTCCCCTGCATCCGTCCCCCAGTGAATTTGAACAACGCTTCTCCTTCCCTGGGGGCTGGACGCAGCGTCAGCGGGGCATGGCTTTGGCCGGACGCTGTCATTCAGCACCACAGACAGTGTGTTATGAACCGGCGCCACCATAAGCCGCAAGCAGCCTGCTGCGGTTCCTGTTGCACCCAGGCGCCGGCTGCCGTTCTTGGCCGTGCCTCGGGTCATCCAGTTGGCTGCTCCTTCCACCACGTCTAAGTGTGGAGAGGCGGCTAGTGCGCATGTGTGCGCCGATTTGCCCCAGCCAGAGTCTAGGCCCAGTGTTTTGTCTGGTGAGCATGCTCGGCCTGATTGTGTTATGTCTGAGGCTGAGTCCTCAGTTCAGGCTACTGAGCATGCTCCCACAATTAACCCTAACAGCCTCTTTGCACAGGTACTTGGATTTCGTGCTGTGTCTAGGTTCTGGGATGTGCCTACTGAGCATGCTCAGACTGATAGTCTGCTTTCTGAGCCTGTTGCTCAGGCTAATGAGCATGCTCAGGCACTTAGTGCATCAGAGGCTAGGTCTGGTAAGGACCTCACTGAGCATGTCCGTGAGGTGGCAGGCCCTGATAGGGCAGAGGGTGTCAGGTGTCCTGATGACGTGGCAACTCCGGACTGGCTCGCAGAGGCCCGCCCCTATGATCTGCACCTCACCATTGGTCGTCAGACGATGACTGGTGAAGTGTTTGGGGCGTGGCTGCCATGAGGTCATCAATGACTTGGCGGTTCCGGATAGGTCGCATGTGATGTCACTGATGACATGGCACTCTGCTATTGGACCTTGGTGGTTCCACCCTGGGTTTGGGGCGGACCCAGGTTATAAAAGGGGCTGGAGACAACATGGAGGTGCGCAGTCTTCATTTAGAGTTCTTGGTGGCATAACCCTTGTTTGAAGCGGTAGGTAGGGATAGGCGAACGGTGCCTGTCACGCCGAGATTTGTGGCTCAGCACATGAGGGTCAGGCGCCGTGCTTCCTTGCTACCATTCCTGTTGTGCTAGAGCAGTCCAGTGGCGTTAACTGGGCGGCAGCTGCTGCGTCACCTGTTCAGTTGTGCCTCCTATGCACATGGACAGAATACCTGTTGCGTCACCTGTCCGAGAGTGCCCTCTATGCACACGGACAGTGTACCTGCTGCGCCACCTGTCCGGTTGTGCCCTCTACGCGCACGGATACCGCACCCCAGAACCCCTGTGAAGTTAACAGGGTGTTCCTGGATTGGGTGTGTGAACCCTATTATCCTCCTCGGCTTCCCAGTCAAATGCTACTGGTGTGACTACCTGAAAAAACCAAGGAGAAAAATTGTATGAAAAATACCCTGAATATAAATAAATAAATTGCAAGTGCTTAATAACAGGGTACTTAGTGTATACATTTTTGCAAAAAGGTAAAAAGCTGTCTCACCTCGTCACGGTGTACCCATCTGAGACAGTCCCTAACCTACTGAAGTTAAAAACATTATCAATACCTGACTTGTGTCATATCAAAACTCCAATATGGATGGTGGCAAGTGGTTAGCTGTGTCCCAGATAAAATACACAGCAAAGTGAGACGCAGTCAGCTGTTCAGTCTCAGTACTAGGAGGGCTGCACCCCCAACTTGCAACCAAGCAAGAAAACATACAAAAAACACAAAAACCTGAGCTGAAACAATGTTCAGTAAACATGCAACATTAAGCATGTGAATTGCAGCCTTAAGACTAGAAAAAACCAAGGAGAAAAATTGTATGAAAAATACCCTGAATATAAATAAATAAATTGCAAGTGCTTAATAACAGGGTACTTAGTGTATACATTTTTGCAAAAAGGTAAAAAGCTGTCTCACCTCGTCACGGTGTACCCATCTGAGACAGTCCCTAACCTACTGAAGTTAAAAACATTATCAATACCTGACTTGTGTCATATCAAAACTCCAATATGGATGGTGGCAAGTGGTTAGCTGTGTCCCAGATAAAATACACAGCAAAGTGAGACGCAGTCAGCTGTTCAGTCTCAGTACTAGGAGGGCTGCACCCCCAACTTGCAACCAAGCAAGAAAACATACAAAAAACACAAAAACCTGAGCTGAAACAATGTTCAGTAAACATGCAACATTAAGCATGTGAATTGCAGCCTTAAGACTAGAAAAAACCAAGGAGAAAAATTGTATGAAAAATACCCTGAATATAAATAAATAAATTGCAAGTGCTTAATAACAGGGTACTTAGTGTATACATTTTTGCAAAAAGGTAAAAAGCTGTCTCACCTCGTCACGGTGTACCCATCTGAGACAGTCCCTAACCTACTGAAGTTAAAAACATTATCAATACCTGACTTGTGTCATATCAAAACTCCAATATGGATGGTGGCAAGTGGTTAGCTGTGTCCCAGATAAAATACACAGCAAAGTGAGACGCAGTCAGCTGTTCAGTCTCAGTACTAGGAGGGCTGCACCCCCAACTTGCAACCAAGCAAGAAAACATACAAAAAACACAAAAACCTGAGCTGAAACAATGTTCAGTAAACATGCAACATTAAGCATGTGAATTGCAGCCTTAAGACTAGAAAAAACCAAGGAGAAAAATTGTATGAAAAATACCCTGAATATAAATAAATAAATTGCAAGTGCTTAATAACAGGGTACTTAGTGTATACATTTTTGCAAAAAGGTAAAAAGCTGTCTCACCTCGTCACGGTGTACCCATCTGAGACAGTCCCTAACCTACTGAACAGCTGACTGCGTCTCACTTTGCTGTGTATTTTATCTGGGACACAGCTAACCACTTGCCACCATCCATATTGGAGTTTTGATATGACACAAGTCAGGTATTGATAATGTTTTTAACTTCAGTAGGTTAGGGACTGTCTCAGATGGGTACACCGTGACGAGGTGAGACAGCTTTTTACCTTTTTGCAAAAATGTATACACTAAGTACCCTGTTATTAAGCACTTGCAATTTATTTATTTATATTCAGGGTATTTTTCATACAATTTTTCTCCTTGGTTTTTTCTAGTCTTAAGGCTGCAATTCACATGCTTAATGTTGCATGTTTACTGAACATTGTTTCAGCTCAGGTTTTTGTGTTTTTTGTATGTTTTCTTGCTTGGTTGCAAGTTGGGGGTGCAGCCCTCCTAGTACTGAGACTGAACAGCTGACTGCGTCTCACTTTGCTGTGTATTTTATCTGGGACACAGCTAACCACTTGCCACCATCCATACTGGAGTTTTGATATGACACAAGTCAGGTATTGATAATGTTTTTAACTTCAGTAGGTTAGGGACTGTCTCAGATGGGTACACCGTGACGAGGTGAGACAGCTTTTTACCTTTTTGCAAAAATGTATACACTAAGTACCCTGTTATTAAGCACTTGCAATTTATTTATTTATATTCAGGGTATTTTTCATACAATTTTTCTCCTTGGTTTTTTCTAGTCTTAAGGCTGCAATTCACATGCTTAATGTTGCATGTTTACTGAACATTGTTTCAGCTCAGGTTTTTGTGTTTTTTGTATGTTTTCTTGCTTGGTTGCAAGTTGGGGGTGCAGCCCTCCTAGTACTGAGACTGAACAGCTGACTGCGTCTCACTTTGCTGTGTATTTTATCTGGGACACAGCTAACCACTTGCCACCATCCATATTGGAGTTTTGATATGACACAAGTCAGGTATTGATAATGTTTTTAACTTCAGTAGGTTAGGGACTGTCTCAGATGGGTACACCGTGACGAGGTGAGACAGCTTTTTACCTTTTTGCAAAAATGTATACACTAAGTACCCTGTTATTAAGCACTTGCAATTTATTTATTTATATTCAGGGTATTTTTCATACAATTTTTCTCCTTGGTTTTTTCTAGTCTTAAGGCTGCAATTCACATGCTTAATGTTGCATGTTTACTGAACATTGTTTCAGCTCAGGTTTTTGTGTTTTTTGTATGTTTTCTTGCTTTGTTGCAAGTTGGGGGTGCAGCCCTCCTAGTACTGAGACTGAACAGCTGACTGCGTCTCACTTTGCTGTGTATTTTATCTGGGACACAGCTAACCACTTGCCACCATCCATATTGGAGTTTTGATATGACACAAGTCAGGTATTGATAATGTTTTTAACTTCAGTAGGTTAGGGACTGTCTCAGATGGGTACACCGTGACGAGGTGAGACAGCTTTTTACCTTTTTGCAAAAATGTATACACTAAGTACCCTGTTATTAAGCACTTGCAATTTATTTATTTATATTCAGGGTATTTTTCATACAATTTTTCTCCTTGGTTTTTTCTAGTCTTAAGGCTGCAATTCACATGCTTAATGTTGCATGTTTACTGAACATTGTTTCAGCTCAGGTTTTTGTGTTTTTTGTATGTTTTCTTGCTTGGTTGCAAGTTGGGGGTGCAGCCCTCCTAGTACTGAGACTGAACAGCTGACTGCGTCTCACTTTGCTGTGTATTTTATCTGGGACACAGCTAACCACTTGCCACCATCCATATTGGAGTTTTGATATGACACAAGTCAGGTATTGATAATGTTTTTAACTTCAGTAGGTTAGGGACTGTCTCAGATGGGTACACCGTGACGAGGTGAGACAGCTTTTTACCTTTTTGCAAAAATGTATACACTAAGTACCCTGTTATTAAGCACTTGCAATTTATTTATTTATATTCAGGGTATTTTTCATACAATTTTTCTCCTTGGTTTTTTCTAGTCTTAAGGCTGCAATTCACATGCTTAATGTTGCATGTTTACTGAACATTGTTTCAGCTCAGGTTTTTGTGTTTTTTGTATGTTTTCTTGCTTTGTTGCAAGTTGGGGGTGCAGCCCTCCTAGTACTGAGACTGAACAGCTGACTGCGTCTCACTTTGCTGTGTATTTTATCTGGGACACAGCTAACCACTTGCCACCATCCATATTGGAGTTTTGATATGACACAAGTCAGGTATTGATAATGTTTTTAACTTCAGTAGGTTAGGGACTGTCTCAGATGGGTACACCGTGACGAGGTGAGACAGCTTTTTACCTTTTTGCAAAAATGTATACACTAAGTACCCTGTTATTAAGCACTTGCAATTTATTTATTTATATTCAGGGTATTTTTCATACAATTTTTCTCCTTGGTTTTTTCTAGTCTTAAGGCTGCAATTCACATGCTTAATGTTGCATGTTTACTGAACATTGTTTCAGCTCAGGTTTTTGTGTTTTTTGTATGTTTTCTTGCTTGGTTGCAAGTTGGGGGTGCAGCCCTCCTAGTACTGAGACTGAACAGCTGACTGCGTCTCACTTTGCTGTGTATTTTATCTGGGACACAGCTAACCACTTGCCACCATCCATATTGGAGTTTTGATATGACACAAGTCAGGTATTGATAATGTTTTTAACTTCAGTAGGTTAGGGACTGTCTCAGATGGGTACACCGTGACGAGGTGAGACAGCTTTTTACCTTTTTGCAAAAATGTATACACTAAGTACCCTGTTATTAAGCACTTGCAATTTATTTATTTATATTCAGGGTATTTTTCATACAATTTTTCTCCTTGGTTTTTTCTAGTCTTAAGGCTGCAATTCACATGCTTAATGTTGGATGTTTACTGAACATTGTTTCAGCTCAGGTTTTTGTGTTTTTTGTATGTTTTCTTGCTTGGTTGCAAGTTGGGGGTGCAGCCCTCCTAGTACTGAGACTGAACAGCTGACTGCGTCTCACTTTGCTGTGTATTTTATCTGGGACACAGCTAACCACTTGCCACCATCCATATTGGAGTTTTGATATGACACAAGTCAGGTATTGATAATGTTTTTAACTTCAGTAGGTTAGGGACTGTCTCAGATGGGTACACCGTGACGAGGTGAGACAGCTTTTTACCTTTTTGCAAAAATGTATACACTAAGTACCCTGTTATTAAGCACTTGCAATTTATTTATTTATATTCAGGGTATTTTTCATACAATTTTTCTCCTTGGTTTTTTCTAGTCTTAAGGCTGCAATTCACATGCTTAATGTTGCATGTTTACTGAACATTGTTTCAGCTCAGGTTTTTGTGTTTTTTGTATGTTTTCTTGCTTGGTTGCAAGTTGGGGGTGCAGCCCTCCTAGTACTGAGACTGAACAGCTGACTGCGTCTCACTTTGCTGTGTATTTTATCTGGGACACAGCTAACCACTTGCCACCATCCATATTGGAGTTTTGATATGACACAAGTCAGGTATTGATAATGTTTTTAACTTCAGTAGGTTAGGGACTGTCTCAGATGGGTACACCGTGACGAGGTGAGACAGCTTTTTACCTTTTTGCAAAAATGTATACACTAAGTACCCTGTTATTAAGCACTTGCAATTTATTTATTTATATTCAGGGTATTTTTCATACAATTTTTCTCCTTGTTTTTTTCTAGTCTTAAGGCTGCAATTCACATGCTTAATGTTGCATGTTTACTGAACATTGTTTCAGCTCAGGTTTTTGTGTTTTTTGGTGTGACTACCTGGTCTGACGTGATCTTTACACACGCGGCCAGTCGAGGGGTGGCCAGAAATGCTAATCGGAGGACCGCTCGGCCTGACGTGTCTTACACACGTGGCCGACAGAGCGCTGTCGCAGCGGTCTTCTCGGTCAACGCTAACTGGTTACCATCCGGCCCGATGTGTTGTTACACACGTGGTCGGAGTAGCGTCCGCTCCACCGAAATGCTAACTGGGTTGTCGTCCGGTCTGACGTGTCCCTACACACGTGACCAGTTCCTTGAGTTATCTCAGAGCCATTCAGTTCTATAGTCTCCGCCTAACTCACAGGGTTCCAGCAGCTCCATTACCATCTGGAGCACGGTGGGCCCCAACTGGCGATTGGGATATATACCCCTGGTCCTAATCTGCCGGTCCCCCCGTAACAGTAAGACTGCATCAGGGTCTGTATTACCCATACATGGCCTCTGATTATCTACGACAGATTCCTGATATAATTCAATCACAACCTATAAAAAGACTCTGGAATCTAAATATTGATATTCAAACAAGTAGAAATTTATTGTTACAAAAAGTGCTCGTGCAAACTATTACATAAAATTCATTATACTTTAGGATGACATTTGGAGTATTGGGAGGGATGTATAACCGCACTAAAGGGGATCGTGCAAATCCGGTGATAACTATACTTTCTGGACCGGTTAGCCTACAATGATGTCCTATGTATAGATGGACATATATAAATAGGCATTTCTGACGACATAGAAATTTCAATACCTGGGGCTTAGGGTATATGTAATAAGATTTTACTGATGGCTGCTATTGATTCGGTTACCATAAAGTCTATTGCATCAAGTGGAAATACCTCTCGTAGCCACAATGATCAAAGTCAGTCCATACCACATAAAGCTTCTCATGTAATAAGTATGGACATAGTTACCCACATCGATAGCCTCCATCAACTGTTATCCCCCATAGATAAATCTATTTACCTGTAGTCATATTGAGTAGTAAAGGTCCTGTATAGTAACACCGATTGCACTTGCCCCAACCTCGACGCGCGTTTCACCGCACTGCCGGTTTCATCAGGAGGTATGTGCCATGCTTGTTGTAGTTACTTTATATAGCACCCATGATTCGACCCAGGTGTGGATTTAACTCATCCGGCATTTCAGCATATGTAATCAGGTGACGCGCATCCTGTGCGCAGGCCGCACCTCAAGCGCGTCATGCATCACATGACCGCGAGTTATGCAACGTAATACAAAGTCTATATGGAGAGCCGGATGAGTCATCCAAGTGCACATTCCCCATCCGGTATCTGGGCGCACGTGACTGCGTGATGTGCATCCTGTGCGCGAGTCGCTAGTCGAGCGTGTCATCCGTCACATGGCCGCGGTCATGTGGCCAGCGAACGCATAACACGGAGCCGGCACAGAAGACCGGATGTGTCATCCGGTCTCCATGTCAACTCTCTCTGTCAGCGAGTCACGCCCAGGAATTGCACAGCGCACCCAGCCAATGCGTCCTTCCGGAACCGGTTAGTATCTGGATCGGATCATGTATGATAAATCATATGTTATAGTAATGGACATTAAATAGTAACATTTAACATTAGCTTGGAGATCTTTGCATACAAATACACACACTGTGCAAGGGTCATCACATATATGATCATATAAACAATAACATTATTCATATCAGAACATAATTTACCTATAATGACATAAACCATCCTCGTATATATCATAATTATATACATACAGATATAAATTCTCATATTCTGATAGACATTCATGAAGTAATGAGTACATTAGTCTCAAATATTACTGTTTCATAACTTTCTTCATTCATGTAAGCTTGTATTTTTGTACTATTGTTCATATTTCACATGTGATGAGTCCATATATTCCGAATACTAGTTATTCATTATCAATGTCCATTGTCATTGTGGTGCTATAAACTGGAACTGTTTTATAGTTTGCACGAGCACTTTTTGTAACAATAAATTTCTACTTGTTTGAATATCAATATTTAGATTCCAGAGTCTTTTTATAGGTTGTGATTGAATTATATCAGGAATCTGTCGTAGATAATCAGAGGCCATGTATGGGTAATATGGTATTGTTATATTTCTGTATTTTCAGATGCCTCAGTCACTAATTCCATGGATTATAGAAAACGTGATAAAACGTGGATTAGTCAGATAGGATCATTATTTGGTGAGGGAGGCACCGTAGAACAGGATACATGCAATGTAAGGGATTTAAAGCTTAAGGTTAAAGATTCACTTAAAAAACGCACCCGTTTATGGTGGAACAAAGCATCACTTGAAAATTATCTTCAAAAAAACATCATTCCACGTGGCCTGAGAATACAGGTGTTCCCTACCACAGAAATTTCAGACCCATTGTTTATAGACAGGTGGGAGGAAGCATTAAACAAATGTTCCCGTACGCTTATTGAGTTGCTGATAGGGCTTGATAAAAAAAACATAGAAGTAGTAGAAAAAGAGATTGATAACTATAAAATCCAAGTTCAGGAAAATCTTACCACAGAGGAACACTCTAAATTTGATAAAGAAGTAGATCTTGAGATCAACAAGTGTGAGAAGGAGGTTCAGGAGAGGAAAATTAAAAAATACCAGCGAGACCAATTAGACTATCGTAACAAAAGAGTCTATAGATGGTATAATAATAATCAAAAAAACAAGAATAAAAGGGGAAGAAATTCACGTTCATCATCTATTACATCAAGCGTGTCTGAAGAAATATGTGGCGATCATTTTTTAGCCAGGCGGCAAGGGAAGGGAGACGGCTTGGAACATGGCCCCCAACCCGATGCCACAACTTCAGCAAGTTCCGGAAAAACATTGAGGAACCAGAAAAAGTGGGGATATATGCCCAAGACAAATTAAAGGTAATTAACTTATCTGATATAACTCTCACAACACACCAGATAAATGTCTTGGAAAAAGGATTAACATTTGCTCCTACAGCTAAAATTGACCACTTTACACTGGTCAAAGATTTAGAATTATTTGCCAGAAAACTCAGATTTAAAAAATTCTTTTCATGTAATGATGATAAACATTTCTCCACCTTTAGGGAACAACAAGCACTGTCAGATCTTGAAACTCTGTTGGATGAACAGCAAGAATCGGATGACAGTATTGAAGCACGCTTTCCTACATACCTGCATGGCCGATCACAAGTGTTTCCCCCTCATGGCCTGAGTCCAAATGTGGACATTTTTGTCGAATTGGTAAGAAAAGATTTATGTCTGATTCCAGAAAGAGTAACAAATCACAATTTGACATACAAAGAAAGAGAAGCAATCAAGGAATTAAAAAATATGAAAAATATAGTTATAAAGCCAGCCGACAAAGGGGGAAACCTTGTGATTTGGCCTGTAGAGATGTATGAGGGTGAGGCCATGCGGCAATTAAAGTCATCAGTTTGCTACAAAAAATTAGATAGTAACCCCACAATACAATATAAAAAGATATTGGACGAAATTATTGAGAGAGGCTTTAGGAATGGAACTATTTCAGCCAAGATGAGGGATGGGCTCATGACAGAATCTCCGAGAATACCAACCTTTTACATTACCCCAAAAGTCCACAAAAATAGAGACAACCCCCCAGGACGCCCTATAATATCTGGGATTGGGGGGTTAAATGAAAAAATATGCAGATTCATAGACTTTTATCTCCAGGGATGCGTCGGGACCCTGCCTTCACATATCAGAGACACCACAGATATACTCAAGCGCCTCGACAGCATTCAATTAGATCCAGACATGATATTGGTTACATGTGATGTCGAGGCGCTATATACATCTATTGCTCACAACCATGGAACCACTGCATGTAAAACCTTTCTGCGGATGACAAATATGGATAATGAACTTATAGAATTTGTTATGGAACTTTTGAATTTTGTTTTGACCCATAACTATTTTATTTTTAAAGATCGGTACTACCTACAGCTCCGGGGAGTGGCAATGGGGGCGACTTGTGCGCCCTCATATGCCAATCTCTTCCTGGGGCTATGGGAGCGAGATGTGGTTCAGTCCGTAGAGGGGTTTGATGCAGTGGTTTCATGGTATAGATATATAGACGATGTTCTGTTTGTATGGCAGGGCTCTGAGACATCCCTGGAGACTTTTCTGCAAAATCTGAACAGGAATGATTTAAATATCAAATTAACATCTAAATATGATTATTGGAGGGTGGAATTCCTGGATGTTCAAATCATGAGAAATGAGGAGGGACATATTATTACGGATGTATTTAGAAAGAAGACGGCTACAAACACACTGCTGCATGCATCCTCTTCCCATCATCCCCAAACTATAAGAGCAGTACCCACAGGGCAATTTCTGCGGATGCGGAGAATATGCTCCAGAACAGGAGACTTTGAAAATCAAGCCTCACTTCTGAGTAGAAACTTGGCTGAAAGAGGATATAAACCCAAAAACATCAGATTGGGATATATCAGAGCAGCAAAAAGTAATCGTGAAGCCCTCTTGACAACTCGAAACAAAAACAGGGAGTTGCAACCTGTGAGATTTATCACGGAATTTAATAGCCGATGGCATGATATTAAAACAATTTTTCAAAAACACTGGCAGATCCTTCTGGCGGATAATGATCTGGCCAGGCATTTGACATTGCACCCGTCAATGACCTGGCGCAGATCAAAAAATCTAAAAGACATATTGACCCGTAGTCACTATGTCCCTTCAATTAGCAACCCATTTAGCCAAAAGGGACCTAAGTGGGGATGTTTTAAATGTGGGAACTGCTCGGCATGTAAATATGTGCAAAGATGTACTACCTTTGAGAATACGGGAAATACAAAAAGCTATTCTATCACATTCAATATAACCTGTAAAACCGAAATGGTGATTTACCATGCAAGTTGTTCATGCAATATGATATATATTGGCATGACTACGAGACAGCTGAAGGTACGTACTCTGGAGCACATCCGAGACATTATTAATGCCAAAGGATGCAAAGATATAAAAGAACTAAAAACCATACCAAGGCATTTTTTTACCCACCATAAATGCAACCCCACTAGCTTTAAAGTAAAAGGTATCGATCATGTGAGTCTGGGAGCCAGGGGGGGAAATTATAAAAATGAACTTTTGAAAAAAGAAACCAAATGGATAGTGGTGCTTGACACTATGACCCCAAAGGGGTTGAATGAATCCTTGAGCTACAAGCCCTTCTTGCCTGTATAGCGCGAATTTTAATAATATACACCTTTTCATTATACAGAATTTTAATTTTCCCTGTTCTTTTCCTTCTTGTTTTGTTTGTGTTCCAGTTTATAGCATCACAATGACAATGGACATTGATAATGAATAACTAGTATTCGGAATATATGGACTCATCACATGTGAAATATGAACAATAGTACAAAAATACAAGCTTACATGAATGAAGAAAGTTATGAAACAGTAATATTTGAGACTAATGTACTCATTACTTCATGAATGTCTATCAGAATATGAGAATTTATATCTGTATGTATATAATTATGATGTATACGAGGATGGTTTATGTCATTATAGGTAAATTATGTTCTGATATGAATAATGTTATTGTTTATATGATCATATATGTGATGACCCTTGCACAGTGTGTGTATTTGTATGCAAAGATCTCCAAGCTAATGTTAAATGTTACTATTTAATGTCCATTACTATAACATATGATTTATCATACATGATCCGATCCAGATACTAACCGGTTCCGGGGGGACGCATTGGCTGGGTGCGCTGTGCAATTCCTGGGCGTGACTCGCTGACAGAGAGAGTTGACATGGAGACCGGATGACACATCCGGTCTTCTGTGCCGGCTCCGTGTTATGCGTTCGCTGGCCACATGACCGCGGCCATGTGACGGATGACACGCTCAACTAGCGACTCGCGCACAGGATGCACATCACGCAGTCACGTGCGCCCAGATACCGGATGGGGAATGTGCACTTGGATGACTCATCCGGCTCTCCATATAGACTTTGTATTACGTTGCATAACTCGCGGTCATGTGATGCATGACGCGCTTGAGGTGCGGCCTGCGCACAGGATGCGCGTCACCTGATTACATATGCTGAAATGCCGGATGAGTTAAATCCACACCTGGGTCGAATCATGGGTGCTATATAAAGTAACTACAACAAGCATGGCACATACCTCCTGATGAAACCGGCAGTGCGGTGAAACGCGCGTCGAGGTTGGGGCAAGTGCAATCGGTGTTACTATACAGGACCTTTACTACTCAATATGACTACAGGTAAATAGATTTATCTATGGGGGATAACAGTTGATGGAGGCTATCGATGTGGGTAACTATGTCCATACTTATTACATGAGAAGCTTTATGTGGTATGGACTGACTTTGATCATTGTGGCTACGAGAGGTATTTCCACTTGATGCAATAGACTTTATGGTAACCGAATCAATAGCAGCCATCAGTAAAATCTTATTACATATACCCTAAGCCCCAGGTATTGAAATTTCTATGTCGTCAGAAATGCCTATTTATATATGTCCATCTATACATAGGACATCATTGTAGGCTAACCGGTCCAGAAAGTATAGTTATCACCGGATATGCACGATCCCCTTTAGTGCGGTTATACATCCCTCCCAATACTCCAAATGTCATCCTAAAGTATAATGAATTTTATGTAATAGTTTGCACGAGCACTTTTTGTAACAATAAATTTCTACTTGTTTGAATATCAATATTTAGATTCCAGAGTCTTTTTATAGGTTGTGATTGCATCAGGGTCTGGCTGGCTTGGCGGAGATGGAGCAGCTACGTCAGTTCATACTGCAGCTTGATTCCAGAGTGAGGTCTCTGGAGAAGTCTGCTCTTGCTGCTGATATGGATGATGTGGTGGCTCAAGCGGCTGCAATGGTGTCCGTCACCAAGCCTACTCCAACCCTCCCTCACCTCTCGCTGCCCAACAAGTTTACGGGGAACAGCAAGGCATGTAGGGGATTCGTGAACCAGTGCTCAGTCCATCTAGAGCTGTTGGCTGCACGGTTTTCTACAGAGAGGTCAAAGGTGGGTATTATCATCTCCTTGCTCTCTGATAGAGCACTGGAGTGGGCTACACCATTGTGGGAGAGCAATGACCCCGTAGTACAGGACTCTAAGGAGTTTTTGGAGTCCTTGCGACAAGTGTTCCTGGGGCCTCAGGTCACTCATGACTCGGCCCTACAGCTATTGACTTTGGAGCAGGGGCGTACCTCTTCAAGTCAATATGCTGTGAGTTTAAGAACACTTGCTGCAGAACTGGGGTGGTCAAAGAGGACTCTCATTCCACTTTTCTGGAGGGGATTAGCCTCGCACGTGAAGGACGCATTAGCGTCGTGTGAGGTACCAACTACCCTTGAGGGCCTCATGACTCTGGCTACCCGCATTGACCTGCGGACCTCCGAACATCAGCTGGAGCGCAGGTCAGAGGGTCTTTCAGCCACTGTAGTGGTCTCTCCTACTGCACCTCCCTTAAAGGACATCTCTATCCCTATGGACATCACTAGGGTTGATGTTGCTAGGTCTTCGAGTCGCAAGGGCATTTCCTGTTTCGCTTGTGGGCAGTATGGTCAATATGCCAAAAGTTGCCCAAAGCATCAGGGTAAGCGACCGCGATTGGTGACCATAGCTGGAGGTAGACTGGACTCTGCGTCATCCATTAGGGTGACGTTTCCCGCATCCATTTCCTTTAAGAGGTCAACATGGTCCACAAGGAAAAGTGTGGACACAGGTGCTGTGGATAGTTTCATCTCCTCCTCTTTTGCCCGGCGGTATGCCGTCCCGCTGGTGCAAATGCCAAGGCCAGTGAGAGTCAGTGTGGTGGATGGGTCCTTGTTGCCCAAGGTAATTCACCAGCGGACAGTGCCCATTACCCTTGCCATGTCATCTGGGCATAGAGAGACCATTTCATTTCTGGTTCTCCCTAAGGGTGCAGATGATATTCTGCTGGGTATTCCTTGGTTGAAGTGGCATTCCCCACATATCGACTGGTCATCTGGAGTGATTACGCGGTGGAGCGAGTCTTGTAGCTCCCACTGCATGTCTCCATCTTTCGCCCGTCGCTCAGTGGTATCTGTGGCGACTGTTGACTATTTGAGTGGGAGGACCACTAGAGGTGGGGTACTGTTACGAACCGGCGCCGCCATAGCCGCAAGCAGCCTGCTGCGGTTCCTGTTGCGCCCAGGCGCCGGCTGCCGTTCTTGATCGTGCCTCGGGTCGTCCAGTTGGCTGCTCCTTCCACCACGTCTAAGTGGGGAGAGGCAGCTTGTGCGCATGTGTGCGCCGATTTGCCCCAGCCAGAGTCTAGGCCCGGTGTTTTGCCTGGTGAGCATGCTCGGCCTGATTGTGTTATGTCTGAGGCCGAGTCCTCAGTTCAGGCTACTGAGCATGCTCCCACAATTAACCCTAACAGCCTCTTTGCACAGGTACTTGGATTTCGTGCTGTGTCTAGGTTATGGGATGTGCCTACTGAGCATGCTCAGACTGATAGTCTGCTTTCTGAGCCTGTTGTTCAGGCTATTGAGCATGTTCAGGCACTTAGTGCATCAAAGGCTAGGTCTGGTAAGGACCTCACTGAGCATGTCCGTGAGGTGGCAGGCCCTGATAGGGCAGAGGGTGTCAGGTGTCCTGAAGACGTGGCAACTCCGAACTGGCTCACAGAGGCCCGCCCCTATGATCTGGCACCTCACCATTGGTCGTCAGACAATGACTGGTGAAGTGTTTGGGGCGTGGCTGCCATGAAGTCATCAATGACGTGGCGGTTCCGGATAGGTCGCATGTGATGTCACTGATGACATGGCACTCTGCTATTGGACCTTGGTAGTTCCACCCTGGGTTTGGGGCGGACCCAGGTTATAAGAGGGGGTGGAGACAACATGGAGGTGCGCAGTCTTCATTTAGAGTTCTTGGTGGCATAACCCTTGTTTGAAGCGGTAGGTAGGGCTAGGCGAATGGTGCTTGTCACGCCGAGATTCGTGGCTCAGCACATGAGGGTCAGGCGCCGTGCTTCCTTGCTACCGTTCCTGTTGTGCTAGAGCAGTCCAGTGGCGTTAACTGGGCTGCGGCTGCTGCATCACCTGTTCAGTTGTGCCTCCTACGGACACGGACAGAATACCTGTTGCGTCACCTGTCCGAGAGTGCCCTCTATGCACATGGACAGTGTACCTGCTGCACCACCTGTCCGGTTGTGCCCTCTACGCGCACGGACAGCGCACCCCAGAACCCCTGTGAAGTTAACAGGGTGTTCCTGGATTGGGTGTGTGAACTCTATTATCCTCTTTGGCTTCCCAGTCAAATGCTACTGGTGTGACTACCTGGTCTGACGTGTCCTTTACACACGTGGCCAGTCGAGTGGTGGCCTGAAATTCTAATCGGAGGACCGCTCAGCCTGACGTGTCTTACACACGTGGCCGACAGGGCGCTGTCGCAGCGGTCTTCTTGGTCAATGCTAACTGGTTACCATCCGGCCTGATGTGTTGTTACACACGTGGTCGGAGTAGCGTCCGCTCCACCGAAACGCTAACTGGGTTGTCGTCCGGTCTGACGTGTCCCTACACACGTGACCGGTTCCTTGAGTAATCTCAGAGCCATCCAGCTCTATAGTCTCCGCCTAACCCACAGGGTGCCAGTAGCTCCATTACCATCTGGAGCACGGTGGGCCCCGACTGGCGATTGGGATATATACCCCTGGTCCAAATCTGCCGGTCCCCCCATAACACAGCGCCAGATGATGCAGGAAGGTGGGACTTTCCGTTCTACGTGTGTTATTACGTTTAACACATGGAGAACACGTACGTGCCACAAAAACGGCACACGGGGAACAAACCACTCCTTTAACACGTACGTGACAAAAACGTTACGTTTTGTCACGTAAGTGTGGCAGAGGCCTTATGGGGAGCCCCCTAGCCTAACAATATCAGCCAGCAGCCGCCCGGAATTGCCACATCCATTAGATGCAACAGTCCTGGGACTCTACCCGGCTCATCCCGAATTGCCCTGGTGCGGTGGCAATTGGGGTAATAAGGAGTTAATGGCAACAAGCGTGTGCTCTATCTTGCACCATTTTCGCGTGTATACGATTTTTGCAGGCGGACACCCGAACGTAGTCTGCTAAGTCTGGGCATCCGCCTGCAGAAAGCGTATAGACCCAAAAATGATGCAAGACAGAGCACATGCTTGCTCTGTCTGCTCCATTAAACGCAATGGCCCTGTTTGCGAATACGTCGGAAACATGTTTTGTGGGAGGAGGGGCGGTATTTCGGACGTATTCCCCGACAGAGCCACAGAAATGCAATGTGAAAGGAGCCTAAGGGTAATGGCTTGAACTAAGCCTATGTGTGATAGCCATTTTAGAGCTGCTATGCAACCATGGACAGAATATCATTACAGGTTTGTTTTCAATTTGCATAAAAAATTGTAACAGTAAAGAAAAATATTACTTAGGTAGCAACTTCCTTCATTTCTCCAATGCTACTTTTCTGATGATAATAATATTTATTCACTTAAATAGCGCTATTAATTCCATACCAATTTACATACATCAGCAACACTGTCCCCATTGGGGCTCACAATCTAAGGTCCCTATCAGTATGTCTTTGGAGTGTGGGAGGAAAGTGGACAACCTGGATGAAACCCATTGAAACACGGGGAGAACATACAAACTTCTTGCTGATGTTGTTCTTGGTGGGATTTGAACCCAGGACCCCAATGCTGCAAGACTTCAGTGCTAACCACTGAGCCACCGTGCATCATAACATATGATTGTGTACTTTGATACGGTGGTCATGCAATATACAGTCAGGACTTCTGCAGCCAATCACTGACCTCAGCAATCTGCTCCCCCTGCTGAAGCCAGAGATTAACTGCAGCTATCACATGGATTTATTTCATGGCATGTATCCACTAGTGCAAAGTTAAAAAAGGACTGTAAGGGGCAACCAGAGGTTTCCCTTGAGCAGCGGATAACTTAATATATCTGCTGCTCAAGGGAAACCTCTGGTTGCCCCTTATAGTCCTTTTATACATATACTGGAAGGTGTCCCGCTTCTAACGTATCGGGTAGTCTAGAATGTGTATGTGGGTTAGCAGATTGAATAATAAGGTAATGAATGGACTGGATGGGTTAGGTTTAATTTAGTATTCTTATAATTGTTTATTGGTTTTAAAATGACAAACAACAGAAGGAACAGTTTTAATAGATGAGTCTAATGTTTAATGATGTCCATGGCTTGTAATGAAAGAAGGCCATGAACACTGTAAAGTTAAGTAAAAATATGCTGATGCTGTGATGTGGCCCAATGCTGGTATGTGTCCCCATTGTGGTGTAGACACCATCCTGACATGTGGCCCCATCCTGCGGGGTAATGTGTGTGGAGGGCGGAGTGCGGGGGGGGTGGAGCCGAGCAGGGCCATGGCGCTGAGGATGTCAGTGCCGGGGATTGTATGGCTGGGGACAGGTGACTATCCAGGTGTGTGTGTGTGTGTTCAGTGTATACATGCGGAGGGCGGAGTGCAGGGGGCTGAGCGAAGTGGGGCTTTGTGTGCGGGGGGCGGAGTGCGGGTGTAGCCGAGCGGGGCCATGGCGCTGAGGATGTCAGTGCCGGGGACTGTATGGCTGTGGACAGGTGACTATCCAGGTGTGTGTGTGTGTGTGTTCAGTGTATACATGCGGAGGGCGTAGTGCAGGGGGCGGAGCGAAGTGGGGCATTGTGTGCGGGGGGCGGAGTGCGGGTGGAGCCGAGCAAGGCCATGGCGCTGAGGACTTCAGAGCTGGGAACTGCATGGCTGGGGACAGGTGACTATTCGTGTGTGTGTGTATGTTCAGTGTATACATGCGGAAAGTGGAGTGCGGGGGAGTGGAGCTGAGTGGGGTAATGTGTGCAGTGGACGGAGGTGAGTGGTGGGTATGTGTCAGCTGGATTGCCGGTGTGGGCTCCCAGGGGTGCAGCACTCACCAGGGAGTCGGGGCTCCGTGTGGGTGTGGGGAAAAGTGTCGGGCATCATCCAGTCGACCCGTAGTTCGGGCAGTTCAGTTAGCTGAGGTGTTGGTCGCAGGCTCTTTATCGCGCACGGTGTGGCAACGGTTGTCACTGTAATGATGTCATTTTGGAGCAAGACAGACAGAATAAGGCAATTATATATATATATATATATATATATATATATATATATATATATATATATATATATATATCTAGCTATAAAAAATCCAGGCCTTGTTTACTGGGTGAGTCTGAATCCAGGTGGCTTGTAGGCTGGAGCTGGACTTTCACTTACTTGTATGAATATATATTATATATATATATTTATATATATATATATATATATATATATATATATTTATTTTTCTTTGTTTTTGTTTTTTTGCTTTTTTGGGGAGCCATTTGATACTGTGGGTTCCTGCATACTCATATATACATATATAGTACATATATAGATGTAGGTATACCCAATGCTAACAAATGGCTGTAAATATTTGTCTCCTCTCTCAGCAGGAGTCATGCTCTTTTTGAAAAAAGTCCACATCAGTATGCATGAATCCATTTTAATAAATATGATTAGATTGTTCCCATGGTAATAGCAATACACAGAAAAATAGTCTCATTTACTAAGATATTCAACATGTTAATTCCATGGCATCAATCATACTGACACTCATGGCAAACTATTCCCATCAGCAAATTGTGCAATACAATTAGTTCAAAAAACATTGAAGTGATTAAATAAATAACATGGGAGAAGTTCAATGAACAATTTATGTGCATCAAATGTTCCCTGAGACTAGTATCATATGCAGACAAATCCCAATAATCAAGGATAAATAAAGTGATTATATACAGGGTGTGTACAGTGGCTGGCAATGTTTTACTTTACATGTAATGAGCCTTTAATCTAGTTTAAAGCCTTATTAAATTCTTATGTTTAGGATTGTTCATCATTTTCATCTACTACAAACATTGATGTGATACAATTCATACACTGTGAATATATTGAAGGACATTTATGCTTCTAAATCCGTAAAACAATTGTTTTCCTTTACGTCAAAAATTGCCTTTAATGACTTTCATTTTCAAAACATTATTTTGTGTTTTAGACAATTTCTGCACCTTGCCCTACACAACCAAGATAAGTCCACAGTTGGGGTGGCAGCCTGTAGCCTTGGCTTTATTTGTGCTGGTATCACTATAGGGGGGGACCCTGTACCTTTTTTTTATTTATTTATTTATTTTGCACTCCACTATAAGCACACAGACAGTGCCTGTGTTTCCAACCAATCACAGGCGCTTTTAGAGAGGATGAGGGTGTGGTCTACCGGCAGCCAATCAGAGCTCATGATGGGAGGGAAAAGCAGTAAATATTCATGAGGTCCATGAGCAGACACGGAATAGTGTTACAGCTGCCTGGGTGGCTTTATACCTTTTGCTTGTTTCTTTTTTTTAATTATCCGGATGACTGAACCCAAACTGTAAAACAGACTTCCCTGAGAAGTCAGTGTCCTGGTCCTGGACCCGAACACCTGCTGTTTGGTGTGGATGCTGAACTTTACAGTTCGGGTTTGCTTATTACTAGACATGGCTTGACTAGCAGCATGGCCTAATCTATGAAACTGTGGACCAAAAACTGACCGCGGGAAGACACTGTGCTGTGATCAGAAAAATATTGGATAAGGCGGGATTTTTAAGTAGAGTTGAGCGAGTACCTAACTATTCGTACTTGCTATACTTATAGCGAGTACAGTCTACTACTCGTGTATTCATTCAGAATAGCATGTGCAATGCAAGTCAATGGGGAAAACTCACAATGTAACGAGTAACCCGAATTTTGCACTATTCCCTACTCGAACAAATAGTATGGCATTTGGGTTACTAATTACTTTGCGAGTTTTTCCCCATTTACTTGCATTGCACACGCTATTAGGAATGAATACGAACGTATTAGACAGTACTCGTTATGAGTATAGCAAGTACAAATAGTTAGTACTCGCTCAACTCTAAATGTAAGATTTTCAAATAATTAATTAACATTTTATTGCATGAAATAAGTATTTGATACAATAGATAAACAGCACTTAATATTTGTCTTTGTTTGCAATAACAGAGGTCAGACATTTCCTGTAGTTCTTCGTCAAGTTTCCACACATTGCAGCAGGCATTTTTGACCACTCCATACAAATATTCTCTAGATCTTTCAGGTTCTGCGGCTGTTGCTGGGCAAGATTGAGTTTCAGCTCCTTCCAAATATTTTCTATTGGGTTTAGGTCTGGAGGCTGGCTAGGCCATTCCAGGACTATGACATGCTTCTTATGGAGCCACTCAGTTGCCCTGATATGTGTATTTAAACCATTTTCATGCTGGAAGACAAAGCCATGACCCATCTTTAATGCCCTTACTGAGGGAAGGAGGTTGTTGGCCAAAATCTCATGATACATTACCTCATCCATCCTCCCTTCAATGTGGTGCAGTTGTTGCAATTGTGAGTTCAGGTTCTGTACGTATGAAAACCACTTGGGCGAGTACTGCTGAGCTCGGGTACTGTTGGTGCTCGGCCCAGTGGGAACTGCTTGCAGTGTTTTAATAGCTTGCACTGGGGTAAAATCAGCCTTATCAGATGTAGTGTGTACCAAAAAAAATTCCCTGCTCTGCTCCAGAAGTGTTCTTTTTATGACTGGCTGTATTTGGGAAGAGTGACAAACTCCAAATGCATGACTTTCAATGAGGTTCAGGTCAAGTTTGAGTCCAGAACAGAAGCATATCTAAAGTCCTGTTGAAAAGAGGAGCAATAGGGGAGTTACTTATGCAACAGCTTATCTTTATTAATACAACACTGAATAAAAACAGAATATAAAAAATGCTGGAGTAATAGTATGGTGACAAATGCAAGTACCTACAGGCCCTTTTACAGAGAAGCCCACAAAATATGATGTTTCCACAACCATAATTCGCAGTTGGGACAGTGTTCTTGGGGTTGTACTCATCCTTCTTCTTTCTCCAAACACATTGAGTGGAGTTGATACCAAAAAAGTTCTATGTTGGTCTCATCTGACCACATGACTTTCTCCTTTGTCTCCTCTAGATCCTCCAAATGGTCATTGCCAAACCTCAAATGGGCCTGAACCTGTGCAGACATGAACAAGGGGACCTTGCTAGCCCTGCAGGATTCTAATCCATGATTGCGTAGTGTGTTGCTAACGGTAATCTTTGAGACTGTGGTCCCAGCTGTCTTCTGGTCATTGACCAAGTCTCCTGTGTAGATTTTGTCTTATTCTTAAACTTTCTCAGAACCATCCTTACCCCAGGAGGCGAAATCTTACATGGAGCCTCAGACCGAGTAAAATTAACAGTGATCTTGAGTTTCTTCCATTTTCTAATAATTACACCCACACTTGTTGCTTCCTCACTTAGCTGCTTGTCTAATATCCTGTAGCCCATCCCAGCCTTGTGCATGTCTACAATTTTGTCCATGGTGTCCTTAGACAGCTCTTTAGTCTTGGCCATAGTGGAGGGGTTGGAGTGTGATTGTAGAGGTGTGTTTTTTGCAGGCAATGAGTTTAATGAGGTGTAATTTTTACAGGTATTGAGTGCAGAGTAGGCTTCTTAAAGAATAAATTACAGTTCTGTGAGAGCCATAATTCTTTTTGGTTGGTAGGTATTTCATGCAATAAAATGCAAATTATTTAAAAATCATACAATATGAATGTGATGCTAGGTACAGGAAATACCCAGCATATGGTGAAAGGGAAGGGAGACCCTGTGTCTATGGAAGAGGGAGATGGTGACCCCTGACTAAGTCTATAGCTGGACCCTGTGTTCCCTCACTGCCCTAGATAGGTTCCACACCTACGTGCCAAGCTGGATACTTGGCCCTAGGCTGACCCTGATCTGAGCCGTAGGTAAGGAGTGGATGGGATGAGCACTTAGTCAACTTCACTAAGCTCTAAGAAGACACAGGGATAGCAAACAAGGGAAGGAAATGACAACTTATCTCCAGATGCCTCAGGAAGAGGAACTGCAGACAACAACCAGGTTATACCAGAAGAAATGGAGCCCACTGCTTGCACTGAAGACGTGTTAAGGGTAGAAAACTTATTACCCGCACTGAGTATGGGCAAATGAGGAAATATATAGGCACCAAGGAAGTGCTGATGAAAAGCAGTTAAAAGGATGAGAAACTCTGCCAGGTCCTAAGGGGAAAGGGATGAAAGCAGAGGAGATAAATACGATACCAATTACAACAAACAGGAATTATAGAAGGTCAGGGAGCAGTTTGTGCAGCCAAACGTTGTAGCCTTCTATTGCCAGACACCATATAGCTGTCTGCCACCCGTGACATACCCATGACAATTACTTTGAGAATTTTTTCATTCTGTCTGTCACAGTTACTCCCATTAACAAAGCGAGCAAATTAACATGTGAAACGCGCATTGAGGGGATTTTCTGGGGCCTCCTCTGCACCATCAATTATATACCACAACATTTTAAAGGTAACTTAGTGCTCTGATCTTATGAGCTCCCCACATGGGTTTTATTGTTATGTGCATTCCTAATTAAATCTGTTCTACCTCTTGGTATATGTGGTTTGCACTGGACACTTTCAAATTGGCACTAGCTTGGCATACTTTATCTCTGTGATATAACCACTGTGGAATTGCAATTGTATATATATATATATATATATATGCTATATCTTTTATTTATATGTCTGTCCCCTTTGTCTTCCCTTTAACACAATTAAAGTGTGTCTACGATAAAAATTATAGACCTTTCCATTCTTTGTATGTGATATCACATAGAATGAAATCAGGTGTATACCGCGCTGATACTCAATAGTGTATTAATATGATTCCAGTCTATGCATTTCAGAGACATACGTCTCCTTCCTCAGGACATCAAAGGAACAATAGTTATTGTTCCTTTGATGTCCTGAGGAAGGATACGGATGTTTCTGAAACACGTAGACCTGTACGAACAATAAAGGAATCATATTAATACATTATTGAGTATCAGTGCGGTATATACGCGATTTCTTTCTACGTGATATAACATGCTCTACATCTCGGGGCTGCGACTGATACCACCACTGGATGTGCTTCATAGAGGTTGTGACTTTCACTACCTGAAAAGGTGAGGGTACTGGAATCCTCCTTTGTCTGACATCCCTACCGGATAAGACCCTCTTGCGCTCTCTCTTCCACAGTATCTTCTCCTTGCCTTCTTTGATGTGAGAAAACTTGCAAAATTGGCAATGTGCCAAATACTTATTTTTCCAATTTTATATACAGTATATATATATTAGAGCTGTATATATATAATATTCTCAGAGTATTTTTATTTAAAAAAAGGAAAAAGAAATCTTATCTCATGTCCATATTCAGGGACAGCAGCATACTGACTGTAACTAAGTAGCTTTGGACACCGATCAGTACTAAATTGACATCCTATGCCTAGGGCCACTAAGGGGGAATGGGAATTAGCGCACTTTAGTGAATCTAGGGCTTGGAGTGAAAGAAAAATGATAGACATTAATTATCAGTCTAGTATGACTCTGTTGTGATTTATTGCCATAGTCTTGATATCATTTACTTTCCCTGTGCTGCCCTAAAAGAATCATATACGACTCAATAATATGTGTCTTTTCTGACATGGGAGTTCAGTGTTGGCTCTAATTGTGCGGGGAAAGTAGATTAATAGTGCTATGGTAGACTGGCATCATTCAGTGCTATGATTGAAATCAATCTCCTTGTTCTGTACAATAAATCACTTTAAATGTTCAGTTATGGATGCATGCTCAGTCATATCCATGTAAGTCCCTTGGTAAGTTTTGCGCTCTAGCACAAAATATCTATTTTTTATTATATGTGCAGTACATTGTTCAAGCAATCCATATTCTCTGCATGTGCAAGTGTATGCAATTCATTTAACTTGGTTACAGGCCATTAAATATTGAAAATAATAAAGAAAAAGAGAGAATTGGGTTTATATAAATAGTTTTTACACGAAACAGAGAGTGTTTTGTTAATGGCATAATGCAGTAAACTATGTATGTATAACAAAAGATATCAATTTTACGCTATAAAACAAGTTTATGTATCTTGCAAAAAAAACATTTAGGCCTTTGGCACACGGTTATGAGATACATATGGCTCAGGGGTTGCTTTCAAAAGCATTTATGATGGAAAATTATTGGTTTTCTTTCACGCATCAAGCATTTGTGCAAATAACAGTTGCTCTCCAGGCTTACTTTTTTATAGTTCTAGATGTATAACTGCAGGCTCAGTTCAAGGCTAGAAGCATGAGGACTCTTAATATCAAATAGGTTCTCTACATGACAGTTCAATTGTTCATTTTAAATCTATAGGAAAAAATAAGGAGTTTGGCATTTTTTGTCATGTGTTTGGGAAACCTTTCACAAGTGGTTGGAACATGGACCTTTGACTTAGCTTTACTCATGCAATAAAAGCAAGTTGGGTAAGCCTAAAACATCCAAAAATTAGATAAAATAAACTCAGCATATTACTATATCTAGACTGCGTAAAAATCAGAATTCCTCAACAAGCATTTTGCATAAAATGGTTAATCAAGAATAGGGATGAGGGGACCAGTGGATGTTCAGGTTCCACGGGACTTTAGTTAAAAGTTTGGTTGAGGACCCGGACTTCACCCCAACCTGACCCTGGACCCCAAACCCCATATAAGTTAATGGGGACCAAAAAGTTGGTGCTTTAAAATTTCTGTAAGGCCCCCTTCACACACCCGTGTCTCCGGTACGTGTGACGTACGTCTTCACACATACTGGAGGCACAGACACATGTAGACCCTCTAAAATCAATGGGTTTACACACACGTGTGTGTTTTTTTCATGGGCATGTGTCCATGTGGAGCATATGTGTGTCGGTGGGCTCCACACATAGACATGTCAATTTTTTTCCGGCAGCACGGGTGTCACGTGGACTGCAAGGACCACACACTGATGTGATCTGTGTGACATCAGTGTGACATGTACCAGAAAAAAAAAAAATTGTTTTGGAAATAAAATGCTTTTCTATACTCACCTGTCTGCATTGCCGAAGTCTCCAGCACTGCTGTCTCTTGCTTTTGACCCTTGCATATTATGCTCATCGCATTCACTGCACCTCGGACCGGAAGCAGCAGCAGCGCCGGACCCAGCAGCACCATGGACAGGTAAGTATAGACGTTCATACTGTTTGTGTGCTATGCGGATGTCACACGGATAGCACACTGACAGAACACACTGAACACAGGCACATGCACACACGTGTGTTTTGCATGGATGTGTGAAAGAGGCCTCAAACAGTAGTAGTAAGAGGGCTGCAAAAGGAAGCCAAATAGGGGTAAGAGCAGAACATTGCCTTGAAAAAAAATGTGGTTAGTCAATAAAAGAAAAAAAAAATTGAGTGGGGTCCCCCCTATTTTTAATAACAAAAGAAGGTAAAGTAGACAACTGTGGGCTGAAACCCTCAGCTGTCAGTTTTCTCTTGGCTAGTTATAAAAAATAGAATGGACACCAAGCCAATTTTAAAATTACTTATTTTAAAAACGGCATAAGGTTTCCCCTATTTTTGAAACCTATGTACAGTATGTCATTTAATTGTGCATAAAACCATACATTATTGAAACTAATATGTGAAGTTTTCACCCTCTATTAAGATAATCTGCATAATAAATTATTTATATTGCTGCCCGGGGTCAATGTATATTTGAAACAGTTTTCATTCTAACATGCACTCGAATGTTCATATGAATTTTGACAAATGCAGATAGGCTATTGTCATTGCTGTTTAATTTTATGTGACCAAGTGAAACATTTTGCGATTATATAAGGAAAGTTCTCATGGATGCGAAACATTAAATAGCTTTGACAATAGCCTATCTGCGTTTGTCAGCATTCATATGTATGTTTTAAATCATCCACTACATTTATTAGAAGACATATTGAAGTAAAGCTGTTACAAACGTTATCTTACATAAAGATGTCAATATCAAAAAAAAAATTAAAAAGTTAATGTTTTATTTTAAAATACTATATGAAGAACTGTCTAGCTTATATTGCCCGAAGACAATCATTCATTCATTATTCATATGTTTGCTTCAAAATGTAAAATTTCCAATAATATATAATGAAGTTATATAAAGGTCATGTGAACGCATGAAGGATGAAGTCTTTTTTTTCTGTAATCTAAGAAAAGACTGATGGCACATCCTACCTTTCTGATGTGAACAGGTGCAAAGTGAATATGAACCATAGTAACAAAAAGGAATCAGCTGCACTCTGTAGTGCTAAGACATGTGTAACAATGAATATAGGAATATAGACATGCATTACTGCTATGCAAAACACGCACAAATTGAGATACTTAGCACACAAAAATGTCCAGAATATCTGAGCCCAACAGCCAACAGCAAGGTGATCACTTTTTGTTGGATCCCTATCCCCTCTTTGAGTTAAAAAATCAACAATTTATGGGTTGATAGGAACATGCAAATGGAGAATTAAAATAGCTTCAGGGTGAAGAGCAGAAGTGCTCAATCAGAAGGCATGACTATGTAATCTAAGAAAAAGACTGATGGCACATCCTACCTTTGTAGTGTGAACAGGTGCAAACTGAATATGAAACATAGTAACAAAAAGGAGACAGTTGCACTCTGTAGTGCTAAGATATATGTAACAATGAATATAGGAATATAGACATGCAATACTGCTATGAAAAACATGTAAATATTGAGATACTTAGCACACAAAAATGGCCAGTTTTATGTGAGCCCAACAGCCAGTGGCAAGGTGACCTCATTGTTGTTGGGTCCCTATCAAACTAATGCCTCTGGGTTTAAAAAAACCTACAATTTATGGATGGACAGGAACCTTTCTCTGTCACTAATGATGAAACATATTTTTTACTGAAAATTTAATGTGCTGCTTAGGGATTTTTTTTATGATTTTCTTAACCCCTTCATGACTAGGCTATTTTTAGTTTTTTGGGGATTTTTTGCATTCATTTTAACTTTCCTTCTTCCAAGAGCCATAATGTTTTTCAAAATAACCATTTGAGGGCTTGTTTTTTGCTGCGCATGTTGTTCTTTTAATTACACTATGACGTGATGCACTGGAAAGTAGGGAAATAATTCCAAGTGTATCAAAATTGCAAAAAACATGCAATTCTACCATTGTTTTTTGGTTTGCAGTTCATTTAAACTTGGCTTGGTATTATGATTTTAAAACTTAGTTTGATTATTTAGATGCCAAACATGCATTGTTTTTTTTTTAAGTGGTAACATTTTTTTTCAGAAATTAAAATTAAAAATTCTTGTGTTGCCCATATTCCGAGACAGATATAACGTTTTTAATTTTCAATTGCAAATATAGATATTTGTACAATTCTTACTACTGATAGATTTCCGGCGAGGACATACTATACTGTGGAGTTTCATTAAAATAGGCAAAGCCATCCCACATTGGATTGGCTTGATTGTGTTCCCACTCACGTCATACAAACGTCATATGGACATTCAATTTTTTTTCACAGTTGAGGTTACTACAGATTTCTTTTGCCTTCCTCGGGAGTACTCCCTACTTATTAGTATCCGTATAGATAAATCCTTCACAAAGGCCTGCATTAAGGTTGAAACATTAGAGGGACTATATCTGTCTGTTACCATAAAGAACATATTACATTTTTCACTGCAAGTACTTTTCTATTGTTTTCAATTTTTCTATACACCTGTGTGCCATATATGAGTTTCCATATATATATTCTCTTTATGGTAGACTTAGATACTGAAACATCTACTTTCTTGAGAGTGTTTTTCACTTGGGTGGGTGTTGTAAAGGGGTTTTCCTTCACTAAGGAAAGTATTCTGTGATCATTCACCACTATTGCCTTCCTTGGACTCAACTTTGAGTTCCCAAGCTCTCCAGTTTGACCTTTTTTTTTTTACAGAATATACCAAACTCATGATTTGGACATCCCTAATATTTCTGCTATCTCTCTGATTTCTTCTTTTTTTCAGCCCAATTATGTTCTCTTTCTCCTTCATTGAGAACTCTTTTAACCGCATGTTATGGGTTTAACAGCAGCTTCAAAATGAAAATATCACATATGGAATCAGCTCCAGACCTTTAACTTGCTTAATTGATGATGGATTAATGAGGGAATAGGCCATACAGCCCATTAAAGAGCTTTAGAGGTAATTGTCCAATTACTTATGGTCTCTTTAAATAGAGGCAGCTCCATGTTAAAGAGCTGTAATTCCTGTACCCTTACTTCAATTAAGATGTGTATACCCTCAAAATATAGCTGAGAATATGCACTTAAAAAACAAGATCAGATAACTGTATATTGAAAATGTTTTGGTAAACAGATACAATACCAAAATTTGTGACACTGTAAATATTTCTTGACCTAACTCAAATCCAATGGCAGCATTCTGAGAGAATTCAGCTATTACTCCCTTGTCAAGCTGAGCTGTTTACCTACAATGTTTGTTTTAGCTTCAGGATGTTATTATTGCTGAACTACATTCCCTACTGTGATTAGCACCTCACTCTATAAGGACATTGTACTGGTGTGGGTGGGGACATGTCTCTTAGCTCTACTGCACTGCTAAATCTAAAAATTCTAATCATGTTAAAATCACAGCACCCAATAAACTATGTGATACATAATTGGATTCAGGGTTTCTTTGCTTGCATCATGCCGCTGTCGGATTGGTAGCAAAAACTTGCTGACAGCTTCCCTTTAAGATGATTGCTGAATATGGTGAATTTAGATTTTTTCCAAACTCTGTAGTCATTCTATAAATCAGGGTTGGGGAACTTCAGGCTTTAGGGCCACACGCAGCCCTCGATTACTTTTTATGCGGCCCCCAGGCAAATTCACGAGGACAGTAGTTCTTGGGCTATTAGTCACATTTTTCAGTCTGCCGTCCCTTTAAACCCAGAGTTGCACAGTGAGCAAGTTCATGCAGTGTTTACTACTGACCACTGCATGCATATGCATTGAAAGAGTGCATCCTCACACTGACCAATGCCAGCATGAGGATGTACATAGTGGTTGGAGCGAGCACGTGATGCGCTCCCATCCCACAGAGGAGAACAACGCCAGCCCCACATGCCCCAGTGCTGTATGTGCCCCCACTGTCCCTAGTGCTGTATGTGCCCCCATCCCTCCTCAGTGATGTACATGCCACAAGCGCTAATGTAGCACTGATGTAGATTGCGCTCATGTTTCTATTTCCGTATGAGATATGTATGTGTAATAAAAAGAGGGCAAATTTAAGACTGCATTACATGTTTCTGCTAATAGAGGAATCATAGCCATTTAGATTTTTACATTATGTAAGAAAATATCAATTTCTTGCCAGCCATTCCCAGTGATGTATGACTGCCAGGACCCTAAAACGCCATTCCCCTTTAACAAAGAAAACGCAACCAAATAAATTTTATAACCAACATCTTTTTTATTGAATACAACTTTTTTCAAAGGAGAGGCTAGGAAAATTAACTCTCATCTTTTCCAATGGGTATTTTATATGGTCGCAGCTTAGAACTTAAAACAGGCCTCAACAAAGGCCACACTCAAAACTCGGGTTTTTGTGACATTTTCCGCCACCGGCCATCCGGTGCGGGTATCTCCACACCTTTACCAAAACCCCTTCCGCCAAGGAGCAGCGAAAATTAGTGAGCTGCGACCCCCCCCAAAGCCTAAAGCGCCGGAGCTATCCCCTCTCTTAAACCCGCTAAAAATATATCCAGACCATACTCATTGAGATGAACCCCATCCGGATGCAGAAAAACCGCGTTGTCCCCCTCTAACCGGTGATGCCGAACTACTATCCCATTTCTAAAACGAACAAAGCGCGATATTCTCTAATTAAGAGTGCGCCTAGACCGTTCCATAGCTCCAACATCCCTAGCACCATATCATTTAATCCGAGGAATGACTTCTGACCAAACGATTTTAACTACTGGAAAAAAACATGGAAATTTATACATGTCCGACCGGATCAGGGTCAGGAGCTCGGCTAGTGGAAAAGAAATTAGATCGTTGCCACCCACGTGGATGACCAATATGACGGGAACCGTGGTGCTTCTTGAAATCTTTATGACCTCTGGAAGGACCTGTGGCCAGGAAAGGCCCCTGTAACCTCTCCAGTTAACATCCGTATCGAAGAAACCCAAGCATCGACCACCAGGGGAAGACTCGGCTCTCCTTTCAGCCCAATAAACGAAAGAATGTCCCAGGATCCATATGCTGGGACGATTTACATCTGCAAAGAAAAATGTATTAGATCTGAAACAGCATCTTAACGTCATACCAACTTAGATACATACACCCTTTTCCACTGTGCCTATTTTTTTTTTATATATATATTCATCACTGGAGACCACAGGGCTTTAAAACCAAGTCAGGTCTGATGTACCTCATAAAGCATTTTGACTGCCACCTTCCTACCCGCTGAATCTCAGTGTCTTGCATTCCAGCACACGACGCCTCAGTGGCAGCCCCAATTCTAAATGAATGTGTACCAAACTCTAAAGAAGGTAAACCCAGTGAATTTAAAATTTGATGCATTATAACCAAAAATTGACCCGCCAAGAGGGGAGAACCATCCTCATGAACGAAAAATTGGACCCCGTTAAACCTAATTGCCAAAAATTCCATGACAAGTGCCTTAGGACATACTGGGCTTGGCATAAAAAACAATGGAAACCATGTACCTCTTCCACGTTGATCCGTTTTTGACCTTTGCAACCTAAGATGGAGCCCGTCACTGCATACTATCACGTCATCACTCCTTAGACCCCCAACCGAACGCAGCGTCTTCGGAATCATTTCGGAAACACGTAGCGCCAAAAAATGAGAGAGCAAATGCTGCTGAAAACAAGGTGGACTCTTATACCGAATAACAAGCCGTGGCAGCACCCTTAATCAGTTCTTCCAGCAAAATAAATGAAATAGGTCTCCTAAAAACTGCCGGCTTGTGTCTCCTCCTCCACCCTTTTATTACCTGAGACACCAAAAAGGCTTTAGTTACATCCAGCCAATTCCGTAATTTAAAATGAAAAGCCAGGCCAGACAAATAATTACGGGCCATAGCCCCAGATGCTTGCCTGTTGTAAAGATATGTTAGGAATTGAAGCGTATGATCCAGTAACAGCTGACTTGAGGGCATACCCGTTGTTGCACCCCCCGAATTACTCCATTCCCTCCATGCTTTACCATATGAATGCCAGGTAGATGGAGCCACAGAAGCCTGGACCATAGATGTTAGTTCTCGGGGACACTCCAAAGCCATGCAGAGCAGACCCTGCCTTGCTCCTGAGCCGCTGGATGAAGCTCTCGGAATCTCTGAAATTTGAAACGTAACAGCGCATCAGCCATAATATTACTATATCCATGTACAAATTTAGCTTGAAACCATGAATTTAAACTTAAACATTTTAGAACCATAAACCTAATTAACGTAATGACCGGGGGAGAAGAGGCCGATAAGTGATTTATAGCGTGCACAACGCTGGCATTATCACACGAGAAGACTATATGACGGTTTTTAAGAGAATCACCCCAAAGTTCAGTAGCAACCACTATGGGAAATAGCTCAAGCAATGTTAAGTTCTTGGTCCAATCTCGCTGCTCCCAATTGAGAGGCCATGACTCCGCACACCAGTGGGAGCCAAAAATAACCCCAAATCAAAATGACCCCGCCGCATCCAAAAAAAGCTCCACCTCATCATTAGACTTAGCATCTTCTTGGAAACAAGTACGACCATTGTAGTTTGCCAAAAAGGCTTTCCATACCTCAAGGTCTTCCTTCAAAGAGGCCGTTAATCTGATTCTATGGTGAGGTTGTCTTACACTACACATAGCCAAGGAAAGCCATCTAGAAAAAATTCTGCCCATAGGCATGACTTTACATGCAAAACTCAAGGATCCCAATAAAGACTGCATTTGAACCAGGGTTACCTTACCAACTGAAAGGAAACCCAAAATGAGCTCGAGCAATGCTGCAATGTTTTCCAAAGGTAGCCTAAATTCCATTGCCTTGGAATCTATCACAATACCAAGAAAAGACAGTTCAGTAACGGGGCCTATAGTCTTCTCCTGAGACAAAGGGACTCCGAATAAACTCATAAGTTGTTTAAATTGTTCCAACACTTCTAAGCACAACGATGAGTCCCCCTGGCCGACAAATAAAAAATCATCAAGATGATGAGTGATTGAAGAAAACTCCGTCTTATTCCGTACCACTCATTCCAAAAACATGCTAAATACTTCAAAATATTGGCACGAAATCGCACAACCCATAGGTAAGCAAGTATCAAAATAAAACTGGCCCTCAAATGTAGCTCCAAGAAGGTGATGACAGTCAGGATGTACCGGGAGTAAACGAAAAGCTGATTCAATATCAGATTTTGCTAAGAGGGCCCTATGCCCTGCTGCCCTGACTAAATCTACTGCTTTGTCAAAAGACACGTATTTCACCGAAGAGACCTCTTCTGGTATACCATCATTCACTGAGGATACCTTCGGGTATGACAAATGATGAATTAACCGAAATTGACCTGGTTCTTTTTTTGGGACCACACCCAGCGGAGATACTCTCAGATTCCGAAAGGGTCTCACTTTAAACGGACCTCAGAAACGGCCAAGAGCAACTTCCTTATTCAACTTTTTCCGGATCACTTCTGGATGCTCTGCAGTAAACTTCAGGTTAGGAGCGGAAGACGGGAACCTAGAATAAATAAAAGGAATGAAGAAACCAAAAGAAAAACCAAACCTAAGCTGTGCAGCAGCCTGCTTATTGGGGTATTTGTTTAACCATTGGCCCATCATGATCATGCTCACCGGTGTCAAGTTGTTCATTATGGGCGCCTTGTTTAGTCACTGTGAGCTTTTGACCAGATCTAGGGCACTTTGCTGCTACGTGTGGAGCATTCATGCTTGAATTTACACAGGGCATAAAACTTGCAAAACCCCTCATTGAAGGCCCAGCATGTTCCAGGTCGACGGACGGCCACCGCACCTGGGTTATGGTTCCCGTGTCCGGCGGCCGTCCCATAAAAGGGCTGTGCAATTTTCTGTGCCATCATCAATCTAAGCCATGAATCCGTAGCTTTGACACCCCAACCCAGATGTGGTTGAATATCCAGGCGTCGACGAAAATCCTCGTCATATTTCCATCAAGCCGACCCACCATGCGACTTATATGAGTTATAAATGATATCCATATAAATAAACAGTTCCGAGCATCTTTCAGGATGGCGTTGACCCATAACACACCCTAAAACTGCAAAAGCCTGCAGCCAATTATTTATCGTTTTTGCTACTTTTGGTTTACGTTCATAGGTCTTGTCACCGAAGCGCCTTTCCTAATCTAATGCAAATTGGTCCGTGGTTATCAGGGACCAAATATCAACGTATTTGTTAGCCCAAATAATCTCTTTAACCTGTTCGTCCAGATGAGAGCCCAACGGCGGAACTCCACAAAACAGACCCTCCTTGTATAGATCTGGACGTAAGGGAGGAGGGAGTTTTTGTACTGATTCAACGTTGGTCACCATTTTAGGGTTAACAAATACCTTGTGACCTGAAGGTACAAGACTCCCAGGCCCATGTGTCGAATCCGCCCCTTTCTACACACCCACATATGGGTACTCACCATGTTGCGATGATAGCAAGACTGTGTCCTGAAGATGATCACTAGCCGTTGGCTGCTGAGCAACCGACCTGATGGATTTCTCTCTCACCGATCTCCGATCCCTGGATACCACAGGGGAGTCTTCTGACGAAGAAGAAGAGCGCCAGCGCGACGACCTATATATATATATACTGTATAAGACGCCCACTGAGTATTTAAGTTGCTCTGGGCAGTACTGCTTTGAACCAGCATAGATGGCGCTATCGGGGCAAAAGGCATCGGTACAGCAGAATGGGATGTAGTAGGAGTTAATGCAGCTGGAATCCCATCAACTTGCTGACTGGCTGCATTCTGAGGTAATTCAAAAACCCTCTCATGCCCAAAACCACTTTCTCTCCCCATCTCTGTCATGGTACCCCTGCTGTCTCTCTGTACTGGGGGATCACCAGCAGACTCCGAAGACCCCTGGCTCGCACTTTGATTATTACCCATAAACGGTCTTAAGAAACCAGATTTAGGAGAGATCAAAACTATATTGCTCTGCCGAGAAATACTAGCCTCCCTAATATTGCTGCGACCCAGAATGGGAACCCGAAATCCCTGCACTACGGGGTAACTAGTGCCCCCTTCTAATGTGGGCCGGTCACTAAGAACAGGATACTCCTTCTCGCCTTGCGCAAATGCCCTATGGGGAGAGCGACCCACCTGTGCGCCCTCAGCAATAGCAATTACCTCAGGAGGGCGGGTGGGGGTGGCTACACTCAAAGGACGCGGAGCATGTTTTTTCCCGCTCTTTTTTGCCTGAGAAAATGCACTCAAACGTACCGGAGGGCGGGTATTCCTCTTAGGACGCCGCACTCCAGTGTCTGACGTTTGAGCCTCGGCAGGGTTGGAGCCGCTCACAGCTAAAAGCGCTGAAAACCAGCTGCTTCCTTCCCTGCTGATATGCTCTCTCACTGCTTCCTGAAGCGGGTCCATTCTTACCGGCTGCCCTGACTGGTCCGGGTTCATACAGAGAGAGAGCGGCTGTGACGCACAGACTTTATATACCGAAAGGGGGCATGACCAGGGCCTAGCAACCCGCATCATCCAGTAACAAACAAGTACACGTATCTTTCTTAAAGGGGACACCTCTTTTGTTAACATAACAGCGGGCCAGCAGTCAGGCGGCAGCAGCTCAAATTTTTGGCTGCAGTGCTCCACAATATCTCCAGTAGAGATGAGCGAACCGGTCGCGGTTCGGCTCGAGGTTGGTTCGCCGAACGGACCTCCCGTTCGAGTTCGGTTCGTCGAACGTTCGACGAACCGAACTCGAACTGCATAGGAAACAATGGCAGGCAATCACAAACACAGAAAAACACCTAGAAAACACCCTCAAAGGTGTCCTAAAGGTGACAAACAACTCAAACACATTGGAAAGTGACAAGGACATATACTCATGCGAAAACAAAACAGCTGGACAAGGAAAAAGAGGAGGACACACAGATATAGGCATGGCACGCCCTTCTAAAATCATGTAAAACACCGCAAGGTGACTCCAAGCGGAGTCTCCCTTTTTTCCAAAAATTGGGCCACACACACACCCACCCCTTCAGTGGTAGCACTTGTGCCCCAGTTGCACACTTCACAGCTAGATTTGCATCAAGCACATTCAAAAATACGCCATAATTAACCGTCCCCAGGATGACACCAGGGTAGGTAGCTAAGTCTTTCCTGATGCCAGCTCTGTGCAGCTTGGATCATTTATAAAAAACACAGCAATCAAGGGTTACTCCAAGCGGAGTCTCCCTTTTTTCCAAAAATTGGGCCCCACACACACCCACCCCTTCAGTGGCAGCAGTTGTGCCCTAGTTGTACACTTCACAGCTACATTTGCATCAAGCACATTCAAAAATACGCCATTCTTATCCGTCCCCAGGATGACACCGGGGTAGGTAGCAAAGTCTTTCCTGATCCCAGCTCTGTTCATCTTGGCTTCTTTTAAAAACAATGTAAGCAAGGGTTACTCCAAGCGGAGTCTCCCTTTTTTCCAAAAATTGGGCCCCACACACACCCACCCCTTCAGTGGCAGCAGTTGTGCCCTAGTTGTACACTTCACAGCTAGATTTGCATCAAGCACATTCAAAAATACGTCATTCTTATCCGTCCCCAGGATGACACCGGGGTAGGTAGCAAAGTCTTTCCTGATCCCAGCTCTGTTCATCTTGGCTTCTTTTAAAAACACATCAAGCAAGGGTTACTCCAAGCGGAGTCTCCCTTTTTTCCAAAAATTGGGCCCCACACACACCCACCCCTTCAGTGGCAGCAGTTGTGCCCTAGTTGTACACTTCACAGCTACATTTGCATCAAGCACATTCAAAAATACGCCATTCTTATCCATCCCCAGGATGACACCGGGGTAGGTAGCAAAGTCTTTGCTGACCCATGACTTGTTCATCTTGGCTTCTTTTAAAAACAATGTAAGCAAGGGTTACTCCAAGCGGAGTCTCCCTTTTTTCCAAAAATTGGGCCCCACACACACCCACCCCTTCAGTGGCAGCAGTTGTGCCCTAGTTGTATACTTCACAGCTACATTTGCATCAAGCACATTCAAAAATACGCCATTCTTATCCGTCCCCAGGATGACACCGGGGTAGGTAGCAAAGTCTTTCCTGATCCCAGCTCTGTTCATCTTGGCTTCTTTTAAAAACACATCAAGCAAGGGTTACTCCAAGCGGAGTCTCCCTTTTTTCCAAAAATTGGGCCCCACACACACCCACCCCTTCAGTGGCAGCAGTTGTGCCCTAGTTGTACACTTCACAGCTACATTTGCATCAAGCACATTCAAAAATACGCCATTCTTATCCATCCCCAGGATGACACCGGGGTAGGTAGCAAAGTCTTTGCTGACCCATGACTTGTTCATCTTGGCTTCTTTTAAAAACAATGTAAGCAAGGGTTACTCCAAGCGGAGTCTCCCTTTTTTCCAAAAATTGGGCCCCACACACACCCACCCCTTCAGTGGCAGCAGTTGTGCCCTAGTTGTACACTTCACAGCTACATTTGCATCAAGCACATTCAAAAATACGCCATTCTTATCCATCCCCAGGATGACACCGGGGTAGGTAGCAAAGTCTTTGCTGACCCATGACTTGTTCATCTTGGCTTCTTTTAAAAACAATGTAAGCAAGGGTTACTCCAAGCGGAGTCTCCCTTTTTTCCAAAAATTGGGCCCCACACACACCCACCCCTTCAGTGGCAGCAGTTGTGCCCTAGTTGTACACTTCACAGCTACATTTGCATCAAGCACATTCAAAAATACGCCATTCTTATCAGTCCCCAGGATGACACCGGGGTAGGTAGCAAAGTCTTTCCTGATCCCAGCTCTGTTCATCTTGGCTTCTTTTAAAAACAATGTAAGCAAGGGTTACTCCAAGCGGAGTCTCCCTTTTTTCCAAAAATTGGGCCCCACACACACCCACCCCTTCAGTGGCAGCAGTTGTGCCCTAGTTGTACACTTCACAGCTAGATTTGCATCAAGCACATTCAAAAATACGTCATTCTTATCCGTCCCCAGGATGACACCGGGGTAGGTAGCAAAGTCTTTCCTGATCCCAGCTCTGTTCATCTTGGCTTCTTTTAAAAACACATCAAGCAAGGGTTACTCCAAGCGGAGTCTCCCTTTTTTCCAAAAATTGGGCCCCACACACACCCAACCCTTCAGTGGCAGCAGTTGTGCCCTAGTTGTACACTTCACAGCTACATTTGCATCAAGCACATTCAAAAATACGCCATTCTTATCCATCCCCAGGATGACACCGGGGTAGGTAGCAAAGTCTTTGCTGACCCATGACTTGTTCATCTTGGCTTCTTTTAAAAACAATGTAAGCAAGGGTTACTCCAAGCGGAGTCTCCCTTTTTTCCAAAAATTGGGCCCCACACACACCCACCCCTTCAGTGGCAGCAGTTGTGCCCTAGTTGTACACTTCACAGCTACATTTGCATCAAGCACATTCAAAAATACGCCATTCTTATCCGTCCCCAGGATGACACCGGGGTAGGTAGCAAAGTCTTTCCTGATCCCAGCTCTGTTCATCTTGGCTTCTTTTAAAAACACAGCAAGCAAGGGTTACTCCAAGCGGAGTCTCCCTTTTTTCCAAAAATTGGGCCCCACACACACCCACCCCTTCAGTGGCAGCAGTTGTGCCCTAGTTGTACACTTCACAGCTACATTTGCATCAAGCACATTCAAAAATACGCCATTCTTATCCATCCCCAGGATGACACCGGGGTAGGTAGCAAAGTCTTTGCTGACCCATGACTTGTTCATCTTGGCTTCTTTTAAAAACAATGTAAGCAAGGGTTACTGCAAGCGGAGTCTCCCTTTTTTCCAAAAATTGGGCCCCACACACACCCACCCCTTCAGTGGCAGCAGTTGTGCCCTAGTTGTACACTTCACAGCTAGATTTGCATCAAGCACATTCAAAAATACGTCATTCTTATCCGTCCCCAGGATGACACCGGGGTAGGTAGCAAAGTCTTTCCTGATCCCAGCTCTGTTCATCTTGGCTTCTTTTAAAAACACAGCAAGCAAGGGTTACTCCAAGCGGAGTCTCCCTTTTTTTCCAAAAATTGGGCCCCACACACCCACCCATTCAGTGGCAGCAGTTGTGCCCCAGTTGTACACTTCACAGCTAGATTTGCATCAAGCACATTCAAAAATACGCCATAATTAACCGTCCCCAGGATGACACCAGGGTAGGTAGCAAAGTCTTTCCTGATCCCAGCTCTGTTCATCTTGGCTTCTTTTAAAAACAATGTAAGCAAGGGTTACTCCAAGCGGAGTCTCCCTTTTTTTCCAAAAATTGGGCCCCACACACCCACCCATTCAGTGGCAGCACTTGTGCCCTAGTTGCAAACAGGATGTTTTGATTTGCATCAAGCACATTCCAAATCAACAAGCATTTACTCTCCCCAGGATGACACAGGGGTAGTAAATTCCTTCTGGATCCATGACTTGTTCATTTTGATGAACGTCAGTCTGTCCACATTGTCACTGGACAGACGCGTGCGCTTATCTGTCAGCACACACCCAGCAGCACTGAATACACGTTCAGAGACAACGCTGGCAGCTGGACACGACAAAATCTCCAAGGCGTAAGTTGCGAGCTCTGGCCATTTTTCTAGGTTTGAAGCCCAAAAGGAGCAAGGCTCCAGTTGCACAGTCATGGCATCGATGTTCATTTGGAGATACTCCTGTATCATCCTCTCCAGCCGTTGACTATGTGTCAGACTTGTTGTCTCTGGTGGCCTTGCAAAAGAGGGTCTAAAAAAATTATGAAAAGATTCCATAAAATTGCTGTTACCGGCACCAGATACGGTCCTACTGGTACGGGTAGACTGTTGAAGATGACGAGACCGTCCCATGTTTGTCAAGTTACAACTGGGAGATTCACCCCCTGCACCTGCACGGTTGTTTGGTGGAAAAGCCGAGCTAAGATCTAGTAACAGCTTCTGCTGATACTCCTGCATACGTGCGTCCCTTTCTATGGCTGGAATTATGTCACAAAATTTGGACTTGTACCGGGGATCTAATAGTGTGGCAATCCAGTAGTCATCATCACTTCTAATTTTGACAATACGACTGTCATGTTGGAGGTAGTGCAACAAAAAGGCACTCATGTGTCTTGCACAGCCATGCGGACCAAGTCCACGCTGTGTTTGTGGCATAGAGGTGCTACCCGTTCTTTCTTCCTCTGACATCTGACCCCAACCTCTTTCAACTGAAATTTGACCAAGGTCTCCCTCATCCGCTGAGTCTTCCATGTCCATGGACAGTTCGTCCTCCATTTCTTCATGTTCTCCTGCACCTTGCTCAACATTTCGCCTGCTACTATGCGCCCTTGTCGATCCCTGTCCCCCTTGGTCCCATGCCTGCTGCGTTGGTGATGATGAACGTCTGGACCTTGGTGATGTTGTTGTCCCTTGCGCATATGAATCCTCCTGTAGTTCCTCCCCTTCATGTTGTCCCACCCCCTGACTCCGAATAGTGTTTAGCGTGTGCTCCAGCATGTAAATGACTGGAATCGTCATGCTGATAATGGCATTGTCAGCGCTAAACATATTCGTCGCCATGTCGAAACTGTGCAGAAGGGTGCATAGGTCCTTGATCTGAGACCACTCCATCAGGGTGATCTGCCCCACCTCTGCATCTCGTTGGCCCAGGCTATACGTCATGACGTATTGCACCAGGGCTCTGCGGTGCTGCCACAGTCGCTGTAACATGTGGAGAGTTGAATTCCAGCGTGTCGCCACATCGCATTTCAGGCGATGAACCGGCAGGCCGAAAGACTTCTGGAGCGATGCAAGTCGCTCAGCTGCGGCGCTTGAACGGCGGAAGTGAGCAGACAGTTTTCGTGCCCTGTTCAGAAGGCCATCTAGGCCGGGATAGTGTGTTAAAAATTGCTGCACGACAAGGTTCAACACGTGAGCCATACAAGATACGTGTGTCACCTTGCCCAGGCGAAGGGCCGCACCCAGGTTTGCAGCATTGTCGCACACGGCCTTACCAGGCTGCAGGTTGAGTGGAGACAACCATTTATTAAACTCGGACCGCAGAGCTGACCACAACTCCTCAGCTGTGTGACTCTTATTACCAAGACATGTCAAGCTAAAGACCGCCTGATGCCGTTGCGCTCTGCTGCCAGCATAGTAATGAGGGGTGCGTGATTCCTTCTGCGCAGTGAGAACGCTGGTGGCCTGACCAGGCAGGCTTGGGGCGGAGGTGGAGGACCCAGATGAGGTGGAGGATGCAGAAGCAGTGTCGGAACTTGGACAGACAGAGGATTGACACACAAGTCGTGGGGACGGCAAGACTTGTGCAGCAGACCCTTCACCATCTATCACCATAGTTACCCAGTGCCCAGTCAGCGACATGTAACGTCCCTGTCCATGCTTACTGGTCCAAGTATCGGTGGTGAAATGCACCCGTTCACACACAGAGTTTCTCAAGGAAGCGGTGATGTTGTGTGCGACATGCTGGTGTAGCGCGGGCACACCTTTCTTAGAGAAGTAGTGGCGACTAGGCATCTGGTACTGGGGCACAGCGACAGACATAAGGTCTCTAAAATCCTGCGTGTCCACTAGGCGGAAAGGCAGCATTTCGGTAGCCAACAGCTTACAGAGGGATAGAGTCAACCTCTTAGCTTTGTCATGGGTCGGAGGAAGTGGCCTTTTATTTGACCACATCTGAGGGACAGAGATCTGGCTGCTGTGTGTAGACGGTGTTGAGTAGGGTGTCCCTGGAAAAATGCAGGTTTGTGAGGAAAGTGCAGGCGGAGACATGATGTTGCCTTCATCCAACGTTGGTGCTATCGATGTCTGAGAGAGCTGTACACACTCACTTGTTTCCCCTTCCAAACCAACTGACGACCTTACAAGCAAACTGCCTGTTGCGGTTACAGTGGTGGAAGTTTTGCGTGGAAAAACAGGTGTGACAGCTGTCCCCACAGTCCTAGAAGATGAAGAGCGCGCGGATGCACTGGAAGGGGCGGGCGGTGGATGGTTCGCTCCGCTAGGCCGCATTGCAGCACGGTGAGCTTCCCACCGGGACTTATGATATTTAGTCATGTGACGATTCATGGAAGAAGTTGTCAAACTGCTGAGGTTTTGACCTCTACTAACAGAATCATGACAAATGTTACATATCACATGAGTTGGGCGATCTTTTTCGATGTGAAAAAAGGACCAGGCTAGGCAAGGCTTAGAGGCCATGCGACCTGTTGATCCACCCCGAATAATGCTCATAGGCAGAGTGGTGGCTGAGGATGCAGTTGTAGACGTGCTACCAGTGCTCCGACTCTGTCCAGGAAGGCGCAAGGTAACTTCGTCGTCGGTTGCATCCTCCTCCACCGCCTCTGTTGACCTCCTCGAGTGCCTGACTGGGGGTTGACAGTAGGTGGGATCTAGAACGTCATCATCAATTGTTGTGTTTGCACTCCCCTCCCCCTCAGACCGAGCCTCTTCTTGCCCTGACCGAATATTTAAGTTGTCATCCCAATCGGGTATCTGCGTCTCATCTTCATCAGTATGTTCCTCATTGTCTATAACCACAGGTGTTACAGTTTGTGACAAAGGGTCAACATTATGCTCAGAAACTTGGTCCTCACGGCCTGAATCAGAGTCACAAAGGTTCTGGGCATCACTGCAGACCATTTCCTGTTCTGTACTCACTGTAGCTTGGGAGCAGACCTCTGATTCCCAGGCTATAGTGTGACTGAACAGCTCTGCAGACTCAGCCATCTCAGTTCCACCATACTGTGCAGGGCTGATGGAGACTTCAGAGCTGGGAGAAATCAAGTGTGATTGGGATGACAACTCAGAGGACTGGTGTTTTTTGGATGCGGTACTTGAAGTGGCTGAGAGGGCACTTGTTGGACCACTTGAGATCCATTCAAGCATTTTCCTTTTTTGCCCATCATCTACCTTTGTTCCTCTTGTTCGTGTCCGTAAAAAAGGGAGCACATCGGATTGTCCACAATAAGTAGTAGACATCTTACTTTTGCTAGTAGATGGTCTATCTGCAGCAGATGATAATGGAGCTTTGCCACCTTCCCCACTGACAAAACCTTTTTTGCCTTTTCCACCACGCCTCTTCCCCTTTCCACCAGCATCTGTCATTTTGCCACTCATGTTGATTGCGACAAGATTGTGGACTGAAAATGTGGTAGTAAAAATTGAGAGGTGGTGAAGATTGCAGTGGTGGTCTAGCTTTATTAACAGCAGAATAATAAAGAATAAATATCCCTGACAATGTAACTTAGTTATAATTAGTTGGAGTGTGCAACGCAGGCAGACGTGCTGCAAATGTCTTGGCACTAGTGGGACTAAAGCAAAGTCCAATAGCCACGTATAGGATGCCACTAGGTACACTGAGTGTTTGCTAGTATAATGGCTTAGTTATAATTAGTTGGAGTGTGCAACGCAGGCAGATGCGCTCTGCAAATGTCTTGGCACTAGTGGGACTATAGCAAAGTCCAATAGCCACGTATAGGATGCCACTAGGTACACTAAGTGTTTGCTAGTATAATGGCTTAGTTATAATTAGTTGGAGTGTGCAACGCAGGCAGATGCGCTCTGCAAATGTCTTGGCACTAGTGGGACTATAGCAAAGTCCAATAGCCACGTATAGGATGCCACTAGGTACACTGAGTGTGTGCTAGTATAATGGCTTAGTTATAATTAGTTGGAGTGTGCAACGCAGGCAGATGCGCTCTGCAAATGTCTTGGCACTAGTGGGACTATAGCAAAGTCCAATAGCCACGTATAGGATGCCACTAGGTACACTGAGTGTGTGCTAGTATAATGGCTTAGTTATAATTAGTTGGAGTGTGCAACGCAGGCAGATGCGCTCTGCAAATGTCTTGGCACTAGTGGGACTATAGCAAAGTCCAATAGCCACGTATAGGATGCCACTAGGTACACTGAGTGTGTGCTAGTATAATGGCTTAGTTATAATTAGTTGAAGTGTGCAACGCAGGCAGATGCGCTCTGCAAATGTCTTGGCACTAGTGGGACTATAGCAAAGTCCAATAGCCACGTATAGGATGCCACTAGGTACACTGAGTGTGTGCTAGTATAATGGCTTAGTTATAATTAGTTGGAGTGTGCAACGCAGGCAGATGCGCTCTGCAAATGTCTTGGCACTAGTGGGACTATAGCAAAGTCCAATAGCCACGTATAGGATGCCACTAGGTACACTAAGTGTTTGCTAGTATAATGGCTTAGTTATAATTAGTTGGAGTGTGCAACGCAGGCAGATGCGCTCTGCAAATGTCTTGGCACTAGTGGGACTATAGCAAAGTCCAATAGCCACGTATAGGATGCCACTAGGTACACTGAGTGTGTGCTAGTATAATGGCTTAGTTATAATTAGTTGGAGTGTGCAACGCAGGCAGATGCGCTCTGCAAATGTCTTGGCACTAGTGGGACTATAGCAAAGTCCAATAGCCACGTATAGGATGCCACTAGGTACACTGAGTGTGTGCTAGTATAATGGCTTAGTTATAATTAGTTGGAGTGTGCAACGCAGGCAGATGCGCTCTGCAAATGTCTTGGCACTAGTGGGACTATAGCAAAGTCCAATAGCCACGTATAGGATGCCACTAGGTACACTGAGTGTGTGCTAGTATAATGGCTTAGTTATAATTAGTTGGAGTGTGCAACGCAGGCAGATGCGCTCTGCAAATGTCTTGGCACTAGTGGGACTATAGCAAAGTCCAATAGCCACGTATAGGATGCCACTAGGTACACTAAGTGTTTGCTAGTATAATGGCTTAGTTATAATTAGTTGGAGTGTGCAACGCAGGCAGATGCGCTCTGCAAATGTCTTGGCACTAGTGGGACTATAGCAAAGTCCAATAGCCACGTATAGGATGCCACTAGGTACACTGAGTGTGTGCTAGTATAATGGCTTAGTTATAATTAGTTGGAGTGTGCAACGCAGGCAGATGCGTTCTGCAAATGTCTTGGCACTAGTGGGACTAAAGCAAAGTCCAATAGCCACGTATAGGATGCCACTAGGTACACTAAGTGTTTGCTAGTATAATGGCTTAGTTATAATTAGTTGGAGTGTGCAACGCAGGCAGATGCGCTCTGCAAATGTCTTGGCACTAGTGGGACTATAGCAAAGTCCAATAGCCACGTATAGGATGCCACTAGGTACACTGAGTGTGTGCTAGTATAATGGCTTAGTTATAATTAGTTGGAGTGTGCAACGCAGGCAGATGCGCTCTGCAAATGTCTTGGCACTAGTGGGACTATAGCAAAGTCCAATAGCCACGTATAGGATGCCACTAGGTACACTGAGTGTGTGCTAGTATAATGGCTTAGTTATAATTAGTTGGAGTGTGCAACGCAGGCAGATGCGCTCTGCAAATGTCTTGGCACTAGTGGGACTATAGCAAAGTCCAATAGCCACGTATAGGATGCCACTAGGTACACTGAGTGTGTGCTAGTATAATGGCTTAGTTATAATTAGTTGGAGTGTGCAACGCAGGCAGATGCGTTCTGCAAATGTCTTGGCACTAGTGGGACTAAAGCAAAGTCCAATAGCCACGTATAGGATGCCACTAGGTACACTAAGTGTTTGCTAGTATAATGGCTTAGTTATAATTAGTTGGAGTGTGCAACGCAGGCAGATGCGCTCTGCAAATGTCTTGGCACTAGTGGGACTATAGCAAAGTCCAATAGCCACGTATAGGATGCCACTAGGTACACTGAGTGTTTGCTAGTATAATGGCTTAGTTATAATTATTTGGAGTGTGCAACGCAGGCAGATGCGCTCTGCAAATGTCTTGGCACTAGTGGGACTATAGCAAAGTCCAATAGCCACGTATAGGATGCCACTAGGTACACTGAGTGTTTGCTAGTATAATGGCTTAGTTATAATTAGTTGGAGTGTGCAACGCAGGCAGATGCGCTCTGCAAATGTCTTGGCACTAGTGGGACTATAGCAAAGTCCAATAGCCACGTATAGGATGCCACTAGGTACACTGAGTGTTTGCTAGTATAATGGCTTAGTTATAATTAGTTGGAGTGTGCAACGCAGGCAGATGCGCTCTGCAAATGTCTTGGCACTAGTGGGACTATAGCAAAGTCCAATAGCCACGTATAGGATGCCACTAGGTACACTGAGTGTTTGCTAGTATAATGGCTTAGTTATAATTAGTTGTAGTGTGCAATGTAGGCAGACGTGCTCTGCAAATGTCTTTGCACTAGTGGGACTATAGCAAAGTCCAATAGCCACAGATAGGATGCCACTAGGTACACTGAGTGTTTGCTAGTATAATGGCTTAGTTATAATTAGTTGGAGTGTGCAACGCAGGCAGATGCGCTCTGCAAATGTCTTGGCACTAGTGGGACTATAGCAAAGTCCAATAGCCACGTATAGGATGCCACTAGGTACACTGAGTGTTTGCTAGTATAATGGCTTAGTTATAATTAGTTGTAGTGTGCAATGTAGGCAGACGTGCTCTGCAAATGTCTTTGCACTAGTGGGACTATAGCAAAGTCCAATAGCCACAGATAGGATGCCACTAGGTACACTGAGTGTTTGCTAGTATAATGGCTTAGTTATGAGTTGGAGTGTGCAGAGGACAAGAGGGTACAGTGGCAGGATTGTGGTGCTCTGGGTAGAGGAATGGAAGCCTGCCTTTCTATTCCCTCCTAATGGTGAAATGCAGGGAGGAAATCCCTGACCTTGGCTGCACAGACGCTGGCGCTGTTTTCAGGACCTGTCACCTTAACTCTGACCCTGCCGGTTTGAGCCCTTAAAAGGACTGCTATAAAGTGCTCTCCCTATGCTGTCTAACGCTGTGTATGCAGCGCATACAGCTGTATCAGCGATAGGACTCAAGACGGAGCTGCGACAGTGATGTCTGACACCAAAGACGCAGAAGGCAGATAATGGCGTCCGTGAAGAAAATGTCCGGTTTTATAATGCAGGGACATGTGACATGCAGATCCTATCACACATGCCGTTGCTTCTCTGGCTCAAAGTCCACTTAGCTGTGTGTGTGTCTGTGATTGGCTGACATGCTGGCCCGCCCCACAAGACGCGCGCGCTTAGGGAAGGAAGACAAGAAAAAAAAAAAAAAAAATGGCGATCGCCATTATAGAAACAGCAGTGATCTGAAGGCGCTGTTCACGCACACTATACACTGAAATGTGATAATAGTTTGATTCACAGAGTGACTTACACTATTACAGCAGAAACCAAGCTATGATTTAGCTGTTTTTTGGCTGCTAGAACCGTTCTCGAACGTTTCTAGAACTATCGAGCTTTTGCAAAAAGCTCGAGTTCTAGTTCGATCTAGAACATGCCCCAAAATCACTCGAGCCTAGAACTGGAGAACCACGAACCACGAACCGCGCTCAACTCTAATCTCCAGCGTCTCCTGTGATGTATATGCCCCCAGCCCCTCCTTAATATATACGTCTCAGTGTCTCTTGTGATGTATATACTGCAGACCAGCATGTCCAGTGATATTTGTACTGCAGTTCTAGCATCTCCAATGTGATGTATTTGATTTACAAAACTTATTATCACAAAGAGTTGACTGCGCTCCAGACTGACGCAAACCTGGAAAAGCAGTTGGGAGAAGCAACAAGATCAACATCACCTAACATCACAGCTGCACCAAAGAGAAGCAGCTCCAGCCATCACAGTAGGGGGGAGTTAATACATTGTTTGACCAAATATAACAAGGTAATTTTCAAGTTGATAATTTTGTGTGGCCCCTGAGTGATGGTAGAAATATCCAAATGGCCCCCGGCAGAAAAAAGGTTCCCCACCCCTGCTATAAATGTAATAATGAACTTCCAGTAAAATAACCTTGCATGTGACTTTTGGTATGTCACTGTAGATTTGGCCATGCCTCTAAAGGCTGCTTTACACGCAGCGACATCGCTAGCAATGTCACTGGTGAAAGTGTAAGGGCCCAGGGACAGAGGACCTCAAATGTTCTATATGTCACAGTTGCTGTTCAGGCACGAGGTTGCAGGGGCCGTGTTCCCTGGGTGGTCTACCAGACCCTGATGTTCCCTGCTTTCCACCCCCACACAGTATCCACAGCTGATGGACAGTCTACAGACATGGTCTTGGGGATAACAGTTGCTTTAATACAGCGGGAACAAAGGAAAACAACACGGAATATACTGTATGTTTCAGTCTTTTGTGGGTAGGCCACGGCAAATACAGCTTGGAGTTGAATACTGAAGTGCAATTAGGATTCTGGAGCTTTTAAGAGCACGATTTGTTTCAGATTTAATTCTGGTATGCTTTTAGCAGGTTCAGAGTCTCTTGAGCTTAGAGGGTAGATATGATACAGTAATAAGATTGTACAGACCTGGAGTCCTGGGGTTGATTTCACTGCTAGTTAAGACACATGCAGTACTTGTAAGCAAATGTAGAAAGTTGCCCAGTGCGCTACGGGGACCGAACGGCTGGTGCGTGGACAATGGCATGCAAGCCACTAATATTGCAGTGGGGTGGGAGACCCTCAAACTTCCCCAATCTGCGTGCAGTAGGGTTTGGTATGTACTAAGTATGCCCTACTGTCTGAAGAGATGTATATCTGGCCAGTGAGGATTCAGGATAGGAAGCCTTCAGTATATTGGCTGTAAAAATCAGTAACTGGTGAAATTCTAGGCCTCAGGCCTAGCAGAAGTCTTGTGGTGAATAGAAACTCCACATAATGTCTTCCCTCAGAGGAGACTCAGCCAGAACCAGCTCATTCCAGTTCTTTCCAGACAGAGGCTGGAGAATAGCTCCACCTATTGAGCCATGGGACCAAGAACTGGCCAATAGGAAAACACCCAATGCACACTTCAGATTCTTACAGTTTTCACCAGTGAATGGTGCTAGAACACAGCAAATGAAAAATGCTTTACTTATAACATATAACATAATATTACATAAAAGTAAATGTACTTAAAGAAAATCTGGACCGGGCCACTACAAAAGCACCCACCCTTGTCGATTATGCGTCACGGACAAATCGTTGCACGTGGCGCACAATATCGCTTGGCCCCATCACACGGACTTACCTTCCCTGCGACGGTGCTGTGGCCGGCAAACTGAATCCTTTCTAAGGGGGCGGATTGTGCGGCGTCACAGCGATGCCACACGACAGCCATCCAAAGGAAGCGGAGGGGCAGAAAGCAGCTGAAAGAAAGTGACGCCCACCTCGTTGCCGGAGGACACAGGTAAGATGTTGTTCCTCGTTCCTGGGGTGTCACACGTAGCGATGTGTGCTGCCTCAGGAACGATGAACAACCTGCATCCTGCAATAGCAATGATATTTGGGATTAGAACGACGTGTCAACGATAAAAGATTAGGTGAGTAATTTTGATCGTTAACGGTCGTTCGTACGTTTCACACGCAACAACGTTGCTAACGAGGCCGGATGTGCATCACGAATTCCGTGACCCCAACGACATCTCATTAGCGATGTCGTTGCATGTAAAGCCCCCTTAACTTAATGAAGGTGTTATATTGGTCAGACAAAAGAATGAAATACACAATCCACTAACATAGTTCAGGGACTGTTTTCAGCCTACTTTGTACATCATAATCAAGAAGAAATGAAAGAGTAGCTGTCAATGAGATTTCATAATACTTCGTTATGTACGCATACTTGTATTTGTATTGCATATTGCCATATTGTTTATCTGTAAGTACATGTATTGTTTACATGAAGTGTGGTTTTTGACAGTGAAACAATATATAAAATAATATATAAAACCCAGAGCAACTTTGCATTTTACGGTTGATTTCATCTGGACAGTTATTTTATTTATAAAAGATTATTCAGATGGGAACTAGCAGAAATGTCAGATTTTAACAGAGGAAGAATGTGTTTGTGAAATGTAGAGAATGTTACGCGCTAGAGATGTTATTGAATTCAGAAACATATTTGAATTCACTGTACATTGGTAAAACTATGGTTTGCGCATACAATTGTTCCAAATTATGACAGGCTCTGGAATCAGCAAAGACTGACAGATCAGCTTGATATTTATAAAATGATTCCAATCACAATAAATCTTCCTATGTAATACTGGGAATTTATATGGGATAGTTAAACAAAGTAGCATAAAATATCAAAGGATTCCATAGAATGCAACAGTATAAAATCGTTGTAATCATATCCATACTAGGCAGCATGGTGGTTAATGGTAAAGTTTAAAAAAGTGGTTGGGTTCTGGGTTCACAGCAGTAGTTGTAGACGTAGTAGAATACGTCTGGGTGTCCACCTGCAGAAATCGTTTACACCCAAAAATGGGGCAGGACAGAGAACATGCTGACTCCGTCTGCACTATTATAGTCAATGGCCCTGTCGGTACATGCGTCCAAAACCAGTTTTGCAGGGGGGTTGGGAAGGAGGCTCTGACGGAACCAGTGAACATAGGTTTTAACGCAGTGTGAAAGCAGCCTAAACAAATGTTGCTTTTGTCACCATTTTTCAAGACCCATAATGGTTTCAATTTTTGGGATCCTAGGGCAATGTGGCGGGGTTTTTTTGCACCATGAGCTGATGTTTTTACCATTACTATTCTGAGGTAGATGTAATGTTTTGACTGTATTTGAATGCCTTTTATTGCAATGTTGTGGTAGCCAAAAAAACATAATTCTGGTATTTTGATCATTCATTCACAGGAGGACACTAATGACTGGCATAGGGGTCATCAACTGATCCCCGATTGTAATGACAACCCATCCACACCCTGTGATCCTCATTTCCTTCTTGAAACGTGCAGGGTTCACACTATTGTGGCTTCAAGATTGTTGTCAGCGGCCGCCTGCAAAGTGGGACAGGAAGCTAGGTCACATGGATGACGGCGTTTCTTGTGCTCTTGCCTGCAAACTGTATGGTTTTATTTTTTCAAATAAAATATGTAGCCCTGAAAAAGTATTTTTTTGGAGGGAATGAGAAAAAAAAATTCCGGTATTCCTTAAAATCCAATTTATTTCAAATTCATAAAAACATCTTTACAGGTTAGGGAGAGCAGTCCATGTTGAAGTGTTTCGAGCTGACGATCTTACGTTACAATTAAGATTGTTAGATCAAAATGCGCCAACATGGACAGCTCTTCCTGACCTGCAAAGATGTTTTTATGAATTTGAAATAAATGGGATTTTAAGGAATACCGGAATTTCATTTATTTTTTCTCTTTCCCTTGGATTTATACTATTTCCCAGCAGTGGGTGATGGGTTTTTCCGGTCTCCTGAACAAGATGCTAGGAGCAAAAATGAAGTAGCAAGGTGTTAATTTTTTTTTTCTGGATTGTTTTAGAGGGCTGCCTGCTGGTCCTCTAAAATATATGAGTGTCGGCTTCTGGCCTTGAAAAAATTGATTAAGGGCCGTCTGTTGGCTCTCTAAAAATTATGAGTGAGGGCTGCCTGCTGGATTTCCAAAATGCATGTGTGATGGTTGCTTTATGGCACGTCAAAACTTCTGAGAGAAAGCTACATGGTCATTCTATTGACATGTAGGAGGAGGACAAGAAAACAAAATATATACCCTTTTTGGGTGGGAAGGGGTGTATGGGAATACAACAGGATAAAAAGGAACATTTGATTTGGCTTTATGTTTTGCTGCTGTCAACCACTGGGGTTTAGAGGTTGGGGCTAGTCGAGGCATGACTCATTTTGAGAACAGTCATCCTGTCAGCATTTTCAGTTGTTCAATTTTTATGCCCCTGGCAGCACTAAAAACCAGCTCTGACAAAACACCAGTGACAGGACAGGCCAGCACCTCCAGGTGTAGAAAGACAGTTTATGCCATGTGTCCAGGTTAGATACCCAACAGTTGTACGGCACAAAGGAATCAAAGAGGATGCTGGCACTGTCGGCTAGGTACTCCTTCACCATCTTCATAGACATTTTCCTCCTTGTCAGACAACTCCATTCATCAAGGCCTTGGCACTACACTTTTATAGGCAGGCAGGAATCTGCTAATATGAAATTAAAAATCACATTAAGCTTTGGTGGTAAAGGAGTGCTGAGTCAGAATGCATGACCCTAAAATCTAAAATGAAAAACTTATGGCACTTTCTAACTAACAAATGTGAACAGCTGCATACTAAACATGAAAATACTCTAACAATTAAACAGCCACTCTCTGATTTGGTGCAAGTCTGTGGCAAGTAAAATTATGAGTAAGGGCCACCTGATGGCTTGGCAAAATCCATTGATTCAATTTAAGCAGGGACTGTGGCCGACGAGCCTCAGATTTGCTTCAACTTCGTGTAAAATAAAATAAAAATACATTCATAGCGGTAGCAGGTCAGGATCAGGAAAGACATAGGCAGATCAGATCCGAGTACTTGCCAAAACCAGAAATATCATTGGCAGCGTAGCAGCAGGGACGGCTCCATAATAAAGTGGAAGGGAGTCCAAATCAAGGTCCGGAGGACCCTTCTCCCAAGGTTAGGGAGAGGCTGAAAACCCGGAACGGGCAAAGAAGGATAAGTCAGCTCTGCAGGAGACCGTCTAGCAGAGCAAAGGCTAGAAACTGGCTCTGCAAGACGGCGGGCCAGCAGAGCATGGTCATAACACCTTCCTTTAGTTTTCCTGACTGAAATGGAAAAATGCTTCATTTTTGAAAGAAGCAATGCTTTCAGCATTATTTTCAGCATTTTTCACCATTTAAAGCAATGAAAGTTCAAAAACAGAAAAAAACTCTACTTGTGAACATAGCCTAAGGGGTTGAGGAAGCAGTTTTTCTCTCTACTTAAATTTGCCTTATATGCAAGTCATTGTACAGGAAAGAAGGTTTCCGAACTGAGCACCATAGCATTTTTGTGCTCGCCTATCAATAATAGTGAGGAAGAAGGGGTACAGACCTTTGATATGCAAAGGATAGCTTTTTTTTCTCAAACAGGCCTATGTAGCCTGCATTGAGCTGAACTCAGTGACATCACACACTCCATGTATGAGCGCTTCATTCTATCCATAGACGCTGATGGCCGCGGCTTGTTGATACCGTCGCCACTGCATATTCCTCAAAATTCCGGGAGCCATGCAGCCACATGGGATTACCCTTCACCAGCACTCATGATTGAGGCAAGTATTACAGCATTTTCACTAGCTCATAGCGCTCTTGTATCCCCTTAGCTGGGTCTTGTTCTACATATATATATTTTGAAACTTGTTTTGCAATATATCCTACAGTAAATCCTTTTAGCTAGGCCTCATTCTATCTATACTTTGAAATAGTATTTTGAAGCACTATTTGAAAATCTTATCTGTAGTATGTGAAGTATTTCAAACATCATACTGATATATCATATACCATTACCTTTTAATGGCCTACCTTGCCCTTTCTGTATTACCACAACTCCTCACCACTATTTCCTGAAAGTTTAATCTAGCACCCTGATCTTCTATCAAGTAAGTTTAAGTTTGATTAACCATTACATTGTCCTTGAGGTGCTCAAGTCAAAACACCTGGAGTGCACAACAAACTCTTTTTTAGCTATAGGTTCATTATTCCTATCAGGCCAGAGTCACACTAGCAAGTGCCTCACGTGTAACTTGCGCGAGTCTCGCATCACATCAGCCGGCTTGGCCTGACACTTTCCGAGCAGGAACGCATCAGCTGCATAGAGACACATTCAAATGACTCGCTCCTGTCAGTAGAGTGTACTGCCGTGACGGGTGATGCGATGTGAGATGTGCATGAGATATGTCCAAGGCACTCACAAGTATGACTCTGGCATAACCCTTAAGGGGGCTTTACACGCAATGACATTTCTAACGAGATGTTGTTGGGGGTCACAGAATTCGTGATGCACATCCGGCCTCGTTAACGACGTTGTTACGTGTGGCCCGTACGAGCGACCGCTAATGATCAAAATTACTCACCTGATCATTGACACGTCGTTCTAATCCCAAATATCGTTGCTGTTGAAGGACGCAGGTTGTTCGTCGTTCCTGCGACAGCACACATTGCTACGTGTGACACCACAGGAACGAGGAACAACATCATACCTGCGGCCCCCGGCAATGAGGAATGAAGGAGATGGGTGGGATATTCCGGCCGCTGATCTCCGCCCCTCAGCTTCTCTCGGGTGGCCGCTTAGTAACGCCGAACGAACCTCCCCCTTAAAGGAGAGATTGTTAGGTGGCCACAGCGACGTCGGTGATGAGGTAATTGTGTGTAACACTGTCGTAGTGATATTGTTCGCTACGGTAGCGATCACTCAGTGACGCGCCAGCGATGTGGGCGGGTGCTATTGCTCGCGACATTGCTAGCGATGTCGCAGCATGTAAAGCCCGATTTAGACTCATCTTGTCCTACTTTGTAGGTTGACCACGATACAACCATTAGCAGTGCCCTCTCTGGTAGCACAGTTGAATAAATCATATTGATTAAACAAAACAATCCATAATTTTCAAGAAATAATAGCCTAAAAATGCATCAATATATCTCCATTTTGTGAGTACTTTTTATAGTATCTCGCGGAACATTCCAAAGATGTCTGCGAGTCTAACTGAATTTTTTTAGTTAAACTTAAAATGATTTTATAAATCTGGTATATAGATGGAATATTATGTCATTTAACATTGTGGCAAATTATAGATATTATATGTATTGATTATTTTCTTTTTCACAAAATAGCTTAATAGAACTAAAGTACTAATAATTAGTGATGAGCAAATATTATTCTTTTCTGAGAAAAACTGAAAAAATTGGTCCAAACTCTGATGAAACTTAAATGATAGACTGATGAAAATCTAATTAAAATCACTTATGAAACTTGGCCTATTTTCTTTGTCCGAATGAGGCCTTTTAATTTTAAACTTTTAAGATGCTGAAAAAAATCATATGCTTCTTGAATCCCATTTATCCATCTTAATTTTTATAAAATCCAGGAAAACAATAGGTGTAGGATTAGTATTAAAGTGAATCTGTCAGGTGTAGTCTGCATCCGGAACCACGAGCAGTTCTGAGTATATATTGCTAATACCTGCCTAGCTGTCCCTGCATCTAGTAGCATAGATAAAGGGATCTTTAGGCCAGTGTCAAACTTGCGAGTGCCTCACATGTATCTCGCGCGAGTCTCAGGGTGCATCACCTGTCACGGACTCTCACAGAAGCATCTCAGCTGCATAGAGATGCATGCAACCGACCCGCTCCTGTGAGGAGAGTGTGAGTCCGTGACGGGTGATGCACCCTGAGACTCACGCGAGATACACACGAGGCAATCGTAAGTGGGACTCCAGCCTAAGAAAATGTATTTCTAAAGATCCTTTATGATATGCTAATGAGCGCAGGGACTAGTTGCAAGGACATTAGTTCCTGTGCTCATTCAGCCCTCTTAGCATGTTAGGCCCATTTCACACGTCAGTGATTCTGGTACGTTTGTGCTTTTTTTTCTATGTACCAGAATCACTGACATATGCAGACCCATTATAATCAATGGGTCTGCTCACACATCAGTGATTTTTCACTGAACGTGTCTCTGTGCGGCGTACCCGCGTGCCCGTGATTGCCGCACGGAGACATGTCCATTTTTTTCTGGCATCACTGATGTCCCACGGACCACGCAGTGGTGTGATCCGTGAAACATGTGCCAGAAAAATACGTGCATATAAAATAAAAATCATTTTTACTCACCCGGCTTCAGCCGCGCTCTCGGCAGCCTGTTCTGCCTGCTGCTTCTGAGCTGGCTCATTACTGTCGTGCATATTCATGAATGCACGACACAGCCGACCCGGAAGCAGCTGCTGCAGAGGTCAGCGCTGGCTGGATGCTGTACCGCGGGAGCGTTCAGCACCATGGAGAGCGGGAGCGGGCACAGGTGAGTTAATCTCTATGTGCAATTACGGACCACAGAGAACGGAGCCCGGATTGCACTTAGACAACCCCCGTGTGCCGTGAATCACGGCACATGGAGGGACATATGCGTGTTTTACACGTCAGTGAAGAACGTCTGTGTTTTTCACTGACGTGTAAATGGGCCTTAATGTGAGAGTCTGAAATGTGAATGTGTCAGCAGTGCAGTAGGACCTTGTGAGTTCTGCCTGCCGGCACTGATCAGCAGGGTTATGGATCAGAGACCCTGTAGATGCAAGAATTACCTCAGAGAAAGTGTGCTGAGCCCGGGCTGCCTGAGAGAGAGACAGTTGTGTGACTGCGGGCTACAAAGAGTCTGAAAAGAGAAAGATCAGAGAGACTGTTGGAGACTATTTTTTTTTTCATTATCTTTTCCTCACAAAAGAACCAGGAGCTGTGCTGAAGAAATTGGACCGTGCTGTGTGAGAGAAAGGAGCTCCAATTTCCTGAGGGGAGGGCTGTTTTCGGGACCGAGGAAACTGGTGTTCTGTCTGAAGATTACTACAGCGCTGTGGGCCTGAGACCGTGTTCTGTGTGGAGTAATTGTCTAATATCGACTAAGTCCGGGGTCCCTGAGTGGCAGGACCGGGGTCAAGACATCCTTAGAGCAAGAAGAAAATTTTTGTGTTTCCTTTTTCTTCCTTCTTTGGAATTATATACAGCGGATTCGGACTACAGGTCTCTGTGAAACTTCCCTTGAAGTTAACGGTACCATAGTATTAAGATACCCGGGTATCCCTTTGTTCAGTGTAAAATCAATGTTGGTAAAATTTAAGGCTTTGTTATTAGTGGTGATAATTTATACTCAGTGCACCATCTCAGAGGTTCCCTCAGAGTGCCCCCATTGCATTTACACCTCTTGCCTTTATAGTTAATTGTTTTTCTTTGTTCAGCCTTGTGAGTAGGTAAATTTATTCCCGATTCCTGTGATAATATACATAACCCGGGAACTCTGAGATTGACGCATTGATTCCGGCTAAAAGCTGAGTGTGTTAATTCCACTTTTGTGGTGCTTTGAGGGGTTCTTAAGTCAATCATTATTTATTCTGAATAAGGTTATGTGCCCACGGGAGCAGACACTCCCCATGTTATCCTATGGGACATTGGGAGTGTCTGTGTCCACGCTGCGGAATGTGCGGCTGCAGAATATGCTGCGGATGTCCCGCAGCTGCACATAACTCCATGTCAATTATTTCTGCAGAAATACCTGCGGAAATCCCGGCCCTCCACTATGGAGATAGAGGCCAGGACGTCCGCAGGTAAATCGCATGAATATCCGCAGGTTTACTGCAGCTATTCTGCAGTACTACCGCAGCTAAAAATAGCTGCGGATGCCGGCGAGCAGCTGTGGTAAACCTGCGGCCGTACCTGTGGATATATCCACAGGTACGAGCTCCCGTGGGCACATAGCCTTATACTCTAATTCTCAACCCAGTAAAGGAGCCCTTGTTTATTTCTGCCTCTGTCTCGGTTTCTGACCCACTGGATTCTCTTCGGACCTACGGTCATTACATTAGCACGCTCATAGGGGTGTGTAAACATGCTATTCAATGCCCGTTGCTCAGTGTCATCAACGTCATGCACAAACCTGTGTCCGCTGTCACAGCTTCAGATGCTGGCTTTTGGTTCAGTGCACATCATCAGAAGTCATCACACTTTCAGTAATGCGCAGTATGAAGCCAGGTGTTTGTGTCCCGGCTTAATAGAAGTCTAGTGCACATGACTGGAAGTGCCCAGATTTCTGATCATGTGCACTGACCCTAAAGCTGTCTGAAGCAGTGACAATGGACACAGGTATGTGCGTCATTGCTGATGACACTGGGCAATGCGCATTGCAGGTTAGCACGCTCCTGTGAGTGTGATAACACGCTAAGAGGGCGGAATGAGCGCAGGAACTAACACCCCTGTGACTAGTCCCTGCATTCATTAGCATATCATAGAGGATCTTTAGAAACACTTTTTCTAAAGATCTCTTTATCTATGCTACTAGATACAGGGACGGTTAGGCAGGGATTAGCAATATGCACCGAGAACTGCTCGTGGTTCTGCGTGCATATTGCACCTGACAGGTTCCTTTTAAACAGTGCTATTGAGTATCTAGAATATGGAAAAGTTGTAAAGTCATGTAAATAACTCGTTGACTCATTTGTGAGTGTGATTTTGGGAAAATAATAAGGTTGAAATGTTCCATATATATCTCTACAGTATATTTTCACACAAATCCACAGCATGGACATGAGTCAAACTACTTTTTTTTCTCAATACATTGTGCAGCCCTTTTTTCATAGTTTTCTTTTATGTCATGGTGAGAAGAAATAGAAGATGGAAGTAGAATTTAAAAAAGTGTCACTTGTCAGGTAGCATAATTCTTAGAACCACCTGTCAGCTTCGGTGACATCTTTCATCAGATTCACTCCGGGAAGCAAAAGTATATAGAGGCAGAAGACACTTGCTCAAAGGAAGCTTTTGCATATAACAAAAGCTACATGCACAGCAAAGAAAGAAAAGTGACAGAGGAAACAAGTGATGAAATTAAATGCAAATACAATTGGAAACAATTGACACATAAAGTAGCTCTTCAGTGTCCTCCAAATGGAATGCATGCACCCAGCAGATTAAACTTCAACAAATCTATTGAAAGGTGTGCTTTGTAATATGTAAGTAAATAAGTTCTTGCAGATCTTTTTAAAAATCCTAAGAAATTATTTATTGTCCATTTTTGTAATAATAGTCAAATGTGCATTGTTTATATGAATAGAAAGGGACATCACAAATCATCACATAACAGATACTTACAGGATGTCCTCTTTTTATTTTACTCTACATATTTTATTTTTTACAGTCTTAAGGCGGCATTACACGGTACGATATATCGTGCGATCGCATTAGCGATCACACCCGCCCCCATCATTTGTGCGTCACGGGCAATTCATTGCCCGTGTCGCACAATGTCCTCAACCCCCGTCACACGTACTTACCTGCCTAGCGACGTCACTGTGGGCGGCGAACATCCTCTTCCTGAAGGGGGAGGGACGTTCGGCGTCCCAGCGACGTCACACAGCGGCCGCCCAATAGAAGCAGAGGGGCGGAGATGAGCGGGACGTAACATCCCGCCCACCTTCTTCCTTCCTCATTGCCGGCAGGATGCAAGTAAGCAGTGTTCGTCATTCTTGGGGTGTCACACATAGCAATGTGTGCTGCCTCAGGAACGACAAACAAGCTGCGCACAGAAGGAGGAACGACATTATGAAAATGATTGACGTGTCAACGAGCAACGATAAGGTGAGTATTTTTGCTCGTTAACAGTCGTTCGGAGGTGTCACACGGTACAAAATTTCTAACGATGCCAGATGTGCGTCACAAATTCCGTGACCCCGACGACATATCGTTAGATATATCGTAGCGTGTGATGGGACCTTTATAAAGCAACTCATTTAAGTGTACTTACCTATTAAGGTGTTATTCACCAATTCCATGCTCATATACTGGTTATTTCAATTTCATTACAAGCTGGCTTAAGTTATCAACTAAAGGGGGTGTTACACGCAGCGATATCGCTGATGAAAACACCCGCCCCCGTCGTTTGTGCGTCACAGGCAAATCGCTGCCCGTGGCGCACAATACCGTTAGGACCCGTCACACGGACTTACCTGCCTAGCGACGTCGCTGTTGCCGGTGAACCGCCTCCTTTCTAAGGGGGAAGTTCGTGTGGCGTCACAGGGCGTCACTAAGCGGCTGCTCAATAGAAGTGGAGGGGAGGAGATGAACAGGACGTAACATCCCGCCCACCTCCTTCCTTCCGCATTGCCGGTGGATGCAGGTAAGCTGCAGTTCGTCGTTCCTGAGGTGTCACACGTAGCAATGTGTGCTGCCTCGGGAACAACGAACAACCTGCGAGATCAACAATCAATGATTTTTTGAAAAGGAACGACGTGTCAATGATGGACGATAAGGTGAGTATTTTCCATCGTTAACGGTCGTTCCTTGCTGTCACACTCAATGACGTCACTAACGATGCCGGATATGCGTCACGGAATCCGTGACCCCAGTGAAATATCGTTAGATATGTCGTTACATGTATCGGGGCTTTTAGTGTAATAAGAAGTTACCAGGAGTTCAATTGTGGCATTGCTGTTCCTCCAAATATTGACAGATCATACTTTATTTGTAAAAAAATAAACAAAAAACAGGAAGGAAATGGTACACACAACCTGATTCTTTACAGTAAGAGCAGTGAGACTTTGGAACCCTCTGCACATGATGTGATAAAGATTGCTTCATCATAAAAGTATACGGAAGGCCCTGATTCCTTTTTGAGAAAAAAATAATACAGGTTATTATATGCACTAAATTCTGTGATGGGACATTGATTTTGTTAACTATGGAGTCTATAGAAAAATGATTCATTAACAGATTGCTATTTAGACATCTGTTTTCCTTTCATTTGTGAAGGATCCATGTTTTGCTGACTGGATCAGTTTCAAATAGAAAGATAAATAGTAATCATTCAGTGGATCCAATTTTCATAGGCTCCAATGTTGTAAAAACAGATCCAGCTGAAGTCAGTTATTTAAAATTGGACAAAAAAAGTGCTGTGTGCATACATTTTTGTGAATGTAATGCAGCTGGATCCATTCTAAAGGATGTATTACTGGACATGAGAGCTCAGCCTAAAGCCTGCTTTACACGTTGCAATTAGTTGTACAATCGCATTTGCGATGTGACACGCCCAGGTTGCATACGGGATCTTATGAGATTGCACGTAGGTCGTTCATTTGCTGTCACACGTGCGTTAGTAGTCTATGTTAAATTGATCAATTTTATGTGCGATCCTTTAGATCATGTGTTCTGTGACGTATGCATTGGGCACCTTTTTTTTTTTTTTTATTTTTTTATTTATTGACTTGACAAGCGTGTGTAATGTGTAGGGATGCGTTTTTACTATGTCATCTGCCATTCAGCTCTGCTACATGGCCACTAACAGCAGACACAGACAGCCATGTAGCAGAGCTGAATGGCAGATGACAGCAGACACAGACAGAGCCGCACTGTCAGAATGAACTCGGGTGAACCTCACCCGACTTCATTGTCATGCTGCGGCTCTGTCTGTGTCGCGCCCTGATTAGCGGTCACCAGTGAAGACTCACCGGTGACCGCTAAACTCCTGAGTTTAGCAGCCCTCTCTGATATACTCACCGACCCCCGATCCCCGGCGCTGCACGGCATTCACACTGCTCCGGCGGCTTTTACTGTTTTGAAAAAGCCGTCCGCCCATTAAACAATCTCGTATTCCCTGCTTTCCCCGCCCACCGGCGCCTATGATTGGTTATGTAAAGCCCCACAGGTGTTGTATCGGTGCATACCTTCAGGGACTCCACGTAGCTGGTTCTGGTCACAGGTAGGGAATCTTCGGTTTTGATCGTGACGCCACTCTCAGTATTGCGGTCAGTGGGGACCGCCACTGCAGGTTAGGGGACGCCTGGGGCTGATGGTGGGTGCAGTCGGATGTAGTAGCCTCCTGAGAGTGAGGCAAGCCCCAGGGCCCTGTGTAAGTTTGTAGTACCACAAGTCGCAGAATGACTCACACAGGCAGAACTGTCTTTCAAGGGCTTTACTCACATTTTGATGGCAGGGTGAGTAGCCCGGGCGTAGCTGGGATGAACCAGATGGGAACCAGGTATCCTTCAGGCTGACTTTATGAGGGTGACTACTAACTCGCCTTCCTTAGCCCTTGGTGGTTTGGGGTGACCCCGACTTTGAGTCCCTATGGGGGTCGCCCAGGGAAGATGCTGCAGCCTCTCTCCCCCTTTTGTTTGCCGTTTGCTTGTTCCCCGGACCAGGCCACTCCAGCTTCTTGCCTCCTGTGACCTATGGGCCCTCACTGCGGTTACGTGGCTGCGGCTTTTGTGGTGTTGTGGTGTGGGCTTTGAGAGCCCCACACCGGCAGGTTTAGCAGAAGAAAGCTGGATCTATCTTCGCTTCGGGATCTGCCGCCCGGTTGGGCCTGGTGCTCTCTAGCAGTCTCCTTACTTCCCACTCCGTGCTTTCTCTCTAGCTGAAGCTGGCTTTCAGGTAGCACTCCTAGTTGACCGTTCTCCCCCGTCAGTAGCCACTGCGCGGGCGCTGTTAGACAGCATCAACCCCACAGGTCTGCTCCTCACTGAGCCCTCTGGAGTTCTCCTCTAACTGACTCACTGCCCCTCCTCTCCTGTTCTTGCCTACGCCACCTAGCAACCAGATTCTCTTACCACACCCCTTGAGAGGAGATGGAGGCTTTTGGCCCCCTCCACTATTCCAGTGAAGGTCAAGGCTTTTCCCCCTCCTGGGATCCCCAGGGGTCCTCTCATGGGTACATGTGTGAGACCTGATTACTATGCGCCTGTGTTCCACACCCCGGTCAGCCTTCTGGATTACCTGTATTGTACTGTCCCCAGCATGGGTGCAGTACTCAGTGGTGCCTGACCAGGTCAGGGGCGCCACAGTTACAGTGAGACACGCCCCCACGCTGAGTGACAGGTGTTACACTGCACCCAATCACAGCAGCCGGTGGGCGTGTCTATACTGTGTAGTGAAATAAATAATTAAATAATTTAAAAAAATGGCGTGCGGTCCCCCCCAATTTTAAAACCAGCCAGATAAAGCCATACGGCTGAAGGCTGGTATTCTCAGGATGGGGAGCTCCACGTTATGGGGAGCCCCCCAGCCTAACAATATCAGCCAACAGCCGCCCAGAATTGCCGCATACATTAGATGCCACAGTTCTGGGACTGTACCCGGCTCTTCCCGATTTGCCCTGGTGCGTTGGCAAATCGGGGTAATAAGGAGTTATTGGCAGCCCATAGCTGCCAATAAGTTCTAGATTAATCATGTCAGGCGTCTATGAGACACCTTCCATGATTAATCTGTAAATTACAGTAAATAAACACACACACCCGAAAAAATCCTTTATTAGAAATAAAAAACACAAACATATACCCTGGTTAACCACTTTAATCAGCCCAAAAAAGCCCTCCATGTCCGGCGTAATCCAGGATGCTCCAGTGTCGCTTCCAGTGCAGCTGCATGGAGGTGACCGGAGCAGCAGAATACACCGCCGCTCCTGTCACCTCCACGCAGCTAATGAAGGCAATAGCGTGATCAGCTGAGCTGTCACTGAGGTTACCCGCTGTCACTGGATCCAGCGGTGGCCGCGGGTAACCTCAGTGACAGCTCAGCTGATCGCGCTACTCACCTCAGTTGCTGCGTGGAGGTGAGAGGAGCGGCGGTGAGTAGCGCAATCAGCTGAGCAGTCACTGAGGTTACCCACGGCCACCGCTGGATCCAGTGACAGCGGGTAACCTCAGTGACAGCTCAGCTGATCGCGCGGCTGTCTTCATTAGCTGCGTGGAGGTGACAGGAACGGATGTGCATTCTGCTGCTCCGGTCACCTCCATGCAGCTGCGCTGGAAGCGACGCTGGACCATCCTGGATTACGCCGGACATGGAGGGCTTTTTTGGGCTGATTAAAGTGGTTAACCAGGGTATATGTTTGTGTTTTTTATTTCTAATAAAGGATTTTTTCGGGTGTGTGTGTTTATTTACTGTAATTTACAGATTAATCATGGAAGGTTTCTCATAGATGCCTGACATGATTAATCTAGGACTTATTGGCAGCTATGGGCTGCCAATAACTCCTTATTACCCCGATTTGCCAACGCACCAGGGCAAATCGGGAAGAGCCGGGTACAGTCCCAGAACTGTCGCATCTAATGTATGGGGCAATTCTGGGCGGCTGTTGGCTGATATTGTTAGGCTGGGGGGCTCCCCATAACGTGGAGCTCCCCATCCTGAGAATACCAGCCTTCAGCCGTATGGCTTTATCTGGCTGGTTTTAAAATTGGGGGGGACCGCACGCCGTTTTTTTTAATTATTTAATTATTCATTTCACTACACAGTATAGACACGCCCACCGGCTGCTGTGATTGGGTGCAGTGTAACACCTGTCACTCAGTGTGGGGGCGTGTCTCACTGTAACCAATCATAGGCGCCGGTGGGCGGGGATAGCAGGGAATACGAGATTGTTTAATGGGCGGCCGGCTTTTTCAAAACAGTAAAAGCCGCCGGAGCAGTGTGAATGCCGTGCAGCGCCGGGGATCGGGGATCGGTGAGTATATGAGAGAGGGGGATAGACTGACATGGCCAGAGAGTGAGGGACAGATATAGTGACCGACTGACAGAGATTAGTGAATGACAGACATTGTGAGGCGCTTCAGAATGCAGCTTTTCAGCTGCGCTCTGAAGCGGACCTTTTTTAAGCTGCGGTGCAGAGCGCACACCTGCACACATAGCATCAGACACCAAAATCGTATGAGAGATGTCACACGTTACAATTGACTAGGTTCGTGCAACAAAATGCTCAATTTTAGACAAAGATACGATGTGTTTGTGATCAACGGTTTTGCGTTCAATCCTGATCGCACGTAGATGTCACAAGCAGATACCTCACAAATGATGCCAGATGTGCGTCACTTACAACTTGACCCCAACGACGGATTGTGAGATATATTGAAGCGTGTAAAGCGGGCTTAAGGCCTCGGTTCCACTTATGCATAGTTTCCGATGCGAGAGCTTTGGAAGCAATATACTAATAACCCTCTGCTGCGAGTATCAGCTGAGGGTCATGCGACTGTGATTCGATCTTGTGATCAGATCACAGCTGCAGAAAAGAGGGGGAAGCACTTTCACCCTCTGTTCCGCAGCTTGTCTCTGCGTACATTGCTCTGCAGACGGATGATATCCGAGTGCAGTTCAATGTTTCACACTCATCCATAGATTTGTATAGGTGCATGTGAGCCGAGACTCGCTGCCAAACACATGCTGTGATTCATTTCTCAGGCTGATATGGCATGAGAAATCAATTGCATGTGGACACTGCCCCATAGTTTAACACTGATGTGAGTGCAATTCGATGTTTTATCGGATTGCACTCACCTGTGCAAAAGGCAAGTGGAACCAAGGCCTAACACCTGTAATTCTGTGTGACAGGAACTGCTCTTCACCACTCCCCTTCCCCTCAGGATGTTACATCACACATTAGGAAGGGGGGTGCTCCTGCTATAAGTAACAGCCAGTCTCCTGGTAATAACTGCTTTTCTGCAGATTACAAGGGGCGTGTCCATTTTCTCTGTTCTCAGCAGCTATTATAAGGTGACTGGCTGTTACTACCAGCAGGGAGTCCCCCCAATGCGTGATGTAATGTTCCAGAGGGGAGGGGGAGCAGCAAGAGCAGCTTTCTGTCACTCTGAGATACATATATAAGGGTTGTCTCACACTGGTGCATAAAACGGAGGAGTGCAATGTGAGAAAAAACGTCATTGCACTCGGAACAATACTCGCCAATAACGCAGAGCAGATCTGCAATTTTTTCCTCAGCTCAAAATGGACTGAAGAAAAAATTGCAGCATTCTGAAATTTCCCTCATCTATCAGACATGACTAGTCAATGCAAGTTTATGATAACATCACAGATAAGTACACAATTTTTTTAGAGGGAAATCCAACACAAGAGGATTATTTATTAGATTGTAAAAATTGTACGCAAGACAATTTGTATACCACACACATGGCCATGAGTATCTACAGTATGTGATGTCCATTTTTAATGGACACAATATCATTCTGTAGCACAGAACACTGTAAATGGTCCTGTGAATGACTGTAGAATATTAAGTGCTAGGAAAAATATGGATGGCACATGGATGCTAGGTAAGAAATAAAATCACACACTCACATAGCACTCGCATGATATATGGAATATAGTTATAGTTTATTACTACAGGAACAGTACAATAATTCCTTTTTATCTCCCCTCAGTACCCTTAAGTCTTTGTAGAATTTTGAGTAAGAACAGATGAGGAATATGGGTTCTATAGTATATTTACCCGATGCCCTTCTTCAGGACAAAATATCTATGTGATTTTTCATCCTGAAGAAGGAAAAATTGCTCTCAGAAACGTATCGACACCACCAACCTCCATCGCCACATCCAGACGGTCAGGGTCGGTGATATACAGGCTCAAGAACTTCGAGACACTGGATCTTCCATCACCCTGGTCAGCCCAGATATCGTTCCCACAGAACATCATTTACCTGGCTGCCAAGTGACCATCTCTCTTGCTGGGGGCCAACGCTCGAACATCCCTCTGGCACGAGTGCAGTTGGACTGGGGAACTGACCAAGGAGAGGTTGAAGTGGGGCTCATGGACGGTCTCCCACCCCTGTTATTTCGGGAAATGACCTAGGACAAGGACTATCCAGCCATTTTTTCACCGCCATCACCCGCAGCGAAGCCAAACACCATCCTGGTGCAGGAGAACCCTCCTCCTCTTCAATCTTCAGCCTCCTCCTCAGAGCTAACGAATTTGAGTGCCTCAGACCCAACTGTGGCCATTGACTGGGGGGGAGATAGATTGTAAGGAATTCAGGGAAGCCCAGCTGACAGACCCCACCCTAGAGCTTATCCGTAGTGTGGCTGCCCAACCTGGGGGAGGAAATCAGGGGGAGCTATATAGATGGGAAAAGGGCCTCCTATATTGGGAAAAGCTTGCATCCTGCCCAGAAAAACCCTGGACCCGTGTACATCAGCTTGTGGTACCCCAGCAATACCGACCCCAACTATTGCGTTTAGCTCATGATGTTCCTGCGGCTGGGCACATGGGGTCCAAAAAGACCAGGGCCTACCTGTTGCGCAGTTTTTTCTGGCCAAAGGTCACTCAAGAATTGCAAAAATACAGAGCTTCTTGCCCAGTGTGTCAACGTATGGGGGGAGCCCTATGTCGTGCCCCACTCCAACCCCTGCTCTTGATAGGAGAACCATTCCAGAAAGTTGCCATTGATGTAGTAGGCCCCTTAGCCATCCCCAGCTGCAGTGGAAAAAAGATTCATCCTCACCCTGGTAGACTTTGCCACGCACTACCCAGAAGCCGTTGCTTTATCCTCCATAGATGCAGAGCACGTGGCTCAAGCTCTACTGGACATCTTTAGCCGGGTAGGGTTCCCACAGGAAGTATTGACTGACCAGGGGGCACAGTTCCAGAGTGAACTGATTCAGACCCTGTAGGAAAAACATGGAGTCCGCCCCATGCGCACCACCCCCTACCATCCTGAAACAAATGGATTGTGTGAGCGCTTCAACGGAACGCTCAAGCAGCTCATTAGCCATTATGTGGAGTCCGAGGGGGGGGACTGGGAGAAAAACCTGCAGCAGCTCCTTTTTGCTTACTGGGAGGTGCCGCAGGACTCCACTGGGTTCTCCCCCTTCGAATTGCTGTACGGCCGAAAGGTAAGAGTGCCCCTAGATCTGGTATGAGAGAGTTGGGAGTGCACCTTCCCCACAGAAGAGGTTCCTGTACTGGACTATGTTCAAAAGTTTAGGGAAAGGATGAGGCACCTCATGGTGTTAACCCACGGGAATTTAGAAGTGGCTCAGGAAAGGCAAAAACGATATTACAACCGCACTGCCCGACCCTGAGAATTTGCCTGTGGACAGAAGGTCCTAGTACTAGTACCAGTATGGAAAAACAAGCTGCAAGCCATGTGGGCAGGTCTGTTCACCATTACCAAGAAATGTGGCAATACTGACTACACCGTGGCCCAGGATCGAGCAAGTGTTCCTTAGTGTACCTACCACATAAACAGGCTAAAAGCTTATGAGGAACAAGAGGTCACGAATTTAGCAGTTTGTTGTCCAGAGTTAGATGACCCAGAGTTGGACCAAGTCCCAGACCTATTAGTGGACTCCAAAAGGGAAATGGGGATAAAAGATGTATCACTGGGGGAACAGCTTTGTCCTTCACAGAAGCCACAGATATCAGACCTACTCAGAACATATGAAACCCTGTTCACGAATCAGCCTGGTAAAACCCCCGTGGTCCAGCATCATGTCAATACAAAGGTAGCCACCCTACTAAGACATCCCACCTACCGGGTGACCCCTCCTGTGTTGGCAATGATGAAGGCCGAGGTGGATGACATGTTAAATATGGGGGTCATAGTTCCCTCCCATAGCCCATGGGCTGCCAGTGTTGTGTTGGTGCCAAAAAAGGACAAGAGTACTTGTTTCTGTGTGGACTATAGACGGCTCAATGAGGTCACGATTACAGATGCCTACCCCATGCCCCGGGTGGATGAACTACTAGATAGGTTAAGGGGATCTCGGTTTATATCTACCCTCGATTTGAGCAAGGGATACTGGCAGATCCCACTCACAAAAGAGGCTTAAGAGAAATCGGCCTTCATAACCCCTTTTGGCCTATTTGAGTTTACCAGCATGCCTTTTGGGATGAAAAATGCCCCGGCTACCTTCCAGAGTATGGTAGACCATTTACTAGAGGGATGTCAGGGCTATGTCCAGGTCTATTTGGCTGACATCGCTATCTTCAGCAACACTTGGGAAGAGTATCTTCAGCCCATGTCCCAGGTGCTGCAGAGAGTAACCAATGCTCAGCTCACCATCCAACCTGACAAATGCCAAATGGGGATGGTTGAAGTGCTATACCTGGGGCATCGAGTGGGAAGTTGGGTGCATTTGTCCCGAACCTGCAAAAGTAGAAGCCATTACCCAGTGGCCACTCCCGGTCAACCAAAAACAGGTCCGCGCGTTCCTAGGAACCGCAAACTATTATCGAAAGTTTATCTTCAATTACAGTACCGTAGCAAAACCGCTCACTGATCTCACAACGAAACGATATGCCCATAACCTTATCTGGACCCAAGAATGTAAAACTGCGTTCCTCCAATTGAAAGACCAACTGGCTCAGTCCTGACTGCTCCTGACTTCCGTCGCAGGTTCATCGTCCAAACAGACGCATCGGACACAGGACTAGGAGCTGTACTTAGCCAAGTGGGGGACAACGGTGAGGAGCATCTGATAGTTTACCTCTCTTGGAAACTGTTGGACCAAGAAAAGGCTTATGCCACCATAGAAAAAGAATGCCTGGCCATAGTCTGGGCCCTAAAAAAATTGCAGGCCTACCTCTATGGAAATGAGTTTACAGTTCTCACTAACCACAATCCATTGAGTTGGCTAAATCGTACTGCCGTGGACAATGGACGCTTGATCAGGTGGAGTCTGGCATTACAATCCTACAATTTTTCCATCTCCCATAAACAAGGCAAGAACCATGGAAATGCGGATGGGCTTTCTCGACAGGTGGAGAAGGATGATTAGAAGCCTATCATGTCTGGCTAATATTAAGAAGGGGAGGAATGTGACGACATGGACACTCACTGCCTAGCATGGATTAACTTTCTTAAAATTAAGCCAGACATGAAGACAGTTTGTTTATAGATTCAGGATAATCCCTCATTGTTCTACAAGACTCTTGTTGACTCATTTAATTGCCTTGGCTAATGAAGGCCAGACACCCAGATAAATCAATTATGCAAAATTCCCATTGTATTACTAAGTGAATTGCTAGATGTTATGTAACTTACCTGTCTCACCTTTGTCTCTGGATATTTGAATATGGCTTGAAATCTAGCCAATAAGAGCCCAGTCTTTTCCACCAATCGTGAAGACCCTAATGGTCTGAATGGAGAGCTCAGGGGTATAAGAAGGAGGACTGTCCATTGCCCAGGGAGACTCTTGCTACATGCTACCAATCTAGGACCTGCGGATCCGATTGGCAAGCCATAACCAAACTTGCATTATAATACTTTATGGACTTCAGCATCGAATGCAAGGATTCAGCTTTGATATCAAGGACTACATAAGGAAGGAATCCAGCTTGGGACAGTCATCTGACTACAGACTTTGCGGACCTCAGCCAGCTTCCTAAATCTGGCGTTAATTTCATTCTCGGTGGGTGCACGCCGAAAGCAGGGTGCTGCTGGATTGGAGTAAGTCGCCCTGGAAGCTCTGAGGCATGGACATTCTAAATCCCTGGTGAGCCAGCGGAAGGGTGAGACTCTGTTGCCTGTTACATTTGTGTGTTTTGCTGGTTATGTGCTATGTGCCGTTAATTGTTTAGGCATCCAATAAAGTCTTAACATTGTGATTCCCTCACCCTGTGTTGTCTGAGTAGTGTTCCGCCCACGATTAAGGAGGTTGGGCATTCAGTTGTGATGAGCCCTGGGCCATGCTGTCTTTCTAAAGGCGGCCGGGCCAGCGGACAAGAGCACCCACTGACCCCATTGTCTCCACAGTAATGCTGCATATTATTTTAAGGTTGTGGATTTAGGCTTGTCTGAGAAATTGGAGGTTTTTCCTTTTCAAAAATATGCTAGGACGATATCTTTATTTTGTACTTGCCACCTATGATCCCTTAAATGTCTCTTTTTTTTCCATCCAACTGCCCTTAACAATAAACCATAAATGTATTTTTGTATTTGTGTAATTTTTACAGGATCTTGCAATAGTCAATAATATAGGTTTGGTTTTAAAGGTTTCTTTCTTTGGAATTGTCAAGTTTTCTACCATATAACTAAATAAATGTGCTCATTTCCCATTAATCACAGATGCCTGTTATGTTGCCCAGTATATTATTCTCTGAAATGAAATAGAGTTACCAGTTCTTAGAAATAAAAAGAAAGAAACTGCTGGAGTAATTATATAGCAGAAAGGAGGTGAGGTTCTAACTATTTGCTACACATGCTATGTTACACAAAGTAAATAAGCAAATACTTGTTCAACATCAGAATATAATAATTCAATATCCAAAGGATCATCTAGAAAAACAGACACTTGCTATTGAGATCAGGGAACACAATGTAACGCTTTTAACAAAAAAGCAGGAAAAAAAAAATCAAATAAGCAGTGGAATAGAATTATAGGCACAAAAATGAGAAGAAAAGAAAATGAAAAAGCCTTCAAATCCCCCAAGGACAACATCTGCAAGGAGTTTTTATGTTCTTCCCATGTTTGTGTGGATTTTTTCTGGATTTTCATAGTTCAAAAGAACCCGTGCACCGACCCAGGACCCAGAGTTCTTATGTAACTGAGTACTGATCCAGATTCGGCCACCCAGGTAATTTAAAAAAAAATAAAGGAAAAATAAAGAGAACAAAAAAGGGAAAAGTAGGAGAGATATACTTATCAGTAGAAAATCTCTTATGCTCGGGCACACATATGAAGTAGAAAGCAAAAATAATTCAATACTGTAGGTTTCTTTAGCTGCTATTTTTTGGTGCAAAATACAGGACACATTCCTGATTTTTCCGCCCTAACCTTGAGCCTTTAGGGGGCTATACACGCTACAATATCGCTAGCGATATCGCTAGCGAGCGTACCCGCCCTCCGTCATTTGTGCGTCACTGGCAAATCGTTGCCCGTGGTGGACAAACTCGCTGCTACCTGTCACACATACTTACCTTCCAACAACGTCGCTGTGGCCGGCAAACAGCCTCCTTTCTAAGGGGATGGTTTGTGCGGCATCACAGCGACGTCACACGGCAGGCATCCAATTGAAGCAGAGGGGTGGAGAGCAGCCACAGGAAAGACACACCCACCTCGTTGCTGGAGGACGCATGTACGGTGTTGTTCGTCGTTCCTGGTTTGTCACAAGTAGCGATGTGTGCTGCCCCAGGAACGACAAACAACCTGCTTCCAGAACAAGGAACGATATTTGGGAAATGGACGACGTGTCTACGATCAATGATTTGGTGAGTATTTTACATCGTTAGCAGTCACTCATATGTGTTACATGCAACAGCGTTGCTAACAAGGCCGGATGTGCGTCACGAATTCCGTGACCCCAATGACATCTCGTTAGCGATGTCGTTGAGTGTAAAGCCCCTTTTTGTCAAAGAAATGGATCTGTGAGATACAATAAGTGATGAAAACAAAGATATTTACAATGGATACATACAACAGAAAATATTGTATAGTATATCGTAATGTAACAAGTATATCGTAATAGGCGACAATGATGTAGACAGAGAATTATAGATATTCGCAGAGAATAACCTTTTTGACAGTAGAGATTTACCCGCACCTGTTAGGCCCTTAAATCTCACTGTCAAAATGTGATTTAAACGCCCGCAGCGGGGCAAGCGCTTTTACCCGCCGCCATCAGATGCCCCATTGTCATGGGGCCTCTGATGGTGATGGAAAGGTGTATTCCTCGCTGCGAACATTTAATTCACATTTTGACAGTGAGATTTAAGGGGTTAACAGAGCTGATGGTTGTCATGGTAGCGACGGCTCATGTGATGACTCCTGTCGCTATCATGATGTAGTTCATGTTACAGCCGAAAGAGCAGGATATGTAACAGTAAAGCAGCATTTCTCCTGATCAGAGTGATGCTGCTCTGATCAACAGAAATGAATCAGCGATCACACTGCTGATCCTTATAGCCCCTTAGGGGGACGAGTAAAGTAATAAAAAGTAAAACAAAAGTTTTACATTTATTTTTTAAAAATAGAAAAACCTAAAATTTCAAATCACCCCCCATTCGCCCCATTGAAAATTAAAGGGTTAAAAAAAAAAAAATTATACATATATTTGGCATCGCCGCGTTCAGAAATTCCCGATCTATAAAAATCTAAAATCAATTAATCTGATCGGTAAATGGCATAGTGGCAAAAAAAATTCCAAGTGCTAAAATGACGTTTTTTGGTCATCACAAATTTTGCACAAAATGCAATGACAGGCGATTAAATGTAGTATCCATGCAAAAAAGTACCATTAAAAACATCAGCTTGAGAAGCAAAAAATAAGCCATGAATGAGCCCCATATCCCAAAAAATGAGAACGCTACGGGTTGCAGAAAATGTAGCAAAAAGTGCACCACTGTTTATGGTATAAGTAAAGCTATACATGTTTGGTGTCTATGAACTTGCACCAACCTGTGGCATCACATAGATACATTAGTTTTACCATATGGTGAACACGGTGAATAAAATACCCCAAAAACAATCATGCAATTGCACTTTTTTGCAATTTTGTTTTGCAAGCTGTTTTTTTTTAAATAAATAAATAAGTTTTGCGGTCCCGCCAATTTTAATATCCAGCCATGATAAAGCCTGACAGCTGGGAACTGGTATTCTCAGGCTGGGGAGACCCCTGGCTATTGGGCCCCCCAGCCTATAAATAGCAGCCTGCAGCTGCCCAAGATTGCTGCATGCTTTGGATGTGGCAATCTCAGCACTTTACCCGGCTCTTCCCGTTTGCCTTGGTGCAGTGTCAGTTGGGGTAATAAGAAGTTAATCCCCTTCAGATCTGACATAATCCACACAAGGTCCCATGATGATTGCAGCTGTGCTACATTACTGAAGACACAGTGCGGGATCACGGTAAATGACCGCTCGCTATGGACTGCAGGCAGAGACTGAGCAGCGATCAGCAGTGACGTCATTCAGGTAAGTTGAAGGCACAGCTGGAGGTTCCCAAGGACCTCCACCTGTGACCTCAAATAACCTGCCCTCAGGGGACCTCAATGCACTCAATGACTCCACCTCAGGTGAAATCACTCAGTTTAATTAAGTCACCTGAGGTCAAGTAACCTGCAGTCACAGGTGGAATTTACCTGAGTGACATCATTGATGATCGCTGTGGCTCAGTCTCTGCGTGAAGTCTACAGCGTGCGATCATGTACCATGATTGAGCACTGTGCACTGTTCAGTAATATAGCACAGCTAGAATCGTCGTGGAAAATTGTGTTTTTTTATGTCGGACCTGAAGGGGTGTTTTGGGGGTTAATAAAGTGGTGAAAGAGGGTATTATTTTGTCTTTTATTTAAAAACAAATTTTTTTTGGTGTTTGCATTATTTCTTTTCACTTACAGATTAGTAATGGGCGGGTCTCATAGACACTCTCATTACTAATATAGGGCTTAGTGGCAGCTGTGGCTATTAACCCCTTATTACCCTTATTGCCACTGCACCAGGAAAATCGAGAAGAGCCAGGTAAAGTGCTGGGATTGTTGCATTTAATGGATGTGGTAATCTTAGGCATCTGCAGGCTGCTATTTTTAGTCTGAGAAGGGCCCAATAACCATGGGTCTCCTCAGCCTGAGAATAACAGCAACCAGCTATTGGACTTTATCATGGCTGAGTTTCAAAATTTTTGGGGGGACCACATGCTAGTTTTTTAAATTATATATTTATATGTTTTAAAAAAAAAAGCTGCATGCAGTTCCTTTTATATTGATACGCTGCCAAGATATGCGCACGGCTGGAGGCTGTAGCCTGTAGCCGTATGCTTTATCTGGCTACAGGAGGCTTGCTTTATTATTTTTTTCATTATTTTTCCTTTATTTTTTCTTAATATTATCCTGGTGCTGGATCCGGATCAATACTCAGAATTTGCTGAGAATTCTGTGCCCAGCACACGGGTGCCTTTGAACCCATGAGGGGTCCGGACTTTTACAGTCTGGATCTGCCCATCACTAGTCACACCTCAATACTAATCTATGAGAGTCTCATTCAGACCTTGTTCTTTATCTCATAGACTTGTATTGAGCACTTGTGAAATAACATTTGAATTCTGGCCAATCACAAGCTATTTTCAAAAGATGGTGCAGCGGGACTGGGGCGGCATCGCTCCAACTGTGAAATTTAAAAAAAAATGCTGAAGTGGTGCTTTAAGAGTGAATGAACATCAGATATTTAGGATTAGAAACCAAAAGATAAAGATCTGAATGAAATAGGAACAAAAAATAGAGGGTGTTAGCAATGAATACGAGAACTGGAAGACGGTTCTATGAGAAAAAATAAATGGTGTCAGGGCTACGGCAGTTAATAATAGAGGAAGGTAAACTGGAAAATGTTAATGCAGTGATGCTGAAAAAAAAATGACTGCAAAGAGAAATTTCCTAGATATGTCATTTTAATACATTCAATTAGGACTGATTGAAAGGTGTTGATTTAATCTATACTTATTATATTATGAGATCTTGAACAAATTGATGTTGCTATGACCAATACTGTAGTATTTGCCGTATAAAAAGTAAGCTTTTTTAAAGCATTTCAATGATCTCATGGCTTAGTATATTTAAATTAGGCGATATATAATAAATGCTATTGTTACAATTTGTAGTTACCTGTTTCACACAACATGCATTCTGGGCCTTAACGGCAGTTAGAAATGTAGCAAGATTGAGATATATATATATATGTTTTTAGACTGCACATAGACGTCTGGGTAATCCAGTTCCTACTCTACAGTGATGTTCTCACAGTCCCCAGTTTATTAACATCTATGCCTTTTCTATTGCTCTATACACAGGCTAAAGATAGTATATGTACTATTCTGTAACGTAGACAGGGCTTCCTCCTAAATGTGCAATAGTCACGAGATCACTGCATATAGAGAGGGAATAGGAGCTTATCGTTCATTGGATACTCAGATAGCTCTGCTATGCAGCCAGCAGATTGTTTTTCCCCTGTAACTGGAACTAATTTACCCCGCTCAGTTACAAGGGAAATAGGATAAAAATAATCATATTTAAATATTCAAATGTCCCTCCCCCATAAAAGGTCTTTTACGAGGAGCTGCTGCTAAGTCTTTGGCTTTGTGATTTTTTTTTTGTTTCTATGGTATTGAATGTTTTATCACATGAAAGCCTTATGTGTCTAATATATGTTTTCAAATTTTTTGTTTGTAGCTTATCGTGTTCTACACATGCGGGAAAACAAAATGGCGGAGTCTAATGCGATATTCACTGCAACTGAGATCAGAGGAGTGATAAAATTCTTGTTTCTGCAAGGAACGTCCGTGAAGGATTTTCATGGTGATGTCGCAGACATTGTGGGATCAATTCTCTTCATATTCCACAGTTAAGAACTGAGTTGCCAAGTTTAAAACGGGCCACTTCAGCACCATTGATGAGGAACGTCCTGGACGACTGAGAATGATTGTTGTTCCGGAGATCGTCGGTGCTGTGCACAACCTCATACTAGAGAATCGATGAATTTCAACTAAAGCTATAGCAGACATCATGGGGATTTCCCATGAATGTGTTTGTGTCATTATCCATAAACATTTGGACATGAGGAAGCGATCTACAAAGTTGGTCTCCAAATGTTTGACAAGAGATCAGAGAAGCATGCGAGTGTAAACATCCCGGTCTATTTGTCAGCTTTTCTGGACTGATAACAACTTTCTTGATCAACTGGTCACTAAGGTTGAGACCTGGATTTATTTCTATGACCCTAAAAACAAGGAGCAGTCAAAAGAGCGGAGGCACAGTGGTTCTCTTCATCCAAAGATATTCAGAGTGCAAAAATCAGCCACTAAGGTGATGGTAAATAACCTATATAAGGCCTCTCATAGTTCTGAAATAGATTCCAATACAATAATAGCAACCTATAAAGAATCCAGGAATCGTACTTTATATTTATCAAATCAAATTTTATTTATACAAAGTGCTCGTGCAAAATTCATATAAAAATTTCATCATATATAGGATAACATTTTTGGAATATAGGGAGGGATGTCAAGCCGCACTTATAAGGAGTGGCACAATATTACAGTAGCTGCATCTGCCCGTATCTTAACGGCCAGTATAAATGGATAAATCATATATTGACAGGAATGGACCAAAGGGGATATAGTCTACAATTGCATAGTATAAAATACCAGTGTTGTAAATTTTATACTATTGTGAAAATACGAACATCCTATGTAAAGTATGGGTATATTACCAGACGTTATGTAGACTGATTAGAGGACACTATAATTAGCATGTCATAGTAGTTTAAAGTAGCAGGCATGTGACCATAGCGTTGCCTCCATCTATCTGCTTAGCCCCATAGTTCAGTCCACATACCTGTTGTCATTTTGTACCCAATATGCGTCCACAGCAGCACCGTAGCTTGCACCTACTCCAACCTCGACGCGCGTTTCACCGCACTGCCGGTTTCATCAGGAGGTATGTGCAGTCTATAGCATATACCCTTTATAAAGGGTCCATGATTGAGTTCAGGTGCACGTCTCCGGTCGGGTGTATGGACGCATACGCCTGTGTGATGCGCATCCTGGGCGCCAGTCGCCTATCGAGCACGTCACGCGCCACGTGACCGCAACTCTGCAGTCAGCGGCCACGTGACACGGAGCGGGCATGGAGACCGGATGTGTATTCCGGTCTCCATGCCAACCCACTCTGTCGGCGAGTCACGCGCAGGAACTGCACAGCGCACACAGACACTGCGTCCCCCAGCGTCAGGCGGCAGCCAAACTCAATCATGTAAGAAAATTATATTAATTAGTTTTAAAACTCAAACTTGAGCATATATCTGAAAACATTCACATATAAATACATGAATAATCATAATGTGTTACCAGCATACAATTATATAATAACACTGACATAGTGTCTCCCATATCTTATTGTATATATGCAAGCATACACATTGTACTTAGTGTTGAATCACTACGTCCATCTGCAGTCCAAGTATTTTCCAGCTTTTCAATGTTCAGTTCTATTCATCCATATGGCTAACATTATAGCATTGGACTTTTTTATCATCAAAGAGAGAGAGGGTCCATAGAATTCAACAGAGTGGATGTTTTCTGTAGCGTGTGATATTGCTATATGCTAGAGACAGAGGCATAGAAAAAGAACAGGAAATTATATTAAAAACTTATATAATGAAATAAGGTGTGTTAAAATTCGCGCTACACATGCAAAAAGGACCTGAAGCTCAAGGATTCGTTTAGCCCTCTTGGGGCCATGGTGTCAAGTACTACAATCCATTTTGTTTCTTTTTTTAAAAGTTCATTTTTGTAGTTTCCCCCTCTGGCTCCCAGGCTGACATGATCGATACCTTTTACTTTGAGGCTAGTGGGGTTGCACTTATGGTAAAGGAAAAAGTGTTTTGGTATTGTTTTTAGCTCACTGATATCTTTACATCCCTTAGCGTTGATGATATCGCGGATGTGCTCCAGAGTTCTCACTCTTAGCTGTCTGGTGGTCATACCAATATATATCATGTTGCATGAGCAGCTAGCATGATATATCACCATTTCAGTCTTACACGTGATATTGAATGTAATGGAGTAGTTTTTTGTTCCCCCACTGTTCTCAAATGTTGTACATCTCTGCACATATTTACATGCGGAACAAGTCCCGCATTTGTAACAGCCCCATTTGGGTCCTTTTTGACTGAATGGATTATTATTCAAAGGGACATAGTGGCTACGGGTTAGTAGATCTTTGAGATTTTTGGATCTGCGCCAAGTCATTGATGGATATGGAGTCAGATGTCTGGCTAGAGCTTTGTCTGCCAGCAATATCTGCCAATGTCTCTGAAAAATGGTTTTAATTTCATACCATCTATTGTTAAATGCTGTGATAAATCTCACAGGTTGTAGGTCTCTACTATTATTTCTGTTTTTGGTTGTTAAAAGAGACTCACGATTACTTTTGGCTGCTCTAATGTATCCTGATCTTATATTTTTTGGTTTATAGCCTCTCTCAGCTAGGTTGTCACTCAGGAGTCTAGCTTGATTTTCAAACTTTCCCGCACTGGAGCAGATTCTCCGCATACGCAGAAATTGCCCTGTTGGTACTGCTTTAATGGTCTGGGGGTGGTGGGAAGAGGACGCATGCAAAAGTGTATTTGTAGCCGTAGATTTTTTAAACACATCCGTGCTCAAATGACCGTCTTCATTTCTCATGATCAGAACGTCCAGGAACTCCACCTTCCAATAGTCATATTTTGATGTTAATTTAATATTTAGATCATTTTTATTCAAATTTTGCAGGAATGTCTCCAGGGATGCCTCAGACCCCTGCCATACAAATAGGACATCATCGATGTACCTGTACCATGAGACCACTGCTTCAAACCCCTCTACGGACTGGACAACATCCCTCTCCCACAACCCCAGGAAGAGGTTGGCATATGAGGGCGCACAAGTCGCCCCCATTGCCACTCCCTGGAGCTGTAGGTAATAGCGGTCCTTAAAAACGAAGTAGTTATGAGTTAGAACAAAGTCCAATAACTCCATAACGAATTGAATTAGTTCTCTGTCCATATTAGTCATCCGCAGAACTCGTGAGTCTCTTTTAACAACCAAAAACAGAAATAATAGTAGAGACCTACAACCTGTGAGATTTATCACAGCATTTAACAATAGATGGTATGAAATTAAAACCATTTTTCAGAGACATTGGCAGATATTGCTGGCAGACAAAGATCTAGCCAGACATCTGACTCCATATCCATCAATGACTTGGCGCAGATCCAAAAATCTCAAAGATCTACTAACCCGTAGCCACTATGTCCCTTTGAATAATAATCCATTCAGTCAAAAAGGACCCAAATGGGGCTGTTACAAATGCGGGACTTGTTCCGCATGTAAATATGTGCAGAGATGTACAACATTTGAGAACAGTGGGGGAACAAAAAACTACTCCATTACATTCAATATCACGTGTAAGACTGAAATGGTGATATATCATGCTAGCTGCTCATGCAACATGATATATATTGGTATGACCACCAGACAGCTAAGAGTGAGAACTCTGGAGCACATCCGCGATATCATCAACGCTAAGGGATGTAAAGATATCAGTGAGCTAAAAACAATACCAAAACACTTTTTCCTTTACCATAAGTGCAACCCCACTAGCCTCAAAGTAAAAGGTATCGATCATGTCAGCCTGGGAGCCAGAGGGGGAAACTACAAAAATGAACTTTTAAAAAAAGAAACAAAATGGATTGTAGTACTTGACACCATGGCCCCAAGAGGGCTAAACGAATCCTTGAGCTTCAGGTCCTTTTTGCATGTGTAGCGCGAATTTTAACACACCTTATTTCATTATATAAGTTTTTAATATAATTTCCTGTTCTTTTTCTATGCCTCTGTCTCTAGCATATAGCAATATCACACGCTACAGAAAACATCCACTCTGTTGAATTCTATGGACCCTCTCTCTCTTTGATGATAAAAAAGTCCAATGCTATAATGTTAGCCATATGGATGAATAGAACTGAACATTGAAAAGCTGGAAAATACTTGGACTGCAGATGGACGTAGTGATTCAACACTAAGTACAATGTGTATGCTTGCATATATACAATAAGATATGGGAGACACTATGTCAGTGTTATTATATAATTGTATGCTGGTAACACATTATGATTATTCATGTATTTATATGTGAATGTTTTCAGATATATGCTCAAGTTTGAGTTTTAAAACTAATTAATATAATTTTCTTACATGATTGAGTTTGGCTGCCGCCTGACGCTGGGGGACGCAGTGTCTGTGTGCGCTGTGCAGTTCCTGCGCGTGACTCGCCGACAGAGTGGGTTGGCATGGAGACCGGAATACACATCCGGTCTCCATGCCCGCTCCGTGTCACGTGGCCGCTGACTGCAGAGTTGCGGTCACGTGGCGCGTGACGTGCTCGATAGGCGACTGGCGCCCAGGATGCGCATCACACAGGCGTATGCGTCCATACACCCGACCGGAGACGTGCACCTGAACTCAATCATGGACCCTTTATAAAGGGTATATGCTATAGACTGCACATACCTCCTGATGAAACCGGCAGTGCGGTGAAACGCGCGTCGAGGTTGGAGTAGGTGCAAGCTACGGTGCTGCTGTGGACGCATATTGGGTACAAAATGACAACAGGTATGTGGACTGAACTATGGGGCTAAGCAGATAGATGGAGGCAACGCTATGGTCACATGCCTGCTACTTTAAACTACTATGACATGCTAATTATAGTGTCCTCTAATCAGTCTACATAACGTCTGGTAATATACCCATACTTTACATAGGATGTTCGTATTTTCACAATAGTATAAAATTTACAACACTGGTATTTTATACTATGCAATTGTAGACTATATCCCCTTTGGTCCATTCCTGTCAATATATGATTTATCCATTTATACTGGCCGTTAAGATACGGGCAGATGCAGCTACTGTAATATTGTGCCACTCCTTATAAGTGCGGCTTGACATCCCTCCCTATATTCCAAAAATGTTATCCTATATATGATGAAATTTTTATATGAATTTTGCACGAGCACTTTGTATAAATAAAATTTGATTTGATAAATATAAAGTACGATTCCTGGATTCTTTATAGGTTGCCACTAAGGTGATGGTGTTTGTGTTCTGGGAAAAGAAAGGTGTGCTGTTAGTGGACTACCTTCAAAAGGGTTCCACCATCAATGCAAGGTATTACATTAAACTTTTGGACCAATTGAAGGCAGCTCTGAAGGCCAAAAGACGCTGCAAGCTGTCCAAAGAAATCTTGTTCCTGCAAGACAATGCCTCCACTCACACTGCACAAGCGACCATGGCAAAACTAGCAGAGCTGGGCTTCCAACAGGTTGACCACCCACCTTATTCACCAGATTTAGCTCCCTTCGACTATCATCTTCTGTTTCCAAACCTGAAGAAATACCTCAAGGGTACCAAATGTCACACCATTTCTGATACCATGACTGCTATGGATGCCTGGTTTAATGCACAACCAAAATTCTTCTTTTTGCTAGGCTTACAGAACTTGGAATACCAATGTAAGAAGTGTGTTGACATCAGTGGAGAGTATGTAGAATAAATGTAAAGTTTTATCATCCTGTCTCGTTTCTTTCTGGGTAAAGCCAAAGATTTATCAGCAGCCCCTCATATAACCTTAAAGGGGGCACAATGTGTAACAATAAATGGAAATAAAAAATAAAAAAAGGTGAATTCAAAATAGTAGGTAAAGAAAAAGCTTGAAAAATCAAGGAAATAAACATAGGGGGAAAAAAAGAGGGATCAAGCTCTGCTGATCATTGAGCTTGCACTCTACATGAGAGAGAGAGAGAGGACCCCGCTGATCATAGGAGTTTACACTCTACAGGAGAGAGAGGATTCTGCTGATCATAAAAGCTTACACTCTACAGGAAGGAGAGAGAGAGAGAGAGAACCCCACTGACCATAAGAGATTACACTCTACAGAAGAGTGAGAGGATCCCCCTGACCATAAGAGCTTACATTCTACAGGATAGTGAGAGGATCCTGCTCACCATAAGAGCTTACATTCTACAGGAAAGAGAGAGAATCCAGCTGACCATAAGAGATTATACTTCTACAACAAAGAGAGAGGACCCCGTTGACCATAAGAGTTTATACTCTACATGAGAGAGAAAGAGTAGACCCCCCTGATCATAGGAGCTTGCACTCTACAGGAGAAACAGAGGACTCTGTTGACCATAATACCTTACACTCTACAGGGGACAAAACATCACTAATCATAGGATCTTACACTTTACAGGAAAAAGATGGAAAACAATTGTCCTTCATTGAGAACTGGTGATCTGTGATGATCCAGGTCCTGACAACCTCTTTGCAAGGTTTATTAATCCATAAGATGTCATAGCTGTTTGGCATTATGGGGAGGCAGTAATGGAAAGTGACTTTAACCTTCTTGCTGAAGCTTCAATAGTGTATGGAATGGTGGCAGGAAAATTTTGTTTTTTATTTTCCCGTGTAACATGAATAATCTTAAAATGTTTGAATTTAGGCGAAACTGTGAATTTAAGAAGATTGAATGCAAACTCATTCCTCCACAAATCAATTCACTCTTCTTTTCTAATATGTTTTAAAAAAAATCAAACAATTAATTGTTGCACAAACTATTGGTCATTTGCCAAAGTGACCTTAAAATACATTTCCGTCTTAAGTATTGACATTATGCCTGAAGAGCATACTGCGTGTGGTGCAGAAGGATACAAGAGGCTATAGTGGGTTGTGACAGTGGTAAAATTATTTTTTGCCTTTATGATGGCCTACTACAAATCAATAATATGTCCCAAACCAATTCCCTCATCTCTAAAGCAAATATATCAGTCTCTATATATAAAATATAGATTTCCTTATCAGTTATGAATGATGATGGCATACCAAGTTTTAATGTCAGAGATCAAAGGTTTCTCCGAGTGCTATACAGCACAGTTATCAGACCGGTAACCTTTAATTACTGTTACCATAAAAAAAAGCAGAGCAGATTTTCAGAAAAGGTTGCCACAAACTGCCGGCAAGCATAGATAGTGAACACTGAGAGGACATGATTCAAAAAAATGTTTGAGAAAGGAGCAGACCTATTTATTATCCAGTGACTATACTATTTATATGTAAACCATAAATTTATTTAAAGTGGATTCCAGGTTTCCAATATTTGGGAAGGAACCACCAGAATTGCCAAAAGTCCTGGCTAAGGTGGCTTTCACATTGCGTTCTGACCTGCGTTCAGTGGTCCCATCGGGGCTTCCATCTGAATCCCCCGCAAAATTGACTTCGGACAGGACCACTGACTATAATGGTGGAGATCGAGTCAGCGTGTGCTCTGTCATGCACTATTTGTTGGCTTATACGTTTTCCGGCGACGGACACCCAGACGTAATAGATTGCATCTGGGTGTCCATCTCCAGTAAGCGTATACACCCAAAAATGGGCACAAACAAGCACATGATAACTCTATCTGCACCATTATAGTCATTGGCCCAGTTGGCGCACATTTCCAAAACCCGTTTTGCAGGGGATTCAGACAGAAACTCCGACGGGACCACTGAGCACCAGTCAGAACGCAATATGAAAGGGGCCTTACAGGACTGTTATAATTTTTCATAAATAATCTTAGCAACTTTAGGGGTATCATGGGTACTAAGTATTAGAGCTTTTATATACTTCATCCATAAGTAATAATAATATTTGGTGCAGGAGTGAGGTCCCAAGTCTCCGAAAATTTACATTTTTGAAGTTCCTTTGATCCTTATAAAGGCATAATACAGGCAGATACAACTAGTGATGGTGATTTATATTTTTTGACATCTTCTACAAATTGTACTACTTATAGAAATTCAGGAACTGCTGATATGTTTTTTTAAGTGCTATAATTCTCAACAAAGTATGTTATCCTGTCTGTAAGTGTAGAACAAAAAATTGAGAGATCTTTATGGTCATTACATGTTCTTATCTGCTGTGTCTTCAACCAGCAATCTGCAATTATTAACAAGTGCTCTAATGCCTAAGATGGCACTGCTTTTTTGTGTCTAATCTGTCTGAAAAGCCTGGCAAATTTTTATCTACAACAGAGGAAGAATCTTTAAAGGGAACTTGTCACCAAATTCAAGCTGCCCAAGACTTGGGCATCATGAATCATATCCAGGCAGCATAATTGCAGCTATCCACAATTATTTTCTGAAATGCTCTGGTCACAATGCATCCAGTTGGTTTAAATGAAAGCCTAAAGGCTGTTTTACACGCAGCGACATCGTTAGCGATGTCGCTCGTGAAAGCATCCGCCCCTGTTGTTTGTGCGTCACGGGCAAATCGCTGCCCGTGACGCACAATATTGCTAACACCTGTCACACGTACATACCTTCCTAGAGACGTCGCTGTTGGGGCGGCGAACAACCTCTTTGTTAAGGGGGAGGTTCATGCACCATCACAACAACGTCACACAGCGGCCAACCAATAGAAGCGGAGGGGCAGAGACCAGACGCATTAACGACTTGCCAACCTTGTTGCCAGAGGACGCAGGTAAGTTGTTGTTTGTCATTCCCGGGGTGTCACACGTAGCAATGTGTGCTGCCACAGGAATGACGAACAACCTACGTTTACAACGACCAATGAGATTTTGAAAATGAATGATGTGTCAACTATCAACGACTAGGTGAGTATTTTTGATTGTTAACACTCGCTCGTAGCTGTTACACGCAACAATGTCGCTAATGATGCCGGATGTGCGTCACGACTTCCGTGACCCCAACGACATATTGTTAAATATGTCGTTGCGTGTAAAGCCCCCTATAGCTTTTCAGCTTTCTTGTGGATAACCTGCAACACTACATATATATTTCCCACTCGATCAATAAAGTGTATCGTATCGTATCGTATATATATATAAAAAGGGCTTCCCTATATTTTTACTTCCCAGCCGGGTACAAATAGGCAGCTGGAAGTTGGGGGCAGCCCATACCTGCCTGCTGTTCCTGGCTAGCGTACAAAAAATATGGCGAAGCCCAAGTCATTTTTTTAAAGTTTTTAGGCAAAAACCTTTATAAAAAAAAAAAAAAGGCTTCCCTGGATTTTCCATTGCCAGTGAAGGTAACACCAAGCAGCCGGGGTTAGCAGCCAGTAGCTGCTTGGGTTACCCTTAGCAATAGAAAATGCAGCGGGAGCCCACACTTTCTTTTTACCACTAAACCTAGGGTTAGGGTTATGTGTTTGGTTTTTTTGTGTTTTTTTAATTTTTAATGAATTTGTTTTAAAAAAAAAAATCGACATGGGCTTTGCCCATCGAGCACTAGAGCATTTTACTCATGCCTTCTCCTGACCACAGCGCCAGCAGAACAAGTAATCAGATGACTTCAGTGTCGGCCGATTACTTGTTCTGTGTTCCCCTGCATCCAGGCTGTGAGGTCACCTGAGTTCAGTCCAGCACTGGAGTCAGCTGATCTGAACTCCAGCCCGCACATGCTGCGATGGATGCAGTGGGACACAGAACAAGTAAGGCCTAAGCCACACGGCGAGAAAAACGGTGCAAGTGGAGTGCGATAAAACATTGCATTCAATTCGGACCAATATTAGCCTGTGTATCAGCGCACATGAGCAATTATTTTCTCAGCCCTAATCCGACCGAGAAAACAATCGCAGCATGCTGCAGTTGTAATGCAAGACTCTTTCTCTTTTACCCATTCAAGTGTATGGGGTGAGAAAAAAATCGCACTGCACTTGCGGTACATCGGTGTACTACGAGTGCAGAGCGAGAATCGCAATAGCCGACTACGGAGGAGAGAGGGAGAGAAATCCCTTCCACCCCTCCTCAGGGCCAGCCCGCCCGCCCCTCCAAAGCGCTCACCCGCCCCTCCTAAGTGCCGGACCGCCCCCCCACAGCTGAGGTCCGCTCGCACAGTCGGACCTCAGTCACAGTGACACACGCATGACACTCAGCTCTGCTGTACTGCCATCGTGAGCCGAGTGTCATGTGAGGGGATCGCAGTAATCCCCGTGTGGCCCCGGCCTGATCGGCTGACACTGGAGTCTGCTGATCTGAACTCAGCTGAACTCCTGACCACACAGACCGCACACGGTCACATGTGATCGGCAGCAGGCAGTGACTGTTGTTAACCTGCATCCATTGCCTCGTGTGCGGGCTGTGAGATCAGGAGTCATTTGACTCCAGTGCTGGCCGATAAATTTTGTGTCCCGCTGCAGAAGGATCCAGTAAAATACCAATTGCGGTTGCACAATTTAATCCACAGGATCCGGTCATATGCGGTTTGCGGTCTTTTACCTACAGGCAAAAAAATGCTGATATGAAAGTAGCCTGCAAAATGCATGCCACACGGATGATATGGACAACACACAGAGACTATGCAAGAGGGGAAAAAAGAAATCTCATGATCCCTTCATTTTTTTTCCCCAATTATTTTTTTCACATTTTGTGCCGGCACACACACACACACACACACACACACACATACACACATACACACATACACATACGCACACACACACACACATACACACACATACACACACACACACACCTATATGAAAACAAGCAGAAGATAGACGCTTTCTTCCCCTGGTTGTGCAGAGCTGGGAGCTTCTGCTGTCTCTGTGTGATTGCTCTCAGTGCTTCCACAGAAAAGAGGCAGGGAGGAGTCTTTGGGTGGAGAGGAGAGCTGAGTGGGTGTGTTAGATACAGTGGGTGTGTTAGATACAGCCCTAGAGCTACAAAGAATTATGGGAGTTGTAGGAACTCAACCCAGGAAGTCAGAAGAGAGATTAACCCCATCAGAGCTGGAGCCAGCAATGAGGATGTGCTGCTAGAGCATGATAAAAGGTAATATTGCTGAAAAAACATAATAGATGTGTGGAGAGGCACATATTAGCAAGATTTATCAGAAAAAAAACCACAGTTTTGGTAACTGGACAACTTCTTTAATACTCCTATATAGGCATAACCATTTATTGCACAGATAGCCCTTCATCCAAGTAAGTTTTTTGCGTACTGTCCCTTATGTCTTTGCGCACATTGTGAATTTTCTGATTGTGTTTTCCAATTAATGTGAGCCTTTTTGTACTTAATAAAAAACTGAATGTTTTAATTACCAACAAACTCCTGGTTCTCCTGGTTTCAATATTTATTATGGGGTGGTAATTTGTAATGTTGGTCTGAGCTGATATTTTGTCACCTTCACTAATGCTTTTCATACGTGTTGAATGGATTTTTGGTGTTTAACATTATGCCCATAGTATCAGTGTGGTGTGTGCATAACTCCAATTTGCAAATGTAAACAGCAGCACCAAAATAATATATAAGGATTAGAGCTGATCGAACTTCCCAAAAAACGGGACGAGCGGATCACTGCCAGATTTTAAAAAGAGTCCAATCCGCTCCGGAATCCGGAGCCCATATAAGCAAAAAATGCGGATCGGAATCCGGAAATTAAAAACGTTTGTGGAGGGGATAGTTGGGTAGGAGCGAGCGCGGCATACTCACCGAGGTGCTGTAATGGCGGCACACTCCTTCCGGGTCACGCTTTTTCCTTCCAGAGCCAACAATTCAATATTCACTACTTTGCCCGCCCACCGGCGCATGTAATTGGTTGCAGTTAGAAGCACCCCCATTCTGAGTGTTAGCGTGCCAGCTGACTGCAACCAATCACAGAAACCAGGACGGCCGGTGGGCGGGAAAAGCAGTGTATTCCTCGCAAGCGTGACTCCTGTTTTTTTTTTTTATTTAAATAAATAATAAAAAAAAAAACAACATGCGTTCCCCCCTAATTTTCATCTCCAGCCATCATATCGCCGGCTGGGAGCTGGTATATTCTCAGCCCGCAGCCACCCGCTATTGCCACATCTATTAGATGGTTAATTAGAGGTTAATTGCAGCACACAGCTGCTACTCATCTCTAGGTTTGTGATGGCATGGGAGTTTATCAGATACCTGCATCACAATCTGTAAGTAAATGTAAATAAACAGACACAGAGAAAAATCCTTTATTTGGAATAAAGTACAAAACACACCCTCCTTCACCACTTTATTAACCCCAACACCCTGCAGCTTCAGCATAATCCACACAACAACACATCCAGCTCTGCTACATTTCAGAGCGAGCAGCCATAGAGAAGACTGCCAGCCCTGAGTGTAGCTGAGCTAAGATTAGTGATGACTGTCACAGGCTGGGGGCGCATCAGCCTGTAACCAATCACAGACAAGAGGACGGCTGGTGGGCGAGGAAAGCAGTGCAAGCTTCTGTGCTCCTGTCAGAAGAGTGCTGCTGTGTCGGGGGATGTTATCGCAGACCCGTACGGGTCAGACATCACCTGGCACAGCCTGCCGCTGTCTGAACATGAGCGTGCATGTACCTAGAAATACATGCAAGCTCCTGTCAGAAGAGTGCTGCTGTGCCGGTGATATCAGACTCATGCGGGTCTGCAATGACATGACATGGCACAGCCTGCCGCTGTCTGAACATGAGGGTGCATGTACACAGATACACATACACGCTGCTGTCAGAAGAGCGCGACTGTGTCGGTGATGTCATACTCGTGCAGGTCTGCAATGACATCATCCAACACAGCCTGCCACTTTCTGAACATGAGCATGTATGTACCTAGAAACACATGCATGCTCCTGTCAGAAGTGTGCAGCTGTGCTGCGATGTCAGACTCGCGGGAGTCCCTCGCAAGTGTGACTGCAGCCTAAGAAAAAACGCATGCGGCTTTTTTATTTATTTAAAAAAAATACAGTGGAACCTCGGTTTACGGATTTTGCTATATGAGCAAAGCTTGCTGTAAATTTGTAACTCAGTTTACGAGCAAACTTTGTTGTACAAGCAAATACTCACCGCACACACTTCTGTACTTTCACCACGCTCTAACCCACTCTTGCAGTCTGCACAAGCACACACAAACACATACAAAAACTTGCACACACAAATATTATGCTCACCTTACCTGCTGTTCCCTTGCTGGCCTCCTGGTTCTTATAGTCCGCCGGTACTGGATGTGTATTCCGTAACCATTGCGATGATGGAAGAACTTCCGCTGTCAGCCGCTACTCAAAGGCAGTGCGCTGACCAATCAGAGGCAAGCGGCTCGTGCCTTTGACGTCAGCATGCTGGCAGCGGAAGGTCCGGAATCAGTCGCGATGGTTACCCAATACACTTCCTGTACTTGCGGACTACAAGAACCAGGAGGCCGGCGAGGGAATGGAAAGTATGGTGAGCAAAATATTTTTTTGTGTGTGCGCGTGTGTGTGTTTTTCGTGTGTGGAGTGGCACAATAGGGGGCCAGGATGGGACATTGAACAAGTTGTGGAACAAATTGTCTGAGCTTGCATTTTTTCCTATGTGATATCTTGCTTTGCTAGATGAGTAACTTGATTTACAAGCATACTCCCAGAATGCATTGTAAACCAAGGTTCCACTATAATAAAAAAAAAACATGTGCGGTCACCCCAATTTTCATCCTCAGCTATGATAACGCTGGCTGGGGGCTGGTATATTCCAGCCCGCAGCCGCCCAGTAGTGCTGAGAATCCCGGTGTGATGCCGGTGCTTCCCGTTGGCCTGGTGCGGTGCCAATCAGGGTAATAGAGGTTAATAGCAGCACACTACTGGTACTAAACTCTAGGTTTGTGATGGCACAGGCGTCTATGAGATACCTGCATCACAACTTGTAAGTGAATGTAAATAATCACACACAGAAAAATCCTTTATTTGGAATAAAGTACAAAACACACCCTCCTTCGCCACTTTATTAAGCCCAAACACCCTGCAGCTCCAGCGTAATCCACACAAGGTACCCTGACGACACTTCCATCTCTTCTACATCTCAGAGTGAGCAGCCATAGAGAAGACTACCAGCTCTGAGTGTAGCCTATGACTGAGTCGCGATGAGCAAAAATGGCAGCAGAGACTGTCACAGGCTGGGGGCGCGTCAGCCTGCAACCAATCACAAATGAGAGAACGGCAGCTGGGCGGGGAAAACACGGAAAGCTGTGTGTATGCGATAGACAGTACAGGAAGAGAACGCGTGAACCGGAAGCAGTGTGCCGCCATGACACCGAGTCTCGGTAAGTATGAAACTCTCACTTATTTCTTCTTTTGTTTATTTTTACTTTGATTGCCGAATCCGGATCGTGCACCCGAAATCCCGCGCTTGGGTGGGGCACCCAGAGAGCGTTGAATCCGTGCAGATGCGGACTTTTACAGTCCAGATCCGCTCAGCCCTAATAAGGATAATTAACCCCATAGCGACGGCCTAACGTCTCAAGACGTCGGAAAAACAGGGTACTTATTCTGTTCCGACGTCTTGAGACGTCAGGCCGGAAAAACCCTGTAGCGCCCCCCAGTGACGAAAAATCTCGGGGGTTTCAGCTACCGGGGGTAGCTGAGACCCCCCAGATTATGAATCGGGGTGTTTTTTATGCACCCCGTTAATGCGATCGCCGGTATACACCGTATACCGGCGACAACATAAAAAAAAAAAAAATGGCTGGTAAAATCTATTTATTTCTCATCTGACGTGATCAAACATGTCAGATGAGAAATAAATGTGAGCCCTTAGTGCCCCCAAAGCCCCCGGTACCGGAGAAATCCATCCAACTCCCCCCCCCCCCGGAAAATCCAAGATGGCGCCGACGCGCGCTGAAAACTCCCGCCGCCGCCGGCTCTGCATTCATTTCCCTCCGATCTGAAATGATCAAACATTTCAGATCGGAGGGAAATGTCCCCCTCCTGACCTCTCCTCCGGTACACCGGAGCTCTTTGGTCCCTGGAGCCCCCTCCAGTTCTTCAGAGCCCCCCTCCGGAGCGTGCAAGATGGCGCCGACGCGCGCTGAAAACTGCCGCCGCCGGCTCTGCATTCATTTCCCTCCGATCTGAAATGATCAAACATTTCAGATCGGAGGGAAATGTCCTCCCCCTGACCCCTCCTCCGGTCCACCGGAGTCCTCTGGTCACCGGAGCCCCCTCCGGGTCTCCAGAGCCACCCCCCCTCCCCCGCATTCATTCTGCTCTTTCTGCCGCATGTGACACGTCACATGCGGCAGAAAGGTGTCCCCAGGTCCCCCCAGGTCCCACTAGGTCACCCCCCGTCACCCCCCATCACCCTCCCCACCAGCCCCCAGCCCCCGGTCATACGTTACCTGTCTGGTGATCCGTCCCGCGATCACGCCGCCTCCTTCTTGAATGCTGACGGCGCATGCGCAGACAGCGGCTGTCAGCTGGATTCCTCCCCCGGTCCACAGTGGAGCAGCCTGTGCATCAGCGACGTCAGTCTTGCAGGGACGCTGACGTCGCTGATGCACAGGCTGCTCCACTGTGGACCGGGGGAGAGTGAGTGCAGTAATCAGCAGTCTCTCCATGTGAGGAGTGTGGTCCTCACATGGAGAGACTGCTGTTCCAGAAAATGGGGGGTACGTTCTGTGAGCGTGCCCCTCATATTGTGGAATGAGGTTACTGCAGGTCACTCTGCCCTAAGTTGGACCGGGGCAGTGTGAGTGCAGTATTCTCAGATTACTGCACCCACACTGCTCATGGAGAGCTTGCTCTTCCAGAAAATGGGGGATACGTTCCCTGAACGTGCCCCCCATATTCTAGAAGATCCAGAGTCGGCGTGGGACCTCACGGATTACAGCGGATTACAGCGACCGTAATTTCTTTATTTTCAATAAATTGGGGAAAGAGGAATGTTTCGGGGAGTTTTTTTTTCAAATAAATTTTTTTTTTGTCTTTTTTTTTTGTCTATTACTTGACTGGGTTAGTGATGTCGGGTATCTGTTTAGATGCCGTGACATCACTAACCCCAGGGCTTGATGCCAGGTGACATTACAGCTGGTATCAACCCCATATATTACCCCGTCTGCCACCGCACCAGGGCGCGGGATGAGCTGGGGCGAAGCGCCAGGATTGGCGCATCTAATGGATGCGCCACTTCTGGGGCGGCTGCGGCCTGCTATTTTTAGGCTGGGAAGAGTCCAATAACCATGGCTCTTCCCACCCTGAGAATACCAGACCCCAGCTGTCCGCTTCACCTTGGCTGGTGATCTAATTTGGGGGGGACCCCACGTTTTTTTTTTTTTTAAAAAAACGCCTGGGGAGCCCTCCAAATTGATCACCAGCCAAGGTGAAGCTGTCAGCTGTGGTTTGTAGGCTACAGCTGTCTGCTTTACCCTAGCTGGCTATCAAAAATGGGGGGGACCCCACGTCGTTTATTTTAATTATTATTTTTTTGGGGGGCTAAATACAAGGCTAGGCACCCTTTAGTGCCACATGAAAGGCACTAAAGGGCGCCAGCTTAGAATATGCAGGGGGTGGGACGTTATATATGTTTGACATGTATCCATTCATCCATTGTAGCATTTTAGGCTGTGCGCCCACAATCGGGATTTGCAGCGTTTTGGGCGCAGAGTGTTTTCCCTGTGTCCATAACGCTGCATTGTGCAGTAGAAGCACAGTGGAAGGATTTTTAGAAATCCCATGCCCAATGTGCTTGCCCAATGTACTTCTTTTCTCCGCCACATAAACTGACCTGTGGCGCAGCTTCCCGAGCCTCAGCATGTCAATTTATGCTGCGGAGATGAGTGTTCTCTGCAGGTAGCATAGAGCTCCACAGCGGCCTGAACCCAAATCGTGGGCATGGGCAGCTGCGTTCTCCCGTGGACAACACTCACATCTCTGCAGGAGGCTGACACTGTGTACTAGACGCCGTGTCACTGGCTCATGGCCACATAGCCTAAAAGTGAGACATTGGTTGCTACAGCAACATTTTTGTGAAGTACCTGTGGATTCAAAATGCTTATTATACTCCTGAATAAAATCCAGTTTCCAAAATGGGGTCACTTGTGGGGGTTTCTAATGTATAGGTACCCAAGGGGCCCTGCAAATGTGACATGGTGCCCGCAATTTATTTCAACTTTTCCAGAATTCAAATGGTGCTGCTTCCATTCCAAGCCCTCCCATTTATCCAAACAGAGGTTTTTGGCCACATGTGGGGTATCCCTGTGCTCATAAGACATTGGATAACAACCTGTTGGGTCCACGGTTTGTTGTTGTCTCTTGAAAAAGTGAGAAATTTGATGCTGAAGCAACATTTTTGTGAAAAAAATGAAAATTTTCAATATGGCAACCTAAGCTTATCAAATTCTGTGAAGTATTCGTGGATTCATACTGCTCACTATACACCTAGATAAAAGCCTTGAGGTGTCTTGTTTCCAGAATGGAGTCACTTGTGGGGGACCGCCACTGTTTAGGCACCTCAGGGGCTCTCCAAATGCAACCTGGCGTCCGCTATTGATTCCAGCCAATTTTGCAGTCAAATGGCACTCCTTCCCTTCCGAGCCCTGCCATGCGCCCAAACAGTTGATTTCCACCACATATAAGGTATCGCCAAACTCAGGAGAAATTGCACAATAAATGTTATGCTGAATTTTTTCCTTTTACTCTTGTAAAAAAAAAAGCTACCTGGTTGAAATAACAATTTTGTGGTAAAATTTTTTTTTTTTTTTTCATGGCTCAACGTTATAAAATTCTGTGAAGCACCTGGGGGTTCAGGGTACTCACCAAACATCTAGATAAATTCCTTGAGGGGCCTAGTTTCCAAAATGGGGTCACTTGTGTGGGGTTTCTGCTGTTTAGGTACCTTAGGGGTCCTCCAAATGTGACATGGTGCCCGCAATCTTTTTCAGCCAAATTTCCTTTCCAAAATTCAAATATTGCTCCTTTCGTTCCAAGCCCTCCCATTTGTCCAAACAAAGGTTTCAGACCACATGTGAGGTATCACCGCGCTCATAAAAAAGTGGTTAACAAACCTTGAGGTCAAATTTTTGGAATTACCTCTTGAAAAAGTGAGAAAATTGATGCTAAAGCAACATTTTTGAGAAAATTATTAAAATTTTCAATATGACAACGTAACGTTAACAAAATCTGTGAAGTACCTGTGGATCTAAAATGCTCACTATACCCCTAGATAGAAGCCTTGAGGGGTCTAGTTTCCAAAATGGTGTCACTTGTGAGGGGTTTCTTCTGTTTAGGTACCTTAGCGGACCTGTAAATGCAACATGGTGCCCGCAATCTATTTCAGCCAAATTTGCTTTCCAAAATTCAAATATTGCTCCTTCTGTTCCGAGCCCTCCCATTTGTCCAAACAGAGGTTTCTGACCACATGTGGGGTATCGGCGCACTCATAAGAAAGTGGGGAACAAGTTTTGGGGTCCATTTGTTGTGTTAGGTCTTCTAAAAGTGAATAAATTTGGGTTAGAGCAACATTTTTAGGTAAAATTTAATTTTTGCTTTTTTTCATTCCACATTGCTTTTGTTCATGTGAAGCACCTGAAGGGTTAATAAACTTCTTGAATGTGGTTTTGAGTACTTTGGGGGGTGCAGTTTTTATAATGGTGTCACTTTTGGGTATTTTCTGTCATCTAGGCCTATTGAAGTCACTTCAAATGTGATGTGGTCCCTAAAAAAATGGTTTTGTAAATTTTGATGTAAAAATGAGAAATCGCTGATAAACTTTGAACCCCTCTAACTTCCTAACAAAAAAAAATTTTGTTTCCAAAATTGTGCTGATGTAAAGTAGACAAGTGGGAAATGTTATTTATTAACTATTTTGTGTCACAGAAATCTCTGGTTTAACGGTATAAAAATTCAAAAGTTGAAAATTGCTAAATTTTCAAAATTTTTGCCAATATTCAATTTTTTTCTTCAATAAACGCAAAAAATATTGTCCTAAATTTGGTACTAACATGAAGTCCAATATGTGACGAAAAAACAATCTCAGAATCACCGGGATCCGTTGAAGCGTTCCAGAGTTATAACCTCATGAAGTGACACTGGTCAGAATTGCAAAATTTGGTCTGGTCATTAAGGTGAAAATTAGCTCCGTCACTAAGGGGTTAAGTGTCTCAATTTATTGTAATCTTCTTTTAGAATTTTTTTTGCTAAGCAAATTAAATCCTATTAGACAAAATATACAATATATGAATACATGTCTTGTAGGAAGGTAGGAGCACAGCTTCAAAAACATGCAATGTTCTGGGGAAAATGTTTGCCAAACTGAAAAAGTAAAACGGAATGCTAAAATTAAAATATGTGTGTTAATATCTACATTGCCTTTAAAAGTTATTCATACCATACACATTTTCTCATGTTACAGCCACAAACTTAAATATATTTATATATTTATTTTATTTTTATTTATTTATTTATTATATTTATATAGGATTTTATATGATTTACTAACACAAAGTAGCAAGTATTTGTGAAGTGCAAAAGAAAAAATACACTTTTAAAAAATATTTTAAAATATAAATTTGAAAATTGTGACATGCAATTATTTTCAGCCTGTCAATCAATATTTGGTAGAGCCAACTTTCGCTGCAATTACTACTGCAAGACTACAACCTACTCCCCATTCTGAGGTCATTTGCAGGCTCTAAAATGTTTTTCTCCAGGAATGCTCTGCATTTAAGGCCCCCTTCACACCTCAGTGATTCTGATACGTATGTGCTTTTTTTTTTATACGTACCAGAATCACTGACATACACAGACACATTATAATCAATGGGTCTGCTTACACATCAGTGATTTTTCACTAAACGTTTCTCCGTGCAGCGTACACGCGTGTCCGTGATTCTGCACGAAGACAAGTCCGTTTTTTTCTGGCATCACTGATGACCCACAGACCACACTATGGTGTGATCCGTGTGTGATCCGTGGAACACGTACCAGAAAAACACTAACATAATAAATAATAAACATTTCAAAACAATCAAAATGACATACATGTAAAAATATAATTGATTCGATAAGATAAAACACATTCACCAATTTACTCTACTGAAATAATTAACTGTTTAGGTGTCAAACAACCCAGGCAAAAAAATAACAATGCCAAACAAAAACTCAATGTTTTTGAAAAACATTTGAGGATGCTGCATAATGATTTATAATTGGTGAAGGCTATAAGAAGTCTATAACCGTGGCACTTTCATGAGTATGTCTGGACCTGTTAGTAGCAGGCTGATTGAGCTTTACATATGTCCACATTCCCAGTATCTATTTTTTAAGTGTTTTGTATTTTATTTTCCCCCTTCCCTTCCCTTCCCTAGAAGTTCTATGTTTTTAACTGTTTTTTTTTTTTTTGTTGTTGTTGTCTAGTCATTTTCTATCAGTTTCTAATTAAATAAGGCCATATTATGTGGACGATTCTCCAGGTCAATAAGGCACTGCACCATGCTTCATTCCAGACGTGCATTATATTTACTTATTTCCAATCAAACATGGATGATAGCTACCAGTCTTGTGCACATAGGATTATTGCTTATTTTGTGGCCGAATATTCCTATAATTTATCATCTCCTCCGCAGTAGATTTGACTATCTTAGCACATATCGTTGTGAAGAAAGAATATTACCATAAATCATTTACTGGTCATGGATTGTGCAGTATCAGTAAAATAATATAGCATATTTTCAGTCTCTTCAGTATGAATCACAGCAGAACTACTTTCTTGTCTGTTGCTTTCATTACTGAAGATATTTCAAAACTTTGAATTACATCTATCTGTAGGAAAGGGATGATGAAACAGGCAATGAAGTCATTCTGCTTTTAACAAGCATGTTCATCAACTCCAGAACTCGGTAAGTCTTTGATATACATCACAACACTCTGTGTATTCAATTTAGACATCAAATAACGTTACGGTTCTCATGTGCTCGCACGCTTTATTTCATGTCCAAGCTTCTGATTGAATCGGACTAAAAAGTTGGCTGCTTAGGTTACAAAACTGCAAAGTTTGTTCCAGAAGCTAGACTTTTTTTTGCGACAAACAGAATATATTAATTAATAGCCTCAGGGAATTCAAGCGAGGTTTATGAGCAAATCTTTATGAAAATATTCACAGTTTTAACTTGAATTAGCTCTTATTTATGCACTTCTCTACCATATAAAAGGGCTATTGTAATAATGGAATTAACTTCGCTTAAACAATCATTTAAAACATTTTGTAGAAGGTATGTATTTGGAAAATGTATAGTGTATCTAAGTTGAAAAAGGTATAATAAATGTACTACATTGCTATCTACTAGAAATAATTAAAGGTAGTTTGTCACCAGGTTTGTCGCCTATAAACTGTAGTCACCACTAGTAAAGGCGGCGTTACACGCTATGATGTATCGTGCGATCGCATGAGCGATCACACCTGCCGCCCGTCATTTGTGCGTCACAGGCAATTCATTGCTCATGGCGCACAATGTCGTTAACCCCGTCACATGTGCCTACCTCCCTTATCCTATTGCTGTGGGCAGCGAACATCCTCTTCCTGAAGGGGGAGGACGTTCGGGGTCACAGTGACGTCACACAGTGGCCGTGAAATAGAAGCGGAGGGGCGGATATGAGCGGCCAGAACATCCCGCCCACCTCCTTCCTTCCTCATTGCCGGCAGGATGCAGGTAAGCTGTGTTCGTTATTCCCGGAGTGTCACACATACCGATTTGTGCTGCCCAGGAACGACAAACAACCGGCGCGCAGAAGGACAAGCAACATTATGAAAATGAACGACGTGTTAACGAAGAACGATAAGAAAAGTATTTTCAATTGTTCACAGTTGTTCGGACGTGTCACACGCTACGACATCTCTAACGATGCCGGATGTGCGTCACGAATTCCGTGACTCCGACGATATATCGTTAGATATATCGTAACATGTAACGCGGCCTTAAGCCCTCATATACAGCATGCTAGAATACTGTTTATAAGTTCCCAGGCCACTCTGTATAATATAGAAAACAGCTTTTATTATTCTCACCTGCTGGGCGGTCCGGTCCTATGGGCATGGCTGATCTTGGTCCAATGCCTCTTATCTTCTTTCCATCTCTGTCCTTCTTCTTGCTTTGTATGGATGACATATTTTATGTCATCTACACAGAGTCCTCCATTGCGCTCCTGTGCATGTGCACTTCTCTCTGCTTTACTATGAACAGAGAAAATTACTGTAATGTGCAGGCGTGTGGAAAGGTCAAAAAATTCCGAAGCATGCGCACTACAATACTTTGATTCACCCTCAACAGGGCAGAGAAGTGTGCTTGTGCAGGATTGCAAAAGGAGGACACGGTGTGGATGACATAGACCACATCATTCTCCCAGAGCACGGAAGGAGGATGGTGAATGCAAAAAGAGACGAGGCGCTGGAAAGAGACCAGTGACACCCATCTGACTGGACTACCTCTTAGGTGAGTTTATTAAAGGATGTTTTTTTTACATTATACAGATTGTCTTAGGCACTTATCTACAGTATTCTAGAATGCTGTATACAAGGGCTTACTGGTGTTGACTGCAGTTTAGGGGACAAATCTGGTTACAGGTACCCTTTAAATCTTTTCAAATTTAAATTGTCAAAAAACAGAATTTTTTTTCTACTTTTGCATAAAATAATATACCTTTATTAATATCACTTTTACAAACATACATATAACCAATTACTAAAAACAATCAAAAGGTACAGGAAAGAGTAGAGGGGCTAAGGCCCTATTCTCTCCCTACTTAGTTCCACGATGGCTAGGTTCTAGGTTTTCCCTCCCTGGTTCTCAAAGTCAGTGCACTAACTCGTAGGAGTGTATTACCCAAAGTGGTAGAACCACAGAGAGAAGAAAACAAGTGCACAGTCCATGGTAACTAATTTGTATGTATCATCACCCGGGGCTGACAGGGAGGAGGAGCCTAGGGTTAGTCATGTGTCTTATATCAGTATATGTGCTCAGTAATAGATGAAAGTTAATAAGAAAAACATAATTTTATACTGTCCAAGAATCGCCCAATGCGTTTCGCCCTTTTGTTATGATAGTAATCTCAGTGTTCATCAGGGGTGTCTAAAGGAGATCCTTGACAAGATTGTTCACCAGTTCAAATCTGTACTGAAACAAAAAATCATTGTTACCACAAGGTCCCATAATATCCCACATCAGTGATAGTATAGACATAGGGACCTCTCCATGTAATATACTGACCAGAGGTAGAAGGATCCACACTTGATGTTACATAGTTACATAGTTACTTAGGTTGAAAAAAGACCTAGGTCCATCTAGTTCAACCTTCCTCCACCAGTTCTACATTTAGTCACTAAGTCATTTATAACCAACAATGTTTTGTGTACTGAGGAAATCATCCAGCCCTTTTTTAAAAGCTGTTATAGTATCTGCCATTACTACCTCTTGTGGTAGGGCATTCCACAGTCTGACCGCTCTAACTGTAAAGAACCCTTTCCTATTTAGGTGTCGGAATCGCTTTTCTTCCACTCGCAGTGAGTGCCCCCTGGTCCTTAGTATTGTTTTCGGAAGAAATAAGTTATGTGCCAGTCCTTTATATTGACCACACATGTATTTATACATATAAATGAGATCTCCTCTGAGACGTCTTTTTTCTAAGCTAAACATATCTAACTTTTTCAATCTGCCATCATATGGGAGGCCTTCCATTCCTTGTAATAGTCTAGTTGCCCGCCTTTGAACTGACTCTAACTTCTGAATGTCCTTTTTAAAATGTGGAGCCCAAAACTGGATCCCGTATTCCAGATGTGGCCTTACAAGTGATTTATAGATGGGTAACAATACGTTGGGATCACGGGATCTAATCTCTCTTTTTATACACCCTAGAATCTTGTTTGCTTTAGCAGCTGCTGCCTGACATTGAGTGCTGCTGCTCAGCTTATTTGTAATGAGAATACCCAAGTCCTTCTCCTGTTCTGTAGTCCCGAGTTTACTTCCATTTAATGTATACGCAGCTATAGGATTACTCCGTCCTAGGTGCATTACTTTACATTTATCAACATTAAATCTCATTTGCCAAGTATCTGCCCATTCTGACATCTTATCCAGATCTTTTTGTAATATTGTACTATCCAGGTCAGTTTTTAATATCCTACATAGTTTGGTGTCATCGGCAAAGACTGACACTGTACTATCAATCCCATCCACAAGGTCATTAATATAGAGAGTAAAAAGAATTGGTCCTAGCACAGATCCCTGCGGCACCCCACTGCTGACTATAGCCCATTTAGAGAATGTAGCATTTATGACTACTCTTTGTTTCCTATCTTTTAGCCAATTCCTTACCCAGTTGCATATTGTGTCCCCTAGTCCTTGCTTCTGGAGCTTTAGTATAAGGCTATTATGTGGTACAGTATCAAATGCCTTTGCAAAGTCCAAATAAATCACATCAGCTGCATTACCAATATCCAGGTTTGCACTTACCCCCTCATAGAACCCCAACAGGTTGGTTAGACACGACTTATCTTTCATGAATCCATGCTGTTTGTCAGTTATCATATTATTTTCTGCAATATATTTTTGCATGTCATCCCTTAAAATGCCCTCAAAAACTTTGCATACTACTGATGTCAGGCTTACTGGACGGTAGTTGCCTGGATCTACCCTCTTACCTTTCTTAAATATCAGTACTAGCTCTAAGTCAAGTACATCCAATGTCATGGTCAATCAGAAAGACCACCCTTATAGAACAGTAGTGCCGTCTCACTCCATGGTGATATGGAGGAAATTGTTTCTCCTTAGTTTGTCCACATGTCAGACCTAAATGGGTCTATGATAAAATTACCCATGATCAGAAGAGTTCACATAATCCATCATTATCGCATTCTATCTTGCCTGTGGCCAGAGCTATTTCAACATTACCTATCACACACTCCCCAAAGGTTCGTTGCCTCCAATAGAAAATGTCAAATGAGACGGAATTCCAATTTAATTGTACAGGTGACATCCGAAACCTATTGTATAACCAGAATAGTGGCAGTGTCAATCCATTGGAAGCACCATATATCAGTCAACCTCAGTGAGTAATTTGAAAGAACTATCACATTCCATTAATAAAATGACAAACACAAAGGGGTGTACCTTACTAATATCTGGTGTGCTGACAATCAGCCGACCATCAGGTCACTCTGGGGTTCCCCTTCAGCAACAATGCATACAGGCTCAACAAAACTGGAGTACATGTTATACCAGGGGTGGGGAACCTTTTTTCTGTCGGGGGCCATTTGGAAATTTCTACCAACCTTCGGGGGCCGCACAAAATTATCAATGTTTAAATGACCCTGCTATATTGGGTGAAGCAATTAATTAACTGGGGGCATGGGGCTGGGGGCACAGACACCACACGCGGGGCTGGGGGCACAGACACCACACGCGGGGCTGGGGGCACAGACACCACACGCGGGGCTGGGGGCACAGACACCACACGCGGGGCTGGGGGCACAGACACCACTGTGGGGAGGCACAGACATCACTGTGGGGAGGCACAGACATCACTGTGGGGAGGCACAGACATCACTGTGGGGAGGCACAGACATCACTGGGGGGAGGCACAGACATCACTGGGGGGAGGCACAGACATCACTGGGGGGAGGCACAGACATCACTGGGGGGAGGCACAGACATCACTGTGGGGAGGCACAGACATCACTGTGGGGAGGCACAGACATCACTGGGGGGAGGCACAGACATCACTGGGGGGAGGCACAGACATCACTGTGGGGAGGCACAGACATCACTGTGCGGAGGCACAGACATCACTGGGGGGGGCTGCACAGACATCACTGGGGGGGGCTGCACAGACATCACTGGGGGGGCTGCACAGACATCACTGGGGGGGGCTGCACAGACATCACTGGGGGGGGCTGCACAGACATCACTGGGGGGGGCTGCACAGACATCACTGGGGGGGCTGCACAGACATCACTGGGGGGGGCTGCACAGACATCACTGGGGGGGCTGCACAGACATCACTGGGGGGGCTGCACAGACATCACTGGGGGGGGCTGCACAGACATCACTGGGGGGGCTGCACAGATATCACTGGGGGGGGCTGCACAGACATCACGGGGGGGGCTGCACAGACATCACTGGGGGGGCTGCACAGACATCACTGGGGGGGCTGCACAGACATCACTGGGGGGGGCTGCACAGACATCACTGGGGGGGGGGCTGCACAGACATCACTGGGGGGGGCTGCACAGACATCACTGGGGGGGGCTGCACAGACATCACTGGGGGGGCTGCACAGACATCACTGGGGGGGGCTGCACAGACATCACTGGGGGGGGCTGCACAGACATCACTGGGGGGGGCTGCACAGACGTCACTGGGGGGGGGCTGCACAGACATCACTGGGGGGGGGCTGCACAGACATCACTGGGGGGGGGCTGCACAGACATCACTGGGGGGGCTGCACAGACATCACTGGGGGGGGGCTGCACAGACATCACGGGGGGGGGCTGCACAGACATCACGGGGGGGCTGCACAGACATCACGGGGGGGGGCTGCACAGACATCACGGGGGGGCTGCACACACGACTGGGGGGCTGCACACACGACTGGGGGGCTGCACACACGACTGGGGGGCTGCACACACGACTGGGGGGCTGCACACACGACTGGGGGGCTGCACACAGGACTGGGGGGGTGCACACAGGACTGGGGGGTGCACACAGGACTGGGGGGGTGCACACAGGACTGGGGGGTGCACACAGGACTGGGGGGGTGCACACAGGACTGGGGGGTGCACACAGGACTGGGGGGTGCACACAGGACTGGGGGGTGCACACAGGACTGGGTGATGGGCTGCACATAGGATTGTGTGGGGGTGCACACAGGACATTGGGGGGCTGCACACAGGACTGGGGGAGGGGTGCACACAGGATTGGGGGGTGCAAACAGGACTACTGGGTGATGGGCTGCACACAGGACATTGGGGGGCTGCACACAGGACTGGGGGAGGGGTGCACACAGGACATTGGGGGCCACACTGCGCTGAGAGTTTCATGCAACTCTGGGGGAGAAGGTTTACAGAACTGGTGTGGGGAGGCACAAAGCATTGGGCAGGGCACATAGCAGCAGAGGGTCGGCGCTGGACTCACAGCAGCATTGCACTCACATCACCGGAGTGCAGGAGCCGGACACACTGCATCAGAAGGAGAAGGCAGGCACTGATCTCCGGAGGGCAGGGGGCGTGCACACAAGGCTAGAAACTGTGAGGCTGCTGTGGACCCGCCCACAATTGGCACTGGCCGACGGGAGAACACATTGCAGCACAAACAGCAATGTGTGGATTTAAAGGGCCGGCGGCAGCAAACCGCGGTGACAGCACGAGCACTGCCTCCCCCGGGAATCTGCCCGGGGGCCACATAAAAGGTCATGGCGGGCCGCATGCGGCCCGCGGGCCGGAGGTTCCCCACCCCTGGGTTATACCATTGAAAAAAGTCCTACAAATAACACATAGGCACATACAGATCAATCGCATGCAAACTTGATCTATCAAAAAACAGGACCAGGTGAGAAAGTAGCCTACCTGGTTGCAGCCCTCACAGTGGAGTATATATGGGACACACCGTACTTGTCCGCAGCAACTCAGATATCTAATGTAAATAAAACACATGACTATATGTAACCAGCATTACCAAAACATATTAAGGCTAAGCTAGTCCAATTGCCCTACCTTATTTTCAGATGGATGTAGTGCAGGAGCGTGGATCCCTGGGCCTGGCAGTCGCTGGCCATGGTTTACTACTGAGCTCTCTTTAAACGCTGTTTGGCGCCAAACAAGAAAGGGGAGGGTCCGGAAGTGACATGACTAGAGTTGAGCGCGGTTCGTGGTTCGAGGTTCTCCAGTTCTAGGCTCGAGTGATTTTGGGGCCTGTTCTAGATAGAACTAGAACTCGAGCTTTTTGCAAAAGCTCGATAGTTCTAGAAACGTTCGAGAACGGTTCTAGCAGCAAAAAAACAGCTAAATCCTAGCTTGGTTTCTGCTGTAATAGTGTAAGTCACTCTATGAATCACACTATTATGACATTTCAGTGTATAGTGTGCGTGAACAGCGCCTTCAGATCACTGCTGTTTCTATAATGGCGATCGCCATTTTTTTTTTTTTTCCTTGTCTTCCTTCCCTAAGCGCGCGTGTAGTGGGGCGGGCCAGCATGTCAGCCAATCCCAGACACACACACAGCTAAGTGGACTTTTAGCCAGAGAAGCAACGGCATGTGTGATAGGATGTCCATGTCACATGTCCCTGCATTATAAAACCGGACATTTTCCTCCAGGACGCCATTATCTCTTCTGCGTCTTTGGTGTCAGATATCACTGTCGCAGCTCCGTCCTCCTGAGTCCTATCGCCGATACAGCTCTATGCGCTCCATACACAGCATTAGACAGCTTAGGGAGAGCACTTTCCAGCAGTCCTTTTAAGGGCTCAAACCGGCAGGGTCAGAGAGCCATAGGTGACAGGTCCTGAAAACAGCGACAGCGTCTGTGTAGCCAAGGTCAGGAATTTCCTCCCTGCATTTCCCTATTAGGAGGGAATAGAAAGACAGGCTTCCATTCCTCTACCCAGACCCCACAATCCTGCCACTGTACCCTCCTGTCCTCTGCACACTCCAACTCATTATAACTAAGCCATTATACTAGCAAACACTCAGTGTACCTAGTGGCATCCTAAACGTGGCTATTGGACTTTGCTATAGTCCCACTAGTGCAAAGACATTTGCAGAGCACGTCTGCCTGCATTGCACACTCCAACTCATTATAACTAAGCCATTATACTAGCAAACACTCAGTGTACCTAGTGGCATCCTATACGTGGCTATTGGACTTTGCTATAGTCCCACTAGTGCAAAGACATTTGCAGAGCGCGTCTGCCTGCATTGCACACTCCAACTCATTATAACTAAGCCATTATACTAGCAAACACTCAGTGTACCTAGTGGCATCCTATACGTGGCTATTGGACTTTGCTATAGTCCCACTAGTGCAAAGACATTTGCAGAGCGCGTCTGCCTGCATTGCACACTCCAACTCATTATAACTAAGCCATTATACTAGCAAACACTCAGTGTACCTAGTGGCATCCTATACGTGGCTATTGGACTTTGCTATAGTCCCACTAGTGCAAAGACATTTGCAGAGCGCGTCTGCCTGCATTGCACACTCCAACTCATTATAACTAAGCCATTATACTAGCAAACACTCAGTGTACCTAGTGGCATCCTATACGTGGCTATTGGACTTTGCTATAGTCCCACTAGTGCAAAGACATTTGCAGAGCGCGTCTGCCTGCATTGCACACACCAACTCATTATAACTAAGCCATTATACTAGCAAACACTCAGTGTACCTAGTGGCATCCTATACGTGGCTATTGGACTTTGCTATAGTCCCACTAGTGCAAAGACATTTGCAGAGCGCGTCTGCCTGCATTGCACACTCCAACTCATTATAACTAAGCCATTATACTAGCAAACACTCAGTGTACCTAGTGGCATCCTATACGTGGCTATTGGACTTTGCTATAGTCCCACTAGTGCAAAGACATTTGCAGAGCGCGTCTGCCTGCATTGCACACTCCAACTCATTATAACTAAGCCATTATACTAGCAAACACTCAGTGTACCTAGTGGCATCCTATACGTGGCTATTGGACTTTGCTATAGTCCCACTAGTGCAAAGACATTTGCAGAGCACCTCTGCCTGCATTGCACACTCCAACTCATTATAACTAAGCCATTATACTAGCAAACACTCAGTGTACCTAGTGGCATCCTATACGTGGCTATTGGACTTTGCTATAGTCCCACTAGTGCAAAGACATTTGCAGAGCGCATCTGCCTGCATTGCACACTCCAACTCATTATAACTAAGCCATTATACTAGCAAACACTCAGTGTACCTAGTGGCATCCTATACGTGGCTATTGGACTTTGCTATAGTCCCACTAGTGCAAAGACATTTGCAGAGCGCGTCTGCCTGCATTGCACACTCCAACTCATTATAACTAAGCCATTATACTAGCAAACACTCAGTGTACCTAGTGGCATCCTATACGTGGCTATTAGACTTTGCTATAGTCCCACTAGTGCAAAGACATTTGCAGAGCGCGTCTGCCTGCATTGCACACTCCAACTCATTATAACTAAGCCATTATACTAGCAAACACTCAGTGTACCTAGTGGCATCCTATACGTGGCTATTGGACTTTGCTATAGTCCCACTAGTGCAAAGACATTTGCAGAGCGCGTCTGCCTGCATTGCACACTCCAACTCATTATAACTAAGCCATTATACTAGCAAACACTCAGTGTACCTAGTGGCATCCTATACGTGGCTATTGGACTTTGCTATAGTCCCACTAGTGCAAAGACATTTGCAGAGCACCTCTCCCTGCATTGCACACTCCAACTCATTATAACTAAGCCATTATACTAGCAAACACTCAGTGTACCTAGTGGCATCCTATACGTGGCTATTGGACTTTGCTATAGTCCCACTAGTGCAAAGACATTTGCAGAGCGCGTCTGCCTGCATTGCACACTCCAACTCATTATAACTAAGCCATTATACTAGCAAACACTCAGTGTACCTAGTGGCATCCTATACGTGGCTATTGGACTTTGCTATAGTCCCACTAGTGCAAAGACATTTGCAGAGCGCGTCTGCCTGCATTGCACACTCCAACTCATTATAACTAAGCCATTATACTAGCAAACACTCAGTGTACCTAGTGGCATCCTATACGTGGCTATTGGACTTTGCTATAGTCCCACTAGTGCAAAGACATTTGCAGAGCACCTCTCCCTGCATTGCACACTCCAACTCATTATAACTAAGCCATTATACTAGCAAACACTCAGTGTACCTAGTGGCATCCTATACGTGGCTATTGGACTTTGCTATAGTCCCACTAGTGCAAAGACATTTGCAGAGCGCGTCTGCCTGCATTGCACACTCCAACTCATTATAACTAAGCCATTATACTAGCAATTTTTGCTGCCAGTTTAAGGGCCGTAGTTGCATTGTCAGGGATATTTATTCTTTATTATTCTGCTGTTAATAAAGCTAGACCACCACTGCAATCTACACCACCTCTCAATTTTTACTACCACATTTTCAGTCCACAATCTTGTCGCAATCAACATGAGTGGCAAAATGACAGATGCTGGTGGAAAGGGGAAGAGGCGTGGTGGAAAAGGCAAAAAAGGTTTTGTCCGTGGGGAAGGTGGCAAAGCTCCATTATCATCTGCTGAAGATAGACCATCTACCAGCAAAAGTAAGATGTCTACTACTTACCGTGGACAATCCGATGTGCTCCCTTTTTTACGGACACAAACAACAGGAACAAAGGTAGATGATGGCCAAAAAAGGAAAATGCTTGAATGGATCTCAAGTGGTCCAACAAGTGCCCTCTCAGCCACTTCAAGTACCGCATCCAAAAAACACCAGTCCTCTGAGTTGTCATCCCAATCAAACTTGATTTCTCCCAGCTCTGAAGTCTCCATCAGCCCTGCACAGTATGGTGGAACTGAGATGGCTGAGTCTGCAGAGCTGTTCAGTCACACTATAGCCTGGGAATCAGAGGTCTGCTCCCAAGCTACAGTGAGTACAGAACAGGAAATGGTCTGCAGTGATGCCCAGAACCTTTGTGACTCTGATTCAGGCCGTGAGGACAAAGTTTCGGAGCATAATGTTGACCCTTTGTTACAAATTGTAACACCTGTGGTTATAGACAATGAGGAACATACTGATGAAGATGAGACTCAGATACCCGATTGGGATGACAACTTAAATATTCGGTCAGGGCAAGAAGAGGCTCGGTCAGAGGGGGAGGGGAGTGCAAACACAACAATTGATGATGAAGTTCTAGATCCCACCTACTGTCAACCCACAGTCAGGCACTCGAGGAGGTCAACAGAGGTGGTGGAGGAGGATGCAACTGATGACGAAGTTACCTTGCGCCTTCCTGGACAGAGTCGGAGTACTGGTAGCACGTCTACAACTGCATCCTCAGCCACCACTCTGCCTCTGAGCATTATTCGGAGTGGATCATCAGGTCGCATGGCCTCTAAGCCTTGCCTAGCCTGGTCCTTTTTTGACATAGCAAAAGATCGCCCAAATTATGTGATCTGTAAAATTTGTCATGGTTCTCTTAGTAGAGGACAAAACCTCAGCAGTTTGACAACTTCTTCCATGAATCGTCACATGAATAAATATCATATGGCCCGGTGGGAAGCTCACCGTGCTGCAATGCGGCCTAGCGGAGCGAACCATCCACCGCCTGCCCCTTCCAGTGCATCCGCGCGCTCGTCGTCTTCTAGGACTGTGGGGACAGCTGTCACACCTGTTTTTCCACCCACAACTTCCACCACTGTAACCGCAACAGGCAGTTTGCTTGGTAGGTCGTCAGTTGGTTTGGAAGGGGAAACAAGTGAGTGTGTACAGCTGTCTCAGACATCAATAGCACCAACTTTGGATGAAGGCAACATCATGTCTCCGCCTGCACTTTCCTCACAAACCTGCATTTTTCCAGGGACACCCTACTCAACACCGTCTACACACAGCAGCCAGATCTCTGTCCCTCAGATGTGGACAAATAAAAGGCCATTTCCTGCGACCCATGACAAAGCTAAGAGGTTGACTCTATCCCTCTGTAAGCTGTTGGCTACAGAAATACTGCCTTTCCGCCTAGTGGACACACAGGATTTTAGAGACCTTATGTCTGTCGCTGTGCCCCAGTACCAGATGCCTAGTCGCCACTACTTCTCTAAGAAAGGTGTGCCCGCGCTACACCAGCATGTCGCACACAACATCACCGCTTCCTTGAGAAACTCTGTGTGTGAACGGGTGCATTTCACCACCGATACTTGGACCAGTAAGCAAGGACAGGGACGTTACATGTCGCTGACTGGGCACTGGGTAACTATGGTGATAGATGGTGAAGGGTCTGCTGCACAAGTCTTGCCGTCCCCACGACTTGTGTGTCAATCCTCTGTCTGTCCAAGTTCCGCCACTGCTTCTGCATCCTCCACCTCATCTGGGTCCTCCACCTCCGCCCCAAGCCTGCCTGGTCAGGCCACCAGCGTTCTCACTGCGCAGAAGGAATCATGCACCCCTCATTACTATGCTGACAGCAGAGCGCAACGGCATCAGGCGGTCTTTAGCTTGACATGTCTTGGGAATAAGAGTCACACAGCTGAGGAGTTGTGGTCAGCTCTGCGGTCCGAGTTTAATAAATGGTTGTCTCCACTCAACCTGCAGCCTGGTAAGGCCGTGTGCGACAATGCTGCAAACCTGGGTGCGGCCCTTCGCCTGGGCAAGGTGACACACGTACCTTGTATGGCTCACGTGTTGAACCTTGTCGTGCAGCAATTTTTAACACAGTATCCCGGCCTAGATGGCCTTCTGAACAGGGCACGAAAACTGTCTGCTCACTTCCGCCGTTCAAGCGCCGCAGCTGAGCGACTTGCATCGCTCCAGAAGTCTTTCGGCCTGCCGGTTCATTGCCTGAAATGCGATGTGGCGACACGCTGGAATTCAACTCTCCACATGTTACAGCGACTGTGGCAGCACCGCCGTGCCCTGGTGCAATACGTCATGACTAGTGATGAGCGAGTATGCTTGTTACTACTCGGTACTCGCACGAGTATCACTGTATTCGGGCTACTCGGCGGGTACCGAGTAATTTTGCAATACTCGTGCTTTACTCGTGGTCTTCATCCCTGCATGTTGGCGCTCTTTTGAGAGCCAGCCCTCATGCAGGGATTGGCTGGCAGACCACTGCAATGCCACAGCCCTGTTAGTTGTGGAATTGCAGTGATTGGCCGGCCCACACAACGTGACCGAGCCTTTATACCGGCGGGCGCGCTGTGCTCTGTACACAGCCATCTCATATTCCCTGCTTTCCACGCCCACAGGCGCCTATGATTGGTTGCAGTGAGACACGCCCCCACGCTGAGTGACAGGTGTCACACTGCACCCAATCACAGCAGCCGGTGGGCGGGTCTATACTGTGCAGTAAAATAAATAAATAAATAATTAAAAAAAACGGCGTGCGGTCCCCCCAATTTTAATACCAGCCAGATAAAGCCATACAGCTGAAGGCTGGTATTCTCAGGATGGGGAGCTCCACGTTATGGGGAGCCCCCCACCCTAACAATATCAGTCAGCAGCTGCCCAGAATTGCCACATACATTATATGCGACAGTTCTGGGGCTGTACCCGGCTCTTCCCGATTTACCCTAGTGCGTTGGCAAATCGGGGTAATAATGAGGTTACCCGCGGCCACCGCTGGATCCAGCGGTGGCCGCGAGTTACCTGACTGACAGCAGCTGATCGCGCTACTCACCTCATTTGCTGTGTGGAGGTGACCGGAGCGGCGGTGTCTTCTGCTGCTCCTGTCACCTCCATGCAGCAGAGCTGGACGCGACGCTGGAGGTCCGTGGAGTACGCCGGACATGGAGGGTTTGTCGGGGTTAATAAATTGGTAATGAGGGAATTTGTGTGTGTTTTTTATTTCAAATAAAGGATTTTTTCGGGTGTGTGTGTTTTTTTACTGTAACTTACAGATTAATCATGGAGGGTGTCTCATAGACGCCTGACATGATTAATCTAGGACTTATTGGCAGCTATGGGCTGCCAATAACTCCTTATTACCCCGATTTGCCAACGGCACCAGGGCAAATCGGGAAGAGCCGGGTACAGCCCCAGAACTGTCGCATATAATGTATGCGGCAATTCTGGGCGGCTGCTGACTGATATTGTTAGGGTGGGGGGCTCCCCATAACGTGGAGCTCCCCATCCTGAGAATACCAGCCTTCAGCCGTATGGCTTTATCTGGCTGGCTTTTAAATTGGGGGGAACCGCACGCCGTTTTTTTTTTATTATTTATTTATTTATTTTACTGCACAGTATAGACACGCCCACCAGCTGCTGTGATTGGGTGCAGTGTGACACCTGTCACTCAGCGTGGGGGCGTGTCTCACTGTAACCAATCATAGGCGCCGGTGGGCGGGGAAAGCAGGGAATAGGAGATTGTTTAATGAGCGGCCGGCTTTTTCAAAATAGTAAAAGCCGCCGCAGCCGTGTGAATGCCGTGCAGCGCCGGTGATCGGGGATCGGTGAGTATGAGAGAGGGGGGGACACTTCAGTCAATCGGGGGATTAGCGGTCACCGGTGAATCCTTCACAGGTGACCGCTAATCAGTACTCGACACAGACAGAGCCGCGGTATGAGGATGAAGTCGGGTGAAGTTCACCCGAGTTCATTCTCATCGCGCAACTCTGTCTGCTGTCAGCCGACATTTATAAACGACATTGTGCATCACACACACGGACATTACACACGGACATTACACGTACACATACACGTTAATTCCACACGCACACACGGACGTTCTGCACACAAACACGGCTAGCATACGCAATTCACACAGGTGCCACACGGACCATAAAAACGGACACAAAAACGGGACACGGACCCGAAAAACGGCCCGTAACACACGTGCGTGTTTTTCACGGACGTGTGAAGGGGGCCTTATATAAAGCTGAATGCGTGTATGTAAGTGTGTGTGTATGTGTGTGTGTGTGTGTGTGTGTGTGTGTGTGTATGTCCGGGATTGTCATCTGCACCGTCGCAGCTACAGCCACAAAATTTTGCACACTCACACGTATGTACCCCGAGAGCGTCATAGGCTATGTTTTGAGGGGAAATTTTAACCCTGCGCTTTTCAGTTATTCGCCAAAAAACCTGACTCCATTAAAGCGAATAGAGCTGGGAGCCACAGTGCAGCCAGAACTTCAGAAGAATGTGCAGCCACGCCCTTATATGGAATGTTGGCGTGTCACAATGCAGCCAGGGAAAGAGACAGGAACAGACAGGGAAAGAGACAGACAGGGAAAGAGAGGGAAAGAGAGAGACAGGTTAAGAGACAGACACAGACAAAGAGACATAGACAGACACAGGGAAACAGACAGACAAGGAAAGAGAGAGAAAGAGACAGACAGGGTAAGAGACAGACAAAGATAGGTAAAGAGACAGACAAAGAGACAGACACAGGGAAAGAGACAGAGGGAAAGAGGGAAAGAGACAGACAGGGAAAGAGAGGGAAAGAGAGGGACAGAGACAGACAGGGAAAGAAACAGACAGCGAAAGTGACAGAGATAGATAGACAGACGGAAAGAGATTGAGACAGAGACAGATACAGTCAGAGACAGACAGGGAAAGAGACAGACAGACAAAGAGATAGAGACAGAGAGATATATACAGAGGGGGAGACAGACAGAGAATCGGAGAGAAACAGAGAGACAGTTACTATCCCGGGCAGCGGATATTGTGTGCAGAATAAATTTTTGTTAATACATTCTATTTTGTTAACAACAGTTATTAACCCGGGCGAAGCCGGGTAGTACAGCTAGTAGGTTATATAGTCATTGTACATAGGTCTTGTATTAGTCTATGGCCTTTTTTTCTTTATGTAACAAAGGAGATGATATCTTCAATCTAACAGTTTAATTAAAAATGCAGTAAAGGGGAATATTTATTTTTACACCTCTATGCATAGTATCATTATATCAAGAGGAAAAGAGGGGTAAAAAGGTAACCATCCCCCAAAAAGTAAATGGCCCCCTTGTTTGTGGATGATACTACGGATTACCAAATTATGAAATATAATTTTGGAGAGTGCTCATTAGGTATGTGAAATCCTATATGTATGTATACTCTGGTGTGGGCTCTCAGTGCAGGATGCACCGTGGATCAAAATCTCATGGCTTATAAATATGGATGTTGGACCATGCGGTAACCCAATGACAATTGTGCACACAGTGATATATGTATGAAAAAATTGTTGAATAGATAATAGCACTGTCCCAACTAAGTTATAGGTTTGACCACTGTACCCTAAGGTTTACATGGGTCAGAACCATAAGACAACCTAGGTCCACTACAGACCTGATGGTTAGTATGTGGAAGGCTGGGTTAACATTGTCATATAATGCATGTATAACTGATTTGCTCATTGAGGCCCGTCAGGATGCACGGATTCCATCCAGAAAATCCATCTTGCTTCTCTTTGGAGTAAGAGGCTGTCCCAGTCACCCTTCCTTTTGGGTTCCGGTACAGTCTCAAGGCTTTGAAAGCTAATGCCTTCAAGGCTAACTCCATGTTCAAGGTTCATGTGTCTTGCTATCGGTGTGTCTCGCTTATTGCGGATGTCACCTAGGTGCTCACCAATGCGTACCCTAAATTGTCTCCTAGTTTTTCCAATATAATTTTTTGGGCATCCACAACAGAACAGGTAGATCACCCCCTGTGTACGACAATTAGCAAAGCTCCTGTTACTATATTTTCTATTGGTATTTGCACTCTGGAACTCATTCTGGTTTTTGATGTAATACATCTACTTGAACATCTGGTATTGGTATTCAAATTTTAATTGTCCAAGTTTTATGAATTTTTCCCCAAAATTAGACTTTTAGCAAATTTCATAGCAGGTACTCCAATTGCTGTGAAAATATGTGTACAACATTCTGTTGTTTCTTAGAACTAGCTAATCCAGTGTTTCTCAACTTCAGTCCTCATGGACCACCAACAGATTAGGTTTTCACGATTTCCTCAGTATTGCACAGGTGATGGGTTTTCAGGATTTCCTCTATATTGCACAGGGAATAATTCCATCATCTGTGCAATACTAAGGAAATCCTGAAAACCTGATCTGTTGGTGGGCCATGAGGAGTTGAGAAACACTCATCTAATTTCTCAAAATAACTTGAAAGCATTTCCCTAATGAGCAAAAGGGTAACAATATTTTGAATTGTTGGCTTTCAGGCTCCATTTCTCACCATCCAGTACAGTATTGAACATGAGACAACATTAATTTTTATAGACAATCATCTTGGCTGTTTCATACAAAAATTTGACTTTAGTTATACAGATTCTTGTCATGTCAATGCATTATTATGTTATGGGAGGGAAAAAAGTGATTTGGACCCGGCACCAATTCCATAAAAAAACTTTGATCCTTTATTGAAGAATTTAAAATTCAGCCAAAAAACGCACTGTACAAGAATAGCTTTACATGGTAAACTTTACGTGTTTCGGACTTCACATTTAAAAGCAAAAAAATCCTTATGATTAAGGACTCTTTTGCTTTTAAATGTGAAGTCCGAAACGCGTAAAGTTTAACCTGTAAAGCTATTCTTTTACAGTGCGTTTTTTGGCTGAATTTTAAGTTCTTCAATAAAGGATCAAAGATTTTTTTATGGAATTGGTGACGGGTCCAAATCACTTTTTTCCCTCCCTCTGCTTTACCAGTGTGGACTAGCCGGTGGACCACGAGCACCCCGGAGTATTATATGGCATTGGATGACAGGTGAGCTGAAAAAACTCTTTTTCATATGCTCATTGTTATGTTATGCTCCTAAAAAATATACATTTTATTTTTTATTATTTTGTTAGTATTTTGTAAATCTACCTTTGGCATTCAACACTTCCTGAATCCTCCTGGGCATGCTTTTGATCACATTCAAGCATGTCTGGATTGAAATATGATTCCAGGACTATTCTACAAGTTCTCAATGTTGGTGCATACAGGTTGACTCACTTGGGTATGCACCAAGCTTTTCATTCAACTCTACCCACAAGTGATTGAACGAGTTGAGGTCTGGGGACTGTAGGGACCAAGCCAGCATCTCTGCTTCATTGTTATTAAATCATTTCTTAGTCAATCTCGACATATGCTTCTGGTCATTTTCCTGCTAGTACACTAGGTCATCCTCTTCCTACACATAGTACTCAATTGTACAAAATAACTGTTCTTGTTGGATACTCATATATTGCTCAGAATTGAGACCACCATCAATCCTGGTTAAATATTCAATGCCTTTGGCTGTAAAAGAACCCCGTATCAACAGGCTTCCTCCACCGAACTTGACAGCTCGTTATGTTGATACAAAAGTTGGCCTTCTTCACATTTTTTTGGGCCACCATTTTAGACTTGTCTTATGTATTTTGAACAGTTGCACAGTACTTGCACAGATGTCTGTGATCTCACTATTGTGAAACATTCAAGCCAGTTCCATTGCCATTTTTTCACTTCAGAACTGATAGACCTTGTGATGAGCCGACTTGTTGACTCAGCTATTTTGCCTGGAAGTCCACCTCTTGGCTTTTCAATGGATGGACATACTTCATTTTGTATTATTCCAACTGTTATGGCACTCACATGGCACACTTTGGCAATTGTTTTGGCCAAAAGACCACTATCTATGAACTGGATGATGCTGATTCTCTTTTCTTGAGAAATTTACTTTATGGCTGATCTTCAATTCGAACTAGTGACCTCTTCCTTGTTAATCAACCTAACACCACCAGTAGTTATTAGACAATGTGTAGTAATATACAGGATGAAAACATTTTTTTTACCAATAGGAGCAAAACAATAACAATACAGTGACATAACAAGGATCTACATAACTAATCATATGCTAAATAGGTGCAAGTCAAATTTATGTATGAGATAGCCAAGATGATTGTCTATAAAATTAAGGGTAGCTAACAATTGAAGTTGTAGTGGATGAAGAGATATGGAGCCTAGAAGTCAAAAGTTCAAAACATTATTATGCTTTTGCACAGCAGCGTAAATCAGTGACCCCAACATAGAATCGGGTGGTAAGCAACAGCCCAATTAATAACACAGTCCACTGGTAGACGAGGCCAAGTTTCCATGAGTATTTGGAAAATTCTTTTGCTGCATATTTTTATGCACAAAAAGATTCAGCATATTCCAGTTCCAGAAAAGTATGACTTCTTCTCCAAGAATACACTTACTGGAGGAAGAAGAGGCCAATCGTGACTGATGTTTGTTACCACCACTATCAAGATGATTGATTCCAGTGGTGGTAGTTGGGTTCTTGCTACCTCAAGTGGCTTCCCCATTCTTCGACGTGGTATAGTCTTTATCTTCTATACTACCCAATCCATTGCCATTGCTTCCTTTTTCTTTTCAGATATATTTTGCAACACTATAATTAAATTTTAAAAATCTTTTCAACCTTGATCCCTTAACCACTGCAAAAAAGAAGTAATAAGAAACTCTAGGTATGTAGTAGAGAACAGTGCTTTAAGTTTTGTGACAAATTTTCTGAAAATCATGGCTTTAAGTAAACTAAAGGCCACTTTACACGCTGCGATATCGTGACCGATATTGCTAGCGTGGGTACCCGCCCCCATCGGTTGTGCGACATGAGCAAATCACTGCCCGTGGCGCACAACATCGCCCAGACCCGTCACACTACTTACCTGCCCTGCATCATCGATGTGACCGGCGAAACACCTTCTTTCTAAGGGGGCAGTTTGTACAGCGTCACAGCGACGTTACAGCTGCGTCACTGAACCGCCACCCAATTGAAGCCGAGGGGCGGAGATGAGCGGGACGAACATCCCGCCACCTCCTTCCTTCCGCATTGGTGGTGGAGGCAAGTAAGGAGAGCTTCCTCGCTCCTGCGGTGTCACTCAGAGCGATGTGTGGAGCTGCAGGAACGAGGAACAACTTCATTACTGCTGCAGCAACGATATTCGAGAATGGACCCCCATGTCACCGATGAACGATTTTGCACGTTTTTGCAACGATGCAAAATCGCTCAAAGGTGTCACACGCAACGGCATCGCTAAAGCGACCGGATGTGCGTCACAAATTCCGTGACCCCAACGAGATCGCTTGAGCGATGTCGCAGCGTGTAAAGCGGCCTTTAGTCTAAGTTGTTAGTGACAGGGGCCTCCAATAACACCTGACAATCAGATTGCAGGGGGGGGGGCATATTCAACAGATCTGATGAACACACACTCTGACAAACAAGGCATTTGGTAATTAAGATTGCCGTTATGGCTAGAGATGAGCGGTTCTGTGGACATTCGGTTCACCACCAGCAAACAAGCCTAGCCTACACAGCCTTGAGCTTGACCCGAATCCCGGAGCAAGTAACTGATTGGCAGTTTGAGTCTCTGCCCACCTACAGCCAGTGATAAGCAGATCACTTCTGGGAAAGGGTGGGCAGGCTTTTTCAAACAATTTTTTGGGTTGCACACTACATTGGATCACACTATTGTTACCCCCAGTGTGAACCGTTCAAACACTGAAAGTGGCTCACACAGGGCTAGCCACAAAGCATACCTGAGCACAGTGCTGCTCACTTGAGTGAAGTTTGCATGTAAATTATCCGAACCCCAAACCCGATCTGTGATTTTTAAATTTGTTGTTCGGTTCGAAAACCAAACCTCAGGTTCACTAATCTCTAGTTATGGCATCTGAACCAGTCTCAGACCATGTCATAAGCCTGCTTCATAAATTTGCACTGGACATTCACTGTACGTGTACACTGTATATCAGTAAGGGGTTAAAATAAGGATCTTTTTTTCTTCAGCACGCTATAGTAAATGCTTAATATATAACACAAAGGAGACTGTTAACATTTCAAGAACAGGATACTTTGTTCGCAAAGTTTTAACATTTTTATATTTAAGCAACAGTCATTTGTACAATATTTCACAAAAGATAAAATACTAAGGAGAAAATATTTGTCCCATAAAAATTTCATTATTTTTTGCTGTCCCCTGTGAACGGGAATTAGTGGTACCTTGCAGAAATGCTTTTAACATTCCATACTGTTCATTTTTAGAGTGTTCATACCCAGACACACTTGAGAATTACTTTCAATTGAAAATATTTTTATTTTCTGGAAAAAAAAATAAATTGTATGCCTGCAGAGGTAAGAAATGGAGTAACCCGAGGAAACTCATGAAAGCATAAGAATATACAGACACCATGTAGATATTGACATGGTTGGATTTCATGCCAGTAAATAAGTGAAATAGCCTACAATACACTAGTTGCAAGGCTTAAAGCCTTTCTGCAGTTCCCTCTGTCCCAACTATCATAAATGTTAAATTGTATATTTTTTCTTGTTCCACTTTTTCCTAATCACTTTTCTTGTCTAAGCCTTCAGCTCATTATACCCTTTCTACTTACAACAAACCGTAAACACATAGGAAGAATTACAGTGCAATATAATCTGTTACCAGGAGAGCACACAGAGCAAGCTGTTAGGCCTCTTGATTGAAAAGTCGGTGTCTCAACGATCTAACCATAGAGAATAATAATATGTCACTAAAATGGAGTATCTCGAGTCTAAATGCTGCCTCTACGTTTATCTCGCTCATTTAATTTATAAGTAGATTTCTAGGGAATGCCGCACACTGCTACAGAAATTTTTATTTGCTCCTTCTCTCATAACATTTACCATAACCGAATAAAAAGTCAAGCTAAAGCAACATTTTTGCTTAGAAGAGGCAATATCTTTTTTGCGGAAAAAAATCACTGCATTTTTATAGCAAAATTCGATGTAATGAAACTTTGGTAATAGGGATATATATTTTTAAAGCTTACTTTGCAGAGAAAACAGTATGTTAGTGGTCTCTTTTGTATTGAAGTGAATATACCTATTGAACTGCAAATACATCAGAGCACTTGTGAGCAAATCAGAGGATATATTTACAAATCAAGCATGATCCTTTCTAAGACATGTTTATTTCATGTATGATTGAATCTTAAAATTCAATCTCGTCGAGTTCAACAATTTTTTCCCGAAAATTAATTTATCAGCAAAGACATTTACCATGAATTACAATTACTCCAATTGCCCTGAAAATATGTGTATAACACTATGAATTTTTATTGCACCAACACTATGAATTTTCATTGCACCCTTTTCAATCTCCTTAATGCAAAAGCAGCTTTAGGCCTGAAACACACTTCCGTTAAAAACACGCACGTTCCGCGAGACACGTATTTACCCTGCGTGTTGCGTGTGGTAAGTACGTGTCTCAGGTACGTGCGGTCCACGTGTGTTCTACGTGTGCAATCCGCGATAGCACACGTAGAACTGGTAATTTGCATACTCACGTGGTCCAAGCTGCTGTCCGTGGTGATAATCTTCGGTCTCCAGCCCTGCCGTCTCCCCGCTGCTGCCGGCCGCAGCGAAGTGAATATTAAATGAGCATAATGCGCGGCGGTCGGCAACAAGTGGCAGCAGAGACAAGAGGGCTGGAGAAGGTGAGTAAATGTTTTGGTTTTTTTTCACTGACACATGTGTTTTCTCCGGCGCGTGTCACACGGGACTGCATCCACACTACATCCGTGTGGTATGGGTGCGGGACGTGTGACACCCGTACTGCCAGAGAAAACGTGGACATGTCAGCGTGTATAAAAACGCACACACGTACAAACCCATATGGACACACGTTCCGTGCGGTTTTACGTGTGTGTGCCTGCTACCATAGGGTAGCATTGGTGTACATGTATCCGTGCCACTGGGACATGCAAAAATGGACCAAACACGTACCGGCGGCACGGATGTGTGTCGGAGGCCTTAGAAAAGTCAGCAACCTTTTGATAGAAAAGATTGTAACCTGGCAGTAAACTGTGTCAAAAGGAAGTTTAGTGAGCTCACCGATCTTCCTATGGATCCTTGGACCAGGGACTGTGTGACTGGCATCCATGTAAGGAAAAATGTATTATGGAAAATCTCATGGTCTGTCTTTCATGAAAATTCTTGTTTCTATTGATTCATATTAAAAAATGTTCATGTACATATACTGGACTACCTGGCAGTAACCAACAGTCACAGTGGACTTTCAAATTTTTCATGTTTTGCAAAAATTAAAAAAAGATCAAAAGTTATCCCACTTAGCAATTTTTGATCAGACATAGTGTTAGGTTTAGAACATTGACTTCAACTGATGGGTGTTTCTATTAAAGGTAACATCATCCGGCTATGCCATATATTCCATAATAGGTTATAATTCCTCCCCTACTACTATGCTTTCTAGAGGCAAAAGAGGCCAATCGTGACTTCTGTTTGGTCATGCTATTGCCCAGATGATTGATGCCAGTACTTGATCTTCTGTTGTTGCCGCTCTCAGTTTCTAGATTGTTATTCTTGGTATGTTATTTTTTCTTTTATGTTGCTCTGTCTATTGTCATTGCCACTTTTTCTGTTAACATATATTTTGTACAACTCTACAATTAACTTTTAACAATGGTACTAGGTCACACTTGACTTCCTTTTTCTCTGCTAAGAATATTAATGGGGATGATATAGAGGTTTTAATGGAACATATGGCAGATCACTTGTTTAAGTCAGTGCAGGATGATGTTTTATCTAACAGTGACACATGCAGTTTGAGGCTGGATTTTTTACAGTCAACCTCCTCCACATTCAAAGCCCCTAACCTTTCACATGTCAGACTTACAATTTCATCAATGACACATGATCAGTTTTGCCCTGTATCAACAGCATTCTGAGCGCTAAAGAAGATATTTAACAAAAATAATTTCTTCCAAATTTTTTTGTGATGAAATGGATAGTCATCATTTGGAGGGGCATGGCATGAAGAGGAATTGATGGAGATATGGCTCTGCACACCATTATAGTAGGGATACTGGCAATGGTCATGGCACTCTGAGGCAGGATAAATCTAGAGATGGGAAACAGCAGTTTGTGCTTTCCAATCTTTTTTTTTTTTCTTTCCCTGTTGTATCACGAGCAGAGATGTTTGGGTTTACGGGTCTGGCCAGACTTAAAAAAAGACCAGTTCAAGACAGAACTTGAATCCAAACATCTGCCCGGACACCAAACCCCATATACTGTAAGTCCATGGGAACCTGAACAATGTGCTGCAAAATAGTGGTGGAAAGGACTAGGGGGCAGCAAAGAAGGATAATTATACTTACCGAATCTCCCAAGCGACTGTCACACTGCTTTCAGGTCCGCTCATTAATTCTCATGCATATTCACTGCTTCCCCTGTCCACCTTCTGTGACAACTGATGTAATTGGTTGCAGTGACACTGTTGGACTGCTTGCATCTGTGATTGGTTGTGGAGTGTAAAAATAAATAAATAATTGGAAAAAATGTGCATTATCTTAGTTGTGTATCAAAATATGAGGGACCCCATGTGGCGTTTTTAAAATTATTTAAATAAATAATTTAAAAAAACAGTGTTCAATCCCACCCAATTTTAAAGCTAAGCCAAGATAAAGTAGAAAACTGTGGGCTGATATTCTCAGGCTGGGAAGCCCATGGTTATTGGGCTCCCCAGCTTAAAAATAGAAGTCTGCAGCCACCCCGGAATTGTTGCATCCATTGGATGTGATAACTTTGGCACTTTTTCGGGGTTCATTACGATTGCCCTGACATAATGGCAATCAGACCAATATAAGAGGTTAATAACAGCTGTAATTTGTCAAAAAATGATAGTTGTCATCAAGCCCAAGGTTAGTAAAAGGGGGAGAAAAATAAACACAGAGAAAATCCTTTATTTAAAAATATACCCTCTTTCTCCAAATTATTAACCCCTCCAAAATATCCCTGCAGGTCGGACGTAATCAACAAAAGGTCTCATGACGATTCTGGCTCTGCAACATCTGAGGTAGCAGTGTGCGGTCATATTAGATAACTTGACTGCTCACTGCGGCTTCAGGGACATACTGACGAAAACACAGCTGTGAGCGGTGATGTCACTGAGTTCACCTGACGTCACCACTGGAGACTCCCTCGGTACCACATCTGTAACCCCAAGTGAAGATACCTGAGGTGAACTCATTGAACTCAGTGACCTCACCTCAGATTAAGGGCACCGTCACACTTTAGCGACGCTCCAGCGATCCCACCAGCGATCTGACCTGGTCAGGATCGCTGGTGCATCGCTACATGGTCGCTGGTGAGCTGTCAATCAGGCAGATCTCACCAGCGACCAGTGACCAGCCCCCAGCCAGCAGCGATGCGTGGAAGCGATGCTGCGCTTGGTAACTAAGGTAAATATCGGGTAACCAAGCAAAGCACTTTGCTTGGTTACCCGACATTTACCTTGGTTACCAGCACACACTGCTTAGCGCTGGCTCGCTGCACTCCTAGCCAGAGTACACATCAGGTTAATAAGTAAACCGCTTTGCTTATTTACCCGATGTGTACTCCGGCTACGTGTGTAGGGACCCGGCACTGGCAGCCTGAGAGCAGAGGATGCTAGTAACCAAGGTAAATATTGGGTAACCAAGCAAAGTGCTTCGCTTGGTTACCCGATATTTACCTTGATTACACCTTACCTCAGGCTACCAGACGCCGGCTCCTTCCTCCCTGCACATTCAGATCACTGCTCTCTCGCTGTCAAACACAGCGATGTGTGCTTTATAGCGGGAGAGCAATTTCCAAAAATGAACCAGCACAGTGTGTAACAATCAGTGATTTCACAGCAGGGGCCAGATTGCTGCTCAGTGTCACACACAGCGAGATCGCTAATGAGGTCACTGGTGCATCACAAAAACCGTGACTCAGCAGCGATCTCGCTAGAGATCTCGCTATGTGAGAAGTACCCCTAAGTCATTTAACTCAATGCCAGATTGCTAGATCATGAAATGTGTACACATTGAACATTTGATTACAGACATTTCTGTACCAAAACTGGCAAAATACTGAATCAAAACTGCATGCATTGATGCAGTTTTGGTGTGTTTTTTTTGCCAGGGGATGCAGATCGGATGCAGAAATGTCTGCACCCAATGATGTCACCTGAGGTGAGGTCACTGAATTCAATGAGTTCACCTTAGGTGTGGTCACATGAGGTCACACCTGAAGTACCATGGTAACCCCAGCTGTGACCTCAGGTGAAGTCATGGAGCTCAATGTCGGATTACCAGATTAGGCAATGTGTGAACAGTGAGTATTTGGGTGCAGACATTTCTGCAGCAAATCTGTATCTCCCGGCAAAAAAACACACCATGAACTGCATCAAAGTGCTTTATATTTTGGTGTGGTATTTTACCAGGAGATGCAGTTTTGGTACAGAAATGTCTGCAACCAAATACTCAATGTGTATACATGGCCTGATCCAGTAATTCATCATTTAATTTGATGTTTTCACCTGAGGTGAGATCACTGAGTTCAATGAGTTCTCCTGATGATTTTACCTAAGGCCACAACTGTGGTAGTGTGGGAATCCCAGCTGTGACCTTAGGTAAACTCAGTGACATCACCTCTCAGAGCTGCAGCTCTGTTTGTGTATTTCTGAAGCCACAGTGGGCTGTCATGTTTTCTAATGTGACCACGCGCTGCAACTTAAGATGTAGCAGAGCTGGGATCGTCGTGGGACCTCATGTGGATTACATTAGACCTGCATGAGTGTCTTGGAGTTTAAAAAATTGGGGGTTAATAAAGGAGGTTTTTTGTTGTTTTTTAATAAAGGATTTTTTCGTTTGACTTACAGGGTTAGTAATAGGAGGTCACATAGTCCTCTCACCATTACTAACCTGGGGCTTTAGGACAGCTGTGACTTTTGGACATATCACAGCTGTCATTAACCTCTTTGATTACCCCCATTGCAACAGTAATAGAGAAATCGGGATGAGCTGGGTAAAGTGCAAGAATTGTTGAATTTAATGAATGTGACAATTCCGGTACAGCTTCAGGCTGCTATTTTTGAGCTGGTGAGGGCCCAATAACCATGGGCATCCCCAGCCTTAGAATACCAGTCCCCCTCTGCCTGCTTTACCTTGGCTGGGTATCAAAATTAAGGTGGACTGCACTCCGTTTTTTAAAATAATTTGAAAAGAGCTGCATGAGGTCACTTGTATTTAGATATGCAACCAAGATAACATGCACTGCACAGTTGGGTGCTGCAACCTGTAGCTGTCTGCTTTATCTGTGCTGGGTATCAATATACAGGAGATTCTACATTATTTATGGACATTTTTTTATTTATTCATTTTTACACTTCACAACCAATCACATATGCCAGCACGCTGGCAGTCTGACTGCAACCAATCACAGACGCTGTCACAGATGGTTGGCGTGGGAGGCAGTGAATATGCATGATTGTTAATGATCAGACAACAGTATGACAACTGCACAGGAGACTCAGCAAGTGTAATTATCTTTTTTAATCTCTATTTTGCTTTCTTTAAACTTTTTTCTTTTTTTACCCAGGTGGATGAACCCGAACAGTAACTGAAAAGTACATGTTTTGGGTCCATGCAAAGACACTAGCTGTCCAGTACAGATTCCGAACTTTACAGGTTGGGTTCGCCCATCATTAAACATGAGTTAGCATTTTGTAAGCACAAGAAACATGCATTCAGTCAACCCTGCATTCAGTCAAACTGTGCTCTCACACATTGAGCTTTAGCACAATTGATACTAAATCACCTGGATTGTACTGCCTAATCATGTGTTTTATGGTCTATTGAGCGTTTTGTAAAGCTGCAATTTAAGCTTGTTGATTACTGATGATACCTCCATGCTCAGCATCTATTGTGCACTTTCTCCAAATCCACTTCAATGGACATTTTATAGATGTTGAGGTCAGTTGGACATTACTGACAAAGCTGTGTTAGAATTATAAAACTTAAAAGAGGTTCAATACTAGCCTTGGAGACCTCAGACTGTATACATGTATTTTCTGTGCGATTATAAAGGCTTTCATTCATCGATTCATAATGAATCGATCTGCTATGAATAAGATTTAAAAAGAATTCTGTTAATCTTGAGAATTTGAATTTTAAAAGAAATTATTATATCTACTAGTTGCATTTCTGTACATAACAAGAATTAGCTGAGTATTTATAAACTGTTGAGTGCATTAGGCTTAGCACACATGGTGAGTAAAATGGAGCGAGTGGAATGCGATAAAAAAAATTACATTCCACCCGGACCCATGTTACTCTATAGGGCAGGTCCCATGAGCGATTTTTTTCTCAATTTTCTCAGCTTTAATCGGAGCAAGAAAACAATCGCAGCATGCTGCGGGTGGAATCCAATCCATATTTATTCGCACCCATACAAGTCTATGGGTGCGAGAGAAACATCGCATTGCACTCGCATTACAGCAGAGTAATATGAATGCAGTGCAAGAATCACATAAGCTAATAATGGAGGCGATACGGAGATTAGTCCCTCCCTCTCCTCCTTAGCACCCGCTCTGTCCTCCGCGGCTGTGCTGCAATCACAGGATTGCATCACAGTGGCTTGACAGTCGCATGAAACTCGGCTTACACTCACGCTGAGCGGGAGTTGAGTGTCATGCGATTCACTTGCATTAATGAACATGTGGCCCCAACTTTAAGAAAATCCTGTGCTATGCTGTTTCTTCACCATGGTTCCAATACTATACTGTTCTGCTTTTGGAAAATTTGAGGCTGTAAAAAGATCTATTCCCACTTTCAGCATATGCAAATGACCTTTTAGAAGACAAGAAGGTAGAAACACTATACAGACAAGTCAAGCTGAGCATGTCCTAATCTAATTCATTCTGCTGTTTAACCAATTTCTATGAAGATAGGGACCATGCAAACCCTGTCCATTACAATGAGAAATAAACTAGAATAGTCAGAATAAACGCATGACCAACTTGATTTTTTTTGTACAGTGTTTTATCCTCCTCCAAATGGTAAATTTGCATAAGTGAAAGTGTATTATAAATCTAATCTTTATTAAAGATAAACATTTTTTTGGGCTACTAAGCACACTTTTATAAAGTAAAGTAGACTAATATGGTAGCAATGGTAATTTTTATGGCAAAAAGCACCGGAATTGTTCCTATAAATGGGATAATGAGGGATTAATCAAATAATCTTATGACTTTTGAAGTGTTGAAGAAGTGACAAATTATTTTCTCTTGATTCATTGTTAATGCAAAGTTCTAATTTTCCAGTATGTTTTTGCTTGTACATTGCAGCAGAGTACCTGAAGGCTTAGGCTGCTTTTACTTTTTATTTTTTCCTATCTTCAGTGGTCCCATTGGAGCTGCCGTCCGAACACCCCCCAAAACGGGTTTCAGCCTCATGCGCCTACAAAGCCATTGACTGTAATGGAATACACAGAGTTAGCGTGTGCTCTGTTGCACCATTTTCATGCAGACTATGTCTGGGAATCCACCTGCAGAAAGCGTATACTCCTGAAAATGGTGCAAGACAGAAGATATGCTGACTCCATCTGCTCCATTACAGTCAATAGACCCGTCGGCACATGCAGCCAAAATCCACTTTGCAGGGGTGTTCGGATGGAAGCTCCGACAGGACAACTGAACGTAGGTAATAATAACGCAATGTGAAAGATTCTTTATTTATTTCTGTTTTTTACAAAGCATTGACATATTCTTCAGTGCTGTAAATGTTGCCAATGGAGTTAACACATCCAATGGCGGTAAGAATTTATCTACTTTAGACACCGATGCTAAGATCAATTTCATAAGAAGCCAATAAATCTAATAGGGTGGTTTAAAGGGATCCTTAGTATCAGGGGGAATCACATACAATAAAAAGTAGAACAGACAATACAGATATTATTCAAGATTAATACATAGCCAGGTCCCCATCATTTTGAGCCAACAGTACTAATCACTAAGACACAGTGCTGTCACTTATAGACTATAGATGATTGGATCTTTGGAAACTCAGATTAGCCAACTTTGCAGAATTTTACCCAGAAAGTTGATTCATGGGAAATAAATTTGCTCAACTCCTAATACTGGAATGTTTGTAATTACTTGGGAAATACACATGGGAGAGGAGAGAGAAACCAGCTTAGCATAAGAGCTTCAATTTTACAGCCAAGAGAGAGGACCATGAGAAATTATACTTTTCCACAGAGGGATAGAGGACCCCACTGACCATAGGAGCTTACACTTTATAGAACAGAGAAAGAGAGAGAGAACCCTACAGATAAGTGCTTATAGATAAGAGCTTGAAAGAGAGGACCCAATCTGGAGATGGTAAATGGCTCTGTCGTAAAAGTTGTGCGCCACTGAAAAACAATGATTTGTGATTGCCCCGGTATTGACCACCACTGTACAATTTATGGTGATCTGTCAGATGTCACAGCTGCAGGGCATTATGGGGATGCCCGCATGGCAACGCAAACTGACAATAGCTTTCTTGCTTTACTGAGTGGAGGGCCTACAAAATACACAAGTAAATGACAGATATCACAATTAGCCATATGTAGTCAATGATTTTCTCTAGTGTCACTAGGGTATAACTAAATGAACTGCCCCCAATAGAGATTGGACAAGGGGGTAAACCTCAGACACTGTGCCAAGTTTGTTAAATTAAATAACGTCTGTGATCCGATGAAGACAGGCACAATGAGTTCAGCATGGCTGTTGACGTTATCCGACTGACCCAGGGATTTCCAGCTAGTCTCCCACACCGGTATTTGCCAAGCCTCAAACTAAGTAATGTCTGCGATCAGACGAGGGCAGGCCCAATGAGTTCAGCATGGCCGTTGTTAAATTAAATGATAGGCAGCTCAAGATGGCACAATGTGACTACAAATTCCACTAATGTCACTAGGGTATATTAGCCAATATATTGCCCCACACTAAACAAAAAAGAGGGAGTTTATTCTCAAATCCTGTGCAGAATTTAAATTAGATCTGTTATCATCTCTGTTACTATTTTAATGGTATCTTGGATCATCCCAATATACAAAAATAATGGTTACTGTGGCATTTTAAATCATATAACTTATAGTGTATCATAGATACCAATAATATGGTGTATTATAAATGACACAAGTATGCTAAATAGCAAACCATATTCAAAGTCGGTCCTACAGGAAAAAAAACTGCATCCAAAAAAGTGTGCCATTGCTCAATTGCAAACAACCATGCTACATGTATAATAAGCAATACTGGCAACCTGCTCAAAGCTAGTAACGTCATAATCAGAAGAACCGATGCTCAATTGCAAACAACCATGCCACATGTAGGGTATGTTCACAAGTAGAGATGAGCCACCCCCCTGTTCTGTTCGTCGAATGGTGCCCCATTTGACGAGCCGTTCGACGAGCCGTTCGACGAACCTCTCGAACCCCATTGAAAACAATGGGAAGCAATCACAAACACATAAAAACACATTATCAATGTACACATACAGTTAATAAACATTGCTATAACACTTACCGGTACCCGTGATGCATTCTGCACTCTGTCTCCCACCGCTTTTCCATTGGTAATCGCTACATCCTCCCGGCAACCAGCAGTGATGCAGAACCTATCGTGATGTCAAAATAGCCATGTGACCAGTCATGTGTCTATTATCTCATTGGCTACAGACTGGTCACATGGCTTTGACGTCATGCTAGGTCCTCTCATTTCACTCTCCGGTACACGGTGCACGTTTGTGTATCGCCGAGTACCGGCGACATGCTTTGTCACACAGTCGACTCCCCGTTCTGCTTCCCCGTTCCATTATTGACCGGCTCACACAGCCGGTAAATAACGGAGATCACCGTTGCCATATCAACGCGCCTGTTAGCAGTGACGTCACTGCTAACAGCCACAGCGGCACCAGGAATAACGTGATCGGAGCACCATTGCTATGGCAACCCGTCTATCAGCGGTGACGGTACCACTAACAGCCAGCAGCACTGATCACTCACGGAGTGAGAAGCCTGCATGGGGAGCAGCGTCTTTCTCCCATACAGTGCTGCTGATGGAGCAGAGCTGCATGTGTTGAAGGAGAAAGAAGACAGAAGACCATGGATCGTGGAGGGATAAGAGGGAGTAATACACATGGAGTCTCTAAGTGTGTCTGCGTATTTATTTCTATTAAAGTATTTTTTCTCTGTGTGGTGTCTTTTTTTAACCCTTTATTGGAGATTCTTAATGGCCGGGTCAAACTTGCCTGATATTAAGAATCTCTGGCTTAATACTAGCTAGTAAAACAAAGCTAGTATTAACTCATTATTACACAGCAAGCCACCTGGCTTCAGGACTGCTGGAAGAGTTGGATACAGCGCCAGATGATGGCGCTTCTATGAGAGCGTCATTTTCTGGGGCGGCGGCAGACTGCAATTCGCAGCAGAGGGGCCCAGAAACCTCGGGCTAACCTGTGCTGCGGATTCCAATCCCCAGCTGCCTAGTTGTACCCGGCTAAACACAAAAATGGGGCGAAGCCCACATGTTTTTTTTTATCATTTCATGAAATTCATGAAATAATTAAAAAAAGGGCTTCCCTATAATTTTAGTTCCCAGCCGGGTACAAATAGGCAGCTGGGGGTTGGGGGCAGCTGTTCCTGCCTGCTGTACCTGACTAGCATCCAAAAATATGGCGAAGCTCACAACATTTTTTTTGTAGCTTTTTGGCAAAAAAAATAAAAAATGCTTCCCTGGATTTTGCATTGCCAGTGAAGGTAACGCCAAGCAGTGGGGGTTGGCAGCCAGTAGCTGTTTGGATTACCCTTAGCTAGCAATACAAAAAATGCAGCTGGAGCCCATATATATTTTTTTTAATTATTTATTTAAATAACTATAAAAAAAGGGCTTCCCTGTATTTTAATTGCTGGACATCACAGTACTGTAAAAATAAATCTTTAAAAAAAAAAGACGTAGCGCTCCACGGTATTTTTGATTCTCAGCGCAGATAAAGCAGACAGCTACAGGTTTCAACCCCCATCTACCTGGCGTTATCTTGTCTGGCAATCAAAATACAGGGAAGCCCATTAATTTTTTCTATTTAAAAAAATAGTTACAAAAAAATGACGTTGTGTCCCCCCATTTTTGATAGCCAGCTAGGGTAAAGCAGACGGCTGTAGCCTGAAAACCACAGCTGGCAGCTTTACCGTGGTTGGGATCCAATGTGGAGGTCACCCCAGGCTCTTTTTTATAATTATTTTATCAATAGTAATAATTAAAAAAAAAAAGTAGGGTCCCCCCCAAATTGGATCACCAGCCAAGGTAAAGCGGAGAGCTGTGGTCTGATATTCTCAGGGTGGGAAGGTCCATAGTTATTGGCCCTTCACAGCCTAAAAGTAACAGGCCACAGGTGCCCCAGAAGTGGCGCATCTTGGAGCTTCAACCCAGCTCATCCCGTGCCCTGGTGCAGTGGCAAACTTGGGTAATAAATGGGGTTGATACTAGCTTTAAGGTCACCTGATATTAAGCCCAGCAGTTTGTGATGTCATGGCATCTATCACATACCCGACATCACAAAATGTCAGTACTAACAAAACAAATAGACAAAAAAAATGTATTTGAAAAAACACTCCCCAAAACATTCCCTCTTTCACCAATTTATTGTAAGGAAAAAAAATAAGAGGGTCCCATGATGACTCTGGACCGTCTAGAATATGGGGGGACACGCTCAGGGAACGTATCCCCCATTTTCTAGGAGTGGAGACCCTCCATGTGAGGAGTGTGGGTGCAATGAATCTGCACCCATTCTCCCCGGGTCCACAGCAGCAGAGCCATGTCATAAATGTTGTTACCATTTTATTATTGCTATTCCACCTACTATATATTGGGGATAGGATCTTGGAGATGGAATACCCCTTTAAGTCCAGTTATCCAGTTGAATGAATACTAAACAACAGAGCTCGCTATTTAGACATGTTTTCTTGTGGCGTATAATGGACTCTCATGTTTCATAGTTTCATAGTTTCATAGTTTTTAAGGTTGAAGGGAGACTCTAAGTCCATCTAGTTCAACCCATAGCCTAACATGTTGATCCAGAGGAAGGCAAAAAAACCCCAATGTGTCAAATAAGCTCCAATGGGGAAAAAAATTCCTTCCTGACTCCACATACGGCAATCAGACTAGTTCCCTGGATCAACACCCTGTCATAAAATCCAATATACATAACTGGTAATATTATATTTTTCAATTAATGCGATCAGGCTCTGCTTAAATTTTACTTGTGAATCCCTCAATACAACATCATACGGCAGAGAGCTCCATAGTCTCACTGCTCGTACAGTAAAGAGTCCTCATCTGTGATTGTGATTAAACATTCTTTCCTCAAGACGTAATGGATGCCCCCGTGTTCCAGTCGCAGGCCTAGGTGTAAAGAGATCTTTGGAAAGGTCTCTGTACTGTCCCCTCATATATTTATACATTGTGATTAGATCCCCCTAAGCCTTTGTTTTTCCTAACTAACTAACCCCAAGTTTAATAACCTGTCTTGGTATTGCAGCCCACCCATTCCTCTAATAATCTTGGTCGCTCTTCTATCTACCTGTAAGATTATGCTATTTATAACCTTCTATACTTTTGCTAACAAGAAATGCATCCATTCCTCTCTTAAATTCATTCAGTGAGTTGGCCATCACCACTTCCTCAGGAAGAGAGTTCCAGAGCCTCACTGCTCTTACCGTGAAGAACCCTCTTCTATGCTGATGTAGGAATTTTCTTTCCTCCAATCGAAAAGAATGCCCCCTTGTTCTTGTCATAGTCCTTGGTACAAACAGATCATGGGAGAGATCTCTATATGGCCCTCTGATATATTTGTACATATTTATTAGGTTTCCCCTAAGTCTTCTCTTTTCTAGAGTAAATAGACCTAATTTTGATAACCTTTCCGTGTATTGTAATGCACCCATTCCATTTATTATTTTAGTAGCCCGCCTCTGAACCCTTTCAAGTTCAGTAATGTCTTTCTTCAGCACCGGCGCCCAAAATTGCACACAATACTCCAAGTGTGGTCTGACTAGTGATTTGTACAGAGGGAGAATGATGTTTTCATCTCGTGCCCCCAGACCTCTTCTAATGCATCCCATCACCCTATTTGCTTTGGTGGCTGCTGCCTGACACTGGGCACTCCAATTTAGATTCTTATTCACTAAGATGCCTAAGTCTTTTTCCATGTCTGATTTCCCCAGCAGTTTCCCATTTAGTAAGTAATCGTAGCATCTGTTTCTCCTTCCCATGTGCATAACCTTACACTTATCTGTGTTAAACCTCATTTGCCATTTTTCAGCCCAATTCTCCAATTTACTCAAGTCCATCTGTAGTTGCAAACTGTCCTCCTTTGTGTTAACTACCTTACATAGTTTTGTATCATCTGCAAATACTGATATTTTACTCTGTAAACCATCCACCAGATCATTAATAAATATATTAAATAGTAGGGGGCCCAATACAGACCCCTGTGGCACCCCACTAGTAACCCTGGCCCAATCTGAGTATGCACCATTAATAACCACTCTTTGTTTTCTACCACTAAGCCAGCTACCTACCCATCTACACACATTTTCCCCGAGCCCAAGCTTTCTCATTTTACTTAGCAGTCTTTTATGTGGGACAGTGTCAAATGCTTTACCGAAGTCGAGATAAATGACATCCAATGATTCTCCTCGGTCCATGTGAGAGCTTACATCCTCATAGAAGCTGATCAGGTTAGTTTGACAGGAGCGATCCTTCATAAATCCATGTTGATATGGAGTTAAACATTTATTAACATTGAGACATTCCATAATAGTATCCCTTAAAAACCCTTCAAACATTTTACCCACAACAGATGTTAAGCTTACCGGCCTATAGTTTCCAGGTTCCCTTTTGCACCCTTTTTTGAATATTGGTACCACATTTGCTAGCCGCCAATCCAGTGGAACAGACCCAGTTTCTATAGAGTCTTTAAATAAAAGGAATAGAGGCCTGTCTATCACATTACTTAACTCCCTTAATACCCGAGGGTGAATGCCATCAGGGCCTGGTGATTTGTCAATTTTAATGTTACTAAGTCGGTTCTGCACTTCTTCCTGGGTTAGGCAGGTCATACTTAACGGGGCATTTACATGATCACTCTGCATTTCCCCTGGCATATGCTTTTCCTGTGTGAACACAGTTGAGAAAAAAGTATTTAAAACATTTGCTTTTCCCACATCGCTTTCTATGATTTTACCCTCATTATTCTTTAAAGGGCCAACACCATCAATTTTAATCTTTTTTCTGTTTATATAATTAAAGAATAGTTTGGGATTTGTTTTGCTTTCCTTAGCAATGAGTCTCTCAGTTTCTACTTTTGCTAAATATATTTGTTTTTTACACATTTTATTTTTTTCTCTATATATTTTTAATGCTTCCTCGCTGCCTTCTTGTTTTAGCTTTTTAAATGCTTTTTTCTTATTATTCATTGCCCCTTTTACATCCTTATTTAGCCACATTGGTTTTCTCCTGTTCCTAACCCTTTTATTTCTGTATGGTATGGCTAGCTCGCAGTGGGTGTTTAATACCGATTTAAAAATTTCCCACTTATTTTCTGTGCTCCCATTTTTGAGGACATTGTCCCAATCAATTTGGCGAAGGTCTTCTCTAAGTTGATCAAACTTTGCTTTCCTGAAATTCAGCGTTTTTGTAACCCCCCTCCAAGGCACCTTACTAAAGGACAAGTGGAATTGTATTATATTGTGGTCACTATTGCCTAGGTGCCCATCCACTCGTACGTCTGTTATTCTATCTGGCCTGTTGCTTAAAATTAAGTCCAGAAGGGCTGCCCCTCTAGTTGGGCCCGGCACAAGTTGGGACAGATAATTATCCTTAGTTACTGACAGAAACCGGTTTCCTTTCTGAGATACACAGGTTTCAGTTTCCCAGTCTATATCGGGGTAATTGAAGTCCCCCATAATAATCACCTCATTGTGATTTGCTGCTTTGTCTATTTGTTTCAATAATACATTTTCAGTGGTTTCTGTTATATTTGGTGGCTTATAACAAACCCCTATGAGGATTTTATTAGTTTTCCCTCCTTGTATCTCCACCCATAGAGACTCCACCTCTTCATTTCCCTCTTGAATATCTTCTCTTAGTCTGGGCTTTAAACTGGACTTTATATATAGACAGACTCCACCCCCTTTCCTTTTTTTACGATCCCTCCTAAACAATTCATATCCTTGCAGGTTAGCCGCCCGTCATAACTATCATCTAACCATGTCTCAGTTATTCCTACTATGTCGTATTTCTCCTCATACATTACCAGCTCCAGTTCCTCCATCTTATTGGTCAGGCTTCTTGCATTGGTCAGCATGCAGGAAAGAAGTTTTGCTCCCCTTTCATGTTTAGTAGTCGTTCAGCAGGGCAACTATAAAATCAAATACCTCTATTTGGAAATGTAATATAGCTCTCCGGATCAACTATGTTCCTTACCTCATGAGCAGGGCATTGCAGTAGCTTACAGATGCATGGATACCACCACTCACTGTGTCTGAACACAGGAAGCTGAGCTGACAGACGCTCTGTGCATGCGGCAGCGTCTATTGTGAAGGAGGGGCCGCGGGGGATCAACGCTGCACAGGTACCGCGGGACATCAGGGAACACCGGTGGGGTTATAGAAGGTGACCTGGCAGGGCCTGGGGAGGAGTTTTGTGTCACATGTGTCATGGCACATGCGACAGAAATCAGAGGAGTAGGGTGAATGCGGCCGACGCGCTGCTGTGCGCGTGGCCATTTTAAAATTCCGGGAGGGGTTCGGGGGGGGCACTTTGGCGACACCGGGGGACCGGAGGGGACCGGGGAGGAGATTTATCACTCATCTGACATGTTTGTTCATGCCAGATGGGAGATAAATAATTTTTTACCGGCGCTGTCATTTACTGTAACGTGATCATCGGTATATGGTGTATACCGTTGATCACGTGAGCGGGGACCGGAAAAACCGACCTGAATCATGATCTCCAGGGTCTCAGCTACCCCCTGAAACCCAGAAATTTTCTGACTCTGGGGGGCGCAATTCACTTATTTCTGCCTGCTGTTTATAAACGGCAGATCAGAATAAGGCTTCATTCACACGACCGATCCGTTTTTGCGGTCCGCAAAAAATGTTCAGTTTTTTTCATGGGTGCATCCATGTGGCATCCGTTTCCGTTCCGTATACGGTCCGTATGCCATCCGTTTGTCATCCGTGTGCCTTCCGCTTTTTTTGCGTACTGAAAAAAAACTGGAAGGAAAATATATAAATTTACCCAGGATCCATAGCTTCAACCTACATGAGGCGGTCACATGTTCACTCCAGTGCCATTTTCTACTGCCTTTCACAGCGTAGAGCGCTCTGGTGATTTTCTGTGCTTGTACACTTCATATCAGTCTTTTCTGTCATTCTAATGGCAGAAAGACACATAATGTCCCACTCTCCTGCATTTTGTAATTTTGCACCCTTTGGGGCCTTTCATGTGGCACTAAGGGGGGTTAGCCTTGTATTTACCAAAACAAAAAATAAATTAAAAAAAAAATGACGTGGGGTTTCCCCTATTTTTGATAGCCAGCTAGAGTAAAGCAGACGGCTGCAGCCTGCAGACCACAGTTGGCAGCTTCACCTTGACTGGTAATCCAAAACTGAGGGCACCCCATGCTGTTATTTTAAATTAAATAAATAATTAAAAAAAAAAACACGTGGGGTTCCCCCCAAAATTGGATCACCAGCCAAGGTAAAGCGGACAGCTGGGGTCTGATATTCTCAGACTAGGGAGGTCCATGGTTATTGGACTCTCCCCAACTTAAAAATAGCAGGCCGCAGCCGCCCCAGAAGTGGCACATCCATTAGATGCGCCAATCCTGGTGCTTCACCCCAGCTCATCCCATTGCCCTGGTGCGGTGGCAAGTGGGGTAATATATGGGGTTAATACCAGATGTGTAATGTCACTTGGCATCAAGCCCTGGGGTTCGTGAGGTCAATCGTCTATCAAATACCCGACAACACCAACCCAGTCAGTAATAAAAAAAAAAATAGACGACAAACACATTTCTATTTGAAAAAACACTCCCCAACACATTCCCTCCTTCACCAATTTATTAGAAAGAAAAACAAATCCAGGTCTGCTGTAATCCAAGGGGTTCCCATAGTCACTGTCCCAGTCAATGAAGAACAGAATGTTCCCCATTGGCTGGGAGAGCAATGCAGTGACTTGAGCTAACATCAGTACGTCAGCCCAGGTCACTGCAGGGCATGACGAGTGCTGCTGTCAGGAGCGAGGTACATTACCTGCAGTGACGATCTCCTGCACTGCTGAGAGCAGAGCTGTCACTGACTTCAATGACCGCCGCCTTCACAGCCAAGTATCGCGGGAGCCTGTGACGTCACAGCTAGTCGCAGTCTCGGGTCGGCAGCGAGAGGAAATGTGAAGAGGCAGCCATGGAAGACAGTGACAGCGCTGAGGTCGGGAAGGCAAGACTTCATCACCGCAGGTAAACCGAGCGGGGCCATGTGTGCGGAGTGTGAGGTGGGTGGTGCTTAGCGGGGTAATGTGTGCGGCGTGTGAGGTGGGTGGAGCCTAGCGGGGCCATGTATGCGGGCGGCGGAGTGCAAAGTGGGTGGAGCCTAGCGGGGCCATGTGTGCGGGCGGTGGAGTGCGAAGTAGGTGGAGCCTAGCGGGGCCATGTGGCGCTGAGGACGTCAGTGCCGGGGACTGCATGGCTGGGGATAGGTGAGTGTGAGTGTGTGTGTGTGTACATGCCGCATGCAGGAGGGGGCGGAGCCCAGCGGGGAAGTGTCGGCTCTCTGCACACGTAACCAGAGTAAATACCGGGTTGCCAAGCAAAGCGCTTTGCTTGGATACCCGATGTTTATCTTGGTTACCAGCTTACGCAGGCTGCCAGCGATGGCTCCCTGCACACTGTAGCTGTAAAAAGCCGTGCTTTTTGTGATCGAGCCATTCTCCAATGTAACTCTAACTGTCGAGCTTTTAGCAAAAAGCTCGAGTTCGAGTTCGATCTCTAGCACCCCCCAAAATCACTCGAACATGAAACTGGCAAACCTCGAACATCGCTCATCTCTATTTACAAGTGGTATATCTTTTTTTACCACAAGGATGCAGCATTTTTTGTCCCATAAAATCACACCAAAAGTTCACCGCAACAAAAATGTTTTTGATGAGGTTTTTTACACGGTTTTACCGCATTTTACCGCGTTTGCCCAATGCGTTTCTTAAGTCAAATCTATTGACTGGAAGGGTTCAAAAACGCTGGAAAAACGCAAAAACAATTGACATGCTGCATCTTCAAAAACGTAGCCAAGATGCAGCCAACAAAAGATGCCCAGTTTGGACAGCAAAATCAAAATCTCATAGACTTTGCTGGGAGAAGGAAATGCATGCATTTTGGTGCATCTTTGTGACCTCAATAATGCACCAAAAATGCAGCAAAAGATGCCCTGTGTGAACTTAGCCTTATCATAACTAATACTGGCAACATGCTCAATGCTGGTATCTTCATAATCAGAAGTACATATGCTCAGTATCAAACTACTTAGCTTTGTAGCATCACGCACAACGCATTTCTCCTCCCTTCTTGAATACCAGGGGGTTCATCAGGGGCATCTCAAATGAGGCATAGAACAAGTACATTCCCCTGACGAAACCGTACAATTGAGGTTGAAATACGACAGGAGGGATTTTTGGGGGGCCACATAGACTTGAGAACTACGGGAATCAATAAATGGGGCACAACAGGGTAAGATAGGACTTTAAATCTCCCATTGGCCTCATCTGACGCCCACATAACACCCCCGGACTATGACGTTATTTGTTTTGGTTGGAAGATAGAATCGAGAGTGAATACAGAAGATATTTAATAAAGATTTATGCACAATTACAGACTGAAAACAGTGTTAATATGTAATATATGAAAATATAAGAAACCAAATGGATCTTCCCTCTCCTGAAAATGGGCTATGCACAACTGCAAACCCCAAAAGCACTGTCAAAAAATGCATAATTATCATATATGGTTTTTTTATCTGGGTTCTCTTGTTGGCCAGGTCAAAGTCATCCACAGTATACCGTATGTCATCAATGTTTAAACTTGGACCAACCAACTTCTTCATAACTCCAGACACAATTCAAGTTATTGCTACAGTTTACATTTGTAGCTTGAACGTTAAAAATCACAAAATCAATCAAGTAGTGCTATGAAAAAGTCTTTGTGTTACCATAGCAGGTAGATGTGTCAAAAGAATATAGACTTTTTTTAGTGTGGGCAGAACAAGTTTGCACTATTAATAGGTACCATTGATGTATTTAGTATGAATCATTTATTATTTTGAGGATTGATAGAAATATTAAAAAAGTGCTTGCTGCTTAAAAGTTTAAGTTTTAGATTATAGGTAATAGATTTCATCAGCCAGATCTTAGAGCACTAATCCACGTATCCACATGTAACTAGTGCCACATATAAGTATATGTGTATGTGTGTGTATATGCTAAGTATATAACCTCACTGCTTCACTATCGTGCAGAGCCGCCGCCCGACCTCTGTGCGGAGCCGCCGCCTGATGACCGTGCGGAGCCGCCGCCTGACCACCGTGCAGAGCCGCTGCCCGACCACCATGCGGAGCTGCCGCCCGACCACTGTGCGGAGTCGCCGCCCGACCACCGAGCGGAGCCGCCGCCCGACCACTGAGCAGAGCCGCCCCCCCAACCACCGAGCGGAGCCGCCACCCGACCACGTAGTGGAGCCGCCGCCCGACCAATCTACACCCCACCTACTGTCTCCTCCCCAAAATCCTATAGAATGTAAGCCCGCAAGGGTAGGGCCTTCTTCCCTCTGTACTAGTCTGTCTACTGTAACTTGTGTATGTATTCTGTATGTAACCCCTTCTCATGTACAGCACCATGGAATTAATGGTGCTCTATAAATAAATAATAATAATAATAATAATGTATATGCTCCAAAAAATAAATGGAACACTTACACAGCACAATGCAAATGCAAGTCAGTTACAGCTCTGTGACATCAACTTGTGCAACTGTGAAATGTTATGAAATTATGAAGCAACGCTGATTGAGAAGCAGTTTCTCCTGCTGTTGTGCAAATAGACCAGACATCTAGAGGTGAGCAATCCTGATTGGCAAAGATCGGAAAATGTTAAAATCGTACGATTATTGACCAGATCTGGATCGGAATTCTTAGCATTTACTCCAAAAGTCGATGATCTTGCCAAGGATCTGTAAATGATCGGATGGCAAAAAACATCCTCTCACTACTCATCACAGCCATGTCATATAGTGGCTTGACTGTGAATGGCCACTGTAAAAAAGGAAGCAAAAGGGTTAAAGTAGTACAGTGGTACCTCTGTTTTCGTTGATCTTGGTTATCGCTGGTTTCGGTTTTCGTTCATTTTTTTCACTAAAAAATTTGCCTTGGTTTTCGTTAATTGCCTCGGTTTTCATTTGTTTTTGTCTGCTTTGCCCATGTGACTATGCTGCTATTTTTGCAAAAGCAAAGGGTAATCCATTCATTTTCCGGCTCTGTGTGGCATTGTGTGAGTGTCACCCTGCTCAGTTTCAAAATGTATGTATGAAATGTAAGATACAATGTATTTATTCTCTACATTAGTATTTTACATTCATTTTATATTCCTTTTATATTCATTTCTTATTGGTTTTAGTATTAAACACTATCTTTATTCCCTAAATGCCCTAGTAGGGATTTTCAGCATTTTCAGAGCAAGGTTTAAGTATAATCTCTACACTGAAAATAAGCCCTAGTCATAGTTCAATACTGAAGTATCCGTGCAGATAAAAAAAGTAAAATAATACTGCAAGACTCTTCATTATAGACAGCGGACACCCTGCAATCATTCTCACTAGAGGCCAAGCAGGAGGACCTACAATGGATCGCACACCCATACACATCAGATCCCACACACAATCACACTTCAGATCACACACATTCACTGCATCCAGCGATACCGATATCTTCTGGCCAGCAGAATCGTGAGACACACTGTGTGGAATGCAAGGACCTGCGGCTGTGGATGGAATATTTACAGGACCTGCCATGCATAACCTCCTCCCATCTTTCCTTGCAGCTAGAGGTATTCTGTACCACCAGATGTGGTGAGTGACTAATGAGTGTGTGTGATCTGATTGGTGATTGTGTGTATGTGTATGTTCATGAGTGTATCTGCATGATCTGATGTATGTGAGTGTGTCGCACAGAAGCAGGGGAGGACAGCGTGCAGCATACCTGCTAAAAGGGCCTGCCAAAGAGCGCAGGAAGGACCTAGGAAACATTCAGGTGTCCAGGGTCTGGATAGTAAGAGTCACCTGAGAAGGGGGCTCTGCTGTTTTGGGTGGGTAAACATACCCCCCACTATATTTTTCCAAGAATAAGACCTACTCCAAAAACAAGCCCTAGCACTTTTTTGGTAAAATAAAAGTATAAGACAGTGTCTTATTTTTGGAAAAACACAGTAGATGAGAACCTTTCACGTTACCGCACAGCATTGAGGTCCCACACAGGCCCACTACAATACTCAGGGCAGATCAAAGTGTGCCTGTGCAGGACCTCAATGTCAGCTAGTGTAGATGATGTACAACGCGTCATCTACACTAGCTTCAGAAGGAAAACAAAGAGCGGAACCGGAGAACGGAGACACCCATCAAACAAGTCTACTCTGCACCGACCATCAGGTGAGTATTATAAACATCCGGTGACAAGTTCCCTTTAATAGTGCTTTTTCATTTGACAGTTTACCTTTAAACAACCGGGCACAGCACATTTCTAAAGTATATGATAGATTTACTCTTGTATATAAGATTTGCCTATGATTCTTTTCTGAAATGGGATGTATACTGTAAGATGCATAGCCATAAATAAGTTTTGTCGCTAGGAAAAAATGTTACGTACAGCCTCTGGAACACTTTGAAGGTTCTATTTAAAGAAATGCAGAGATGGAATCTATGTTTAACCAGTTTTTCCCATAGATGTTTCACAATTGTCATACATTCTGTATCTATATACTGAGCATGGATTATAACCAGAGACAGATATTTTTCATATAAAATTTTTTGGTAGAGTTTTGTCACGGTTATCATTGCTATCTCATGTTAACTGTAATACTGACATACTAATCTCCATTCATTATACTTTATATGCCTTCATACAGAATGAAATCTATAACCATATTCCCCCTGACTGTACAGCACTGACAATGTGTTCTGTATCAAGTGGGTGGCTGTACATGAGTGGGAGGAAAAAGAATACGGTCACATTTATCATTCCAGCTAGTAATTCCTGCAAACCGCTCATAATACATTCTCAATGCATACCACTGTCATCACAATGTTATTGTTAAAAAATATTTGGCTGATGCTAATAGGAAGAGATATTTAATATGCTTTATATGGTACTGCCCTGAGCATACTATGAACGTCATGACAACAAGTAGCCGCAAGCTGTCATGATTTTTTGTGTTCGAGCTGCAAAGCAGCATATACAAAAGATGCAGCTGACAGGCTTCCGGAATATCAATAGCAGCCGAGAAATAAAAATATCTGGTTATGAGGTTTGAAGTCCTTAGAAAATGTAGAACATGCATATGTAAGCAGATTGATAGTGTCCTGCTGGGATTTATTTATGGGTAGTAAACAAAAGGTTTTATTGTACATGATAATAAAAACAACGATTGGGATAAAAGCTCTGTGGAGACCTAACACTTTCCTATAAATTTTCCTTTTTGCCTGCAGGTAGCTGCATCCACCACGGGTAATAAGGATTTCAGAATAATAAGTTTAACATATAACTTGCATATTGTATCTAAATATGGAAGTCAGAATGCTTAAAGACGTTTTCTGGAACTATTTTATTTTTAAATTACAACCTCAATTCCAAAAAAAGTATGACATTGTACAAAATGTAGAGAAAACAAGAATACAATGATTTTGAAATCACACACATATTTCACTTGATTTGTTGAAGGTTCGTATGGCCCTCCATGTGCTGTGAAAATGGCACCCATGTGTTCTCTGTGTGCTATCCATGATTGCATATGGAGATCAGAAACTTTTTACTCACCTGTCGCCGATGCTGCTGTCCCAAGTGCTGATTTCTCCTGTGCTGTTGTTGATTCCAGGTCTGTGAAGCAGTGAATATCCATGAGAATAATGAGCAGGCCCAGAAGAAAGTGACAGCAGCGCCGAAGACAGCAGCGCTGGAGACAGGTGAGTATAGAAAATTATTTTATTTCACAGACACACTTTCTCCGATATGTGTCACATGGATCGCACCACTGTGTGGTCCGTGGGACATCAGTGGTGCCGGAGAAAAATTGGCATGTCTCCGTGTGGAACTTGCGTATGAGCTGCACGGAAACACGGTTGGTGATAAATCACTTATGTGTGTGCAGACCCATTAATTTTAATGGGTCTGCATATGTCCGTGATTTCGGAAAGTATTAAAACAGTAACATATGTACCAGAATCACTGGCGTGTGAAGGGGGACTTAAAGCCCCATTACACGCAATGACATCGCTAACGAGATGTCGCTGGGGTCACGGAATTCGTGACGCACATCCAGCCTCGTTAGCGACGTCTTTGCGTGTGACACATACGAGTGACCACTAACAATGCAAAATACTCACCAAATCGTTGATTGTTGACATGTACATTTTCAAAATATCGATCCTCGTTCTGGACGCAGGTTGTTCGTCTTCCCTGAGGCAGCACACATCGCTACATGTGACAATGCAGGAACGACGAACAACAGCGTTCCTGCGTCCTCCGGCAGCGAGGTGGGAGTGACTTTCATGCAGCTGCTCTCCGCCCCTGGAGGCCTGCTGTGTGACATCGCTGTGACACCGCACAAACCGTCCCCTTAAAAAAGAGGTTGTTCGCCAGCCACAGCGACGTCTCTAGGAAGGTAAGTGTGACGGGTACTAGCAATATAGTTCGCCACATGCAGTGATTTGCCCGTGATGCAGAAACGACGAGGGGTGGGTGCGATCGTTAGTGACATCGCTGGCGATGTCGCAGCATGTAAAGGCCGCTTTAGTTGTATTTTATTCAAAATAGAACAAAGAACATAGATTAGAAGTTAAAAATTAAACATTTTTTCCAATTCATTTGAAAAAAACCCATTTCTTTAGAATTTGATGACACAGCTCAAAAAAGTGGGGATGGGACAATATCTACCATTATGTACCATCCGCTATTCTTCTTACAAAATTCTGTAGCCAAGTGAGGAGACCAACTGGAGTGGTTTTGAAGGAAAAATATTGTCATATTTTTGACAGATGTGGGATTCTAGTTCCTCAACAGTCTTGGGTCTTCATTGTCATATTTTTCCAAGTCATAAGTACACACAACATGCTTTCTATTGGACTGCAGGTGGCCAGTTCATTCCATGAACTCTTCTTCTGAGAAACCATGCTGTTGACATGGATGCAGTAACTGGTTTTGCATTGTCTACCTGAAATATGCAAGATCTTTCCAGTAATTGTCTGTCTGAATGGGAGCATGTGTTGTTCTTTAATTCCTTTAAAATGCTTAGCATTGATAATGCCATTCACAATGTGAGCTGCCCATTCCATAGGCACTAACATATCCCAATACCATCAGAGATACAAGCTTTTGGACTATGCACTCATAACAAGTTGCACAGTGAACTGTGGTAACACACATTGCTTTCTTGTAGTGATCCTGATTTCATGCAGTGATATGCATTACAAAATCATGTCTATTTTTATTTCAGTGCCACCTAAAGGCCTATAGATGAATCTTGATTATTGCCTTTGTGTACATCAATTTTTACTGAATATCTGAATCTTTTTATGATATGTACAGTAGATGATGGGATATCCAAAGCCTCGGCAATTTTATGTTAAGAAACATTTGTCTGACATTGTTCTACAATTGTTGGACTAGGTTGTTCTGACTATCTTTGCTTCTTAGAGACTCTGCCTCTTTAACATGCACTGTTTTACACAGTCATGTGACTTAGTTAAAAATTTGCTCTCCTGCTATTTTTCATCAGTACTTTTGCATTTTCTTGTTCTCTACAGAGGCCAATGTATTCTGTTTTTGCTGATGGATTGGGATGTGGTAATAAATTAGCACCAGCTCTACTATGTAGTATGATTATAAATATAGCTTTTTTACTATGGGGTATTCACCAACATACGGTACACCATCTATGCAATATTTTGATATACTGTATATATGTGTGCTTTTATGTCTCATATTTGAGTTATCCGTCCCATGTGTATATATACATACCCACATAAATACTCAGGGGTGGGATTCAGCCGGTTCTGTCTGGTTCTGGAGAACTGGTTGTTAAAATAGCAGCCGGTAACCAGAACCGGCAAGAAACAGCTCCGGCAATCCGGTTCCCTGTATTCATTTGTGTTAGTGTCTTTAAGACTCTAACACAAATGAATCCCCGTACCTCCGCGCCGCACTTCCAGGTTCAATGGAGCCTGTCTGCTCCCTGACCTGGTGTGCAGCAACGCGCTGACGCATCAGAGAGGTCACGGCAGTGAAAGGAGGTAGCTCCTCCTCCTGCTGTCTGTCAGTATCAGTGTGCAGAGTGCCGCGGAGGAGGATGGAAGACAGAGGAGAGGCCGCCGTTGCTTGGAGCAGGTAAGCGCTCAGTGAGACGAAGATGCAGGGAGCAAGGAGAGGAGCCGCATTAAGATGGCAGCTATATGTGGCTATATGGGGAGAGGCCACATAAGATGGGAGCGCTATATGGGAAGAGGGGCCACATTAAGATGGGAGCTATATGTGGTGTGAGATAGCGGGGCCATTGATATGTGATGGACGGTACGTATCTCCCAGAATGCGTATAGAAACATATTAGAGCCCTACATAGTGGTCAGTCCAGTAACCTCCAGGCCGGGTTATGCAGGTGGCTCATGTCCACAGTTCTCATTTAAAAGCTCTTTGTAAAGGCCTGGGTGTGGCAGAGCCTGTGGTGTAAGCTGCAGAGCAGGAAACTGAAGAGAGTTCAGGCCTGTGTGGAACTATAACAGAGGTCTGTGGACCCCCGGGAATAGCCAAACGGAGTATAGTAAGACCGTTTCCTACGGCAAGCAGTGCCTGTGTGACGGGGAACTGTATGGACTGTGAGTAACCCGGCTGTGTTCCGGATGACTTTTCCTGTACAGCAAGGAAAATAAAACTGTTTAGACCAGACTGTTTTGGGTCACTGCCTCATTGTCGTCCTGGGGGACCCCCACCCCGCTACAGTATGGTGGAGAATGCGGGCATGGAGCATTGAGGCATACCCCACCGCTGCACCAGCTGAAGTCTGTGACGGCTCTGCATGTCCATAATTAGGCCGGCTACGCTACAGTATAAACTGGCTGATAACATGGAGGAGCTTCTGCGGCAGTTGGTAACAATTCAGCAAAAGCAACAGGAGCAATTGGGTCTGTTCCAGCAGCAGCACCAGGAATCCCAGCGGCAGCATCAGGAATCCCGGCGGCAGCATCAGGAGACCCAGCGACAACAACAAGAGGCGAATGCATTGCTACGGCAGCAGATTGCGACCCTGCGTGAGACATCGGCAGCAACTGACTCCGACCGACGGGTGCCCCGGGACAGGGTTCACTCTGCCCTGCGGAAACTAAGCCTGGAGGATGACGTGGAGGTTTTCCTTACGGTTTTTGAGTGCACAGCGGAGCAGGAAAAACTGCCGGCAGACCAGTGGGCGGAAGTGGTTGCTCCGTTCCTGATAGGGGACGCCCAGAAAGCCTACTTCGACCTCAGCCGGGAGGATGCCCTGGACTACAAGAAATTGAAAGGTGAGATCCTTGCACGTCTGGGGGTCAATACCTATGTGAGGGCTCAGCGAGTGTTTTCATGGGCCTATGTGGAGACCTGTCCAGCCAGGTCTCAGGCATATGACTTACTACAACTGGTTAAAAAGTGGTTACAGCCGGAGGTGTTGTCTCCAGCCCAGATGGTGGAAAGGGTGGTGGTCGACCGGTTGGTGCGGACTCTGCCAGTCGCTATTCAACGTTGGGTGGGGCAAGGAGACCCGGGTAACCTGGACCAGGTGGTGAGTTTAGTTGAGCGATATACCGCCACACAGGACTTTATACGAGACTCTGTCCCAGTGCGTCAGGCCCGGCGGCCACAGGACCCTGGCCGAGAGAGACGTACGGCACTGGTGAACAACAAAAACAAAGCCCATATTGAGGGGGCAACCCACACTGAGAGCGGCAAAAGACTAGTTCCCCCAGGAATAGTAACAAAAACTGGTGGGGCCACCGCTATGAAGTGCTGGAGATGTCAAGGGCCCGGCCATATCGCCGCTTATTGCCCGTTGATTACGGAGTCCATGGATTGTGGGTACACCCGCCGAATGTCTATGTATGCTAATACGGTGTATGCTTCACGCCCTTTTCTTGAACCTCCTCTCTGTCATGTGTATGTAAATGGACATCGGGCAGAGGCCCTTTTGGACTCGGGCAGTATAGTGACCCTCGTTCATGGGTCGCTGATTTCGGGGACGGAGTCCACGGAGAGGGAGGTTGGGAATGTGTGTATACATGGTGAACTCCGCAAATATCCAACAGCAGAGGTAAGCCTCTCCACTTCGTGCGAAGACGTGACGCATGTGGTAGGAGTGGTGAAAACTCTACCATACGGGGTAGTGCTGGGAAGGGATTTTCCGTTGTTTTGGTACCTGTGGGATAGAAATAATACCTTTTCCCAGGCAAAAATGAATCTGGGTGCGGAGCCCAATGATCCCGAGTCGGGGATACCTGCTGTAGGGATCGCCGACCTTGGGACAGGGGGAGAACCTGACAGGGGTCCACCAGAGGTGTTGGCAGGGGAAAGTGAAGAGACTGTAGCGATCCCGGAGCTGGAAACATCCCGAGAGGACTTCAGGACGGCCCAGCTAAGGGATCCTACCCTCTCCCAGGCATGGGAGAATGTAAAAGAGGTGAATAGGGTGGCCCAACAACCAGGGGCAGAGGTTGTCTTTCCCCGCATGGCGGTTTATAACGATTTACTCTACCAAATAGACAAAAGCAGGGAAGAGATAGTAGAACAACTGGTCATGCCACAATCCCATCGTCAGGCAGTGCTTAACATGGCTCACACACACCCCCTGGGGGGGCACTTAGGGGTTACCAAGACACAAGAGCGTATTTTACGGAGGTTCTTTTGGCCAGGAGTGTACGCAGATGTACGGAAATTCTGTGAATCCTGCCCGGACTGCCAACTGACCTCGCCCATTGCGAATTTCCGGACTCCATTGGTGCCTCTTCCAATTATAGAGGAACCTTTTGAACGGATTGCAATGGATCTGGTAGGGCCCCTGGTAAAATCCGCACGCGGTCACCAACACATATTGGTGGTTGTGGATTACGCCACACGCTATCCAGAGGCCATTCCGCTGCGCCATACCTCCGCGAAGCTTATTGCTCGGGAGTTATTTGCCATATTTTGCCGTCTTGGGTTACCAAAGGAGATCCTTACTGACCAGGGGACCCCGTTTATGTCCAAGGTGACAAAAGAATTATGTAAACTGTTGAAAATAAAGCACCTGCGCACATCGGTGTACCATCCGCAAACCGATGGGCTGGTCGAGCGGTGCAACAAAACCCTTAAGTCCATGCTTAAAAAAGTGGTTGCCAAGGACGGGAGGGACTGGGACATGCTGTTGCCCTATCTTATGTTTGCGCTCCGAGAGGTGCCGCAGGCATCCACGGGTTTTTCTCCATTCGAGTTGCTTTATGGCAGACACCCTAGGGGCTTGCTGGACGTAGCCAAGGAAACAGGAGCCCACCCCATATAAAAGTGTGATTGAACATGTGGCTCTAATGCAGGACCGCATCGCAGCGGTTTTGCCTATTGTAAAAGAACATCTAACACGGGCACAAGGGGCACAAAGGCGCACTTATAACACACGAGCCACCATCAGATCTTTTAATGTAGGGGATCGGGTCTTGGTTTTGGTGCCCACGGCCGAGAGTAAACTGTTGGCCAAATGGCAGGGACCGTATGAGGTTCGGGAAAAAGTGGGGGAGGTGAACTACCGAATATACCAGCCGGGGAGGAGGAAGCCGGAACAACTGTATCATGTTAACTTGCTTAAAGCCTGAAAGACCGTGACTGTATGGTGACGGGAGTAACACCGGTGGGGCCCTGGGGGGAACCTGTAGTGCCACCCATCCTGGGAACTGAAGGGGGGGTACACTTAGGCGACACCCTCACTATACTGCAGCGTCGGGAAGTTCGGAAGTTGGTACAGCAGAACTCGGATATGTTTTCCGAGATACCCGGCCGTACTTCGGTTATCCAACATGACATTGTCACCGAGCCTCGGGAAAAGGTGCGTATGAAACCGTACCGGGTGCCCGAGGCCCGGAGACAAGCCATTGCAGCAGAGGTGAAACAGATGCTTACCCTAGGGGTGATCGAGGAATCAAAGAGTGACTGGGCTAGTCCCATTGTGCTGATTCCAAAACCCGACGGGTCGCTACGTTTCTGCAATGACTTCCGGAGACTGAATGAGGTTTCCAAGTTCGACCTTTACTCTATGCCCCGGGTGGACGAACTTATTGAACGGATGGGAAAGGCTCAATATTTCACGACGTTTGACCTTACCAAAGGCTATTGGCAGGTGCCGCTGACAGAGTCAGCCAAGGAAAAAACGGCCTTTATTACACCAGAGGGGCTCTATCACTATGTTGTCTTGACTTTTGGTTTACATGGAGCCCCGGCTACTTTCCAAAGACTGATGGACATAGTGTTGGAACCCCATCAGAAGTACGCATCCGCCTATCTAGACGACATCATCGTCTTCAGTTCCGATTGGCAGACCCACTTGTCCCAGGTCCAGGCCGTCGTTAACTCCCTGCGGGCGGCAGGGTTGACCGCAAACCCAAAGAAATGTGCAATCGGTCAGGAGGAAGCCCGCTATTTGGGGTACGTGATTGGCCACGGGGTGATCAAGCCTCAAGTAAATAAAATAGAGGCCATCCAAAAGTGGCCCAGACCAGTGTCCACGAAACAGGTGAGAGCGTTCCTCGGCATTGTCGGGTATTACCGGCGGTTTATACCGGACTTTGCCGGGAGAACAGCAGCTTTGACCGATCTGCTGAAGGGGAAGAAGGCGGCTATGGTACGCTGGACCCCTCAGGCTGAGGAAGCGTTTCAGTCCATGAAGACTGCCTTGTGTGGTCAACCGGCCCTCATTAGCCCCGATTTCGGTAACACCTTCCTGGTACAAACAGATGCCTCTGAGGTGGGTCTGGGTGCCGTACTCTCGCAAGAGGTGAACGGAACTGAGCATCCAGTTACCTATTTGAGCCGGAAACTTACCCCGGCAGAAAAGAATTATAGCGTAGTGGATAAGGAGTGCTTGGCTATTAAATGGGCCTTGGAGTCCCTGCGCTATTATTTGCTCGGGCGACAGTTTCGGTTGGTAACGGACCACGCGCCCCTCGTCTGGATGAGAAATGTGAATGACCGGAATGCCCGGGTCACCCGCTGGTTCCTGTCCCTTCAGAATTTCAGTTTTACGGTAGAACATCGGGCTGGTTCCTCCCAGGGCAATGCCGATGCCCTGTCTCGGGCGGCCTGTTTGGGTGCGTCCGTTCATCCCCTCGGGTTTGAACGGAGGGGGGGGTATGTGAGATAGCGGGGCCATTGATATGTGATGAACGGTACGTATCTCCCAGAATGCATATAGAAACATATTAGAGCCCTACATAGTGGTCAGTCCAGTAACCTCCAGGCCGGGTTATGCAGGTGGCTCATGTCCACAGTTCTCATTTAAAAGCTCTTTGTAAAGGCCTGGGTGTGGCAGAGCCTGTGGTGTAAGCTGCAGAGCAGGAAACTGAAGAGAGTTCAGGCCTGTGTGGAACTATAACACAGGTCTGTGGACCCCCGGGAATAGCCATACGGAGTATAGTAAGACCGTCTCCTACGGCAAGCAGTGCCTGTGTGACGAGGAACCGTATGGACTGTGAGTAACCCGGCTGTGTTCCGGATGACTTTTCCTGTACAGCAAGGAAAATAAAACTGTTTAGACCAGACTGTTTTGGCTATTTACTTCATGTAGCATTTGCTTGGACCTGTCCCGCCCACAGCCATGACTCAGTCATGGGTACGGGATTGAAATAGACCAGGTAAGTGCTGCTAAGAGCAGTTCTACTATTCATATGTGAGGCCGTATGGCACATTTTATAAAAATATTTAGTGTAGGACTGCCTCAAATGAGATTTGCCGTGACGTGGCGAGGCAGCTAAAGAAATTGCAATTTTTTGCCAAAAATCTCAAAATTTTTATAACAAGTACAGTTTGGAATGTTTAGTGCTGTAGTGCACATTTAGTGCTGGCTTTTTGTTTTTTCTTCATTGAATTGGTCGGTGGTTGACCTCCACCTTGCTATGCACCCCAATTTGGGATGTATTCCATCTGTCTAGATTTTGATGGTTGGTGACTGTTCACATTAAGTCATCAGGCCTTGTCCACAGGCTATTTACTTCATGCAGCATTTGCTTGGACCTGTCCCGCCCACAGCCATGACTCAGTCATGGGTACGGGATTGAAATAGACCAGGTAAGTGCTGCTAAGAGCAGTTCTACTATTCATATGTGAGGCCGTATGGCACATTTTATAAAAATATTTAGTGTAGGACTGCCTCAAATGAGATTTGCCGTGACGTGGCGAGGCAGCTCAAGAAATTGCAATTTTTTGCCAAAAATCTCAAAATTTTTATAATAAGTACAATTTGGAATGTTTAGTGCTGAAGTGCACATTTAGTGCTGGCTTTTTGTTTTTGGTCACTGCCTCATTGTCGTCCTGGGGGACCCCCACCCCACTACAGTGGCTATATGGGGAGAGGAGGCCATATAAGATGGGAGCTATATGTGGCTATATGGGGAGCGGCCACATAAGATGGGAGATATATGTGGCTATATAGGGAGAGGCCACATAAGATGGCAGTTATATGTGACTATATGAGGAGAGTAGGCCATATAAGATGGGAGCTATATGTGGCCATATGGGGAGAGGAGGCCATATAAGATGGCAGCTATATGTGGCTATATGGGGAAAGGGGCCACATAAGATGGGAGCTATATGGGAAAAGGAGCACATGGGATGAGATCTGCTGGGGAAAGAGGCCATAATGGGATGAGATCTGCTGGGGAAAGAGGCCATAATGGGATGAGATCTACAAGGGAAAGAGGCCATAATGGGATGGGATCTGCAGGGAAAGAGGCCATAATGGGATGGGATCTGCAGGGGGAAAGAGGCCCTAATGGGATGGGATCTGCAGGGGGAAAGAGGCCATAATGGGATGAGATCTGAAGGGGGAAAGAGGCCATAATGGGATAGGTTCTGCAAGGGAAAGAGGCCATAATGAGATGGGATCTGCAGGGGGAAAGAGGCCATAATGGGATGGAAACTGCAGGGGAAAGAGGCCATAATGGGATGGGATCTTCAGGGGAAAGAGACCACATGGGATGGGATCTGTAGAGGGAAAGGAGCCACATGGGATGAGATCTGTATGGGGAAGGTCACCCGTTCCAATTTTAGCAGGACTCCTTTAGGAATAATTTTTAAAAACTGTAGAAAAACCATTTAATACAATATGACTGACAGTGACGGGAACTACTGGAACTGGATAGGAGAGTGAAGGTATAGGAGGGGAAGGAGATTTTACTTTAAATTACTTGTATTTTTTGGTTGAGGAAAGTGCGTACAAATGGGTGTGGCTAACAGAATGGGTGTGGTTACAGAATGGGTGTGGTTTTCAAATGGGCGGAGTTTGCAGAGAACCTGTTGTTAAAAATTTGAATCCCACCCCTGTAAATACTGTATATATGTATATATATATATATATATATATATATATAGTGCTCAGCATAAATAAGTAAACTCCCTTTGAAACGTAGAACTTTAATAAATGTCTCATTGCATGCAAGAACCATTTCCAAAATTTCCCCAAGACTGAATTTTATAAAACATTTTTTAACCCATAGTATGAAAAAAAATAAATATAATTTTTATTATGAAACCTTCAGTTTTATTAAAACTAGTTGAGGCAAAATGAATACCTCCCACCTCAAAAACTACTATATCTAGATTTTTATATCACCTCTATGAATTTTAAGGGCAGCACCAAGTCTAAAAGTCATGGAATGAATAAGTTCGAGACATATTGCTACATTTGTCTTTTTCCATTCTTCAAGAGCGACCTCTTTTAAAACCTGGATGCAGTTGGATTGGGTTCAGATCAGGAGACATACTTTGCCACTGAATCACTTCCAGCACAAAATGACTTGTAAAAAAAATTTGAGTTTCGGGTGTCGGAGAACCCCTTTAAGGATACAACTTGTTTATTATGCTTGCTTGTATAGCTCCAACATATTCTGCAGCATTTTACATTTATTCTCATTGCTATTCCCATTAGGACTCACAAATTAAATCCCAATCAGTATGTTTTTGTATTGTGAGGGAACCCCACACAAACACAAGCAAAACATACAAACACTATGCAGATGTTGTCCATTTTCTAAGTTGAAAAAAAAAAAAATTGTGAAAAGCTAAATAAACAGAAACAATAAAGCCTAGAATGGATATTGAGGTAAAGATATTAATATTTGACTGACTGCATTGCTCATAGTATATAAGACAATATATTAGACAATATATTAGACAAAATTTAGAATCAGAGGGGCGTCGAGCATCTGAAAGTGAACCCACTGGGCCGTACACTGGACTCTTCTGAAAGAGCTAACCTGGAGCTAACCCCTATACAGGAATTTTCAAGTACAGCCCCAGGGTGCCTAAATGCCTGACTGCCAGGACCAGTGGAGGTTGGCTCTTACGGATTGGTCAGTCTCTTAAAGTCCAGTGTGAGAGTGCTTGGATGTGGCAGTACGAAGGTGGTAACTCAGACTTGGCAGCACAGAGGTGGTGGTTCAGACATGGCAGCATGAAGGTAGTGGCTCAGATGTGGCAGCATGGAGGTGAGGGTAGTGAGCAGACTCTAGGATGAGACATGGGTTAGAGACACGACAAGCTGAACTAGACACAGTAGTGTAATGGGACCTGAGAACTAGCAATGCACTAAATGAATAGGCAATGTTGCTCAGGCATCTCCCCTAAGAAGAAGCAGTCTTAAATACCTTTAGGGTAATGGGTGACCTCAGGGATCATTTCTGAGTAATGGGACGCCGGCCCTTTAAGAAAAAGGGTATGGCCACGAGCGCAGCCTTTGGGTACTCTTGGAAGGTCTGTGCATGGCTTGGAAGCCTGAGGAGGCCACAGCAGACTCCCAGGCAGGAACAGGGTACACCGGGAAGGTGAGGAGAGCAGTAACCCTGCCGGGGCCTGGGAGCGGGAACGTGCGGGGGGTGCTGCACCAAGATTGGACGCTACAGTTATGTGAGGCATGCTCACTACCACAATGATTCTGAATTGAAATTCTAATGAACACAAACTTTGGACAGGTGCAGTGCAGATCTTGGAAGAAAGTAGGTTTAATTTATCAAATTAGAACTGTAGTGTTCATATAAAATGCATTTATAGGAAATTACTCATTGGTAAAAATGTATTACTCAATGCATCAAAAATATAAAATAAAAAAAAGTACACATATTACTTAATAAAAAAAAATGTTGCAGCCTTATGCAGTCTGATGTGTTTCCATGGTTAAATAATATAAATGAAGGCTGCGTATTCATACTCCCTGATTGTTTTCTTCTGGACTACTAAAACAAATTGTTTGGTCAGAACCTGTGTCCACCAAATTGATTTACTGTAATTTTTTTGGCCACTAGCCACTTAGATAGCTGTTGACTGCAAGCTAACTCAATGAATGAACATATAAGTAATCTTGACAGTGGAGAGGGATACAAGTATGCTAAATCTCTCTGAAGGATTTACTGTATGATCAGAAATGCTGACATCAAACATGGATGTTGTTTTTTTCCTTCACATTAGCAAAGCGTGTCGCCTCCTCCTTTACACAATAAAAAGATAATGAATCAGGATACACTTAGGTCCAGAAATATTTGGACACTGAACAAATGTTCCTAATTTTGGCCCTATAGGCTACTTTTTATATTTTTTTTTTTAAACAACTGAGATGCAACTGAAGTGCAGACTTTCAGGTTTAATTAAAGGAGTTGAACAAAAGAACATAAATTTACCATAAATAAAATGTTCATATTTTGTAAAGAATCTTTAACGGGCAATGGCTGCCTGAGATCTGGAAGCCATAAACGTCACTAAAATTGTCCTCCATTGCAATGTTTTGCCAGTCTTTATTGCAGCTGATTTTAGTTGTTGCTGTTTGTGGGTCTTTCTGCCTAAAGTTTTGTATTAAACATGTGAAATGCAGCTCAATGGAGTTGAGGTCTCATGACTGACTTGGCAATTGCAGAATATTTTTCTTCTTTGCCTTTTGCAGTTTGTTTTTGCTCATTGTCCACCTGTGCTGTGAAGCAACATCCAATCAAGTTTGCTGCATTTTGTTGAACCTGAACAAAAAGTTAATTTCAAAATTCATCCGGCTGTTTCTGTCTTTAGTCACATCATCAACAAACACTAGTGACCTAGTGCTATTAGAAGCTATACATGCCCGGCCATCACACTGCCTCCATCATGTGTTACAGAAGATGTGCTGTGCTTTGGATCGTGAGCCGTTCCAAGCCTTCCGCATACTTTCTTCTTTACATCTTCTTGAAAGAGGTTGATCTTAGTTTCATCTGCTCAAAGACTGTTTTTTCAGACCTTAGTGGCTTCTTTAGGGGATTGTTTGGAAAAGTGTAATTTGATCTTTGTAGTTTTATGGCTAATTAATGGTTTGCACCTTTTGGTGAACTCTCTATATTTGCTCTCATGAAGCCTTCTCCTTAAGGTAAGATCCAAGAGGTAAAGCAGAAAGCAGATTTCAAATTCCGCGCCAGGCCACAATGAATCCAGATGCTTGTTAGTAAATCCTTTCTTTATTTATTTTTACACAGGTCTACGTGTTTCGAGGACATATCCGTCCTCATCATCAGGACAAAGTACAAAGAAAGACTATAGCAAACAGGGAGTCGCAGCCTCCTATATATGTGTTAGAAAGTGGCCACGTATACAGAGATAACGTCATCCACCCCTTCGTGACTCATAGACACGTGCAGCGGTGGATAAAGTTGCCATCATTGACAAACAGAAAAAAAGAAAAAAAAAGGGGAAGAGGATTAAGACTGAGGACAGAAGACAAAAACATGTTTGAAGTATACAATATATAGATAAAAAATATTAAATGAAAAATGTCAAGGATAGAATGAAAATATGTAAAACAAAATAAAATAAAATAAAAATGGTGCATGAACATAATAATGGTGAGTTTTTATTGTGTCATTATATAGGGAAAATATATATCTTAAAAATTTAAAAATAAAAATAAAAAAACAAAATTTTTCGCAGATGTGTTGGCAAAAGACTTCGCAGACGGATTTGCATGGCATATGAAAAAAACTAGGGAACTGAAAGAAGTTGTGTCAGTAGATATGGAATTTGGAAAATAATAGAAAAATATATATATATATAAATGTTTTTATGTGAAGGAAGGAGGGCAGCGCTCACGATGGGATTACTGCCTCTGACATTTTAAAAGTGAAACAATGGAAGTACTAGACAGGAGGCAGAAGCGCCAGCGAGGATTTCATGCAGGAAAAAAAAGAACAAGCAGCGCCTGCGCAGAAAGGTGACTGGAGGTTAGGACCATGGGAAAATGATTAATGCGCTTGCGCAGGGGTTAAGAAAGTTTAAAGCCGTGGGAAAGTGTTCAGTGCGACTGCGTGCAGAAAGGTTATAAACAGCCGTGTACAATGAATGAGAAAGTGCCGGTATCCTGAAACAGATACGGAAAATTAAGCGATGATGTGAAAACAACAAATGTATGTTTACAATGATCCACCAAGTGGTGTGCAAACATGAGAAAAGATAAGAAGCAGTGCTCACGATGGGTTTACTGCCCCTAGTTACTTGACAGTGAGATAAAATATACGGGAATGCTTGGCATAAATTAAAAGACGTGAGAAAAGGTGTTCGGTGTTTATAAACATTAGAAAGTGCTAGTATCCTAAAAAGAGATATGGAAAAAACAATGAGAAAAAATGGACATAAAATGAGCATTTACAATGAATTATGAAGTGATGTGTAAAATATGTATATATAAAAAATGTATATATATAAAAAAATATATATAAATAAATAAGACCAGAACGGTAAAACAGAAATTGGAAAGGGAAGGAAGGTGTGCCAAAACTAAAACTAAAAATAAAAATAAAGATTAAATATATATATATATGGAGAAATTGTACATATAATACTACAAATGGTCTAAAAACTGTGTAAAAGCACAGAAAAAACTAGAGCCGGCCTGATGAGGAAATACGGGAAACCCAAAATGGGTCAAAAGTAAATATAAATATATATACTTATGAAACGTGTAAAAAAATGTTTTAAATGATTAAAAGGGGGGGGAAGGGGAAGGGGGCATTGAAAGCAATGATTTAAATATATATTAATTTTATTAATGTTTAAAAATCAAAAAATTAAGAAAATGCAAGGATGCATGAATGAAAAAATGTGTAATACATGCAAATACATATATATATATATATATATAAATATACACATATACATATATATATATATATATATATATATATATATATATATATATAGAAAAAAGGGGGGGTTTGTAAAAGAGTAATAAGAAAAAAGTGTGAAAAAGCCTTGAGAAGCGCGATATATCATACATGAGGCCTGTGATGTAAAAATATTTGCAAAAAATGAAAAAAATATATAAAATACAAATATGTATATATGAATTAGTAGGATGTCAAGCTGTGTTTATGGCGAAGAAGTTGATAGCCAAAAAGAGAGGAAAAACAAAATAAGACTATAGGACAGTATTCAGGGTGTGAAGAGGTCAAAAAGTGCATTACCGTTAAAACTTATTCAAATTATGCACTGTATATACATCTTTATAAAAATATTAATATGAATATAAAATGTAAAATATGAAATATAAAATATGAAAATATGAAAATGCCTCAATATATATCTAAAAATATATAAAATATGTAAATAAAAATGCATAAAAAATGTAAATAAAGGAAATTACATAGATCGCAATGCCTAAAAATCAAAGGGACAAGTCTGTAATCAGATTCAAACCCACTGGTTTCAAAGTGTCCAATTTGTGGATCCAAAAAGATTCCTTCTTGTTGAGGTTGTCCATTTTGTTGGGGCAATTTACTGAGATTTGCTCTATGGGTGTGATGGAAAAAGACATGGTTTTGTTGTGAACCAACATGCAGTGTTTTGACAGCCCATGCAGCATATAGCCAATTTTGATGTTGTGCCTGTGTAAATTTAGGCAGTTATGTAAAGCCTGACACGTTCTACCAATATTCTCCTTAAGGTAGACGAAGTCACTGAAACACATACTTTGCGGAGAGTAGGGGTCTTTCATCACCATAAAACATATTCTGTGAGCATTGCACACTGTTTTCTTCCATTGATGTCCAGGTTTTATTGAGTTCCTATGCTCACCTGCTTGCTCTTTTTTTTCAGAATGTATCAAACTGTTGATTTGGAAACTGCTAATATTTATGCTATATCTCTGATTCATTTAATCTTGTTTTCCAGCCTAATGATGGATTGTTTCTTTTTGAGAGCTTCTTTGGTTGCACATTTTAGACTCACAGCAACAGCTTCCAAATGCAAATGCCACACGTGGAATCAGCTCCAGACCTTTTACCTGTTTATTTGACAATGGATTAATGAGGGAGTGGCCCATGCAGCTGATAAAGGAGCTTTTGAGATATTCATCCAATTACTTTTGGATCTTTAAAAAAGAGGCAGCTAGATATTAAAAAGCTGCTATTTTAAACCTTTATTCCAATTAGGATGTGAATACACTCAAATAATGCTAAAAGTATGCACTTTAAGCCTTTAAGTCATGTTGATTTTAAAACTGTATCTAGAATATGTCACTCATCACACTACTCCTCCTGAGGAAGTCAACACTAGATGAAACGCGCGTCAGGCTGAGAATAGACGAGCTGCACAGACCATGCACTAGGAATCTATCCTATCCTCCATTCCTTCATACCCAAACTTCATGCTAATCGCCCATTTGAAATACCATTAGGCACTATAGCATTTTATCATTTATATTGGTCTTTTGCGATTGGGATATATATGTATATATTTTATTTTTTTTTTTCTGCCATCTGTACTGTTATTTATTTATTGCTGAATTTAAATTTATTTTTTTTGTCGTATCTATCATTGTTGGATGGAGTTGCAACATTTACCTCTAGTGGTCTCTCTGCTATTTATTGTCTTGTTTTTGTCCTCTTCGGAGTAACCCTGTCTATTTTACTATTGCTTGTTCCCACTTACTATTTTGATTATTTTCATTCAAAGAAAACATTTTTTTAACTAATGAATTTATTTAATAAAAATATTTGTTTTAAAATTCTTTATTTGGTGATCTTGACCTCTGTGAATAGCTTTACGCTATATTTCTGTTCATAGGAATTTTTTTATATCACATTGGCCTTTTTTAAGACACCTCATTAAGGGATTTTTTTATTTGATTATGTATCTAGAATATGTTTTGGTAAACAGCTAAAATTTAAAAACTGGTTTCACTGTCCAAATCTTTCTGGACCTAACTGTAAATTAGTGTACTTTTCAGACATTAGTGAAATACTTATGGGCAGTGGGATTTATCCTCACATTGGTATTTAGAAAAATCCTGCCAAAACTAATCGTACATCTGTTTCTAAATAAGATAAAGATGCAGAAAATCTTCGGCTTATGCTGATAACTCTCCTTTACTGATATGGATAGTATAACTTGACTAATTGGCAACTCCTTAAACCTGATTTGAGAAACTAGCGTCAAGTACTCGTGAAAAATCTACGTGTATTTGTTTTTAGAACCAAATGAAAGTGTCTAACTCCATCACAAAGGCTACCTGATTTTTCTTCTTAATTTACCCAAGAAAGTTCACTGAACATTCAATGAACAAATGTGAAATTAAGTCTTAACATTTCCAAAGTTCTTATTTCAATTGTCTGTAGCCTTACAAGTTAATGCTCTTGAAATGTAAAGCTCAGCATCTCGTTGAACAAAATCATATGCAAAGCTGTAGCTGTAAAATCATAATTATTTTGTCACACAAAAAAAGTGACAAAAGGAATCATTTCAAAATCCTTGTCTTTTACATTAGTTTTTCTTTTCTATTGAGGATATAGAAGGAATGCCGGGGGGATTTTGAAATGAAGACAAAATTGTACTATGAGTCTTCAACTATTTTGCTAGCAAGTCAAGGGTCTGATTTTAATGTTTTGCTTTTTTCCCCTTGCTCAAGGAATAATTTTACCACTTAGCCTTAAACTACCAAATATACTGCTGTATATATATATATATATATATGCCGATGAGATTACTCGTGGTTACTCGCTAATCCCTCCCCTCCATTAGACATCATCACAGTCGATCTTCCCACACATAAACTCCTCCCCTCCATGTAACATCACCACAGGTCCTGTAAGCACAGACACAAATCCTGTTGTGTACATTACCCTCTCACACATCTCAAGCTGAGCTGATTCAGCCAATGACAGACAAAGGCCGCGTAATGCTAAATTGCAACTCCCAGCATTTTTCTCATCATGTTTTCGTTGATGTTCTGCAGCCAAGTCCAGGTGTGATTAGTACGCGTATATACTGTATATATATATATATATATATATATATATATATATACACACTAGCTGTTCCCAGCCATCTAGCGCTCGGCATGCCCATTCCTATGTAATAACGCTGCTGGTGATTAATTAAACTAAAGTTAATAATGACATCATTCAGTAGCGTTGAAGTAGTTGAATTATGTGTAAAGGAAGTTGATAATTGTCGACTGGCAACAAAAACGTGATGTGAAAAATGCTGAGAGTTGCAATTTAGCTTTACGCGCCCTTTGTTTGTCATTGGCTGAATCAGCTCAGCTTGAAATGTGTGAGTGTGTAACTCCCAGCACTTTTCACGTCACATTTTCGTTGCCAGTCGACAATTATCAACTTTCTTTACACGTAATTCAACCACTTCAACACTACTGAATGTTGTCATTATTAACTTTAGTTTAATTAATATATATAAATATATATATATATATATATATATATATATATATATATATATCAAAAGATGTGTGACAGAGCTGCCTCAAAGTACAAAGGCATTTAAAAATTAACATTAGAAATTTAAAAAATGTTAGTAGTTTCTTTTTATCAATAAAACAAATACAAAGAGAATGAACAGTGGAGACATCTAAATCAAATCAATATTTGGTATGATCATCATTTTACCATTCATCATGTCCAATTTTCTTAGGTCACTTTCCTTTTTGTTTTATGGTATTGCTTGCCATTTTAGGTGCCAAATTAATTAATATGATACACACAATTCATGAATTTGGTGCTAAGTCAAAAAGGGGTTTTCTTCCTGTTTTGAACAATTTATGCATTCTTTTGTGTCCAAAAGGGGACACACTGACACCAAAAGTCGCAAAAGTTGTACCAAATTTTTAGAACATTTAAAAAGTACGAGGGGGAGCTGGAGTGATGTTGCACTACATTTTGCAACTTTCTAAGAAGTTGCAATTGATTTAGGCTAAAATATCTCGATTGGTAGACTGCCAATAAAGAGGAAAAAAATTGAGCATATACAAAACATTCTTCAAAAAATGTTCAAATCTGATTTTGAATTGGATGCACACAAAAATAGATAAAAAAGTGATGCAAAGGTAATCATAAAGTAAGACAAGTATCTTCAAAGCCACATCTAATCTTATAGGTGCATTCGTACAATGTCAAACATTTTGTTGGATTTTATTTAGTTGTAGATATAATCAATTATACTAAACAGGTGATAATGATCCTTTGCATATGTAGGTTGAAGCACAGCCATTTTCTGAAACAGAAACAGCTGTATAAGGGGCTTACAACTAGGTGTGCAACAGCCAAAATGTGCAACGAAGGTGAGGTTATAGAGACAGTTCTTTGTCACAGGTCATATGAAATAACATTCATTCAATGAAAACCAAAATTTGTTTTTTTTTTACTTGATCTGTCATGTCAACTTCCAGTTTACCTGACATCACCCATGCCATCTCCAGTCTTCCCGAGTGACTGGGCTATAGGTGGCCCAGCTTCACAGAGCAGAATGTCGCACGCGTGCTCTTCACTGCAGAGTACCGCAAGCAGGAGCGATGTTTGGCTTTGAGGAGCGGTGAAACTCCACCTAAGTTGACCTGACATCACCAAATCTCAGAGGTCATGGAGCCTGAGGGTTCAATTCATGGGGATGATCGGACCACAATAGCGCCACTCAGAGGCAGAATTGACTTAACAAAGTATCTAGAAAAATCCTTTTCTATCACTTTAACAGAGATGTGGCCACTGTTGCAGAGCAGTGAACCACCCCTTTAAGGTTAGAACAACCTTATTCCCAAATTATTTCAAAAACTGTGTAGAAGTGTACTTAGAGGAATTGATGCTCTTGTGAAAGTAAAGTTTGCTCACACCAAATATTGATTTGGTTTTGAAATCTCTTTGCATCTTGATTATTGATTAAAAAAAACTACTATCACTTATTTTTTGAAGTATTCTTACCTTGCAGCAAAGTTGCTAAATCTCACTAAATCTTTTGCATAGCACTATACCTACTATGAGTATGCACACATTGATAGATCGATAGATAGATATATAAATAGATTGATAGATAGATAGATAGATAGATAGATGGATGGATGGATGGATGGATGGATTGATGGATGGATGGATGGATGGACAGATAGAGTAGATTTATAGATCGTTAATAGATAGCTTTATAGATAGATAGAATATTACTACTTTTTTATTTTAATGGAAAAGCATAACAATTTCAGCATATCTTTTGATGCCTTAGCTGTGGAATCACTATACCAGCCCTCTATCTTTTTTTTTTTTCAAGTATCTTTGTTCCAGCCCTATAAGAAAGTTATCCCAGACTTAAGGGGGCTTTACACGTTAGCGATATCGCTAGCAATTTCTAGCGATAGCGAGCGTGTAAGTTCCCGTCCCCGTCGCGCATGCGATTGTTTGTGATTGCTGCCGTAGCGAACATTATCGCTATGCAGCGTCACACATACTTACCTGGTCGGCGGCGTCGCTGTGACTGCCGAACAATCCCTCATTCAAGGGGGAGGGACGTTCGGCATAACAGCGACGTCACCGCAACGTCACACAGCGGCCAGCCAATCAAAGCAGAGGGGCGGAAATGAGCAGGACGTAACATCCTGCCCACCTCCTTCCTTCCGCATTGCGGCCGGCGGCAGGTGAGGAGACGTTCCTCGCTCATGCGGTGTCACACATAGCGATATGTGCTGCCGCATGAGCGATGAACCACAACGCTAAACAACCCTTACCGATTTTTGACTTTGGGACGACCTCTCCATGGTGAACGATTTTCACCATTTTTGAGGTCGCCTAAGGTTGCTGGTAAGTATTACACGCTGTGATATCGTTAATGACGCCGGATGTGCATAACAACTTGACCCCGGCGACCAAACATTAACGATATCGTAGCGTGTAAAGCCCCCTTTAGATTTTGTTAATATAACCTTACAATAGTTCATGATTGTCAAACCTATCACCTCCATGAATCAGCTGTTTTCAGATTTTGGATCTGTCAAAATAACACATTGTACAGTACAGCAGAGTTCTCTAAACTGTGTAGGGTCCATTGGTGGTACCAGATGTAACATCAGCAAAAAGTGAATAAACCGAGAGTACAGATACTCTTTATATATCAACTTAACTGTCCTAAAGTTTTCAAATGTCATTGTCCTTGAAAAGACTTTTTTTGCACCAAAAATGTTTTAAAATCATTAAGCAAGACCATAATTGATATTGACATCTCTTCCTAGGTGCAGTGCTACCCTGCAGTACTGTATCTATTCTTTCTTTTTAAGTTGAGATGGTAGAAGATTTCTCATACTAAATTTGTATGATTCTAAAGAGCACAAATCAATACTATGCCCTTAACAATATAAAGTATTGGTTTGCAGAGGAGGCATATTTTCAACATGTTGCTTATCTCTAATTATATCTATAATGCATCAAATATCTTGATATCTATTAGACATAGTAATACACAAATTAAATTCCTTTAGTAGTAGAAAATCCATCTAATCTGAAGATTTTTATGGTTTGGCAAGCTATATACAGGTAAAGGAAAGGCTGGGGCAGAGTATAATTATTTGATTATGACATTTTGTTGTTCTTTTATCACATTTAATAGATGCAACAATTCTGAACAGCTACATGCTGCTATTTTTAGGCTCGGGGGGGGGGCAATAACCATGAGCCAGCCCAGTCTTAGAATACCAGCCCCCAGCTGTTGGCTTTATAATGGATGCGTATCAAAGTTGGGTGTTACCACACTCTTTTTTTTTTATTACTCATTCAATTAATTTTTAAAAAAGCTGCATTGGGTCCCTATTATTTTTACACACAGGCAAGATAAGCACATGGCTGTAAGCTGCAGCCGGTAGCTGTATGCTTTATCTGCACTGGGTATCACAATATGGAGGATCCTACACCAATTTATTTATTTTTGCACCACTATAGGGACCCAGACAGCATGTGTGATTCCAACCAATCACAGACACTGTCACACAAGGTGATTGCAACCAATCACAGATGCCAGGACTGACAGTGGGTGGGGGAAGCAGTGAATATGTATGAGGTTTAATGAGTGAACCCAGAAGGTTTATTAGAGACGCGTGGGAGACTCGGTAAATGTAATGCTCTTGCTTTATTCCCTATTTTCTTTTTTTCCTTTATTTTTTTTTAATTATCCTGTTGGCTGAACCAGAACAGTAAAATCCACTTCTTGATTACACAGTAAAGTGTAATTTGGAGAATCTGAATCACCATCATGTGACTCAGAAAAGGAGAAGAACAACACTTGATACTTCTGAATATGGTAATCAGTGCATATAGTAACACAATTATTCTACACTACACTAATATATTGGCAGGTTTAGAGACTAAAAAAATTAACGGGAGCATTTATTTAACATTCATGCTCAGAAGTGTAGTTTCTGCATGTTCATTTCAATTACACAGGTTTAAGAAAAATTTGCAAAAATCAAGTCTGCTAGGGTATATTATTGAGCATAAAAAAATGACAGCCCACATTCTTAAATTCAAATACCATTAATCTATCCTGTAAAAGGGAAAGGTTTTTTATTTAATCTAACTCGTATTACTAGGTTGAGATTTTTATCACTAGGGTTTTCTGTACTATTTACAATTGCAGTATTTTATACAGGTCTACTTTGACCTTGGTCAGCAAGTCAAGATAACTTTTTTTGGCTTAGTAATATTATCTGTCGTAAGGGAGCAACATTTCCACAGTTGAGGATTATTCAATCCCTATGCACACAAGCATATTTGGAAACTATCTAAGGCCTCTTTCACACATCAGTGAAAAACACACGTTTTTCACTGACGTGTTAAAGCTACGAATGACCCTCCGTATGCCATGATTTGGGCACATGTGTGATCTTCGTGTGCTGTCCATGATAATACAAAGAGATCAGGCACTTATACTCATCTATCCACACTGCTGCTGTCCATGGTGCTGAAATATATATCCTGCAATGCTGTTTCCGGCTGCTGCTGCCTCCCCTCTGCAGCTACTTCTAGGTCAGCTGTGCAGTGCATATGTATAAGTATAATTAGCCGGCCTGGAAGCAGGAGGCTGAACACAGCCTCACTGGAGATAGGTGAGTTTAAAAAGCTTTTAATTTTAAATGTACGTGATTTTCTGGTACGTGTTTTATGGATCACAGCACTGTGTGGTTCATGGGACATCAGTGATGCCAGAAAAAAACTGACTTGTCCCCGTGTGGAGCACACAGACATGCACGGAAACACATCAGTGAAAACTCTCTGATGTGTGCGCAGACCCATTAGCTTTAATGGGTCTGCGTATATCCATGATTCTGGTACATATAAAAACTGCAACATACATACCATAATCATTGACCTTTGAAGGGGGCCTAACATGGATCCAAATTGAATTCAATGGAGCCAAGAAAACAACCATAATAAAATGCAGCAGCAAACACAGACAGGTCCACATAATATATGGATTTTTTTAAACATGACATTTCCCAAAACAATATATGAAAAAAAATCTTAGCTAATATTCTAATATAATGTATCATAAAATACAACACTCAATTAAATACAATAATATAATTGATAGTGAGTTCACATTTCCTACTTGTAGAATTGTGCATAGAATGTATCAAACAAAATGTAGAGAAGTAAACCTCCAGAAATTGTTTTATGCTGTCAAATGATCAAGTTGAAAATAAAGTTTAAAACTATGCAACGCGGCAGTTTTCTTTATTTTGAGCTACTGTCACCTCAGTAAACATAAATCTAAGTAGAGAGGTGGCATCCTATTATTCATGTTTATTTTCCAAAATTGTCTTCTTCCTCAGCATTTTCTATATTGGAAAGGAAGTAAAGATTTCCCTGTCAGAAGTTTTTGAATCATTAAAAATGTCATTTTCATATTTTTTTAGCCTTTTTATAGCATTTTATATATTTTCTACACTTTTTTATATGGGCTATGTATAAAATAAAGAACTTAGAAACTGTTCAAGAAAATCCTATGAAAAAATCAGCAGTAATAGCCAAAGTAATTAACTATAGGTTTTTAATGAAACATAACATGACAAAGATAAAAGTTGATAAAGGAGAGTAGCAAGCAAAAGCTAAAACCACACAAGGTGAATACATTGGAGAATTAGCAATTATATGAAATGTATGAGCATGTTCCAAGAGCATAATGCACAGGCATCAACTGCCAAGGTCAGATGCAAAATAAGTTTAAACAATTGTGCCAGAGGTACAAACAGTTAGTGTCACAGAATAATACACTGTGGAAAAAATCCTACTAGTCAAATAATGATACACTGAGAATACTAAGAATACATGGCCCTGTGACCAATGGGTTAACAATGTAGAGCTGAAGGTCATGGTAGCGTAAAAAAAGAGGCAATAAACCTTTGTGGCAGCCAAAAGAACACCCCTCAGGGTCATTGTCATTATCTGACTCATGGAGCATTTTTTCCACCATGTATTATTCTGTGACACTAACTGTTTGTACCTCTGGCACAATTTGTATAGACTTATTTTGCATTCGACCTTGATAGTTGTTGCCCCTGCATTATATTTTTTGAAAAAAACTCATAAATTTCATATGATTGCTGATTCTCTATTGTAGGTTTCCTGTGTGGTTTTAGCATTTGCTTGACAATGTCGTGTTATCAACTTTTATCTTTGTCATGTCATTATTCAAAAAAGACTAAAGCGGGCGTTACACGCAACGACATCGCTAACGAGGTATTGTTGTGGTCACGGAATTCGTGACGCACATCCGGCCTCGTTAGCGACGTCGTTGCCTGTGAAGTTGTACAAACGACCTAGTCGTTGATCATTGTCCGGTCGTTCTAATCCCAATTATCGTTGCTGTTGCAGGATGTAGGTTGTTCGTCGTTCCTGCGGCAGCACACACCGCTATGTGTGACACCGCAGGAACAAGGAACATCACCGTACCTGCGGCCGCCCGCAATGTGGAAGGAAGGAGGTGGGCAGGATGTTCGGCCCGGTCATCTCCGCCCCTCCACTTCTATTGGGGGGCCGTTTATTGACGCCGCTGTGACGCCATACAAACCACCCCCTTATAAAGGAGGCGGTTCGCCAGCCACAGCGACATCGCTAGGCAGGTAAGTACTAGAGTTGAGCGCGGTTCGTGGTTCGTGGTTCTCCAGTTCGCGGCTCGAGTGATTTTTGGGCTGTTCGAGATCGAACTAGAACTCGAGCTTTTTGCTAAAAGCTCGATAGTTCTAGATACGTTCGAGAACGGTTCTAGCAGCAAAAAGCAGGGCTTTTTACAGCTACAGTGAGCAGGAGCCATCGCTGGCAGCCTGCCACAAGCTGGTAACCAAGATAAACATCGGGTATCCAAGCAAAGCGCTTTGGTTAGTAACCCGATGTTTATCTTAGTTACGTGCAGGAAGCCCACACTTTCCCGCTCAGCTCGCTCCACCCCCTCCTGCCCGCGGCATGTACACATACATACACATACACAAACACACACACACACACACACATCCACCCGCCCGCCCGCCCGCTCGCTCGCTCGCTCGGCTTACCTGCGGTGATGAAGTCCCGCCATCCCGACCTCAGCGCTGTCACTGTCCTCCATGGCCGCCGCTTGTCACATCACCTCTCGCTTCCGACCCGAGACTGACACTGGCGGTGACGTCACGGACCTCTCGCGATACTTGATGTGAAGGCGCCGGTCATTGACCTCAGTGACAGGGGCTGTCAGTGTGCTGGAGATCAGCGCAGGTAATGTACCTCGCTGACAGCAGCACTTGTCATGCCCTGCAGTGACCTGGGCTGACCCATTGATGTTAGCTCAGGTCACTGCACTGCTCTCCCAGCCAATGGGGAACATCCTGCTCTTCATTGACTGGGACAGTGTGCATCGTCATGGCAACCCCTTGGATTTCACCAGACCTGGATTTGTTTTTCAATCTAATAAATTGGTTAAAGAGGGAATGTTTTGGGGAGTGTTTTTTCAAATAAAAATGTGTTTGTCGTGTATTTTTTTTTTATTACTGACTGGGTTGGTGATGTCGGGTATCTGATAGACGCCTGACCTCACCAACCCCAGGGCTTGATGCCAGGTGACATTACACATCTGGTATTAACCCCAAATATTACCCCGTTTGCCACCGCACCAGGGCGCGGGATGAGCTGGGGCGAAGCACCAGGATTGGCGCATCTAATGGATGCGCCACTTCTGGGGCGGCTGCGGCCTGCTATTTTTAGGCTGGGGAGATTCCAATAACCATGGACCTCCCTAGTCTGAGAATATCAGGCCCCAGCTGTCTGCTTTACCTTGGCTGGTGATCCAATTTTGGGGGACCCCTACGTGTTTTTTTTTTTTAATTATTTATTTAATTTAAAATAACAGCGTGGGGTGCCCTCAGTTTTGGATTACCAGCCAAGGTGAGGTTGCCAGCTGTGGTCTGCAGGCTGCAGCCGTCTGCTTTACCCTAGCTGGCTACAAAACTAGGGGGAACCCTATGTCATTTTTTTTTTCATTTTTTTGGCTAAATACAAAGCTAAGCACCCCTTAGTGCCACATGAAATGTACCAAAGGGTGTTCCACTTTTTCTCCATTTTTTTCTCCACTTTCTCTCCACTTTTTCTCCACTTTTTCTCCATTTTTTTCTCCACTTATTCTCCACTTTTTCTCCTCTTATTCTCCACTTTTTCTCCACTTTTTCTCCACTTTTTCTGCTCTTATTCTCCACTTTTTCTCCACTTTTTCTCCACTTTTTCTCCATTTTTTTCTCCACTTTTTCTCCACTTTTTTCTCCACTTTTTCTCCTCTTATGCTCCACTTTTTCTCCTCTTAATCTCCACTTTTTCTCCACTTTTTCTCCACTTTTTCTCCACTTTTTTCTCCACTTTTTCTCCTCTTATGCTCCACTTTTTCTCCACTTTTTCTCCACTTTTTCTCCACTTTCTCCACTTTTTCTCCACTTTTTCTCCACTTTTTCTCCTCTTATTCTCCACTTTTTCTCCACTTTTTCTCCACTTTTTCTCCATTTTTTTCTCCACTTTTTCTCCACTTTTTTCTCCACTTTTTCTCCTCTTATGCTCCACTTTTTCTCCTCTTAATCTCCACTTTTTCTCCACTTTTTCTCCACTTTTTCTCCACTTTTTTCTCCACTTTTTCTCCTCTTATGCTCCACTTTTTCTCCACTTTTTCTCCACTTTTTCTCCACTTTTTCTCCACTTTTTCTCCACTTTTTCTCCTCTTAATCTCCACTTTTTCTCCTCTTATGCTCCACTTTTTCTCCACTTTTTCTCCACTTTTTCTCCACGTTTTCTCCACTTTTTTCTCCACTTTTTCTCCTCTTATGCTCCACTTTTTCTCCACTTTTTCTCCACTTTTTCTCCACTTTTTCTCCACGTTTTCTCCACGTTTTCTCCACTTTTTTCTCCACTTTTTCTCCTCTTATGCTCCACTTTTTCTCCACTTTTTCTCCACTTTTTCTCCTCTTAATCTCCACTTTTTCTCCACTTTTTCTCCACTTTTTCTCCACTTTTTTCTCCACTTTTTCTCCACTTTTTCTCCTCTTATGCTCCACTTTTTCTCCACTTTTTCTCCACTTTTTCTCCACTTTTTCTCCTCTTATGCTCCACTTTTTCTCCACTTTTTCTCCACTTTTTCTCCTCTTATGCTCCACTTTTTCTCCACTTTTTCTCCACTTTTTTCTCCACTTTTTCTCCTCTTATGCTCCACTTTTTCTCCACTTTTTCTCCACTTTTTCTCCACTTTTTCTCCTCTTATGCTCCACTTTTTCTCCACTTTTTCTCCACTTTTTCTCCATTTTTTTCTCCACTTATTCTCCACCTTTTCTCCTCTTATTCTCCACTTTTTCTCCACTTTTTCTCCACTTTTTCTCCTCTTATTCTCCACTTTTTCTCCACTTTTTCTCCACTTTTTCTCCATTTTTTTCTCCACTTTCTCCACTTTTTCTCCACTTTTTTCTCCACTTTTTCTCCTCTTATGCTCCACTTTTTCTCCACTTTTTCTCCACTTTTTCTCCTCTTAATCTCCACTTTTTCTCCACTTTTTCTCCACTTTTTCTCCACTTTTTCTCCACTTTTTTCTCCACTTTTTCTCCACTTTTTCTCCTCTTATGCTCCACTTTTTCTCCACTTTTTTCTCCACTTTTTCTCCACTTTTTCTCCTCTTATGCTCCACTTTTTCTCCACTTTTTCTCCACTTTTTCTCCTCTTATGCTCCACTTTTTCTCCACTTTTTCTCCACTTTTTTCTCCACTTTTTCTCCTCTTATGCTCCACTTTTTCTCCACTTTTTCTCCACTTTTTCTCCTCTTATGCTCCACTTTTTCTCCACTTTTTCTCCACTTTTTCTCCATTTTTTTCTCCACTTATTCTCCACTTTTTCTCCTCTTATTCTCCACTTTTTCTCCACTTTTTCTCCTCTTATTCTCCACTTTTTCTCCACTTTTTCTCCACTTTTTCTCCATTTTTTTCTCCACTTTCTCCACTTTTTCTCCACTTTTTTCTCCACTTTTTCTCCTCTTATGCTCCACTTTTTCTCCTCTTAATCTCCACTTTTTCTCCACTTTTTCTCCACTTTTTCTCCACTTTTTTCTCCACTTTTTCTCCTCTTATGCTCCACTTTTTCTCCACTTTTTCTCCACTTTTTCTCCACTTTTTCTCCTCTTAATCTCCACTTTTTCTCCTCTTATGCTCCACTTTTTCTCCACTTTTTCTCCACTTTTTCTCCACTTTTTCTCCTCTTATGCTCCACTTTTTCTCCACTTTTTCTCCTCTTAATCTCCACTTTTTCTCCTCTTATGCTCCACTTTTTCTCCACTTTTTCTCCACTTTTTCTCCTCTTATGCTCCACTTTTTCTCCACTTTTTCTCCACTTTTTCTCCTCTTATGCTCCACTTTTTCTCCACTTTTTCTCCACTTTTTTCTCCACTTTTTCTCCTCTTATGCTCCACTTTTTCTCCACTTTTTCTCCACTTTTTCTCCACTTATGCTCCACTTTTTCTCCACTTTTTCTCCACTTTTTTCTCCACTTTTTCTCCTCTTAATCTCCACTTTTTCTCCACTTTTTCTCCACTTTTTCTCCACTTTTTCTCCACTTTTTCTCCACTTTTTTCTCCACTTTTTCTCCACTTTTTCTCCTCTTATGTTCCACTTATTCTCCACTTTTTCTCCACTTTTTCTCTACTTTTTCTATGGTCGGTCTACCCATTAGCTCTGCCATGCATAGTGTAGCTCTACACCTACTGCACATGTTACTTTATGATTGACATCTCTTTCGTACCAGAGCTGTCTAAGTCTACTCTGACCCCATATTTGTCATTACTATATTGTCCTTGTACTGTATTATGACATTTGTATCATGTGTTTCATTTCTTGCTGTGTTGCAATTTTTTTGCTGCATCCCAATTGTACCTCTACATTGTTCGAGTTTATGTTATTGTTCTCTCACTCTTATGTGATACTGATTATTGTCATTTTTCATGATTACATGCAGATAAGTCCAATCTGACGAAGGCTCAGGCCGAAACGTCATTTGTAACTTGTTTTGGACAAAAACATATATGCTTATGAAAAAAAAATTTTCTTAATACGGACCAATAAAGAGTGATTTTGCATTACTATCCGTTGTGACTTACTGACTTAGTCTGGGAGATATAGAGTGCCGAGGTTACTCACTAATTTTATCTATTATTACCTCTGAGCACCTATATACCAGTGAGCAGAGCTTCCTCTACAGTAGTTCTCCTGATTAGGCATGCCCTTACCTCATGAGCAGGGCATTGCAGCTTTGGTAGCAACCATTACGACATGGACTCTGCTGCTGTGGACCCGGGGAGAGTGAGTGCAGATTCATTGCACCCACACTCCTCACATGAAGGGTCCGCACTCCTAGAAAATGGGGGATACGTTCCCTGAGTGTCTCCCCCCCATATTCTAGACGGTCCAGAGTCGTCGTGGGACCCCTTTATTTTTTTTCTTACAATAAATTGGTGAAAGAGGAAATGTTTTGGGGACTGTTTTTTCAAATAAATTTCTTTTGTCGATTTTTTGTTTTTGTTAGTACTGACAGTTTATGATGTTGGGTATCTAATAGACGCCATGACATCACAAACTGCTGGGCTTGATCTCAGGTGACTTTACAGCTAGTATCAACCCGATTTATTACCCCGTTTGCCACTGCACCAGGGCACGGGATGAGCTGGGGTGAAGCGCCAGGATTGGCGCATCTAGTGGATGCGCCACGTCTGGGGTGCCTGCGGCCTGCTATTTTTAGGCTGTGAAGGCCCAATAACTATGGACCTTCCCACCCTGAGAATACCAGACCACAGCTGTCCGCTTTACCTTGGCTGGTGATCCAATTTGGGGGGTCCCCTACTTTTATTGTGTAATTATTAATATTTATAAAATAATTATAAAAAAGAGCCTGAGGGGACCTCCACATTGGATCCCCAACCACGGTAAAGCTGCCAGCTGTGGTTTTCAGGCTACAGCCGTCTGCTTTACCCTAGCTGGCTATCAAAAATGGGGGGACCCAACGTAATTTTTTTTTTTTAACTATTTTTTAAATAGAAAAAATTAATGGGCTTCCCTGTATTTTGATTGCCAACCAAGGTAACGGCAGGCAGATGGGGGTGGCAACCCATAGCTGTCTGCTTTATCTGCGCTGAGAATCAAAAATACCGCGGAGCGCTACGTCATTTTTTTAAAGATTTATTTTTACAGCACTGTGATGTCCAGCAATCAAAATACAGGGAAGCCCATTTTATTTTTAGTTATTTAAATAAATAATTAAAAAAAATATATGTTAGCTCCCACTGCATTTTTTGTATTGCTAGCTAAGGGTAATCCAAGCAGCTACTGGCTGCTAACCCCCACTGCTTGGTGTTACCTTCACTGGCAATGGAAAATCCAGGGAAGCATTTTTTTTTTTTTTTGCCAAAAAGCTACAAAAAAAGGACGTGAGCTTCGCCATATTTTTGTATGCTAGCCAGGTATAGCAGGCAGGTGCTGGAAGAGTTGGATACAGCGCCAGAAGATGGCGCTTCTATGAAAATGCCATTTTCTGAGGTGGCTGCAGACTGCAATTCGCAGCAGTGGGGCCCAGAAAGCTCAGGCCAACCGGTGGTGCGGATTCCAATCCCAGCTGCCTAGTTGTACCTGGCTGGACACAAAAATGGGGCAAAGCCTACGTCATTTGTTTTCTAATTATTTCATGAAATTCATGAAATAATAAAAAAAGGGCTTCCCTTTATTTTTGGTTCCCAGCCGGGTACAAATAGGCAACTGGGGGTTGGGGGCAGCCGTACCTGCCTGCTGTACCTGGCTAGCATACAAAAATATGGCGAAGCCACATAATTTTTTCAGGGGGCAAAAAACTTCTGCATACAGTCCTGGATGGAGTATGCTGAGCCTTGTAGTTCTGCAGCTGCTGTCTGTCTGTATGGAGAAGAGCAGACAGCAGCTGCAGAACTACAAGGCTCAGCATACTCCATCCAGGACTGCATGCAGAAGTTTTTTGCCCACCAAAAAAATGACGTGGGCTTCGCCATATTTTTGTATGCTAGCCAGGTACAGCTGGCAGCCACGGGCTGCCTCCAACCCCCAGTTGCCTATTTGTACCCGGCTGGGAACCAAAAATATAGGGAAGCCCGTTTTTTTTAATTATTTCACTTATTTCATGAAATAATTAAAAAACAAATGACGTGGGCTTCGCCCTATTTTTGTGTCCAGCCGGGTACAACTAGGCAGCTGGGGATTGGAATCCGCAGCACAGGTTAGCCCGAGGTTTGTGGGCGCCTCTGCTGCGGATTTCAGTCCGCAGCCGTCCCAGAAAATGGCGCTCTCATAGAAGCGCCATCATCTGGCGCTGTATCCAACTCTTCCAACAGCCCTGGAGCCGGGTGGCTTGTTGGGTAATCATGAGTTAATACTGGCTTTGTTTTACCAGCCAGTATTAAGCCAGAGATTCTTAATGTCAGGCACGTTTGACCCGGCCATTAAGAATCTCCAATAAAGGGTTAAAAAAAGACACCACACAGAGAAAAAATACTTTAATAGAAATAAATACACAGACACATTAGAGACTCCATCTTTATTACCCCCTGTCACCCCTCCACGATCCTGCTCTTCTGTCTTCTTTCTTTCTAGTGTAGTAGTAGTGACGATTGTAGTGAGGGGCATCACTTGGGGCTGGGGAACCTCCATCCTAACTACAATGCTCACTACAATCGGGAAGCAGCGTGCAGCCTTCACTCCGTGAGTGATCACTGCTGGCTGCTAGCGGTAACAGCGGTAACGCTGACAGACGCGTTACCATAGCAACGGTGCTCCCGGAGCCGCGGTTAGCGGTGACGTCACCGCTAACTGCGTTGCTATGGCAACGGTGATCTCCGTTAATGACCGGCTGTGTCAGCCGGTCCCTAACGGAACGGGGAGTCGACCGTGTGCTAGAGCATGTCGCCGGTACACGGCGATACACATATGTGCACCGTGTACCGGAGAGATGCACTCGCAGGTCCTACATGACGTGTCATAGTCATGTGACCAGTCTGTAGCCAATGAGATAATAGCCACGTGACTGGTCACATGGCTATTTTGACGTCACGATAGGTCCTGCTTCTCTGCTGGCAGTGCAGGTCACCGGGAGGATTCAGCGATCATCGGATGGAATAGCGGCAGGAGACAGAGTGCAGAAGGGATCGCGAGGACCGGTAAGTGTTATGGCAATGTTTATTAACTGTTTGTGTACATTTATAATGCATTTTTATGTGTTTGTGATTGCCTCCCATTATAGCCTATACGTTCGAGTTCGGTTCGTCGAACGTTCGACGAACCGAACTCGAACGGGACCCCCGTTCGGCGAACCGGCCTCGAGCCGAACCGGGACCGGTTCGCTCATCTCTAGTAAGTACATGTGACAGGTGTTAGCGATGTTGTGCGCCACGGGCAGCGATTTGCCCATGAAGCACAACAGACGGGGGCGGGTGCTTTCACCAGCGACATCGCTAGCAATGTCGCTGTGTGTAAAGCCCGCTTTAGTCTCTTACTTGGGCAATTACACTTGACTTTCCATAGGATGTTTTTTATCTGTATTGGAGAGCCTTCATTATTTATGGTGAATTAGGTATTAAAGTAATATCAGGCTTGCTGGGTATGACTAGCTTGGGGGCGTTTCAGACCTATGTGTGTCTGATGCACAACAAAAACACAACAAACAAAGGGGACACTGGGGACACAATAACAGCGGGGGTCCCTGTTTCTACTGAGAAGGGTAGGTGGGACACCTCCTATCCTCACGTTCAGCTGTCCCTGTTATACTAGCCAGTCCCTATACAGTCTCCGCAACTGTCACCAAGCAGGAACCTTAGACCCTGAGAAGACCCTATAAATGTTCTGGCTTTTAAGGGGCAGGTTAAGTTCCCTATACCCCAGTGCTGCACTAACAAGACACAAGGTAAGGTAAGACCAACAGGGGGGAATACCAACAAAAGGATAAAGTCTGAGAACAGGAATACTCCACAGCAGAACCTTCCTCCAAGGTGGCCAGAGAACAATGATTTTGTATTTTCAGCAAGGATTTCTGGAAAACAATACAATTTAAACCGGAAGGGGCGTGACTACAAAGCAGCTGAAGCTGATACACTTGGCTACGAACTGCTGGAAAAGTTGCTAGCAGCAAAACTGACATTAACTATTTCAGTACCAACAGAAACAAAACAACATTTAAATATAGAGAGTCAGGTGGAGAGGAGAGGCTCCATTTTTAAAGCTGTCAGTAGTCTCCAAAAACAGGGAGACAACCATGACGAGTGTTCAATTTTATTATAATATATAAAAAAAGTTTTTTCTTATGTCAACAGGAATGTGAAAGTGGAGGAGCTGCTGGGATGGCTAGTAGGACACTAAAATCAGGAACTTGGTGTACATTTTGAAAATTAAGCATGTTAGCTGTTCTAGTGCTGAGTAAATATATTTGAGAGGAAACAAATTCAACTGAAGTATAATAAAAATTTGCATTTGCCAAAATGCACATACTTTTGTGATTTACTTTTGCATGTATTGAAACCAGCAAAATAAAATAAAAAATAAATGCTTATAGTCAACTCATGGGTCACCTCCCTGGCCTCTTCTCTTTCCACCATTCTTTAGAGACGTCAAAGCATACAAAGGGACATTCAATTAAAGGAAAAATATTTGCTACAAATTACCAGGATAAAATCAAGTAAAATCAAATTTTGTCATATCCGCTCATTTCAAGTCAGTCGCTAAAATCTAAGTTCATACACAATGAAACTTAATTTCTCCGTTCACACATCCCTCTTAAATGGTAAATAGAAGGAAAAACAGTTGTTTCTTGTTTTATTTGTACTATTTCCTTTGCATACAATACAATGCTAGAGTTCCAAATCCAGTGGTTTTTCCCCCCAAAAATGTCAAGTTTAAAATGATAATTTTCTTTATATTGCATTTAGCAAATCTCCAAAAGTAGGATTTTTTCCAGATTTGGTTGAACTGTCTGGCAGATAGATTCTCTACAACTTATTTTGCCCCATATTTAAGGTGTCACAGGTCTCAACGCTTAATAAATAAAAAGGAGGAAAGGGCTTGAAAAAAATGCTAAAAGATTACATAACTTAGGTTATTAGGTTTCCTGTGGGAGTTATGGACAACACTGATACATTGTATAATTTGAACTTTGAAAAAGAAAGCTATATTTATGCATTGTCTCTTATACAGTATCCCTCTTATCAAACATAAATGACTAAAAAGAATGCATACCTACAAGTTCCTTAGAGGTTTGATTATGTGTTTTAACTGTGCAGCATAGGTTTAGGGCTACTAGTAGTGTTGAGCGGACCCGGATCTGAAAAATCCGGATCCAAACGGTTCGAGGTTCCGATCCGAGCCCGACCAGTACCCGGGATCCGGGGTGCACGATCCGGATCCGTTTTTTTTTTCTCTCTCTCTCTCTCTCTCTCTCCCTCTCCCTCTCTACCTCTCCCTCTCCCTCTCCCTCTCCCTCCCCCTCTCTCTCTCTCTCCCCCTCTCTCTCTCTCACTCTCTCTCTCACTCTCTCTCTCACTCTCTCTTTTGTCCCGGATCCAACTCCCCATTCATTTACATAGCCGTGGATTCCGGATCGTTTCCGGACTTCGGCGGCAACCCGATCCGGATCCGTCAGACCCGGATTATAGCCGATCCGCTCAAATCTAGCTACTAGTACTTACAGTAATTCCCAAATATGAAAATAACCCTCAGATTTTTGCAAATATTTTATTATTAGGGATGATCGAATACCTCAAATATTTTGCTTCGCGAATATTTTCCGAATAGGTCGCCAATATGCGAGTATTCGATACGCAATATAAGTCTATGGGAAGCCCGAAGAGTTCCAAATAGTTGTTATTCTGATTTCTCATAGACTTACATTGCGTACTGAATATTCGCGAATAGTCGAATAGCGGCGACCTATTCGGAAGATATTCACAAAGCCGAATATTTGAGGTATTCGATCATCCCTATAAATTATATCTTAATTTGAAAACACTAAAGATGTCACTTTGAACAATGTAAAGTAGTCAGTGTACAGCTTGTACAAGGGGTACTTTGCACGTTGTGACATCGCTACTGCGATCTCGTCGGGGTCAAATTGAAAGTGACACACATCTGGCGCAGTTAACGACGTCGCAACGTGTAAAGCCTAGAAGCACCGATAAATGATCGCAAAACCGTCAAAAATCGATGATCTGTGGAGTGTCAGTCATTTCCATAATTTTGCTGCAGCGACAGGTACGATGTTGTTCCTCGTTCCTGCGGCAGCACACATCGCTGTGTATGAAGCCGCAGGAGCGAGGAACATCTCCTACCTGCGTCCCGCCTGCAATGAGGAAGGAAGGAGGTGGGCGGGATGTTTATGTCCCGCTCATCTCTGCCCCTCCGCTTCTATTGGCCTGCAGAGGTGGGGGCTCTGCCTGTCAGTGCTCAGACCATACACCACACATTGTATTAAACTGTTCTGCTTGGCTGTTGTCTAAGAAGGAAGCCTCGTCCATAGATGATGCACAAAAAAGCCCACATAAAGTATGCTGAAGACAAGCAGACTAAGGACTAGAGATGAGCGAACCAGTCCCGGTTTGGCTCGAGTTCGGTTCGCCGAACGGAGGTCTCGTTCGAGTTCGGTTCGTCGAACGTTCAACGAACCGAACTCGAACCACATAGGAAACAATGGCAGGCAATCACAAACACAGAAAAACACCTAGAAAACACCCTCAAAGGTGTCCAAAAGGTGACAAACAACTCACAACACAACACAAACACATGGGAAAGTGACAAGGACATATACTCATGCGAAAACAAAAGAGCTTGACAAGGAAAAAGAGGAGGAGACACAGATATAGGCATGGCACGCCCTTCTAAAATCAAGTAAAACACCGCAAGGTGACTCCAAGCGGAGTCTCCCTTTTTTCCAAAAATTGGGCCACACACACACCCCATCAGTGGCAGCACTTGTGCCCCAGCTGTACACTTCACAGCTAGATTTGCATCAAGCACATTCAAAAATACGCCATACTTAACCGTCCCCAGGATGACCCCGGGGTAGGTAGCTAAGTCTTTCCTGATCCCAGCTCTGTTCATCTTGGATCATATTTAAAAACAATGTAAGCAAGGGTTACTCCAAGCGGAGTCTCCCTTTTTTTAAAAAATTGGGCCACACAGACACTAACCCCTTCAGTGGCAGCACTTGTGCCCCAGTTGTACACTTCACAGCTAGATTTGCATCAAGCACATTCAAAAATACGCCATACTTAACCGTCCCCAGGATGACCCCGGGTTAGGTAGCAAAGTCATTTCTGAACCATGACTTGTTCATCTTGGCTCCTTTTAAAAAACACAGCAAGCAAAGTTTACTCCAAGCGGAGTCTCCCTTTTTTCCAAAAATTGGGCCACACACCCACCACTTCAGTGGCAGCACTTGTGCCTCAGTCAGTTGTACACTTCACAGCTAGATTTGCATCAAGTACATTCAAAAATACGCCATTCTTAACCGTCCCCAGGATGACACCGGGGTAGGTAGCAAAGTCTTTGCTGATCCCAGCTCTGTTCATCTTGGATCATTTTTAAAAACACTGTAAGTAAGGGTTACTCCAAGCGGAGTCTCCCTTTTTTCCAAAAATTGTGCCCCACAGACACCCCATCAGTGGCAGCACTTGTGCCCTAGTTGCAAACAGGATGTTTTGATTTGCATCAAGCACATTCCAAATCCACAAGCATTTACTCTCCCCAGGATGACACAGGGGTAGTAAATTCCTTGTGGATCCATGACTTGTTCATTTTGATGAACGTTAGTCTGTCCACATTGTTACTGGACTGACGCGTGCGCTTATTTGTCAGCACACACCCAGCAGCACGTTCAGAGACAATGCTGGCAGCTGGACACGACAAAATCTCCAAGGCATAACTGGGGAGCTCTGGCCATTTTTCAAGATTTGAAGCCCAAAATGAGCAAGGCTCCATTTGCAAAGTAATGGCATCGATGTTCATTTGGAGATACTCCTGTATCATCCTCTCCAGCCGTTGACTATGTGTCAGACTTGTTGTCTCTGGTGGCCTTGGAAAGGAGGGTCTAAAAAAATTATGAAAAGATTAAATAAAATTGCTGTTACCAGCACCAGATACGGTGCTACTGTTACGGGTAGACTGTTGGAGATGACGAGACCGTCCCATGTTTGTCAAGTTACAACTGGGAGATTCACTCCCTGCACCTGCACGGTTGTTTGGTGGAAAAGCCGAGCTAAGATCGAGTAACAGCTTCTGCTGATACTCCTGCATACGTGCGTCCCTTTCTATGGCTGGAATTATGTCACAAAATTTGGACTTGTACCGGGGATCTAATAGTGTGGCAAGCCAGTAGTCATCATCACTTCTAATTTTGACAATACGAGGGTCATGTTGGAGGTAGTGCAGCAAGAAGGCGCTCATGTGTCCTGCGCAGCCATGCGGACCAAGTTCACGCTGTGTTTGTGGCATAGAGGTGCTAACCGTTCTTTCTTCCTCTGACATCTCCCCCCAACCTCTTTCAACTGAAATTTGACCAAGGTCTCCCTCATCCGCTGAGTCTTCCATGTCCATGGGCAGTTCGTCCTCCATTTCTTCATGTTCTCCTGCACCTTCCTCAACATTTTGTCTGCTACCATGCGCCCTTGTTGATCCCTGTCCCCCATGGTCCCATGCCTGCCGCGTTGGTGATGATGAACGTCTGGACCTTGGTGATGTTGTTGTGTCTTGCGCATATGAATCCTCCTGTAGTTCCTCCCCTTCCTGTTGTCCCACCCCCTGACTCCGAATAGTGTTTAGCGTGTGCTCAAGTATGTAAATGACTGGAATTGTCATGCTGATAATGGCATTGTCAGCGCTAAACATATTCGTCGCCATGTCGAAACTGTGCAGAAGGGTGCATAGGTCCTTGATCTGAGACCACTCCATCAGGGTGATCTATCCCACCTGTGCATCTCGTTGGCCCAGGCTATACGTCATGACGTATTGCACCAGGGCTCGGCGGTGCTGCCACAGTCGCTGTAACATGTGGAGAGTCGCATTCCAGCGTGTCGCCACATCGCATTTCAGGCGATGAACCGGCAGGCCGAAAGACTTCTGGAGCGATGCAAGTTGAACGGCGGAAGTGAGCAGACAGTGTTCGTGCCCTGGTCAGATGGCCATCAAGGCTGGGATAGTGTGTTAAAAATTGCTGGACAACAAGGTTCAACACGTGAGCCATACAAGGCACGTGTGTCACCTTGCCCAGGCGAAGGGCCGCACCCAGATTTGCAGCATTGTCGCACACGGCCTTACCAGGCTGCAGGTTGAGTGGAGACAACCATTTATTAAACTCAGTCTCCAGAGCTGCCCACAACTCAGTCACTGTGTGACTCCTATTTCCAAGATATGTCAAGCTTAAGACCGCCTGATGCCATTGCGCTCTGCTGCCAGCATAGTAATGAGGGGTGCGTGATTCCTTCTGCGCAGTGAGAACGCTGGTGGCCTGACCAGGCAGGCTTGGGGCGGAGGTGGAGGACACAGATGAGGTGGAGGAGGCAGAAGCAGTGGCGGAACTTGGACAGACAGAGGATTGACACACAAGTCGTGGGGACGGCAAGACTTGTGCAGCAGACCCTTCACCATCTATCACCATAGTTACCCTGTGCCCAGTCAGCGACATGTAACGTCCCTGTCCATGTTTACTGGTCCAAGTATCGGTGGTGAAATGCACCCGTTCACACACAGAGTTTCTCAAGGAAGCGGTGATGTTGTGTGCGACATGCTGGTGTAGCGCGGGCACACCTTTCTTAGAGAAGTAGTGGCAACTGGGCATATGGTACTGGGGCACAGCGACAGACATAAGGTCTCTAAAAACCTGTGTTTCCACCAGGCGGAAAGGCAGCATTTCGGTAGCCAAGAGCTTACAGAGGGATAAAGTCAACCTCTTAGCTTTGTCATGGGTCGCAGGAAATGGCCTTTTATTTGTCCACATCTCAGGGACAGAGATCTGGCTGCTGTCTGTAGACGGTGTTGAGTAGGGTGTCCCTGGAAAAATGCAGGTTTGTGAGGAAAGTGCAGGCGGAGACATGATGTTGCCTTCATCCAACGTTGGTGCTATCGATGTCTGAGAGCTGTACACACGCACTTGTTTTCCCTTCCAAACCGACTGACGACCTACCAAGCAAACTGCCTGTTGCGGTTACAGTGGTGGAAGTTGTGCGTGGAAAACCAGGTGTGACAGCTGTCCCCACAGTCCTAGAAGATGAAGAGCGCGCGGATGCACTGGAAGGGGCAGGCGGTGGATGGTTCACTCCGCTAGGCCGCATTGCAGCACGGTGGGCTTCCCACTGGGACATATGATATTTATTCATGTGATGATTCATGGAAGAAGTTGTCAAACTGCTGAGGTTTTGCCCTCTACTAACAGAATCACGACAAATTTTACAGATCACATATTTTGGGCGATCTTTTGCTATGTCAAAAAAGGACCAGGCTAGGCAAGGCTTAGAGGGTATGCGACCTGCTGAGCCCCCCCGACTAGTGCTCAGAGGCAGAGTGGTGGCTGAGGATGCAGTTGTTGACATGCTACCAGTGCTCCGACTCTGTCCAGGAAGGCGCAAGGTAACTTCGTCGTCGGTTGCATCATCCTCCACCGACTCTGTTGACCTCCTCGAGTGCCTGACTGTGGGTTGACAGTAGGTGGGATCTAGAACTTCCTCATCAATTGTTGTGTTTGCACTCCCCTCACCCTCAGACCGAGCCTCTTCTTGCCCTGACCGAATATTTAAGTTGTCATCCCAATCTGGTATCTGCATCTCATCGTTATCAATATGTTCCTCATTGTCTATAACAACAGGTGTTACAGTTTGTGAAAAAGGGTCAACATTATGCTCAGAAACTTGGTCCTCACGGCCTGAATCAGAGTCACAAAGGTTCTGGGCATCACTGCAGACCATTTCCTGGTCTGTACTCACTGTAGCTTGGGAGCAGACCTCTTATTCCCAGGCTATAGTGTGACTGAACAGCTATGCAGACTCACCCATCTCAGTTCCACCATACTGTGCAGGGCGGATGGAGACTTCAGAGCTGGGAGAAAGCAAGTTTGATTGGGATGACAACTCAGAGGACTGGTGTTTTTTGGATGCGGTAGTTGAGGTGGCGGAAAGGGCACTTGTTGGACCACTTGAGATCCATTCAAGCATTTTCCTTTTTTGGCCATCATCTACCTTTGTTCCAGTTGTTCGTGTCCAGAAAAAAGGGAGCACATCGGATTGTCCACGGTAAGTAGTAGACATCTTACTTTTGCTGGACGATGGTCTATATTCAGCAGATGTTAATGGAGCTTTGCCACCTTCCCCACGGACAAACCATTTTTTTCCTTTTCCAACATGCCTCTTCCCCTTTCCACCAGCATATGTCATTTTGCCACTCATGTTGATTGCGACAAGATTGTGCACTTAAAATGTGGTAGTAAAAATTGAGAGATGGTGTAGATTGCAGCGGTGGTCTAGCTTTATTAACAGCAGAATAAATAACAATAATTATCCCTGACAATGCAACTACGGCCCTTAACCCCTTCACGACCTTGGACGGATCTATCCAACCAGGATCGTGTCCCGTTAAGGCCCGCCCCCTGCGGGCAGGCGGCGTGGATCGGCACACATATCAGCTGTTTTCAACAGCTGACATGTGTGCCTGCTAGCCGCGGGTGGAATCGCTTCCACCCGCGGCCATTAACCCCTTAAATCTTGCTGCCAAAGTCTGGCAGCAAGATTTAAATGCGCGCGGCCATGTTTGTTACTTACCGCCGCCCCCACCGAAAATCACGTGTGTTATCATGTGACTATCGGTGGTTGCCATCGTAGCACAGGGTCATGTGATGACGCCTGCTGCTACGATGTTTCACTTTCGTTTTCCTTCGGCCGATAGCAGAGGGAAAACCAAAGTGACTGAATCTGCTGTTTACAGCTGTATTGCTGTGATCAGGAGATAGCGATCAGCGATTGGATTGCTGATTGCTATAGCCCCCTAGGGGGACTAGTAAAATAAAAAAAAAGTAAAAAAAAAAGTTTTAAAAAATAAAAAAATAAAAAAAAACCCTAAAAGTTCCAATCACCCCCCTTTCCCCCCATTGAAAATTAAAGGGTTAAAAAATGCATAAATATACACATATTTGGTATTGCCGCGTTCAGAAATGCCCGATCTATCAAAATAAAAAATCAATTTATCTGATTGGTAAACGGCGTAGTGGCAAAAAAATTCCAAACGCCAAAATTACGTTTTTTGGTCGCCGCAAGTTTTACGCAAAATGCAATAACAGGCGATCAAAACGTAGCATCTGCGCAAAAATGGTACCATTATAACACTTGGATTTTTTTTGCTGTTTTCCAGTACAATATATGGTAAAACCTATGATTTCATTTAAAAGTACAACTCGTCTCGCAAAAAACAAGCCCTCATAAAGCAAGATTGACGCAATAATAAAAAAGTTACGGCTCTCGGAAGAAAAGGAACAAAAAACAAAATCGCAAAAACGGAAAGTGCCCGGGGGCTGAAGGGGTTAAACTGGCAGCATAAATTGCTAGTATAATAGCTTTGTAACAATGAGCTTGGATGTTCAATGCAGACGTGCTGCAAATATCTTTGCACTAGTGGGACAATACAGAAGTCCAACAGCCACTTTTAGAATGCCACTAAGTTCAGTCAGTGTTTGCTAGTATAACGGCTTAGTAACAATAAGTTTGAGTGTGCAATGCAGGCAGACGTGCTGCAAATATCTTTGCACTAGTGGGACAATACAGAAGTCCAACAGCCACGTTTAGGATGCCACTAAGTTCACTCAGTGTTTGCTAGTATAATGGCTTAGTAACAATGAGTTTGAGTGTGCAATGCAGGCAAACGTGCTGCAAATATCTTTGCATTAGTGGGACAATACAGAAGTCCAACAGCCACTTTTAGAATGCCACTAAGTTCAGTCAGTGTTTGCTAGTATAACGGCTTAGTAACAATAAGTTTGAGTGTGCAATGCAGGCAGACGTGCTGCAAATATCTTTGCACTAGTGGGACAATACAGAAGTCCAACAGCCACGTTTAGGATGCCACTAAGTTCACTCAGTGTTTGCTAGTATAATGGCTTAGTAACAATGAGTTTGAGTGTGCAATGCAGGCAGACGTGCTGCAAATATCTTTGCACTAGTGGGACAATACAGAATTCCAACAGCCACTTTTAGTATGCCACTAAGTTCACTCAGTGTTTGCTAGTATAATGGCTTAGTAACAATGAGTTTGAGTGTGTAATGCAGGCAGACGTACTGCAAATATCTTTGCACTAGTGGGACAATACAGAAGTCCAACAGCCACGTTTAGGATGCCACTAAGTTCACTCAGTGTTTGCTAGTATAATGGCTTAGTAACAATGAGTTTCAGTGTGCAATGCAGGCAGAGGTGCTCCAAATATCTTTGCACTAGTGGGACAATACAGAAGTCCAACAGCCACTTTTAGGATGCCACTAAGTTCACTCAGTGTTTGCTAGTATAATGGCTTAGTAACAATGAGTTTGAGTGTGCAATGCAGGCAGACATGCCGCAAATATCTTTGCACTAGTGGGACAATACAGAAGTCCAACAGCCACGTTTAGGATGCCACTAAGTTTACTCAGTGTTTGCTAGTATAATGGCTTAGTAACAATGAGTTTCAGTGTGCAATGCAGGCAGACGTGCTGCAAATATCTTTGCACTAGTGGGACAATACAGAAGTCCAACAGCCACTTTTAGGATGCCACTAAGTTCACTCAGTGTTTGCTAGTATAAAGGCTTAGTAACAATGAGCTTGAGTGTGCAAAGGGCAGGAGGGTACAGTGGCAGGGTTGTGGGTCTGGGTAGAGGAAAGGAAGCCTGCCTTTCTATCCCTCCTAATGGGGAAATGCAGCGAGGAAATCCCTGACCTTAGCTACACAGACGCTGTCATCTTGTGTAGCTGTTAAACTCTGTTTTCACGGCCCTGACTGTCACCTATGGCTCTGACCCTGCCGGTATTAGCCCTTAAAAGGACTAATATAAACTTCTATCCCTATTCTGTACAGCGCTGTGTATGGAGCATACACATCAGTATCGGAGATAGGAGTTGCGCCAGCGGTAACTGACACCAAGGACGCAGAAAGCATTTAATGGCGTGCTGGAGGAAAATGTCCGTTTTTATAATGCAGGGACATGTGACATGGACATCCTATCACACATGCCGTTGCTTCTCTGGCTAAAAGTCCACTTAGCTGTGTGTGTGTCTGGGATTGGCTGACATGCTGGCCCGCCCCACTACACGCGCGCGCTTAGGGAAGGAAGACAAGGAAAAAAAATTAATGGCAATCGCCATTATCCATACAGCAGTGATCTGAATGCGCTGTTCCCGCACACTATACACTGAAATTTCATAATAGTGTGAGTCACAGAGTGACTTACACTATTACAGCGGAAAGCCAGCTAGTAATTAGCTGGTCTTTTTGCTGCTAGAACCGTTCTCGAACTTATCTAGAACTATCGAGCTTTAGCAAAAAGCTCGAGTTCTATTTCGATCTAGAACAGCCCCCAAAATCACTCGAGCCGCGAACTGGAGAACCTCAAACCGCGAACCGCGCTCAAATCTACTAAGGACATGGATTTCTGAAAACTTATTTGGTTCCGATGGTGTCAAGTGTGTGTGGAGACAAGCAGGTGGAGTACAAAAATAAGTGTTTCTTGCCTACAGTCAAGCATGGTAGTGGAAGTGTCATGGTTTGGGATTTCAAGAGTGCTGCCAAATGTGAGGAGTTACAGTTCATGGAGGGAAGGACTACATGTACTGTGTTGAGCAAGATCCCCTGCAGTTGTATTTAAAAATGATGATGACTCTATACACACCTCCAAGGTGCTTACTGCCTTGATAAATAATTTTAGGGTAAAGGTGCTAGATTGGCCAAAAATTTATCCAGACCTAAACCCTATTTAGCATGTGTGGGGCACCCTCAAATGGAAGGTGGAGGAGCAAAAGGTCTAACATCCACTAGGTCTATAATGTTGTCATGGAAAAGTGTAACAGGATTCCAGTGGCTCCTGTGAAGCTCTACTGAACTCCATGCCCAAGAGACTTAAGTCAGTGCTTGAAATTACTGGTGGTCACATAAAATATTGACACTTTGGTCACAATTTGACCATTTCCATTTAGGGTCTACTCATTTTTTTTTACCAGCAGTTTAGACATTAATGGCTGTGTGTTGAGTTATTTAGTGGGCACCAAATTAACACTGTTATACAAGCTGCACACTGACACTGTACATTGTTTCAAATAGTCAGAGCTTCAGTGTTGTCCAATGAAAAGGTATAATAAAATATTCACAAAAATTTGAAGGGTGTATTCTCTTTTTTTATATACTGTAGATGTCATTTATTTTATAACATATTACTTAGACTACTAATGCTTAAAATATTGAAATAAATGAACTGTTTTTTTCGAATATTGCTGAAATAACCAGGATGTTCTTACACAATTCTCAAGCATCAAATATATTGATCTAGTTTTCTCCATAAAATGAGTTGTCAAATGCAAATGAAGGTTTTGATTACTTATTTTAGAGGAAGAAACCATTTGAAGTGCCAGTCATCTGTTTAAAGTAGGTAAAGTAGGAAAACATTCGTTAGCTGTATAAATTACCCTAATTTTCATATACAGCAACAACAAACTGCTCTTCTGTTTATCATAGAGTTACTAAATTTTTTGAATAGTTCCCAATAGTCCTCATTAGATGGACTAACTAATAAACAGTTGTCATTGCTACCAATACTTAGCATCAAGTGTTACAAGTTTACATTATATTTTAATATATTGGAATATTTTTTTTTAAAAAGTCTCACTGCTCATATTTATTTATATAGAAGAAAGGAAGACATCAGAAACATACACAAACTAACAAACTTATTTAAATGAAGTTTTGCTGCTAATTATTTTATCTTGATAAAAAAAAATGTTGCAGTTTGTAATTACTTTTCTTTTGATTTACAGTACAGCAACATTTCAGTGCCACTGCAATGATAATTATGCTTCATATTTACATTTTTATTATCTTAAAAGGTCATTTCTTACAAATGCTTACAAAAAAATGTTAATGTAAGTCAGGCATGGTATAGATTAGATCATAACTCTCTCATTTGGAGGGTTTCCACATGCAAATACATTTACTTCTAATATAGAACAAAGTGATATATTTAAAGTAACTTGAACAGTTTACTTTAATTAGACTGAGATTACATATTATATAATAAGGACTGGATTATGGTTGTTGTTTGTAAAAAAAGTGGTGACAGCAGAAAGTTAAGCCACAGACTAGGTAATTACGCGTATGTCCACCTTTTTACATTTACTATTTTCCTTACGACCTTTTCTTAGACCAATTTCCCACCCTACTGAACAAATGGAGTTCCAATAGCTCATGGTTTCCCAAATTCCAATCTCAAAAGCCCCAAGCTGATCAATATTTTCCTTAGTATTGTTGTCATGATTTACTCCTGGCTCAGCTGCAAACGTTTTTTAGTGTCACATCTCTGATACAGGTCACGTTAGGGGTTAATCCTTCCTGCCTCGTTCTGGAGGTCGGGCCACTATATTAGGGCACTGCTTCTCTGGACCTACACCAGTGATATTTCCAGCTTTGCTGTGTTCTGCTTGTGAGTGACCGGTTGTCTGCCCTGCCCCTTCCTGACCTCTGTGTTCACCTGACCTGTTGTTGACCGCTTTTCTCTGTTCCCGTCCTGTTAGTATCTCTCCTGCTGTCTCCCGGTTCATTCTCAGTCTGCTTACCTTGATTCCATTCCTGTCCTCTTCCCAGTCTTCCCTGCTTCTGAGTTCTGATTTCCCAGCTACTGACTCCTTGCTTCCACCTGACTATGTTTTGACTTTGCCCCTGTGTATTTAAGACATCATATTGTGATCTGGCATTCTGATGATTCTACTGTCATCTGATGGGCTTGACTAGTATTACCTCTGCAAGGGAATACTCTGCTCATACGTTTTCTCCACTCTACTACTCTAGTGGTTTACCTGCTAACTACCTTCTCAGGTAGTTTCAGGAATTTTCTCTGTACCACATTACTGTGCTGTACTGCTATAGGACATCTTATAGTATAGCGTGAAAATTGTGCAGGTGAAGGAACCTGTGTCAATTGTGTGATCCACTGCTAATAATTGTAAACCTGTGCAGTACTGAGGAAAGTCTGGAAACACATTGGGGGGTCATGAGGACTAGAGTTTGGGAAATATTCTTCTAGCTCCTTAAAAATGTAGCCATTTTTACCATGTGGAAAAATCAATGATTTTTACTTTTCATTTTTGCATTTAGGCTGGGGTCACACGAGCATTTAATGCAAGTGCATCACATGACACTTGGCTCCCACTCTGCTGTAGTGTAAGCCGAGTGTCATGCCACTGTGATGCAATCCTGGCATCGCAGCACAGCTGGGGAGGAGGGGATGGGCGCTGCGCAAGAGAGTACTAGGGGACTACTCTCCCTATCTCCTCCATTGTCAGCTGATGCGTATATCTCACTGCCTGCAGTGCGATGTTTCTCTCGCACCCATAAGGCCGCTTTACATGCAGCAACATTGCTAAAGCGATGTCATTGGTGTCACGGAATTCGTGACGCATATATGGCCTCTTTAGCGATATTGCTGTATGTGAAACCTACGAGCAATTGAAAAAGGTCGCAAAATCGTGCAAAATCGTTAATCGTTGACATGCTCCCCTATTCCCAATTATCCAATTATCGTTGCTGCTGGAGCTACGATGTTGTTCGTCGTTTCTGCGGCAGCACACATTGCTATGTGTGACACTGCAGGAACGAGGAACCTCATCTTACCTGCTGCCGCCCACAATGAGGAAGGAAGGAGGTGGGTGGGATTTTCCTCCCGCTTATCTTCGCCCCTCCGCTTCTATTGGGCGCCCGCTTAGTAACGTCGCTGTGACGCCGAACGAACTGCCCCCCTAGAAAGGAGGCGGTTAACCGGTCACAGAGACGTCGATAGACAGGTAAGTAGTGTGACAGGTCCGAGTGATTTGTGTGGCTGTGCACCACGGGCAGCATTTGCCCGTGACACACAACCGATGGGGGCGGGTACGCACGCTAGCGATCTCGCTAGCGAGATCGCAGCGTGTAAAGTGACCTATAGACTTGTATGGGTGCAAGAGAAAACAAATCGGATTCCACCCGCAGCATGCCGTGATTGTTTTCTCGGACTGATTAGGCCTGAAAAAAAAATTGCTAATGGAAATGGTCCCCTTGAGTAATATGGGTCCGAGTGAAATGCAATTTTTTTTTTTATCACATTCCACTTGGACCGTTTTTCTCGCCGTGTATCCTTAGCCTTAAAAATCAATACTTTTGTGTAATTTTTCTTTTTACCAATATATTTGCATGAGGTTTTATGTTTTGCAGGCTTAGTTACATTTAATATTGTTGTTTTGCTTTATTTATCGTATAATGTAACTTTTATTGTTTTATTAGAAAGTATTAAAAAAAACAGCAATTTCCCATTGCTTCTTTGTAGTAGTCTTTATAGTATTTACTTTGTGGTGTAACATGTTAACTTTATTTAATCGATCAGTCCAAATACAATTATACCAAATTTATATATAAATTTTTAAAAGTTTTTACTTCTTTTGCTCTATAGAGGTTCAACTGTTAGATGATTTTACTTTAGTCGGTGGTGAAATTTAGTGAAAATCATACTTTGTGCAATCCAGCTACAATAAAAGCACAGTTACATACGTTGAAAAAAAGACCTAGGTCCATCTAGTTCAACCTTCCTTCACCAATTATACCTTTTGTCATTAAGTCTTTTATAACCGACATTGTTGTACAGTTACCATTTTTTCTCTTCTTTTGTGGGGGGATAAGTTCACCTTGTGGATCAATATCAATAGTAGACAGATGCAACTGGCTGTATAGGCATATGGTTGTATTTATGTGGTTGTATGTTGTATAACTGTCTTTACGTGGTAGTGGTGACTTAACCATAAAAAGCTATAAAATTATAGATTTACTTTTGAAATAGTTGGTTATAAAAACACAGATATAACTTTTTTGATTTCCAGCATGCTATTCTGATATGCTGCCACTCAGGCCCTCTTTGGTATATGCATACCAAAGAGGATCTGAGTGGCAGCAAATAAGAATAGCATGCTTATCATTGGAGTGACCCTCGACATAGGCAGCCTGTGTGAAATATTTTCAAGAAGGTCACATATGACCAAAACGTTATATTGATTGTCACACAGAATACTACGCCTGTCAATATTTTTTTTTTTAAAATTCTACAAGTTTGAGTGCTAGATCTTATTTAATTGTTTATGGAGTTGGACCCTATCCGAGCACCAACAAAGTCTGAAAGGAGTTCTGTATTTTGCAACCAGAATTCTTTTCTTAGGATAAGTCATCAATGTCTGATCGTCTAGGGCCCAACACCAGGTACCCTGCTGACCACCAGCTGTCGGTGCCATCGGCGGCAGTAGGAACTTGGAAATGCCCAGTTCTGGAGCTGCACCATCAACAGATAGATTCCGCATACTGGTACTGCACATCAGCCTCATATTGATTTGAATGAGAGGCAGATATGTAGTACCCAGCCGCAGTCACTGTCAGAAGATGGTGCAGCTTTGGAACTGAGCATTTCTGGCTGCTTGCTGCCACCACCGGCACCGACAGCTGATTGGCGTGATGCCGGATGTAGGACCACTGCCAATCAGATGTTGATGACCTATCCTTTGGCTAGGCCATCAATATAAAAGTAGTGGACAGACTCTTTAAGTATATTGCTACTTTTCTTTTGTGCTATTACAAAAGCATAGGCATACAGCAATATCCAAAAAAGTCACTTAATTCTGTGAAGTGGAGATGTCAGCCATTTTGTATGCCCTCTCTTACTGAATTTCAATTCATTTTAAATTCGAAGCTTGCTCTACTATTTTCCTGCAAAGGAAAAGTGCTGTGGATACTGCTCATTAACATCTACTCTACACAATTGTCTTTGTCTCCATAAACATAAATATTTCAACAACAACTGGTTCCTGCTCATGCTCTGGAAATAGGTCAGAGCAAAAGTAATGCAGTTTTGGAGAAATGAACACAATGATTTGCGCAGTTTTGCAATTTCTCTTTCATATGCATAAATGCTTTAACTTCTTGAGAACTTTGTCTACATGTTTAAATGCATCATCTTTAGAAATAGAAGTAAATTCACCTATCGCTTAAGGCTGGCCATTTTCAGTAGGAAAGGAAACTGCAATATCTTTAATATTTTTTCTTGCCTAAATTATATCACTTGATATGTTGCAATCCTTGGGTTGTTTAGTTAGATATTCACCAAATAAGTAAATTAAAATGAAAAAATAACCTAATATATAAAGCTGAGTGTATCTATGTGGGTATGTATGTATGTCCGCTAAAGGAATCCGACACTGTTGAATTTACAATCACAAAATTTTGCACAGACACCTCATGTGACTCAGGGAATGTCATAGACTATGTTTTGACAGGAAAATGTAACCCCATGCTTTACAGTTATTCTCCAAAAAACCTGCTTACATTAAAGTTAAAGGAGCTGAGAGCTACAGGTCATTAATAGGAGCTGTGATTGGTTGCTATAAACAACGAAGGACATTCTTAGTATAAGAAGCTTATGTGTGAGGTAATATGATTTGGTAGAGAAAGAGAGAAAGACACTGACAGACAGAAACAGATACACAGAGACAGAGAGAAATAGACAGGTACATACAGACAGACAGAGAGTGGAGTGAGACAGAAACAGACAGAAAAAGACTGACAGAGACAGACAGACATAGACAGGGAAAAAAATAGACAGAGACAGACATACAGAGACAGATGGACAGGGAAAGAGACAGACACAGACAGACAGAGAAAGAGAGACAGAAAGAGACAGATAGAGACAGAGACAAACAGAAACAGACAGATACACAGACAGAGACAAAGAAAAAGGCAGACAGAGAAAAAGACAGACAGGGACAGACAGAGAGAGACCAATACAGCAGACAAAGGCTATGTGCGCACTTTGCGTCAAGGTAGTTGCAGTTCTAAATGCATCCTCTGGCAGAATTTTGACCACAAAAACGCGATAAATACGCATGCGTATTTACCAAGTTTTTGCCGCGTTTTAGCGCGATTTACCTCCTTTTTCATTGCTTAAAGTCAGATGCGTTTTGAATACAAATACATTGCTAAATAAAGTTTAAACATTCAAACACTATGAAAAAAAACGGAAAAAATGATAACAAATATCCAGATTAATATCAATCAAAAAATGGCATTTTTAATTTAAAATGATACGTTTGTTATAATAATTAGGCATAAAATTACATTTATTAATGGATTTTCTTAAAAATAATTGTCGGACTATGTGTGTGTGTAAAGGGACATATCATGCCATTAATATTTTGACAAAAACGCATGCAATTAATTGTTCCAAAACGCATGTTTTCAGCATCAAAAAAGCATGTAAAATGCTAGAATTTTGAGGTTGCTTGCATTTTGCAATTTCTCATTGACTTCAATGTTAGTAAAACGCTGCCCAAATGGCAAAAACAATTGACATGCTGCTTCTTTAAACGCTGAGTTTTTGCCCAAAAATATGCAAATTAAACGCAGTGTTTTTAACAGCTAAGTGCGCACAAGAAAACCTCATGTCCCATAGACTTTGCTTGAAAATCAAAATGCATGCCTTTTGGCTGTAGTTCAAAACGCTGCAGAAACGCAAGTAAAAACGCAAAGTGCGCACATAGCCAAAGACAGACTGAGACAGAGAAACAGAGACAGATAGAGACATACAGAGAAAGACAGACAGACAGAGAGACAGGCAGACAGAGACAGACAGAGAGACAGAGACAGACAGTCAGAGACAGACAGAACGAGACAGAACGAGAGGAAGACAGACAGGAAGAGAGGGAGAGTGGGAGAGATGGATAGAGATAAAAAGACACTTAGTTATTATCCCAGGCAACGCGGGGTAGTACAGCTAGTATGTAATAAAAATAATATTTAGCTATATGTTATTTATTTAGGCATTGAATTATTTTATTTATTTTATACATTTAAATTTTACATTTTTGTTTTAGAAAACAAACCTTATATTTTACTACACATTGCCTAATTGCAAAGCAATTTTAAATCTTTTTTTTCCATAGTGAGTTCTATGTGTTGGATCTTCTCGCACCACGGATGTTTACTAAAATCATATTTAAAACATTTTCAAATTTCCTGTACTGAAATTTCCTTTCGTTAATATTTCTTGCTGAAAGTTTATTTATTTATTTTGGAGCATATGATTGGCAATGGTACTTGGCAAAATCATGTTCCCTTGGCAGGATAGTTGTCTTTTTACAGTGTGGGAATTTTTATTCAAATTTTCATTGAACTGTCTCTTTTGTGCCTGTCTGTGTTGGTTCCAGATTAATCATTTATAAGGCCATTGAAGGCTTTTGGAAATGTATAGAAATTAAAAGTTACAAGATATAATTAATATTTGGAATGCCATTAACTGAAGATGTTCATATAAATGCTCAATATGGAAAACAATAATAGTCTTGAATTACACTTCAGTGAGGAAATGGCTTCTTTATTAGTTAAAACCCACTAATCATACATACTTTAACTAATTGCTTTTCATAAACACATACTTTATTCATCAAATTGTCAACAGATTAAAGCAAAAGATGAATGGAACACCGGTATTGTGCATAAAGTAAAGGGCCATTTACAAGCTGCGACTTTGCTAACGATATATCGTTGGGGTCACGGTGTTTGTGATGCACATCCGGCGTCGTTAGAGACTGTAATGACCGTAGGTCCGAAGAGAATCCAATGGGTCACAAACCGAGACAGAGGCAGAAATAAATAAGGGTTCCTTTACGGGGTTGAGAATTAGAGTGATTCAAAATAAATAATGATTGACTTAAGAACCCCTCAAAGCACCACAAAAGTGGAATTAACACACTCAGTTTTTAGCCGGAATCAATGCGCCGATCTCAGAGTTCCCGGCCCGGGTTATTTATATTACCTCAGGAACCGGGAATAAATTTACCTACTCACCAGGTTGAACAAAGGAAAACAATTAACTATAAAGGCAGCAGGTGTAAATCCAATGGGGGCACTCTGAGGGAACCTCTGAGATGGCGCACTGAGTATAACTTATCACCACTAATAATAAAGCCTTAAATTTTACCAACGTTGGTTTTACACTGAACAAAGGGATACCTGGGTATCTTAAAACTATGGTACCATTAACTTCAAGGGAAGTGTCACACAGGCCTGTGGTCCAAGTCCGCTGTATATAATTCCAAAGAAGGAAGAAAAAGGAAACACAAAAATCTTCTTCTTGCTCTAAGGATGTCTTCACCCCGGTCCTGCCACGCAGGGACCCAGGACTTAGTTGATATTAGACAATTACTCCACACAGAACATGGTCTCAGGCTCACAGCTCTGTAGTAATCAGACAGAACACCAGTTTCCTCGGTCCCAAAAACAGCCCTCCCCTCAGGAAATTGGAGCTATTTTTCTCTCACACAATATGGTCCAATTTTTTCAATACAGCTCCTGGATCTTTTGTGAGGAAAAGATAATAAGAAAAAAAAAATAAAAAAAATAGTCTTCAACAGTCTCTCTGATCTCTTTCTCTTTTCAGGCTGTTTTTAGCCCGCAGTAACACAACTGTCTCTCTCAGGCAGCCCGAGCTCAGCACACTTTCTCAGCAAGAGGTAACTCTTGCATCTACAGGGTCTCTGACCCAAAACCCTGCTGATCAGTTGGTTTCCGGGCTTACATGCATTGGCCAATACATAAACTAAATATCTCTCCTTTGCAGTAATGCAGTGCCATATTTTCTTTGTACATTTTTGGCTTTTTCAGTGTGTGACTGTATGCATTTATAGTTACTATGTTTTTTCAGTTACCACCTCTTCACATTTGTTGGATGTGCGGGTCAGTTTTTGATATTTCTAGTGAGTCTTTTTCTGACTGTGCACTCTGCCCTAAGACCTGGCTGTGTTCATAACCATTGTAGCAGGAGTCTAGCTGCCCATACATGGAGTTTTGTAGTCCAAATAGGGGCATTTTGCCCAGATACAGATGTTTTTAACCTAGATAGTGGCATTTAAGTTAGGTTCCCGGATTACAGAGATATACCTTGCCATTGGTTTCCGGGCTTACATGCATTGGCCAATACATAAACTAAATATCTCTCTTTTGCAGTAATGCAGTGCCATATTTTCCCTTGTACATTGTTGGCTTTTTCAGTGTGCAACTGTATGCATTTATAGTTACTATGTTTTTTCAGTTAGCACCTGTTCACATTTGTTTGATGTGCGGGTTAGATTTTTGATATTTTTGATCAGTGCAGGCAGGCAGAACTCACAGGGTCGTACTGCATTGCTGACATATTCACGTTTCAGACTCTCACAGCAACATCACAGCATGTGACAGGCTGGAGCGACCTTAAATGATCGAAAAACAGGCAAAAATCTTTTGTCTGAGAGAGGTCGTTTATTTATCAAAAATCAGTGTCTGGTCAGTAGTGAGGTTGTTCCTCGTTCCTGCATCATCATACATCGCTATGTGTGACACCGCAGGAGCGACGAACATCTTCTTACCTCGGTCCATCGGCAATGAGGAAGGAAGGAGGTGGGCGGCATGTTCCAGCCGCTCTTCTCCGCCCCTCCTCTGCTATTGGATGGCTGTCGTGTGACGTCGCTGTGACGCCGCAAGAACCGCCCCCTTAGAAAGGAGGCGGTTCACCGGCAACAGCGACGTGGCAGAGAAGATAATTCCGTGTGACGGGTGTTAGCAATGTTGTGCGCCATGGGCAGCGATTTGCCCTTGACGCACAACCGACGGGGGCGGATACGGACGCTAGCGATATCGGTACTGATATCGCAGCGTGTAAAGTACCCTTTAGTGTGTACATATAAAAGACTGATACATTATTTGACCCTTAACTCTTTAATTAAAAAAAATGTAATAGGCCCTGGTTTCATGCTTCATGTTTAATAAAACTTATATAAAATTATAAATAAAATTTATTTTAAGCACTTAAAATCTATCAGATATTTTAGAAATTAAACCAAGAACACATTTTTGTTTTGTTAAAGTCTAAACAAAGTTCAAAAGTTGTTTTTCCTTATGTTTTCGCTTTGCAAAGTTCAAAATGTATTTTTTCTTACATTTTTTCTTTCTTATGTCATGGAATCTGACATTGGATCTTATGGTCAGAATAGAAAAAAAACAATCAAGTTAATGGCTTGCTGAACCTGCCCAGCACCTGAACATTATACCTCCCTGCTGGGTGCAAATAAACTTTATTCTTCCCTGCATCGTTGTAGCTTCAGTCTTGGAGGCGGTGCTGACTTGACTTCAGTCACTGCTCTGTGTATGGAGAGCGGTAAACACACTCGTCACCCTAACTGGCTTCTTCCTCTAATGCTATAAAGCTGTTAGTCAGTGCAGGGGCATGGCTGCAGCCGCCACTCTCCATACACAGATCGGTGACTGACACTGCGCCAGCGCTTCCTCCATGATTCAAACCGCAATGCTGCCGGGAGGATTAAAGTTAATTTTCTCCTGGCAGCAGAGTTTAATGTGCAGGTGCCAGTCAGGCTCAGAATGCTACTAACCTGCAGATTAACCTCATATCTGCAGGTTAAAGGGAATCTGTCATCAGGTTTTTGCTCGCCCATCTGAGAGCGGCATAATGTAGAGACATAGACCTTAATTCCAGCGATGTGTCACTCACTGAGCTGTTTGCTGTCATTTTGCTGTTTGCCCTGCTGCAGATCTAGCAGTTACATAGAGCTCATGCATATTCTGGACTACATGGTACCACACCAAGTAGTCAACTAGTGATAATTTACTGTTAATTAAACAGTTATTTTATCAAAACTTCACTAAGCAGCACAGTAAGTAACACATCGCTGGAATCAAGATCTCTGCCCTTATTCTATGCTGCTGTCACCTTAGGTGGCAAAAACCTGGTGACAGATTCACTTAATAGAAATGTTCTACTTGAGAGGTTATCTTTAAGTTTGTCGTAAAAGAACATTAGGCGCAGGAATTTCTATGAAAGGTACTAATATTGCTTAAATTGTATAGAATAAAGTGTTTTTGTATTGCTTGTATTTTAATTGTGAACTAAATAAATACTCAAATTTTATCAGAATGTTGGAGTTTCTTGCTATTAAAATTATAACTCCAAATTTCACAGTAAAATGTTGAATTGTTATTGTCACAAGGCAGACGTTGAAAGAAGTGAACCTTTGTAATCCTTTTATAGTGATCTGGGTTTTCCTTCAAAGAATTTCCAAATTAATTACAGATGATAGTAGACAATGTGTATTACCACGTCAAGAACAGTGATTTTCAATAAGACAGGTTGATATCAAGGCACATGGAATTCTCTTTTGATGAGGCCAAGTGTTAAGGGTACTTTACACGATTTAATATCGGGACCGATATCACTAGCGAGCGTACCCACCCCCGTCGGTTGTACGACATGGGCAAATCGCTGCCTGTGGCGCACAATATTGCTTACACCCGTCACACTACTTACCTGCCTAGCGACGTCACTGTGACTGGCGAACCGCCTCCTTTCTAAGGGGACGGTTCGTGCGGCATCACAACAACATCACTAAGCAGCCACCCAATAGCAGAGGAGGGGCGGAGATGAGCGGACTTAACATCCCGCCCACCTCCTCCTTCCTCATTGCTGGTGGACGCAGGTAAGGAGATGTTCGTCGTTCCTACGGTGTCACACGTAGCGATGTGTGCTGCCACAGGAACGACGGACAACATCGCTACTCACCCAACAACGATATTTGATGTTTGGACGACCTCTCCAACACCAACGATTTTTACCACTTTTGCGATCGTTGTGACACGTACGTCGCTCGTACGTGTCACACGCTGCAATGTCGCTAACGGCGCTGGCTGTGCATCACAAACACCGTGACCCCGATGATAAATCGTTACCGATATCGCAGCGTGTAAAGCACCCTTTAGAGTAGGTGGAGTTCTCTTTCAAAGGTAAACAGTCAAAAGTTTATACAAGAAGAAAAGGATTCCTGGCACATCCTGTGGATTAAAAGGTAATTTTCTTAATTCCAAGTTACATTATAACATGGCATAAGGTCATCGACCACTCCTCGCTCTTCTGCATTTCCAGGACTTAAAAGCGCCCTTAGTCATAGGAAAAGGTTTAGGCTAGTCAGCAGCTGATAAACAGTCTAGCTCAATCAGGAAGTGTTATATCTTGGGTGGTGAGTGATGAAGGAACAGTCTTTTTTATATCAACCAGTGATGTGATAAAAGTTATCAAACATGTTTTTTCTCTTAAGAATACTAGATCAGATTATGCATGTTGACTCTTTAACAAACCAGAAGTTTGTTTATGCAGCAGAGACTAAACCAGAGGTCCCATCATGGTGGCCATTGTTGAGCAGAAAACCGTAAGTAAAAGGTTATGTTTCCAATAAAAAAATGAATGAGAAATATGATATTGATCTTGGCAATAAAAGTGGGCTGTTTTGTGATATTATCACCAATAGATTTAAACTGACCATAATAATTTTTAAATTGTTTTGATACCAATTTCAAGAGTGCCTACATTTTCTTTTGCCCAGGAGATATTGAGAATGTCTCTTTTTTGTTAGTACTTAAGAGCAAGACTATCAGTTTTTATATTTGTAGAGTTTAGAAAGTAACCTCAGAACTTCTTTCTGTCACTTCAATTGAGCTAGTCCACATTTTTAAGTCATGTAGTTCCCATTACAAAATGCAAAATGCAAAGAAACTTAACATGAGATTAAAGGAAAAAGTTAAAAATAGGAAAATCATGGGATTTTTTTTGTTTTTTTCGTTTTTAAATAATCAAGCTTTTTTCTTACACAAATTAAAAAATGCAGACATGTAAAAGATTTTATGGCACAATTTAATCCTTAATTGTGTAAGATTTAGTATAGTATAAATTGAAACACCTTTCCTGATTCCTAAATGGTTTCTACCTGACTTGTGTTAGACTAATGAGCCAGACATTATGTATGTTAGAAGTTTGGTGTAGACTTGGACAGACGTTCTAAAATGACAAAAGAAGACTGACAATTTTTGTTCGAGTACACACAAAAGTGAACTGAACAATAACAGAACACTTAGCTATATTTACAATAGCTCTATTAAATTTTGACAAGCCAATTTATATAACAATTTTAAAAAAGTGGGCAATCATGAATTGTAAGACATACAAAAATTTAAAAGTATGTAAATGACTCTAAGCAATAGAAGGCAATTCAGGAGGGGATTATGGAACAAGATATTTTCTAGTACGTTAAAAACCTTCATATGCAAAGGTTGTGTAAATGGTGCAACAAGGTGTTGGAAAAAAATATTGCAAACTAAGATATTTTTTTATTTTTGAAAACATTAAGTGTTAATAGTTTATTTTTATCACTAAACAAAATAGAAAAGAAGTAGACAAATGAGGGATAAAAATGAAATCAGTATTTGGTGTGAACACCTTTTGCTTTCTTCAGCCATAATTGCTGAAGTGTTCCAGGAGCCTGTTTTCTACATGGCACAAGATGATAATGATACTGTGAGAAACCTGCTTGGCCTAAACTTACTAGCATGGCCCATAGCGCATGCAAATTTGTCTCACACTAAGCACATTTGGAACATTGGTCATCAGATGCAAAGGGTATGTCAGCAGGAAATCTTGATGATTTTTCATGAGTGAAGTCAGCATGGCAAAACACTTGTTGGTGAATCATTAATAACTTCACTGATCTCAAGTTATGTTGTGTTAAGGGTGCTTTACACGAGATGAACTATTGTGCGATGCATCTTCGGGGTCATAGATTTCGTGACGCACATCCGGCATCGTACACGACGTTGTCTCGTGTAACACCTCTGAGCGACGCAGTATCACTCACATATTTCCCCATAGTGCCTTTGCACAGCAATCAGATATGGTCCATGCAACACACAGGATGTGGCCTTGCATTTCCATTTATAAAAGTGAGCACACAGCGACAGTGCCTTCTGCAGCAGCACATTTAATATGGTAGAAAGGCCTAGAAATTGTTGTATAACCAGGATGAGGATGTGAGCCGTGCAAGGCAAATATGTGATATCTCCCAGGCGTATGGCTACTACCAGTCTTGCACCATTATTGCACATGGCCCTCTCTGGTTCCAGGTTCAGTGGAGATAGTCATTGATCAAACTCGGCCTTGATAGTGGTCCACAACTCTACAGCTGTGTGACTGTTCTCAAATGCATAATATTAATTTCTGCACTGCCTGATTGCGTTGAGCCCTGACTGAGCTGTGCAAAGGTGGGGGGATTCTCTCTGTACTGTTGGAATGAGTGTTACATTAAAGGAAAAGTTGAGGGCACAGGTGGAGGCCCTAGAGGAGATGGAGGAAGCAGAAGCAGTGGAGGAAGTGGTAAATCCAGAGGTTTGTCCTGCAAGATTTGGGGATTTAAAGATGTAAGAAGCAGACCATTCCCTGCCTGGCCCAGGAGCCACTAGAGTAACCCAGGGACTAGTCAGTGAGATGTAATGCCCCTGGCCATAATTGTTCATCCAGGTATTAGTGATGAAATGCACCCTGGGAGACACAACTTTTCAAGGAAAAGGTAGTCTGTGACATGATGGCATAGTGAAGGCACAGCTTTATTAGAGAAGTAGTGGTGACTGGGCAACTGGTACTGGGGGACAGCCATGGCCTTCAGGTTTCAGAAATCCTATGTATCCACCAGGTGGAATGGCAGCATTTTTGTAGCCAACGGATTGGACATGGTAAAGTTCAAGCTCTTAGCTTTTGCATGTGTAGCAGGAAATATTATTTTCCATGACCAAAACTGCAGGACCAAGGGCTGGCTGGTGTGTTGAGAGAGGTCATAGTACATTATACACAACAAACTGGTAGAATGAGAGTGAGACGCAGACAGAGATGTTATGATGGAATCTGAAACAAGGGGCATGCCTAGTCTGTGAGATTGGTCAAAATCTACAGGCATGTCCACTTCCGTAACAACTGACGGGCTCACACTCACCCCATTGTAGTTGGTAAACAAGACAGAGGCATGGGTGAAAACAGTTTCCAGGATGACGGAGGAGGAAGAAGCATCAGATGCAGTTGATGAGGCATCAAGTGGTTTGGGATGTGCATTAGGCTGCATTTTAATTCAGTAAGATTCCCAGGCTAACACATGTTAGTTGGTCATGTGACAGTTCATGCATGTAGTAGACACATTATTTGTACTTCTGCCTCTAAAGAGTCAATTTTTTAAAAGTTTGCCAAGACCGTGGGTCATCCATTCCGGTGGCAAAAAATGCCCAGGCAAGGCAACCCACCTATGCAAAATATAGACCTACCACCACTGCTTTACACAGCCAGAGCTGTAGCTAAGGAATCAGTGGTTGTCCTGGTTGCATCACTCCGTGTCTCTGCAGGAAGCACCTCATCTTCTTCCTCCTCCAAGCTCCTCCGCTGAGCTACTCTGCTGCGTGCCTTTGGATTCCCATCAATTGGGATCTACAGCTTCATTGTCATCCTCTCTGTTGTTCCACTCCTCACCCTGACAGTCACCTTCCTTCTTTTCCTTACCAGACGTCACCGTACAGTACGCGATCATCTCAGGCATCAGAGTCTAAACATTATCATCTCCATACCCGGGGGTTAATGTCTGTTAACGAGGGTCTGGATCCTCTTCAGACCTAATTGTGTCTGGCCCTGCATCCAACTGACAATGATTTGGGCATCGGTCCAGATTCACTTTAGTCTGTGAATCTTTGGAGCAGACTTCTGATGCCCATAGGATAGAATGTATGAACAACTCTGCAGACTCGCTTATGTGTGGTTCCTCACAGTCAGTTGGTGCGGTTGAAGAGTTGTGACACAGGGGGAAACAAATATAATTGGGACGGCACCTCTCAGAAATTAACTCTGTGTGATGCTGCAGAGCAGGAAGAGGAGGATATGCCACTTGAAGCAGCATTTGCCATCCACAGCACATGCTGCTTTTGGCCTTCATTTACAAGTTGAAGCAATGTGCGGCTGCCAAAGAAATGGAGTGGACTAACACATCCAGTAACGTTGTTCTAAGTTCTATTGGGATAAGATGAGCCGGTGTTTTCTCAGTAGAGCTTTGACTAACATTAGAACATCTCCTGTGTACACCTCAAACACCCAACCTATACAACCTATTCCCCCTTCCATCATGACCTCATGATTTAGCACTCATGTTTGATGTATCCTTCCCCTTTGAAAGAAATGTTTCGCAACCCTATGCCCACACTTGCCAGACACCTAACACAAGTAAAATTCTGTATTTCTTGGTTGAGATGGCAATATTGGGATGGCCCACAGAAGTACCAATACCTAGTTAGATCGTTTACTGACAAATTTTTAGCAGGCACTAATAAGTAGCAATATTTATTGAGATGATTTACTGGCAAATTTTTAGCAGGCACTAAAAATTAGCAATACCAAATGAGATGGTTCACTGTCAAATTTTTAGCAGGCACTATAATGTACCAATACCTATTGAGATTGAGAAGAAAAACAGATGGAATCCAGCGAGCAAGTGGAAGTTGATTAAAATTTAATTCTTTCTTTATTTTAAGAATTTTCTTGATAAAAAAGTAGCATGCAATGTATATTATTTTGGCAAAATCAATAAGGTGTCTAAATGAGACAGGTTTTGGCAAGTGTCTTTTTTATCGTGACTAAGAAGAAGGCACTTACGAAACGTGTCTCATTTAGACACATTATTCTTTTTGCCCAAATAATAAGCATTGCATGATACTTTTATATCAGGAATATTTTTGAAATAAAGAAAGTATTGCATTTTAACCAACTTCCACCTGCTCGCAGGATTCCATTTGTTTTCTGTTCCCAATCCATGTGCGGTAGGCTCCCACTTTTCTTCCGACGCAGAGCTAATAAAGTGTAACAAGCACATATTGGACATTAGTATAAGCAGTAAGCTGGCTTTTTTTCCCATATCTTTTTTACAATACCTATTGAGATGGTTCACTGGCAACGTTTTAACAGGCACTCACAAGTAGCAATCCCTATTTATATCATGAAATGCCGATTTGTGGCACACACCTTTCCTATACTGCAAATCCCTATTGTACACTATCGCTCTCTTATCTATCTAAACTACTTATGACTAATCCCCTAGCTAACTGTCTAGTGACAGCATCTTCCCTATGCTTTAACAATCACTAAATGGTGCCAACGCCAATTGTCCGCATTTTAAATGCAGAGTTTACATGTGACTTAGGCAGCCAATGAGCCATTGTGTTTGAACCTTGTGGATGTTTTCTGTGTCATGATTGGCTGCAGGAACATCCACAAATAAAGTTAAGACAAAACGTGTACCGCTCCTCTGGCCTCTCCCCACCCCCTACCGTCATTAAACACATCCCCCCGTTCATCATACAGCACCAGAATCCTATCTAAAAGCATCATATGTTATTAGAAAAGCATTTGGGAAAATGAACTTAATCGATCATTACTGAGTTTTCCCAAAAATACTCAGGTACACGAACTAGAACTGAATAGGGAAATGCTCGTACCAAATTTGAAAATGGTGAGCGTGAATCGAACATGTTCGCTCATCTCCACACAACAGTCACCACAGTAATGGCCAACATGAACACACAATTTGGTGTGCTTATCAGGGAGTAATGCATATACATGGCAGGTGAAATAAGTAGATAACACATCACCAATTTTCTAATATATATCATTTTCAGTTTTCCATCTGATACCATCTGACTCATTCAGGTTTGTACATTTTGTACTTCTCATTAATGTTAAAATAAAGCCCACACATGGCCTATTTAGTTTGAACACTTCAAAGTGCTTGAATACTAAGAATTCCTCTATTTATCCAGACTCAGTTTTGGTTATGGATGAATTGTATAGTAGAGAATGAGCACGAACTGAACAATTGTAATATCGAAAATTGAATCAGATAATTAAAAATGAAATTTGTTTGAGTTAGTAATAGTAAATAAGATATTTAACCTTTAAGGAACACATAACTTTTTCCTTTCAGTGGACAGTATAATCAAAAGTAACAAAAAACTACAGTAACAATTACAGCCAATTACAAGCTCTGTTCATATCAGTCTATTTTGTGCTAGGTACTGTAATTAGAGATTCTTTAGCGACTATGCTAGACAAATATGAGCACAAATGCATGCTCTCAATCTCACTCAGAAATATTTGACAGAAATGGCCACAAATCTGCAAAAACACTACAGGGGGCTTAACACGCAATGACATCGCTAACGAGATGTCGTTAGGGTCACGGAATCTGTGATGCACATCCGGCCTCGTTAGCGACATCGTTGCATGTGAAACATACAAACGACCGCTAATGATCAAAATTACTCACCTAATCGCTGATTGTTGACACGTCATTCTAATCCCAAATATTGTTGCTGTTGCAGGAAGCAGGTTGTTCGTTGTTCCTAAGGCAGCACACATCGACACCCCAGGAACAAGGAACAACACCTTACCTACCTCCTACGAGGTGGGCGTCACTTTCTTTCTGGTGCTCTCCGCCCCTCCGCTTCTATTGGACGGCTGCCGTGTGATGTCGCTGTGATGCCGCACGAACCGCCCCCTTAGAAAGGAGGCAGGTCACTGGCCACAGCGATGTCGCTAGGCAGGTAAGTCCGTGTGACGGGTTGTAGCGATGTTGTGCGCCACGGGCAGCGATTTGCCCGTGACGCACAATCAACGGGGGCGGGTGCTTTCACCAGCGACATCGCTAGCAATGTCGCTGCATGTAAAGCAGGCTTTAGATGAAGCATCCATCTTAATACCAGAAAGGGATCTTATGGAATGGATTATTATGAACAAGTGACTCCAGCTTAGATTTATGCAATGAGCTGCCAAAGCTGTGGGACTTCAGGGCAAGATGGTGCACTGTCAGTTTCATTGGACGTGTTCTTGAGTAGTGATGAGTGGACTCAGAATATAAAAGTCTGGATCCGCGTGGTGTCAAAGATACCTGAGTGTCGGACCTGGGCCCGGGTGTTTGATCCAGATCCGGGAGTAGATAAATTAAAAAACTAAAGGAGAAATAAAGAAAATAAGACTGAAGCGAGCGCTTCATACTTATCGAGGCTCCGTCATGGCTGTACACTGCTCTTGCAGCCTTTCCTTCAATTCCTGGGCTGCTCATTCATATGCACTGTTTGCCTCGCTCACTGGCCATCCTGGTGTCTGTGATTTACTGGATTCAGATGTCCTCAGCCTGTGTGATAGCGTCTGACTGCAACCAATCACAGCAAGCACTGTCTGCGGGTCAGTATTATGGTAGAAAAAAATAAATACATGTTTTCAGTCTCTGCAAGTTCGGATGTAGCAGAGTCAGGACCGTCATGGGACTTCATGTGGATTACGTCAGATCTGCAGGGGCATTTTTCGGGTTTAATGAAGTAGTTAAAAAGGGTGTTTTTTGCATTTTATTCCAAATAAAGGATTTTCTTGGTGTTTGTGTTTATTTCTTTTAACTTATAGGATTAGTGATTGGGGTTTCATAGACTCCTTCCTATCACTAATTTTGGGCTTGATGATAGTTGTGCACTGTTATTATTAACCCGTCATTACCCCAATTGCTACCATCAGGACATCGGGAAGAGCCGGGTAAAGCACTGAGCTGGTCGCATCTAATAGATGCAACAATCTTGGGCAGCTACAGGTTGCTATTTTTAGGCTGGAAGGCCTACAAACCATGGGCCTCCCCAGTCTGAGAATACCAGCCCTCAGCTGTTGGGCTTTATCATGGCTGGGTATCAAAATTGAGGGGACAATCACACCGTTTTTTAAATTATTTATTTAAATAGTTAAAAAACAGCTTCATGTGGTTCCTCTTATTTTGATACACAGCCATGATAATTGCAGAGCTTGGGGCTGCATCCTGTAGCCATATGCTTTATCTGTGTTGCGTTTCATAATATGGGCAGACCCTATGTCAATTATTTTATTTATTTATATTTACTGTACTCTTTAGATGCACATAGCGCCTGTGAGTGGAAGCGTCTGACTGTAACCAATCACAGGCGCCTGGCAGTGAATGCGTGACCTGAAAGGAGTACAGTATATAGCCATGACACAGCGCTCTATTACAAAGTTGCTTATTTTCATGTGTACTATTGATTTATGACATTAAAATTAAAATGATAGCTATGCTTTAAAGAAGTATAAAGAAATTAAATTTCTTTTCTGTAAAAAAAAAAAGTAGTGACAGGGAGCGCAGGACCATAACCATGAATATTCTGACCATTATATATTATCTATAACCTAAAAATACACAATTCTTTATTGTCTGAATTAATTGCAGATAGATCAAATATCTGTAAAATCTTATGTTTATTTTATTTTATTTTTCCCACTTAGGTTGAATTCACATTCTACAGACATTTTGCAGATATTTCTGAGTGTAAATCAGATTTATTCCTGTTAATGGGATTATTTTGTTGTTAAAATAAAACTTTCCTTCAAGCTTGAGACAGTTTCAGAAATTACTGTAACAAAATGTTCAAAAGGAAATCCCCTGCTCACTTTTGTTTCAATGGTATATTTTGGAGAGCCTAGAGCAGAAACCATTGCAAGGCGCTGATCAGTTGGAAAAAGGAAATGGGTTTGTTCAGCTCAATCCAAATAGGATAAAGTTAGCACTATATTTCAAACATTAAAAATCCATAGAAGAGTGGTAAGTCATAAAACTGTTTTAAGTGCTGTATGTATGGGTATTTCATAATGATTAGAAATGCATATACACATAAGACGAGATGATCAAATGAAGAGTTAATTTTAACCTAAATATAAATGCAATTATATCATCACAATAGAATCCTACCTAAGAATAAAGTTCTACTACAATATCATCACATTAAAGGGAATCTGTCACCAGGCTTTTGTTACTCCATCTAAAAACAGCATGATATATGGGCAGAGACCCTGATTCAAGCGATGTGTTCCTTACTTAGCTACTTGCTATTGTAGCACGCCTGCGATACAAGGTGCCACAAATGTAACCCATGGAAACTTAAACCCTGGAATACCCGTGCCAGCAAACATACCAGCGCCTTCAGGCCACACACAACCCCAAAACCAAACTGGGAGACTGCCTAGCAACAGGTAAAAGGGGAGGGCAGTGATTGGATAGTAGCCACCCAACCTGAGGGAGAGACCCAGCGAGGGGAGGGGCCAGTGGTCAGTTGGAAAAGGCAGGAGGAAGTGGTGTGCAGTCAGTCAGTCAGAGGAGAGAGAGAAGGAAGTAAAGGAGAGGAGGAGAGGAGTAGTAGTAGAAAGTGGAAAAGACTGAAGCTCACTTGAAGAACCACCAGAGTGCTGTAAACGGAGTGAATGACTTGGAGTACGGAACCAGGACTCCAGGCATCGTGTGTTACCTGTGGAAGCGTCAGACTCCAGGAACCACGGGAGGCCTGTGGAAGTCTTGAACCAAGGCTCACAGTACTCAGCATAAGGCGGGATGCAGACCCTAGGACAGTGGTACACTTTATGGTCAGCTGTTAACTATGCCGGGTGAGAAGATCTCCAGGGTCTATCGCCAACCCAAAAAGTCTGAAGCACAAGAAGCAAAGAAGGGACCAGGGACTGAAGCCCTTAAATAGTCCAGGCTGCCTGCATTAGGACCAAGACAGAAACGGAGGGGTTCTCAAGTAGCTCTAAGGTACGGGAACCCATCAGCAACAAGTGTGTATGGAGAACAGCCAACCCAGGTCACAGCTGGCACGGAGAACAAGGGGAGTGGATACACCTGGGACCGGCACCCACGAGTTCAGGTGCCACCACAGCAAAGTAAAAGCAATTGGAAACTGCAATACTGGTGTGGGCTGTATTCTTGATCACCCCGTGCACTCACACTGACTGTTTCTCACTACAACCCCTATCATACACTGCTGGGGCCTAGCCCTGCTTGTGGAGGGCCCAAACCACCTAAGCTGCACAACTCCATCAGCCCCAGCAGAGCCCTGCAGCGGCGGTTTCAAATAACCTGGCAAGTGGCGTAGTCAACAAAAACTATTTTATTTTACATTCTTTTATTTAAACCCCTTTTTATTGTGGACCGACCCCCGGGGTCACAGAGCCGTGCATTGGCTGCAACCACGGCTCCCCTGAGTGTCACACACACCTGGGACCAAGTGCCCCACAGCCCTCGGGCGTCACGCTATTATTAGCCTGATGAAGATCTGTATATCCCTGCCCACACCACTGATTGGCTGCTTTCTGCCTATGCAAGAATACACAGAAAGCTGTCAATACGAGATGGGAATGGGGTTATATAGAGCTCGTGAATATGGAGGACAACTTGCCAGCAGGTATACTACTCCTGTGATGATAATCTACTGCTGATAAAACAGTGAATTTATCAAAACTGCAGCAAGCAACCCAGTAATTGACACTAAAGATAAGCGAACCTGAGGTTCGATTTTCGAACCAAACACCAACTTAAAAAATCAAGGTTCGGGTTCAGGGTTTGGATGCTCCACATCCAAACTTCACTTCTCAGGTACGCTTGGTGCTCAGACTTGTGCGAATCGCTTGCAGTTATTGAACTTCTCACACTGGGGGTAACAACAGCGCGATCACATGTAGTTTCCAACCCAAAGAGTTGTTTGAAAAGGCCCACCCGCCCTCCTCCGGACTGGATCTGTTTATGGCTGTTTGTGGACAGAGATTAAAGCTGATAATCAGTTACTTGCTCCGGGGTTTGGGTCAAGCTTGAGCCAGTGGAGGCTCAGCTCCTTGGCTGCTGGTGAATCGCACCTCCATGGAACCACTCATGTCTAATTGACACACTGCTGGAACCACGGTCTTTGTCTCTACATTATGCTGCTTTCAGAATAGGAAGAACAAAATTGGTAACATATTCACTTAAAGGGGAACCTGAGAGCTGACAACGCCAAAATTATACAAAACATTATTTTCTCAAGAGCAATATTTTTAATTTCCAGCCTCAACCAGTAATACATCGTTTTACTGACCTAAGTTATAAGAAAATAACATTTCCCCGAAAAGTGAAAATGCAGCAGCTGTCAGGTGTACATGATAAACCAACACCATGCTGCATCCATCACAATCAGTGTTGGCTGCAACCCTATTGGTTAATCTTTTCAATGCTGCTGTCACCAGTGACTACAGCATCTAGATGGTTAACAGTGTGGGATCTACCTCTTTAACACGATCTGTTCCCTGTGATCATGATTGTGTGATCCTGATGGCTGTCATGCAATTCAAGTCAAAATTATGGCCATTCGAGTCTGACGGCTATAGCGGCCTGTAGAGCAGATGGCCACATTTAGGTGGTTAAAATATATTTTTTTTATTCCTGTCATGCCACTTACCATTAATTCCTGAAATGCTCCGGAGTGAGGAGTGTTGCATTTAAGATGGTATCACTTTTGGTGGTTTTCCAATCTATAGGTCCCCCAAAGTCCCTCAAAACCAAATAGATTCCAATAAAAATTAGTTTGATAAATTTCCTTGAAAAAATAACAAATACTACTATATTTTTAAACCTTTTAATATCCTATGAAAATAAAATAACCTTTTAAAAATAGTGTATATGTAAGGTAGACATATGAGAAATGTTATTTATTAACAATTTTGTGTGGTATAACTATCTGGATTAAAGTGAAAATCAATCAAGTTTGAAAATTGCAAACTTTTAAAAAATGTTGTAAAATTTCTGATATTTTTATAAATAAACGCAAAATATATTGACTTAAATTTACCAATAACATAAAGTACAATGTGTCATAAAATAGTTTCTCAAAATTAATGGGTTTTGTTGAGACATTACAGAGTTATTAGCACATAAAGTGTTACATATCAGATTTGAAAAATTTGGTATGCTGCCCGATTCATTGTCAGCATGTTTCGTGCACTGGCTTTATGATTTCAGAAATAAATGTTTGATACTGAAAGACTGCAGCATTTCAGGAAACAATATACTTTAAAAGCTGGCCGGGAACCAAGCTGCCCTGGTGACAAATCAGGAAGGTCGTCCTCGGCAGCTTCTCCTAACATGCTCCTCTTGAGTGATGGTTCTATCCCTGCATGTGTGTGTGTGTTGGCGGATAGACCCATCACTCATGGATAGTGTACAGGGAAAATCTGCCTATCTGATTAGTCACCAATGAGACTTGTTCCACAGTCAGCTCTTAAAATATTTTTTTTCTCCTTTTTCAATGTCAACCATGTCTAAAATCATACAGACAGTGTCTATTACTTGATGACCATGGATAGGGAAGCATGTATCAGTTATCAGGTTTCTTTAAATTTCCTACTGCCAATAAAAGCAAATACTATTGTGAAAATATTTAGAATTTTCTGTCAGTGTATTATTCTTTCTTACTTTTTTTAATTTACTCTTAAAACAAAGATGAAATATTGGTATGTCCATATGTGATAAAATACTCTATAGTTGGGGATTCCTTCATTTTTCAGATGAAAATTTCACACAAACACACACACACACACACATACGCACACATGCACGTACATGCATACATACATGCACACAAACACACAGATACACATACCCACATATTCACACAGATGCACACATGTACATGTACACATACACACGTGCATATATACACATAAAACTGAATTCATTTTCTTTCCACTTCTCTCTCAACCCCCCCAACATGTTTATCCATCAAAGTTGATGGCTGCTCTCTCTCCCCAGTCTCACAAGTAGAGATGAGCGAACCGGTCCCGGTTCGGCTCGAGGCGGTTCGCCGAACGGGGGGTCTGGCTCGAGTTCGGCTCGTCGAACGTTCGACGAACCGAACTCGAGCCCATAGGAAACAATGGCAGGCAATCACAAACACAGTAAAACACCTAGAAAACACCCTGAAAGGTGTCCAAAAGGTGACAAACAACTCACAACATAACACAAACACATGGGAAAGTGACAAGGACATATACTCATGTGAAAACAAAACAGCTGGACAAGGAAAAAGAGGGAGACACACAGATATATGAGTATATGCAAAGAAACATCGATTCCATTATTGTGCAACTTGAGCCCTGCTCATTTTAGGCTTCCAATCTGGATAAATTGCCTGAGCTCGCCACGTACGCCTTGAGGATCTTGTCGTGTCCTGCAGCCAGCGTTCTCTCGGAACCTGTCTTCAGTGCTGCTGGGGGTCTGCTGGCAGATAAGCACACGTGTCTGTCCACTGACAATGTGGACCTGGCTCTCAGAGGACTTTTCTTCCCCTGGGTCAGCCAGGGGAGGCGAAAGGCACGCGTATTTTTGAGAGTGCTTCATGCAAAGCATCTTTTTCTTTGTCAAAAGGGGGGCTCAACCGATGCCAGTCAAGTGGGGTGTGTGTGGCCCAGTTAGTGGCAACGAGGGAGACTGTGGTTGGAGTCCCCTCGCTGTGTCTCTAAAAGAACCAAGATGAACAAGTCATGGCTCTCAGAGGACTTTTCTTCCCCTGGGTCAGCCAGGGGACGGGAAAGGCACGCGTATTTTTGAGAGTGCTTCATGCAAAGCATCTTTTTCTTTTTCAAAAGGGGGCTCAACCGATGCCAGTCAAGTGGGGTGTGTGTGGCCCAGTTAGTGGCAACGAGGGAGACTGTGGTTGGAGTCCCCTCGCTGTGTCTCTAAAAGAACCAAGATGAACAAGTCATGGCTCTCAGAGGACTTTTCTTCCCCTGGGTCAGCCAGGGGACGGGAAAGGCACGCGTATTTTTGAGAGTGCTTCATGCAAAGCATCTTTTTCTTTTTCAAAAGGGGGCTCAACCGATGCCAGTCAAGTGGGGTGTGTGTGGCCCAGTTAGTGGCAACGAGGGAGACTGTGGTTGGAGTCCCCTCGCTGTGTCTCTAAAAGAACCAAGATGAACAAGTCATGGCTCTCAGAGGACTTTTCTTCCCCTGGGTCAGCCAGGGGACGGGAAAGGCACGCGTATTTTTGAGAGTGCTTCATGCAAAGCATCTTTTTCTTTTTCAAAAGGGGGCTCAACCGATGCCAGTCAAGTGGGGTGTGTGTGGCCCAGTTAGTGGCAACGAGGGAGACTGTGGTTGGAGTCCCCTCGCTGTGTCTCTAAAAGAACCAAGATGAACAAGTCATGGCTCTCAGAGGACTTTTCTTCCCCTGGGTCAGCCAGGGGACGGGAAAGGCACGCGTATTTTTGAGAGTGCTTCATGCAAAGCATCTTTTTCTTTGTCAAAAGGGGGGGTCAACCGATGCCAGTCAAGTGGGGTGTGTGTGGCCCAGTTAGTGGCAACGAGGGAGACTGTGGTTGGAGTCCCCTCGCTGTGTCTCTAAAAGAACCAAGATGAACAAGTCATGGCTCTCAGAGGACTTTTCTTCCCCTGGGTCAGCCAGGGGACGGGAAAGGCACGCGTATTTTTGAGAGTGCTTCATGCAAAGCATCTTTTTCTTTGTCAAAAGGGGGGGTCAACCGATGCCAGTCAAGTGGGGTGTGTGTGGCCCAGTTAGTGGCAACGAGGGAGACTGTGGTTGGAGTCCCCTCGCTGTGTCTCTAAAAGAACCAAGATGAACAAGTCATGGCTCTCAGAGGACTTTTCTTCCCCTGGGTCAGCCAGGGGACGGGAAAGGCACGCGTATTTTTGAGAGTGCTTCATGCAAAGCATCTTTTTCTTTGTCAAAAGGGGGGGTCAACCGATGCCAGTCAAGTGGGGTGTGTGTGGCCCAGTTAGTGGCAACGAGGGAGACTGTGGTTGGAGTCCCCTCGCTGTGTCTCTAAAAGAACCAAGATGAACAAGTCATGGCTCTCAGAGGACTTTTCTTCCCCTGGGTCAGCCAGGGGACGGTAAAGGCACGCGTATTTTTGAGAGTGCTTCATGCAAAGCATCTTTTTCTTTTTCAAAAGGGGGCTCAACCGATGCCAGTCAAGTGGGGTGTGTGTGGCCCAGTTAGTGGCAACGAGGGAGACTGTGGTTGGAGTCCCCTCGCTGTGTCTCTAAAAGAACCAAGATGAACAAGTCATGGCTCTCAGAGGACTTTTCTTCCCCTGGGTCAGCCAGGGGACGGGAAAGGCACGCGTATTTTTGAGAGTGCTTCATGCAAAGCATCTTTTTCTTTTTCAAAAGGGGGCTCAACCGATGCCAGTCAAGTGGGGTGTGTGTGGCCCAGTTAGTGGCAACGAGGGAGACTGTGGTTGGAGTCCCCTCGCTGTGTCTCTAAAAGAACCAAGATGAACAAGTCATGGCTCTCAGAGGACTTTTCTTCCCCTGGGTCAGCCAGGGGACGGGAAAGGCACGCGTATTTTTGAGAGTGCTTCATGCAAAGCATCTTTTTCTTTGTCAAAAGGGGGGGTCAACCGATGCCAGTCAAGTGGGGTGTGTGTGGCCCAGTTAGTGGCAACGAGGGAGACTGTGGTTGGAGTCCCCTCGCTGTGTCTCTAAAAGAACCAAGATGAACAAGTCATGGCTCTCAGAGGACTTTTCTTCCCCTGGGTCAGCCAGGGGACGGGAAAGGCACGCGTATTTTTGAGAGTGCTTCATGCAAAGCATCTTTTTCTTTTTCAAAAGGGGGCTCAACCGATGCCAGTCAAGTGGGGTGTGTGTGGCCCAGTTAGTGGCAACGAGGGAGACTGTGGTTGGAGTCCCCTCGCTGTGTCTCTAAAAGAACCAAGATGAACAAGTCATGGCTCTCAGAGGACTTTTCTTCCCCTGGGTCAGCCAGGGGACGGGAAAGGCACGCGTATTTTTGAGAGTGCTTCATGCAAAGCATCTTTTTCTTTTTCAAAAGGGGGCTCAACCGATGCCAGTCAAGTGGGGTGTGTGTGGCCCAGTTAGTGGCAACGAGGGAGACTGTGGTTGGAGTCCCCTCGCTGTGTCTCTAAAAGAACCAAGATGAACAAGTCATGGCTCTCAGAGGACTTTTCTTCCCCTGGGTCAGCCAGGGGACGGGAAAGGCACGCGTATTTTTGAGAGTGCTTCATGCAAAGCATCTTTTTCTTTTTCAAAAGGGGGCTCAACCGATGCCAGTCAAGTGGGGTGTGTGTGGCCCAGTTAGTGGCAACGAGGGAGACTGTGGTTGGAGTCCCCTCGCTGTGTCTCTAAAAGAACCAAGATGAACAAGTCATGGCTCTCAGAGGACTTTTCTTCCCCTGGGTCAGCCAGGGGACGGGAAAGGCACGCGTATTTTTGAGAGTGCTTCATGCAAAGCATCTTTTTCTTTTTCAAAAGGGGGCTCAACCGATGCCAGTCAAGTGGGGTGTGTGTGGCCCAGTTAGTGGCAACGAGGGAGACTGTGGTTGGAGTCCCCTCGCTGTGTCTCTAAAAGAACCAAGATGAACAAGTCATGGCTCTCAGAGGACTTTTCTTCCCCTGGGTCAGCCAGGGGACGGGAAAGGCACGCGTATTTTTGAGAGTGCTTCATGCAAAGCATCTTTTTCTTTTTCAAAAGGGGGCTCAACCGATGCCAGTCAAGTGGGGTGTGTGTGGCCCAGTTAGTGGCAACGAGGGAGACTGTGGTTGGAGTCCCCTCGCTGTGTTTTACATGCTTTTAGAAGGGCATGAAATGGCTTGGAGGTTGACTTTCATCATATGCAAACTGTTGGCTACCAAAATGCTGCCTTTCCAACAACTGTGGTTATAGGCAATGAGGAACATACTGATGAAGATGAGACGCAGATACCCGATTGGGATGACAACTTAAATATTCGGTCAGGGCAAGAAGAAACTCGGTCTGAGGGGTAGGGGAGTGCAAACACAACAATTGATGATTAAGTTCTAGATCACACCTACTGTCAACCCACAGTCAGACACTCGAGGAGGTCAACAGAGGCGGTGGAGGAGGATGCAACCGACGTCGAAGTAACCTGGCGCCTTCCTGGACACAGTCGGAGCACTGGTAGCACGTCTACAACTGCATCCTCAGCCACCACTCTGCCTCTGAGCATTATTCGGGGTGGATCAACAGGTCGCATGGCCTCTAAGCCTTGCCTAGCCAGGTCCTTTTTTGACATAGAAAAAGATCGCCCAAATTATGTGATCTGTAAAATTTGTCATGGTTCTCTTAGTAGAGGTCAAAACCTCAGCAGTTTGACAACTTCTTCCATGAATCGTCACATGAATAAATATCATATGGCCCGATGGGAAGCTCACCGTGCTGCAATGCGGCCTAGCGGAGCGAACCATCCACCGCCTGCCCCTTCCAGTGCATCCGCGCGCTCGTCATCTTCTAGGACTGTGGGGACAGCTGTCACACCTGTTTTTCCACCCACAACTTCCACCACTGTAACCGCAACAGGCAGTTTGCTTGGTAGGTCGTCAGTTGGTTTGGAAGGGGAAACAAGTGAGTGTGTACAGCTCTCTCAGACATCGATAGCACCAACTTTGGATGAAGGCAACATCATGTCTCCGCCTGCACTTTCCTCACAAAGCTGCATTTTTCCAGGGACACCCGACTCAACACCGTCTACACACAGCAGCCAGATCTCTGTCCCTCAGATGTGGTCAAATAAAAGGCCACTTCCTGCGACCCATGACAAAGCGAAGAGGTTGACTCTATCCCTCTGTAAGCTGTTGACTACAGAAATGCTGCCTTTCCGCCTAGTGGACACACAGGATTTTAGAGACCTTATGTCTGTCGCTGTGCCCCAGTACCAGATGCCTAGTCGCCACTACTTCTCTAAGAAAGGTGTGCCCGCGCTACACCAGCATGTCGCACACAACATCACCGCTTCCTTGAGAAACTCTGTGTGTGAACGGGTGCATTTCACCACCGATACTTGGACCAGTAAGCATGGACAGGGACGTTACATGTCGCTGACTGGCCACTGGGTAACTATGGTGATAGATGGTGAAGGGTCTGCTGCACAAGTCTTGCCGTCCCCACGACTTGTGTGTCAATCCTCTGTCTGTCCAAGTTCCGCCACTGCTTCTGCATCCTCCACCTCATCTGGGTCCTCCACCTCCGCCCCAAGCCTGCCTGGTCAGGCCACCAGCGTTCTCACTGCGCAGAAGGAATCACGCACCCCTCATTACTATGCTGGTAGCAGAGCGCAACGGCATCAGGCGGTCTTTAGCTTGACATGTCTTTGAAATAGGAGTCACACAGCGACTGAGTTGTGGGCAGCTCTGGAGACTGATTTTGATAAATGGTTGTCTCCACTCAACCTGCAGCCTGGTAAGGCCGTGTGCGACAATGCTGCAAACCTGGGTGCGGCCCTTCGCCTGGGCAAGGTGACACACGTGCCTTGTATGGCTCACGTGTTTAACCTTGTTGTCCAGCAATTTTTAACACACTATCCCGGCCTAGATGGCCTTCTGACCAGGGCACGGAAACTGTCTGCAGTGCTCACTTCCGCCGTTCAACCGCCGCACCTGAGCGACTTGCATCGCTCCAGAAGTCTTTTGGCCTGCCGGTTCATCGCCTGAAATGCGATGTGGCGACACGCTGGAATTCAACTCTCCACATGTTACAGCGACTGTGGCAGCACCGGCGAGCCCTGGTGCAATACGTCATGATGTATAGCCTGGGCCAACGAGATGCAGAAGTGGGGCAGATCACCCTGATGGAGTGATCTCAGATCAAGGACCTATGCACCCTTCTGCACAGTTTCGACATGGCGACGAATATGTTTAGCGCTGACAATGCCATTATCAGCATGACGATTACAGTCATTTACATGCTGGAGCACACGCTAAACACTATTCGTAGTCAGGGGGTGGGACAACAGGAAGGGGAGGAACTACAGGAGGATTCATATGCGCAAGACACAACAACATCACCAAGGTCCAGACGTTCATCATCACCAACGCGGCAGGCATGGGACCATGGGGGACAGGGATCAACAAGGGCGCATGGTAGCAGGTGAGATGTTGAGGAAGGTGCAGGAGGACATGAAGATATGGAGGACGAACTGTCCATGGACATGGAAGACTCAGCAGATGAGGGGGACCTTGGTCAAATTTCAGTTGAAAGAGGTTGGGGGGAGATGACAGAGGAAGAAAGAACGGTTAGCACCTCTATGCCACAAACACAGCGTGGACTTGGTGCGCATGGCTGCGCAAGACACATGAGTGCCTTCTTGTTGCACTACCTCCAACATGACCCTCGTATTGTCAAAATTAGAAGTGATGATGACTACTGGCTTGCCACACTATTAGATCCCCGGGACAAGTCCAAATTTTGTGACATAATTCCACCCATAGAAAGGGACGCACGTATGCAGGAGTATCAGCAGAAGCTGTTACTCGATCTTAGCTCGGCTTTTCCACCAAACAACCGTGCAGGTGAAGGGAGTGATTCTCCCAGTTGTAACTTGACAAACATGGGACGGCCTCGTCATCTTCAACAGTCTACCCGTACCAGTAGGACCGTATCTGGTGCTGGTAACAGCAATTTTATGGAATCTTTTCATAATTTTTTTAGACCCTCCTTTGCAAGGCCACCAGAGACAACAAGTCTGACACATAGTCAACGGATGGAGAGGATGATACAGGAGTATCTCCAAATGAACATCGATGCAATGACTTTGCAAATGGAGCCTTGCTCCTTTTGTGCTTCAAATCTAGAAAAATGTCAAGAGCTCTCCAGTTACGCCTCGAAGATTTTGTCGTGTCCAGCTGCCAGCGTTGTCTCTGAACGTGTCTTCAGTGCTGCTGGGTGTGTGCTGACAGATAAGCGCACGCGTCTGTCCAGTGACAATGTGGACAGACTGACGTTCATCAAAATGAACAAGTCATGGATCCAGAAGGAATTTACTACCCCTGTGTCATCCTGGGGAGAGTAAATGCTTGTGGATTTGGAATGTGCTTGATGCAAATCAAAACATCCTGTTTGCAACTAGGGCACAAGTGCTGCCACTGATAAGGTGTCTGTGTGGGGCCCAATTTTTGGAAAAAAAGGGAGACTCCGCTTGGAGTAACCCTTGCTTGCTGTGTTTTTTAAAAATGATACAAGATGAACAGATCTGAAGGCAAGATGAAGCCAACATCATGTCTCCGCCTGCACTTTTCTCACAAACCTGCATTTTTCCAGGGACACCCTACTCAACACCGTCTACAGACAGCAGCCAGATCTCTGTCCCTCAGATGTGGTCAAATAAAAGGCCACTTACTGCGACCCATGACAAAGCTAAGTGGTTGACTCTATCCCTCTGTAAGCTGTTGGCTACCGAAATGCTGCCTTTACGCGTAGTGGACACACAGGATTTTACAGACCTTATGTCTGTCGCTGTGCCCCAGTACCAGATGCCCAATCACCACTGCTTCTCCAAGAAAAGCATGCCCGCGCTACACCGGCATGTCGCACACAACATCACCACTTCCTTGAGAAAATCTGTGTGCGACAGGGTGCATTTCAACACAGATACTTGGACCAGTAAGCATAGACAGGGTCATTACATGTCACTGACTGGGCACTGGCAAACTATGGTGAGAGATGGAGAAGGGTCTGCTGTACAAGTCTTGCCGTCCCCACGAGTTGTTTCAATCCTTGTTCTGTATGTAGAAGTTAATACACTGCTTCTGCCTCTTCAACCTCGTGTGGGTCCTCTACCTTTGCGCAAACCCTGTGTGGTCAGGCCACCCTTCCTTGCAACTGCGCACAAGGACTACCACACACCTCCTTACTATGCTGGCAGCAGAGCTCAATGCCATCAGGCGGTCAAAGTTTTACTTTGAAATGTATGGGAAATGTGAGTCACACCGCTATTACAGAGAATAGTAGTCAGGCAGGGTCAAAACATTAATTGAGGAACAGGAACAGAATGGGACGGCCAGGACTTAATCAGAAAACAAGCAGAGGTGAAATGCGTATCGGCCAACAAGGTACATAAACAGCAAGCAGGAAAAGTAGTCAGGTAACAAGCACACAAAATCATAAAACTGAACTGGGGGTAAAATTAACCAGAGGTTCATAGCTATGTCTGGCAGTGGTCTGCAGACAGGATGGGCATAAAAAAGGGTGTGGTGTCTTCCCATTGGTTGTAGCTGAATGATGGTATTTCATCTGTGAGATACCCACCAGCTACATTCAGCCAGAGATTCTGCATCTGTCAAGGTAATGCAGCCCAGTGGGTGAGCATAACCTGCGTCCACCTGCGCCGCTGGCATCGACTACTCTCCCATCATCAGCACTATTCATGAAAGGAACACGTTGTCACCTGGCGACCGGAGTACAAATTGACGGAGCGGACTCCGTTGGTGACTTAACAGCCGTGTGCGGCAATGATGCAAACCTGGCTGCGGGCCATCCTCAGGGCAATGTGACACACGTGCCTTTTATGGCTCACGTGTTGATCCGAATTCTCCAGCAATTTTTAAAACACCATCACGGCCTACATGGCCTTGTGCAGCGGGCACGCTCGCTATGTGCTCACTTCCATCGTGCGCACACAGCAGCTCAACAACTTTCATCACTCCGGAAGTCTTAGGGTCTGGCAGTTAAACGCCGGAAATGCGATGTTCCGACACGCAGGAATTGGAATCTGCACATGTTGCAGCGTGTGTGGCAGCACCGCAGAGCCCTGCTGAAATACGGTAAGACATATAGCCTGGGATAAGTTGATCCAGAGGTGGTGCAGATCACGCTGCTGGAGTGGTGTCAGATCAAGGACCTATGCACCCTGCTACACAGTTTTGAAATGTCGACGAAGATGTTTAGCACTGGCAATGTCATTCTCAGCGTGACAATTCTGGTCATCTACATGATGGAGCACACTGTAATTATTATTCGGAGTCAGGTGTTGGGACAAGAGGAAGGGGAGGAAGTACAGGAGGAGTCATATGCGGAAGGGATAACAAGATCTACGAGGTCCAGATGGTCAGCGGCACCTATGCGGCAGTCATGGTGAGGGAGAGGGATTAACAAGGGCGCATAGTATCAGCAAAAAGTGTTGATGAAAGTGCAGGAGCCCATGAAGAAATGGAGGACGAACTGGCGATGGGCATGGAAGACTCAGCAGATGAGTGAGAGCTTGCTCACATTTCGGTTGTGCGAGGTTGTGGGTAGAGGGCAGAGGAAGGATGCACGATTCTCACCTCTCTGCCACCAACACACCAAGGACTTGGTCCTCCTGGATGCACAAGACACATGAGCGCCTTCTTGCTGCACTACCTACATGACCCTCGGATTGTATGAATTTGAAGTAATCCTGAATACTGGGTTGCCACACTGTTAGATCCCCGGTACAAGACAAAATTTGGCGAACTAATTCCTGCCATAGAAATAGACGCACGTATACAGGAGTATCTGCAGAATGTGGTACGCAATCTTAGATCTACTTTTCCACTAAACACCAGTGCTGCACAGAGTGAATCTCAACACTTTGTCATGGATAGGAGGAAATGGTCTTTTACTTGTCCACATCGGAGGGACCGAGGGATGGCTGCTGTGCTGAGATGGCGTTGAGTACGGTGTCCCTGCACAGTTGCACTTTTGGTCATATCCCAAAATGAGTAGAAAAAGGACAGATGCTGTTGGAAAGGGGAACAGGTGTGTTGGAAAGGGGAAAAAAATTTTGGTCCGTGGATTTGGTGGTTAAACAACTGTAACATTTGCTGAAGAAACAACATCTGTTACAGTGGGACTGGCAGATTTGGATAAAGTGGTATATAATCTGTGACCGCTATATAACAAAAATTAATAAGAAAAGAAAGAGAAAGGTATATATCACCTTCAGCAGTCAGTGTCCACCGTGCTCCCAGTTGGAAAAGGAGAGGTTGGCAACTTGAAGGTTTGGTGGAGGATACAGAGCTGTGTGGCTATGAAACTAATAGTAGCCTGAACCGAGTTAGACGCCATTCGGATCTGGAGACTGTGAGCCCTGTTAGCGTCACAGGGTCCACATGCCCACCCAGCCCAGGAACTCCCTGTTAACAACACAGGGGCCATTGAGTACGCTGACCGTGTGCGTAGGGGCCACACCTGTGGACAGCAGGCGCATCAGCAGCAGCAGGCCTGTTAATGCCACTGGGCTGCACAAGCAGGACTGTTAGGACAGGAGCTGGTCTTAACCGTTCTGCGTTACCAACTGTGGTGGTGGCCTGCATCCACCACCCTATCCCTGCCTACCTCTGGCCTAAAGCCGCAATGGGTTCAACACATGGAGGTGTGCTCTTTCGGAGCATAATAGAAGACTGCGCACCTCCTTGTTGGCTCCAGCCCCTTTTATAACCTGGGTCCGCCCCAAACCAGGGTGAACCACAATGCACCTCCTGGAGACAAAAGCAGAGTGACACGTCATGAGTGGCATAACTAGCGTCCTATTTGGAAACGCAACTTCAATGATGACCTCATGGCTGCCATGACCCAAACACCTCACCAGTCATCGTCTGACCATCAATAATGCGGTGACAAGTCATAGGTGTGGGCCTCTGCAAGCCATTTGGGAGGACACCTGATGCCCTGTGGTCTATATGGGACCCCCACATCAGGGCCAGGGCCAAAGAGTTCATTACCGGACCTAGTCTCTGATGCAGGAAGTGCCTGAGCATGCTCAGTAGCATGAAATACAGTCTCTGAAAAAAGACTATCAGCTTTAGCATGGTGTCTAGGCACAAAACAGGACTTAGACCCGGCACAGAATGCAAGCACCTGTGCAAAGAGGCTTTTCACACTTAGTGTGGGAGCATGCGCTGTATCCCGAAATGAAGACTTAGCGTCAGGAATGGCACAGTCAGGCTGAGCATACTCACTAGGCGAAACACTGTAATTATGCTGCAGCTGGGGTACATCGGCACATGCATGCGCACTAGCTGCCTCTCCACACTTAGACGTGGAGGGGAAATTTGTCTTGGAGATGCTGTCTATGAACAGAAGGAAAAGCTAAAGGAAGCCTGACTTTCTATCCCTCCGAATTATGAAATGCAGCAATGAATTCCATGAGTTTGCTATAACATTAGCGTAGCTAAATGTGCATGAGGGTGTGATGTAGAGGTGCTAGAAATAGCTTGTCACCAGTGGGGCACTAATGGAATACAACAGCCAGTTCTATGATGCCACAAAATGGCAGTATTTTGTGCTATCATTATAGCTTATTAAAAACAGAGCACGAGGTTGTCATGCAGAGGTGCTGCACATAGATTTGCAGTAGTGTGAATAGACAAAAGTACAATAGCCACGTTTAGGATACAACTAGGTACAGTGAGTGTTTGCTAGTATAATGGCTGAGTTTAAAAAAGTTTGAGTGTGCAATGCAGGCAGACGTGCTGCAAATAACGTTCCAATACTGTGAATAGACAAAAGTACAATAGCCACGTTTAGGATACAACTAGGTACACTGAGTGTTTGCTACTATAAATGGCTGAGTTTAAAAAAGTTTGAGTGTGCAATGCAGGCAGACGTGCTGCAAATAACGTTCCAATACTGTGAATAGACAAAAGTACAATAGCCACGTTTAGGATACAACTAGGTACAGTGAGTGTTTGCTAGTATAATGGCTGAGTTTAAAAAAGTTTGAGTGTGCAATGCAGGCAGACGTGCTGCAAATAACGTTCCAATACTGTGAATTGACAAAAGTACAATAGCCACGTTTAGGATACAACTAGGTACAGTGAGTGTTTGCTAGTATAATGGCTGAGTTTAAAAAAGTTAGAGTGTGCAATGCAGGCAGACGTGCTGCAAATAACGTTCCAATACTGTGAATAGACAAAAGTACAATAGCCACGTTTAGGATACAACTAGGTACACTGAGTGTTTGCTACTATAAATGGCTGAGTTTAAAAAAGTTTGAGTGTGCAATGCAGGCAGACGTGCTGCAAATAACGTTCCAATACTGTGAATTGACAAAAGTACAATAGCCACGTTTAGGATACAACTAGGTACACTGAGTGTTTGCTACTATAAATGGCTGAGTTTAAAAAAGTTTGAGTGTGCAATGCAGGCAGACGTGCTGCAAATAACGTTCCAATACTGTGAATTGACAAAAGTACAATAGCCACGTTTAGGATACAACTAGGTACAGTGAGTGTTTGCTAGTATAATGGCTGAGTTTAAAAAAGTTAGAGTGTGCAATGCAGGCAGACGTGCTGCAAATAACGTTCCAATACTGTGAATAGACAAAAGTACAAAAGCCACGTTTAGGATACAACTAGGTACAGTGAGTGTTTGCTAGTATAATGGCTGAGTTTAAAAAAGTTAGAGTGTGCAATGCAGGCAGACGTGCTGCAAATAACGTTCCAATACTGTGAATTGACAAAAGTACAATAGCCACGTTTAGGATACAACTAGGTACAGGGAGTGTTTGCTAGTATAATGGCTGAGTTTAAAAAAGTTAGAGTGTGCAATGCAGGCAGACGTGCTGCAAATAACGTTCCAATACTGTGAATTGACAAAAGTACAATAGCCACGTTTAGGATACAACTTGGTACAGTGAGTGTTTGCTAGTATAATGGCTGAGTTTAAAAAAGTTAGAGTGTGCAATGCAGGCAGACGTGCTGCAAATAACGTTCCAATACTGTGAATTGACAAAAGTCCAATAGCCACGTTTAGGATACAACTAGGTACACTGAGTGTTTGCTACTATAAATGGCTGAGTTTAAAAAAGTTTGAGTGTGCAATGCAGGCAGACGTGCTGCAAATAACGTTCCAATACTGTGAATTGACAAAAGTACAATAGCCACGTTTAGGATACAACTAGGTACAGTGAGTGTTTGCTAGTATAATGGCTGAGTTTAAAAAAGTTAGAGTGTGCAATGCAGGCAGACGTGCTGCAAATAACGTTCCAATACTGTGAATAGACAAAAGTACAAAAGCCACGTTTAGGATACAACTAGGTACAGTGAGTGTTTGCTAGTATAATGGCTGAGTTTAAAAAAGTTAGAGTGTGCAATGCAGGCAGACGTGCTGCAAATAACGTTCCAATACTGTGAATTGACAAAAGTACAATAGCCACGTTTAGGATACAACTTGGTACAGTGAGTGTTTGCTAGTATAATGGCTGAGTTTAAAAAAGTTAGAGTGTGCAATGCAGGCAGACGTGCTGCAAATAACGTTCCAATACTGTGAATTGACAAAAGTCCAATAGCCACGTTTAGGATACAACTAGGTACAGTGAGTGTTTGCTAGTATAATGGCTGAGTTTAAAAAAGTTTGAGTGTGCAATGCAGGCAGACGTGCTGCAAATAACGTTCCAATACTGTGAATAGACAAAAGTACAATAGCCACGTTTAGGATACAACTAGGTACACTGAGTGTTTGCTACTATAAATGGCTGAGTTTAAAAAAGTTTGAGTGTGCAATGCAGGCAGACGTGCTGCAAATAACGTTCCAATACTGTGAATTGACAAAAGTACAATAGCCACGTTTAGGATACAACTAGGTACAGTGAGTGTTTGCTAGTATAATGGCTGAGTTTAAAAAAGTTTGAGTGTGCAATGCAGGCAGACGTGCTGCAAATAACGTTCCAATACTGTGAATTGACAAAAGTACAATAGCCACGTTTAGGATACAACTAGGTACAGTGAGTGTTTGCTAGTATAATGGCTGAGTTTAAAAAAGTTTGAGTGTGCAATGCAGGCAGACGTGCTGCAAATAACGTTCCAATACTGTGAATTGACAAAAGTACAATAGCCACGTTTAGGATACAACTAGGTACAGTGAGTGTTTGCTAGTATAATGGCTGAGTTTAAAAAAGTTTGAGTGTGCAATGCAGGCAGACGTGCTGCAAATAACGTTCCAATACTGTGAATTGACAAAAGTACAATAGCCACGTTTAGGATACAACTAGGTACAGTGAGTGTTTGCTACTATAAATGGCTGAGTTTAAAAAAGTTAGAGTGTGCAATGCAGGCAGACGTGCTGCAAATAACGTTCCAATACTGTGAATTGACAAAAGTACAATAGCCACGTTTAGGATACAACTTGGTACAGTGAGTGTTTGCTAGTATAATGGCTGAGTTTAAAAAAGTTAGAGTGTGCAATGCAGGCAGACGTGCTGCAAATAACGTTCCAATACTGTGAATTGACAAAAGTCCAATAGCCACGTTTAGGATACAACTAGGTACACTGAGTGTTTGCTACTATAAATGGCTGAGTTTAAAAAAGTTTGAGTGTGCAATGCAGGCAGACGTGCTGCAAATAACGTTCCAATACTGTGAATTGACAAAAGTACAATAGCCACGTTTAGGATACAACTAGGTACAGTGAGTGTTTGCTAGTATAATGGCTGAGTTTAAAAAAGTTAGAGTGTGCAATGCAGGCAGACGTGCTGCAAATAACGTTCCAATACTGTGAATAGACAAAAGTACAAAAGCCACGTTTAGGATACAACTAGGTACAGTGAGTGTTTGCTAGTATAATGGCTGAGTTTAAAAAAGTTAGAGTGTGCAATGCAGGCAGACGTGCTGCAAATAACGTTCCAATACTGTGAATTGACAAAAGTACAATAGCCACGTTTAGGATACAACTTGGTACAGTGAGTGTTTGCTAGTATAATGGCTGAGTTTAAAAAAGTTAGAGTGTGCAATGCAGGCAGACGTGCTGCAAATAACGTTCCAATACTGTGAATTGACAAAAGTCCAATAGCCACGTTTAGGATACAACTAGGTACAGTGAGTGTTTGCTAGTATAATGGCTGAGTTTAAAAAAGTTTGAGTGTGCAATGCAGGCAGACGTGCTGCAAATAACGTTCCAATACTGTGAATAGACAAAAGTACAATAGCCACGTTTAGGATACAACTAGGTACACTGAGTGTTTGCTACTATAAATGGCTGAGTTTAAAAAAGTTTGAGTGTGCAATGCAGGCAGACGTGCTGCAAATAACGTTCCAATACTGTGAATTGACAAAAGTACAATAGCCACGTTTAGGATACAACTAGGTACAGTGAGTGTTTGCTAGTATAATGGCTGAGTTTAAAAAAGTTTGAGTGTGCAATGCAGGCAGACGTGCTGCAAATAACGTTCCAATACTGTGAATTGACAAAAGTACAATAGCCACGTTTAGGATACAACTAGGTACAGTGAGTGTTTGCTAGTATAATGGCTGAGTTTAAAAAAGTTTGAGTGTGCAATGCAGGCAGACGTGCTGCAAATAACGTTCCAATACTGTGAATTGACAAAAGTACAATAGCCACGTTTAGGATACAACTAGGTACAGTGAGTGTTTGCTAGTATAATGGCTGAGTTTAAAAAAGTTTGAGTGTGCAATGCAGGCAGACGTGCTGCAAATAACGTTCCAATACTGTGAATTGACAAAAGTACAATAGCCACGTTTAGGATACAACTAGGTACAGTGAGTGTTTGCTAGTATAATGGCTGAGTTTAAAAAAGTTAGAGTGTGCAATGCAGGCAGACGTGCTGCAAATAACGTTCCAATACTGTGAATAGACAAAAGTACAATAGCCACGTTTAGGATACAACTAGGTACACTGAGTGTTTGCTAGTATAATGGCTGAGTTTAAAAAAGTTAGAGTGTGCAATGCAGGCAGACGTGCTGCAAATAACGTTCCAATACTGTGAATAGACAAAAGTACAATAGCCACGTTTAGGATACAACTAGGTACACTGAGTGTTTGCTACTATAAATGGCTGAGTTTAAAAAAGTTTGAGTGTGCAATGCAGGCAGACGTGCTGCAAATAACGTTCCAATACTGTGAATTGACAAAAGTACAATAGCCACGTTTAGGATACAACTAGGTACACTGAGTGTTTGCTACTATAAATGGCTGAGTTTAAAAAAGTTTGAGTGTGCAATGCAGGCAGACGTGCTGCAAATAACGTTCCAATACTGTGAATTGACAAAAGTACAATAGCCACGTTTAGGATACAACTAGGTACACTGAGTGTTTGCTAGTATAATGGCTGAGTTTAAAAAAGTTAGAGTGTGCAATGCAGGCAGACGTGCTGCAAATATCGTTCCAATACTGTGAATAGACAAAAGTACAATAGCCACGTTTAGGATACAACTAGGTACACTGAGTGTTTGCTACTATAAATGGCTGAGTTTAAAAAAGTTTGAGTGTGCAATGCAGGCAGACGTGCTGCAAATAACGTTCCAATACTGTGAATTGACAAAAGTACAATAGCCACGTTTAGGATACAACTAGGTACACTGAGTGTTTGCTACTATAAATGGCTGAGTTTAAAAAAGTTAGAGTGTGCAATGCAGGCAGACGTGCTGCAAATATCGTTCCAATACTGTGAATAGACAAAAGTACAATAGCCACGTTTAGGATACAACTAGGTACACTGAGTGTTTGCTAGTATAATGGCTTAGTAACAATGAGTTGTAGTGTGCAATGCAGGCAGACGTGCTCTGCAAATGTCTTTGCACTAGTGGGACTATAGCAAAGTCCAATAGCCACGTTTAGGATGCCACTAGGTACACTGAGTGTTTGCTAGTAAAATTGCTTAGTTTAAAAAAGTTGGAGTGTGCAATGCAGGCAGATGTGCTCTGCTAATATCTTTGCACTAGTGGGACTATAGCAAAGTCCAATAGCCACGTATAGGATGCCACTAGGTACACTGAGTGTTTGCTAGTATAATGGCTTAGTTAAAATGAGTTTGAGTGTGCAATGCAGGCAGACGCGCTATGCAAATGTCTTTGCACTAGTGGGACTATAGCAAAGTCCAATAGCCACGTATAGGATGCCACTAGGTACACTGAGTGTTTGCTAGTATAATGGCTTGGTTTTAATGAGTTGGAGTGTGCAATGCAGGCAGACGCGCTCTGCAAATGTCTTTGCACTAGTGGGACTATAGCAAAGTCCAATAGCCACGTATAGGATGCCACTAGGTACACTGAGTGTTTGCTAGTATAATGGCTTGGTTAGAATGAGTTGTAGTGTGCAATGCAGGCAGATGTGCTCTGCTAATGTCTTTGCACTAGTGGGACTATAGCAAAGTCCAATAGCCACGTATAGGATGCCACTAGGTACACTGAGTGTTTGCTAGTATAATGGCTTAGTTAAAATGAGTTTGAGTGTGCAATGCAGGCAGACGCGCTATGCAAATGTCTTTGCACTAGTGGGACTATAGCAAAGTCCAATAGCCACGTATAGGATGCCACTAGGTACACTGAGTGTTTGCTAGTATAATGGCTTGGTTAGAATGAGTTGTAGTGTGCAATGCAGGCAGATGTGCTCTGCTAATGTCTTTGCACTAGTGGGACTATAGCAAAGTCCAATAGCCACGTATAGGATGCCACTAGGTACACTGAGTGTTTGCTAGTATAATGGCTTAGTTAAAATGAGTTTGAGTGTGCAATGCCGGCAGACGCGCTATGCAAATGTCTTTGCACTAGTGGGACTATAGCAAAGTCCAATAGCCACGTATAGGATGCCACTAGGTACACTGAGTGTTTGCTAGTATAATGGCTTGGTTTTAATGAGTTGGAGTGTGCAATGCAGGCAGACGCGCTCTGCAAATGTCTTTGCACTAGTGGGACTATAGCAAAGTCCAATAGCCACGTATAGGATGCCACTAGGTACACTGAGTGTTTGCTAGTATAATGGCTTGGTTAGAATGAGTTGTAGTGTGCAATGCAGGCAGACGCGCTCTGCAAATGTCTTTGCACTAGTGGGACTATAGCAAAGTCCAATAGCCACGTATAGGATGCCACTAGGTACACTGAGTGTTTGCTAGTATAATGGCTTGGTTAGAATGAGTTGTAGTGTGCAATGCAGGCAGACGCGCTCTGCAAATGTCTTTGCACTAGTGGGACTATAGCAAAGTCCAATAGCCACGTATAGGATGCCACTAGGTACACTGAGTGTTTGCTAGTATAATGGCTTAGTTATCAGTTGGAGTGTGCAGAGGACAAGAGGGTACAGTGGCAGGATTGTGGTGCTCTGGGTAGAGGAATGGAAGCCTGCCTTTCTATTCCCTCCTAATGGTGAAATGCAGGTAGGAAATCCCTGACCTGGGCTACACAGACGCTGTTGCTGTTTGCAGGACCTGTCACCTATGGCTCTCTGACCCTGCCGGTTGGAGCCCTTAAAAGGACTGCTATAAAGTGCTCTCCCTAAGCTGTCTAACGCTGTGTATGCAGCGCATACAGCTGTATCGGCTATAGGACTCAGGAAGACGGAGCTGCGACAGTGATGTCTGACACCAAAGACGCAGAAGGCAGATAATGGCGTCCGTGAAGAAAATGTCCGGTTTTATAATGCAGGGACATGTGACATGCAGATCCTATCACACATGCCGTTGCTTCTCTGGCTCAAAGTCCACTTAGCTGTGTGTGTGTCTGGGATTGGCTGACATGCTGGCCCGCCCCACAAGACGCGCGCGCTTAGGGAAGGAAGACAAGAAAAAAAAAAAAAAAAAATGGCGATCGCCATTATAGAAACAGCAGTGATCTGAAGGCGCTGTTCACGCACACTATACACTGAAATGTGATAATAGTTTGATTCACAGAGTGACTTACACTATTACAGCAGAAACCAAGCTATGATTTAGCTGTTTTTTGGCTGCTAGAACCGTTCTCGAACGTTTCTAGAACTACCGAGCTTTTGCAAAAAGCTCGAGTTCTAGTTCGATCTAGAACATGCCCCAAAATCACTCGAGCCGCGAACTGGAGAACCACGAACCACGAACCGCGCTCAACTCTACTCACAAGCTTGTTGCCTTGGTGTAACCCTCAACTCTGCTCTTCCCTTCAATCCGCACATCCAAGCCTTCTTCACCTCATGCCAACTACAACTCAAAAATATATCTGGGATTCAGGCATTTCTTAACCAAGAATAAATAAAAATAGTAGTGCATGTCCTCATTATCTCCTGTATAGACTACTGCAACCTTCTGCTCTGTGGCCTCCCTTCTAACACTCTTGCACCCCTTTAATCTATCCCAAACTCTGCTGCCCAATTAATCCTTCTCTCCCCTCACTATTCCCTGTCCTTGCCTCACTGCAAATCTCTTCACTGGCTTCCTATTTACCAAAGACTCAAGTTCAAAACACTCACCATGACATACAAAGCCATCCACAACCTGTCTCCTCCATATATCTGTGACCTAGTCTCCCGGTACCTACCTGCATGCAATCTCAGATCCTTACAAGATCTCTTTATCTACTCCACTCTTGTCTCCTCTTCCCCACAATTGCAAACATGTTTACTCCCGTGCCTCCCCCATACTCTGGAATGGTCATTCCCAGCATATCAAACTCTCAGCTACCATGGAAAGCTTCAAAAGGAACCTAAAGAACCACTTCGTCTGACAAACCTACAACCTACAATAACCCTCAGACCAGTATACCAATGTGCAACCAGCTCTGTCCTCACCTACTGTATCCTCACCCATCCCCTGTAGACTGTGAGCCCCCGCGGGTAGGTTACTCTCTCATCCTGTACCAGTCTGTGCCTTGCATTGTTCATGATTGTTGTACTTGTTTTTATAGATACCATTTTTACTTGTGAAGCGCCATGGAATAAATGGGGCTATGATAATAAATAATAATAATAGTAACATACACACATATGCATACATGTACACATACATTTAGACACACATACATGTAGTCACACACATGTACACACACCTACACATACATATACACATGTACATACACATGCACGCACATACACACACATGAACACACTAACTGATATACATCACTACTTATTCACATTTCACTGTAAATTTGAATTGAATATCCTGAAAATTCTTATACTAAGTGTGAAGCCTGATGTATTGCGTATGGGATTCTAATTAGAAAATGGACTTACACAATTCCTCAAGGGAGTCTCTTTAAAAAGGATAGCGACTGAGTTATTTTCCCAAGGTTATAAGGATAAAAGGCATTAGACAAGGTCGTGACAAATACAACATGAGGTCTTTTAGTTATTTACCTTTTGTAAGACTGAAATAAATGGATGATGACAAACACCAATGCATCCTAGGGAAAGGATTATTGTGACAAGCTTAATTACATACCATAAGGTATTAACAGCATACAAAGCACAACAAACAGAATCCGCTGGCCAATCTTACATCTATCTCTTCAATCGGTAAAGGGGATCTATTATATATGAGCATATTTGACTTCTCTTATAAAAGAATACAACTAGTTTTTATTTTTTTAGAAAGTGCTGCAACATATTGTAGACAATGTCATCCAGAGTATTGGAACACTTCTAGCTACTGCAATGGGACCCAATGACTCTAGTGGATATGCTTAAGTATTATAATAAGATTTCTATTGTGCATGCCGCATAGGGAATTTTAATGGGTACATGGATAATTAAATTGCATTACAATCAGAGTCCACATATATTATCTTTTTTTCTTATGGATTTGCATTTACGGTTATTTAGAATTGCAGACTTTCAGTCCGGACACTTTGATTATAATATAATTAAGCATATTCATTTATTTAATACTCTTAAGTCTCTTGGCCATGGAACTAATATACTTGGGTATTAACCTGCAGTTATGACAATGTACACTGGTGCTACAGAAGTCAACTAGAGAGGCTCATAAAGCTGCCGAAAAAGACACTTTAGCCAATAAGAATTGATGTTCATATGGCAGATAAGAGATTATATTTATAGCAAATATTAGAATGGGGCCTCATCATGCTACCTCGTTCTACTGAGTAACTACTAAGTGACAGTGAACTCAATGTGAAAATAAAGGAGGAGTAGACCAATACATGAATTCCTTGAAATTTGTGTATCCACTTAGGGACTAAAGAAAATAATTCAAGATGATTGTGTTTTCAAATGGAATGAAAATAATACAAGTGGCAAAAACATCAGAAAATGAAAATAATAATAATAATAATAATAATAATAATAATAATAATAATAATAATAATAAAACATAATTCCCTGTCACTTGTTGATATCATGACTTTATAATTATTTTTTAGTTTCCAATATTATTTTTTTCACTAAATATTTACAATTTTTATGTCTAATGATGACAGCAAGAATTATTTATTGTGCAGTTTTATTCTTCCTTTATCCAAACATACACATCTTATCTTTTACTTTCTTTATAATCCCTGCACAAATTATTTTTTGTACCTATGTCCTTTCTTTCCCATGTCAGTTTAATGTCTTTTTTATAACTTATAATATTTTAAGAACATTGAAACATAGCCACCTACATGGTATTTTTCAAAATGGAGATCTTGCGCATAAACTAGTTTTGTCCCAATGCTAACTTCAATTGTGAAGTTCTGCAAAATATGTTGCATTATATAAATTAAATTATTAATTACTTAGTATCGCCAATGGGAACTTCATGAGAAGAGCTTGCCTATAGCGGGCTTTACACGCTACAATAAATCTTACGATGTGTCGGCGGAGTCACGTCGTAAGTGACGCACATCCGGCATCGTAAGTAATAATGTAGCGTGTAAAACCTACGTGCGATTGCGATTGAACGAAAAACAGTTCATCGCATGCACGTCGTTCAAAAGCTAAAAATTGTACGTCGGGTTGTTCAATGTTCCCGAGGCAGCACACATCGCAGTGTGTGACACCCCGGGAACGATGAACACAGCTTACCTGCATCCCGCGGCTCCCACTGGCAATGCAGAAGGAAGGGGGTGGGCGGCATGTTTATGTCCCGCTCATCTCCGCCCTTCTGCTTCTATTGGCCGGCTGCCGCGTGACGTCGCTGTGACGCCGAACGTCCCTCCCACTCCAGGTAGTGGATATTCGCCGCCCACATCGAGGTCGTATGGAATGGTAAGTGCGTGTGACGGGAAATAATCATTTGTGCGACATAGTCAACAAATTGAACGTGTCGCACATACGATGGGGGTGGGTACGATCGCATATGATATCGTATGCAAAATTGAAAGGTGTAAAGCAGGCTTATGACTTCAAAAAGGAGTATATCTTCTTGTATATAATCAAAAAAACGCAAAGTCATGTCAGCTCACCTTTGTAACCCCTTCTTTACGTTCTTGCTTCCAATCCTGGCATGGATCTTGCTTGGAAACCATGTAGCAAAGAAAAAACCATAGATGATCAAGCGAGGGAAGAATGTCCACCAGGAATAAGTAACATCTTGTATTTTATTTCTTCAATCTTAAAATATCCATTGCATATACATTCATTAGAAAAAACTCTAAAAACACTTTAACTTGCCTATGACTTCAAAAGGGAGTATATCATCCTGTGACCTGGACATGTCACCGGGATATGCCGGAAGAATCGTTCATCATTATATATGGGTTCCACTGATCATGCAACTTGATAGTGACACCCTGTATCACATGTTGGGACCACTTTTATAAGAGACATATTAGACAAGGCAAGGGCACAAAATACAAATTCAGGTTGGGAAGATTGCACTGCACTAGTTTACTTGATGGGTAACCACTTTATTTTCATATATAGTGCACTGATTGAGCAATTCAGATGACATATTAACTTGAGATACTATAATTTGTCATGAACTATGGGATGGGACTTGTATATTTTTTTTTACTCCTTAAGGCCCCCTTCACACATCTTTGATTCCAGTACGTACTATGCCATTTTCATACTTACTGGAATCATGGCCATACGCAGACCCATTAAGATTAATGGGTCTGCGCACACATCACTGTTTATACTAGGACCATGTGTCCATATGGAGCACATACGTGTCTGTGTGTTCCGCATGAAGACAAGTCCGTTTTTCTCTGGCAGCACTGATGTCACATGGACCTCACAGTGGTGTGATCAGTGTGACATGTACCAGAGAAAACAAATGTTTTTGAAATAAAATTAATTTTTATGTTCGCCTGTCTCCAGCGCTGCTGTCACTTGCTTCCAGGCCCGCTCATTATGCTCATTGCATATTCACTGCACCTCAGACCCGGAAGCAGCATCGCCAGAGACATCAACACCACAGACAGGAGCACAGAGAACAGGTGAGTAAAAAGTTCTTAATCTCCATGTGCTATCCAATATAGCACATGGAGAACACACGTGTGCCAAAATCAGACAACATGGAGGGCCATACGCACCTTCAACACGTATGTGAAAAATGTGTGTTTTCCACTGACGTGTAAAAGAGGTCTAAACATGTGTATATGTTCATGTATTGTAATGTCAGTGTGTTTCCCTAGTATCTAGAGCCATTCCGCTCCTCTTTTGAGTCACATTTCACAATTCAGATTCTCTGGATCACTCTGCATTCTGTGTGATCCAGAAGTTGCATTTACAAAGTAATTATTTGGAGAATCAGAATGTGGCACCAAGGGCTTCCCCTACATTCAGAAACTGGAGAACAAGAGTCTCTAGTGCAAAAAACATTTATTTTAGACAACAATCCAGTGGTACATATGCGGCAAAACGAATAGTAAAAAGACAGAACAAAAAATAGCAGCTTACGGGAGGTATAGTAATATGGTTAAATTAATCAAAAAAACAGTCAATTCCAGTTTCTTGGAAAAACATATACAGTGCAGGGACCGTAGTAAAAGTGAAATGTGCAATAAATTATACAAATAATTAAATTCATATAAAAAACCCTCTATCACAAGTCTCCACAAGTTGGTTTACCATATAATATACATCCCGGAAATCAGAATGGTAAAAAAGTGCCTAGTGCTGCAATAAGATGGCAAGTGCAAAAAGGTTCTGTCAGAAGAGAAGTCTCCCCCATCACCCACCAACGTACGTTTTGCCTCTGGGGTGTAGTACACTCAGATATGGCTTCCTCACGGATGGAGAGAAAGAGTCTTCTGGCTCACACACAGAGCACATTGTGATCCGGATAGTCTGAATTGCCACCATGTGACTCCGAAAATAGCGGAATGGTGCTGAATACTGGGGAAGAAGGCAATCGGTAAATACATTAACACACACTACAATAAATTACCATTTAAACAGGTTTAGGGAATAAAAAAACCAGGAACACTTCTTTAGAATATTCTTTATTAATTAATCTGTTTTACTGTCTCATTCATCACTTATGTTTTCTTACCCTACTTATTGTAATGAATGGTTTCATATCTGCTTCTTTGTTATTTATTACATTAATGTAAATTAGTCTTTGTTTTCTCTCTGCATTTGTAGCCTTCAGTATTCTACCTCTTTTTTCATCTTTAATAGTATGCTCATAGCTGAACCTTTATTAATATATATTTTTAATCAAATTTAGTGGATTTGAAGAGTCATTATCTCTAGATATTAATATTTTGGATAATGATCCAATCATGAGCGGACATATCATTCGTACAGTCTCACGGGGCCTAAAAGGTAAGGGACACCTACCGCCTCCAAAGCACGCAGATTTGTGCATTATGATGAGCTTTTGGACTATAAGGGGCCCATATATTTTTTTTTGCTCAGTGGTTCTTTTCCGTCTGTGTCCTCTAGTGGTTCCCACTTGTTGATTTTATGGTGTCGAACTGAAAATACTCTTTAGATTTTTTCCTAGTACTAGTGGCTAATTGTGGTTTTAGCATCATGTATGTGATTTTTTAATAAAGAAGAAACCAAAATTTTAAAGAAAATACTGGTGCTGGACTTTCCTTCCTTAGTTGTTTGCTGTCTCGTGGTTGCTAGCCACGTCCGTGCACCTCTCGGTCCACAAAGTCAGTGGTAAGCTTTTTCCCTATCCTTTTCCCCTTTACCTATAAGACTTTTTTTTTTTTGCAAAAGTTGTATAATTGGAGTTTAAAAGATTGTAAATAGTTAATCATAGTCTTATTTAAAATTGACGTTAAAAGAAAAAGTGACAATGTATGGATAAGTGTAAAAGAAAAAATAAATAATGCCATGGATAAAACTGTGACATCCAGTAGCAGCAGCACAAGCAGTCGCAGAACCAACAACACTTACGGACTTGTGTGTTTTTTTCCCGGTACTATGTAACTATGAAACATTAATAATGCAATTTGTATATTATACTGCCTTCTTGCTTATAATTTCAAGAACACTGATATAAACTCATGTTCACAGCTTCTTCATAAAGCAATAACTTCTACTGTTTTATTGTGCCTTATAATAAACTGGTATTGTGCTTAATGCATTACGGTGTATTGCCGTAGACTTCATTCCCTTCCATCAATCATGTATATGATATAACACGCTATATATTAGTAATGCTGATTTGCCAACAGCATTTCTGTGTTTGACTTCTAGCAATAATAAAATGTTTTACCCCTCTAGCTTGAAAGTTTATGGAAGAAATTTATGACTTAAAGCACATTTATCTCTTACTTTTTTGTTATAAAGGTAAAGAGATACATTTTTTTTTAAAAACTTAAGTTTATCATGAAAAAAATATGTTCTTTATGACTGAATAAAAATAAATATAGTCATATGGCAACATATATTTATCTATTAAAGATAAATAAAAATTTTCTTAAAACATATATATATATATATAATATATATATATATATATATATATATTATTATATATATATATATATATATATATATATATATATATATATATATATATATATATATATATATACACGAGGGGCTGCTTATAAGTCTTTGGCTTTGTTATCTTTGTTTGTAGCTTATGGCAACAGTGTTCTACGCACACAGGAAAACAAAATGGCGGAGTCTAATGTGATATTCACAGCAACTGAGAGCAGAGGAGGGATAAATTCTTGTTTCTGCAAGGAACGTCTGCAAAGGATATTCCTGGTAATATGTTGTAGACATTGGGGGATCAATGCTCTTCCTATTCCAAAGTAAAGAACTGGGTTGCCCAATTTAAAATTGGCCACTTAAGCACCAATGATGAGAAACGTCCTGGACGACCGAGAGTGGTTGTTGTTCCGGAGATCGTCGATGCTGTGCACAACCTCATACTAAAGAATCGACAAATTTCAGCTAAAGCAATAGCAGACACCATGGAGATTTCCTGTTAACGTGTTTGTGTCATTATCCATGAACATTTTGACATGAGGAAGCTGTCTGCAAAGTGGGGCCCCAAATGTTTGACAACAGATCAGAGAAGCATGCGAGTGAAAACTTCATTTATCAGCGTTTCTGGACTGATAAGAACTTCCTGGATCGACTGGTCACTATGGGTGAGACCTGGATTTATTTGTATGACACGTAAAACAAGGAGCAATTAAAAGAGTTGAGGCACAATGGTTCTCCTCATCCAAAGAAGTTCAGGGTGCAAAAATCAGCCACTAAGGTGATGGCATTTCTGTTCTGGGATAAGGAGGGTGTGCTGCTAGTGGACTACCTTCAAAAGGGTTCCATCATCAATGCAAGGTATTACATTGAATTTTTGGACCAATTGAAACCAGCTCTGAAGGCCAAAAGTTGCGGCAAGCTGTCCAAAGGAATCTTCTTCCTGCAAGACAACGCCTCCACTCACACCGCACAAGCAACCACAGCAAAACTGGCAGAGCTGGGCTTTCATCTGGTTGACCACCCTCCTTATTAACCAGATCTAGCTCTCTCTGACTATCATTTGTTTCCAAACCTGAAGAAACACCTCAAGAGTAGCAAATGTTAAACCATTTCTGATCCCATGGCTGCTACACATGCCTGGTTTGAGGCACAACCAAAATCCTTCTTTTTACTAGGCTTACAGAGCTTTGAATACTGATGTAACAAGTGTGTTGACACCAGTGGAGAGTCTGTTGAATAAATGTAAAGTTTCATCATCCTATCTCGTTTCTTTCTACGTAATGCCAAAGACTTATCAGCAGCCCCACGTGTATGTATATATATATATATATATATATATATATATATATATATATAGTTGGTTTTTAATAGGCCTGAATTCTGGAAAAAGAGGGTGAGTACAACACATGTTATGCTGCACAGCACTCTGTCGGGTTTTTTGGGTGGTTTTGAAAACCTAACCCCCTTAATTCCCTATATGAATTTAAGTACTCATAAACTAGGGGCTTCATTACACTTTATAAATATCTCCCCTGAGGAGCCCCACCATAAATGGTGGACGAAATGAATCAGGAGGTAATACAATAGGGACATCAATTAGTGAGACAGACCACACTAGGCACTGTCCTTGTGAGGACAAGAGACAAAGTACGGGGCATGACAGAGTTAATTTGATCCTCTACTCCGGCTAAGAATCTCATTCCTCATTTGTGAATGACCTCTTCATCAAGAACATATGGGCACTGGTACACTTTCTGCACTTTATCACTTTAAGCAAGGATTGTTTGTATGGGAAGGTATTTTAAACAGTTTTAATTAAAAGTTAGAATTTATGGTATCCCAGATCCCATCATCTTTTATGGGATATTATTTTATAAATACTGTAGAGAAAAAGGCATTTAGCAGATTGGCTTTTCCCCCATCCTCTTCCACCATTTTATCCAGACAATGTTTGAGGGGCCAGCACTATCATTTTTTTAGTTTCTTACTGTTTATGCAGTTGAAGAATAATTTTAGATTATTTTTACTTTCTCTGGCAATGAGTCTCCCCATCTCAATTTTTGCTACCTTAATTTGCTTAATACAAATGTATTTAAATTTCTATAATTATTTAATGCTTCCTCACAACCCTATTGCTTTAATTTTCTATATACCTTTTAGGTTATGTATTGCGCCCCTTACAGCTCTATTAAACCATTGTGGTTTCCTCCAACATCTACCTTGTTTTTTCCCAGATGATACACTGTATTTTTCATTTTATAAGATGCACCGGATTATAAGACACACCCCAAACTTAGAGATAAAAAAGGTAAAAAAAAATAAAAATGGGGTCCATCTTTTAATCCGGTGTTGTCTTACCGGAGGAGGGAAGCAGTGGTGGTGAAGCAGGGTCATAGGAGGAAGCCACGGCGGGTCAATGGTGTCAGCCGCAGTGAGTCCGTGGTGGTATTGGCAGTCAGTGGTGGCAGGCGCGGTGGCTGTCAGTGGCGGTAGGAGTGGCGGCGGTCAGTGGCGCCAGACGTGGCAGCGGTCAGTGGTGGCGAGCATGGCGGTGGTCAGTGGCAGCAGGTGCGATGACGGTCAGTGGCGGCAGGTATGGCAGCAGGCGTGGCGGTATCCATGGTGGCAGCCGCGGTGGGTCCATTGCTGCAGCAGCGGTGGTGGGTGTGTGGTGGGGCAGGCTGGTGCAGTGAGCATCCCAATGTGTCAGCGGTCCCGGTTCAAATGATGGCGCCTGGAGCAATGTATGCGCAGATGGAGCTCTCATTCAAGGGCTCTATCTGCGCACGCGCTGACTCCATTAGCGGCGCGTGCGCAGATGGAGCTCTCATCCAAGAGCACAATCTGAGCACGCGCTGACTCCCAGCGCCATCATTTGACACTGGGACCGTGGACACACTGGGACACCTGCCGCACAGCCACCCGCCCGCACGCACAGAGTGGCAGCCAGCAGGCTACCCGCCCACCCACACAAAGAGGCAGCCGGCACCGACAGGTACCCTGCTGCCAGCACGCAGCCACAGGCACTAGGCTGCCCGCATGCAGCCACAGGCACCCGGCCGCTGCACAGACAGCCCCCCGGTAAGCTATATTCGGATTTTAAGACTCACCCCTCAGTTTCGTCCCAAATTTTTGGGAGGAAAAGTGCGTCTTATAATCCAAAAATACGGTATATTGTGCACAGGTCTTTTTCAGGATGCTTATAAAAGTGTATAATTTGCACTCACAACTAAAGGTACATATAGAATCAGTATAGTCATGTCAGTATAGCACTGGCTTTAGTTTATATAGAATCCTGGTGATTGGTGCACTTTAATTTAATGTGTTTCGGTCATTCCATAAATTATATTGAAGAAAGCCTTATTTATGTATGGCCACCTATCCACATCTTCTTATCATTTCTGGATTACTACACTTTGCTCAGTAGTCATCCCCCATTCTGCTTATATTTGAGTTTCCTAAGAGGGACAAATAGTGAACTATAGGTACTTATCCATTTTTTCTGTGCAATACATCACAACTCTTCTCCTTTCCAAGGATTATATATGTCAGAAGCAATGATAAAATATTTGGGGCCATATAGAATAGCATCACAGGCTGCTGGTGGCCCCTGAGCTGCAGGTTGTGGACCTCTAATACAGTAGTTCATTGAATGAAAAAATGTAAAAACATGGCTACGTTTAAGTGCACCAATCACCAGAATTTTTATATATACCCTACAGTCAGTGCTATACTGGGGCTATTATGCGGATTCTATACATACCTTTAGTTGTCAGCTAAGATGTATAGGTTTTGAAACAAAAGCAAGTAAAGTTTGTAAAATGAGCAGCTTTTTGATTAGCAGCAGCTGCTGATCAGCTATAAGCTGGGTGGGTTTGATAGTGATTCCCGCCCCCATGCCTGTTGTTCCTCCCCCTATTTATTATTTATGTTAATTCCATTATAGAAGCGTTTGTCTAATAGTTGTGGCTAGAAGGACCTTGCTGACATCATACCCATGTGACCAAAAGGGGGGAGGCTTCAGTCAACAAAAAAATAATGTTGCTTCCTGGTATCAGCTATGTTGGCTGAGGCCCCACCCCCTTCTGGTCACATGGGTATGACATCAGCACAGATCCTTCTAGCCACTTTGGTTTAGCCACAAGTATTAGTAAAATGCTTCTATAATAGAATTTGCATACATAAAAGATAGGAGGATGAACAACAGGCAGGGGGGAATCATTAGCAAAACCCACCCAAGCTATAATGGCCAATGTAGCTGATACCAGGAAGCAACATTATTTTTCTGTTGGCTGAGTCTTCACCCCTTCTGGTCGCATAGATATGACATTAGCACAGGTCCCTCTAGTCAGTTAGTAAAACAATTCTATAATAGAATCAGCATAAATAATAGTGGGAGGATAAATAAGCAGGGGGGTGTTCGGGATTCCTATGAATACCCACCCGAGCTATCAGCTGATCGGCAGCTGCTGCCAATCAAAAAGCTCCTTATTTTACAAACTTTACTTGCTTGTGTTTCAAAACCTATACATCTTAGCTGACAACTAAAGGTATGTATAGAATCAGCCTGATAGTGCCAGTACAGCACTGGTTTAGGTTATATTGGAAAATTCTGGAGACTGACGCACTTTAATTGTAGTTGAAAAATGGTACCTTACCCTTTATTGTAACAAATTGCTCCCTGATAAGCCAAATATTAATATGAGTATTAATAAAGCAATTGTTCTCATAATATTTCATGTACAGAATATAATTTTATATAACCCTTCAATAAATTGTGGTAGTACAATAAGCCAATTTCCTATACAAAATCTCTCTTCAAAATTATTCGTTCTGTCTTAAACAATTGTTTGGTGAAGAAAGCGAAAAAAATAACAGTCTGCAGACTTATTAAACCTCCAAAGAAACACTGTTGCCTTGAAATGTTCTGCAGTTCTGCTATCTTTATAGAATTGTGAAGGAAAGGCAAGATTTCATATATCAATGTCTCTTGGGTCTGCTCAAATTAAAACAAAAGCTCTGTTCTCTAGTACAATTCTATTTAGTTTTACCGCCGGGGATAAGCACACGGGGAAAAAAAATGTTGTTTCACAAATCAAAGACTGTATGAGCTCTCACATTATCATATTTTATATTATGCCTAATAAACAGTTAAAGTATTACAGAGATTAGTTTTTGATCATTGCAGAATAAACTGTATCAACAGTGTGAGGAAAGTTGAAAGGACTCATTTCACCTTCTTCATTTTGGCTGTAGATTGAATTTGCCTTGTTCGTGAGCAAAGGTCAAAAGCTATTAAGAAGAACCCAAGACACTATGCAAATGTTTACTTAGCATTTAAATGAATATATGATGTTTGTGACTGAGCTCTTGATAGGCGTAAATGTGTCAAAACCTTTCAACGCAAACCGTCTTTTGTATGTCAGCAGCGGCGTTTTCATGTTCAGCTTAGCAGATGCTCTTAATACTACAAAATAAAGTGTTACAGCCTAATTTAATTCCGGATTAAGATAATTGTCATTTACATACAGTATATGGTATATCATAATTTGCCATTTCAACAAAGACTAAACAGAGTTTTTTCAGGATAGACATTAGTGAGATATCAATTTAATATGTCACTAATGTCCCTTAAAGGGAATCTGTCTGCAGGTTTTTTATATATAAGCTAAAAGTAGCATGCAACAAGGGTTAAAACATAGAATTCAGGGCTGCCTGTCTTGCCAAGGTTCCATCTGTTGTTTATTTGCTATGGTTGTTTAAAGGGAACTTGTCACCACTTTTTTGTCCTATAAGCTGCAGCCACCACCACCGGGCTCTTATATACAGCATTCTAACATGCTGTATTTAAGAGCCCAGGCCACTGTGAGAACATAAAAAACACTTTATAATACTTACCTAATGGTCACGCGGTTGGCCATATGGGCGTCTCCGTTCTCTGGTGCTGGTGCCGCCTCCTTCGGCCATCTTCATCCTCCTTCTTCTCTAGCCGTGGTGCTTGACGTGTTCGACGTCCTAAGCAGGCACAATTTGATCTGCCCTGAGCAGGGCAGATCAAAGTACTGTAGTGCGCCTGCACAGGATCAGCGAGTGTGTATGACACAGGCATCAGAAAGAGGATGAAGATGGTCGAAAGAGCAGGCACCGGCACCGGAGAATGGAGACACCCAGATGGCCCACCACACAACTGTTAGGTAAGTATATTAAAGTGTTTTTCATGTTCTCACAGCGGCCTGGGCGCTTATATACAGCATGTTAGAATGCTGTATATAAGATCCCGGTGGTGGAGGCCACAGCTTATACGCCAAAAAAGTGGTGATTGGTTCCCTTTAAGCAGCAGTACTTCTTTTTGCTCAGACTACAAAGTCAAGTGCACGGCAGTCCAATACACCCCTCCCCCTATAATTGATACCTCACAGTCAATATACAATCTCTATACAGAGCCTGGGGTAGGCGAGGACAGCTCTCTCAGCTCTGCTACATGGCTAAATCTAAAAATTATGATTGTGTCAGAATGGCTTCACACAGTAATCTAAGTTATACATCAATGGATTCAGGATATCTTTGCCTATGACATACTGCTCTCAGTTGAGGAAGCAAAAACCTGCTGACAGATTCCCTTTAAGATGGATTCTAACAAACAGCTATGCTACTTTATTACCTTTTGACTTCATTAATCTTTATTTTCAGTCAGGCACTTGGTTGTACATTGGTTACAATAGGAGGAAGAAGAACATGGATGTGATTTGTAAAATGCCTTATGTACAAGATTTCAAATTACAATTGCAGGATAATAGTGCTAGACATGTTGAATATGTAATAAGGCCAATAAGTGTCACTGGGGCTATGAAAATTATCATTATAAATATTAATATTATTATTATTACTATTAATGTTTATTTATAAACCAGTATTCATTCTATGGTGCTGTACATGAAAAGGGGTTATATAAAAAATACAGAAATAAGTTACCACAGACAGACTGGTTGAGAGGGCCCTGCCCTTGCAGGCTAACATTCTATAGGGCCAAAGTACATAGAATTACCATATTTTTCATTTTATAAGACGCACTGGATTATAAGACGCACCCTAAATTTGAAGGAGGAAAATAGTAAAAAAATAATTTTCACTGTAAAATTGAGGATCCGTCTAATCCTAGTGCCTCTTATACTAGCTTACCAGTGGATAGTGGCAGTGGTGGATCAGCTCAGGAACGTCACAGGAGGCAGGATAGGTGATTCCGCAGGCTGGGAGTAGGGGGTGTCATGGTCAAGAGGGTTGGCAATGCTGCGGGCTCGAAGGAGGGGGTGTCATAGCTCAGGAGGGCCGGCGATGCAGCGGGCTCAGAGCAGGGGGTGTCGCAGCTCAAGAAGGCCAGTGTGTGGCAGCGGAGGGTTGGCAATACTGCAGGCTCGTTGGGTGTCATGGTGGCAAGCATTGATCTGCAGATTGCAGGCTCTATTGAATCACCGGCTCTTGATGGAATGGACTTCAAGAAAATGGCCGAGGAGGCGGCATGTGCGCAGATTAGCTTCTACAACCATTATTCTTGAAGTCTATTGTGTCAACCACCATTGATTCAAAGCAGCCCACAGATCAACGGCGCCTGCTGCCACAATACCCCACAAGCCCACAGTATCGCCGAACACCGACCATCTTGAGCCACGACACCCCCTCCTCCGAGCCCGCGGGCAGTTCAATTGCGCCCACTGCCGTGACACTCCATGAGCCTGCAGTATTGCTGATCCTCCGCTGCCATAGGCTGATCCACCTGAGCTGCTCCAATACAATGATACCTCCTCCGAGCCCTCTGTATCGCCGACCCTGCACTACCACTGCTGCCCTGGTTAGCCATATGCGGTTTGTAAGATGCACTCCTATTTTTTCTCCATTTTTGAGGGAAAAAAGTGCATCATTTAAACTGGAATATATGGTAACTCACTAAATCTTTTATTTGAGTTTTTTACCACTTTTTTATTGGTAATCATCTAAGAAAAAAAAATTAAACTACAGATAATTAATTGATCATGTGTGTGCCGGTGTTCAACATGATAGACACATTATATTATTAACCAATAAAGTGCTCTGTCCCTTATTATAAATGTGACGCCCTGGACTAGCCAGGTAGTCACAGGTAGGCCTATACACAAACACCTCTCCCCCCCTTAATAAGGTGACAGCAGCCAACCTACAAAAACCCTTGTCACCTCTCTCAGTGTTCAATGGTCAGACCAGGGGGGTGGGGCCAGGCGGTTGGCCATGCCCACCCAGGAGTCCGGAGACCCTGAGATAGGACACAGTTGAAAAGTGAAGTTGAGTCTGTTGGGAGTAAAGTTCAAGTGCAGCAGGCCTGAGGTGTCAGGTCAAGTGCAGCGTTAACACTGACCGGTGCCGGGGTCGTAGCCCTGGTACCATGGCAAGAAGGCAGACGGTAGTGGCCGCCTGCAGGAGCTGGTATTACAGCCGATAGAACCGTAAGGGACTGGGACCGGGTAGTGGCCCGCCGGTACCGAACCGGGGAACCGATTGGAAACCGGAGCACCAGGATGGGTACTCAGACCCAGTACGAGGCCCAGAAACTACTGGACTGAGTCAAATCCACAGATTGAGGACTGGACTTTAGGCCCTTTCCCAACGAAGACCCGACTGAAGACAACATCCCAACCATAGTGGTAGAGAGCCACCGCCCAGGCATCGGCAACCGTCTGCGGGCACTGTCCACCATCTTGTTTGGTTTACCAGAGACTCCAGCATGTCTGTAATAGAGAGTACGACAGTGCCTTCGGGCCACGCACCATGCCGCACCGTAAAGACACGCCAGCACGCATCCATTCCCCCGCCTCAGCACCTCCCTCGGGCCCCCGGGACCATCGCCCCCCCTACCTACGGAGGTATCAACACCAAGCTGCACAACACCATCCCCGGGAGCCTAGTCAACGGCAGCGGTGGTGTCCATCCATTCACCACAACCCGTGGGTGGCCTTACGAACTCAAATCCCCAAACAACCTCGGCTCCAGCCGTGGACCTCCCCACCAAAGTTCCTACTCGTAGCGCCAACTCCCTTTCAGAGCGATGTGACCTTCGGGTCCGTGAGGAGCTTGAGCCACCCACCGAAGAGCACGGATCCGAGCGGCTCGGCAGCCGGCCGAGCCCCGGGGCGGTACATAAGTGTTTTTGCAGAAATTATAGCCTGGGTTATCCATTACTGAGAAGATAACTGGATACATATACAAACTCAGATAATCCAAAGTGCAGAGAAGAGTAGGGAGTATATAATAAACATTCATTTTTGATTCTTTGTGTTTTCCTAATAATCCTACACCCACAGACATTAGAAAACTTTTTACTTATATTGAGATGTTACAGTTCTTCTTGCTCAACTTAGTTCTTGTTTTGTCTTTATTCTGCAATGGCACTAGATTTTCTACAAATAATAAAGAATGACAAAAGTTTCTGGTATTGCAAAAACTACCAAAATATCCCTCTGGGAAAGGAAAAAAAGAACAATAAAACAAATGACAATACAAAAGCAATCTAAAAATACATAAAATGGTTCTGATAGAAAAGAGTTTAAACATCTTCTACTCCTCTTTGCCAGATAGAAGGTAAACAAGATCTACAACAATTTTTTTTCCACATAGAATAGTAACTCAACAGCAATATTAGAGTAGTGTACTTGCAATTTGCTTCTTCCTAGCTCGGTTACAGCTATAGTTTCTGAATCCTTATAGGCAACTATTAGATGTGAATACAATCTGACTACAACTCCAAGATTTGCTCTCCTGTATAAAACAATGGCAATTTCCCCTGTTTGAGTGACTTTCTATTACTTCAGCATCTATCAACTCTCTCTTTCCCATTCTTAAATCCCACCACAACAAGCTCCACATCATTCCTTTTTATGTCGCCCAATGCATAGAGTGCAGTTGAAAATGTAATTCCTGACTTAAAGTGAACCTGTCAGGTCCAATATGCACCCAGAACCACAAGCAGCTCTGGTGCATATTTCTAATCCCTGCTTAAAGAGATCTTTAGAAAACGTATTTCTAAAGATTCTTTATAATATGCTAATGAGACCAGGGATTAGTCGCAATGTTGTTACTTCCCTTGGTTAGTCGGCCCCCACAGCATGATAGCACGCCCACAGGGGCGTACTAACATGCTAGTGAATGCGGAGCATCAGAGGCATTGTTGCTCTCACCTCTGCTGCCACCACTGGTTTTCAGCACAGAGCGCTTGATCAGAACGTTCCCGGACTCCCATTCATGTGCACTACACAAGTTTGAAGCCGAGACACGTACACCCAGCTTCATAGTGTGCATGACTATAAGTCTGGGACTTCTGTTCATGTGCACTGAGCCGAAATCCAACATCTTGTGCGGTGGCAGATTGGTGGTGTATTTATTAGCATGTTAGCACGCCCACAGGGGTGTGCTAACATGTTAAGGAGGCCGACTGGCCAAGGGAACTAATGCACTTGGGTCCGGTTGATGGCCTCATTAGCATATGATAAAGGATCTTTAGAAATTATTTTTCTAAAGATCTTTTTATCTATGCTACTACAGTCCCTGACATAGGTTCTGTTGCTTATCCATGTTATGTAAATGAAAGCTTATAACCAGACTTTAAATTCATCCTTTGGTTTCATAAATTACTCTTTTGAAAGCTGAAACCCTACCAAATTTGGTTTAAATTAAGAAAATAAAGTTGCTGCAAAGCTGAAATATTGATCGTTTAATAAACACAGAAAGGTCAGTTTTTGGCAAGAGAAAAGTTTTGTCGCCTTGTCATATAATGCACCATATCCTAGTTTACATCCTCCCGTGTGCTCACTAAATGATCGATTAATTAGTGGATGTGTATAAAAAAAAAAACAGCACCCCAGACCTTCAGTTGAACTGCAACATGACCTCTGAGAACATGCCAAAAATCCACCCTGCGACTAAAGCCTTGATTATCAAGAGGCTGAAGACCAGATCCACTGCAGAGGTGGCTGGCACCTTTAATGTGTCTCAACGTCAAGTACAAAGATTTAAAAAAAGTTTTGAAGAGACTGGAGATGATCTGACCTTTCTGTGTTCATTAGATGATCAATATTTCATCTTTGCATCTTTATTTTCATAACCAAAACTAAATTTGGGAGGGTTTCAGTTTTCAAAAGAGTAATTTATGAAACCAATAGATGAATTTGAAGTCAGGTTATAAGCTATTATTTACATAACATGAATAAGCGACAGAACTTTTGTCAGGGACTGTAGATACAAGGACGGTAAGACCGGGATTAGAAATAAGCACCCAGAACTGCTCGTGATTCTGGATGCATATTGCACCTGACGGGTTCCCCTTAAGGACGCAAAAGTTCATTTAAGGGTTTTAACGATATTCATAGATAGATATTGTTAGATGGGAAGAGAAACGATGCTAGCGCCAAAATGTATAAAATAAATCTTGTTTATTTAAATCTTCCTAAAAAAGCAGTAAGCTATATCAAATAGGAAGGTCAAAAAGAGAACCATGTGATTAAACATTTTAAGCTATTTTGGGCTGTGATGATGCAACAATTTAATTCAGTTTTTGAAAAATGCCTAATGGAAAGAAAAAGAACGTGCATGTCACGTCTTTGAAGCAGCCCCTAAAAAAATCTGCTCCAAAT